>NC_136057.1:1705013533-1706325293 GCF_964261635.1 Lissotriton helveticus | reverse complement strand
TCTTCATAAGAAGTGACATTGAGGGAGTTGAGTATGCCAGTAATTGGTATTTTCCATTGTGAGTTACCTTCTTTGAAAGCAACACACACAAGCATGAAATCTCTATTTAAAGTGCAATTTGGTTTGATAGGGAAATTGTGTAAAAGGATAAAATAGAATTCTTTGCCAAGAAGATTAACACAAATTAATTGCATAATATTAATGGTTTTAGCCGGGACATTAGGTACATAGAATAGTTTGCTTAAGAACTACATCATTAATAAAAAAATATATAAAAAATAAAACATTCTAAAAACTAGGTGCTGATGCAAAGAGCTATTGATACAAAGATAAAAGTTTTTCAGCCGAGGTGAACTCACAGACAATAGACCCTATGTCTAAAATGACTATCAGCCTGCCGGCAGTTTACAGCCCTATATAGTGGTCGGTACAAGGATGTGGATTTAAAAATTTCAGTATACATAGAGGCGTGCAGTTTCTATTGTGAAAACACATCAGAGATCCCTGAGGGATAGAGTCGGGGGATCCGATCCTTCAGGAGCAAGGGCCCTCACACACCCCAGTGGGTGTCATGCTTCATCATAGCAGAATAATAACACAACTGTCATAGTGCCCCAGGGAAGGGAAGGGTAAGGGACGGTGTTTGTGTAGGGGAAGGATGTGCAAGGTAAGTCATAGTGAAAGCAATGGTATCAGTACATAATTCATGAACAACCGATACAGCTGGCTTCAGAGCACTGAGCCAGTGGAATAAGGGAGCAACTAATGCTCAACAATTAAAAAGAAACCATGTTATCGATGCTGATATTTAATAATTATAATGATGGTTGCATCGACTGGTGTGTAGTAATAGCCGTTGACGTTTCGACCCCAAGACTTAGGTCTCCAATTCTTGGAGACCTAAATTTACACCTCGAAGACTCCTCATGTGCCATCAGTAAGAGTTTTCTAATCGATCTAGAGGTTTTGAGCCTAACGCTGTGTAACTCGGGCCCTACTCACTCTGCTGGGCATCAACTGGACCCAATCCTTTCCAACCTTCCCTTTGATTGCTCTCAGAGTGCTCGGCCTTTGGAGTGGACTGACCACTTTGCAGTCCATTTCGCTCTATCTGACATTAAACAACTCACTGTGAACAGACAGGGCAAGGGCGAATTAATTCATAGGTGGGGTAAACTTGACATCCTGAAGTTTAATCAGTACCTTTTCGATACCCGCCCTCTGAATGATGACGCCCCCTTAGAGAACTGAATATGGCTATATCATCTTGGCTCACTAATGCCGTAAATACTGTTCTTCCTCCTACCCCGATACTTTCTAAATCTCATCATTGTCCGGCACCATGGTTCTCGGCCGATTTAAAGGCCTTGAGAACTAACTGCAAGGCTCTGGAAAGAAAATGGAGGCGCACCTACTCGGCTTCCCAGAAGATCGTTTATAAAGAAGCCTTGAAGGGATATCACTTCAAGTGTAAAGCTACGAGAGCTGCGTACACTGTAAACACAGTGACACAAGCTCAGAATTGCCCCCGCACTCTTTTTGCGGTTGTTAAAAAACTGACAGGAGCGGACACCATTCCGATTCCCCCGGTCCTGGAGGAAGCTCAGTGTAATTCCATTGCGGAATTCTTCATTGCTAAAGTTGAGTGTATCTACAACTCCATGAGTGTCCCCATGACAGCAAATCAACATCAACCGGGACCAACGGTCGTGGACGCACCCCTGTCTTCGAAGGTAGTGGTAACTAACTGGCAACTGTTTGACGATAACTCGTTTCTCTCTTGCCTGAATAGTGTAAGATCTGGCTCACCGCGTGATCCGGTGCCTGCAAAAATCTTAAAGCTGCTCGATCTTGAATGCCGGCGACCTCTCATGAGACTCCTGAATGCTTCCTTAAATGAGTCTCATGTGCCGCAAGACTGGAAGCACGCGATGGTGGTCCCACTTCTGAAAAAGGCCGGTGCGGATATGTCAAACCTTGCTAATTTCAGACCCATATCCTTGTTGCCTATTTTATCTAAGGTGCTGGAGAGGCATGTGAACATGCAGCTCACCTATTTAATTGAAAATCAGGGCTTTTTACACCCCTCTCAGTCCGGCTTTCGTGCTCACCATTCTACCGAGACTGCACTACTCGGGGTAACGGAGAGGTTACGGCACGGTATCGATCGCGGTGAAACTTCTGCTCTCATCCTTTTGGATCTGAGCGCGGCGTTCGATACCGTGTCTCATTCCATCTTATTGAACTCTCTCCGGTCCCTAGGAATAGTTGGCCCTGCACTGGCCTGGTTTGCCTCCTTTTTAAGTGAGCGCACTTTCCAGGTGTTCTCTGCGAAAGCAACATCTGCGATTTGTCCCTCGGCGTATGGCGTCCCTCAGGGGTCCATTCTCAGCCCTTTGTTGTTTAACGTTTACATCAAACCTCTTGCTTCCATCGCGGAGGATGCCGGGCTGACCATTTTTTCATACGCCGATGACACGCAAATTGTCTTCTCCCTCTCCAGCACTGAAGCCAACAATGTGTCTGGTCTGAAAAACGGTTTGTCACTAGTGGCTGAGTCGATGCAGAGGCATCTCCTCAAGCTAAACGGTGACAAGACCGAGATTGTCATCTTGGGAAAACATAAAGATCTTTGGGGTCCGCAACACTGGCCTTGTGCTATGGGTCCCCTTCCTCAACCGGTCTCGGTGGTACGCAACCTTGGATTCCTCATAGATGACAAACTGTCTATGAGGCAACAGGCCACCAAGGTGGCGGCCATCTGTTTTACCACCCTAAGATGGCTCCAGAAAATTCTTTGGATGTTACCTCATGCCACCAGGAGAACCGTGGTCCAGGCGTTAGTAACATCTCGCCTGGACTATGGTAACGTCCTCTACCTTGGTGCCGATGTTGCGACCATTAACAAATTACAGGTCGTGCAAAACTCATCGGCCCGACTCCTATGCAACATCCCGAGGAGATCCTCGGCCACACAGGCTCTACGAGATCTACATTGGCTTAAGGTTTCGAGCCGTATCAAATTTAAAGCCTTATGCTACCTTTTTAAAATTAAACAGGGCTCAGCTCCATTGTATCTTCAGAGTCTTGTTCAATCTTACAGGCCTAGCCGTACTCTAAGATCCTCGGCTAACTGTGACTTTGTCATTCCTAGATTTAAACTGGTGAAGATGGGGGGAAGATCTTTCTCCCACCTAGGCACCAAATCTTGGAATGCTCTGCCTGTTGCTCTGAAGACTGAGACCAACTTGCTCTGCTTCCGCAAAAAACTGAAAACTCTACTTTTTTAATAGTTTCTTGCAGTTCCAGCTATTAATAATGCTGTAATGTTGTCCTTTTTTCTACTCTAGTCTATCCCTTGCGCCGGGAAACCCACTGAGGGTAGCTGTTGCGCATTACAAGTTTTAAATAAATAAATAAATACACTGCAGTGGATTCGTAGGTATTATTATTATTATTTTTTTACAGAGTTTTATATAGCGCGAACTAGACCCGAACTGAATCGGGTATCAGAGCGCTTTACATAGCACCAGTTATGTTACATGAGGACACGCATTCATTTTAGGCACGGGGAGATTAAGTGATGTGCCCAGAATCACAGGAGGTTTTTGGCGTCGTTACCGAGCCTCGAACCCAGATCCCCAGGTCTGAGGTCAAGCGCCCTAGCCGTTAGGCCAGCTCCTTAAGTTCATGACAGCCCTTTCCTGGTATACAGCGGTTGTCAATCCGATCTTGCACATGGGCAGCAACCTGTTGAGTGCACAGATCTCCTCACACCTTGAACTGAGATTCTTCTTGGCAGGACACCCCACTGAACCTCATTCCCTTCAATGCTCTTCTCTTCCTCACAGGGCATACTGGTCTTGGCAAGCAGGCTATTGCCTCAGGCTCCAGAGCAGGTGGTCTTGGTTTCCCTGGGGGAATGTCCCCTCACCCAGCAGGGAGACTAGCAGAGCTTGGCCCCCAGTCCTCATCACTGTCAGAAGTCTTGCAGAGCTTCCCTTCTTCACACAGCCCATCTGGCTGTGTGGGAGATGACAAGTTTTGGGGGTCTGAATCTCACCTCTTCATAGTTCATTTTTTGACTCCAAATGTGATTTAAGATCTGGGTCTTTGAAGTTTTATGTTGGGTTCTACTTCTTTTGGAGTACACCCTTATCTCTTCAATACACAAATCTGTCTGGGGGGATTCCTCTACTTATCATTCCTTCACCAAAATGAAACCTAGGGTCCTCAATGTGAAGAACCAGGTTTTAGAACCCAGCGGCGCCAGGGACACGCCCAAAGTCTTCGGGTTCTCCTGTCTTGGCAAACAGAGACACGGAATACTTCTAGGTGGCGTTAGAGATCAAATTTATTAGCTGCAGCTAGTAACAGTAATCCCTGCAATACAACACGGTGTACAACTCAAGAAACTGTTCAATTTCATAGAGCAAGACATCAGTATTTATACACAATATTCTCATTATAAATGTACACCCACTGCACAAAATTCTGACCAATAGGACACATTTTCTAACTGAGTATCACATTAACAAAAATCCAATTTACAGTAACCCAACCCAAAAGTTAATTATTAGGAATGTCCCAAATTCAATTTCCACAAGCCGGACAAACCCATAATTGAAAGCACTACCCATGTAATGAAAAGTCGTAAGGAAAGAAACAATTCAGATGCTGATTAGGATAAGATATGTGCAAGGAAACTAAAAGTTAACGAGGTCCTGAACATTGATTGGCAATCTGAGACAAGAATCAAACCAAGGGAACTTGGCTTCGTGAAGGGTCAGTTTCAGGTGAAGAGGTCAGCGTCCTCCAGTTCACTCACAAGTCAGAAAGGGCAAGTTAATATGTACATGGACAACGAAGCCCATGCAACTTTGTTCGTTCATTTACTTCCAAGGCCTACGTGAGAGCAACATAAAATGGCGTCTCGAGCAACGCAAACAAAATGGAGTCCGGTCCCGAAAACCACGGAACCTCAGACCCTCTTTTCGCCATTACGTAGGCAATGACCTAAACTCACGTCAATCTGAATCCAGGTCTATATCTATTCTTATCAGGTCATCAAGGTGTTGCTGTATCATCATGTTATTATCCTTCGCTTCTCTCGGGACTGGTCTTCTCACACAGATTGTAGCACAAAGACTACAAATGGCGGGACCACACTGGATGCATAAGCAACACGAGAAAAGGATCGCTAAAGCCATACCAAGGAACGTTAGAATCTTCCATCCCCATTTGGACAGCAGTTCCCAAAACCATCCCATCAACGACCAGTTCCCTTCGTCTACATGTATAGACTCACAGACTTATGTAACCTCAAGATGGCTTGGTATACTGTCGGGGCGTTATCTGGTATGAAAACGCAGCAACTAGACCTGATCAATTTACATACTCCACCTCTATCTGCAAGTATAATGTCTAAAGCAAAGCGGTTCTGTAATGTCATAAGGCGATCCGCTTGAAGCTCGGCTGTAATATTGCTAAGGGCACCTGCAGTCTCATTTATAGTGGCCTCGACCACTCTCGTAAGCTGACGAATAGTCCTACCATTAGCCATAGGACCCCAAAAGGGCAGAAAACCCTTAAAGAAGTCTCCAACTTCTTGGCCTGCAGTATCTTTCTCATCGATAACACCTCTACCGTATCTTGTCTTATGGTAATTGAAAGCAGCTGTGTATGTAGGAGGAAGCAAAAATGCCACATAACATGTGCCTGAAAAGTCAGAAGGCAACCATGTATATGCTCTATCATAACAAACAAAATACGTGCCTTTAGCTGGCACGAACGGTGGAGATTTCTGGGATGTATAGACATAGGTGTGAACGCACACACTCCTACCAAACTGAGCTCTCGGATTCTGACCATTGCCTTGCAGACAAAGATGACCTCGGTGGGGTACGATTCAAATCGGGGGAGACCTTTTCTGTCTCTTTTTCTCTGTCAGACTAATGCTATATCTCGTCTTGTTCCAACCAACATATGCTCGTAGCTCATCTTTAGGGATAGCATTATATGCATCAATATCTCTGACCATATCTACTATTCCCTGTATCAAAGCATTATTATTCGCATTATCTTTGAAAGAACGTACAGGAGATGCTTCATTCGCATAGATAAACATTGACTGGAGTGCCCATACTGACCCATTAGGCGAAAAAGGCAAAACCAAATATGGCATTCCCTTATCAGTCGTATATGGCATAAGACCACACACCCAACAATTCGTGGTATTTACAACTAGCTGATGCTGATGTAACATCTGTATAAACGAATTGTTCACAAATTCTAATCTTCGTGTCTGTTCATGTTCAGGCAACGTATGAAACTCATGTGGGGAAACAGTAGGAAAAGAAAGAGTAGGTTGGGAGGTAGATGCAAGTGTCTGTTGTGATGCATAGAAAATCCAACCCACACAAGCTATCGTAATATTTAAAAGCATTAGAAAACACATTATCAAAAAACATTTGTTACGAACCAATAT
The DNA here is from genome assembly GCF_964261635.1 of Lissotriton helveticus. Taxonomy (NCBI): domain Eukaryota; kingdom Metazoa; phylum Chordata; class Amphibia; order Caudata; family Salamandridae; genus Lissotriton; species Lissotriton helveticus. The sequence continues at coordinate 1,706,318,806 of NC_136057.1, read as the reverse complement.
ACACATTTTTGCTCTGAAATCAAATCTTTTAACACCCTTGCTGAACTCAAAAGACTCCATCCTCTAACGTGCTGCTCACGGCAATTTTCCCTCTTCACTTAAGTGTGTGTCAAGATTGCACTAACGACCCTAAATCTCAGACATTGTGTCAATACGCGGCTCACCCCTTAAGAACTTATACCGTGACCCTGCAGCTGAGTCCGGATGGTGACTCGAAAAAGAAAAAGTAAAAAAGTCTCTTGATCTGACAAGGTTAATTCACTACATAAAAAAATTTAGATTTATTTGTCCTTTTCAAACGTCCTTTTTCGATCTCAGATTGTAGCGCTCTTTGCCAGGCACAGTCTGATCCTTAAAGAGGAGGTCCGGATTCGTCGTGTCGATTCTCAAGGACGGAGGCACAGCAGCTTGCAGAACATCATCATCCTCGCATTCTGACTGAGTCCATGTCAAATGTGCATCACTAAAAGGCACAAATCTAGGGACTTTCTCACAATCTGTGTCAGCTATTCCATCCCTCACCCACTGATCATACGGTAAAGGCAAAGGAACGTTCTTAGTATGGGTGGCATGCACCCAATTCTTTTTACCAGCTACTCTAACAGCAGTTCTAGTAACCAAAAGGACCAGTCCATCTCGGTTCCAAATTCTTGGTACGCTGAAAGTTCTTGACCAGAACTGAATCGCCAGGTCGGATCGCGTGGCCTGGATCTGTAGTAGCTGTCGGCAAACTGTCATAGACCTGTTGGTGGAGAACCCGTAATTTAGCAGTCAAGTCATGTAAGTAATCCACCAACATAGGGTACTCAAGGTCACTGTATTTTTTAGGACGAGGAACACCCCAAACATTCGCTGGACGACCAAAAACTATTTCGTATGGGCTAAGTCCCACACGAGAATGCACTGTCGTCCTTGTTGACAAAAGAGCCAACGGCAAGGCATCCGGCCATGTAAGACCAGTGCTCGCTTGAATCTTAGCGAGTTTCAGCTTTAATGTGCCGTTATAGCATTCAACAAGACCTGCTAACTGGGGGTGATTCGCACCGTGGAACTTCTGAATTATCCCTAATCCCGCACACACTTTCTTCATGACTCGGCCCACAAATTCACTCCCATTATCCGACCATATAATTCTCGCCAAACCAAATCTAGGGAAATACTCTTTAAGCAAAACCTTAGCTGTAGACAAGGCAGTATTATCCTTTAGGGGGTAGGCCTCTATCCATCTGGAAAAGGCGCAAACAACCACAAGGACATACTTCAGATTATTGCATCTCTCCATGTGAATCTAATCTAGCTGTATCACTTCAAACGGATACGTCGGAGGAGCAAAATGACCAGCTGGAGTTGGAGTTCCCTTGCCAGGATTATACTTCAGACAAATCATACAATGCTTCACAACATTCTCAGCACATTTCGGAATTCCAGCCTTCTGCCATACTGGAGCCAACAACTTACATATCCCTTTCGAACTGATGTGAGCCATTCCATGCGCCATAGTAACCACTGGGAGCACATATGCATCAGGCAACAACCATCGCTGGTGTTCTGACAACTCAACCCAACAACCTGTCGAATCCAACATACCCATACTCTCTCTCCACGTACTCGCTTCTTTTTCCGTAGCTTCAGCCTGAATCATCTTCACACTTTCTATTGTGTCTTCACACATTCCACTTTCCACAACCCATCTTGCAGGACCTGCCACATACATACGGCTCATCATGTCTCTCGCCGTTTCCTTCTCAACTTCATCCGCAAACGCATTCCCTCGACCTACACCATCCACAACTTTCTTATGCGCACTACACTTCACAATTGCAATCTGCTTTGGGAGAGTAAGGGATTCCAAAAGTTCATTCACTAACTGCCCATGCTGAATTTTTGTGCCATGGGAAGTAAGGAATCCTCTTTCTCTCCACAAACGTCCAAAACTATGGGCAACACCAAACGCATACTGGCTATCAGTATAAACATTCTTTCGCTTTCCTTCTGACAATACACACGTTCGTGTCAATGCAATCAACTCTGCTGCTTGCGCAGAATTCTGTGCTATGCGTGCTGTCTCAACAACTGTATGTAAAGTTGTGACGCATATGCTGCAGTCGTTTCACCATTCGGAAGCTTAAAACATGAACCGTCTACCCATAGGGTACTATCAACATTCTCAAGAGGAGTATCCTTCAGATCAACTCCAGCTTTAGTTTCTTCCTCTGTACGGAGAAAACAATCATGCTGTTCTTGAGCATCCGTCTCTGTAGAGATCGGCAACAACGTAGCTGGATTCAACACATTACATCTTTTAATGTGAACATGGCTAGCCAAAAGAGTCAACTCATAACCTGACAGACGTGCACTAGTAAGGTGCTGTGTCTTGGTCCTGTTCAATAAGGTATCCACTGCATGTGGGACCATCAAAATCAACATATTATCCAATACCAAACCAGCAGACTGTCGGATAGAAAGAGCCGCTGCCGTTGTAGCTCTCAAACAGCTTGGCAACGCTTTAGCTACCGGATCTAACGTCGCTGAAAAATACGCACATGGACGCTGCTTATCTCTGAACTGTTGAGTCAACACTGACAATGCACAACCTTCTCTATCGTGAACATACAACGTGAAAGGTTTACTGTAGTCCGGAGTACCCAATACCGGAGCCGAACACAATGCATCACGTAATTCAGAAAAACTTTTCTGACACTCATCAGACCAAGGGAGAGAATGTGGAGTATCTTTAAGAGTCAGCGCCAAAAGAGGTTTCGCTAACAGGGAAAAATTAGGGATCCATTGTCTACAATACGAGGTGATACCTAAGAAAGCACGCACTTCTCTCTGTGTGGATGGTACACTCATTTGCGCAATAGTTTGAATAGTTTGAATTCGTTCTGGGGTCAACCTTCTTCCCTCCTTCGACAAGAGATGACCTAAGTAGGTTACTTCTTGTCGGCAAAACTGTAACTTGGAAGGTGACACTTTATGATGAAGGTCAGACAAATGTCGTAACAAAGAAAGAGTAGCCTCTTTACAAATCTCTTCGTCATCAGCGGCAACCAACAGATCATCAACGTACTGGATAAGATAAGATTAGCACCAGTAGGCAACACAAAGCTATCAAGCTGAGATTTCAACGCCTGACTACAGATGGAGGGACTTTCACAATAACCTTGGGGAGCTCTCTTAAACCGGAAGCTTCCTCCTCCTAAAGAGAAGCTGTAAATATCTCTACTCTCCTCAGCAATCGGAATGTTAAAGAAAGCATTCTTCAAGTCGATGACAGAAAACCAGGCTGCCGAAGCTAGAATCAGAGTCAACAAAGCAGTGATATCGGGAACAACAGGAAACTGTGGCACCACAATCCTGTTTAACTCTCGAAGGTCGATCACAAACCGGTACACAGGTGGCTGAGAAGCATCAGTACGCTTAAGGACAGGCAAAACAGGACTATTACACACGTTACCTCTCGTTTCTTCAACCACACCCTTCTCAACCAAATCATAGACGATCGCTAGAAGAGATCTCTAGAGATTTTATATTGGGGAATACGAGGTAGCCTAGCATTGGATTTGAGGGTGACAACATAAGGTGGAATCTGCAAAAGACCAACATCATTAGGACCTGTAGCCCAAAGTGTATCAGGAAGAGAACGCAATTCCAGTGGAAGACAATCTTTAGACAAATACATCGGAGAAATCACTTTCTTACCCAAGGTAAGATGTACTCCCAAAGGAGAACAATGTAATGTCACATACAATCTTTTCAGCAAGCCCAAACCCAACAGATTCTCATTACAACTAGTCGTTAAAATAAGAGGAGTTTCCAATTCACAAGGGCCAATAGAAAGGGACAAAGGATTAGAAATCGGGTAACAAACTGGGGCGCCTGAAAATCCTACAGGAACATTGGTCAAGCCAGACAAAGGTGCGCCAGGAAGTTTAGAGTGCATAATAGAACTCTTTGACGCACCATTATCCAAAAGAAAAGGTTCTGTCACACCTGATGTAATCACTTCAACATAAGGTCCACTCTAGTCTACTGGAACTGACACTACTCCCTCTCTTTGCCCATGGCTGTCCTAACTATCATTATAACCAGCACTCTCACTCTCGACATAATATTCATCAACATAGTACTGTGCAGACTGACCACTCGAAACATTCTGTCTGTCAAAGTAATTAGCAGAATTCTGTAGGGAAGAGGAACGCTCATTCTGGGGTAACACACCACGTCCCCTACCCCTAGGAGCTTGCTGAAAACCACCACGACCTCTCTGACCAGACATACCATTCGCACGCTGTAACAAAGCCGGGCAACTATTCTTGAAATGACCTTTCTCTCTACAATAAGCACACTGATTAGGTCCAGGAAAAGAATCGCTGAGCATAAAGCTCAGGCTTCGGTAACAACCTCTGAAACTGTGGAGGTTGCTGAAACTGTGGCTGATTCTGACGAGGCGGATAAGCTTGCTGCAAAAGAACATTCGTCTTTAGATCTTTAGTTTTCTTCTCTGCTTTATCCTTCTCATCTTTATCTCTATTCTCATAATATTGGGCAGTAGCCAATATCTGGGCCGACGAAGAAACAGCTCATGAACTCTCAGAATCTTTTAACTTATTGGAGAGCTCGGGAAGCAAATTAAAGACAAATTTGTCCACGAACAACCTTTGACCACCTTTCGTACTCATGTCCTGACCACTATGATCGATAAACGTTTCTTCAAACCTAGTGAAGAAATCGGACACACTTTCGTCTTTCTTTTGTTTGCATGCTGCTAACTTATCCCAATTCACTCGCAAAGCAGGCATCATAGTTTTCATTAGATTAATAAGCCTACCTGGTAATTCTGCAACTAAAGGTTCAGGTTTAGCACCTCCTACCTGTTGACCATCTGCAGCAACAATATTAGCCCACGTATCGCCTAATTCTTGCGCATGATTCTCATGACGAATCTTCGCCCACAAAGGTTGAGGAACTACATTACCCATTAACATATCTATGTCAGCTAAATTCATAATACACGCTTCAACTGTCTGAGTCAACTCCTTGTAATAACCGGCAGGATTCTTACGGTGGTCAGGTAAGGTCTGCTTAAGAGCTAAGACCTCTGCTCGCTTCCAAGGAACATGTACCCACACTCGCTGAAAATGGGCTTCTGCAGCCTGAATACCCCGATTAACATCAACCTGAACTGCCTCTCTCCAGACAGGCGGAACCTCTCTCATAGGATACTGATTCACTTTCCTCCTAACAGAAGGATCAGGTTCGTACAATGGCTGAGACGGGAGTCTAGTTCTGAAGGCAAGTATCGTCTCTACAGCATCAGTAACATCAGATTCCACTATCGCCCCTGTAGCAAACTCTGACTGAACATCAAGCACTTCCTGCGGAATCGGACCCAACTCATTATCTTCCCATTCCTGCCGCAGAAAAGCACACATCACATCAAAAACATACCTTTGCTTAGGCGGCTCCCACTGAAAGAAAACATCCATAACTGCTGGCAAATTATACCTGGAAGCATTTAAAATCCATCTACGAGCCAACAGATCCAACACTGGTCGCTCTTCGGAACTAGGAAGCTGACTACGACTCTGCTTACGTTCCGAAACAGGGGTCATACTCAGTGGCCCAAACAATGGAGACAACAGATTAGCAACAGTCTCAGTCATTCGTTTTCGAGCAGAAGGAGAAGAAGCAGACATAAGAACAGGAGAATAAGTATTTTGAGGCAAAAGAGGTGTAGGGACAAGAACAGTAGAAGTCGGAGATGCAGGAGTAGAAGGCAAAGGAGTTTGAGGCAAAGCTGGTAGCAAAGCTGGCGACCCTAGAGTGGGTTGCGCAGTAGGAGACAAAACCATCTGTGGAGTACCGGGTGGCTGAACGACAGCAGGAGGTTGAACAACAAAGGGTAGAACAACCGGGGGTAATGGAGGCGCAGTAGCACCCTGCACATAAGGGGGTGACAATCTCAGTAAATGAGACATCAAAGGATCTTTTTCAAGGTCTTCAGTCACTTTCGGAGGAGAAGACGGCAAGGCTGGACAACATTTATCTATGGCCATGCAACGCTGTCTATCTAAAACTTCACTCACTCGATCTTCCTCATCTGACTTAAACTGCCTAGCAGCTTGTAGTACTGACATATTCTTATCTTTCCTATCTCTCTTTGCTTGCTTAATTTCTCGCTGTTTGGCTTCCTTTCGCCAAAGGCGGAAAGAGTCAAAAATTGCCGGCCGGGATTTCTTCTTAAATAGCGCAACTTCCAGATTATCTAAAATATTTAATTCAAAACTACCATGTTGGGGCCATCGTGAAACACCATCTTTTTTAGTATAGCGGACCCACACTTCATTATAAGTAATAGGACCCACTCTGTGTTTTGAATAGAGCTCATAAGTCGGAGTTCCAACCGGAGGTATCGGACACGAATCCTCCAATCGGGAATCCCTGTTGCAACCACAACTAAACCCTTTCCTAATTTTGCTAAGACCAGGCATCTTATAGCTCACTAATCTAGCTTCAAACTTCAAGGGGTTATCAACTATCGATACACTCGTAAATATACGAGCCCCTCGGCTTCGATTTTTGCAAAAATCAAATCAAAACCAAGAACCAAAACAAAGTCGTGGGAGCGACCCACTTATACTTAACCAAATATCTGTCACGCCACCAGAAGCAGGTCTATCGTCTCGCTTTACAAAGGATCAATCAAGGGTCCAAGACAGGGTGACAGTTAGGGCAGCAGTCCTTCGTAGCCGTTGGAAAGCGGGAAGCCTCGCAGAAAAGACCTTCGTCCACGTCGGCATGCAGGGGTCAATGAAGTGGCGGCCTTCCTCCAGAATTTCCTTACGTGGCTCCTCACGATCCTCGGGCTTGGACCGGTACCGCTGAAGTCGCCCCACGTAGGGCGCCAACTGAAGAACCGGGTTTTAGAACCCAGCGGCGCCAGGGACACGCCCAAAGTCTTCGGGTTCTCCTGTCTTGGCAAACAGAGACACGGAATACTTCTAGGTGGCATCAGAGATCAATTTTATTAGCTGCAGCTAGTAACAGTAATCCCAGCAATACAACACGGTGTACAACTCAAGAAACTGTTCAATTTCATAGAGCAAGACATCAGTATTTATACACAATATTCTCATTATAAATGTACACCCACTGCGCAAAATTCTGACCAATAGGACACATTTTCTAACTGAGTATCACATTAACAAAAATCCAATTTACAGTAACCCAACCCAAAAGTTAATTATTAGGAATGTCCCAAAATTCAATTTCCACAAGCCGGACAAACCCATAATTGAAAGCACTACCCATGTAATGAAAAGTCGTAAGGAAAGAAACAATTCAGATGCTGATTAAGATAAGATATGTGCAAGGAAACTAAAAGTTAACGAGGTCCTGAACATTGATTGGCAATCTCAGACAAGAATCAAACCAAGGGAAATTGGCTTCGTGAAGGGTCAGTTTCAGGAGAAGAGGTCAGCGTCCTGCAGTTCACTCACAAGTCAGAAAGGGCAAGTTAATATGTACATGGACAACGAAGCCTATGCAACTTTGTTTGTTCGTTTACTTCCAAGGCCTACGTGAGGGCAGCATAAAATGGCGTCTCGAGCAACGCAAACAAAATGGAGTCCGGTCCCCGAAAACCACCGAACCTCAAATGTAATGTACAATTACAGGCACACTTACACTCAGTGTATGGACATAGCACTTACACTATTCAGTACTGTTACCTCTAAGCATCTCTAAGCATTGTGCCTTCACAGACACACACATTTAGCCCACACATTCATTCTGTGTGCACTGCTCAGTATGTCAGCCTTTCTCTATTGTGCCAAGGAGTCATACTTTCTAACACACACACTGCCAGCACACATATTCACCATGCACGCTGCACAACACTTCACCCTTCATATATTGTACATTTCGCAAGCACACATACACCCAGCACATACTTTTACTGCAACCGCACTGCACTGCACTACATCTCTCATGTAACCAATTCCTCAAAGGTATGCATAGCACTGCTCTATCCCTGTACTGTCCATTCCCAGGCACACATACGAGTGCAGATTCACCACTCCTGCAGAGTACCGCACTTTACATCCAACTGATTTAGGGCAAGTTGAGTGAGGCTGTAGGCCTCACTCCAGTGACATCAGTTAAAAAGGACCTGTTCACTCCTACAGATCACTGAATGGTACGCTGCCACCACAGTGCTCATGCTGCTTAGCTACTGGTGAAGGCAGAAACCTTCTACCACTGAGGGTAGCGTTTTAGGTGCCCCTCCTGGTCCAACAAGATCACAATCCGTGAGACAGGCCTATGTCATGGCGCACACGCATGATTCGTGTTTGTCTAGTACAACAAAATCTGCATTAGGGTAAATCTGCATTAGGGTTCCCGACAATAGTACAGTTAGGGTACATCTCCATTACAATGCACCAGACATTTTGCCCGAACAGAGGGTCACAAAATGGAGCACATATACAGAGTGATAACAGACTTTAGTCACAAAACAAATCATTTGTTAATGGTGATATACTCATTCTAGAAATTCTGGGGAGTTCTCATGTGATTTTTCTATGTAAAAATGCTCACTCTCTGCTGGGATTTGATGAACCATGATTGACAAAACAATTTTCTCATGATTTTCTGACAGAGGTTATGGAAGGTGCTCCAGAAGCTAAAATTAGAGCACATTTTGTATAAGTTCACGCTATCATCCTCAGCCATGTGAGAATAAAGTCTGATATTATGAGTAAACCGTACTTCCAACAGCAGCAGCCTGTCACTTGATTCACCAGTGTTCTACTGGAGATTCACCTCAGTGCTCTAATGAACAACTAGAGTGATAACATTCTATACTTCCGACAACACTATTGTACACCTGAAACAATCATATTTGAATCAAATATGTAAAATACAAAGCATGTCCTTTAAAAATGAACAAAATAAAGGGGGTTTGGTTTGTCATAGAAATTATGGTTATTGCTCTAGAAAGCTAAAATGAGGACACATTTTGTATTAGTTCTCAAAATATATCTTTTTCAGTAAAACATGCTGATATGCAGAGTCAAAACGTGTACTTCCAACACCAGCAGCAATCTGTCACTTAACTCCCTAATAATCAACTACAGTGTCGCCACCTTCTAATGCACAACTAGAATGGTACTATTTTATATTCAAGACAAAGGTGAGGCACACCTGAATGCCATTTTGTTGGAATAGGAACTGTTAAATGTAAAGTCTTTCCTGAAGAGCAGGCTAAAGTAAATAAGCATTGAGATGTTAATGCAGGTATGAAAGCAAAGGGGTAAAAATACGAGGGGAGATGTGAAGTTTTTAGCCATTCAGAATGTAATGTATTTTTAAAGGGGCTCAAAATAGTTAAAGAGAGCGACATCGGCATAAGTATATCATCCCATATATATGTGTGTATATACATATATATTCACTGAAAAAAAACAAAGGTTACAGGGACGTTATAGTTAGGAAATAGAATTTTAAAAAACCTTAAAAATTCACAGAAAAAACAAAGGTTACAGAGACTTTATAGTGTGGCATACATTTTACTTGTACAATACCAGTGAAATTCAGCACATATAGTTACCTGAGCTAACTATATCTTATGACCTCATATATTACATCACTCATGACATGGTCAGTGATATCACTTATCACATCATTCAGTTAGTGTGCGTGTTTTCTACAAGTTTGAGTACTAAACATATACACCAGGGTTCTACAACACTTAAAATAGTACACTTTCTGTACTACTAAAGAGTAATAGTATTTCTAACATATATTATGTGAGTGGCTGGGTCGCTGTGCGTTTCTATGTGTGAGTGGGTGAGTGTCTGTAGGGGTGTGTGAGTGGGTATGTGAGTAGCTGTAATGAATGAATGAATGAATTTATAATTTATATCGCGCTCGAATGCCCAAGGGCGTCTAGGCGCTACTGCGGTGAGAGGGCTACCAGTAAAGATTCAGTGCAAGAAAAGCCAAGTTTTTATTGCCTTTTTGAAAGAGGAAAGAGTGGTGCTGCTCTTTATGGATAACGGTAGTCTATTCCAAATTTTGACAGTCTGGAAAAAGAAACTACTTCCTCCCCAGCGCACCCTTCTGATTTTTGATACCTGAAGAAGTTTGCTCGTGGCCGATCGGATTGTTCTATTTGGGAGATACCATCGGAGATGTTGTTTCAAATATTCGGGTCCTAACCCTTCCGTGCTTTAATGGTCAAACAAAGGGCCTTAAATTCAACTCTTTTTTTCACCGGAGCCAGTGAAGATGTTTAAGGCCTTGAGATACTGACTGAAACTTAGGGATGTTCAACAGCATCCTGGCCGCGGAATTTTGAACCCGCTGGAGTTTGGCAAGATGTTGTTTTTGAAGACCTAAGTACAACGCATTGCCATAATCCAATCTCGCTAAGGCTAAAGATGTTACATATATGTATGGGTACATGTACATGTATGGGTGGTGATGCACCGTTACATCGCAACTTTTACAACGGGAGTCTTTTACAACGGAACTTTTACAACGCAGGATCCATCACATCGGATGCCATTACAACGCATGGCATTACATAGCAGATGCTATTACAACGCATGGCATTACATCGTAAGTATAGGTAAGTATTTAATTTTTTTTAATTTTATTAATATTAATTATAATTAAATATATTTATTTATGATTTTTAATATTATTAATTTATTATTTATTATATTAATTAAAGTAATTTTTAAAATAAGTACAGGTGTACAGGGGTGTTTTTAGGTTTCAGGGTAGGGTTTGGGTTTTGGGGTACAGGGGTGTTTTTAGGTTTCAGGGTAGGGTTTGGGTTTTGGGGTACAGGGGTGTTTTTAGGTTTCAGGGCAGGGTTTGGGTTTTGGGGTACAGGGGTGTTTTTAGGTTTCAGGGCAGGGTTTGGATTTTGGGGTACAGGGGTGTTTTTAGGTTTCAGGGCAGGGTTTGGGTTTTGGGGTACAGGGGTGTTTTTAGGTTTCAGGGTAGGGTTTGGGTTTTGGGGTACAGGGGTGTTTTTAGGTTTTAGGGTTGGGTTTGGGTTTTGGGGTACAGGGGTGTTTTAGGGTTCAGGGTTGGGTTTGTGCTTAGGGCTAATTAAATTATATTTACCATTTATAAATTAATTAAAATATATTTATTAAATTAAATTAATTATATTATATTAATTACATTTTTTAATTAAATTAATTACATTAAATAAATTATTTTAATTAATTTAATTTAATTACAATTTTAAAAATATTTAAATTAAATTAATTTCATTATATTAGATTTAAATCTATTAAATTAAATTAATTACTATTTTAAAATGTATTTTAATTAAATTAATTAAATTAAATTAAATAAATTAACTTAATTACATTTTTTTAAAAAAGGTATACTTACCTATACTTACGATGTAATGCCATGCGTTGTAATAGCATCTGCTATGTAATGCCATGCGTTGTAATGGCATCCGATGTAATGGATCCTGCGTTGTAAAAATTCCGATGTAACGGAATGCGTTGTAAAAAAACGCGTTGTAGTGACACCAATCCGTATGGGTATATATGTAGGTGTGTGAGTAGCTGTTTTGGTTAGTGAGTGGCTGTGTGAGTGGATGTGTAAGTGACTGTATGGGTGAGTGAGTGGGTGTCTGACTGGCTGTATATGTAAGTGGCTGTATGGGTGAGTGAATGGCTGTTTGAGTAGGTGTTTGGTTAAGTGAGTTGCTGTGTGAGTGGCTTTATTGCAGAGTAAGTATCTGTGTGAATGGATGTATGGGTGAATGAGCAGATATGTGAGTGTTAATATGGAGGTGTGAGTTGTGTGGGTTTGTGAGTGCTTGTGTTGTGTGGCGTTGTAAGCTCTGAGTTAATTTTCCCGATTCATGCCCTTATATAGTTACAATTCACATTGGCCTTATATTGGCATAGAAATCAATCCCTTATTTAGGCATAGCCATGCTACCCAAATACAGGCATGGCTACTTCCACCCGTACCGAACGTCACAATGATTTCTTGGAAAACCAGCTTAAGCAGTTAGGGAACTTGCCCTTGCTTGAATATTGATTTGTCCAAGAACTCAGTTACTTTACAAAGAACAGCTATTCCTTAGGGGTTCTTTCCGGGTGTTCATATGCCCGACTTTACGTCAAACTATGGAATTCCTAAACACCTTCAAGGTATAAATATACCTTCACTTGCTCTAGCAAGATACGGGGGTTCGGAGCAGTTCGAAGACCTACTTGCCCAACGCAGCTTGCTACAGCAAGTGCCGAAGGAAGCCGACTCTCCAGCTGACGCACTGATCAAGCAGCTGCCTTTCTCCTGCCGAGAATCCAGCTCCAGTGTGTCCGGCTCCCCTTGCGGGGTGTTAGGAAATCGAGTCCCGAGACAGAGATACCAGACCTCCTTTATTCTAAACCAAGGTATGGAGCTGGTTAGAACCTAGAGAAACCTTTGTTAGATTCTTGACAAAAAACAACTAAACCTATGCTACACAATACTTACTTCTTCCCGCGTACTAGACTTAGGTTAGGTACATTGGGGTAGGCGTATTTTAGAAGCACCAGTTGAGTATTTTAGTCAATGTTATTTATGTATGTATTTTTATATGGCTTAGAAACCATACAATGGTCTTACAGTATTATTTCATATTTCTGTTTACGCTGTACTCATTATACTTTGCAGTCTGCATAACGATTGTAGCAGTTCACTTCTCTAGCATGAAAAAGAAGACTGTTCAATAAACCTTTTTATTGAAAACGCCCGTCTCTCTATTTCTCTGTAACTCTGTAGAATCGGAGCATGCTCGATTGACTGAGTGAAATACTTATCTATTGTTTCAGCGACTCTGAGAGATATATTCTTATTCTTGGGAAACAAAGTTGTCATGTTTATGCGGTTGTCAGAAACTAATCCCTTCTTGTGTATTTGAGAAATTTTCTAGTGACCTCTGAGTTAGCTAGCACACACACAATTGAGTTTAGTATTTTCGATAGAGACCTAGTTGACCTAAGTCCTACGTCTAATCTATAGGATATATTAGTCCAATGCGCATAGCCTATTGGGAATATAGGAACTACACTACATGGCGCCCAACGTTTGGTAAGGCATTAATTTAATACTAGATACTAAAGTAACTCAGTCGTTCTTTTCTCAGAGACCCCTTTTTCCCGTAAAATACTCCAATAAACGTCTGGAGTGGGTAAAAGGATAATATCCGCCATAACTGAGTAGGACAAAAATCCTATGTATTAGTTTTTGGTTTTTCAACGTTGAAGGATACAGTGTTCCAAAATATTGTGCACCTTATCTTTGCTGCCTTGAAACTTGCTCTGCAACTTTCATTAAACAATGTCGAATAACGGCGACAACACCGCAACCGGTGGAGCGGCAGCAGATGCAGCTGTACAAGTTTTGAACTTTACAGATTTCCAAGAAACCGACAATGATGCTATAAGCATTCCAGAAACTTTAGGGAAAGCCATCACTATAAAACTTATAAGAAATGGCCTAACACCAAGAGGTGGTAGGGTAGTTTTTGTGATAGAGGCACATGAATATCACCAGACAGAGGTATTCTATTCATGGATAGTCTTCCCTGAAGCAAACCCAGGAACAAACGTGTTTCACTTCTACAAAGATGATGAACCACCAGAGGAATACATTCCTTTCGAGGATATTGAAATTCCACTAACATACCAAGAGCATGCGCTCTGGTTTAAAGACGCCCTAAAACATATATATCACATTACCAGGCTCGGTCCACTAGGTAGACCAGGAGCAACATGGCCGGTATTAGCCAGCTATACACCACATCCTGCCATTGAAGATTTGTCGGATGAGGAACTATTAGTTCAACTAAAAGAGCTAATCAAAATTTACAGACAATTGGTTCAATATGTCATGAGGACCTTTACTGTCCAAACGGCTATAAGGTTTCCACAACACACCCCTTACCAGGGGAACACAAATAAAATTACACCACAGACTTTACACTCAGTCGTCGGTAAATTACCCGCAAAACGTGAACAAATTCCATTCAAGATAGCTCAAAAAATTACTCAAATCAAGGCAGCATTTCTTGATACTACCCCTCATGAGAAACACAGAAATTCTAACAATCTGATTACCAATGGGGATTGCACCACATCTAGAGGACTGCAACACTTGGGGTACAGTCTTTGCTGCAACTTACACCAAAACACATGGTGTTCCATCTATGGCAGTAATACCAGATGTCCTGAAACAGATTCAAAATGAATACGGGGCAGAGCCTGCTCTAAATCTAGGTATGAAATTAGTGAAAGATTTCAAACAGGTCTCAACAATAATATTAGCTAATATTAAAGGTGAAGCAGCATCTGTGGCGATCCACCAAAAGTTAAGAGAATTTGATGTAACTGAGCAACCACATGAACTGGCCAGAATAATTGCTTGGGTGGGAAACCAGTTAAACCTCAACTGTTAGAAAGTCCTGAAAAGGACTTTACTAAAAACACTCCTACTCCTCCTAAAAAGAAGTGGGAGAACACTAAACAAACTTCTAAAGAGAAGCATTCTCAATTCTGAGGTAGGTCGCCTCAAAAGGAGCCCTCTGAAAGGAGGTATAGCCTCGGGAATAGAGATAATTTGAGAAAACCTGATAGATATCAAGATACTGATACACGTTTCTCTCGCACCTTACAGGCTCCTTCACAAAAATCCGAAAGAAGAGGACGGTCAGAACAAAAGGAAGAACGTGTGAAGTCCAAAGACGACCTGCACGTTCCAAAAAATAAGAACTCAATTCACCAAAAAGAAGTTAGCAGGTCTAAAAATCAGACATGCCAAGTTGAAACTGCAGATACCAGGGTTAGTGTTCCACATAAGTTATACGAAGTAACACTCCGGATGGAGGTGGACATAACTTGAAAAATAAGAGCACTCTTTTAGGAGCGACTCTCTCAGGGTTATGACATTCTTCTAGCTCATGGGTACTCACAAACTTTCTCTCGAGGGCCAAATTTACAGTGTGGTTTGTGTCCGAGGGCCGCAACGGTGGGGATGGGGTCAGTGGGGGAGGGGCGAGGCTAGAGCAAGAAAAACAACTGTGACCATGAGGTTGAACACAGGTCCCTGCAGCAGACGCCTTCATCCACTGAGCTACAAGACCTGCATACACACCTCTCTCACTCTCTCTCTCCCTCTCCATCCCTCTATCTCTCTCTCTCTCTCTCTCTCTGCCATCCCTCTATCTCCCCTCTCCCTCCCCGGTCTCCCTCTGTCTCACTCACTCTGACTGTATCTCTCCCTCTCCCTCTCTCCTTCCCTCATCCTCCCTCCCTCTCCCTTCCTCTCCCTTCCTTCCCTCACCCTCACTCCCTTCCCCAATTCCCTCTCCCTCCCTCACTCTACTTCCCTCACCCTCACTCCCACCCCTCTCTCCCTCCCTCACTCCCCTTCCCTCCCCTTCCCTCCCCTCCCCTCACTCCCCTTCCCTCCCTCCCTCCCCTTCCCTCCCTCCCCTTCCCTCATTCACTCCCCTTCCTCACTCCCCTTCCCTCACTCCCTTCCCTTCCCTCACTCCCTCCCTTCCCTCACTCCCCTTCCCTCACGCCCCTTCCCTCACTCCCCTTCCTCACTCCCCTTCCCTCACTCCCCTTCCCTCACTCCCCTTCCCTCACTCCCCTTCCCTCACTCCCCTTCCCTCACTCTCCTCCCTCACCCCCTCCCCTCACTCCCTCCCCTCACTCCCTTCCCCCACTCCCTTCCCTCACTCCCCTTCCTTCACTCCCCTTCCTTCACTCCCTTCCCTTCACTCACTCCCTCCCCTTCCCTCATCCCTTCCCTCACTCCCTTCACCCCCCTTCCCTCACTCCCCTTCCCTCACTCCCTTCACTCCCCATCCCTCCCTTCCCTTCCCTCCCTCCCCTTCCCTCACTCCCCTTCCCTCACTCCCCTTCCCTCACTCCCCTTCCTCACCCCCTTCCCTCACTCCCCTTCCTCACCCCCTTCCCTCACTCCCTTCCCTCACTCCCCTTCCTTCACTCCCCTTCCTTCACTCCCTTCCCTTCCCTCACTCCCTCCCCTTCCCTCAATCCCTTCCCTTCCCTCCCTCCCCTTCCCTCACTCCCCTTCCTCACTCCCTCCCCTCACTCCCTTCCCTCCCTCCCCTCCCCTCACTCCTCTTCCCTCACTCCCCTTCCCTCACTCCCCTTCCTCACCCCTCCCCTCACTCCCTTCCTTCACTCCCTTCCCTCACTCCCTTCCCTCACTCCCTTCCCTCACTCCCTTCCCTCACTCCCTTCCCTCCCTCACTCCCCTTCCCTCACTCCTTCCCTCACTCCCTCCCCTTCCCTCACTCCCTCCCCTAACTCCCTTCCCTTCCCTCACTCCCCTTCCCTCACTCCCCTTCCCTCACTCCCCTACCCTCACTCCCTCCCCTTCCCTCACTCCCTCCCCTCCCCTTCCCTCACTCCCCTTCCTTCCCTCCCTCCCCTCCCCTCACTCCCCTTCCTCACCCCTCCCCTCACTCCCCTTCCTCACTCCCTCCCCTCACCCCCTTCCCTCACTCCCTTCCCTCCCTCACTCCCCTTCCCTCACTCCCCTTCCCTCACTCCTTCCATCACTCCCTCCCTCACTCCCTCCCCTTCCCTCCCCTCCCCCACTCCCTCCCTCACTCCCTCCCCTTCCCTCACTCCCTCCCTTCCCTCACTCCCTTCCCTCACTCCCTTCCCTCACTCCCCTTCCCTCACTCCCCTTCCCTCACTCCCTTCCTTCCCTCACTCCCTTCCTTCCCTCACTCCCTTCCGTCACTCCCCTTCCCTCACTCCCTTCCCTCACTCCCCTTCCCTCACTCCCTCCCATTCCCTCACTCCCCTTCCCTCACTCCCTCCATCACTCCTTCCATCACTCCCTCCCTCACTCCCTCCCCTTCCCTCACCCCCTCCCTCACCCCCTCCCCCACCCCCTCCCTCACTCCCTCCCCTTCCCTCACTCCCTCCCCTTCCCTCACTCCCTTCCCTTCCCTCCCTTCCCTCACTCCCCTTCCCTCACTCCCTTCCTTCCCTCACTCCCTTCCGTCACTCCCCTTCCCTCACTCCCTTCCCTCACTCCCCTTCCCTCACTCCCTCCCCTTCCCTCACTCCCCTTCCCTCCCTCCCTCCCCTTCCCTCACTCGCCTTCCCTCACTCCCCTTTCCTCACTCCCTCACTCCCCTTCCCTCACTCCCGCACTCCCCTTCCCTCACTCCCTTCCCTCACTCCCTTCCCTCATTCCATCTCCCTCACTCCCATCTCCCTCGATCGCCCTCCTCCCTTTCTCTGTCTCCATTTCTCGGTCTCCCTTTCCCTCCCTCTCCCTCTGTCTCTGTCTTCCCTCCTTTCCCTCCCTCCCTCTGTCTCTGTCCCTCTACCTCCCTCTGTCACCCTCCGTCATCTCACCCTGCCTGTGTGTCACGGGCTGAGACAGCTTCCCCAGCCAGCTTCCCCAGCACGCACAGACACACAGCCCCCACCCGAGCACTTCACAGCACTTCACAGGTCATACTAACTCTGCCTTGTCTATGTTCACTCTGGCACTGAGCATCCCCTTCTGGGGTGATTCAAGTGCCCTACAGCCTAAATGAACATAACATAGCCACCTCTTGATCTTTGGTGACATTGAATGGCGTGGTTTGAGCATATCAGCTTGTAGCAGGCGGGCAACTAGAGCCAAATTTTGGGGGGGGGCTGAAAAAGATTTGGGGTGGCTAATTCTTCCAGCCTTAACCAGAGTGGCTGTAAGAAGGGTGAAAACATAACAGAAGCCTCATTTACATTTAAATGGTCTTTTACAGACCTGTGAAGTACTCGGGTGCGCCTGCAATTAGATGTCGCCAGCCGCGAAGCTGTGTCAGCCTGGGCTGACACACATGACGGTGGCGGGGGGGGGCTGAAGCCCGGTGAGCCCAATGGCTGTTGCCCGCCTGTCTTGAAGGCCCACCACCATCAGTGATTGTTTTGTTTTTCTGATAAAAGCAGCCTTTCTAAAGCAATAACACACTGGGTTTGGTGTTTCCTCTGTTAATGACCTTTATTGCTGGACTGCCCAACTTAATTCTATAGCTTTATCTGTGCATTATAATGATATGGTTATATGATTCAGTTATGTCACGTTGTTGAGACTACATTTTACCTCTTACTGCTGCTTTCCTTCATACTCCCTAGAGTAGTTATGAAGAGAATAATTCGAAAGGCAGTCCACATTGTCATTGCTTAGCTGTGTAGCTCAGTGAGTTAAGCTCTCCCTGCTAACACGTGCTGTGGACTACGGGTCACTGGGCCTAATATCGTCGCTCTGAAGTCCACAAATAGATTACCTTTTATTAACAACGCAAGGAAGAAAAGAGAAAACTGTGTTAACAGGCGATATGAAAAAAATATGAAGTGTGGGGATTGTGTGTGAGCATGACTGGTGATGACAGTAGAAATAAATGAATAACCCTGCCTTCTGCAGCAAGAGGACTAATACGTTGATACACTATATTTTGGGGGAAATAACTTTTAGGTTTTGCTCGTACGTGTGGCATTATTTTTAAATATCCACCTCTATTTGGCATCCTTATTTTTCTAATGTGTCTTGCTTGAGGTGTAGGCCTCTGAGTCTGTGGCTGCACTGCAGAGGACTGCATCAGTCCCATGTTCTGTTATGTATTATGGAGGAGAGAGAAATGCAGCTAGGACGCAGGCCTCTCCGTGGTTAGGATACCCTTCCCTCACTCCATCTCCCTCGGTCACCCTCCTCCCTTTCTATGTCTCCATTTCCCGGTCTCCCTTTCCCTCCCTCTCCCTCTCCCTCTGTCACGGGCTGAGACAGCTTCCCCAGCCAGCTTCTCCAGCGCCCAGACACACAGCCCCCACCCGAGCACTTCACAGCACTTCACAGGTCTTTAAAAAGACCATTTGCATGTGCATTCTCCTCCTCTTAGCGCCCCTGCAGCTCCACTCTGGCCTCGCTCGATTGAATCAGCGGGCCCCCACAGAGCAGCAGAGTGTTTGCAGACACTCTTTGAAAACGGGTAGGATGTCTCATGGTCCGCGGGCCACCACGGAAGGCTTGCCGGGCCGTTCTATGAGTACCGTGTTCTAGCTGGACAAGACTGGCCACCTAAATTTGTCAGGGAGTGTCCACATGGCAAAGAAATCATTATGCCAGCATTCTCCAACCACATTCCAATTCATTTAAAATATACCTATGCCAGGTAATGGGCAGTAGCCCAGGCTCCTGCATTATATAAAAAATCATATAGGATGGGATGAGGATTCTCCCCACCATAAATCCAGTTAAAAAATCAACAAACTGCACAAAGGCAGTATCCAGTTAAGCAAGAAGCTAAAAAACAGGTCAGGGAGATCTTAGATCAACTTGAATGCCAAGGAGTGATTGAAACATGCACCTCATCAATGAACAATCCTTTGTTTCCTGTCTCCAAACCAGACAATACATATCATCTAGTTTTGGATTACAGACATCTACACTCTTGTTACAAAACCTTTGCAGTACAAAATGCACATAGTGCAGCCTTAATAAATTACATTGTGCGTAAAAAATATAAAACCACATTAGATATTTCTAACGGTTTCTTCTGTCAAAACATTGCACATGAAAGTAGGTATTTGACCGCTTTCTCAATTATGGGGACACAGCATCAATTCTGTCGTCTCCCCCAGGGATTTAAGAATAGTCCAGGGTTATTTTCAGCCAGAGTAACAGAGTTACTACAAACCTATGATTATGAGGCATTATCATATGTCGATGACATCTATCTAACAGACAATGACTTGGATAGGCACTTGAACAGGGTGAACACCATAATATTGAGCTTCGCCTCTTATGGGTATAAATTCAATTTCAAGAAATCGATAATTGCTCATTTAAACGTCCTTTCCTAGTGTATGAACTTTCAAGTGAAGGCAAAAACATGGCAGTAAACTTTCTAGAGAAATGTGCGCTGCTCCAACCTCCAAAAACGCTGAAACACTTACAGTCGATTCTAGGTTTCCTAAATTTCAGAAGAACTTGCATTCTAAAAAACACAGAAAGGGTTAAACCTCTCTACGAATTAATCAAACATGATTTCAAAACAGTTAATTGGACTCGAAAACACACAGAAATTTTGCGTCCATTGCAAACAGACATGTTAGCAACAAAACATTTACAAACACATAAACTTACGCAACTTAGTGATCCGAATCATTCCAGGACAATGCGGATTCACATACTTAACCTTTAATGAAGGAGAAAAAGTACCAATAGCTCACAAATCACATTTGTACACACAAGCATGAATAAAATTTACTTCAACAGAAAAAATTCTGACAGCGGTTCAAAATGCAGTAGCAAAAGAGAGAGCCCTTGCACAGGGTAAGCACATAATGGTCGTTACATCTGTACCTGCCTTAGAGGCAGTGAAGAAGCGAGCATTCCAAATGCAAAAGCTTTACATTCGAGATGGCTACAATGGGTTAATTCTCTTGCTGCAACAGACGTTGAATACGTTTTTGACCCTTATTTGAAAACACAAGCATTTCTACAATATGAACAAGAATGTTCTCTGCCTACTGAGATTCTGCCTCTAGAGCAGTATGAATGTATAATGTATACTGACGGATCAGCCCAACCCGCCTCGGAGGGTTAAACAAGCTAATAATGCTGCGTGCGCGAATGTTAATGGTCGCTGGCGCGATGGTAAATTCCGACCAATGGTCACTAAAATGCAATCTTTAGGAGATTGTACAGCTCAGCGAGCTGATCTACAAGCATTCAAGATGGCACATGAAAATACTGATCGCGAATTCCCCACACTCATAGTGTGCGATTCGTATTATTTTCAGTATTACAATGAATACTTGCAAAACTGGATTCAAAACGGTTACAAAGATGCAAAAGGTGGCACAATCAAGCATAAGTTGCTATGGGAACAAGTAGTTCAGATATGGCAAGAACTACAAAAGGCACACGTGATGCATACACTGAGCCATCAACGTGATGGCGTTCACGTTGCAGGGAATTAATTGGCTGATGAAGCCGCGAAGGCTGCTGTGCAAACGGCTTCCGTAGCTGCAATCACTCATTCAAAAACGAAAATAGACTGCGAAATAATGCAAGCTGTCAATACTTCAAGCATAGACAGTGGTAAAACATTACCAAAAGTCTTTCCACTGAAATACTCGTACATAACTGATGCAAATAATTGTTCCGTTTGCTCGAATCCCTGGAGTGGGGGATAGAGTAATTCCAAACATGGAATATAGATTAGGACTAATTTTAGCAGCACATGAAGGGCTCGCCTCTGCACACGCAGGTGTTTCCGCTACAGTATCGTTATTGAAACAGAGATACTGGTGGCCGCGCATGAGGAAACAAGCCAGAAACTATGTTTTGGAATGTGAAATCTGCCAAAAGATGAAAGTCTCTACAGTGAAACGTCCTGCGCAGACGCCCCTATTGATTTCAGACAAACCATTAGCTTGCGTTTACCTGGACAACTGCGGTCCCTTACAGAGGGATGGTAACTATAAATGTATCATGGTCGCACTGGATTCGTGCTCAAGATTTATTTGAATGTGGCCTCAGCGCTCGGCTGACGCTCGAACTGTTATAAAAGATTTGCGAGTCTTTATCGGCACATACGCAGTCGGCACGCTACATTCTGACCAGGGTCCTGCGTTTAGCTCTCGAGCTTACAACGAGGCCATGGCCAAATTGGGCGTTGCACTGCGGTACTCTAGTCCATTCCATCCTGAGGGAAATTCGGTAGAGGATAGAAAAAACCGGGACATAAAGCAATCTATAACAGCTAGGGTATTAGGCTCGGGTGATGGGTGGGTCAAACATCTAATGTGTCCAACGTAGTCTTAATAATCTGCCAAGAAGTTCTCTAGGGGAATCACTCCATATGAAATCCTTTTTGGAACAAGAATGATTATATTGGATCTCGATTGTCACACTTCAGTGGTAGAACAAAAATCCTTTGATATCAAAGACCGTTTGGCTGTTTTGCAGGACTTAAATGAAATAAGAAAAAGCCAAAGTAACGCGTTCCTGAAGCCAACGACAACTGAAGAAAAACCATCCGTCCCAGCCAGGCCTGTCTGGATTCCAAAGATTGGGGATCTAGTCAGAGAAAAGATCACGGACAAGAGGAATTTGGGCCTACTTTCAGACAACCAGTACCTGTCCTAGCCATCCACAGATCAAGAACAGTATTACTGCAGCCCCTTGCTGGTAAAAAGGAGAACAGGTTTGTGTCCACCGACCTGATAAAACCACGTCATGTGCCCGATCATAAGCAGTAGGCAAAGTGGACTCCAAAGTTGTAGAAGACGCCCAAATCTGGCTTCTATCCAAGAGGTTCAAACTGAGAGACTCATCACCATTGAAGAATCTGCGGTGCGAAATGAAGGACTTTGCAACAAAGCCATGGAACTTGTACCTCTTGAGACCCAAATAACAGTTCGTAAAGAAATGCCTGTCTACAATGAAATAGCATCTGACTATACAAATGTAACAAGTGATCAAATGGTTCCAGCGATTTCAACGAATCCTGATGCAATCCCTACAATTGACAGAACTACCTCTGGCTATTTCATTATCTTTGATACGTTTTCCGAGGATCCCAGCAAACCTGAAACGACGCCAGTAAAAAGAACTTTCAAAGAACAAGCAACAGAACTTTTTCATCAACTGGAAAAGACTTATCTGGTTTCAACATGGATTGAACTTTGGATTGTGTTGGGTGTACTTTTTCTTCTACTTTGGTTGACTCTTGTATTTACTTTGGGAATGCTGATAAATGGAAGACATGTTAAAAAGGACACAGCAAGTAAGGACATCAACTTACTCCTCAAGCCACACAAATCGTCTCATTGTGAACAAAGAGACTTGTCAGCAGTGAACATCACAGCCATTCCTATACCAGTTGATATAGCTTGGGACAGAACTGAATAAGACATTCTTGGTCCAGAGGAGCTGTTGAAGATTCCACACCAATTCAAGATTTCCTTGAATGACTTTGTTTCATCTAGTACCTTTTCTGATGACAGGGACTTCGAGACTGTTAATAATATGATGTCAGACTTAGAAATGTCTGCAAAGTTTACAAATCATGAATACTTAGAAGGTTCATCAGATTATGAACAAATGTATTATTATACTGGGGGGCGCTCGAGGCGCGTAGGCAGAATGGCGGCACTGATGTGAGGTTCCTGCGTCCTGGACTTATTATCCTGTAATTATCCTTAGCAAATGTCTGTATAGATCGCCAAAAATGGGTGGAATGTAGAGAACTAACCCCCTTCACCACTTGGTGCAAGTGCTAAAAAGATTGCTGACTGGGAACTGGCCATCCGGACGCTGGAAAACTGTGCTGTGCTGTGCGCTGGAACAGCGCAAGACTGAGAAGTGGCTGCCACGCTCAGCACAGGGCGAGGCTTTACACGCGGCTGCTAGGCCGCACGACCGGCGGAAAGTAGAAGACGAGCTGCACTGGTGAGCCGGCGGTCGGGCGGAGGCTGGCGGGTACTGCCGGGAGCCGCGATCACAGGGGAAGCGGTGTGGGCAGCAGCGGCACACGGCGCTGGGGCGCGAATGAGGCTCTGTTTGCTGACCACGCCTGGCGAAACGACCCCGTTGGAACGAGAGGAAGCGAGGTCGGACGGAGCCCTTGCTGGGATACTGGCTGCGGGAGCGACTGCCGGCACACCTGCGAGAGGACGTTGGAAGCAGGAGGGACACAGGTAGGATCAAGGCGGGGCACGGGCGAAGCGTTGCGGTCCCCCCCTCCCACAGGGCAGTGAAGACGAATCGTGTAGAGGGTGCTGCCATCGGGGTCAGACGCGGGTGCAGGCAAAACTTGATTGTTTTGACAAAGGTGTTCTTTTGAGACATACAGATGAACTAATGATATTTGAATAAAATAGAAAAATAAAAAATCTCTGTGTAAGCAGACTTGTGGTCCACGCAGTACAGACAGGCTGGGTGTCTCCTTAATGATTAAAAAATAAACCTGACTAGCTAGCTTGTTCTGTTTTGCGACATATTACTGTGTGGCAGCCTGAGATGTGCTGGCGAGCGGAGGAATGAAGGGCGGTGAGATATCCTCTATTGACTCATTTGCTAATTTGATGTTAATGTTCCAGGCTCCGCTCCCAACCCCTCCCCACCCCGCGGCGGGGTTGCCTAAGAGGAGCGGAGAGACTGCATAGCTATCTAGACATGACCCCGCGGGTGTTCCCCCATGGAAAGCAATGACACACTGATGGGGAGAGGCGTAATGCTGTGTTTGTTACAGTTGCGAGATGGGGGAGGGGGGTGAGACCAGGATTCTGGCAAAATTGGGTTGCTTCAAGTGGGAGGGGGTTGGGGGAGGGGGAAGTTGGGCTGTTAAGTTTGTAAGGGGAGGTATGTGTAAGATCATTTCCCAAAGGGGAGAATGGTTAGCCATGGCAGGTAGAGTACGGCATCAGAAAAGAGCACTCTTAAAAAGGTTGTACCAAGTGCAGGATTGGGAACGTGTTGCGTGGGTCACACTTATATAACAGACAGAAGACAAACGTTATGGCTGCTCCGACCATAGGTACATTAAATATTATTACATGGAATGTTCGAGGGCTGGGCGACCCTAGGAAGAGAAGACAGATATTGTCATACTTGGACAGGCATACTGTGCATATAGCTATGCTACAGGAAACTCACTTTGCACATCAGAAACAACATACCTTTGCCACTAGGTAGGCGGCACATAGAATCTTCTCCTCTTACTCTATTTATGCATGGGGAACGGCGATATTGATAAAGAAACAGGTCCTCTTCTGGATGGAGGTCCCGGCGGAGGATCCGGAGGAAAGGTATTGCCTTGTGTGGGGCCGGCTGGGGACAACGTCAATCACACTTGCATGTTGCTATGGCCCAAATACAGATGACCCTGGGTACTTCGACACTCTTTGGGCAAAGATATTTTAAATAGATTCCGGTCATGTCATATGGGGAGGAGATTTCAATGTGACTTATAATCCTCGATTAGATAGGTCGCACCCCGCCCCCCACCATTACACTAAAGCGCAGGGAGTGTTACAAGAGATTATTAATGCCTACCAGTTGACGGATGCCTGGAGACATAAGGTACCCAGTGGGAGGGAAGGCATACATTTTACTGCACAGGCGCACTCATGGGCCCGGCTAGACTTTTTTTAGTGTCCAGGGGGACAACTCCTGCGATAGCCGCGGTGCGTCACCTGGCCAGGACCTACTCAGATCAGGCACCAGTAGTGTTGGGGCTCTCCACTCCCGACTTTAGCACGCCTCGCAGTCCGTGGAGGCTACATGCCCCATCCAACTTGACCCAGTTTTTCAGGAGGAGTTACGGACGGAAATCAGTGATTTTTTTTTTAACGCAATGAGGGCTCGGTCGACAGTGTTGAAACTGTCTGGGAGGCATTTAAGGTAACACTCAGGGGATTTTGCATAGCTAAGGGGGCCGGAATTCTTAGGGACATCCTACATACCCAGCGGTCAATGGAAACAGAACTGTAAGTCTTGGAGAAGGAACTTACGGAGGGTCCAAGGAGCGACACGCAAGTGGCATTCAGGGAGAAGCTCACAGAATATATGGAAGAAGCTCGGACGGAGGTAAAATTCCGAGGGAAGCATTGGGTTGCCTGACAATATGGTGAAGGATATAGGCCTGGTAAGATTTTAGCGCAGAAGGTGGGGAAACCTAGATGTAACACATATGTGATGGAAGTAGAGGACCCATGCGAGGGAATCTGCCAAGAGATACCTAATATACTCAATGCCTTTATGAAGCATTATAGAATGCTCTACGCCACTACAAGAGTAAGTGCACTGGATTTGAATGTGTTTTTGGGAGATGTGTCGCTGGGCTGGCTCAGTGATGGGCAGAGGGCTTTCCTGTGTGCACCGTTTGAGCTCGATGAGGTGCGAGATGCTATCATGAGTCTACAGTCTGGGAAGGCCACAGGCACAGACAGCATTCCGGCAGAATTTTACAAAACATACATAGACATGATGGCCCCTATTCTTGGGGAAGTCTACGAGGATGCATTGAAGGTGGATTACCTGCCAGCTTCCATGAGGGAGGCGCTCATATTGTCCCTGCTGAAGCCGGGGAAGGAACCTGCACAGTGTGATTCCTATAGACCGTTATCACTCCTAAATTGCGATGCGAAAATATTGGCCAAATTAATTGCAACACGCCTTTTAATGGAAAACTTGATATTGCCTGACCAATCTGGATTTGTGCCTGGCAGGGCTACCTCCCACAACCTCAGGACGTTGTTTGCCGTACTGAATAACGTCTCGCCTGACTTGCCAATGGCAGCCATTTTTTTAGATGCCACCAAGGCATTCGACTCCATCGAATGGGACTATATCTTTGGAGACATGGAGCGCATGGGCTCTCCCCCTCTATTCCTGTCATGGATTAAATTGCTATATTGCATGCCGGTGGCTAAGGTCCTCGTCAACGGACACACAACTCAGACTTTCAATATTACTCGGGGGACGCGACAGGGGTGCCCCCCCAACCCCATTGCTCTTTGTAATAGCGACGGAACCGCTTGCGGCTAAATTAAGGCAGCACCATAATGAGAAGGCCCTCAGATGTAATCTGCATAAGGTGTTGATATCACTATATGCCGATGACATCATACTGTATGTTTGTGACCCTCAGCAGAACCTTTGCCCGTTATTGAGAGAATTATAGTGTTTGGGCAACTCTCGGGCGTACAAATAAACTGGGGGAAATCATGTATTTTTCCATTGACCTCAGCTACGATGCCCTTTCCCCTAGATTTTCCCCTGGAGTGGTGTGATGAGGAGCTCAAGTACTTAGGGATAAGAATCACCAGGAATAGGGAAGAATTTATGAGATTGAATTACGGTACGGCCATAGCTAAAATAACAGATTGTGTCACACGTTGGGTGGTGCTGCCCCTCTCCTCTTGAGGGTGAGTGAGGGTGAGGGGTTGAGGGTGAGTGAGAGTGAGGGTGAGGGTGAGGGTGAGTGAGGGTGAGGGTGAGGGTGAGTGAGGGTGAGGGTGAGGGTGAGTGAGGGTGAGGGTGAGTGAGGGTGAGGGTGAGTGAGGGTGAGGGTGAGTGAGGGTGAGTGAGGGTGAGGGAGGGTGAGGGTGAGTGAGGGTGAGGGTGAGGGTGAGTGAGGGTGAGGGGTTGAGGGTGAGTGAGGGTGAGGGTGAGTGAGGGTGAGGGTGAGTGAGGGTGAGGGTGAGGGGTTGAGGGTTAGTGAGGGTGAGGGTGAGTGAGGGTGAGGGGTTGAGGGTGAGTGAGGGTGAGGGTGAGTGAGGGTGAGGGTGAGGGGTTGAGGGTGAGTGAGGGTGAGTGAGAGTGAGGGTGAGTGAGGGGTTGAGGGTGAGGGGTTGAGGGTGAGGGGTTGAGGGTGAGGGGTTGAGGGTGAGGGGTTGAGGGTGAGTGAGGGTGAGGGGTTGAGGGTGAGTGAGGGTGAGGGGTTGAGGGTGAGTGAGGGTGAGGGTGAGTGAGGGTGAGTGAGGGTGAGGGTGAGTGAGGGTGAGTGAGGGTGAGTGAGGGTGAGGGTGAGTGAGGGTGAGGGTGAGTGAGGGTGAGTGAGGGTGAGGGTGAGTGAGGGTGAGGGGTTGAGGGTGAGTGAGGGTGAGGGTGAGTGAGGGTGAGGGGTTGAGGTGAGTGAGGGTGAGGGGTTGAGGGTGAGTGAGGGTGAGGGTGAGGGGTTGAGGGTGAGGGGTTGAGGGTGAGGGTGAGGGTGAGTGAGGGTGAGGGTGAGGGGTTGAGGGTGAGTGAGGGTGAGGGGTTGAGGGTGAGTGAGGGTGAGGGTGAGGGTGAGGGTGAGTGAGGGTGAGGGGTTGAGGGTGAGTGAGGGTGAGGGTGAGGGTGAGTGAGGGTGAGGAGCTGAGGGTGAGTGAGGGTGAGGGTGAGTGAGGGTGAGTGAGGGTGAGGGTGAGGGGTTGAGGGTGAGTGAGGGTGAGTGAGAGTGAGGGTGAGTGAGGGGTTGAGGGTGAGGGTTGGGGTGGTGAGGGTGAGGGTGGGGTGAGGGGTTGAGGGTGAGTGAGGGTGAGGGGCTGAGGGTGAGTGAGGGTGAGGGTGAGGGTGGGTGAGGATGAGTGAGGGTGAGGGGTTGAGGGTGAGTGAGGGTGAGGGGTTGAGGGTGAGTGAGTTAGTGAGGGTGAGGGTGAGTGAGGGTGAGTGAGGGTGAGGGTGAGTGAGGGTGAGGGTGAGTGAGGGTGAGGGTGAGTGAGGGTGAGGGTGAGTGAGGGTGAGTGAGGGTGAGGGTGAGGGTGAGTGAGGGTGAGGGTGAGTGAGGGTGAGTGAGGGTGAGGGGTTGAGGGTGAGTGAGGGTGAGGGTGAGGGTGAGTGAGGGTGAGGGTGAGTGAGGGTGAGGGTGAGTGAGGGTGAGGGTGAATGAGGGTGAGGGGTTGAGGGTGAGTGAGGGTGAGGGTGAGTGAGGGTGAGTGAGAATGAGGGGTTAAGGGAGGGTGAGGGTGAGTGAGGGTGAGGGTGAGGGGTTGAGGGTGAGTGAGGGTGAGGGTGAGGGTGAGTGAAGGTGAGGGTGAGCGAGGGTGAGGGTGAGGGTGAGTGAGGGTGAGGGTGAGTGAGGGTGAGGGTGAGGGGTTGAGGGTGAGTGAGGGTGAGGGGTTGAGGGTGAGTGAGGGTGAGTGAGGGTGAGGGTGAGTGAGGGTGAGGGGTTGAGGGTGAGTGAGGGTGAGGGTGAGGGTGAGTGAGGGTGAGGGTGAGTGAGGGTGAGTGAGGGTGAGGGTGAGTGAGGGTGAGTGAGGGTGAGGGCGAGTGAGGGTGAGTGAGGGTGAGGGTGAGTGAGGGTGAGGGTGAGTGAGGGTGAGGGTGAGTGAGGGTGAGGGTGAGTGAGGGTGAGGGGTTGAGGGTGAGTGAGGGTGAGTGAGGGTGAGGGTGAGTGAGGGTGAGGGTGAGGGGTTGAGGGTTAGTGAGGGTGAGGGTGAGTGAAGGTGAGTGGTTGAGGGTGAGTGAGGGTGAGGGTGAGGGGTTGAGGGTGAGTGAGAGTGAGGGTGAGTGAGGGGTTGAGGGTGAGGGGTTGAGGGTGAGGGGTTGAGGGTGAGGGGTTGAGGGTGAGTGAGGGTGAGGGGTTGAGGGTGAGTGAGGGTGAGGGTGAGTGAGGGTGAGGGTGAGTGAGGGTGAGGGTGAGTGAGGGTGAGTGAGGGTGAGTGAGGGTGAGGGTGAGTGAGGGTGAGGGTGAGTGAGGGTGAGTGAGGGTGAGGGTGAGTGAGGGTGAGGGGTTGAGGGTGAGTGAGGGTGAGGGTGAGTGAGGGTGAGGGGTTGAGGGTGAGTGAGGGTGAGGGGTTGAGGGTGAGTGAGGGTGAGGGTGAGTGAGGGTGAGGGGTTGAGGGTGAGGGGTTGAGGGTGAGTGAGGGTGAGGGTGAGGGGTTGAGGGTGAGTGAGGGTGAGGGGTTGAGGGTGAGTGAGGGTGAGGGTGAGGGTGAGTGAGGGTGAGGGTGAGGGGTTGAGGGTGAGTGAGGGTGAGGGTGAGTGAGGGTGAGGAGCTGAGGGTGAGTGAGGGTGAGGGTGAGTGAGAGTGAGTGAGGGTGAGGGTGAGGGGTTGAGGGTGAGTGAGGGTGAGTGAGAGTGAGGGTGAGTGAGGGGTTGAGGGTGAGGGGTTGAGGGTGAGTGAGGGTGAGGGTGAGGGGTTGAGGGTGAGTGAGGGTGAGGGGTTGAGGGTGAGTGAGGGTGAGGGTGAGGGTGGGTGAGGATGAGTGAGGGTGAGGGGTTGAGGGTGAGTGAGGGTGAGGGGTTGAGGGTGAGTGAGGGTGAGTGAGGGTGAGGGTGAGTGAGTTGTGAGGGTGGGGTGAGTGAGGGTGAGGGTGAGTGAGGGTGAGTGAGGGTGAGGGTGAGTGAGGGTGAGGGTGAGTGAGGGTGAGTGAGGGTGAGGGTGAGTGAGGGTGAGTGAGGGTGAGGGTGAGGGTGAGTGAGGGTGAGTGAGGGTGAGTGAGGGTGAGGGGTTGAGGGTGAGTGAGGGGTTGAGGGTGAGTGAGGGTGAGTGAGGGTGAGGGTGAGTGAGGGTGAGGGTGAATGAGGGTGAGGGGTTGAGGGTGAGTGAGGGTGAGGGTGAGTGAGGGTGAGTGAGAATGAGGGGTTGAGGGAGGGTGAGGGTGAGTGAGGGTGAGGGTGAGGGGTTGAGGGTGAGTGAGGGTGAGGGTGAGTGAAGGTGAGGGTGAGCGAGGGTGAGTGAGGGTGAGGGTGAGTGAGGGTGAGGGGTTGAGGGTGAGTAAGGGTGAGGGGTTGAGGGTGAGTGAGGGTGGGTTAGGGTGAGTGAGGGTGAGGGTGAGTGAGGGTGAGGGGTTGAGGGTGAGTGAGGGTGAGGGTGAGGTGAGTGAGGGTGAGTGAGGGTGAGTGAGGGTGAGTGAGGGTGAGGGTGAGTGAGGGTGAGGGTGAGTGATGGTGAGGGTGAGTGAGGGTGAGGGTGAGTGAGGGTGAGGGTGAGTGAGGGTGAGTGAGGGTGAGGGGTTGAGGGTGAGTGAGGGTGAGGGAGGGTGAGGGTGAGGGTGAGTGAGGGTGAGGGGTTGAGAGTGAGTGAGGGTGAGGGGTTGAGGGTGAGTGAGGTTGAGGGTGAGTGAGGGTGAGGGGTTGAGGGTGAGGGGTTGAGGGTGAGTGAGGGTGAGGGTGAGTGAGGGTGAGGGTTGAGGGTGAGTGAGGGTGAGGGGTTGAGGGTGAGTGAGGGTGAGGGTGAGGGTGAGTGAGAGTGAGGGTGAGGGGTTGAGGGTGAGTGAGGGTGAGGGTGAGTGAGGGTGAGGGGTTGAGGGTGAGTGAGGGTGAGTGAGGGTGAGGGTGAGGTGAGGGTGAGGGGTTGAGGGTGAGTGAGAGTGAGGGTGAGTGAGGGGTTGAGGGTGAGGGGTGAGGGTGAGTGAGGGTGAGGGTGAGGGGTTGAGGGTGAGTGAGGGTGAGGGGTTGAGGGTGAGGGTGGGTGAGGTTGAGTGAGGGTGAGGGGTTGAGGGTGAGTGAGGGTGAGTGAGGGTGAGGGGTTGAGGGTGAGTGAGGGTGAGGGTGAGTGAGAGTGAGGGTGAGGGTGAGTGAGGGTGAGGGTGAGTGAGGGTGAGGGTGAGTGAGGGTGAGGGGTTGAGGGTGAGTGAGGGTGAGGGTGAGTGAGGGTGAGGGGTTGAGGGTGAGTGAGGGTGAGGGTGAGTGAGGGTGAGTGAGGGTGAGGGTGAGTGAGGGTGAGGGGTTGAGGGTGAGTGAGGGTGAGGGTGAGTGAGGGTAAGGGGTTGAGGGTGAGTGAGGGTGAGGGGTTGAGGGTGAGTGAGGGTGAGGGTGAGTGAGGGTGAGGGGTTGAGGGTGAGGGGTTGAGGGTGAGTGAGGGTGAGGGTGAGTGAGGGTGAGGGTTGAGGGTGAGTGAGGGTGAGGGGTTGAGGGTGAGGGCTGAGGGTGAGTGAGGGTGAGGGTGAGTGAGGGTGAGTGAGGGTGAGGGTGAGGTTGAGGGTGAGTGAGGGTGAGTGAGAGTGAGGGTGGGGGTTGAGGGTGAGGGTTGAGGGTGAGTGAGGGTAGGGTTGAGGGTGAGTGAGGTGAGGGGTGAGGGTGAGTGAGGGTGAGGGTGAGGAGGGTGAGGGAGGTGGAGGGAGGGTGGGTTGAGGGTGAGTGAGGGTGAGGGGTTGAGGGTGAGTGAGGGTGAGGGTGAGTGAGGGTGAGGGTGAGTGAGTTAGTGAGGGTGAGGGTGAGTGAGGGTGAGGGTGAGTGAGGGTGAGGGTGAGTGAGGGTGAGTGAGGGTGAGGGTGAGTGAGGGTGAGTGAGGGTGAGGGTGAGTGAGGGTGAGTGAGGCTGAGGGTGAGGGTGAGTGAGGGTGAGGGTGAGTGAGGGTGAGGGTGAGTGAGGGTGAGTGAGGGTGAGGGGTTGAGGGTGAGTGAGGGTGAGGGGTTGAGGGTGAGTGAGGGTGAGTGAGGGTGAGGGTGAGTGAGGGTGAGGGTGAATGAGGGTGAGGGGTTGAGGGTGAGTGAGGGTGAGGGTGAGTGAGGGTGAGTGAGAATGAGGGGTTGAGGGAGGGTGAGGGTGAGTGAGGGTGAGGGTGAGGGGTTGAGGGTGAGTGAGGGTGAGGGTGAGTGAAGGTGAGGGTGAGCGAGGGTGAGGGTGAGTGAGGGTGAGGGTGAGTGAGGGTGAGGGGTTGAGGGTGAGTAAGGGTGAGGGGTTGAGGGTGAGTGAGGGTGGGTGAGGGTGAGTGAGGGTGAGGGTGAGTGAGGGTGAGGGGTTGAGGGTGAGTGAGGGTGAGGGTGAGGGTGAGGGTGAGTGAGGGTGAGGGTGAGTGAGGGTGAGTGAGGGTGAGGGTGAGTGAGGGTGAGGGTGAGTGATGGTGAGGGTGAGTGAGGGTGAGGGTGAGTGAGGGTGAGGGTGAGTGAGGGTGAGTGAGGGTGAGGGGTTGAGGGTGAGTGAGGGTGAGGGAGGGTGAGGGTGAGGGTGAGTGAGGGTGAGGGGTTGAGAGTGAGTGAGGGTGAGGGGTTGAGGGTGAGTGAGGTTGAGGGTGAGTGAGGGTGAGGGGTTGAGGGTGAGGGGTTGAGGGTGAGTGAGGGTGAGGGTGAGTGAGGGTGAGGGGTTGAGGGTGAGTGAGGGTGAGGGGTTGAGGGTGAGTGAGGGTGAGGGTGAGGGTGAGTGAGGGTGAGGGTGAGGGGTTGAGGATGAGTGAGGGTGAGGGTGAGTGAGGGTGAGGGGTTGAGGGTGAGTGAGGGTGAGTGAGGGTGAGGGTGAGTGAGGGTGAGGGGTTGAGGGTGAGTGAGAGTGAGGGTGAGTGAGGGGTTGAGGGTGAGGGGTTGAGGGTGAGTGAGGGTGAGGGTGAGGGGTTGAGGGTGAGTGAGGGTGAGGGGTTGAGGGTGAGGGTGGGTGAGGTTGAGTGAGGGTGAGGGGTTGAGGGTGAGTGAGGGTGAGTGAGGGTGAGGGGTTGAGGGTGAGTGAGGGTGAGGGTGAGTGAGAGTGAGGGTGAGTGAGGGTGAGGGTGAGTGAGGGTGAGGGTGAGTGAGGGTGAGTGAGGGTGAGTGTGGGTGAGTGAGGGTGAGGGTGGGTGAGGGTGAGTGAGGGTGAGGGGTTGAGGGTGAGTGAGGGTGAGGGGTTGAGGGTGAGTGAGGGTGAGGGTGAGGGTGAGGGTGAATGAGGGTGAGTGAGGGTGAGGGGTTGAGGGTGAGTGAGGGTGAGTGAGGGTGAGGGTGAGTGTGAGTGAGGGTGAGTGAGGGTGAGGTGTTGAGGGTGAGTGAGGGTGAGGGTGAGTGAGGGTGAGGGGTTGAGGGTGAGTGAGGGTGAGGGGTTGAGGGTGAGTGAGGGTGAGGGTGAGTGAGGGTGAGGGTGAGGGGTTGAGGGTGAGTGAGGGTGAGGGGTTGAGGGTGAGTGAGGGTGAGGGTGAGTGAGGGTGAGGGGTTGAGGGTGAGTGAGGGTGAGGGTGAGTGAGGGTGAGGGGTTGAGGGTGAGTGAGGGTGAGGGTGAGTGAGGGTGAGGGTGAGTGGGGGTGAGGGGTTGAGGGTGAGTGAGAGTGAGGGTGAGTGAGGGGTTGAGGGTGAGGGGTTGAGGGTGAGTGAGGGTGAGGGTGAGGGGTTGAGGGTGAGTGAGGGTGAGGGGTTGAGGGTGAGGGTGGGTGAGGTTGAGTGAGGTTGAGTGAGGGTGAGGGGTTGAGGGTAAGTGAGGGTGAGTGAGGGTGAGGGGTTGAGGGTGAGTGAGGGTGAGGGTGAGGGTGGGTGAGGGTGAGTGAGGGTGAGGGTGAGTGAGTGAGGGTGAGTGAGGGTGAGGGTGAGTGAGGGTGAGTGAGGGTGAGTGAGGGTGAGGGTGAGTGAGGGTGAGTGAGGGTGAGGGTGAGTGAGGGTGAGTGGGGGGTTGAGGGTGAGTGAGGGTGAGGGGTTGAGGGTGAGTGAGGGTGAGGGTGAGTGAGGGTGAATGAGGGTGAGTGAGGGTGAGGGGTTGAGGGTGAGTGAGGGTGAGGGTGAGTGAGGGTGAGGGTGAGTGTGAGGGTGAGTGAGGGTGAGTGAGGGTGAGGGGTTGAGGGCGAGTGAGGGTGAGTGAGGGTGAGGGTGAGGGGTTGAGGGTGAGTGAGGGTGAGGGTGAGGGTGAGTGAAGGTGAGGGTGAGCGAGGGTGAGGGTGAGGGTGAGTGAGGGTGAGTGTGAGGGGAGATGTATATGGGCATATAACGAGAAAGCGAAAGTGAAAGAACAGGTGATGTGGAAGACTCAGAGGTAATCAGAACGGAGCCGAACGCAGAGGAGATGGCTTCGAGCTCCAGTACAGGTAGAGAGAGGAATGACAAGGACACGAGGGCAGCTTGGGAAGGACTTCTGCTGATTACCTTCAAGTACCGTCTTCCACTGCCAAGTAAACTGCTCTCAGGACAGAAAGGGCAGAGGGGGAGCATGAAACAGAAGACAGGTATAGTGACTAAGCAAAGGGCAGGGCGACAAACAAGAATAATGATCATACGGATAGGGGTTCAAAGGCGGCAAGGATGAGGCTCATGAAATTACGCGTTGGCAATTTGGATAAATACATTAAATGATTACGTTAAACAGAGTAGGCTATAGCCAGAGAGAGGAGGCATGCAGGGAAAGAAGTTAAGGCAAGAGGGAATCCAGGCCAGACTCTCCTGCTCTGGATTCATAATTGTAATCCCCTGGTTACCTCAGGATTGGGCCAGCTAATAACACTGCACACTCATGCTTCCTATCAACTGAGATAAGACCGGTATAAGGGTTGAATCAGTTTTATTCAGCACTGTACAACCTGAGTTGACGATATCAGCCTTCACGCCCGCGCTGTGCCCCTTTCCTCTTATTCCAACCGTCCTCTGCACGAACGCCAGTCCCGGTGTTCACCAACAGAGGACACCGTGCTAAGTAGTGGCCGACAATGCCACTCGGTTTTACAAAGAGGTGGATGGTATTCCCCAGGTCGTCCTCCGCATGAGTGTCGGTCCCGACACTCTCCAACGGAGGGCTACACGGAAGGCACGGATTTTTGGGTTCAGAGACCTCGCACTTGAATCTCTTGAATGGGGACAGGGGCTAAGGCTGATAATGCTGAGAGCTTGGTATATACAATGGGAGCGACCCTCGCGCTCGATAACCCTCGAGCGGGGACTGCAACAAGTTCCAAGGGAGCGTCTCGCACGCTCGATAACCCTCGAGCGGGGACTGCAACAAGTTCCAAGGGAGCGTCTCGCACGCTCGATAACCCTCGGGCGGGGACTGCACAAAGTTCCAAGGGAGCGTCTCGCACGCTCGATAACCCTCGAGCGGGGACTGCACAAAGTTCCAAGGGAGCGTCTCGCACGCTCGATAACCCTCGAGCGGGGACTGCACAAAGTTCCAAGGGAGCGTCTCGCACGCTCGATAACCCTCGAGCGGGGACTGCACAAAGTTCCAAGGGAGCGTCTCGCACGCTCGATAACCCTCGAGCGGGGACTGCAACAAAGTTCCAAGGGAGCGTTCTCGCGCTCGAATACCCTCGAGCGGGGACTGCACAAAGTTCCAAGGGAGCGTTCTCGCGCTCGAATACCCTCGAGCGGGGACTGCACAAGGTACGGTCTCTCACGGGGACTGGTGCAACAACGGCTTACCGAGACTGAAGCTCTCCTTTCGTTTGTGCACGTCTGGTCAACTCTGCCGTTCAGCGTAGGAGTACAGGAACCTGAACCGGGAATATCCGACTCCGCGTCCTGCCGTCCTGTTTGTTTTATGGCAGCGCCTGCTTCGTCCCGCGCGGAGCGTCATGGGATTTGTAGTTCAGGGCGAGGGTTTCTTGGGGATTGTAGTTCCAGTCTCTTTTTGCTCGTTTGCGGTACTGTCAGCGAATACGTGTCCTAACAATAATAGAGTGTGAAGAGGGTTATTAGATGACGTGCAATATTAGGATGTAAAACTGTTAACAAAAAAAACCTTTAGAAATAAACATTTTTACGCAATAAAGTGCTATAGTAGTTTGATGCACTAAAATCGCACTAACGCTGCTATGATTGGTTCCTGGCAGTGCTCTTTGCAACCAGACTGGAGATGCATATGAAGCGGTACTGATTCTCACAAGAATGAAAACTGGTCTAATGAACAGACTATATGTTTACAGACTCATCTATGAAACAGCAACTTTGTTACCCACAAAAACATAACTAAAACAGACAATAGGTCCAGGTCATTGTTGAGATTGCACACAACAACTTAAGACACCGAAGGGGAGACACACGGCGGGCAGGGGAGGGGGCGGAGCGGGGAGAGCGGCATGAGGGTGTGAAGCAACCGGGGCCTTTGAAATGAAGCTAAGCTTCACTTCAAAGGTGTGGGAGGAGTGTGGCTTTGGGAACAGATGGCGATTTGGTGATGTGCACGCGCATTTTAGGTCAATGCGCTTGCGCATTGACCTAAAAGCGCACGGGCACAGCACCAAATCGCCGCAGTTAGTTAAACTTTGTTTAAAGCCCTATAGTCTCGCTTCTCTCAATGCGCATGCGCATTGATAGGTCACGAGACCTAAAAACTGTCTGGGGCACAAAAGACTGGCAGGTGAAGGGCTTAGAAGCTTTATTTAGAGCCTGCGTCATCCCAGATCAAATAATGTGTTTGAATCACACTGTCCAACAGACATCTTGTCTTGGGTTAGCCAAGATCAAGGAGTTAAACAAACTGTCCATACCTACACCTATACCTGATCGTAGTAACACTTCAGAGGGGGAGGTCGACGTACATACTATTTTGCATCACAACAGAACAGATTCAGATTGGAAAAAATGGTTTATCTGGCCCACTGACACAAACAACTGTCAAGATAGATTCTTGAGTAAAACACAAAGGTTCACATTCACTAGGTCAGATCCAAGATATGTTCAGAGACAGCATCCAGGAATAGTAACAACATACAGTGTAGGGAAACTGTGCCTTGAATGGCTACATAAGTCTACACTAAAGTAAGTAAAACAACACTTATCTTTACTTAAAGATGGCGCTGACCTGAGGGACTTCTTACAAGGACCTACTAAACTGCATCATAAACGTTTTCTATACGCCGATATCTATGCCATGTATAATGAAGCATGGAGGATTACGCAAGCAGAGACTGCAGAACAAATACGAGACATTGAGCATATTAATTTAGAGAAATCTCTCTCTGCAGTTGACAATGGGTTAACAACTCTGTCGTCCAGGATATATTTTTTGGACAGCATAGTATCCTCTGCCATAGACATAATGGAACAGGACTTGGTCATGTTGCAACATGGTCAGTCACAATTATGTTCTATAATGCTATTAGATTGGACGTTACAAAACCTTTGTTCAGGCTATGTGCCTTGGCGTTTAATCAATACCACGTCACTGTTTTCAGAATTCAATCTCACTGATAAACAGATCAAATTGGCACCGAGGGGAGTAGACTATATGATGTGAGCATTGAAAAACTGGAAAGATTGCCATTTACAGTAGCTGAAAAAAACAGCCATTGAATGGATAATACACGGTACAATTACTCTGCCTGTTACAATTTTCCATTTTCAGTATTGCTTATAAAGTATACCAACAGACCTATATGAAAGGTTGGGTAAAGAATATATCAAGACATCCTGGGAATTACCTTACACACACAGATGTTGGAGTGGGGGGAAAGAAATGTTTCTTTGTAGTAAAAATTGTGAAAACGCACTAAGAGGCTCTCTCCTTTGTCAGGGTATAAACTTACACGGGGCATGCGATGGTTCCTCTAACAATTTATGATGCCACCTGCAAGGTTCACCAGCTGCAGTGATTGATCCAATTTTTAGGCAACTTTCTAATGGAAGTTACATTATGTTGAATGATCACAGCTGCTGTGGCATGTTGCCAGGTTTAACCTATCTCGTAACTGTCAGCCAGGGTAACTTGCTGTATGCAAGTATTGTTTCCAAAAACCAAGACAGACCCGGAGTCGCCTTTATGGCCTTCACTGAACATCTCTTCTATACGAATTAATACTTTAAGCAGAATGAAAGCCATTCGTTTACAGAAAACTGTGCCATTGACCTCGGCCAAAGAGACCTATGATCTGCAAGTCGCAAGGACTTCTGCAGAGATACACACCCTATTAACTACAGACTGCCCTGTACATTTCTCAGAAATGTTAAGTCGTATCTTAAACATGTCTGATAAGAGCGATATTGTACATGTATTTAAGAGGATTTTTTCGGGACTGTTAGCACCTTTTAAAGCAGTCCTAGGAATATTTCCAAACTTTGTGCACTCTGTGTTTGGTGGATTGCCTCTCATTTTGTGACTCGCTGCAGGTATACTATTTTTGCTCCTACTGCTTCGATATGGCAAGCCAATCCACAGCAGACACCCAGATCACCGTGGAAAATACTCCACTGGCGATGAAGTGTCATGAGCGCATAGTCCAAATTTTGGGATTAACTCATTTAAGAGAATTGAATACCACATGGTTTATGTCATTCAGACCAATCGGGCAAGATTGCATCTTACCTGTTCTACAATGCATGCTATGTAGAGAAGAATGCGTGTTTGACATCTGTCTCACATCCCATCAGTCATGCCAACGGATGTTGATACTTTGCTTGGACCAGTGACGGCTCATGCACTGTGTTGTCCCCAGCGGCTACCAATTCTGATGACGGCAGTCATT
The DNA here is from genome assembly GCF_964261635.1 of Lissotriton helveticus. Taxonomy (NCBI): domain Eukaryota; kingdom Metazoa; phylum Chordata; class Amphibia; order Caudata; family Salamandridae; genus Lissotriton; species Lissotriton helveticus. Next base: position 1,706,280,177 of record NC_136057.1, on the reverse strand, counting down.
GAGATCTCACAGGCGCAAAAAGCTGACGTTGAAGTACGAGAGGAAAGCGGCACACAGGTACCCAATTCGAACATTGCTAATGAGACCAATGCTGATGGCAATGCTTCACATCTATGTACAATTCATCTTCTTAACGAGGTAATCCAACTTTCACCTACAATGGTAGACAAATTCTTTTCAGACTTAGAAGATTTGGGGCCAGATGTAGGTCGCCCAATACCGGTCGGTAACGGCCCAAATTACCAAATTTCAGCCGTTACTGACGTGTATTTGGCATTTGGAATGTACGTGGCATGATTGTAGGATTCAGTATTTTAAAAAATCGGTAACTTAAAGAATCGGTAAATTATCGAATTCTTAACATACCAATTCGGTAAATTACTGAATCTGTAATGTAGGGAGCACTCAAGTTAGTGCTTTTCTGAGTTAAGGATTCATTATTTACCACCAACTACAAGTTGGTGGTAAATATCGAAATCCTTAGAAAAAGCTAATTTTTTGCTTTTACTACAGTGCGATGTGGCAGACATACATGCCCTTAGGGCATGTATGTGTGCCACATGTGCACACATGCACGAATAATGGGTGCAACAGGGTGTCAATGTGACACCCTGCCACCCTTGAATATGTGCCCCCTATTACCGATTTGGTATTTACAGAATCGGTAATAGTGAATGGCTTCCCATTTATTCCTATGGGCCTCCAGGCCCATAGGAATGAATGGGAATTACCGAATCGGTAAATACCGATTCTTAATTACCGAATCCTACCGATCCGGTAAAATTTACCGAATAATTATCTACATCCCATTTACCTATTCTTAAATACAGAATCGGTAAAATTCGGTATTTAAGAATAGGTAAATAGAGATTACCTACATATGGCCCTTGATGTTTTCTCCAAACAATAACACTGACTTTTGATTTGGCACACAGTGTTCTGAGAGACTGAATTCGACCTTCATTTTTCAAAACAAGGTTTCTAACTCTATGATCAAACTTTTGTTATTCCAAATTTGTTTTTTTTGGCACAAAGTAATCTGCTTAAAGTAGAACTATTCATAGAGAACTAGAATTCTTTGAAAAATTTCAAAGAGACAATATTTGACTTTGTCCACATTCAAACAGTTTATATAATCTGCCATGGAATGGTCTCGACTTTTTCTTCTGTGATTAAGAGCCATTTCATAAGTGTATTTTCATGATTCATTCGGATAGCATTTTCAAATGTCATCTATCTGCTAGATTCATCAAAGACCCGTTTTGCGAGTCTTTAATAGCGATTCATAAGGAATCGCTATTAAGGACTTGCAAAACGGGATTCATGTAGGAATTGCAAAAAATATTGCGATTCCTACATGTTCCTTATTTGCGATTAGCAAATTGCTAATCGCAAATAAGGAATAACTACCCATGCATTCCTATGGGCCTACAGGCCCATAGGAATGCATGGGGAGTTATTCCTTATTTGCGATTAGCAATTTGCTAATCGCAAATAAGGATGCGATTTCAAGGGTGCAGGGGTGTCCAAAGGACACCCTGTAGCACCCCTGAAAAGTGAATTTACACTGATGTTGTGCACACACATGTCCAAAGGACATGTGTGTGTGTAACATGCAACTTAGAAAAATGCATTTAAATGCATTTTTCTAAGTTTTCGCTATTTACCACGAGGTTTGACTTCGTGATAAATAGCGGTCCTAAATTGCGAATTCGCAATTTTTAAATGTTTCATGAATAGCATTTAAGGAATCTCTAATAGAGATTCCTTAAATGCTAATCCTCGCAAATTTGCGAATTCTTTATTAGCGATTTTTGCATTTGGGATGATGAATCCCAAATGCAAAAATTGCACTTGCAAAGGGCAAGATTCACAGAATCTGGCCCTTTTGCGAGCGCATTTCGCTTGATAAATCTGTCTGAATATGCTTTGAATGATAAATTGCTTTATATGCGTACAGCACATATGCTTTTCGTGTACAACCAGTACCAATACATATATATATATATATATATATATATATATATATATATATATATATATATATATCTCAAGCCCTAACTATGCCTACCCAGTGGTGAATATAGATAGATAGATAGATAGATAGATAGATAGATAGATAGATAGATAGATAGATAGATCGATCCAAACACAAAGTCTGCATGTAAACCCGAGCCGCTTTGTAGCGGCACCCCGTGCCGGGATCACAAATCCCTATAAATCTACAGAGTAAGCGTACTCTGTCTCCTTGACACAATACGACACGGCCACACGATCTCCTTAATCAGCATGATTTATTCCAAAAAGCCATTTTCTTCATTTATCAGCTTTGATAGCGCTCTGAGGCCTTCCCCGGTGAAGGGGATTTGATACCGGACCCCTGCTCATAAGCACTGACAATTACTTGATAAATCCCTGGGTACCCCTGAGCACAGGCGTTTCTGGACGGGAGCGCCTGGAGACAGAGCCTGCCTTTGAAGCGGGGTAATCTTGCAAACTACGCCCCAGTGAAGCACTGCTTGTGTCCCCTCAGAGATCCCATTTCACAGCGCGGGTTAGCCGGGAAGAATAACTGGTGAAATCATGATGGCGGGAGGCGAAACAGAGATTAATAGATTCAGTGTCTGCTGGGGGGAGTGAAGGCTGTAGAATATTGTTGATATGCATTCCTGCTTTTATCAGACGGCTGTCGCTCAAATGAACACGACAACATGCGCACAGGCTCGGAGCCTCAGACGGAGCCAGCCAGGGAACTGGAACCGGGCTTCAATGTGCTACAGATGTCCGAGTCAACTGTGGGCCTCTACGTCACGAGGATACAGCTGTAGTGCGGATGTCCGGCCTTCAAAAAAATATATAGTGCTACGTATTGTGGGCTAGTCGGTTTCCAAGAGCTCCCTAACTTTGCATTTAAGAGAATGGAGGCACTTAGAAACATATTGATTGGCTCAGGATCACAAAGCTTGTACATGGGAAAGAAGCTGGCATTTCTGGTTTCTGGCCCCATTGCAGCCATTTTAGACACTAGACATATCTAAACGTCCTCTCAGTGGTAACAATAAGCAGGCAATACGAGTCTCGTAATTAACTGCCAAGGGTCTGCTTTCCGGGCCCTTGTTTGCTTTCTTGAACAAACTATGCACTTAACACTCCGCTTGGTGCTGGGTTTAGACTAGCAGGCTTCTAAGTGCACTCACTCTGTACCTTTCAATACATCGATGCACATTGAGTCTGAGTGATGGGAGCAGGGTCGCACAGTGTGCTCAATTTGGCAAATGAGGATTAGAACCCTGAACTCTTAATGCCCTTGTCTGCAAATAGATACCTACATGAATATCTCGCTAAAACCAACAAAGGCAAACGTCACCCAAAAAAGGCCTTGCCGGATCAGCTATGCAACAAAAAGTGCTTCAACTACTTTTTAATAGCCACGCACTCCTTTATCTGGCACCTGCTGTGCTTTCCTGAGGCAAATGTCAATAAATTTTGTGTGCAATCCTGTCCTGTTTGTAAGTGCTTCCAATACTAGTAGATAGAACAATCGTTGCGCCGGTAGATAAAAACGTGTCCAGGAACACACAACTCTTTTGCAAATGGAGGAGCTGGGATTACATGCAGGCCAAGTTGCACAGAAGGCGCCATTATTACAAGATGGCTACTTCCCCATATGATTTCGATCTTCTTTACAGGAAAAATGCAAAGCAAATACCGTCAGCTGCAATTGATGACTGCCACTAGAATAAAACAATGCGTATTACAGAAAAAGGAAACTCATTCCCTGCAAAAATACACTCTGGAAGGTAAAATTACCACTGAATGTAAGCACATTTCCATTGCCAATATCCACCATCGAAAAAGATATGCCAGAAAATGAAGGAATGTACCACTCAAACTAAGAACAGTTGTGAAGCAGTTTTCTAACAGGGAAAATCGACGAAAAGCTTCCAAAATAAGAAATGTAAGTTGCACAGGCAAATAAACACTCATCTAATGATGCAAGAGAATTTTGTCTTGCAAAGGTCTTTTTCTTTCCTCAAATGAAAGTGTATTGTTTGCTTGGAAGTAGTTTTACCAAGAGTAAATGTTATCATCACAATTATACGCATAGGCATGCTCTTTGTTGTCTTCTCCAAAATGGAGACATTGGTACTCATAGTGGTTTCAAAAGCTCCTAGAGCACCCAAAAAAAGTCGACAAGGAGCAGATATTTTAAATACAGGGTGCATGAGAGGAAATGCCATCCAGGGGTTCTGATGACATCATAGTAATCCATGCCTTCAAAGGCCGCAGGAACAATGACAAATGGTAAAAGGTAAGGAAAGTTTGTGGCTGGGTGGTTTAGGCCTGGGACTTCCATCCAATTTTCACCTCGGAGAGAACGGCCCCCTCCAACCCCCAAGCCCAGCTCCCATCTTCCTTTGTGGACTCAATACATTAACAGGCATGCTGGGCTCAATTAAGCTGTTCCTTGACCCCCCGCAGCAAGACCCATCCTCCTTCATCAGCTGGTGAGGAGTGTGCACAATAGGTTTGCTTTGCAGAGCAACTCCCAGTGCGAGTCTCTGTCTGGGACAACCGCTTCGAGCTGATGCCATTCAACAATCCTTGCGTGCAGACAATATGGCTGGGGAATACGCAATCCCCTTGCCATGACTCCCCAGCCCCCCTGGGGGTCGCACCCCACAGATTGAAGACCGCTGCTTTAGGATGTTTGGGGGAAACAAATATTTGAATATGATCAAAGCAAATCAGCCCACTAGGTGATACCGTATGGCTGCAAATGTAATGGTTATTTCTATTGAAATGTGTTGTTTGTAATGGAAGTCTGCTCCACTTCACTCTACACCAATCCCCTTTTTGACATGCCTCTCAACTCCATGTCAATCCACTTTATGCCATTTCTCTCCACGCAACTCCACTATACAGCGCTCCACTCCGCGACTTTCTATGCGACTTCACTCCATAACATTCTACTCCATAACAGTCTGCTCCCCTCTACTCTAATCTGCGAAATTCCACTAGAAGGATGCCGATTTCCAAACATAATCATTTGTGCACTGTATAGTTTCATCAGTAATACTGTATATCTGCAAATGTAATGGGCAGTTCAATTGAGAACATGTTGTCTGTAATGGCAGTGCGCTACCACACCATGCATACTCCATTCTACACCACTTCACCCAATGACACTCCGCTCTGTTCCATTCAACACTCCTCCACTCAACTCCACTGTGCTCAGCTCTACTCATGCCTGGGTGAGCTGCCCTTGTGTCCTCTTTATTTTAACCATTTTTCCCCAGGTGTTTATCAGGCTTCCCAGTGACAGATTGAGGGTAAAATCCCCAATTTTCCTTCTACAGAGGCAGGAAGACTATTAGGCCTTTTCTGGGGTGGGTGCTGCAAGGCCCCATGCATGGGGGGGGGGCTTTCCCCTTTTTTCCTGATGTCAAGTGGGCTTTCTGCTCTCTGGTGGACTGGTTTGTGATTAATCCCTCCAATCTGTGACCAGAGGAGCAGAAAAACATGTGCTCTGATCTTGGGTGTGAGAAAAACACAAAAATGCCTAAACCACCATTGTTTTGAACAAGATTTGATGGGCCAAATAACCAATTGTCTAGTTTGACCAGGTACATTTATTTATACCAATTATTTATATCTATTTTTTCAAATTTTTATAGAAACATTTTAAGCAGATAAGACCACTGTACATTCATATATTCATACTGTTATATAATACAATTTACAAACAAACAATGACAAAACAAAAATCATTAGAAAAAATCAATTATAACATCCTACATAACTGGTCAAACTAGACAATTGGTTATTTGGCCCATCAAATTTTGTTCAAAACAATGGTGGTTTAGGCATTTTTGTGTTTTTCTCATTTAAATAGGGTCCAGCCTAACCACGTGTCCACAGGGGCCTAACTCCATAGTTTTCCTGATCTTGGGTGTGAGCTCGGCCCAATGGCTGGACAAGCCCCCGAACCCTTCTTTTTTCTTACTATTTTTTCCTGGAATCTAGTGTGTTTTTTGCATCCATGTGTGTGGCATATTGAGGGTAAACTCCCTCTCAATCTTGCCCTGGGGTGGCAGAAAAAATGTAGCCAGAGAGGGGGGTGGAGTAATGGGTCCTGATCCTTACCAATCCTGCGTTAATAGAGCATATCTGGTGAAAGTTACTTGTTCTTGACAATGGGAGACCCCTTCCCCATTACTAGTACAGAACTTTAGGATGTGCCAGAACAAGTTAATGTAGTCACTCTTTTTTACTGAAAAATTCCAATTTATTGCTTCCTTATTGGTCTTTAGGATGCTTGACTCTTTGCTTTTGACAAATGTACAGCCCTGAGGAAGCATAAGGCCGGAAGGCCAATGAGAGGGGGCGAAACAGGTGTTGGCTGTCAAATGCTCTTTTCTTTTGTCTCGGAGATCCATTGATCCGCCTCTGCTTTGCATGACTCAGAAACTCCCAAAGGGTCAAGCATCTTAAAAACCAATAAGGAAGCAATAAATTGGAATTTTTCCATAAAAAAAGAGTGACTACCTTAACTTGTTCTGACACATCCTAAAGAAAAAATGTTGCACCCTGTCTGGTCCTATTGGCCAGGATACACAAAAATACTCAATACTGTATTTACATAAAACAAAATTCATATGTGCAAGAAATAAATAAAGAAAAAACAATAGGACACTGTATCATGAAAATCAATTCCATTCTTTATATTTTTAGACTGAAAAATTAATTTGCATACTATCAATCAAATGATTTTAGGTTGCTCTGATAAGTGCATTAGAAAGTGCTTGTAGGGGTGCTCAGGTGACATAAAAGAAATGGAAAAGAAGAATCTAAAAGTTATTATAGGCAACAATAAGAACAATGTCACAGAACTGTGTCACTTTGGTAAGCCTGTCCCCGAAAGGTCTCACACATATTCCAAATTGTATCGATACAAGAAAAAGAGGCCGATTAATCAAGGCACATCTGTCTTCAGGATGATGCAAAAAATTATCCAGGCTTTTATGATAGTGTTGTCTGTGTTTCAACCTAGTGTGGCAATTAAAAATCTGACAGGTGGGGCTTCATCAAGATGTCTATAACTTTTAGATTCTTCTTTTCCACATCTTTCACGTCATTTGAGCACACCTATGAGCACGTTCTCATGCACTTATAAGAGTAACTTAAAGCAATTGAGTGATTGTATACAAATGATTTTTTCAGTCTAAAAATATAAGGAATTGAATTGATTTTCATGATACAGTGTCTAATTGTGTTTTCTTTCTCTCTAGCATAGGAATTGTGTTTGATGTAAATACAGTATAGAGCATGCACCAAGGTCCTTGGGTTGCCCCATTAGCTTGTAATGGCTCTCTGGTGTGAGAGGCTGGATGGTCCACCCCACTGCACTTATTTTTTTTTAACCATTATTCCTCTTGTGCCTAGTGGCCTTTGTGTCCCCTTCCCATGTAATCTGTTTGGGGGTAAACTCCTGAATCCAGTCTTGAAGGGGCAGATACACTAATGAGCTATTCTAGGGGGTATCATGGACTAATAATTTTCGCCCCCCCCTCCTTCATTTGTAGCCTTTTCATGGTGTCTAAAGGATTTTCTATTTTCTGGGGGAAGTTTGGGAGTAAAGCCCCCAATCTGCTGCCGGTGGGCAGAAAGACTATTATGAATGATCTTGAGTTGAACCCTACCTGGTGCCTGGGGGCCACCTACACCCTTTCTTTTTATTTGGCCTTTTTTCCCTTGGTGTCTAGTGGGCTTTCTGCTGCAGGGGGCAAAGTGATTGCAATCCACCCCGATCTGTCCCTGAAGGGAAGGTAGAAAGACAGTTGGGCGCATTCTGGGGTGGGGGCAGGGCCACATACCTGGGCAGACCACACCACGCCTTCTTATTTTCTTAGCATTTTATTGTTGGCGCCTAGTAGAGTCTCACCTATTCGGGCAATAGATTGTGAATAAACCACCCCAATTCACCCCAGGGATGGAAACCTTGTTGGGCCCTTGCTTAAATGAGGGTACATCCTGATGTTTGCGTGGGCTTCCCCTACACTTTTTATTCCATTGTATCTGGTGATAAAGATCAATTTACAATGGTCAGGCGATTTCAGTAGTTGTTTCCTAAGTTAAATTTGCCCGGCGTAAAACGCCTCTAATACCATACGAAGTTATTCAATAAAGAGGCAGGCGCTGGAGACTGGAAGACAGGAAACAAGTTTTATTCCGACGGAGTAGAACACGTCAGATCGGACAACAAGGTATCGTCTCGAGGTGCTCTCTCTACCTCTCTGAGACCTGGTCTTTTATACACTGGTTCAAGACATGTGGACGCTCTTAATTACAATAAGGGCATTTATGAAGCATGAGAATGACATCAGAACGATATCCCCGACACCCCCCAGTTCCAGCCCAGTCCAACACATGACAACAGTAGAGACCCTTTCCCCTCATATGATTGGGAGGGGCTATCACGCAGCTGAGTGTTCTGCCGATCTCTTTGGAATGTGTGCGCCTGATCGAATCTCCGGGGGTGGGGATGTCATGATCAATAGTGGCCTCTTTCAGGAGAGGCGAGTGCGTACAGTGATGGGCAATAAACTGTATCCTCGGGCTAAAGGATGACCAGCAGTCAGTGCTGACGTTCAGGCTCAGAGGAAGGGGTCATCAAAGGAGGGGTATTCATGGACGGAAAGGAGGTGTTGGTCAGGCGCGGGGTGCGATTCCCTGAGACAGAGTCATGGGAGGGGAGGGTTCATGACTTGTGCATGTGAGTGCGGGGGCAGCCAGGGTGCGCGGGGAAGGCTTGCAAGGTCAGGGAAGTGTGCTGACGGGGCGATCGCGAACAGGGAGACCATGGTACCTAAAATGGCTGTCGTGTATTCTCATACGTGAGTCTGCAAGATGGCGTAGATAATGTTTAGTACACAAACTAAATTTCCACAGTCCTCCCTTTAACATGTCTCGCCAGCTTGTCAGTTTGGATCGATCCCCATGAGACCACGCACCTCTACCTCGTATAGGGGACTCATGTGCTCAGGTTTAAAGTTCAAAGTCTTCGGGCACATACAGTTGGAAATGAGTGCACATAAAGATGGTAAACATTGACTACCTAAACAACACCCACATAGTATCATGATTGGTATTAGTAAAAACGTGAACAGTCTCCATCCCCAGTTCTTTAAAGTGTCCCAGAACCAGCCTCCAAGCGACCATCCTTCCTGTTCCTGGTGAACCTCCGAGGACAGTCTGTGGAGGTGTTCGATTGCTTTGTAGACTGAAGGTGAGTTATCTGGCACGTAGGTGCAACAGCTGGAGCCGATGATACGGCATGCACCTCCACGGTCGGCCAGAACCACATCTAGAACAAGACGGTTTTGAAGAGCCACCAGGCGGACCGCCTGAAGTTCAGCCGTGTTGTTGGCGAGGATGCCAGCGGTGATATTAATGGTTGTTTCTAATGCCTGAGTTAGGTGTCGGATTGCGCGGCTATTGGCCATTGGTCCCCACAGAGGAACAAGTCCCTTTGCTGCATCCAGGAACTGTGCTCCGGTGGAGTCGGCTTGTTCAACATCTCCAGCGCGCTTTTGCCGGTGGTGGTTGGCTGGAGCCACATACGTGGGAGGAAGAATGAAGGCGATGTAGCACGTACCCTTCCAGCCTTTTGGGAGCCACGTGTAAGCTTTGGTGCCACAAACAAAGTACATATTCGGGGAAGCAACAAAGGAGGGGGGGTCAGCTGAGGCGAATGTTTTGGTGATGCGGCAAGAACTGTGACCCACCAGCTGCGTTCCTTGTCCTTCGAGGCATACGAGTCCTGTGACATTGATGACAGACAGGGCCGCAGTCAGGGTGGCAGCTGTTTGTTTCCGCAGGTGGGAGAAGGTGGATCTGGCTGGATTGTGGAGCACCTGCATTTCGACCCTTTCTTTGGCAGGGATGTTCGTAAGGAAGGTTGAACCTGAAATTGCGGGACAAAAGGGCTTTCCTGTGTTGTTCAGCCAGAACCCATAGTAGAAGTGCGACACTGTCTGACCAGAAGCGGCGTTGTCTGGCACGTAGGTGCAACAGCTGGAGCCGATGATACGGCATGCACCTCCACGGTCGGCCAGAACCACATCTAGAACAAGACGGTTTTGAAGAGCCACCAGGCGGACCGCCTGAAGTTCAGCCGTGTTGTTGGCGAGGATGCCAGCGGTGATATTAATGGTTGTTTCTAATGCCTGAGTTAGGTGTCGGATTGCGCGGCTATTGGCCATTGGTCCCCACAGAGGAACAAGTCCCTTTGCTGCATCCAGGAACTGTGCTCCGGTGGAGTCGGCTTGTTCAACATCTCCAGCGCGCTTTTGCCGGTGGAGGTTGGCTGGAGCCACATACGTGGGAGGAAGAATGAAGGCGATGTAGCACGTACCCTTCCAGCCTTTTGGGAGCCACGTGTAAGCTTTGGTGCCACAAACAAAGTACATATTCGGGGAAGCAACAAAGGAGGGGGGGTCAGCTGAGGCGAATGTTTTGGTGATGCGGCAAGAACTGTGACCCACCAGCTGCGTTCCTTGTCCTTCGAGGCATACGAGTCCTGTGACATTGATGACAGACAGGGCCGCAGTCAGGGTGGCAGCTGTTTGTTTCCGCAGGTGGGAGAAGGTGGATCTGGCTGGATTGTGGAGCACCTGCATTTCGACCCTTTCTTTGGCAGGGATGTTCGTAAGGAAGGTTGAACCTGAAATTGCGGGACAAAAGGGCTTTCCTGTGTTGTTCAGCCAGAACCCATAGTAGAAGTGCGACACTGTCTGACCAGAAGCGGCGTTGTCCTTGTGGCTTTCTTGCATGAGGATCAACCAGGCGAGGCAAGAGCCGTGAACAGAGAAAGGTGAAGGAATAAAGGGGATGGAGTGTCCGGTAGCATGTGGGAGCAACCCACAGATCCAGCAGTTTGTGGCATTTGCAGCAAGGTTGTGCTGGTGCAACAGTTGTACAAAGGAATTGTTCCAGAATTCCCTACGCCTTTCTCGAAGCTGAGGTGAAAGGGTGATCAGGTGGTGCTCTTTCACGGTGGTTGGCTGGACAGTGGTTGGCAACATTTGGTGAGCGGGTGTGCTTTCCTCCAGGATCCAGAAGGAAGTCATGAGGAGGAGGCAGAACAGAGAGATAATGAAGAAGGCGATTGTCTTTGATTTGTGCAAATTGTCAGTTTTTGGATTCCTATAGTGGGTATTTCCTGTTGCTTTCGACGTCTTCTTATCTGGCGCTTCCATCATCTTCTTATCTGGCGCTTCCATCATCTTCATCTTCAAGGTGCTCGGTAGTGGGCATAACCACAGACTTAGTTTAGCTTCTCTCCAGGTAACCCTTGGTTGCTTTGGGTCACCGTTCTGAGATTTTTAACTTAGTCAGTGGCCTACTTAGCCGAAGCTCCCTCCTTTCGACGCAGGAAATACCCTTCTCGAGATGGCACAGTGGGATCAGAGTGTTTTGCAAGTTCAAGTGCCTCGGTATCAGGATAGCAGTTCAATGATGGTCGGTCTTTGTTCAGGAGCTCTTCCTGGGTGCTGACGTTGTCTGTCGTGGCCAGGGTCGAGGAAATCTTCTTGCAGTGGTGCGCATGCAGCCAATTCTTTTTCCCCTCCACTCGAAGAGCCGTCCGAGTGGTGATCAGTACTTGCCAGGGGCCCGTCCACCAGGGTTCCAGACTCTTCGCTCGTTGAAAGTTCCGGATCAGGATATAGTCCCCCAGTTGGATATTGTGACCGGGACCCCTGGAAGTATCGGGGATGGCCTGCTGCACCTGTTGATGAATGACAGACAATGTCTTAGTTAACTTGTACAAATAATCTGACAGCAGGACGTCGGGGACGTCATGAATGGAGGTTGGTTTGGGGGCAGTCCAGAGGTTCATAGGCCGTCCAAACACAACTTCGTAGGGGGTCAAGTGATGCTTAGTGGGGGTGGAGCGCATCGATAGTAATGCCAGTGGAAGGGCATCTGGCCACTTAAGCCCTGTGGTGGCCACTATTTTTGACAGTTTCAGTTTCAGTGTAGCGTTGTGTCGTTCAACCAGGCCAGCGGATTGGGGGTGGAAGACCGCATGGAACCTTTGTTTGACCCCCAACCCCTTCAGGATAAGTTGGATAACTTCAGCTATGAAGTGGGGGCCATTGTCGCTCCATAAAATTCGACAAAGGCCGTAGCGAGGGAAAAACTCCTTCAGTAGTACTTTGGCAGTAGTCATGGCAGTGTTATCACGGGTCAGAGAGGCTTCCACCCATTTGCTGAAGGCACATACAATGACTAATACGTACTTCAAGCCTTGGCACCTCTCTAATTGGATGTAATCCATCTGGAGGACCTCAAAGGGGTGGTCGGGGATCCCAAACCCTCCCCGGGGTACCACAGTTCCTTTCCCGGGGTTGTGTTGTAAGCAGATAAGGCACTGTTGGACTAGGCGTTTGGCTGAGTCGGGGATCTTGCCGTTGTGCCAGACTTTGGAAATGAGTTCGATCATGGGGGCAGAACCTATGTGTGCAGGGGAATGTGCCATTGTCAGTATGGGGATCAAGTATGCATCAGGCAGCAACCATTTGTTTGTGTCCTTTGTCCGCCAGCAGCCTTCATCGTCCCTTAGACCCACCCGTGCCCACTCAGTCAGTTCGTGTGGTGTGCTGGTCGATTGGATATCCCTGATCGTTTCCCTAGCGTTGGTCCATTTTTCTGCTTGTGACCTGGTCACATACATGCGTGTCGTGGCCCTATTCTCAGCTGTGGTTCGGGCAGTGATGTCGGCTAGTGCGTTTCCCTGTCCAACTAAATCTGTCACCTTCTTGTGTGCCTGACATTTGATCACTGCTAATCGTGTGGGGAGAAGGACTGCTTCAATCAGGGCGGAGACTAAATCTCCGTGAAGGATGGGTGTACCATGGGACGTCAGGAATCCCCTTTCCCTCCACAGGATCCCAAAATGATGAACTACCCCGAAGGCGTACTGGCTGTCCGTGTAAATGTTCGCCGTGGTTCCTGCTGCTATGATACATGCTCGTGTGAGGGCAATTAGTTCTGCTGCCTGTGCGGATCGTTGTGTGATGCAAGCAGTTTCAACTACTGTTCGAGCAGTCGTTACCGCATAGGCAGCAGAAGTGGTGCCGTCTGGGATTTTGATGCAGGAGCCATCTACCCATAGTTCTCCGTCAGGATCTGTGAAAGCAACGTCTCGGAGGTCAATTCTACTCCTAGTCTGCTCGTCTGTAAGAGTCACGCAGTCGTGTATAGGGGGCACATCGGGGTCATTTTCGGGCAAGGGTAACAGTGTAGCAGGATTTAATGTCGTGCATCTCTTCAGAGTGATGTGGGGCGCAAGCAAAGTCAATTCGTATCCTGTCAATCGTGCACTAGTCAGGTGTTGAGTCTTTGTCTGGTTCAAAAGTGTGTCAACTGCATGGGGTACTAATACTGTGAGAGAGTTCGAAAGTACAATTCCCTCACTCTGTCGGATAGAGACAGCAGCAGCGGCTACTGCTCGAAGGCAGGCTGGTAGAGCTCTGGCGACTGGATCAAGAGTGGCAGAGAAGTAGGCACAAGGGCGCTGTTTGGTGCCGATGGGCTGGGTTAGAACGGACAATGCGCATCCCTCCCTTTCGTGAGTGTAGAGGGAGAAGGGCTTGGAGTAATCTGGTGTTCCTAGAACGGGTGCCGAGCAAAGGGCATCTCGCAACTCCTTAAAGGATGCTTGGCATTCGGGGGTCCACGGGAGTGGGAACGGAACATCTTTGGCCAACAGGGAAAGTAGGGGTTTTATAATGAGACTGAAATTTGGTAGCCATTGTCGGCAGAAAGAAGTAAGGCCTACTAATGAACGGACTTGCTTCTGTGTTTTTGGAATAGGGGTGTCTAGGATGGTTTGGATTCGGTCGGGTGTAAGTTTTCTCCCTTCTTTGGACAGGAGATGACCTAGGTATGTTACTTGGGACTGACAGAACTGCAGTTTCTTTTTGGAGACTTTGTGGCCATTCTCCGCGAGAAAGTGCAAGAGTTGGATAGTGGCTGTGATTGCAAGTGGAGTGGTGTCGGCCGCCAAAAGGATATCATCGACATATTGGATCAACACCACTCCATCTGGTAGCTGGACGGCGTCCAGCTGCCTTTTTAGGGCCTGGCTGTAAATGCTGGGACTTTCAGTGTAGCCCTGGGGAGCTCTACAAAATCGGTATGAACGGTTTTTTAAAGTGAAGCCGAAGAGATAACGGCTGTCTGGATGGATGGGGATAGAGAAAAATGCATTTTTAAGATCTATAACGGTGAAGGTGGTGGCAGTGGACGGGATGAGGGTCAGAATGGTGGCGATGTCTGAGACTACGGGGTACTGTGGCACCACCACTTTGTTGACTTCTCGCAGGTCGATGATGAAGCGGTACGCTTTCTCATCCCCCTCACCTTGCTTCTTAACAATGGGTAGGATAGGACTATTGCAGACATTACTAACCACTTCCTCTACCACTCCTGCATTTACCAAGGACTGAATAATCGCTACCAATGCCTTCTCGCCTTCGGGCGATATCCGGTACTGTGGGAGTTTCGGGAGTATTGCATCTGGTCGAACAGTTATGTGTACAGGATTGATCATCATTCGTCCTACATCCGAGTCGTTTCTGGCCCATAGGTGCGGGGGTAGCGAATCGAGCAAGGATAGGTCAGCATCTGTTAAAGTGTACATATGTCGTGCGGGGTAGGGTCCGGACATGTTCAGGTTGTCGTACAGGATAACTCGGACTCCTTCCGGGGAACACCTAATAGTAGCTCGGAAATGTTTCAGTAAATCAATACCCATAATAGCGTCAGGGGAGTTGGAGGAGAGCAGAAACGTCGTGTCAGTGGGATTGTTTCCTAGGTCAAAGGAGATAGGTACAGACAGGGGATTAGTGGAGGGCGTCCCATCGAAACCTATCGAGGTAATGTGTGAGCCAGACAAGGGTGCCCTTGGAATCAGTCGTTTTGATAACACACTACGTGTCGCTCCAGTGTCTACCAAAAATGGAGACTTTGTACCCAGGACCTTAGCAGTGACATAAGGACCTTGCTGGTCAACACATAGCTCGACTGGATCCATCCCTTGCCCCTGGCAGTCCTATGCAGAGTCGTGATCATTGTAGCCATCGGACTGTTGGCACTGATTCTGTCGGGGGCGGTCAAATGTGTTTGGTCTACCAGATCGGTCATTGGTGGTGTCGTGGGTCTGTCCTCGTCCCTGCCCTCCAGTTTTGGGACCATTTGCCATGTCCCTTGTCTCTTTATTTTTAATCAGTTCCCGAAGGGCTAGGCATTGAGACTTCCAATGTCCAAATTCTTTACAAAATGCACATTGGTTCTCATCAAGGTCGGTTCGTGGAGCGCCAGGGGTGGGGTTGCGGTCTCTAGGGGTCGAATTCCTAGGGGCATTTGACTGGTAGTTTCCCCTATACCGTTCCCTCCCTGTGGTCACTCCCTGTAGTTGTGCAATCATTACTCGTTCCTTTAGGTCCTTTTTCTTTTTCTCAGTTGCCCTTTCGTTCTCGTTCTTTTGGAGTTCGTAATACTGAGCCATCTGAAGGATAGCTGCAGGTTTAGAGGCTCCCCAACTACTTTCGCTAGTCTGTAACTTTTGGGAGACCTCTTGCGATAGTCCCTTTACGTAGTTCTGCACGAATAGGTGTTGTCCGGTTGCGGTGGTCATGTCTTGGCCACTGTAGTCGGAGAACACTGTTTCAAATCGTGAGAAGTATTCTGATACGTCCTCCTGAGGTTTCTGGCGGCAGGCCGTGACTATCGACCAGTCTACCTTCTTTTCTGGGATCAACGTTTTTAGCTTCTGCACTATTTTGTCGGGGAGTTCCAATATGTCTTTTACAGGTTTCTTTCCGGGCTCTCGCTGCCTATCTAGTTCATCGAGTTTTGTCCAGGTGTGTCCGAACAGATCTGTGTGGTCGGCTCTCCGGATTTGCTTCCACACATCAGCCGGCAGACACAACCCGAAAAACAAATCCATGTCCGCTAGAGTCATTATGGTTGAGCCCAAGGCTGTGCCTAATTCGGTATAGAATGCTGTAGGGTTCTTTCTTAAATCGGGCAGGGTTTGTCTAAAAGTTAAAATATCTTGCCGATCCCATGGTTGGTAAACCCAGTTGTACACAACCCTCCCTTTGGCATCTGCATGGTTGATATCATCGTTTGTTCCCTGACCTCTTGGGGGAACCCAATAGGGGGCGGCTTCTCTGATAGGCATCATGGTGTTGGCTGCTTCTAATGAGGGCTCAATCGTCTCAGGGACTGTGATCTTGACCTCTGGTTTCTGTTCCGCGAGGTGGCGGAAGACCTCAAGCGTTTGCATGAAGAGGTCCGTCACATCGCTTTCAGCCCCATCTCCGACATCAACCCTTCTATATAGAGCCGTCACTTTAGCAAGACCCTTAGTCTGGTACCTATCCTCATACGCGTTCAGGGTGTGGTAGCTGAACCGTAAAATAAAATGCCGTCTGTGACTACCGGCATGCTAGTTGTGCATATTCATCGTATATTCTTCGCTCTCCTTTCGTTCTACCAGGGTTTTTGCTATTTGGTCGATTCCATCCCGCTCATCTTTGCTCAACCTGTTTGGTCTGGCTGTTAGATGCCTGCTGATCTCATGCTCATCTGCTGTTGTTACCAACGCGGTTGGTGCGAAGGCCGTAAGAGCCGGGGCACTAGCGCTAGGGTTACTTGCACCTGCATTTTGAACTGGTGAGTGTTGTGCTAGAGGTTGGCTGGGAGCATAAGGAGTAGGCATGTAGATAATTGGAGGACCGAGCAGTAACTCGTCATTTGCTCGCTGTTTGGAGGGAATCTCCGGGTAGAGCGCAGCGGTGGTCCTGACAGGGCATTGACCTGTCAGTCCTGATTCTTGCATTTGTTCAACTTTCTCTTTTCTTCTTATTTCTTCGTCTAGTTCTTTTGCGGCTAGATGGGCTGCTTTTCGTAATTCTTTCACTGTTTTTACTTCCTCTCTTTTCCTGCGATGGTCTGCTTCTTTGTGCCACATGCCAATACTAACGAGCATAGTGGGCGTTACCTTATTTATTTTTACAGCTGCTTCTAGTGTTTTTATTTTATTTTCATCAAAAGAACCTATCAGTGGCCACTGGTTTTTAGGATCCCTTTTTGTATATTTATGCCATAACTTACTATAAGCTATAGCGACTAGTCCTTGTTTAGTAAACATGTCCTTATTAGGGGTGCCCTCCAGTGGAGCTGGATGGTTCATCTCTAATAAGCGGTCCGGGTTGACCCAACTATGAGCCAATGGGGAGAAGATAGGCATGACGGATTACAATGGGGGGCAAAAGCCTGCACTACCTATCTTTTCACTATTTGCAAAGACTGGACAGAATAGTCTATTCTACGCTATTTGCAAACAGAGAATACCTCCAGAAAGAACCAATTCCAAACAGTCAATGTTTGGGCAAACAATCAATCAATGAGGAACGAAATAGGTACGACGTGTTAAAGGTTTGCGTTACCTACCCTTCACTCTCTGCAAAGGGAGAGAGAATATTCCTATTCTTTCCCGTTTGCAGGCAGAGAAGATCCCTAAGAGAACCAACTTCGAACAATTCAATGCTCGATTCAATCAATCAATCAATGGGGAGAAAAAAAGAATAGGCACGACGTGTTAAAGTTTTGCGTTGCCTACCCTTCACTATCTGCAAAGACTAAACAGAGTATGGCGATTCTGTGTTTGTTTGCAAAATAGAGAATTTCTCAGAAACGGTTAATAAGTAATACTAGTATTTTCAAACAATCAATCAATCAATTTCGCAATTTGTCGTGTGTCACGACCTTACCCGGACCGCATGGACAGTTTCTCGTCTTCCGCTTCCAGCGCCCGATCGTCCTCTATTCTCTGTTGCTATCGCGGCACTCCTGGTGGTTCCCAGTCAGGACCGTAGATCACTCGGGAGAGGTCTTCTCGGAATCAGTGAAGTTCAGATGATCGGCTGTCAGACGAGGGTCTATCGGACAGGAGCTCTTCCGATCGTTGCAGTCGTTCACTCTGTCGTCGGGACCTCTCCCACTGGATCCACGTGTCGCTGATGGGCCCCGCGTTTGGGACGCCAATTGATAAAGATCAATTTACAATGGTCAGGCGATTTCAGTAGTTGTTTCCTAAGTTAAATTTGCCCGGCGTAAAACGCCTCTAATACCATACGAAGTTATTCAATAAAGAGGCAGGCGCTGGAGACTGGAAGACAGGAAACAAGTTTTATTCCGACGGAGTAGAACACGTCAGATCGGACAACAAGGTATCGTCTCGAGGTGCTCTCTCTACCTCTCTGAGACCTGGTCTTTTATACACTGGTTCAAGACATGTGGACGCTCTTAATTACAATAAGGGCATTTATGAAGCATGAGAATGACATCAGAACGATATCCCCGACACCCCCCAGTTCCAGCCCAGTCCAACACATGACAACAGTAGAGACCCTTTCCCCTCATATGATTGGGAGGGGCTATCACGCAGCTGAGTGTTCTGCCGATCTCTTTGGAATGTGTGCGCCTGATCGAATCTCCGGGGGTGGGGATGTCATGATCAATAGTGGCCTCTTTCAGGAGAGGCGAGTGCGTACAGTGATGGGCAATAAACTGTATCCTCGGGCTAAAGGATGACCAGCAGTCAGTGCTGACGTTCAGGCTCAGAGGAAGGGGTCATCAAAGGAGGGGTATTCATGGACGGAAAGGAGGTGTTGGTCAGGCGCGGGGTGCGATTCCCTGAGACAGAGTCATGGGAGGGGAGGGTTCATGACTTGTGCATGTGAGTGCGGGGGCAGCCAGGGTGCGCGGGGAAGGCTTGCAAGGTCAGGGAAGTGTGCTGACGGGGCGATCGTGAACAGGGAGACCATGGTACCTAAAATGGCTGTCGTGTATTCTCATACGTGAGTCTGCAAGATGGCGTAGATAATGTTTAGTACACGAACTAAATTTCCACATCTGGTGGGCTCTCTGTCCCCCCTGTTTCATTCAGGGAGCAGATTGTGAGTAAATCCTTCTAATGTGCCACTGTGGGAACAGAAAGACTGGTGGGTCTATAAAGAATTGGGGGCACAGACCGATGTCTTGGTGGGAGGCCACCACCCTTTCTTTTTTCACCATTTGTCTTTGTTGTGCAATGTGCTTTCTGCCCCCTTTTGTTTTGCAGTGATGTGAGCTCACTGTGCGCTGCTTATCACAGCAAAATACTAAAAAATCTAACTCTGGATGTGAGGGAAGCTCTTCCCTTGCACCCAGACACTGATTTTACAATAGAAAATGTTTCGCTGTTTTCTCCATATTCATTTTCTTTTTGAGTACATAGGATGGCTCATTGATGTCCTTCGCAGTACAGATGTAGTGTGAAGGAAGACAACAGATTACCCTCTGAACAAAAGTGCTTAATGAACAATACTAATTTTGAGACTGAAAGAGTGAACTCTCACAAAGCATATGAACAAAATGTGCTTTTTGGTTGTGGGTGTGAAAACCAGGAGTCGTAGTTTTCAAACTGGTGTTGAATGTTTTGTAAAATAACAGCCTCCAAGAGGCTCCATGTCATGTGTGAAACCTTCAGCCAGTCTGGGTTGTTTGCCAACGCTACTTTGCATGTTTTGGTTTTGCAACTATAGCAGCAGTGTTTTGTCAGGAAAACTACAAGTCCCACAATGCAAAATGCTTTTGACTCACTTGTCAGGGGTGGCTGAAAGTATCTCACGTGACTTAGAGCCACTTGACAATGGAATGAAAAGCCAATACAATGCATTATGTGAGTTCTTCTGCATTCCATACCCAAACTCTTAATTTGTACATTTTATTTAGGTAAAACCTTTTTTTTTTATTGTTATTATTGTTAAGAAAAGTGAAAATTGTTCCTGATGACAACCCCCAAGACTACTATGCAACTAATCCTCTTCTTTAGTGCAACCTGACCTTTGCTCTAACAGGACTCTGAAGATGGTGGCAATCATTTGTTTGATATGTAAGAAGGAGAAAGGTTAGAGATGGCATTTCAAATGCAGATGGTTGCATCGTGCTTCTAAAGAGCACATATTAAAGCTCACAAAACCTCATTGCCCAGCACAGGAGCAACAGTTTGTGATGAAAAAACAAGAACGGGCACTGGTAATGTTGTCCCATAATTAAGACAAGAGCACTAGGACCCTGGGGGTATGAATGGTGATACTGATAGCAAAGGGAGTAGTTAGAGAACAGGAAAGGGAGGAACCTGACAGGGAGTAGGAGTGATCCGGAATGGTTGATACCTGCTGAACTCCTGTAAGAATTACAATAAAGAAACTCTTCTCGCAAATTAGCATGTCGCTTCTTGCTGTTGCCATTATGATGTTACAACTGGCAACACGAGTAGGCATGATACTCTGCGGCTCATTTCTGCCTGCGCCGAGGACCATGTGCAGAGGAAATACCATGCAGTGAGCCTACCCCACGTTGGCAGCGCGGAGTCGGGAGGCCACCCCGATTGCACAGAAGACATCTGGCATGAGTCATGGCCTCCCAGAACAAGGATGAATCCATAGGGGACTTCTTTTTGTGCATCAAACGCTTAGCACGTTACTGCGCTTTTGACACTTTCACAACTGGATGTCCTTCATCTGTGGATCATAGAGGGATGTCAATTGAAGTCCATCCATCGATGTCTCCTAAAGAAAAATTATTCTTTAGATGAAATAGAAGAAATTACGTGAGTCAACGATCAAGCTGAAGAAATGCAAAGAAAATGGAGGGAGAAAAGTCAGAAAAACGTGAACAATCCTTCCGACTTCAAGGTCAACACCATGGCCATCGTCCCTCTGAAAGTCAGCAGCCGCCCAAAACCACAAATCACACTCCACCTACAGCTCGTCGCAGTCCCAAAAGGGATGACAAGGGAAGGAAGGGATTGTTAGCTAAAATGCTATTGATGCAGGCTAGACTTCATGCATACCAAGTCATGCGCCGCAGTGGGTCAGCTATGTCACCGGTGTGGTAAAGGCAAATATTAGGGCTCGCCCCTTTTCTGTTTCGCAGAAATAGAAAACAGGGGTGAGCCCTTATGTCGTTGATCTGCTTCTTTCCCCAAAGGCTCTATTCAGGCAGCTGATTGGCTCTCTTCAAGCCGGATTCCCAACAGTTCACGAGAAATAGAATCACGTGACAAGCTCCTCGTGGACGAGCTTGCACGATCCTTCCCCCTGCCAGCAGCATTTGGCACATCAAAGGCTTCGCTGGCACATCAAAGGCTTTGCTGCCACATCCCTACGATCAAAGGCTTCCGCTGCCCCGCCCCCCGCCGTCACTTATTCAGGGCCGCAGGCAAGCATTTCTGCCCAGCCCCCTCCCAGCGCTGCATTGTGAGGCCGGCCGTGACTCGCATTTCTCCTTCCTTCGTGCCCAGCCCCCCCCCCCCAGCTCCTTGCCCCATGATTGTCTTCACGTTCCTCCTCCCTCTCGCACCCTCTTGGTAGCCCCTGCCCTCCTTCCTGGTGTGCAAACACGCTCATTGTGCAGCAGGAATACTTTTATTTCCTTCTTAGCGAGAAATGTAGAATCATTTGCGTTGTTCTCCTCCATGGCGTCTAATGAATCACTTGTCCATGGTCTCACAGTCACTGCTGCAAACATGGAAACTTAGTTCATGGTGGAAGGGGACTGGCTTTCCGTTGGTCAACCTAAATTGCAATAGTTAAAGCTTAGGCAAAAATAAGTATTTAATTAAGAAATATTAATTTTACAGATTAATCAATATTGCAGTTTTCACAAGCATGGCCTGTTTAGCATATTGCATCAGCTCTGTAATTAATAGGGTAAAATACATCTGTATCTTTGTTGAAAAAATAATGCATGCTCATCAACATTGATATTTCCATTTCATAAAAAATAGTTGACTGTGTTTAGTGATGCTTGTAGATTATATACATACACATTTGAACAGTACAAGATTGCTGCAACCGTGAATCAGGCTGTACGTTGTCATTTGTGTATGCTAGCTAAATCCATCTCCCACCCCCTCAGGCTGGGCCTTGTGCATGCGCTCTTTGTGGCCTACACTGGAGCGGCCGGTGTAGAGTCTGCTTGGCAGCGGCACAGACGCACTGGGAGGATGTGCTGCTCTTGCCCTGCTCTGAGACATGTATCCATCACGGGGCTATGTGCTGCTCTGCCTCGTGCTGCTCTGTATGACTGCCCATCCAGGGAAGCGGCCATGGGAGCACCCTCATGTTTGATCCTTTCCCAATTCTCGTACAAACTGTGATCAGGATCACAACTTGTCTTCATGCAATACATTCAGGAATACACCATAGGTCAGCAGGGTCCTTATTGAGGTAACACTACAGTACTATAACACATCGTTCTAACAGTATCAGCGCAACTGTACTGTAAAGTGTAATGTCGTTTAAATTGTAAACTACACACAATGCGGACCGCAGTACTGGCTATAATGTGGTTTTCAGAGTTCCGAATTGTAATGCAATTATACAGATGGATATCTCCTCACAAATGATTAATATGTCACATAACGATTAATGTGGCATGACAACGTAGTGAGCTTTAATCAGCTTAAGCTAAAACACGGGTGCCGAGATTACTTCAAAACCAAAGAAATGGAAAAAAAACTTTTTGTTTATTTCGTTACTTTAAGGCAATCACGGCACCAGTGCTTTAGCTTATGATGTTTACAGGTAAAGCGCGAGTGCGGCGAGTGTAACAAAAGTCCGCAAATTGAAAAAAAGGTGTGCCCGACATTTTTTTTTATTTGCTTACTTTTGTTACAATCACAGCACTCGCGCTTTAGCTGTAAACATTATAAGCTAAAGCGCGGGTGAAAAGGAGAGAACTTGGCCTAAAACTGCTCAGTATGGGGGGGGGGTCTGCGCTGGGCTCTTCAATAAAGGAAGTTGTAGTGCTTGTTTCCAGCTCTATGCACTATAGCAGTTTTTACTGAATTACTCACATTTCCGCTGACCATGTAATAATCGATGCTGATGCTAATCTTAAAATATGAGTGGGAGGGCGGGAATCCAATGGGGTCCAAATCGTATTTATTTAACCCATTAGTTGTTGTTATCTGAAGTGAAGGTTTGTTTTTATCTGTCTCATTTTTTTCTGGAGTAGTGCAGTTACGAAAAAGTGTATTTCCTACATGAAATGTTATGCTATTTGTTTGTATCTATTAAGGTTTGTTTGTATAAACCGAATACATATTTTGATTGTGAACTCATCGACTGGCTGTGCTATAAATATATCATTAAAAGTCATTAAAGTAGGGCCAGCCTCGCATTTTGAGTCAACAGAGTCTTACACTGGAAACTATTTCTGTAAAATGAAAGTGAAATAGTGGTTTTTCATCACCTTTAGTGACAGGAAAGAGTTGCCAAACTTGAGACCTCAGGCGAAGTATTGGAGGCGGCAGAGACCTGTGGAATGAAATATTCACACTGCGCTTTGAATATTGATAAGTGAAACATTCTCAAAGTTGACTTATATATAAGCTTGCCTTCAATATTATAACTTTTTCTGCCAATTTCTCTCCAGTGATTCGCAAAAAACGTTTTTCACCCTTTCCAAATGGCGATTTGTTTTGAGGGTGGTGTTTTGAGCGGAGCTTTAGGGAACCAATTAACAAACGATGTACATATCTCTCTGGGAACCAGATCTAGCCGGGTGTGTGCCTTGTGACGGGCGGGGCAGTGATTCCACCTAAGTGCTACATGTTCCGTGTGTGGTGTGACCTGACCCCATCTTACAACCCCCTGAACATCAAAGGCACTAACAAGCATTGGCATGGCCAATAGGTCTCGCCTTTTGGCCTTATAAGTGTTTAGGTATGCTGCACATTGTCTTGGGACAAATACAGTACAACATAAGTGATGGTATAAAAATATATATATAAATGCTACCACCTAAGTTCATTCACATTACCTCTATGAAGTACAATCCATATGATTTCCAGTTCCCACTTTAGCACTAATATCAGCAATCCAAAATGCACATTACTAGTCCTGGGCATGTAAACAAACCATTAAAGTTAAACTTTGCCCGAAATTTTGTTTTCCCATAATAGGAACAGTGGCATGGTTGAGGGAAAAAAACGATAATGTACTGAAACGTTTGTGGCTTATTATGAAAGAATGCAGGAACATATGAAGCATGAACATTTACTGCAAGTCGTGATCTATGGAGTTCATCAAGCAAACAGTGGCATAAGTGGCCTCTACCTACTTCCCACACACAGCACGTTTCTGGGACATCACCTGATGTTCCAGGCCCTGTGCAGCAGGCGGTGGAAAACATGCAGCGTTCCCTTGGCAACCTGGGCAATCAAGTGTGCGTGTGTGTGGGGGGGAGGGGGGTCACTGTGGCCTGAAGCCGAGCAGTTCTTCAGAACTCCCCGCAAAGGTGTCTCACAGGCCACTGCAAGGGAAAGGGTGAATGCAGAAACACATAAAGCATGAACATTTACTGCAAGTAGAAATTCAACAGCCCCAACATTGCTCCCCAAACCTCACTTCTGTTGAATAAGATGCCTGCATTGGGCAAGCTAAAGAAGTGTTTATTTTAAGAAGGTTGGTTGTTGCATGTGTTAGTACTCAAATTAACACAATTCTTTACTGCTGCCAATTTGCAAATAGGCTTGTTGCACTCATGTGAGATATCGATACACTCAACTGTGACTGTAGCTCGAAACACCAAAGGCTGGTTTGTCGCTTGTTTTGATGTCCGCAGTACCAGACCTCCAGACTTGCAATTTGAGCTTCACCACTTACTCAACTGTGTGACCCTGGGCAAATTAGTTTCTTTCCCTGTGTTTAGTTATCTTACCGATAACAATTGTAAGCATTTAATTTCAGTTTCAAGCACTAGACTAACCTAGATTAGAAAGATGCCATCTTTATTTGGTTTTAACATCCATATCAATATATGTTAGGCCATAGATTTAGCAGCGCTTTCTTTTTTTGTGTGATTTGTGCATCACAGTAATATTGGGTCCTACTTTGAAATCGGTAGCATTTGTCATTGTTATGGCAAAAAATATATATTTACAAAATGTCAGTTTTGTCGTCCTATTTTTGGCCAGATAGTTTCATTCAACAGGGTACCTCGTTTCTGTAAGGGTATCGCCTATTTATACAGTTACTAATACTACTTATTTGCGTCACATGCTCCACATGGCAGCTTCAAAGCGCTCTGATATAGCCCAAAAATCGGCATACTGGCAGAGTCGCTACATTAGACAGTGCACAGCCGAAACCCCATAATGCCAGACTAATGCATAGTTGTTTGGGACACAGCAAGACCTTTACATTTTTATCGTGGGTTTGTGCTTACTCAGACATAGTTGTCTTCAGTGCTCTTTGTAATTGCTATTGGTTGTTGAAGAGCTGGGCAGTTAATGTTTAATTTTGCCATCACAGAGCGGGATTAGCAAACTCAGATGTTGATAGTCATTAATTGTAGACATCTGCGCAGGTTTTAGCGAATGTAAAATATAATAGAAACACACAAGTTACATTTAACTTTACTCTTACGTGCGCAGCTCACTAAATGAAGTTGATAGGGCTTCTCAAGTAAAAGCGGGTGCAATGCTAAAATATGAACTGCAGCGCTCGGGCATGGGTGCGAGGCGCTGTGAGCTACAAGCGCCATTGGTGATTGTGTGCGCCCGTGTTGTTAAAATAAACAAGCAGAAACACGGGAGACGGCCTGCGGCCGTCAAAGTGAAGTGGACACGGCGGGAGGGGGCGGAGCGGGGAGAGCGGCATCGTGTTCTAATGTGGAGGATACTTCAAAAAAAGGGAGAAAAGAAAAGAAGGGGAATAGAAGAAAAAACAAGGAGAAACATGAGAGACGGCCTGCGGCCGTCAAAGTGAAAGTACGAGGAGAAATGAGACACGGCGGGCAGGGGAGGGGGCGCAGCGGGGAGAGCGGCATGAGGGTGTGAAGCAGCAGGGGCCTGAGATGTGGCCGCCTTTGATGTGATAATGCGAGGCAAGCAGCTGGTGGCATTGTGCACGCGCTTTCACATGCACGGCAAGAAATCGCCTGGGAATCGCCTGATCTCGGTAAGCTCTGTTTAAGCCGCTATATATCGAGCTCCCGCTCAATGCGCATGCGCATTGAGATAGGTCGCTCGACCTAAAAACGAACCAGCCCAAGTCATGTTTAACGTAGGGCTGGGATGGATGCGCAAAGGATTAAAAGCATGAAGAGCAAGGGAGTGCCCGCCTATTGCGAGGGTGAGATGCGCTTAAAAGGAGATACGCGCCTTCCAGCGCCTCCTGAACGTGCTGAAAAGCTACTGAAACAAACATGTGTCTTTTTCTTGGAATGTTATCCACGCCGGCACTTTTCTAAAACAATACTCATGCCTTTCCTGCATTTTTTTTATCTCTTTGCCCTGCTGGTCTAGAAATACATACCTCTTGGCCACAGGAGGAATAATCACCCTACACTTTCTGCCACTGTAAATTAAGCATCCTGTTCTGCCCCAGTGCCACGGCTCGACATTCCTTTACAAAAGAAACAAGCCTTTGCAATGCAATAGGTCTCTCATTTTTAAGAGTTTAAGCTATTGGTATTGCAAATGACAATCCCTTTTATTTATTTGTTTAAAAACCAACACATAAATAAAAGGCATTGTAATTTAAAATCCCAATAGCTCAAAATCTCGCAAATGCGAGCCCTATTGCATTGCAAATGCTTGTTTTTTAGAAAGTTTGCCAAGCATCTTAAGAAGACCTACCTTGAAAGTCAAGTGACTACAGCTCTCGTCATCATGCAAAGGTCGTATGGGACGAACGAGAACGCTCCTCCAGCTCCTCTCGATCAAGTCTCAATTCACATGCTACATACCGCTCTTGACGCTGTGTCTCGTGTGTCACGATATCTCACACCAATATCTCTAGACAAATATGCTTGCATGTTTGTTGATAATGATAAAGTGAAGAAATATCTGAGACAGTACATTCTAATGGGAGAGCACCCAGCTAGATTTGTACTAGATAGTGGGGCGTCATTCAATTACATTTGTGTCACAGAGTCCAACAAAATGAACCCAAAGTCAAAACTGCATAAAGCAGCTGTGCGGGTCTACTCATGGATGTACAAAGAACCACTCCCATGTCTAGGACAATTTCAAACGTTTCTCACCTATAAGGATAAAACAGTTTCAGCATAGATTCAAATTATTGATGTGCTGGACGCAGCAGATTTATCTTCTTATTCTGCCTACTACAGAGTGTTTAAAATTAGTGGAGATTTTATATCGAGTGGAGGTTGAGCCGAACATTACAAAAAAGTTTTCTAAAGTTATTCTTGGGCCTAGGCAAAATGACCAGTTTTTAAGTTTGCTAACAAATAAATGAACAAGTGATGCCATTTTCTCAACATCATTGGAAAATACCTTTCACCCTCAACAGGATGAGTTACAAAATCTTTCCATGCGGACATCATCAAGAGAATTTCTGGACCCACTCTGTGGGTGTCCCCAGTGGTTGTAGCGCCCAAACGAGATTTGGAAGGGAAGGTGCATCTGTGTGGAGACAAGAGTGCTCCCAATACTGCCATTGAAACGGAAAGACACCTTGAACCCCTCATCAGCAACATGATCACGTTGCTCAATGAAGATAAAACGTTTCTAAATTGGACCTTAACAAGGGTGGTACTCCATGAGAGCCCACACTACATCACCATGTTTTCACCACATCAAGGTTTATTCCGATACAAACGGCTTAGTTTCAGCATTTCATCTGCAGCTGAGATTTTCCAGGAAGCGATCAGGAGAGTCATTTGTCATGTTCCCAACACCATTAACTAGAGTGATGACATTCTAGTGCTTGGTGCCACTGCCAAGGCACTAGATCGCGTATGCCATGTGCTCCTGGAAGCAAATCTGACTCTGAACAAAGAAAAGAGTGAATTTCATAGATCCACGTTAAAGCTCTATGGATAAATTGTTTCTGGTGAAGGGATGAGGCCGAACCCTGAAAAGGTCTCAGCTTTGAGTGACACTTCTTGCCCAAAAGATGCTGGGGATGTTCGGTCATTTCTATAGATGGCCGGCTAGGAGACACCTGTATGTGTTAGTAAGTGTTATATAATAAATGCATATTTTTATAAATACACTGTGTGGTTCTTTTTCTCTTAATCTATATCACTAAGATTATGTTCTGGTAAAACAAGCTGCTTTACACTCCTTCTGGACTAAGCCAGGAGGCTGCTCTCCACAACTACCACTTATAGAGCTTTCTAAGGTTGTCTAAGACCACTAAAATCACCATAAGGGTTGTCAGGATTGGTGCAGGTTCCCACTTACATAAGTGTACACCATATACCAAGCCAGCTTCTCACACCATGCTATACAATGACAGGCCATACAATCCATATTATACAATGCAGACCATGCTATACTATACAATGACAGTCAACACCACATAATGATACACCATACCAGGCAATGACAGGCAATATCATATTATAGAATGACAGGGCCATATAATAACAGCTCATGTCATAAGATTTAGGCATACTATACCATAATCATACAATGATAGGTCAAAATATACCTTAATGTATGACAGGCGATACTATACAATAACAAGCCATACCATCCTAAAGAAATGACAGTCCATTCCATAGACAGACTGCACTTTCTTTTGTGTCTGCATGCTTGCGGATCAGCCCAAAGATCAGGGCCGGTTCTGGAGGGTGAGCCAGGCCCACCCATGGGAGCCCACTGGCCCTCCCAAGGCATATTCAGAATCCAAATTGTGCACATAGAGCCAGATGTAGGTAAATCTTTTTTACCACTTCTTAAATACCGATTCATACCGAATCGGTATTTAAGAAGTGGTAAAAAAGAGGAGGGCAGATGTAGGTAATTTTATTTTCATAATTACCGAATCGGAAGGAATCCGTATTTTCCGATTCGGTAAATACCGAATCGGTAATGCCCATTGATTCCTATGGGCATTGAAGCCCATAGGAATCAATGGGCATTACCGAATCGGTATTTACCAAATCGGTAAATACCGAATTTTGCAAGGGTGCAGGGGGTGTCACTTTGACACCCTCTGGCACCCCAATTACAGGCATGTGTGCCATGTGGCACACATACATGCCCTAAGGGCATGTCTGTGTGTCACATGGCACAGGTGTGCATGCACAGATGTGCATGCACACCTGGATTCGGTATTTCACCACCCAAATGGATTGGGTGGTAAAATACCGACTCCTAAAGGCCTGTGGCACTGTTTGCAGTGCCACCTACATGTGAGATTTACCGAAATCGGTAAAATTACCGATTCGGTATTTTACAGAATCTGTAAATTTACCAATTCTGTAAAAATGGTCCCCTACATCTCAATGACCCATTTACCGGTCGGTAACGGCCAAATTCGGCGGTTACCGACCGGTAATGGCCACCTACATCGGGCCCATTGTCTGCCCTGCCAAGTGCCACGCATGCGTTACTGTAGTGCATTTTTGCAAATTCATCGCATAACTGCAAGCCCCAAAGATTGCCACCCAATTATATTGAGTAGACTGTTTTGTCTCAATATACTTGCGCTGGGGATGACGATGCCTGCTCTAGCTCCTTCGTTTTATTTCTCAATTGTAATGTGATAGTGTCAGTTACTCTTCTCAGGCTGGGCAAAGGTGGTAATAGCCCTCATTGTCTGCAGTTTGTTTATGCCCTTCCAGAAGGTGGGTTTGTGTCTCAAGAAGGAATAAGACACGAATACAACAGGTGCTGTTGCACCAGATCCCAGAGGCGTGAAGGACCCACTACACTGCTGTTTTGGTTGTCTTTTTTATTATTCAAAAAGCAAGAGGAGGAATCCTTTCTCTTTCTTAACATTAGGGCGACTGTAACCTTTCTACACAACTACAGTCTCACTCTATCGGGCGCCACTCTTTATCTCACTTAGTTTGTCACACTCACTATCTGGTTGGCTGTCTGCCCTTTCCCAAACACTTTTTAGGTTTCGCCTGGCCGTAGCACTGCGCAGCAGTGCTCGCACAGGCGAAATCTTTTGATCTACAGTATGGGGCTTTGTTCCGCCTCTCTCTTCCATTGGCTAGCTCCATAAATGGAAGCTAGCCATTGGAAGAGATGGTTGTCAATCACTCTTTCCCCCGTCACGATGCGATTCGTGGGCGTTTCTGGGTATTTTTTTAAGTCCCGCCCCTTTTCTCATCATGGCATTCTGTTGGCAGGGCAGGCCCTGCACGGCCGCTCCCCTCCCCCTCGCCTCCCGATTGGTTTCGTCATGGCATTCTACAGATGTGCTGTGCGTGGCACCCGGCGCACAGGCCATTCGTCTCCCTGTCACTGGCTGGTGCGAACGGCTCGTAGGTTTCGGTTTCATTTTTACTGAGCTGGTGATCGCATCGCAGAGAGAAAGTGTCTGCGCAGAGCGGGTGCTAGCAAGAAGCTTCTGCCATCGCACGGAAAATTGGATTCCGTAGCCCGGTTTCCAACAGTGAGAAGTGAGTACAGACTTGTTCTCTTCTGGTGCCGTTTTGTGAGCGCTCGTTGTCCTGTTTTCAGAGCTCCTCGTGGTCCGGAGGGCCGGTCACTGTCCCACACCGTCCACCGCGGGAGGAGAAAGCCGCAAAAACACAGAGGTGAAGGAAACAGAAACACGGATAGGAGTCGACAAAGAAACAGGCCCGTACTGGCGAGCAGAAGATACCAAAGAATGAATTAAATGCAAACAACAGCAGGGATAAAAAAAGAATGGCATGTTCGCATGTATTTGCATGTAGGATCCTAGCTCCGACACCCACCACGCAAAAACGTATCTTCTGCAATTATAAATTTTTATAACAAATAGGGGGGGGGCGAATGAAAGAAATAGAACATGGGTGGAAAGAGAGGAACGAAACTGACCTAAACAAACAAAACATCAGGCAAATATCAGATTAACGTGAACTCTCTGTTGATGGCAGAGAGGGCCCGCGAACACTTCACTGAATTACACGAACACGACGCCATGTTATCAGTGGGATAATCACTCGCCTCCAGCAGGCGAGGCACGGGGTCTGTGAAATGTGGGAAACTTCACAATCTGAGGGGGGCACCCCATTTTACGTAATGTTACGCCACTGAGCAAGGCGGCTCTTTTGGTCCACACTTCAGCTCCAAAGTAGCTGCCGTTTAGGGGCAAGCGGGTCGGGGTGCGAGACCCGAGGCCCATGCTTCTCAAATTGTTCCATACACTTTTAAATGGCCACTTCACGGCATGACATAGCAATGCCGTGGGGTGACTCGACAGTGGCACAGAATGATTAACCTGTCTCGAAAAAGCTTTCAAGATGTGGCCACACCCATCGCCTATTCCAACTGGCCAGCAGAAAAGCGGAGTCCCACAGCCTGTAAGGCGTTTGCTTAGAGCGCGGGATCCTTGCACTGCTGCCGAACAGCATGCATGGTCCGGACTTTGCAATTAAGTTTAAGGTTGCTAGCCATCTGGGTATTACAGAAGCATGTTACAACCTTTACACAACACAAGCCAAGCTCGTGATCTCCCGCATATTCATTTTTTATTTCCATTTAATGCTCTTTGGAACAACAATTTTATATTACTTGTGTCTCTTACCACTGGCCAGAATTTCAGAGACTAATATTCACGCAGGTGAAATAATACTATTGTGATTAGTGCCGATTTTTGGAATCTGACCGTTTATTTCCTCCTGTTACATGTGGTATAATTTTAAGCAAATGATTGGCGTGGCAGATATGATGTAAGGCGCCCACTGCCCCAAATGTAATCACATGAAGTGGTATCACACAACCTCAGGACTAAGAGGTGTGGTTCTTCAATTTTTTTATCCTGTACCCCCGGCAATGCCTGGCTCCTGTTGTCACACAGGGGATGCAGCTACCATTCCTCCTTCTGTGCCGGGGAGCTGCAGCCTCCAGCTTCCCCCTCTGAGCATCAAGCCCCGTTTCTTTTTTTACCGAATCACATGCTCATGCTGCTGCCTGGTTTGTCTACATGCACACTAATGCACACAGGCAGAATCACTCGGTACAAAATGGCTCCTGTTCACTCGCCAGAACGGTGTTGCGCCGCCCCACCTTCCCCCTGCCAAATACATTAATTCCAAATACTGCCTATTTTCATATTAGACTGACTTCTCACATCTGGGATAGCAGGGGCACCTTCCACAGTGACTAGTACTTCACAAAAAAGAATTCTCGGCTAGCGCTCAGAATCCTTGAAGCTTTGATTGAATGACACCGCAGTTTGATACCCCGCTCCTCTTTGATGCTCCACTTCTCTATGATGCTATGCGTTCCAGACACTGATTTTATAAGACTCACTTGGAGCTCTAAACTGTGATTTGATCTTTATTTTGTTCATTTCGTTTGCCCGGAAGGACTAACATATCTGTGAAACCCTCTTCTTTTATAGTTTGGGCATCGGCTGTCGTTTAGCAGGATAATATTACTACAAATATCTGGGAGGAGCAGAGAGCAAATCTCCGCGATGTTGGGCATTCTCCTATCATAAAGGAAGCGTGTTGGTTGGGCCTGTGGCGTCTAACGCATCATTAAACCCTATATCCGTGGGCACCTACCACAATAATGTATAGGATGAGTTTGTTCCGTTCCCGTTTTTAATTTGATATAAAGCTCAAATCACTGCACACTCTACTGCAGACTCTCTACTACAGTCACTACTCTCAATGACACACTCTCTACTACAGTCACTACTCTCTACTAGAGTGACTACTCTCTACTACACACTCTATACTACACACTCTCTACTCTCTACTATACACTCTACTACAGTCACTACTCTCTACTACACACTCTACTACACACTCTCTACTACAGTCACTACTCTCTACTACACACTCTACTCTCTAGTACACACTCTACTACAGTCACTACTCTCTACTACACACTCTCTACTACACACACTCTACTACACACACTCTAATACACACACTCTACTACAGTCACTACTCTCTACTACACACTCTACTCTCTAGTACACACTCTACTACAGTCACTACTCTCTACTACACACTCTCTACTACACACACTCTACTACACACACTCTACTACACACACTCTAATACACACACTCTAATACACACTCTCTACTACAGTCACTACTCTCTACTACACACTCTACTACACACTCTCTACTACACACTGTACTACAGTCACTACTCTCTACTACACACTCTGTACTACACGCTCTGTACTACACGCTCTCTACTACACACTCTCTACTACACACTCTCTACTACACACTCTCTACTACACACTCTCTACTACACACTCTACTACACACTCTACTACACACTCTACTACACACTCTCTACTGCACACTATCTACTACAGTCACTGCTCTCTACTACACTCTCTACTACACACCCTCTACTACTCTCTACTACTCTACTACACACATTCTCTACTACTCTACTGCTCACTCTCTACTACACATCCTCTACTACACACTCTCTACTACACACTCTCTGCTACACACTCTCTGCTACACACTATCTACTACAGTCACTACTCCCTACTACACTCTCTACTACACACTCTCTCCTACACACTCTCTACTACACACTCTCTCCTACACACTCTCTACTACACACTCTCTCCTACACACTCTACTACACACTATCTACTGCTCTCTACCACTCTACTACACACTCTCTACTACTGTACTGCTCACTCTCTACTACACACTCACTACACACTCTCCGCTACACACTCTCCGCTCTCTACTACACACTCTCTATCTCTACTACACACTCTACTACACACTCTCTACTTCAATCTCTCTACTTCAATCTCTCTTCTTCACATTCTCTATTACACTCTCTACTCCACTATCTACTACACTCTCTACTACACACTCTCTACTACAAACTCTACTACACACTCTCCTACACACTCTCCTACACACTCTCTACTACACACTCTACTACACACTCACTACTCTACTACACACTCACTACTCTACTACAAACTCACTACTACACATTCTCTACTACACACTCTCTACTACACACTCACTACTCTCTACTACACTCTCTACTACTCACTTACTACTCTCTACTCACTCTCTACTACTCACTCTCTATTACTCATGACAATGCCATTTATTTATCTGTTTTCAAAACCAACACATAAATAAAACATCTGTCATTTACAATGCCAAAAGCACTAACTTTTGCGAAGGCGAGACCGTTGCATTGTAAATGCTTGTTCTTTTCTTCCCTCCCTTCGCTATTTCTTCCTCTTCCAAATGATCTCCCCATTCCCCCTCCACCCACTTTGTCTCGCTCTCCCTTTTGCTTAAATCTTTTTCCTTACAAGCCCTACATTTCCGGCCCTCAGTCTGATTCAAGACCAGATAGATTTGAGAAGTGTCAGTAATGCAAGCAAAGCCTCTCAGTGAGGGCACAACCCCCATCACACCGCCTCTTTGAAAATGTAACAAATACCTGCACCATTAACCAGGGCTTGAAATGGAAACATAAGTGCAGGTACTCTGAACCAGAGTACCTGCTTGTTTCTGAGAAGTGCTGGTGCTCTCCAACTAAACGTATAGCATTTCTCTCGAGAAGTGCCAGTACTCTCCCTCACAAAATAAAAAAGTGCTGGTACTCCATACCGGACTGTACCGGCCCATTAAAAGCACTGCCATTAACAGACACAAAAACTCACAGCAGAGGACCTATAGGGGTGCTTGAAATGGAAATATATAAGTGCAGGTACTCTGAACCAGAGTACCTGCTTGTTTCTGAGAAGTGCCGGTACTCTCCAATTAAACGTATAGCATTTCTCTCGAGAAGTGCTAGTACTCTCCCTCACAAAATAAAAAAGTGCCGGTACTCCGTACCGGACAGTACTGGCCCATAAAAAGAACTGCCATTAACAGACACAAAAACTCACAGCAGAGGACCTATAGGGGTGGTTCACCTCTCTATCCCGCAGATCTGTTGCTCTGTTCTGTCTGGAGTATTCAAGGCTAACAGCAGAATATGTACCCAAGACCAAAAAAATGGAGAGGATGCCGACAATCCCTCCCCCCCTCCCCCCCCGTCAGGAATATTGAGGCTTTGCACTAGTCTCTCCTCAGGTTTGTTAGCAGACAGTGTGCACGTACTGCGGTCCCCAATCAACAAGAGATGAGAAAGTGCTTTATATTGAGGAGGAAGGAGGGGGTTCATGTTACATTCATTAGCTAGCAGAGTCTTCAACACAGGGCCTCTAATATGTGGAAATACACCACAACACTTACTAATTGGCAAAACTCTGACTGCAATTTGCCATCCAGGGAACAGTTTATCTGTTGTATTTTGGTACTTGGAAAATTGGTATTTGCATTATGAAAACAGAACTATCAGTAATAAAATTCAAAGATGAAAGTCACCGGGCATGTCAGTAGTTTTTATTAGGTCTCGCCTGTCGATGCGCATGCGCATCGAGCTTGCGAGCCTATTGCGGCTTAAACAAACTTTAACTACGAAGCAAGGAATCGTGGCGATTCCTTGCAGTGCCCGTGACTTTTAAGCTCAATGCGCATGTGCATTGAGCTTAAAAGCGCGTGCACAGCCGCAATCGCCGTCTGTTCCCTAATCCGCATTCCTCCGACACCTTTTGAAGTGAAGCTTAGCTTCACTTCAAAGGCCCGGCTTCTTAACACCCACATGCCGCTCTCCCCGCTCCGCCCCCTCCCCTGCCCGCCGTGTCCACTTCACTTTGACGGCCGCAGGCCGTCTCTCGTGTTTCTGCTTGTTTGGTTTCTGTTCTTGTGTTCTCCGTCGCTTAGTTATTGTTCGCATTTCTTTCTTTCTTTCTTTCTCGCAGTGAGCCTCACTGTCCCTCAGCAATAAAAAAAATATGTATTTTCTAGTGTAACCATTATCATAAATGTTCTGATTTCAGCTGCCTCTACAAACAACTATGATATCATGTTATCTGGCACAGGGGAGTGACTGTGGTTGAATACAGCGCTTATCTCTGCCACTAAACCGTTCTTGTGTTCTCCGTCGCTTAGTTATTGTTCGCATTTCTTTCTTTCTTTCTTTCTCGCAGTGAGCCTCACTGTCCCTCAGCAATAAAAAAAATATGTATTTTCTAGTGTAACCATTATCATAAATGTTCTGATTTCAGCTGCCTCTACAAACAACTATGATATCATGTTATCTGGCACAGGGGAGTGACTGTGGTTGAATACAGCGCTTATCTCTGCCACTAAACCAATTTCGCACAATAAAACAGCTTCTGCATTGTTTATGTATCTTTTACACGAACACGTTTTTCTGAACATATTTTGTCCTCGAGCTATTTCTAAATGCACTATTGTCCTGCAAATGTTACGGACTGGGCTTCAGAGTCTTACAGGACAATAAACAGTGTCTTACTATGTGGGTTGACCCTGTAGAGTATAAATAAATGCAGGAGCACACATAATTTAAACGGAAACGCTATCTTTTTTAAACACGAATATTACTCTGTATGAAATAGGAACACCCCAAAGAGAAAGGATTGGTTGCAGGCTGCAGCATCCGTTAGTCTAAACTTCTCAAGGCAAACACGTGCAAGGAACTGCCTTAAACACTGTAAATTCTTACCTGGTGGTTTCTGCTCCACTTGGATTACATCCAAACACGCTTCCTTCACACCCACTACAGACTCGAGCGTCAATGCCGAACATTGGGGGCACCCGTCCTCTGATGAAGAGCGCTGCCGCGCGCCGGTTTCCAGGCAACGCCCTCTTGCCTGCGCCCTGCTGCGAATGGACCTTGACTGCAGCTGAACTCAACAAATGGCAATGCACAGAGCTCGCATTTCCTTTTTCCAGAGCCCTCAGTGGTTCAATCAGAGTTTTTGGTCAACTACGCGTTCCATATCTCAGCATGAGAAATGGACCCACGGGAAGATAACAATTCTAATTTTAGAACAATGTCCGCTGGTCGTAGCTCGTTAAAAAAGCTTACCACCACCGCATCCACCACCGCATCCACCACCACATCCACCACCACCACATCCACCACCACATCCACCACCACATCCAACACATCCACCACCACTTCCACCACCGCATCCACCACCACCACATCCACTGCATCCACCACCACCGCATCCACCACCACATCCACCACCACATCCACCATCACCTCCACATCCACCATGACATCCACCGCCACATCCACCACCACATCCACCACCACCACATCCCCCACATGCACCACCACCGCATCCACCACCACATCCACCACCACCACATCCACCACCACCACCATCACCACATCCACCGCATCCACCACCACCACATCCACCGCATCCACCATCACCACCACATCCACCATCACCTCCACATCCACCATGACATCCACCGTCACATCCACCACCACATCCACCACCACATCTACCACCACCGCATCCACCACCACCGCATCCACCACCACCACATCCACCGCATCCACCACCACATCCACCACCGCATCCACCATGACATCCACCTCCACATCCACCATGACATCCACCGCCACATCCACCACCACATCCACCACATGCACCACCACCGCATCCACCACCACATCCACCACACCCACCACCACCACATCCACCACCACCACATCCACCCCCACCACATCCACCACCACCGCATCCACCACCGCATACACCACCGCATCCACCACACCCACCACCACTACATCCACTACCCCATCCACCACCACCACCCCATCCACCACCACCACCCCATCCACCACCACCACCGCATCCACCACCGCATCCACCACCACATCCACCACCACATCCACCATCACCTCCACATCCACCACCACCACATCCACCACCACCACTTCCACCACCACCACTTCCACCACATCCACCACCACCACTTCCACCACCACCGCATCCACCACCACATCCACCACCACATCCACCACCACATC
Organism: Lissotriton helveticus; assembly: GCF_964261635.1. Lineage (NCBI taxonomy): Eukaryota > Metazoa > Chordata > Amphibia > Caudata > Salamandridae > Lissotriton > Lissotriton helveticus. The sequence continues at coordinate 1,706,242,203 of NC_136057.1, read as the reverse complement.
CACCATCACCTCCACATCCACCACCACCACATCCACCACATCCACCACCACCACTTCCACCACCACCGCATCCACCACCGCATCCACCACCACCGCATCCACCACCACCACATCCACCGCATCCACAACCACAACCACATCCACCACCACATCCACCATCACCTCCACATCCACCATGACATCCACCGCCACATCCACCGCCACATCCACCACCACATCCACCGCCACATCCACCGCCACATCCACCACCACATCCACCACCACCACATCCACCACCACCACATCCACCACATGCACCACCACCGCATCCACCACCACATCCACCACCACACCCACCACCACCACATCCACCACCACATCCACCGCATCCACCACCACCACATCCACCACCACTTCCACCGCATCCACCACCACCACCACATCCACCACCACCACATCCACCATCACCTCCACCGCCACATCCACCGCCACATCCACCGCCACATCCACCGCCACATCCACCACCACCGCCACATCCACCACCACCACTACATCCACCACCACCGCATCCACCACCACCGCATCCACCACCACCGCATCCACCACCACCGCATCCACCACCACCGCATCCACCACCACCACATCCACCACATCCACCACCACATCCACCACCACATCCACCATCACCTCCACATCCACGATGACACCCACCGCCACATCCACCACCACCACATGCACCACCACCGCATCCACCACCACATTATTTACAACATTAAAAGCCATTGTTATTTGTAATATCATTACATCTAAGTCACGTAAATACAACACACATTGCATTACAAATGCTATAGGTGTCACATTTGCGAAAGTTAAAACTATTGACATTGTAACTGACAAAGCTAATAATTTTGCTATTTTCAAAACCAACACATAAATAAAACAAGCACTGGCGTTGCCAATAGGTCTCGCAGTAGGAAAGTTGGAGCTATTGGTTTTGTAAATGACAAAGCCCTTTATGTTTTTAAAATGAAAACAAAAATAAAAGGCATTGTTATTTGCAATTGTAATAGCTACAACTTTCCTACTGCGAGACCTATTGGCAACGCCAGTGCTTGTATTCAACTTCTTGCTATATAGTGTCACTCAAAGTATCACACTTGAGGTATATAAATGTCACATATATGAATACGGCAAACATACAATTGTCAAACATGTATCTACTGAAAACTTGTCTGCTATGGTACAGTCATGTTTTTTTTAAATGCTTGATGTGTGTCTGTAGCATGTCTTCTGTGCCTGCGTCTCATTCACATGAGAATTAAGGGGAAAACACTTTTTTGCTGCAAAAATCTCAGTGTTTTCCATATGTGCTCACAAGGATGGAGCACTCTCATTGTCAGTGAGGGGTAGATTTTTCCTGGCAAGATGTTAATCTGTAAACTACCCAATTAAAGTGTTGCGTCTTTTTTCCGAGAAAAATGACAGCAAAGTCTTCCCTAATGGAGATCTTGCAAGGACACCTCAGCCCGCATATAGTAGAGGATGGTACAATGTGCTGCAGTCCACACATGGCATTTCATTTCCAGGCCCTGGGCACACTTTCTACACATTAGAAATAAGCCACTTTAACCATGTTTACAAGGGGAGAACGAGCACTTTACGATTGGTAAGCAGGGGTAGAGTGCAGAGTTCCTAAGCCAGCAAAGCAGATAGGGTAAAAGTTTGGGCTACATCACGCAAAAAATGGTAATTTCCTGCTATAATATAGATCGTCTCCCGACCCCTCACATAATACACTGCTCTCTGTTGTTTCCTAGCTAGGTTTGCGCTATATAAATATCATTATATGCGTGGGGTCACGGCAGGACCAGCAAGAAGACAGGTACAACATTTGTGGAGACTGGCTTTAGTGTTGTTTCTCCACCATTGGAAACTTTTCCTTACTGGTTCTTGCAGGGATACACACGAAGAAAGGCAGGACCTACAAATCTGAGAAGAAGGAATTCACTCATCTAGGCACAGAGGCAGTACTGTTTTGCCCAATAATAAAATACAAAAAAGGTCAACAGGAAGATTAAATGGTTCAAACTCATTCAAATAAATACATATATGATTGTGAGCAATAAATATATATATATATATATGTTCCAAACAATAAATATTCAGTTACAATTTAAAAGTTTGAAAGTACCTGGCCTCACTAAAGAAGCTAAAATGAATCTTTAGTCATGGGTAATTTCCAGTACACATTAAAAAGTAATATTCTACAAGTCAATCCTTTTCAATATGGCGCTAGTACATTTCACAAACCGCTTGTGAGTTGAGGGTCTTGCCCACCTAATCAAGAAATTACTACAGAAGCACAGTTTGCATGCCTAGTCTTGTGAAGGGACATTTTAAATACCTTCTTCATTTCTTTTGAAACTTGTGGAAACAATATATTACTTGAATTGTAAGCTCTTTGATGCTATTGTCTAATCTACAGCAACCTGCTATGTTTGGGTTTATGCACACATTCCATTGTTCCGAAAACCCAAAACTTTAATTCTAAAAACAAAAGATAGGAAGCCGGTATTACAGATATTTCTACAGCTTACAGCAGGAGTTGGTGGTCAGCCCTAGCTCGTCATTTTTTCTTTCAGAAACTAGTTAGTTCTAATCAGTATGATTTGTTATGTAGATGTTTTGTAAATATCCTTTTAAATACACCATGTGCCAATCCAATTACCATACCTCCTATATAGCTATTGATGTTAGTATGCAAGTATGAATGTAAACCATGAGAATATGGGGGAAGCCCTTTAACCAAGCAACTCCAACAAAAGCTGAGATGTAATGTGGCTCTTTAAATGTCTGCTTTGGAGCCAAATCAAGACAAAGCAAGCTTCATTCCCATGTGCACTTGGTTAGACTTGATTAGACGGTTCTTATGAGGGGGAGTTAGGTAACCTAAATAATCAGAGCAAACTATGTGTTTCAGTGCCCAACCTCTTTGAGAGTTTCCCTATTTTATAGAAATATAACCCTTGCTGCGTCTAGGATTGGCTTTGCTGTTGTGCCTTCAAGGTGAGTATATAGTGCGTGCAACACATATTTAAGAAGCAGCTTTCAGTTTAGCGATGCTCGTTGATAATGATGACTGCCTTTTTCGTTGAACCAAACCAGGGTATCTGTAGGATGGTAATATCAGAAATGCAAGAATGACTATTCATACACCACCACCATGGGCTCAAAACCTTTTTGCCAAACACTAACTCCTTTGTGTTTGTTGTTTTTACTGTGGTTTTAAGGTGGTCTTATTTTTGCTGTACATGTGATGGACATTTAATTGATGCTACAGGCCGATACTAATTCAGCTCAATATGATTATGTCAGCTGTGTACTGTAATATTGATGTCAAGTTTCACTCCTGCTTTCGGGATCAAGATTTAAGATTGACCAAAGCAGTCCCTAAGCAAGCATACAGTAGTTTTCCAGCATTAAAATATTTGTAATCTCATGTTACAGACTTGGTCCACCCGGACCAGGCCGGCTTCATGCCTGGCCGGGCTACAGGGCATAATATACGGCGCGCACACAATGCTATAGCTGCAGTCGACCGACTTGAAGGCCCTGCTGCACTCCTCCTTGAAGACATCAACAAGGCTTTTGATTCCCTCAGCTGGACTTACCTTTTCGCCTTGTTGGATCGGCTTAATATTGGCCCCCGCCTAATGAACCTCATAAGGCTGTTGTACACAGACATAAAGGCCTCGGTGCAAGTGGCTGCCTCCATTTCAAGATGCTTTACTATTGGACGGGAAACTCGTCAGGGATGCCCCCTCTCCCCATATCTTTTCGCGCAGGCCATGGAGCCACTGGCGGCCTGGGTGAGAATCGACGCACAGGTCTCTGGCTTCGAGTGATCACCGGGGGTTTCAGACCGCATAGCATTGTATGCGGACGACGTGTTATTCTCCCTCACACGTCCCAATAGGACCAGCCCTGGAGGTTTTGGAGAGCGGTGACAACATTCTTGTCAGAGGTTCTGGGGTGGGATATTCCACGTTCTCCACGACTGGCTATGTTGCATATCACTGAGGGGTTAGGCTGTAACAGATACAAGCGCCATCTGTTGCTCCTTGGCCTCACATTGGCGGAGAGGGATATCGCCAAGGTGTGGAAGGATGAATCCCCGCCATCAGTGGCGGTATGGAAGAAGAGCCTAGACTTCATCATGGGCCTAGAAATCCCTGTTTTCAAGGCGCGAGGATGCCCTGCGAAGCATTTTAAAATTTGGAATCCTGCCCACAGCGAATTTACTATTGAAGAACAGTTGACATGACTGTACCGAGCTGGGACTCAAATACTTTAGATATTTGTAATTGTTGTGAATGGCTTAGACCCATATATATCAGATTTACCTGCATCTCCTGCACACGTGATGTGGCACTGCTGTTAGTTTCTATACAAAGTTATTTAGCATAAAGTTTCATCTACATAATATGCTACTGTACCATTGGAAATGTTGACATCATTATTTGCGAAAATGTAAACATATCACTGGCACCGGACATGTACCGGCTGTAATAATAAAATTATGCTGTGTTGCTCAATAACAACAACCTCAACCTACACTTCTCGGGTTCTATTTCTCCTGTGGCAGCGGAGTATTTGGACCTGAGGGTGTTTGTTGAGGATGGGCAACTACACACGAGCCTATTTAGGAAGAAGACTGCTGGCAATTCTACACTCTTTGCCAGCAGCAGCCAACCACCACAACTAATCAACAGCATCCCCTACGGAGAGCTGTTGAGAATTCGCAGAAATTGCTCTAGAGATTTGGATTTCGAGGCGGCTGCCTCGGAATGTATATCCCGCTTTAAGGTAAGGGGATATGGTGAAGACTTACTACAGGATACGCTGAGGAGGGTAAAAAAGATATCAAGAGGGAGTCTACTCACTACTTGAACTAATGCCGGCGGATCATTTACCGGTACACGCTTTGAAGGGTGATACACGACGGTGGCAGTCCATGCATTAACTCTCCGGCCACCGGCGGGCGTATATTACGCTTGCATCTTTATGAACTGCCTCAGCATGGCTAGGTATTCAATCACGAGTGGTCTCCAACATACAGCCGTTGCCACATTGAGGGTAAACATATTGCTGTTCCACCCTGATTGAGACAGAGGGTATTTTATTTTATAGACATTATTCACGTGCACTTCACTTATTTGAATCACTTTGGTCCTGAAGAAGCGCAAACGACCCTATATGGGCGAGACAAGCGCGAAACATGTCGACCTATGACCTTTTGTCACCCGGGCATAGTGTGCCTTTGGGGCAATTTTATTTCTGCGGTTTTCGGACTGCCTAGGGTACAACAGTTACAATGTCGCTGCATGTTGACCCTTTTTATCTCATTTTTGCACGCACTTCCTTTTATTCTTTACCCTCATTGAACCCACTCCCCGCACACCCCCATGCACCATCCGGCAGTCCTATAAAAGATCTCCGACAAAGTGTCCCTTCGGGGGCCCGTAGGGAATTGCAGCGCCGGCCCTACGAGGAGCAACTGCCCGATGATGAAGCATGACATCCCTTGGGGTGTGTGAGGGCAACAGAGGACAAAGGTTTCTTTCCCCTCACCAGTGGGTATCCTTACCTAAGATTTACCTTTCTTTCCTTTGTACTTTTTTCTTTTTAAATGTATGGGTGACTTTTCTTGCACCCTTAAGTTTGGGTGACTTTTTGCACCCCACTTTAGGAACTGTGTCCTTTCATTGGTATACACGTATGCATTAGGAGCATGGACACTGGACCTTTATTAGCTCCTAGGTCCCCCCCTCTTTTGTGTGATAGGAGTCTACTCACTGCCAGACCAGATGGATCAGGCCGTGACAAAAACAGAACCACCACCATTAACAAATTTCGGTTGATCACTCCTTATTCAACTGGAGCCAATGACCTGAAAAAAATGCTAAGAAAGAACTGGCATATTCTGCAAACGGACAGTGTATTAAAAGATGACCTTCCCCCTAACCCGCTAGTTACATTCAGTAAAGCAAGGTCTGTGGGTGATATGCTTGTTAGGAGTCATCTGGAAAAACCTCCCCCTAAGGCGAACACCTTGAAAGACCAAAAAGGGTTTTTCCCTTGCGGGAGATGTAAAGCATGTGCGAGTAGCAGAAGAGTCTTGTCGTACACCATTCCAGATACAGGAATGACCATACCAATCAAAAAGTTCATCACCTGCAGTACACAATATGTTGTTTACTGTTTGCACTGCCCATGTGGCCTTCGCTACATAGGCAGCACTATCAAAGAACTGAAGCTAAGGGTTTTGGAACATTTGAGAGCCATCGACAAGGCAGACCCCAGCTACCCAGTGGCCCGCCATTTTGCGGAGGTCCATGGGCGAGACCGAAAACTACTGAAATACTTCGGCCTTGACACTGTACCACCTAATGTCAGGGGCGGAGATCGCCTCAGACGACTTCGTAGACTTGAATCCAGGTTCATTATTGACTTTTCTACGAAGTTCCCTAGGGGCCTGAATGCTGGGGAGGAGTTGGCCTTTCATCTGGGGAAATAAAATACAAAACATACAGGACAAAATAGGATTTTGTAGTCCCGTGAAGGCCGTGTAACATCTAAAATACATCTATAATACATCCGTAATACACCTAACATATCTCCAGTTTTGCAGGAACTTACAGGATAGCACAGGTGATTGTGGTCTTAATATTGCTGCGATGCGATGGAGAATCTGAGGTTCAGTTGAATGGCTGCGAGCTTGCCCTGTGAAGATAATGATAACTGTTTATTGAGCACTTACCTTCCAGGGCCCCTTTTTGTCGCATAGTTTGCACGACACTCACTAGATGGATACACATCATCATGTTTAATGTATTTGATTATTTTATTAGAGTTCCCCTCCCTGTCCAGAACCCTCATATAATTTGATATGTAATAATGTTGTGTTCTAAGGACTTAAGAACTCTTTCTTTCTTTCTTAACAATGTTGATGTATTGAGATTCAAACAATGTGAGCTGTACTGTATTGCTTTGCGACTTATCCGGTAATAAGAAATGTTAAATGCCTGCAGGTAGTGGTGGACCAATATGCTACCCATTAGATAGAGGACCCTAGCCGATCCACGGCTCGATTCTGTTGTTGTTTACCTCAGAAACCTATAATCTAATGTTTATACCCACTAATTCTATGGATTAGCCCATCTAGGGGCTTCATTGTTTAACCTGTGATCACTACTAGGTTACCCATATTGACATTCTAAGATGGCGCCTAGAGTGACTATAGTGGGGTTGTCCTCTGTCTATTTCAATGTATGAAAAATAGAAAGTGTAAATGGTGTATTTAATCCACCCAACAGTAAGAATCACTGTTACCACACTGACGAAGGCGACACACCGAAACGCGTTTGTGGAGAGTGCCTGCGAACAATAAACCTGCAGTGTTGAAAAGTAGCCCCCGAGTGCTGTTGTCTTCTTTGTGAATCGAGAGGATTTGGAGCGCGATATATATATATATATATATATATATATATATATATATATATATATATATATATCATAGGCAATGCTAACATTTTGTCTGGTGTGCCATCAAGAAAGCCTGTTTAAAGAATGGCAGAAGATTTTGGTGTGCAACCCAAGTTTGTGATTGATGTAACAACTCCAACATAAAGTAATGTCAATAGTTTGTGCGGGAGGCTGTTTCATATAAAGCGGGCGCAGCAATACCCCTGTCCCTGTATTTTGTAAACTGTGGTGGCGGTCTAGTGTTCCGGATAGCGGAACAGGAAACAAGGGGGACAGGAAGCGGAAGGCGGCCATGTTTGTGTTATTGGCGCCGACCGCTGAGGCTAGAGGCAGTCCCGGCGCTCCGGAATAAAGGGCAATTAAATAAGCTTACGGCGTCTGTGTAATTAATATAAGGAACTTTACAATGGCGACGAGGATGGGATCGGTAGACCCGCGCCTGCGCGTAGCCACACCACGACGCACCCGACGGAGCCTTTCACCGCCGACATTCCGGAGCATGGCAGAGGTGCCGGATCGAGGCCCAGTGAAGAGAGTGGTAAGGCGCCTGCATTCCTTGGCGTGGAAAGCTCGAGGCACACGGACTCATCTACGTGGGTCGGCTTGGCAGCATCACTAGTCAGGCACACCTTAGGAGAAGGCGAAGGGAAGCAGTACTGCTCAGTGCTGGCGCAAAAGTCACAGGGCATCGTGGAAGCGACCCATCCCTAGCTTCAGCAGTGGGGTGCCCGGCAACCTGGCGGAACAGCAGGCAGCAGAGGAGGTGTCTAGCTTGCCTGTCTCGTCTGAAGGGAGTAGCCGGCCGGCGCTACGAGATCCCACAGTTGAGGAAGAAGAGGAAGACAGCGAAGGCGATCGCAGTGAAGGGGTCACAGAGGAGCAGCAGACGCCGGGGAGCCCACCTGGTCAGACGATCCCAGTGCCCGCCGATAGGAGAGGAGTGCCCAAAATGGCAGCGCAATCTTCATCCCTCACCCAACTGGTGCCATTCCTGACGAAGTGTGGAGAACCGGAGATGAAATGGGAAGACTGGAAAAGGTACTTCCTCAACTATCTAGAAGCCTTGGAAGAAGAAGGCGACACTCCGTTCTCGAGCAAAAGAAGAAAAAAAATATTGTTGCACAATTTAGGTCCGGAAGGGATCAGAGTGTATGACACCATAGTCAAAGGAGAGAGAGTTGCCACGGACACCGATGTCTTCAGTCACGCCATTGCAGATCTCGACGCCCATTACAGACCGATAGTGTGTGTCGCGATCAACAGATACAACTTCTTTCAGAGGAAGCAGAAGAGCGGAGAGACAGTGGACGAGTATGTCGTGGCCTTGAGGAAGTTGGCCCTCACGTGCAAGTTCGACACGCTTCACGACGAGTTGATCAGGGACCAAATTATCATGCACACGTCTAGCGCCCACATCCAGGAGAAACTGTGGGTAAACGGAGACGCCCCACTCAAAGAAATATGGGCCATGGTCAAGAAAGCGGAGCTATCAAGACGTTGCGCGCAGGCAGCCAAAAAGGAGGCAGGAGAGGCGCAAACAGTATGCAAGATTATGACAACATCTAGGAACGAACGGCCGAGACAGAGGGACGCGCAGAGGAATCAAGACAGCAGGAGGCCAAACTACAACCACTACCACCAGATGGACAACAGAACGAATAAAGGGGGCAAACCGAGCTGCTACAGGTGTGGCAGCGCCACACATATGGGTAATGACAAAGCATGCCCTGCGTTCAGGGCGAAATGCTCGTATTGCAAAATCTTCGGGCACTATGAGAAAGTGTGCCGCCGGAAACCCAAAAGTGCGGCGGTCCGCTATGTGGACCAAGAGCAAAGTAATGAGGCTAGTGACCGCGAAGAAAACGAAGACGTGGAAGAATTCCTGTATATTGACGTTCAAGTGTTGGAAATGGAAGGAGCGAACACAGACAAACCTAGATTGGATATGCACATCGGTGGGGTACCAGTGGAGATGATTGCGGACAGCGGAGCACCCATTTCCATCGTACAAAGACAGGTATGGGAGGACAAGTTCGCTCCCGTGATAGAGGAGAAACTGCACCCCATGGATTTGAGGCCGGTCACGTATACAGGACAACGCATTCCCATGCTGGGATATTGCCCCCTCCGATTCGAGTTTAGGGACCGTCATGCTTATTGCAAATTGTACATCGCGGAGAAAGGCCCCTCAGTGTTGAGCTGGAAAGACCAAGGGGCGTTGGGCATTCAACTCAACCCGGGAGGTATTGAGAAAATACTACTAATGGACCAGGAGGAGAAGGATGACGTGGATCTATGGAAGAAGGCATACCCCAAGGTATTCAACGGACAAATAGGTGAACTGGAAAAATATAAGCACCTCATCAAACTCAAGGAAGGAGCGAAACCTGTTGTGCACAAGGTGAGGAACATTCCGTTCCGCAGCAGAGAAGCAGTACAAACGGAGCTAGATAGGCTGAAAAAGGAAGGAGTAATCAGGGCCATAGAGAGCGCGGAATGGCTTTCACCCCTGGTAGTGGCCCAGAAGCCCAACGGCAAGGTACGGCTGTGTGTCGACCTCAGAGAACTGAACAAAAACATTGTCATAGATAAATTCCCCCTGCCGCGCATAAATGAGATGCTAGCGAAAACGAAAGACATCAAATGGTTCTCCACGGTGGATTTGTCGTCGGCATACCATCAAATCAGACTACATCCGTCGTGCAGCCATCTCACTTCCTTTATAACGCCTTTTGGATGCTATGAGTTCGTGAGGATGCCGTTCAGCCTGGCGGCGGCGGTCTTCCAGAAGTTGATGCACAGGTTACTGAAGAACGTAAAAGATGTACAGTTCTTTCAGGACGACATCCTGGTAATGGGAAGAACAAAACAAGACCACAACGAGAAACTGCACAAAGTGCTGCGTACATTACAAGACAATGGCCTAACGGCGGAATGGTCCAAATGCAAGCTGGGTGTGCAATTCATCACGTACCTCGGTCATGAGGTGAGTGATTCCGGGATAACACCTAAAAGATCCAACGTGAAAGCCATCCGGGACGCCCCCACGCCCGGTAAGAAAGAAGATGTTCGGTCATTCCTAGGAATGGCCGAGTACTACAGTAAATTTATTCCTCATTTCGCCACGAAGACACATTTCTTGCGCCAACTGCTCAAGGAGAAGAACAAATTCCAGTGGGGCCAGGACGAACAGGCGGAATTTGATGCGCTCAAACAGGAGATGAGTGTCACCATCCCCCTAAAAGGATTTGACCCATTGGCGGAGTCCATCCTCACCGCGGACGCCAGTGATCGCGGCCTAGGAGCGGTCCTAATGCAGAGATCGGAAAATGGGGACACATCGACGATCTGCTTTGCCTCAAGATCGCTCGCTTCCAATGAAGAGAAGTTTAGCGTGATCGAGAAGGAGATGCTGGCAGTGGTGTGGGCGATGGAGAAATTCAGGCAGTACTTGTGGGGAGCTAAATTCCTGGTCAGAACAGACCACAAACCATTGGTCCGAGTACTGACGTCCAGTGGCCATGATCACGCGACACCAAGAATTGCCAAGATGACTCTGAGGCTGTTGGATTTTGTGTATGAAGTGGAACACATAACCGGTACGCAGAACAAAGTGGCGGACTTTCTGAGTAGAGCAGCGGCCATGGATGGAGCAGAGAGCAGTGAGAAACAGGAATGGGATGGATACGTGGTTGCTACCATCCAGGACACGGAGGAGGTGATCAGTGCCTTAGAGTGGGAAGAGGCATACAGAGAGGACGTGGACTTGGAGGCCATCAAAGGCTACGTGATACATGGATGGCCGGAAAAGAGACACCTTAAGGAAGAACTGAGGAGGTATTGGGAAGTAAGGGACGAGCTATCGCTGGCGGAGAATCTCATTTTCTTGCTCAGAGGAGACAAGGTGATCCCACCACAGGGCATTCTAGATCACTTGATGTCTCTACTACACGAAGGACACCAGGGCATTACAAAGACTAAAGCATTGGCCAGACAAGCATACTGGTGGCCGGCCATCGATGCGCAGATTGAACGTTACGTGTGACAATGCGAGTCATGTGCCAAGGCAGACAAATCACAGAGCATGTTGAGACCACCCTTGGGGAAATTCCCAGTACCTGACGGACCATGGGAAATGATATCAGTGGACATTATGGGCCCCATCCTCAACAAAGCAGGAACTCAGAAGTATGCCGTCGTTCTCATCGACAAGTATTCCAAATGGCCCGAAGTGGAAATTATGGAGAACGTGGACACGGAAGCGGTGGTGCGCTTTTTACGCACCACTTTTGTCAGAGAGGGAATACCAAAAATAATCACGTGCGACAACGGGCCCCAATTCACGTCAGCGAAGTGGATTGCCTTCACAGACAGAAATGGTATAGAAGTGAAGCACACGCCCATCTACCACCCCGCTGGAAACGGACAAGTGGAACGTTTCAATCGGGTAATCATGGGCACCATCCAAGCGGCCATTAATGACGGACTAGACTGGGAAAAGGAATTGGAGAAGATGATCTGGGCCTATCGGATTACCCCGGGGAGCACGGGTTACAGCCCTTTCAAGGTTTTGAGAGGAAGAGAAGCCTTCACCAAAGACAACATGGCATGGAGGAAATTAGTGATACAGAGTAAGTGGTCACCTGCCGTGGTCAAAAGAAATCTGAAGAAAGCACAGGAAGTATACATGACGCACTACAACAGAAGACGGAATGCCCAGGAAGTAGGGCTGGAGAAAGGAGACTGGGTTCGAGTAAAGCTGGCCATCCTAAAAAAAAAAGGAGAAAGCAAATTCTCGCCACCGCTGAAAGTGATGGAACCCTATGCCCGATCGGCCCTGCTCAGTGATGGGAAAGTATGGTCATGGGACAGAATGGCTAAATGCAATAAAATCCTGAAGTGGGGTGATGAGACGGATGAAGGAGCAGAGTACGTAGAGGACGAAGGCGGAAGTGAGCGTAGCAGAAGAAGCGTAGGGAATGTAGAAGAAGGACAGCGGCAAGTAGAAGACAGAGAAGGAGAAGAGGAAGCCAGAGGAAGTATGAGGAGCGAGTGCAAAGAAGGAAGCAGTGAGGAGGAAATGGTCAGAGAGAGAGGAGAAGCAGGAAGGTGGTCGAAAGGAACGGAACCGGAAGAAGGCAAAGAGGTGGTGAGAACAAGAGCGGGTAGAAGTGTAAAGGTACCAGAGAAGTTCAAGGACTATGACATGAACTGGAAGTAAGGACTCTGATATTTTGTTGGTTATTGCATAAAGGGGGGAGATATGTGGTGGCGGTCTAGTGTTCCGGATAGCGGAACAGGAAACAAGGGGGACAGGAAGCGGAAGGCGGCCATGTTTGTGTTATTGGCGACGACCGCTGAGGCTAGAGGCAGTCCCGGCGCTCCGGAATAAAGGGCAATTAAATAAGCTTACGGCGTCTGTGTAATTAATATAAGGAACTTTACATAAACCCTTGTTGATTGTGCCTGCTTCCCCATGCATATTCATGGCCCATCCAGGTTGAGAATCCTGGAGCTGGGCATGCCCAATATTGTCCCTTATCTCGAGAAAAAAAACTGGTAAAGTTGCTAAAATAGGCCAGCTTGCACCACCCTGTGGTTCATTCTGGGAAGTCCGTGTAAATATAGCCTTAGTCAAGCATCTTCTTTCAAATACACCAGAATATCGGTGATTTCAAATAGACAAATGGCTTCAATCAGACTGAAGTCATAGAAACAAACAACGGACTTAAACACCATTGTGGCGTATGCCCAATAACCATGACAACCATCCTGTAAGGGACTGCTTCGCCGGACGTGTGTTCATTGCTTTTGTCGCGCAGGGTGTTCTGGAGTGTTCCAGCGTTCGGATTCTTTTGGTCTCCCCTCCCCAGTGTCGCGCGTCCGGCTCGTTCTCCGGGCCCCTTGGCATGTCCTCCTGGATGCTCGCCTGAATACTCCCGGGCTCTCTGTGGTGAAGCACCACTCAGAAATGTCGGCTGAGTTACTTAGTGCTTCACGCCCCTCCTCCTTCTGCCCTCTTTTCCGGCGAGCTGAGGCAGCGGCCGGATGTGGATGGGATTCCAAGATGGCGAATACCCCGTATGTTACTGATGAGAACGGTGAGTTAGTTTCTCATCCCTATTAAGAGCCTGCTCCATTAACCCTAGAGTCCGACCTTTCCTGTGCAGTGCCCGATCCAGCTTGCAGCTCACATCTGGATCCCATCTATTCACCTCCTTGTACCAACCTTATATTCAGCTAGCTTCTCTCACTCAACACTGCTCCTGGTCATTCAATGTCCACCCGTTCCTCATGCCTTGGTGTCTGTCCGTTCGTCTTCCTGCCCATTGTTGAGGTTTCCACATGTTTACCTGCCATCTGGCAGAGGTTCAGTTTAACTTTGAGCAAATTGATTGTAATCAGCATTAGCTCAATTGAGTTGAGGCAAGTGCAGCGCCTTGAAGAACTTGATGGCAAATAAGTTAGTATGAACAGGCCTATTGGATTTTTCGGGACTTATGTTTTACGTTCTTTGTCTTCAATTTACGTTACATATAACACATGTCCCTGTGTTCAGTTAGGGTTGACTGAACACACAGAGAGGCACTTTTTCATGTGTTCCTGTGACTTTTCATGTTTTCCTGTGCAGTATTAAGCAATTTAGTTAATCTGGCCTGATGCTGTATGTCAACATTACATGTAATTCCCCTTCGTGCCTCCTTGTCTGTTTTTAATGTTGGTGAGCAGTGTCAAATAAATCATTCTGCGCCCCTTGCCCGATGCACAATTATAGTCTTACAACTATGTATGTGGAATGACCCAGATTTTTGTTTCAAACACTATTCAATCGAAATAAACGCTAAGGACTTGACCATGGCGTTCCTGCTGACATGGACTTTGTGCTCATCAGTTACACCTTCGTGTCTCCTGTGTGACTTATAAAACCTGTATTGAAAGCGTGCAGCCCTTTTTAAGCTATTTGCCCTCTCTCTTTATGACCGACAGTTAAGGTCAGGCTTCACCCATTACTTTATCTAAACCACCTGTACCAATCTTTGTAGTACCCACCTTCCTAAGATTTACCTGAGGCAGTTATCACTGTCCTAGATATCTTCTTCCCCCCTTTTTAGGTTGAGCCTAGGCAGCGCATGCTCTGCTCTGCAAGGCAAGCTGTATTTAAGTATGGACGTGAAGCCACGCCCACATTTTTCATTGGTTGATATCATTGTCCTTTATTGATGCTGGCTTCTGATTCTTTAATAGGCTTGTTAGTTCCTCCTAAGTACCGCCTTGTCTTCATTTGTAACCTCCCACGAGGACTGGCCCTTTTACCTCTGTTATACGACATGTCTCATTTTAGTCTATAATCCCTATTTTCTTTAATGAGTTTCTCCTACTGCAGGCATGACATGCTTTCCTGCAACACTCAGAGCACCATGCATGCTTTCACTTTCCAAGCAGCCCGGGACAATGGTGGCCGCTTGCATGAAATGTAATAGGTCTTGCATTTACAAGTTTGAGCTATTGGCATTGTAAATGACAATGCCTTTTATTTGTGTTAATTATCAAAACAGTTAAATAAAAGGCATTGTATTTTACAATGCCAATAGCTTAAACTCTCACAAATGCAAGACCTATTGCTTTGCAAATGCTTGTTGTTTCTCTGCTCCTCATCAATATTTTGGGCCTTCCTGCTATTAAAGAGCATAGTATTTCTGGTTATTTAATAGTGACAGAGTCTGGAACATAGGTTCTCTTGTAGTGCACTCTTCCAATAATGACAGTACGCAGGACTCTTAAAAATGCTTTAAATATATCCTATCTGCTTGTTCGGGCTGACTGACATAAACCAAGGGTTCAGCCTGGAGCACTCTGGCATGTAATATGAAGTTAGAACATGGCAAGAATCCGCGAAAGCATCATATTACACATCTTCCTTTCTATTCAAACCAAACGAGGAAAAGTTCAATTATACTTATTTTCAAAATGAGAGAATGCCAACTAAAAGTTACAATGAAGGAAGGGGGAGAAGGGACCAAAATGGCAATAAACAAGGAAGTTGAGGAAAATAATGAATGGTAAATAATTTGAAAGTAAGTTAAATGTGCATGCAAAGGAGGTTGGTCCTCATTTGTAATTGCACTTATAAATCGCTTACTGCCCTTGGCCAGCTTCAAAGCTCATTTTAAGCGAGTAGCACGCTACTCCGGAACCCAAAAAGGATTAGTGGTAAATGAGTATAGGAGATATGAAATTAATTAGAGCGGTGGACATGTGAGTTTATTTGGATTGAAAAAGGATAGTGGAGGGATATAAGAAGGAAGGGTCTAGAAAATGTTTTTTTTATGCTTGTAGGAGGAGGTTTGGGATGAGTAAAGGTGGAGGTCGGCGGAGGGGGATAAGAGTCAGAGGCAAGGGTTTCCAAAGGCTTGTTTGGGAGATCTGAATAATAAAAGAGGTATGAGGTGATGTAAGGAAGGGTAGAGGAGGGAAGAGTCTAGGAAGGGTAATTTTGGGGATCACAATAGTAGAATAGGGTTTGGGATAAGTCCGAGAGTGGAGGTAGAGGATATATTGAGAGATGTATAGGATGAGATACACAGTAGTGCATTAGAGATGCTGAATTAGAAGTAATGTAATGCATATAAAGATACATAGGTACATGGAAGGTATATATCTATAAGAATGTAATATACGTAGATTCATGATGTATTTAATAAACTCACACTTTCAAGTATTACTGTACTTTAGGTAAAAAAAATTAGTAATTCAATAGTGAAGCAATTGTAGATACATCGTTATGATAAAAGATTTACATATTTATGCAGTCACCTATATACAAATTAAACATAGAATAATATAACCATTAGTAAGATGTCCATTTGTTAAGCAGGACTAACGAATATCTATATATTTATAAACATCATTATTATACACGTTTATACAATACACATACGTAGGTACACATCTGTAGTCCAAATAAATGCTTATATACAGAGAAATATTCTGTATATTTATGTTTGAGTCTGGTGGTTATGTGTGGTTCTGAAGATACAGTAGTTGGCCATGGATCTTATGTTTTTGGGTAAAGAGTTCCATAGTTTGGCTGCTTGAACAGAGAAAGATGTTCCACCAATGGGTTTTTTCATGTATGGTAGGATTTTGAGGCGAGGTGCCAATCTAGAGCGGAGGTTTCTTTGTTGGATGTATGTGGTGATTTTATTCCTGATGAAGAGCGGTCCTGTTCCATGTATCGCTTTGTGTGTGATAAAAAGCCGCTTGAATGTGGATCTTCTGGCAACCAGTAACCAGTGTAGAGCCTTCAAAGCAGAGGAGATGTGGGCTTGTGGCTTTATATATGAGTAGTCTGGCAGCAGAGTTCAGAATCTGTTGTAGTCTTTTTATAGTTGTTAAAGAAGACCTGTGGTAGAGGCTGTTGGCGTAATCGAGTTTAGACAGAAGAAGAGAGATAGCAGCCTGGACCTTGTGTAGACATCCCAGGTGGGGGAAGATGCTTCCTAGAGTTTTTATAGTAACAAAGCTTGATCTTGGTCATTTGTCTACTTGGACATTCATTGATAGCTTGGAGTTCATGGTAATTCAGAGGTTTCATACTTACTTAGATACTTTAGGCAGTGTCTCCAAATTGTCAGGCCAGGCAGCAAGTGGATTGTAATTTTTCCAATTGTCACATGTGAAAATTTCTGTATTGGAAGCCTTCAGTTTGAGATGGCTCCTTTTCATCCACTGATTCATGGCTCTGAGGCATCTGAAAATGTGAGTTTCCAATGTCTTTGGGGTTTTCCAGTTTAAGGGGTATTTGTATGTCGTCTGCATAGTTGTCACATGTGAGGTGAAATTGATTGATCAGTTGTGGTAATGACTTCATGTAGATGTTGAAAAGCATGGGGAGATGAGAACCGTGAGGGACCCTTGCTTTTGTTAAGTACGGTTTTGACGAGAAAAGGGGGGGGTATTGATGACATTAGTTCTGTTTTGAAGGTAAGATGTGATCCAGTCAAGAGCAGTCCCTTCTATGCCAGCTTCGTAATGTCTTTGTATTTAATGTCTTTGTATTAGCGTGGCATGGTCAACCTTGTCATAGGCAGCTAAGAGGTCTAAGAGAAGTTGTGCAGCAACCCCGTTCTGGTCAACTGTGTTCTTCAGGTCATCCCAGATGTCAAGGAGGGCCGATTCTTTGTAGGAAGAATGTCTGAAAATTGCAAAACATAAAGGATAGCCCTTCTTCCAATTCTTTCGGATTCCTCCTTTTACCACTACCATTTGAGTCCACAGAATTTCCAGACTGCAGTCCTTTGGGGCTTCCGTCTTTTACACAAACACAGACTCATCCTCTGGTCCACGTCCCAAGTCTCTCCGTTTTCTTTCACATCTCTTAAGTTTCTCCCCCCCCCCCCCCCATGCTCTGAATCCTCCCCACAACCTTGAGTTGTTCCACTTACATCCATGGGACCCCGCAAATGTTTCACGTGACAACCAGCTTTCACAATCTCTTCCCCAGAATAAGGTTATCCATGTGTGGTAAGTCAAAACACACACGAGAAACATCGCCAAAATGCAACTTCATGCAATGCAGATTCCAAACTCTGAAATTATTAATAACTTTGGGCAATAAAACTAACTTTCCCGCTTAGAAACTTTTCCAGAATTATTTTGCTTACCCACTGATCAACTATTACTGGTACAGTATTGCGTTTCTAATCATAGTGATGTTTAGCTTTTCTAAGAGTCTGCCTAAAGCTGTTCCTAAAAACCTCCACTGGCCATTGCTTAAACTCTGCGTTGAGCACTCTTTCTGGATTCCATTTTGTACTTGGAGTACGTCCCTTCGTAATATCAAAAGGAGAGGAAAGTCATTTTATTTTTGTTAACTCTGGACATTCACACAGTTTTGGCTAACTGGACCTCATAATATGTATTACTCTGGATCACTATTTGAATGGGATTTTCCAAGACCCGGTTACCATTTGGTTTGTACAACAAAGTTGTCCTACGTACTATGCCTAACCTCGCCAAATAACTCCTTGCGTTATTGGACAAAAACTGTCACGGAATAACACCACAGGTAATATTTCATACATAAATAACTCATCCAGTACACCCAGGAAGGACTCAGTATCTTCTTTCTTCACTACATGAGCCACTGGCTAACATGAAAATTGCCTTTCTTGGCTCTAACGTAACTTTGAGACACACCTATGTGACAGCAATTCACATGGATTTTTCTGCATCACTTTCTTATACGTGAATGGCCTCTGTGATCTCAAAACTTTATCAAGTGACATTGCTTTTATTCCCCTCCTAACCACTCTCCTAATTCCAATATGGATACCAGCCTTTCAGTTCACAATCTTTACCACATGTTTTGTTCTAACAATCGCAAAATGTCCTTCATGACCCAACTTCGTAATAGTCTCGAAACCAATAGAGGTATAAGGTTCTCACCCCTCATCACTGTCTCAATGATTAGTTATCTCACTCTTAATCTTCCAAAAGGCTCGCATTACCTCATCTGTTTGCTCTCTCTTTGGCCGAACAGTGCATTTCTTCACTTATTGTGGGACACATTCCTTGTCATACTCCTCTGCACAAACTTTCTTTTTCATTGCAGGATCTTCACTATCATGTACAAGTTATATTTCTTTAGCATATCTAGGTACTGATATACCTAAAAATCACTATACGTCATTGTAAGATTCTGGGATGGTAGATTTTTTGATTGCCTAAATCAAGGGTGGTTTTGGTCATACCTCTTCCTCATTGATGACTCTTGTCGATGCTGCTTCCCTCTCCCCTCTATACCTCCCTGTCTTCGTTGCTTGTCCGTAACCCCTTTCTTAGTCTTTGCTTGCTGGTCTCGCCTGGCTGAAAATAAAAAGTGCTATGACACGGCACCAGCGCTCTTTTCGTAACCTCACTTTTAGCCATGCTATTGTTAAAAATAACTAAAATACATTGGCAAAGCAAATAGCTTTCGCATTGGTAAGACCTATTGGCTTTGCCAATGCTTGTTTTATTCTGCAGCCATAGTTACGCGCATCAATAGTTCAAAAGTAGTTTGAAAAATATTCCGCTCTGGCGCCATTTCATCCTCAGTGGGCCAAAATGCTGCTGTGAGGCTTATTGTGAAATTGCCTGTGCTCGTGTTTGCAGACATCTCTGGAATTGTCCGGTTCCCAGACTTCACCAGGGACCTGGAGTAGTCCACTGTCCATGCTTCATTACTGGTGAATGCACAGCTGAATTCAATAGCAGAAGGAAAAAAATGAAGTTGCCAAAGTGAAGTCGTGTGGAGGGTTATGCCTGGCAAGGAATAGTGCAGTCCTGGAATTTTAAATGTAATACCTGGAGAAGTAAAAGATAATGGTGTTATATGCGCACCTCAGTTAAATGCTGATTGCGGAACCTGTAAAATCCACCACCAATGTAGAAAACCTGCAGAAGTGGTGTGCCTCTTTTAGAAAACCAAAGGGAGCTGCTGTTTTCTACTCGTCGGAATTAAACTTGTTATCTGCCCTTCCCTGCTACGTATTACGGGCATTGTGTAAATTCTCATTGCCGCCCCAAAAGAACTTTGAAAATGCCCTATACACAGGGCACACGTCCTAAAAAAAGAAGTGGAGGGACGCTGATGTCACAATAGGGATTAACGTCACGAAAGGTGGCTTGCACTCAGTTGCAGTTTATAGTTATCGAGCTCCCAGTAAAATAAGTGGGGGGACGCCGTCCACCCGCGTGGTACCCCGACTCGAGCCCTGCCTACACATTTAGTTGTACTCTTCTGTTGGAGATTGTCACTGCCTTGTACTTTCACTGCGTTGAAAGCCACAAGATGGTGACAAAAATAGTAATGTTGTAGGACCACTTGTGCGGGGACACCTTACATTACTAAATGATGCGTGCCTCCGATTGTCAGCGCTTTGCAATCCTTGAGCCGCGCGATTGATAGTGGAAGGATAAGACGGGGTCACATGCCACAGACTGCGTGTACTAGGTAGTTTCACAGCTCCCAAAATAGGTAGAATATTAATTCAGTTGCCTTTTGAAATGCACCCAATGCTTGTTATGAACCAGCTACAACATTACTTCATGACAGGCAGAAGGACTGTCCTTGACAAAAACATAATTACTGCACACAAACCAGCTTACGGCTACTTGTTGTCTAATTTGCAGTGTATCCTTCCCGCAATAAGGGTACACAGGAACTTTTAAAGGAAATTTCTTTTGGGTGGTTTTATATAGTGCAATCCCGACCCAAAGGTATTGGAGTGTTTTACATGAGCACCAGTTACATTACACAAGGACACAGGTGTTTGGCCGGCCCTCTTGGCCTGGCCAGTCATGCGCACTTTGCATGTTCCCCACCAGGCTGATTTACACAGCCTGGTGAGGCAAATGCACAGGCTCCCTGTTCCTATCTGAGCGCCCAACCATGGCGCTCATACCAATCACAACACTGTATTTTAGCGTTGCGATTGGCTCAGGGTAGCCTGTGTGCCGGGTGCTTCCTGCTGCGGGCCAGGACTGGAAGAGGTCGAGGTCGGGGATGAAGGGGATGCTGCGGCCAGCCTCTCCAGGGAAGTTTTTTTTTCCATTCCTCCGCCCCACTACTTCCGTCCAGTAACGTCCATTTAACCTGGTGCACCATCCACTCCTCCCATCTGTACCGACTTACACAAATCTACGAATTTACCCAGATCTCTCAGGCAATGAATATGAAAGTTAGGACATGGTGAGATTCCACCAAACTAAAGCAGCACTTTACTCCTCAGTAGTACACTCCATGTAGTGTTGACATGCTTTACTAGGAGTACTGGAGTAACCCATTGGGCTTCGTCAGTCCCCAAAAACATTGTTTGAGTTTTTTTGTTGTAGAGCCGCATTAGTTAATTTTGCGCACAATTTTTATTGCACAACTAATGTTTTACATGGTTTCGGATGATTGGTGTTTGACTAGTTTCCTGCTTTTCCTTCATTCAGAGTGGATCTCTGAAACGGATTGTCTTTTAATCGCAATTCATTTATATTGTGCCGATATCCCACAAAGGTTTTTTACTGAAGTGCTGATCTTGCACTGAAGTAAAGTACATCATGTTACTCCAGCGTACAAAAGCATCAAGAGTGCTGTAACAGTGTGTTGGATTGCTAACGTTTGAGTGAGTGTTCTGTACATTAGAGTATTCCTCGCATAGTTGTTTCCTGTGAGTGGCTCAAAAATTGCAAGATTATTACATGTCACATTACACTTTCAGACGAAAGCATCACAAAAATGACATATTTGAATGAAATAAGCCCTGCTTAAAAATGAGTATATTTCTCAGTTTCACACCAAAAACCAAACTGTTCACCGGATTAAATCTTAACTTCTCACCCCCCCTACCCAGAATGAAAAGTCTGGAGTCTCACTTCATCCTCGTGGACAGCCAAAACTGCGCCAGTGGAACTCTTCTTTCTGATGTTGGCCCATCGAAGTCCCATATTGGTTGGTTCATCATCACACATGACTTCTGCCTTTGTCTCTAGACATTTGAAGTACCAGAAGATTAAATCTAATGTTTAGCATCTCTACACGTTTCTCGAGCCCTTCCTAAGGGATTGATCACCATCTCGGAAAGTGTATTGATGTCACGCCTCCATTGCAGGCAGTTGCCTAAGAGGACGAAGCCCGTGCAGCTCACTCAATAACTTATTTCAGACCACTATACTGATGCATCCTGGCAACATGCTCAATGCTATGGAGCGCTGTCTGCCTCACTGCACTAACACTGCCCTTACAGTGTAAGTGAAGAGATTGATAATAGTTCTCGTGGCTGTAGAGGACATGCTACATGTGTGACAAATGCAGGTTGGTCTCTTGGGTTCTTAAGGGCATGAGACAGAAGCTTTGTCGAAAAGCAGGACTGTCAGAAGTTGCAATTTGTTGAAGAGCACTTGTGTGGTGCATTGGGTATACTGTGGTAGTATGAGGCAAAGATAGATTTAGATCTCTTGTGGTGGCTGTTTAAAGGATGATCAGGGATGCTCAGATTGCTGCACAGCGTGCCTGAAGTCTTTTGGCCATCAGTAACAACTGCAACATGTAATAGAGTAAAAAATAGTTTGATGATTAATAATGTATCAATGTTGGGGATTCGAAGATAAATTGTGTCCAGCACTAGATGAACTTGCACGACTACTTTCAAGGTGTCAATATCACCATGTATGTAAAAGAACCTGGACTTGTTGGTGTGCGCAAAAGATCATTTCTTTTGATTCTGTACTTGTTGCCTTTCCTTCAGCCAAATAAAATTCCATACAAGATTGTTGTTGTCTAACTTGCACACCTGATGAGTTAACCCGAAGGTGTTGATGTATATTTAAATGATAAATGGCTGCAGTTGTTGGAATGATGTACTAAACTAGCGCACAATCATTGGTTTCTTTTTAAATGATGCTAATTAGCACAATGTCGCTTTTCAAAATTAAAATGCACATGAGAACTTTATTTTTAAAAGCCGAATACTATTATTTGTAAAGAGTTAGAACCTACTTTGGATAGTTTTTTTAATTTACACACCCTATGAAACACTTTGTGCTATTTTAACAAAATGATGTGGTTGCACATTCCCGAAAAGTACAATTCTCAAGCCTAATTAGAACTGGTGTTTCCTGTAGTAGTTTCTTTGAACCTAAAACGCTACACCTATATAGCTTTTGATCCCGAGTCTTGCCTCCCTAAAAGGGTTGCACACAATGTATACGTTTGTGATCTAATCTTTTCCCCATGAAAATGTATTTCAAGTGTTTTTGCCATTGGAAATTTGTTGTCTAAGTTATGGATGAATCTGTTCTGCTCTGTCAAAGCTCAAATAGTTGAACTCCACACCACTCACACTGTTGATGGTATATAGAGTTACTAAGACAAACATAAAAAAAAACTATGTTTGAGTTAATAAAAAGAAGAATTCGTTTTTTTAAACCATTTTCGGCATTTATGAATTTTGTATCTACAGAATATTGGTAACAGATGTATCCACCCAAGTTATATATTTTTTTGACAGTGCCATTATTGTTTTCTTTATTATTTAATATGTTATAGAAACACTATAACTGAGTTAGTTTATGAGGGTATTTTGTGTTTCTCTGTAATAGGTTTCTTGTTCGCATTCGACACTGTAGCCCATCATACGCTGTTACAGGGCCTGAAAAGGGGAGGAGTGGTGGGTAAAGCATGGGCATGGCTGGAGTCTTTCCTGAGGGACCGCTGTTTCCAAGTGACACAGGGGCCATTTCGATCCAAAAATATCTGTCTGAAACAGGGAGTGCCTCAGGGTCCAGTCTCAGCCCAACCCTCTTCAACCTGTATGTTGTACCGGTTGCAGAAATATCGGACAAGTTCGGGGTGGAAGTCGTGTCCTACGCAGACGACACGCAACTGGTTGTGACTTTAATACAGCCAGAGGGACAGGCCGCCACCAACTTCAGCTCCTGTTTGAAGGAACTAGCAGCGTGGATGGCAAACAACTGCCTCAAATTAAATGGTAACAAGACCGAGGTACTGATTGTGGGGAAGGCCCCATTGGTCTGGACCTCAGCATGGTGGCCATCAGTGCTGGGTCCTCTTCCCACTCCAAGCCAACAGGTGAAGAATTTGGGGGTATGGCTAGACCCCAAAATCTCATTGGAACATCATAGCAAACGGGTGGCAGGCACCTGCGTTGGGGTAATGAGGGTTCTTAGGAAAACACTGGACCTATTGCCACTCTCAGCTAGGAAAACCATGGTCCAGGCGTTGATTACATCAAGGCTGGATTATGGGAACGTTACCTACTTGGGAGCCAGCGCCAAGTGCGCTCAGAGGCTGCAACGCATTCAGAATGCAGCGGCACGCTTGGTCTTGACGCTGCCCAAGAGAGCACCCTTGAAGAAAGCACTGAGAACACTACACTAGCTTCCAATCAAGGAAAGGGTAATGTTCAAAGCCCTGTGTACTGGCCATCGGATTCTACAAGGGAAAGGGCCCTGATATCTACACAAACTGATTACCCCGTACCATCCATCCTGACAGCACAGGTCCAGTGGGACAGGACAGGTCCTAGTTCCTAATTTCAAAAGAGTGAGAATGGGAGGACACTCCTTTCGCGTTCTAGCAGCCCAACAATGGAATAGACTGCCGGTGAATCTCCGGCTGGAGAAGGCAGAGGCAGTTTTCCACAAAGGGCTGAAAACGCATTTATTTCCCAAGGAGTAGGCAAGGAGTTGGTAGGGTAAGGTAGGATTGTGAGGAAGACGTAAGCAACTGTAGGTGAAGCGCTCGGGCTTTACAATGGCTTTCTACAGCGCGGGGACACACCAGTTGGTGTAACCAGGCGCTTTACAAATTCAGTTATAATTATTATTATTATTATTATTATTGTTATCATTGTCTTTAAGTAAATGATAATTTCCGAATTTACCACTTTTCTAATTGTGCTATTGCTGCTCCCTCTCCAAGGACCTAGTTCCTCATAGTAATTTGTCCATGTGCAAACACATCAGGTTGGCTCCAAAATCTTCGTGCCCTAAGCAGTACACTACATGATATACAAAGTATTTTGTTTCTTGGAGTTTCTCTAGCATACATTTACTTACTGTTTTATATGTTATCCTTGATAGATAGCTCATCAAGCTATTTTTCTTAGTAAATTCCGTAGTCTGTGACGTATTTGTGTCCTTTAATATTTACCAATTTGTGATATTCATTTATTTCTTCATGCGACCCTTGCCAAAACACATGACATCAGCGATGTAACAGCTGCAAGCACGGCTTCTCATACTACATATTAAACTTATTACAGGCTTGGTATGTCCCATGTATCTCCTGAAGAGGTTGACATAAAATGGAGTAAACCTGGAGCTTACTGAAGTTCCTATTTTTTTGTTTTGTTTGTAACGGTCTCTTTTTATGTAACACAGAATGTTCCATTTCCAAATGGCTTAGGCCTGTTGACGTATGCTTCGGTGGCTTTTCATGTGTATGCAGGTGCACACAACTCTCGCATACGTAGTGACCAACAAAGTATTTCTCCTTCCTGAAATATATTTCCATTATAAAAAAAAGTATTTTCTCGGGTGTGTTTGTATCTGTATACTTGCACAGATATAGGATACTGAAGGTAAATCAACAAGTACAGAACTATATTGAAAAGCAAAGATTTTTTACTTTTGCACGGCAAATGGTACAGAACAATTAATTTTGCATGGCTGGTTAAATAGATTTTTTATATGGTAGGTACTATTAAAAGGTTTAATTATGAAAACACATGTATGCCCTCTCAAAACTCCCCCTTCAGTAATGAAAATATTATACTTCTTAAGAAATTGTTTTATGCTGAAGTTAAAATACTTTTGTACTAAGACCTTGTTGGTCGCACTCTTTGTTAACTAAGTACAGTTTCCTTCTATACATTATTGCCTTCCAGTTCACAGAATAAATATACAGACACCAGTTTCAGCTCTCTTAGGATGTGGACACGTGATTTACTTAGCAGTTGTTTTAGTGTGGTCTTTCTTCATGGCATGCTCCTTCACACCTGTAGGTGACCGTGAGCTCGCAGATCCAATAGTATTCCATAAATGAATTTCTTTATCTTTTGGATTTATTAGTTGTGGCCATTTCTGAAAGGACGAATGAAACTTCCTGGGACTGGTAGTGCATTTTGACAACCCTCTTTGCAGAAGGTCAATATTCTTGAGCCCGAATTCTGATAGACATCGCAGAGACAGTTCAGTCTTGCATCAGACACTGGTTTGTCCAGCAGGTTACCTGATCCACCTGCCCTCCTGAGTATTGCCAAAGGGAAAAGTTCACATTATATACCACTTAACTTGGACTCCCTCATTCCAGGGCTGGTCAGGACTCTAGTTTCCTAACAAATCCTATGAGATGAGAGGTATTTTGCTATGTGCAGTAAGTTTAAGAAAATAAATAAGACCTGGCCTTAAAGCCAGTGTGGGTTCATGGGGTACATAAAGACTCAGCAGTGTGTTGTTTTTAGGGTCTCTTTGAGATAGGAGAGCAGTCCTGCGTGCAGAAGTTAGTGGGAGCTTCACTGTTTGGAGTAGGCTAGAGTTTGCATGTGGGTTACCTAAAAGATATTTTGGTATTAAGACTTTCCATGTTCTGCCATGATGAATGGCTCCACCTAAAATGCATTGGGGTATCAGGGCATAACTCAGTATGCCTTAATCATTGGAGGATAAGGCGAGATTCCAGTCCAGTATACGCTCTCCTGTCTTGATGCAAATTCTATAATGTATTCCATTCTGATATTGGTGCAAGATAATATAATAAATACGCAGAACCCACTCAGTCGCTAGGAAGGTCTGCTCATGGGAGCACAAGCCCTCCCCCACCCAAGAGTGCATGCTTCATCATGGGCCTTGCTCCTCGTTGGGCTGGTGCTGCATTGCCCAACGGGCCCCTTGAGGGGGCTCTTTGAGAGCTTTTTTGGCCGCCTAATGAGGCCTGGGTATGTTAACGCGCACCACACACTGAGTTGAAAGATTGGTGTGGGGTGATCAAAGTTGACTATGGATACCTCACTGTTTCCTTATAATTTAGATAGAGGACCTATGTCAAGGTTAAAAGCACAAGCGAGAAACCACAAGAAAGAATGTTCTAGTGTTCTCTTCTAAATAGCCATTAGTTGATACATGATACGTGAAAGATGAATTAAATGAGTAGTCAGCATTTCTCATGCCTGCTGTTCCTAAGGATCCATAGCATTTCATCAGGAACTAGTATAATGTACCTAATCTTCTCTGTCAAAGAAGATTCTTATCTAACGCTGTGAAACCAATGATCCACACCCTCTGTGAAGAACACCAATGAATTGGTCGTTTCTCAAACTTACACTACCTAAGTGTGGGTTGTAGTTAGTTGTAGTTAGTTGTAGTGACCCTCCTGCACTAAGGAATGGGCCCCTTGAGGTATGTGGAAGAACATCAGTTCTCAGGACATTTCCTTGAGAAAGAGTCAGCGG
Organism: Lissotriton helveticus; assembly: GCF_964261635.1. Classification (NCBI taxonomy): domain Eukaryota; kingdom Metazoa; phylum Chordata; class Amphibia; order Caudata; family Salamandridae; genus Lissotriton; species Lissotriton helveticus. The sequence continues at coordinate 1,706,214,673 of NC_136057.1, read as the reverse complement.
GGTTGCCTACCTCTCGTCCACGTTCTTCGGCATTAGAAAAGGATCTCCACCCCCCAGAGAAAATTAGGTACATTGCAAGATAAATGTATGGTGAGGAGTGAGTTTAGCAACAGTCCGCAACCTAATGTTCTTTAAAGTATGGTGAAGTGACATGGTAGAGACTTGTACTTAATGCTTGCTTGTTTCCTGACCACACAAAGAATACCACATGATAGATGATTTTGAAAAGCTGAAAGAGTATCTTGGCAGATGGAAGCTTAGGCTCAGGGCATCTGTGTGTGACATCAAGCGCCTAGGACGCAGACCAATAAAGGAGAAGCAACAAATATGAAGAAAGGAGTTTAAGACCTCGTAAGTACAACAATGTCAGGGTTATGCGCTGTCTTCAAGTGGTGAAACGATATGTTGCGGCAGAGGGGAGAGGCGGAGTTACACGAGGTGAACTGTATCCAGCAAAACATTGATTTGGAATATTGCCTCTGAAAGAAGCTTTGTCTTCCTGGGTGTCTCCAGTTCTGGTGGCCTCATCTGTATTAGGATAGTGCTCACTTCTGAAGGCCACATCTGCATTATTATATCAAAGTCAATGATTCAATTGTTATCGGGTGTGGAAACTTCCTCTGTGGGATTGTCTAATTTCTGACTTTGTGCAGGGTATTGCGTCAAGTACTGGGAGGCACACCTGGAGTATTAGATACCTCCGGGTCTACCCAGCGCTATATAAAACTCTTTAAAAAATATATATATATATATTGCACTTGCTAATAGATCTCATCTAGAGTAGAGGGTATGTAGACCTAGTAAAGGACATTTACATTACTCTAAATAACATCTGGATTATAGTAGCCAGTTCTGAAGGACATAAGTGACAATTGTTACTTATTTGTAGAAGTCTCTCTTTATTTGGTGTATTTTCTAGAAGTTCATTGGCCTCATATAGACGCATTCTGCTGTGTTTGGTGTAGACCTCGATATTTCACATGCCAAAGAAGGAAGGCTGATTGTAGATACTACGGAGACTGATTTTATTGATAAGCAAAGTCTTACATCATCTGGAAATTCCTTGCCACAAATGCGATTTAGACACAATGTAGAGAAAAGGTTACTCGTTTTTCAATGATTAAATCAAATCTCTGGCTCAGTGTTCGATGTAGTGACATGAGGTCCAGTCATTACCAGCACTTTCATTTTCACACATGGTAAATTTCTATAGTCATTCACAAAGGTCAGACTCTCGCAGGAGGTAAAATCCCATATCACGCGATGCCAAAGCCTGCCTGCTTTCCTGGTACATAATTTTGATAAACGGACTTACATTTTCTGCCCAGAGTGCAGCCAAGGCGTGGCACGCGCTGTACTCCAAATATGTGTGTTCTCACTGAAAATGCTCTCCTTAGGAGAAATAGTTCAACTTTGGTGCTGTGTTCGTTGGAGTACGAAGGTTTCACTGAATTTCTGTAAAATAGCTGTTCCTAGTTGAATGCCGAGGACTCCTTGAGTGGTATCCTACAGCTCCCATTTACTCCTATGTTGGTAGATATTGAGTACATATACATTGTGGGAAGTTTTTTTTACCGTAGCCTTGGACTAAACATATCTCTTAGCATGGAAAATATATGGCAGTACAACCCTGCACAAATGTGCTCTTGAAAAACACTCTGTTCTCTGTCGCTGATTTGATTTATTAAAAGAGAATTTCACGCCCACCTCTGCGGAGCAAGTTCTGTACCTTAAGGGAACAGAAAACTAAACTGGGTGAAAAAAGAAGACCGCGAGTGAGGAGGGGGGTTAGCTCTCCGCACCCCCCTTCACCCAGAGAGGGCGCCATCTTAATACAGGTCTGATTCTTGCGGGGTGCAGCCCGAGTCCCCCAGTGCGGAACGGTGACACAGGGTTGTATCCTCTACAGGAACTCTCTAAATGCACCCTCGGTAGGAACTCTCACACAGTTTCTGGCAGGATCTCATGAAGGCTGCACCAGAGAGGTACCCTATCTTCTGCCAGCACGTCTAGGGCACCGAAGTATACCTCCGCCTTAGAATCTCATGAACTATCACAAATAGTTCTGTTTTGCATCTGTAAACCCAAGGGAATGCACTCATTTATTTGAGTTTAATATGCAGCTAGCTTATATGCACTTAAGTTTTAATGGTGTTTTAGTTAGCAGAGTGAACCAGCGTTCGCCTTGATTTTAAGGTGTTCTTTTGCCTGTGTGTTTTAATGTATTTTTTTCCTCTTCTGATGCAGGTTTGCGATAGCATGCGCGTGGTTTCTAACTCTGAAACTGAATCTTTCCTAAAACTGTGGCTTTGCTGATTTCAATTCCTAAGTGACGCGAGACCAGCTCTAATCACATCCTCAATTGTGTGACCTGGGATTTTGTCGTGGTTACTTATTTTAGTCATTTTTGATGGGTTTGTTTTTTCCTTCATAATGCAATCTAATATTTCTTGGATTCTATTGTCTGCTGTGTATTTTTTTTGCCTTGTTGATTCTGCTCTATCACTAAAAATCGATTCTTGGGTTGCGGCTTTCGGAGACTGGCAGACTTGCTAAATCTATAAAATGAGATCTAATTCTACTGAATCTTTGACCTCTCACCACATGCCCCTAGAGTGCGAGAAGATTGAGCTTTTCACATTTTTTAGGGCATCATACCTTCTGTTTACAGGACCCTGTATACAGATCTACTGCAGAATCTGACTCCTTGAGGACACGCTATAGTATCGAACCTGACTACACAGTGGAGGGTTGTTCACCTTATGTAATAGTTATAGGTCATTCTTTTATTCATTGCCCCTTTTTCCTCTAGTATTCACAGAATATTCAAAGCACACTGGTGACCTGAGGTTGCCCGTCTCCGATGAAGCTGCTTCACTGCTTACTAATGCCTTCACTAATCCGCTTCTGTGATCTGCAAAACCTGTGATTTTGACGCAACACACTGGTGGTGATGGGCATGCCGTCTGTTAAAATTGAAGTACATATATCTGAAAAACATTAATTTCTTTATAAATGACCAAAGTCCATGTTTTACCCCAAGATTGTCACATTTCAGGGAAGTACATCGCCGCAACGCAGCGTCCTGATGGGACCTGGAGGAAGCCGCGGAAGGTGAAGGATGGCTACGTCCCACAAGAGGAGGTGCCGGTGTACGTACATTGCACTTTATTCCATATTGTTTTGTGAGATGGAGAAAACTGATATTATAGTACAGTTTCTCACCTTATCTTTAGAATGCCTATGTGTAATGAATTGTTTTAATTGAAAATATTAGTGCTGACGGAACTAGTAATTGACATAACTGAATATTATAAGTATATGCCTTCTTCCAAAGGAATATCGCTAGTACTAACCATATAGAGAACATATTAAGTCACTCGTGCGTGAAATACATTTTTCTCCTTTCCCAAAACTGTTAAAGTCTTGGGGCCAGATGTAGGTAAATTTTATTTTACCACCTCTTAAATACCGCATCATACCGACTCGGTATTTAAGCAGTGGTAAAATAAAAGTACCGAGATGTAGGTAAATGCAGATGTGCATTTACCGATTCGGAAACAATCGGTATTTACCGATGCGGTAAATACCGACCGGTAAATGCCCATGCATTCCTATGGGCTTTGAAGCCCATAGGAATGATTGGGCATTTACCGGTCGGTATTTACCTTGACACAAGGGTGCAGGGGGTACTTTGACACCCTCTGGCACCCCCAAAAGAGGCTCGGGTGCCATGTGGCAGGCATACCTGCCCTAAGGGCAGGTCTGCCTGTCATATGGCATAGGTGTGCATGCACACATGTGCAAGCACACCAGAATCGGTATTTTACCATCAAATAGTATTTGATGGTAAAATACCGATTTTTTAATGCTTGTGGGACTCAGAAGAGTCCCACCTACATATCAATTTTCCCTATTCCGTAAACATACCGACTCGGTATTTTACATAATCGGTAAATTTACCTATCGGTAAATTTACCGAGTCTGTAAAATACAGGGCCCTACATCTCAAATTGCATTTACCGGTCGGTAACGGCCGAATTCGGCCGTTACCGACCGGTAAATGCCTACCTACATCTGGCCCTTGGTGTTTTAACATATTAACTCAGCAGTGGTGTCTCTTTCTCAGCGAAAGAATGGGCATTCAAGAGTAGTACCTGCAAAGTTGATGGTGCTGAATATAGAAATACTTGTATGATGGAATGGGTTTGGGTGGGCTAATTAAATCAATTCTAAATTTACATTCACCATAGTCCAAAACCTTTCTCTGCATTTCACTCACCAGCTCCACCGCTGGGTCACCTAAGGGCTTCACTCAAATTTGTACAATTTAAAATAATTTATGACTTTTTTGTAGGTATAGTGGTTTGTAGGATATGAGCTGCAAAAGTGCATTTCTGTATGGGCATCTCAAAGCATCTTTCTTAGCTTCGTGGATGTCTGTTGAAGAGGTTCTGCATGGTTCAAGCTCTTATGGAAAGGGCGTAGAAGGAGGAACACTTTTTGTGGGTCACTTTTTGGATGCTGGTCTGACCACTCTCCAGAAGTCTACTCTTTTGGGGATGCCTAAAGTGTCCATATGAGGTGATACTCTCAGCCGGTATGCCTCTTGGTTTTTGTGTGGAGTTGGGAACGTCAGTCAAGGTTTGGTTTTCTTTTCTCTTCAACATGACATTATATGGCAACAGCATTATGTTCCTTCAGATGGATGTACATCTCCAGCCCCCTGAGGATATCAGAGTGCACGGCATAGCCTATACTTCTTCTCATATGAGTGTTGACCACTGCAGAGAAAGTATGAGTTACCCCATAGACAATTAGAGGAATGTATGAGTGTTGTCCAGCGAATCTCTTTGTGAAGAAGCACTTTTGGACTCTAACCTGGGTGCTCACCTTAAAGTTATTGCAAGCCCAGGTTGTTTTAACATAAGTGCTGGGATGCTTGAAGAAGGTGGGTTTTAGGGAATGGGTGAATTGATTTACTAGTTGTCCCCCATAATCCTTGGCCGTACCTGTGACTATCTAAAATTCCACATGTCATTGACAGCAAGGTTATATACTTAGTATTGTTTGGGTTTTTTTCTATCCCACTTGCTTAAACCTGGCTTTTTGATATCCTGCATACTCTGCTTTTCTTCTGAAGTGCTAAGAAACCTCTGAGTCTTGACGTGATGCACATATCTTTTTAGCGTCACAAGAGGATGACCACTTCAGTCTCTATTTGGTTCCAGGTTGATGCATTGCATTTCATTGTGAGTTTTCCGTTATAAGTGGCTCTCCCATAACACAGGCATAAGAGAAATGGTATTCAAGGGTACCCCAAAACACAAATAAGTGGTAGCAGGGAGTGATTATTATCTAGTATAAACAACAACAAAACTGGTAACCCAGACATTAATTTATAGCACATTATGGCTTCCAGCACGCTCTGTTAAACAATTCTCCGGGAAAAGTATTTTTTATCAATCCTATTGGTACATTTTATTTATAGTTTTCAATCTTATAGTTCTGTTTATTTCAAATGGATCCATCAGTTAAAAACATATACATAGTCAATATAGGAGAAATCACTCTGTAGGCAACCAAAGTAAATCATATTCTGTAATTTTACTCTTAGGTAAAAAAGCCACGAACTCTCTCCCCAAGCTCACTCGCTCTCTCTCACTCAATCTCTCTCTGTCGATCTCTGTTTGCACAAAAACAGTGGAATTTACATTTTCTTATGCATTCTAGGCACTGGTGGTTCTAACAAATGGTCTATGTTAAAATGGTTCCCCATGAAATGGGGCTCTTCTTATTAAACAACCTTTGGCACAACAGTAGAATTCCAGTTACTGTTATATAAAGTGCTTAACACAAGATGAGACCGCTAAAAGTGACGTGAGGGGGGCGGGGTCGTTCTCATTAATCACACCAAGGGAGATGGGAGAAGTGCTTGCAGAAATTCTACCCCTGGCAATTGCTCGAGCTAGTACTGCAACCCATTGTTTTTCACCCATAGTGCTACTCTATACAAAGGCCCACCTTATGCAAATCAGTACTTACCCTGCTCCTCACGGGAACAGTCTATCCCCCAACTGCCATATTAGACCTTCTCCAAAAGGGAACCCAAGCAATCCCAGACAGATTACGGCGTTGTTAGGCCTCGTGAGGTGCGGTATGACTTGGATACTATTGCACAGTAAGCAAGGGACCCACGTCTGGGCATACCCTTGAGCACTTATGATGTAACATGAATCATACAAAAGGATATGGGAGAAATGCTTACAAAAGTCTAACCACTGGCAATCGCTCAGAGTAGCATTCCAGCCCATCGTTTTTCATTAATAGTCTGGGCGAAGGAGAGGGTTTGGACGTGTTGGTGCTTTGTCATAGAGCCGTTTGTCAGTTTGCTTAACCACCAGCTACATGAAAATACTCTTGCACAGCCTAGTTCCTACCAAGTTTAGTGCTGTGGGAAAATAATAGTGACAGGGCAGTTAAACATGGAATATATGAAGTGCTGTGCCTCAGGGGGCCACTTAAATGTGGACACAATTACGTCGGACCTACGTTAAAGAAATTAGAAATTGTTTTCTCTGGGAAGCCAACCTCATCATATACATCATTAGCAACAGCACCTTCTAATGTAATTGTTATTGATATAAAGAAATGCAAAAGAATAACTCTTGTATGTTATGGCCGATAAAGTCAGCACTACCGTGTTGGAACCGACCAATAAGGTTAGTTGACTACCTTCAGCTGGTCTGAAAGTAACATGTTGGGATCTAATGTAGAGGAAACGCAAGTTGGTTACCGTAATTGAAAATAAAACTTAGGAATGTCTGCGATTTCCCAATAAGGAAATTGAAGGATATCACCAAAGCAATAAAACCAACTTAAGATCTTACTCCAGTTGGTGCCCTACAAGATATTTAATGCAGTGTTGTATACCAGTGCCACCCAGAAACCCGGCAAAAGGTGGTGATGGTGCCCGTATTAAAAAGCGGTAAGCAACCAGCCCCTGAAATGTTTATCCTTTCTGTGATTATATGCCCCAGCAGTAAAATGCTCTCAACTATTATATATGGTACACTATCAGTCTGGGTTGAGGAGAATGCAGTACTACAGATTTTGCAAACAAGGTTCTGTAAAAATCAAACTGTGTTAACCTGCATCTTACCCTTGTCAACTGCAGAAGAACAATTCTGGATTATAGATTTTCTTTTATCAATTTAAAATGTGCATTTGATAAATTGACAGATGTCAGACATTTTAGTATAATGTTCATGATTTTCCCGAGTAGAGCCTAAGTGTCTTCCTGCAACTTTATGAAAGTACTTGGGGAAATGTTCAACCTGGGACCTGAAAGGCACTAACTGCAATCTGGAAATAGTAACTCAAGGGATGCAAAATAAGGTTGTTAATTAGGCCATCTTCTCTTTAATATATTTCCGATCTGCATCAATCAATATTTGAAAGAAATGGCTGCACATGCACATTGGTATTCTTGCATTTCTTGGCACTGTTATATGCCGATGACTTGAATCTACTTAACTGCACCTCTGTGGGTGTACACTGTATGCTAAATCTGCTGGAATATTATTGTGACCGTAATGTTTTGTTTGTGAACCATGCCAGTAGTAAAAGTATGTACATGGGCACTCCTCCCAATTTCCAATTGAAATATAATATATTTAGAAACAATAATTGATTCCAAACCAACTTGGAAACTTGGGAGGCTGTGGCTGAATGTCTAATTGGTGGACTTCTAATATGTAATCAGCAGTTGGGTGAGCGCACACTCCAGCTATTACTAATAGTTTATTAAGCTATTGAAGTGACATAAGAGGGGTATAAATACCTTGGAGTACATATAACCAATAAAGAATATAGCAATATAGAACCACCATTGAAAGGGTTTCCTACAAATATATGCCGATTGAGAGCCCTCTACCTGTCAATATTGGGTAAAGCAGGAATCTTTGAAATGATTACTCTCTGAAAGTTTCTCTATTTGATGCAAAATAAACCATCTACAATACCCGAAACCTTCTTTCTTAGACTACAATAGAAGTTGTGTATCTTTTTATGGGATGGGGTACCCCCAGGATAGCTTTGAAAATGCTGTGCTGAACAGTGTACAATGGAAGAATAGCAGTACCAGACATAAGGGCTTACTATTTGGCTACTGAACCTCAAGTTCTAGATGGTTGGATTTACATTCGAAAGATGATCCAGCAATGATTTTGGATAGAACTTCATAGTCACGCCTGCACACTGACTCCTGATAGTGACACCAGTAAACTTAACAGGCTGGGATGGACCAAGCAAATAGCTGGGGTTAAAAGATAAGATCGGAGTGGAAAAAATATCATGGACAGGGAGCGGGCTAAAAGAGGTGTAGAGATTAGATGAGTTCCAGCATTTGGCCCTCCTATAGATTTGCAAATAAAAGACTTTATAGAGGTGGAGAACTTTAAACCTTTCTGAAGCTGCAAGAAGAATATGAACTTGCACAATCACTGATAAATAAATATATGCAACTCGGACATGCCATACATGCATAGGTGATTGACTGGTTAGATGTTGCTGAATCCACACTGGTACAAAGTTGGCCACTACAAGGGGACTTCGGCAGAGGAGTAATAGTATCTGTATGCAAAACCCTTCTATATAATAAGTCAGACTGAAGAAACTAAAGGTAACCTGGGAAGATGGTACTCTCGAAGACATGAACTGAGAGGTAGCATCAGCATTTAAGCTTATAAGGGAAGTGATGATTACTGCTAGGTTTCAGTTGATCCAACTAAGAAACCTACACAAGGCATACAATTAAAAAAGCAGTCTGTGTAAAATGGGACGAGCTCAGACACCCAACTGTTCAAAATGCAAGGTTGAAGAATACACCTTTTTGCACACTCTTTTGGGGATATGATGACCGACAGATATTTTGGAAAGAAATAAGTGAACTGGAAATGTTATATTGGACTGTCCAATACCCCCCATTTCCCAGTTTGTGATACTAGGCATCCCTAGTGATGTTAACTTGCTGAGGAAGAAGCACATGTTTGGTGTGCTTGGTTTGGTCATAGCCATGCAAGAATGAGTATGCCGAAGGACACCTGCAGAGGTAAAATGGCGAGCAGGAATGGGCTTGCATAGACACCAAAACAGTAGTCTACGAAGGAAGCGCTCCCCAAAGAAGTTTGAAAAGATGCAGGTGGATGGAGAATCATTATTGTCAGAGAAGGAAGGACAACAAACAACAAGCAACATCGAAGACGAAATACCAAGGCATGACTGGAAGAAATGTGGAAGATGAGGGTTGGGAGGCCTACAGGCAATTAGATTTGTAAGAATGTATGTAGCCTTTGAGAGATGTTCTTGGAAGGCAGAATAGACTTGAAATGCTTATGTAATTTCACTCTCAGCCAACGTAGATTGTTGGTACAGAATGATATAATTGTTGAAAACAAAATGATTAAAAAGATGTGTGAAAGGCCATCACAAGGAGAAGTCGGACGAACATGTAGAAGTTACGCCAGTCTTCCATGCCGACTGTCCTCAACCACTTAATTGATCACAAGCTTAAAGAGATGTCACCAAATGCCTGCTCATCCACTCTCACTAAAAAGACCCATGTGCAACCACACTTGAAAAAAGATAGGCATAAAACTGGAATCAGCAGAGATCTGGCTGAATTAAAGTTCGAGGTTTCAGATCTGGCAAACATATGACGGTCAGAATACAAATTAAAGCTGAAATGGCAGCTACCTTTAATTATCTCCAGAATAGATCCGTTGAATAATGACCAAAGCTGTAACATCAGAATACTTGTCCAGTTTGGTTCTGTTAACTTGAGGCATAGCTGCAGGGAACTAGCTCCATAGCATACCCATGTTCACAATCCTTGCTTAAGGAAGCTCAGCCTTTGAGGTTCCATCATCTGTGTTGCCTAGATTGGTCTTGTCAGGCCTTATTTCACCACTTGTACATGTTGCTTCAATTATTGTGTATTTTATAATGGGAAAAGTATACTAACTGGGCCAGCATCTCCTATGTCAACTATTTTCCTACATGTATTTCTAGCTTGCTATTTAAGAAAGACCAGTGGTGCCCTGTTTTTTTCTTCTTAATGCAACAAATTGCTGTTCACAGGTGTCTGAGACTAGTGATTATTTGACCACATGTCCGAGTGAGGTTTTTGATGGGTTCTCCTTTTCTTCCGTCCTTTTGTTTAGGTACGAGAACAAATATGTGAAGTTCTTCAAAAGCAAACCAGACCTTCCGCCAGGTCTTAGCGCCGATGAAGCTCCTGCTGGCAAGACAGTCCAGAAAGCAGAGAGTGAGTCTGGGCTGTCCAAGACAGCAAAGAGAAACATGAAGCGGAAGGAGAAACGAAAGCAGCAGCATGACAAGGGGGAACCAGATGATGTGGAAGAGCTCTGCCAGGCAATAGGAAGAGCTTCTGTCAAGGCAGATGTCGGTGTGCGGCAGTCTAGTGCTGACGGCGATGCTAAATCGCAACAGAATTCTGCAGAAGGGTATGCCAAACCTGCTGCAGCCCAGCACGTACCTACTACTGATCCTGCTGCCATTGAGCGGGCAAAGAAGATTAAGAACCTTCGGAAAAAGCTAAGGCAAGTGGAGGACTTGCAGCAAAAAATTGACTCTGGGGAATTGAAGGAGCTGACCAAGGAGCAGAAAGAGAAGCTAGGGAGGAGGCAGGCTCTGGAGGAGGAACTTGAAGACCTAGAGCTGGGTTTGTAGGGACTGTGGGTCTTCCATTGAGGACTTGAGAACAAAAGGTGCTTGTCCACAAGGCGTTTCTGGAACTTGTGTGTATTTGGGGACAGAACACTCATTTGGACTCGTCTACATAGAGCTAGAATTGTTTTTTGTTTTGACGAGTTCTGTCTGGGGTTTTTAATCACTTTCAGCTATTGGCGGAGGTCGGACACTAAGGAATAAAGTGGCCCCTCTGACTGTTCAGAGGCGCTGTGGTTCTCGAACTGTCTGGTGCTTGCCTCTGCAAGCTTCCCCATCTTCCTACACATAACCAGCCTTATCTAAACAGCTCATGAGTTTGTTTTGTTACCGTCGGATTTCCATCTGTCTTTTTTTATAATTATTATTTAAGAACAGACTGCCAGTAATAAATTGTGTAATAGAAATTGGCTTGGACTAGGTCTAGTCTTTGAATGCAACCCCACAAGGAGTGCCTGGTTTACCATGAACTTCAACTTTTTTATTTTTTGAAAGCCAGTAGAAAGTTAAAATCACAATGTTAGGTAGAGCAGTTTTGAGCAGCTACTTGATGCACAGATGACAAAAGTTGTAAATCGTATTGTGAAAAGTGTACACTTTTGCTGCAGTGATTTTAGAGAAGATTATAGCATCAAAAACCATTGTCTTTACCACAGGATAAATCTGCACCTGTAGGACACTGAAGAAAGGGAATAAACTATGTACATTCAGGATGCTGATCTGAAAGTGGTTTCCAAGATAAATGCAGTGCTAAAATAGGTATAGCCTGCTAGAAATTTCGAAATGTAACCATGCTAGATTGTCCTGCTTTTCCACTAAAACTTGGCTTCCCTCGCTGCCTTGGTACAATCTAGACTAGACAGGTCCACCAGCCTACAGCCTGGCTTTACACGGAAACAGACTACAGTGACTACAAGATACAGTAGCTACACTTGCAACGGGAACTAGAATCTATTAATTGATCCTAAATGTCAGTGGGTTGATTTTCAATCCCCAATTTTGACACAATTAACACTGTACAGTGCCCTAGTATCTAAAAGCAATAGATTTGCTCCTAAACATGCACTACAACTGCAAAAAAGTTACTGATGTTAGTTCAACCCTCGTTCCCATATAGGAGAAGAAATAATTCCAATGGTGCTTTCCAAGTGTATGCTGTAAAAATGTTGACTTTCTTCTTGACTCCGGCGCTGCTTACTGAAGATCTGCTCCAAATTCTCATTTTCAAAATCCATTTAATAGATTAGCCCCTTTACATATATTGTTCTACAGTGCTAAGAGGCCTTGCCTAGGACTTGAAGACTATCGGCCTATTTTACGACTGCCTCCCCTTAGGCAGATTTTTATTTTGTTTGCTTATAAACTTAAGACCATTGGTCTCTGGTATTTCCATGCTGGTCGAGCCATGCCATATTGTATGTTACTTTTAAATTGCATGAACACCTGAAAGTGTCTTGGCGCTGCCATTGTCACAAAAGTCTGAAAAGCCCTACTAATAATTAAATAACGAGGTATTTAAAGCCTTCCTTAAGGATAAAAGATCTGTCATGGACTTAATGTGCAGAAGAAGAGTTCTCCACAATTTAGAAGCACCCACCACAAAGCTTCTTCTGCTCTATGAGGAGCGTTTGAATTTAGGGACAACATTATTTTTGGCACTAATGGAACTTAGCTGCCCATTGGGATAGTACCATTTAAACCTAGCTGTCAGTAATTCCGTGCCCAATGTCATGAAGTGCCTTGTAGGTTATGGACAAGGCTTTAAAGCTAATCCTCTGTCTGATAGGTAATGAATAAAGCTTTCGCAGGTTGTGTTTTACAGATTGAAAATTAGGAATCCATAGCAACAGGCGGGCACTGCATTTTGGAGAGTTTGGAGCTTGTTCACTACTGCTGTTGCCTAATCAAGAGACCATTACAATAGTCTAATTTATGGTTTAAATCGTTTTATTCTTTTAACACCAAGAAGTACATTGCAAAGCGACAGTGTAGATAACACAGACATTAGAATCTACCAGTCTTGGTTTAAAGGAGCAACAAACAAGATCAAAACATAATACATCCTTGTCTCCTCCCAAAGCGCTCAATTTGCTTCGGTAACAGTGCAATGAAATAATGGGAACATTGAGTCCGTGGGGGAGTCTCACTGTCGGTGGTGGGGGCCAATTCTGACAGTCGCAGGACATGGAGGTATTTGGGGGCAAGTCAGCTCTCGAAATTCTTTTGTAAGGAGGGATATGTAAGGGAGCCATAATTTTCCAAAGGACACCCCTTGATTGGTAAGAGAGAGGGTGATCCTCTCCATACCTAGAATAAGCCAAAGGGCGGTGGAGCCAGCCCAAGTGTGTGGATAAATGTGCCGTCCCCCACTTTGACAAAGTATTTTGAATTGCTGAGCCCAGGACTAAGCCAATCTGCCTTCCCTTTCTTGATTTCAGGGGGTAAGTGAGTGGATTGGGTAACCGCAAGATTGTATAGGAAGGCAATCTAGGGAGTTGTGTGTCTAGGTGTCGGTCGATGTCATCCAGCATGCCTGAATACGCAGGTAATCGCACAGAAGATGCACCAGTGTCCCCCGCATCACACCCTCTCCAGCAAGCAGCACTTTTGTTCGGGTTGAGCTTGTGCAGGCGTTCTGGGGTCAAGTACCAGTACGTAGTTACTTTGGTAAGTGTTTTGGTAAGGGCTGTTGCAGGTTGTACGGCGGGCCGATAATATCCTTTCTGCTCAAGTGTCTCCCCAACTCCTTTTCCCAGCAACATTGATTAGATTTGTAGACCAGTCTGGAGGGTTGTGTGAGGAAGGTGTAGAGAGCTGAGGTTAATCGTTTGTCAGGTGTCTTAGAAACTAGCCATTTTTCGCACGGGGTGAGGCATCTGCACCACTGTCATATTGTCAGGATGTAAAAGCCAGTGACGTAGTTGCCAGTAGTGCAATCGCTCTATCTGTGGAATAGCGTAGTCCACGCGCAGTTGTTTATTTTAGAGGTTTTATATAGCGCTGGCTGGACTCAGAGGTGTCAGAGCGCTTTAGAATTGTAACAGAAAGGTGATTAAATACAGGTACAGTGTGTATAATTACAGAAAGTTGATTCATAAATGAGCAGTCCACATAGGATAAAGGTTAAACTAGATGGAAAAAAAAACAATTGCTAAACACAATGAGATATACAATATAGAGGTCGCAGTTTGGTGGGAAGGTTCGATAAAGTATACCTAGGAGCAGGAAGGACAAAAACGTGACAGAAAACTGAAGGTCATAAAGTGTAGTAAGGAACGGGAGGTAAAGGAGAGGCAAGGAGGGAAGGTAAGGTGATCAGATTGAAGGGGAAGGGAAGGAGAGGGGGGTCACTAACCATAGGCGTAGCAGCTGGGTGGGGGGATGCTGAGAGGGTGAGGCCTCTCTGGAGGGATTAGAAGCCCCCGTATTTATTAAGGAGAAGAAGTTTGAGTTGTTTTTTGAAGCTGGGGTAGGACGGGTTATAACAGAGGTCTGTTGGGAGGGCATTCAAAATAAGTGGGGCATTGCCTGAAAAGGAGCGTGACTGAGTGGAATTCTTTTTCTGAAGGGGGGGATAAGTAGGAGGGTGTTAGAGCTTCTCAGGGATCGCGTGCAGCCTGCTTTGGTCAATTTGATAGCAAGGTATGTCTGTGTGTTTTGATGGAGGATTTTGTGCGTAATGCAGGCGGTTTTATAAGTGGATCTGCCTTCAATGGGGAGCCATTTGAGGGCGGGAGAGATGTGGTAAAATCGTTTGCAGTCTGTGATAAGTCTGGCCGCGAGGTTGAGCACTGATTTTAGAGGTGCCAGGTGGGTTTTGGGAATTTCGGTGAGGATGGCATTGCCATAATCAATGCGCGATAGAACAAGAGATTGAACTGCCAGTTTAAAATCATCAATTGGGATGATGGGCTTAATTCTCTTAAGGTTACGGAGGGTAAAGAGGGCTCCTTTGGCAGAGTTTTTGATGTGTACGTTGAGAGATAGGCGGTTGTCAAGGGAGATGCCCAAGTATTTGACTTAGGTGGCTAGGGACAAGGGGCAGTTGAGGGCATTAAGGTCTGTGATCCAATTTTGAATGGGGAGCTGGTTGTTTTTTGGGAAGAAAATAATAATTTCAGGTTTTTTAGGGTTAAGTTTGAGGTGGTTCGAGTGGGACCAGGCTTGAATTTTGATGAGGGTGTTGTTGAGGTGGAGGATGTCAGCATGGGTTTTAATCTTATGGTAGAGTTGTGTATCGTCCGCGTAAAGATGGTAGTTGATCCCGGCTTGTTTGAGAATGAGGGTGAGGGGTTCCATGAAGAGGTTAAAGAGAGAGGGAGAGAGTATGGATCCTTGCGGAACTCCTAGAGAAATGGGGGAGGGGTTCGATAAGCAGTTGTGGATTTTAATTTGTTGAGCACGGTGTTGCAGGTATGAGACAAACCAATTATGAGTCATACCATTAAGGCCGAATCGTTCTCTAAGGACTTTGACTAGAACAGAATGGTTAACGGTATCGAACGCTGCGGAGAGATCGAGGAGGATCAATAGGCTAGATTCGCCATTGTCAAGGGAGTGGTGAATGTCATCTACAATGTTAAGCATGGCGGTTTCGGTGCTGCAACCTTTCTTGAAGCCTGATTGGAGGGGGTCAAGTAAGTTAAAAAGTTCAATGTGTCATCAAGGGCTTTCGAGAGAAGGGGCCGATTGGAAATAGGACGGAGGTTGTTGAGGTCATTAGGGTCGGCAGTAGGGTTTTTGAGAATGGGGGTGATTTGGTCCAGTTGTAGGGAGGTGAGGACACAGCCGGTGGCTAGGGAAGTGTTAATGATCGAGGTCCAGGAAGGGGTAATGATGTGTGTGAGGTTTTGGCCAAGTTTAGAGGGGAGGGGGTCTTTGGTGTGGGAGGAGGGTTTCAGTTTCGCAATGTTTAAGTTTTGCAATGATGTCAAAGACATCTCTTTCGGTAACTGGCTGGAAATTGTGCCAGGCGGCGTTATTTTTAAGGAGAGTGTTAGGGGGATTGGAATCGTGGAGGGTGGAAGGAATGGAGGGGAACGGGAGATCAGTGTTATGTAGGATCATGGAGGGAGCGGGGGGGGGATGCGGGTGAGTTAGGGGAGGTGTCCAAAATGGAGGTAGGGGTCGGAGTCTGGAGGAAAGATTGTTCTATTCTAGCAATTTTTTCAGAGAAAAAGAGGGCTATTTCTTCGCATCTAGTGGTCGAGGCCAGAAGTATAGGAGGAGTGGATGAGGTTTGATTGCGAACAATGTTAAACCGTTCTCTGGGTCTATTTTTGGCTCGGTCCAGTTGTGCTCGGAAAAAAGATGCTTTTTGTTTAAAGATGTGTTTTTTGTAAGATGATCTTGCAAGTCTCAGGCGAGCTAGGTGCAAAGGGGTAGGGTGCTGTCCCCACGTTCTTTCCGTCCGTTTAAGTGAGCATCTTTCATTATTAAGCTCCGTATTAAACCATGATTTGGAAGGAATGGTTCTTTGGTTTTTAAGCTTCAGCGGGGCCAGGAGGTCCAGGGTATCCACAACTGCTTTGTTGTAGTATTCTGTAAGCTCATTCGCGTTCAGTGAGGGGAGGGATGGCGAGAAGTTGGGCATGGAGTTTGGATTCCAGTAAATCAGGGGGGATATTATTAAGATTTCTGGACAGTTTCATGGGTTTAATGATTTTTGTGGGAGGGGGGATGGCAGAGACCGCTATAGAGAACAGAATGAGATGATGGTCGGACCAGTCGATGGGAACGATGTTGGATGGGAGGGCTAGATCTTTGCTTGTAATGATGGCATCCTTTGGAATGGGTCGAAGATTTATAAAGTTGCTCGAGGTTATTGATCTCGAGAAGGTTGGATAGGAGGGTGATAGAGGGGTTATTGGTCTCATTCCACTGGAGCTTGAGGTCTCCCAGGAAAATGTTTTGGGAGTTGGAAAGTGACGATTGTGTAAGGTCGGATAGCTCATCAACGAAGGGATGTGTATTGCCGGGAGGGTTATACATGTTGTGAAGGCGAATGGGTTGGGAGCCGTTAATTTTGAGTTCAGCTTCGAGGTATTCAAAGGCGGAGTAATTAGTGTTATTGACAAGGGAAAGTTGTAATTCCTCTTTGAAGATGATGGCAACACCACCGCCTTTTCGGATGGGCCGGTCTTTTCTGAGAATGGAGTAGCCCGTAGGGGTGAGGAGGTCAAGGATGCTTGTCGAGTGGTCATTGAGCCAGGTTTCCGTTAGGAACGCGATGTCGATGGATTCACTAAGAATAGTTTCAGAGATTTCAGTGGCATGTCGAACAGCGGACCAACAATTAACAAGCATGCAGGAAAGAGGTTTAGGGGGAGTTTTGGGGAGTGGAAGGGAGTGGATGGAGGTGAGTTGGGGAGGTGGCCTAGGTGAGCTAGGTGAGAGGGGGGTTCGGCTAGTCCCCTATATGACAGGGATGCTGGAGACAGGGGGAGGCTGGATATTAGTGGGTGTGCAGGGTAGGGTCGGATTTGCAGAGGTCTAGGATCTCCATAGGTGAGAGGGGGCAGGAGGTGCGGAGAGGTCTGTGTGCGCTGCAGTGTAGAGGAGTTGTGCAAAATGGTTTGGGGGTAGTGGGATTAATATGTCTGGTGTGAGTGGAGTTTATCCGAAGTGGGAGGGCTCCGTTTTTGCGGGAATAGAAATCAGATCTAAGATGAGCGAGATCTCTAGTGAGAGTGGCGAGAATGCGTTCAATGTTGCCAAGAGAGTTAGATATAAGACTAAGGTGGGAAATTGGAGAAGGTGGAGGGAGTGGCACGGGGTGTTCATAGTAGGGCAAGAGGAGAGGCATGGAGGGGGAAGGTGGGTATATGGCCATAAAGGGTGAAGGAGGTGAAGAAGGAGGGGCAGGATTGTTCGGATGTTGGGTGAAGGGCGGGTCGGGATGGTGGGAGTCACGAGTTTCAAAGGGAGAGAGAATGGGTCTAGGGGAGGAGGTGTAGGGGCTTTTCTGGAATAGAGTGAGAGACGGTTCGGGCTGGTGGGTGCAATGAGTTTCGGGGGAGAGAGGATGGGTTTAGGAGAGGAGGAAAAGGGTGGGGTCAGAGGAGGAGGGGGAGGGCACGGAGAGTCCGTAGGGGTTGGGGGTTAGCACACGTGGGGTGGGGAGTGAGGCATGAGGGAGTACAGGTCGTGTGTGCGCGGGATTGGGAGCTGCGGGGAGTAGGGAGGACCTGGGGAAGAGGAGGGACCGTGGGAGTAGGAAGGGCCGGAGGGCTGAGCGGGGGTTGGAGGTCAACAATTGTATGGCATTGTTGGACGTGGACATGCTCATCAATTGAATGGCATTGTTGGACGTGGACATGTCTGCAGAGGGGGGTAAAGGATAAGGGAGAGGGGTTAAAGTGGAGGGCAAAGGATGAGAGGGGGAAGGTTGTTGGCGGAATTGTGAAGTTGGATGGTCAGCAATTTTAAGGCATTGTTGGACGTGGGCACGTATGCTGAGGGAAGTATAGGATGAGAGAGAGGGGTTAAAGAGGACGGCAAAGGATGAGAGGGGGGAAGGTTATTGGCGGACTTGTGAAGTTGGATGGTCAGTGATCTAAAGTGAAATTCAAAGGTGTTGAGGAGGGGAACGGCAGCTTGGATGAGGATGTTTCCGGTTTTAAAAATGGAGATGTCAATTTCCCCAGGAAAGGTAGGAGAGGGAGTCGTGGATAGTTTGTGGCCATGGGGGATTTTGAGGCACTTCGTGACTGGGAGAGATTGTAGGAAAGTGCGTTTCCATTTAGAGGGGCGTTTGGAATAGAAAATGTAGTTGGTAATAATAGGGGCGGTGAGGCTGTAGTAGTTGTCAACTACGAGTGTTTCAGGTTGTGTTTGAATGTTTTTTTGTGTGCGTATTCTGAGAGATTGGGGGGGGTAGAGAATGGACCAAGAGTTTGGGCCGTGTTTGGATAGATGCAGGGGAGGCATAGTAGGGTTGTGCGGAGGGGGCACTAAGAGGGAAGAGAGGGAGGTCAAAGGGGGTGTGGCAGGCGGAGGTAGGAGAGGGAGGTAAAGGGGGGTGTAGCAGGCGGTAGTAGGAGAGGAGGGGAATAGGGAAGGGAGGAGTGGAGGACGAGAGTGTAAGAGGAGGTTATGAGGAGGCTAGGGCAATAAGTAAGAAAGGACAAAGGAATCAGGCTGGTAAGGGGGGGAGGGCTAGGGTAAGGGAGTCTCCGCAGATTGAAAGGCAGCATTCGGAGTTCCCACAGCTATTGAAACACGGCAGTCAGGGTAAGCCCCAGCGTAAGGGAAGGTAGGGAGAAAAATCCACAAGCTCGGATGCAACAGACATGCCAGTGAGAATCCCCGTCAGGGCCAAGTAGGGGGGCTTATCACAGAGAGGAAAAGGGTGCAAAGGGGCATACATCCTCATTTGAAATCAATGCAGCCATATTAGGGGAACTTAAGTACAAAGTGCTGGACACACAGGACACTCACAGCAGTGGAGCAGTACAATTATAACGTTAAAAACTCCTACATCTTGCGAATGGTGGCATCGAGAATTAGGCACATCGTAAATCACACATCGAACAATACACTCCAGTAAATCAGGGCTGATTGGGGGGCAGATGTTGGTAAACAATGACAATAAAGGTGAGGCACAGGCCAATTTGGCAAGAGAAAATTGGGGGCAGTCTCAACATAAATTTAGCAATGAGGGATTCAGGGTCTTTAGAGGGTGCAGCTGTGTGTATCAGGGGGAGCGTGGACATGCAAATATCATTAGCTCAACATTGCAGGATACTGTCACTCCAGTCCGACATCCGGAATTGGTCAAATAGGAAAAACAATGAGGGGCGAAATTCAGGGTAAGGCCATTAGGGGGAGCTCCGGTCTAAGGAATGGTCTGGAGGACTGGATCAGTATAAGTTCACAGATAAGAGAAATCAGGGGTGTTGCTGTAGAAAGGGGCACTGTTCTTTTTAGGTTTCGACCTGGCGAGGGCACGCAGTGCCCCTCCCAGATCGAAAACTCTTGTCAACCGTATGGATGTTCGGACCGCCTCCGTTTGCCATTGGCTAGCTCCATAAATGGACGCTAGCCATTGGCAAACAGAGGCGTCCGTCAAATCCCGAGGCGACTGGTGGGCGTTCCGGCAATGTTTTTCCCTCTCC
The DNA here is from genome assembly GCF_964261635.1 of Lissotriton helveticus. NCBI lineage: Eukaryota > Metazoa > Chordata > Amphibia > Caudata > Salamandridae > Lissotriton > Lissotriton helveticus. The sequence continues at coordinate 1,706,194,808 of NC_136057.1, read as the reverse complement.
ACCCTTTTCGCATCGTCATTGGGCGGAGTTTCGTTTTTTTTTTTTTGCTGTTTGTTTTCCTCATTTCATGCCGACCACGGCCGCCGGAAGAAGTCCAGGTGAGTGCGTTCCTCCCCCCCCCTCCCGCTGTCCGTGTCTTTCCCGCCCCCCGCTTCCGTGTCTTTCTCGCCCCCCCCCCTTCCGTGTCTTTACCCGCCCCCCCCCCCCGCTTCCGTGCCTTTCCTTGTTCTGCCAGAGAGGTGCCATGATATTTTTTGCTAAACTTTTTTATCCATAACGAACAGCTGGAGTTTCGTTTTTGCATTTTTGGGAGCATAGGGGGAGATGCTGGACCGTGAGCGGAGGAAGGAGAGTATAGTGGCCTCCCTGGGGGCCCCGGTGGGGAGGCCAGAAATGAGGAGAGGGGAGCCCATACCAGCAGGTAGGCCCCCCCGGGTCAGGACACTGCCGAAGACCGCAAGCCGCCTGCGGGGGAACGACGGGCCCCCACCCTTGCGGGTTCGCCGGAGCACGACAAAGCCTGTAGGTCTGCTCCCGACCCTGGCATCCGAGGCCACCGACCCTCCGGAGGATGCAGAGCAGCGCCGGGAGTCGGCACAGGGGGGTCGCGTCCTCTTCCCCCATCCCCCGGGAAGAGGAGCCCAGGGGGCTGAGTGACAAGGTAAGACTCGTCCACAGACAAGACAGGGAAAGGACCGGGTGCTTAATCTGTACAGAGCAGATTGTATGTCCCGGCTTCGCTTTGCACGCTCTGTGATCTTGGGCATGTCGTTCCCAAGTGTGTGCAAAACGTATATACATTATAAAGCAGGTGGTGCCCCTGAGTACTCGCCTGCAGTCGTGAATTCTGTGTCTGAACAACTGTTCTGCTTACAAAGTTTATCCACACATGCGTACACGTCTTTCACAGGTCAACATTTACTCTTTATTTAACCCCTTCGATGCTGATGACGGAACCGTTCCGTCATCAGTCACGGCTGAGCTGTGCTGATGACGGAACGGTTCCGTCACGACCGCGCCCTGTTCTGGAATATCCAGCACAGGGCGCGGCTACGGCGCCGCGGTCAAGGTGTTAAAGCATGGCATTGCTGCGCATACTGTGGTTTAATTCCTGTCTAAACAACACGAAAGTGTCCCAAAACCTTTTTTTCTGCGTTTCCGTGAATCTCCCACTTGCTGTTCCCCTCTTGCCTTTAATGTTTTTTTTCGAAATCCATATCACTTTCCGGTATTAATATATGTCGAGGACATACAAAAGTCGTCGCTCTGGTATTTTTTTTTCTCGGTGACTTTAACTCCTTGTAAGCCCCCTTATTACCCGTCCCCGTATTCCTCGGGTGTCAGGGTTCCTTTAAGCACTATCACTACGGCTACAAGTCGCGCTTTTTGCCTGTTTTACATTTTAAATTTAGTGTGTAGCGTAGGATAGGTTGATGAGTTAATGTACGTGCTGCAGAAATCTGTTTGCTACCTGCAACTAGCCATGAGCTGGAAACCCCGAAGCAAGTCAAAACAATGAGTAACATTTGGTTCGTTAAAAATAAAACGTTTATATAAAGCCTACGGAGCTACATAAAATATATGTTGATATGTTTTTATTCGTGTCACAGTTTCCTCTCTTGCGACCTTGGCCTGGGCGAGTTTCTTATTTCTACCACATCCAGTTCTCAGGGTAAGCGTTTTTGAGGTGTAGAAGGTTCTTTTTTGCTGTCGTTTTGTGCGGATGAGTGACCCTCCCTCCCCACCCCATGCCCTCCCTCTCGTATTTTTTAAGGGTTACCTCTACTGATGGCGTCTGAGCTGAAACACGCCATAGACTGTCCAGAAGGGGATTTGCGCTGAAAATAAAATGCCCAACAATTGCCTATTCTAATTATCCCATAAAATGTCACTGAGACCATCTGCTCCGCACGAGGCCATGAATCGAAGTGGCATGGAGTGTGGAGACAGTTGAAAGAAGAGGGAAGGCAGGCTGAAAGGGTACAGTTTTCTGATAGCTAGTGGTGTAAGTCAGGCTTTATGTAGCAAATCTGTTCATAATCACACCAAGAAAAGCATGTTTTAGGGCAGTTAGTGTCACACTCCGGCCCCTTTAAAAAAAATGTATTTTCCTGCCAAACACAAACTCGAAAGTGAAATAGGGCATAGTGGCAAAACATGATTTACACAGGATCACAAAATTTGATCAGTTTATTAGGCTAGGAATGAATTCCATGTCTTCTACTTTGAAACTTTGCGACTAAATGCACCCGTTGCAAATGCACAGAACCACAGCTACAAATTCTGAACCAGCACCTTTAACCATTTCCCGTCTATAGCATTTACATGCTCCAAAACGAACTGTAATTCTACAATGCCTGAGTATAATTCCCCCCACGATGATTATTTGTTTACAAGTGTTTTTCCTAAAGTCCTCTTTGCTCTGAAGCATATGAGCACTATAGAAATAACACGCGTAATCTTCAATCTTTAGTGCAGTAAACAAACAGTTATTCAATGACGGATGTGCAATGTTTAGTGCTGTACATATGATAGTTTAAGTGAAGTCATTTTTGCCGGGTGTCTCTGTCTGGTGAGTATTACCTCCTAGCTAAGACTTGTTTTTTGTATCTATCTCTAGCCAGTTTTCATCGTAGTGCAAAATGCTAACTATAATAGTTGCAATACAAATCGCATTTGCGAGAGATTAAGCTATTGCCATTGTAAATGACAATGCCATTTATTTATCTGTTTTTAAAACCAACACATAAATAAAAAGTTTGTCATTCACAATGCCAATAGCTCAAACTTTTCCAAAGGCGAAACCGTTGCATTGTAAATGCTTGTTTTTTTATCTCTCTGTTGGCTACGCGTCCATCTTGAGTAGCCTAGAAGGCTTCAGATCCCGGCTAGACGCCATTTTGTTGGACTTTTTAAAGGGGGGACATGATTAGCTCCAAAACAACCAAGACAACCAAGAGATCACACAGTTATGTTGCAACCGTGCATCTACCACACCTTTTAGCGCTGCCTCAACTCCTCTAATTCACATTAGCCCAGTTAGTCTCCCTACCCCAAAGCCACTAATAAAGTAGCGCTCCTTCGCGTGTCTCCACTCGCATCATAACAGCAAATGAAGCAATGCTGGGCGAAGGCAGAAGGCAGCCTTAGTGAGGCAGGCCCCGATCGGTGCTGGTGGGGGGTTCACAACAATTAACTAAATTCCCTGCTGGGAACCTCGGCAGTCTGGTCCCAGTCATAAAGTGAGCAATGGCAAGTCCGAGTGAGCGGACGTACTGAAGGTTCCGAGGCACTTTGATGCCTCGAGGCGCTATGTCCTACGAGGCAGCGGTGAGGCGCTTTGTGGTTCGGAAGCGCTCAGTCAAGGGAGGTGGCGGCGACGAAGAAGCCTCAAGGCGCTCTGTCATAAGAGGCAGCGGTGAGGCGTTGTTGTGGTTACGAGCCCCTCATCTAGGAGAGGTGGCGGCAGAGAAGGGGCTGCAACATTATAATTGCAGGGGATGATCGCAGACCAGCAGTGGGTTAAGGATGCGGAGGTCGAAGTTCGATTTCTGGCCCCCCATGAGGAGAGACAAGCAGCGCATCAGACAGAGAAGCGGCGTGGGCCTGGGCAGACAACTGCCTCTTCTGTGGCGCAAGGCTGCATCCCCGGCAGTGATGAGGCACCAAGAACTCACCGTCCGCATGAGGAGAGACGAGCGGCGCATCTGGCAGAGACGCGGCGTGGAGCTGGGCAGACAACTGCAGAGGGATCACCTGTAGAGGGATCACCTCTTCCTCGCCCATCATGTGTCCTGCCGAACGGCAGGGGGACTGACGCCATCTGGAAAATTCCCCGGGGCTGTTGCCCAGTGGGAAGTCCGGGTTATCAAGTAGAGGCGTCAAAGGCGAGGGAAAGGAGGATAGGCCATATCTGATGCCACACCGATCCCAAGCCTCCATAGTCACTCTTGAGATTGGAGAGAGATATAGATTCCGGGGCCTCTGTGCTTTCTTTAGAAAGGGGATCTCCCAAAGGCCACTGCGCGATCCTGAAAGAGCCAGTGCCTTTTCCATTCAACCAGGTATCTTAGTTGGGTTGCCTGAAAGTACAGTTGAGTTGTAAATTCAGTATCCCAAGGCCCCCCGCACTGGGAGGTAGATAGCTAACCTTTCTCTTCATTCGGGGTAGTTTCCCAGCCAAGACAAATTGATGCAGTCTGTATTGTAATTTGGTAATAATCCCTTTGGGGGAGCTTGGGGAAGCGTTTGAAAGATATACAGGATTTTGTGTAAAATGGTCATCTTGATGGCTTCGACTCTATCCAGCCATGAAATTGTGTGCGATCTCCCTCGGGCTAACTCAGACTTGAGGTGACTGTGTAGGGATTAGTAATTAAGGAGTGAGGTTTCGTCAACAGTGAAGGCCAGCGTGATCCCCAGGTAAGGGATCACCGATTTTGCCCACTATGTAGGGTATTGTGCAGCGAAGCAGGCTTCGAGGGAAGGGGGCATAGGTAGATTCAAAGTTTGAGACTTGGCTATGTTAACTCGGAATCCCGAGTTGGGACCAAATATCTCTAGCTCCGTCATGAATGCCGGGTGGGACATCGTCGAGCTGTCCAGTGTTGCCAGCATGTGTGCCGCGTATAAGTTAATCTTATGTTGTCCCCCCCCCCCCCCCCCCGCCCCCTCCCCCCACCACCCCGAAGGTGGTTCCTATGATTTTAAAATTGTCACGGACTCTATGAGCCCAGGGCTCCGTATAGAGGGCGAACTGTAGGGGGGACAAGGGACAGCCCTACTGAGTGCCTCTGTCAATGGCGATGGGATCTGATGTATGTGGGAAGGTGATTGCAATTTAGTACCCAAGCCTGGAACCTCCCGGTGGTGCTTAAAGTAGGCCAGGACTTGTTCTAGGAAAGGCCAGCGAACCCTCTCCAAGGCCTTCTCGGCATCAATAGCTAAAAGCTTATATTCTCCTGGGGTACTTGAAACCTTCTTAATGATATGCAGCACTCGTTTAATGTCATCGCTAGTCTGGTGTAGGTGGAATAAAACCCACCTGGTCTTGGTCTACAAGGGACTGCATACTTCTGCCCAATCTGGATGCTAAGATACAGGTGAACAGTTTGAGATCGACGTTCAGTAGGGAGATCGAACTGTATGAACTGCATTGTTGTTTATCTTTACTGGGCTTAGGGATGACCGCCACCAGGGCTGTCAGCATGGAGGGAAAATAGCTGGGTTAGGAGCGGGGCAAGGACTTGACAGAATTTTTTATAGAATGTGGACGGGAAGCTATCGGGGCCAGGAGACTTCAGCGAGGCTATTTGGTATGAAGAGAGGGGGTATGTATGTGAATTTGCAAGGTAGGATGTACAGTCTGCAAGGTCCAGATGTTGATCAGTGCATAGGTCTGCATAAAAGTCTTTGAATACGTCCGCGATGGCGGCATCATCTGTGATCTGCATCCCGTTGCGTTAAGGAGTGAGTGGACGCCCATCTTCTGCTGCTGCATGCATAGCCTGTTGGCCGCCTCCTAGCCCATTGGCTAGGAGGCGGCCACCCTTGTCACCTTGTCAACTCTGACATAAAAGGTGTGACGCAAATGAAGAGCCGCATATTCTGCTCTATCGAGGTCAATACTGGCCAGTTGCGCTCGTGCCTGCCCGGATAGTTGATTCCTTGTCTTCCTTCACGCTTTATTATCCGCGCCTGAAATGGCGATGAGTTCCCCGCGTACAACCACCTTGATGAGAGCTTCCAAATGCTTGCAACTGAGACATCATGGGGAATCGTTAAGAGCCAAATAGTCAGTGATGGCCTTGTGAACCTGCCGTACCACCTCAGGGTGCTGCAATAGTGTCACACATCTGCCAGGACCAGGCCAGGCGGTGCATGGTGGGAAGCGTCAACTCCAGAGTTCTAGCTTCATGGTCTGACATGGCGGGGAGGATCTCCGCTACGGAGGTAAGAATGTCTTTCGTGCTCAGGAAACAATCCACTCTAGCATAGGTCTTAGGTGTATGAAAGAAGTAAGAGTAGTCGCAGGTATGGGGTGAAGTGTCCTCCACATATCCAAAAGCCCTAGGTCCATGAGCCAACCCTGTCCTCCTTTGGTTAATGTTCCAGCATTGCTGTGTCTCTGCGCCAACCTGTCTAGGTCATTGTCCAGGACTAGGTTTAGGTCTCTCTCCTTAAGATTCTCTGTTCCTGAGTGTGAAAACGTCTGGCAAGGTTGTCCTTAGGAATGCCTCCTGGCCTTCGTTAGGGGCATAGATGGATGCCACCACAAAGGACCAGCCATTAAGAGTGAGATGGTAAGCCAAAAGGCAACCCCTCGCCTCCGCTTCCTTCAAACTGATCTCCCCCCTGAAAGTATGAGCCACCCCGCTGTTTTAGTGCGTCCCGAGGATAAGAATTGTTGTGGGAAGGCTCGTAAACGGAGAATATGATAATCCTGTGTAAGGAGGTGTGTCTCCTGGAGTAGGCAAAGGTTGGCCTTCAAGTTCTCCAGGTAGGATTTGACCGTCCTAAGCTTAATTAGGCTGTTGAGGCCCTTCACATTAAGGGAGAGAACCCTGAGAGGAGTGTCCCCCCACAGCATGGTAGGGAGGAGCGAACATCTATCCCTATTGGCGCCCTTTGAGTGGTGCGGGAGATAGTGCTGTGCCTCTATGAATTGGCCATTGCAGTGCGTACCTCGTGTCATCGACGGATTCGGATGGGCAGATCTCCCCGACACCCTCGAACGCCACCGAGGGCGACCACCGGGTGTGGGTCAGAGATGCTGAGCTATCCGCTGACCGATCGATACCCAACACCTTGCAGGACTCTTCCAGTGACCGCAGCTGTAAAAGATGCCTTTCCAAGCGGAAAATGAGGCGGAAAGGATGCCCCCATGAGTAAGGCACTCTCATGATCCGGAGTTGGGAGATCGCTGGTCTGAAGGCACATCTCTTTTGCAAAGTGGATGCTGCCTGGTCCTGCAAAATGGGTGGATAGTGGATCTTGGAAGGCAATGGGATGCTTCTCCTGGGCCTTGCACAGGATGTCCTCCTTCTGGTAGAAGTTTTGTATACAGACCTGAATGTCCGTCAGTGGGGACGGACTGTCTCCACATGTGGAGGGCCAACTCAGTGAGCCCGGTCCATGTTTATTTCCGTAGTCAGGGGCGCATCAAGGACCGCACAGAAGTGAACCGCAACATAGCCAGTGAGGTCCCTGCCTTCTGCTTTGGACAAAATACCCTTGATCCGGATGTTATACTGGAAAGATCTGTTCTCGAGATACTCCACATGTGCCAGTAAGTCCAACTGTTGATCAGGGAGACATAGGATTTCCTGTTGCAGCAGCTGAATGTCTTCCACATGACTGTTGTCGTGGGCCTCCAGAGCTGCTAAACGATCACCCAGGGAGTCCATATCCCTTCTGAGTTCTCTGATATTGCTGCAGAGGTCCTTCTTGAATTCCTGTAGGTTATCTCGGAGGGATGTGAACAGGGACTCGAGGAAGGAGCGTGTCACGGGTTCCTCCGAATTCTCCTCATGTGACACAGAAGGGAGTGTTAGCTGTGGGGGGTGATCCCCAGTTCTCCCCGCAAGCCTGAAGAGTATCTCCTTCACAATGTGGTCTTTCTTTGTTCGGTCCGTAGTCCTCGCCAGGCGGGCTAACCAGAGTCGCCAGGGGTTCCATATGTGCTCAGCAGTCCCAATCGTGGTGCAGTCACCAAGCAGTGGCAGGCCCGCAGGGCGATGTCCCTTCCCTTCCCTGGTGTCTACCACCTGGGGTCTGCTAGGTTCTAACTTGCACCCTCGCCCAGGGGTGCTCCCCAAAAGGCAGCATGACATGACAAGCTCACACTGAGCCAGAGAGGGGGTGGACCGGATGCCACCATGGGTCTACTCGTGGGGGTCCGCTACTTTCTTCACCCCAGAGGATGCTGTAGGGAGAGGGTCTCGGTTCATGGCCTGTGTGCATCAACAAGAAGGACTAGGGGCCCGCAGCTGCATCCTCTCACCTCTGCCAGGTCAGTACGGTCCACGAAGCGAGGTACCACTCAAGGCACGGGCCTGGGGTCCCGTCCCAGCCAGCCCTTGGGGATCAGGCACCTGGCTTAAACAGCAGCGTCGGCTCCAGTCCCGCCCCTGCCACAGGTCTCCACCGCAGGGCCTTCTTTCCCAGTCCACACTCCCTACTTGCCTGGTGCACTGGCGCCTCTGATTCCGTCTGTGGCCGGTAGGCATGTGGCCGCTCAACCGCAGCGGGAGGGCTGCAGCTTCATTCGGTGCACCTCAACTAAGGCGCACCAATGGGCCTTGGTCAGCTGTAGGCCTGAGGTACCTGGATCACCTCTTCCGGCAGATATAGCTCTCTCTACCCGAATCGTCTTCTGTCCATGAGCCGGGCACATGCTGGGTCCAGGCAGCCCACTCAGTCCTTTCCACCGGGACTCCGGCAGTTTCAGCAGCTAGGTCCAACGCCCGTGCCACTCAGGCCAGAGCCACCGCAGGCTCGAGCTGGGAAACCGCAGCAGGCAGGTCCGTCCGGGCTGGCACTCTCTCTCACGGGCCGCTCTCGACTCGCTGGCCTCCCAGCATGGCAGGTGAGTTCCCTCGGTGTCAGATTGGGTCTCAAGGAGGCACCAGAGCAGCCTGTCAAGATCCGCTCCTCAGCCGCTCGCGGGCAGGTACAGCAGGGCAGAAACGCTAAATTGTGGCAATGGATATGGGTGGTGAGCGGGAGAGACGGAGAGGAGTGTCTCTCATGGCCTCGCCCCATATTTGTGACAGTAGTCTAATTTAGACAAAACTAAGGCTGTCACAATAGTTGTTTACAAAGCTGATGAAATATGGGGAGGATTTTATTTAAATCTTTAGTGTATAGGAGGAAATAGTGGCATTGACTTGGTTGCCATACATTTGCGAGTTTGCTGTCATTAGGACATTGCATTTTTTACCTTTCTAGCCAGTAATGGGAGAGTGTCTAGCTCAAGAGGCCAACAAGATGGGGACCAAAAGGAGACCTCTTTACTGAACAGAAAGACCTCTGCCTTCCCAGAGTTTAACATCAAGCAGTTATTATTCATCAGATCACTGACTGCCAGCATACAGTTATGAAATCTGTTACTGGTGTTATCATCATTGCATGAAGAAGGGATCTGAGTGTCATCCACTTAAGATGTAAGGGAGATACCAAATGATTTGATCAGGCTGGTCAGTGATGTTACATAAATGTTCAATGGATTGGAGATCAGCGAAGACCCCTTAGGGACTCTGCAGGGCAAGGAGAAGGATTCAGATTCAAACTCCTTTAGTAACTCTCTTGTGAAAAAGGAACTCAAAAGGGCCAGAATGACCCCCTTTATCCCAATTTTAAAGAGGCGGTTGCTCAGGAATCCGTGGTTGACCGTATCAAATGTTGTCTATAGGTTAAGTATGAGGAGTGCTGCTTCCCCCCCCCCCCCCCATCAAGAGTTGCTCTAATATCCTCAGTTGCCAATATCCAGGCCGTTTCAGTGCTGTGGCCGCTCCTAAATCGGAACTGGGTGGGATCTAAGATCTGGTGCTTCTGTATGAAAGTAGCTAATTGCTGATTCATAGTTTTTCCACGATTTTAGTTGGAAAAGGAAGCCTAGAGATGGCACAGTAGTTATTTAGATCCCTAGGATTAAGGTTGGATTGTTTTTTTGCAATGGAAGTATAGATGCACGTTTCCATTGTTTGGAAAAATAGCCAGATGTAAACATTGTATTGAAAATTTCCATGAGATGATTTGCAATAATGTCAGGATCCAGTTGAACAATAGATGGGGGACAGGGATCAAACTTGGAGGCATATTTAGCTCTTGTACCTGTCCCTTCATGAGCAGGGTCAATTCAGTGAACATGTTGTTCTCTGTACAAGAGGAAATCAAACTACTTTCCTTTGACTCCGATTCATGTTAGAGGAGAACCTATTGTAGATCAGTTCAACTTTGTTTTGGAAAAAAGTAGCGTGTTGCAGAAGGATTGGCTACTTCCTGTCAACTTATTACAAGCTACATTGGAGAGCTTATTGAATGTCTGAAACATTGTTTAACTTAATTTTTTGCTGATTTAGTTTTTTGGGTATACTATCGGGATTCTTTTTCCTGTAACGGGATCTTATATTCTAAAATGCACTTTCTATAAAAAGTTGTTTGTTAAAATGCCATCTAGCGTGTGACGTGCAAACTGGGTTGGGCCATCCATCAATTGGGTGAGGCCAAAGTAGGACATGTAATCAGTTAAAGCCTCTGTATCTTTATCCATGTGTGCCTCCAATTGAAAATGAAAGTCTGGGGGGGGAGGAGCTACGACACCAACCGAGATGGCCGCGTAGTCTCCCGGCTCCGATGACCTCCGCCCGTTGATCTATTATCCTGTTGTTCATTCTGATTACCTGTACCGGATCCGTGCGTGCGATTTGACCCGCATTCCGGTGGTGCAATCCCGGCGTTTCTCCGCCTTTGTGGAGCGGAGCTACATCGATGGGCGCATTGAGGCCTGACCCACCAGGGAAGCCGGGGTCTCGAGTGCCGGCTCTGCCGGGTCAGAATTAAATAACAACGGACTGCTGAATGTGTTTGGGTCCGGTCTCTGGAGAACCTGGATTTTTTTCCGACTGCTCTGCTATCATCAGCTGCCTGGTGCCCTGCATAGGTGAGGTGACGAGTGCTACACGGTGCTGTGTCGTGGGGGTCCCTGACCAGGGGTTCGACGTTCACATCGCCGATCCCCCGGGTTGGTTCCTGGCTGCGTACTACTGCTCGCTAACCGTCAGTCCCTCATGGCTTCTTCCTGCTCCGCCTAATCTTGCCCCGGGGAAGGCGCCTCTCCGGGGGGACTACCATGTTGGAGGGCGAAAGGCATCTAGCGGAGCAGGCTCGAATTGGCCCGTCACTGAGGACGGTGCTGCAGGCACTTATGGCACTTAAGGGGACTATCGAAGTCCAGACTTGCAGTTTGTTGTCTGCGTCGGATGGACTCGCGGGCTTGAGACCGGATCATGGCTTGCCGCCCGGGACCCGGCAGCCAGCCCGCCTTTCAAAAGAGGTTTTGGAGACGTATTTTGACCCGGCGTTGGGAGCAGAGTTTGCCCCTACTGTAGTGGATCTACCTGATTGTGATGTGCCTGACCTCCCAATGGAACTGTCGGAACCCCCGATTGTGTATCCCTCGGAACATTTACAAGTCGTCCCCATTTTGGAACCTTCTACTTTCTATCGGTTGCTGTTTCGAACTGTGTCGACTCCCCTCCCCTGTCGCTCTTTCAAGATGGCGGAGGGGGTACGGCTTGGCCTCGGTGGCGCGGAGGGGCAACATTGGTGCCAGCCATCTACATTGGGATCTGCCGTTCTTTTCTCCGCTGTGTACTCCTGTTTTGCTGACTTTTGTGGTATTTTGTGGAAAAGGCTTTCCTTAATTGTCGACTTCAGTGACTTTGATCGTAGGGGCCAGGGTTGAAATTGTATCTGGGTCTCTCCTTGTGGCACTATGTTTACCGGGATTGTTTTATTGACCTAACGGAGTCCGGGTGGGGCTGGCTACAACGGGGGAAGGAGACCGGGAGTCCGCAGAAATATGCCCTCCTCCGCTTTCCCTTATTGAATGGGGTTCTTTGTCCTTTCCTTTCTTCCCTTTCTCCTATATTTCGGGTTTTGGTTACTGGGCGATAGGCACGCTGCTAGGGGGTGGCCGTAGTCATCAGCAGGGGTGCAGGGTGGGGGGGTGTAGGGATGGGTGTTTATATTTTGGTTCTATGGCCTCTTTTCTCCCTTCTCTTCCTTTGTCTTTTCTTACTTTCCTTTTCCGGGTTAGTGTAGTGGGTTCGACTTTCTTTACGTCTTTGTTTCTACATTTGTACCTTGACCTTTATGAGGTTTTGGCGCTATGAGGCGGACAATAATGATGGCGTTGCCGAATAATACTGTGCCAGTTTATCCTGATGTCGTATGTCTTAACGCCGTCAACTTGCATGATAGTGAGCTTATTTTGGATGCGTTGTTCTTTTGCTCGCCTCCCCATTGTAATTCGAGACACTGTACGACACCTGATCCTTTTTACTTCTTATTGTAAAATGAGAACCTTTTTATCCTGTTTCCGAGATGAATCGCCTTTCTAACTGATGTGCTCTATGGATGGAGTTCCTATGCTCCCCGGGGTGGTGTAGTTGCAGTTGGGGTGTAATAACGTATCGCATTGCTTGGCGGCCAGCCCTGGGGGTTGTAGGCCCTTCTCTGTATTTGATGGCTACTGTTAAATAAAGGTTTTCAAAAAAAAAAAAAAAGAAAATGAAAGTCTGTAGGACTGTATAATCTGAAGAATGTTAACACGGTTCCAAGAGGCCTGTAACCTCTATAAAAATGTTACGAAGTCCGGGTGGACGATAAATTAACAGACCCTTGCCTGACTGGTTGTATGTTTTTACAACGAACTCCGTTGTAACGCATGCCTTTACCACGCATGCGTTACAACGGAATGCTATTTTCACGCTTATCCTTCTACACGTATTTTTCCGTGGTGACGTCATACGTAGTTAATAAGAAACGGCCGTTTCCTTCCTCTGCGACGCCGTTTGCCTGCACATCTCGAAAGGTTAGTGTTTTTTTTGGGGGGGGAGCCCCCCCACCCCCCTTTTTTTATTTGTACCCTTTACCACGCATGCTTTTACTACGTACCTCGTAGTAAACGTATGCGTGGTAAAGGCTTTCGTTGTAACCACGCATGCGTTGTAATGCATGCGTGGTTAAGGTTTTCGTTGAAACGGCCGCGTTGTAGTGGCCGTTTCCCTGCCTGACTGAGTTTTCGACAATTCAGTATTAAAGGAAAGTGCTTCACACTCCAAGGAGGAAACTAATTGAAAAATTGACAGCATGTGGTCTCAATATATGACAGCTAATCTGCCACCCGTCTTTTGAGTCATATCTAATCTGTAGGGAGAATAACCAGGGGTTACTGCCGAGACCAAGTCTGGGCAGAGTAGGAATGTGCCCACGTTTGTTATGTAGGCAGTATCCAGATTGTGATAATCAAGAAAAACAGCAAATTTTATTTTGCGTTTCACAAGTGACTGCGTTAGAGAGCAAAACTTCCACAGCTTCCTCCCACATTAGAACTGTGAGATAGACTGAATGACTGAGGTATATAAATATAAACTGAATCATGTGGCATCTATGTGAATTCCTGCCCACAGACCATCAAAAAAGAATTACTCACTATACCAATTTCATTGCATGGTGCTCGTGTATCAGGGTGTGTAAAATAACCTAAATGAAAGTGCACCTCAACATTGTGAGATGACAAGGATTATGATGCACAGATCAATGAGAAATATTTCTCATATTCTAGCTCCCTAGGGCTTGTTATCATCTTTTACACATTATTCCCAGGTTCTTGGTAACCGGAACATAGAAAGGACTATGGTTTGGCTTATAATTATCTTGATCAGCCAAGACGAAAGTCGCTGTTTTCCTATTTAAAATCACTCTGATTTTCTTGTATAATTCATAAGGCCCTCACAAAATTGGATCCTCCCAGATCCTTCTTGCAGCTGCTGGTATATCTTGACCTAGAGATGGTACAATAGTTTGAGAGGACAATCTCAAAATCCACCACATCTTCTCCAAAATGTCATGCTATTTTCTAATTGTGATGTTCAGGTTTCTGTGTCATGTTCCAAATGAGAAGATGATTATTCATCATATGATTCCATCAAAAACTCTTGAGCAATACATTTATGATGACATAGCCAATGCATTTTGTCTTCGCCTCAGGACTTGGTTTGTAAAAACACATACATGTATCTGTAAAATGGGTCACTATATGTTTGCGGCATGTGAGCTGTAGATCACATGCTTTGTATACTCCTGCCATCTAGTGTTGGGTCCGGATGTTTGCAAGTTGTTTTTGTTCGAAGAAGTCTTTCCAGTCACGAGGTAGGTGACTGCTTCTTTTGGTGATAGTGCACATGGGTATCCTCTCCATTGTTAGTTTTTTTTTTTCCTGCCATCTGGTTCAGACGGGTATTGCTGCTCTCCGCTTCGAAATCGATCCTCTGGTTCCCTCTCGGTGCGTATCTCTCTCTACCTCTACGGTATTGTTCATGATCGTGCTTCTATCTTTGCGGTTCAAACCAAACCTCTAATATTCGACAATTTGATCGAAACCTCTGCGGTCGGCCTTCCCAGCCCATCCGCGTCCTTTCGGCCCCTCGTCGATGGAACGGACTCCATTTAAATTCTGCCCTCTGTGCAACTCAAAATAAGCACGCACAGACTCTCATCAGGTGTGTAATTGGTGCTTGTGCCCCCAGTACAAGGAGCAAGACTGCGCAGCGTGCCGCTCTTTCAGGTCGAAGAAAACTCTCCCTAAGAGATGCAGCAGTTGGATGTCACACCAGACCTCTTTGGTGAAGAATCTGAGCAGGAAGAGGTATCCGTGCCAGAAGAAGAGATGGCTTCGGCTCCATCTGTCTCCAGGTCTGACCTACAGATCGACCTCGAAGACGACTATGTGCTGCAGAGACAAGGGGACGCAAGTACTGAAGACACCTTCTCCCCCCCCCCCCCCCACCCCCACCCCGACCCTAAAAAATGTAAGGCTTTGGCACCACCTCCTCCTCAAGGCCGAGGTCGGCACCGAGAAGAGGTTCCTCACGCCCGCCCCGCCCCATGGCTTGAAACACTCCGAAAAGCCTTCCAGCTCGGGACCGAGCTGGCCAAAGCCCACTTCCGAGCCAAAACCTTCAGTCTCCAGATCCAAGATTGGTTCCGCACCAAAATCTTGGGAACCAAAATCTTTGAAACATAAAAAACCTTTGGAGTCAAAATCCTCAGCACCAAAAGGACTTTCCTGCTCAGCTCCGAAAGCTTTGGTGCCGAAATCCAAAGACTTGATGGCAACACAACTGGATCCAAATAAAGACACTGTACCGCCTGTATTGAATCCAAAACAGAAAAAAAATGTACATCCATCCAGATACAGGACACATTCATGCCAAAACACCATTCAAGCACAAGCATCCTGATGAGGAAAGCCCATACAAAATTCCTTTGAAAATATAAAGTGTAGGCACTAGCCCTTTCCTTACTTTTCCATCTCCACCTCCTCCCTCTTTACCACAGCTTGATCCATTAAATATTACACCAGGCCACTCTTCTCCACCTCAACTTGATACAGGTGACACTGACCACGATGATGATGTACAAGTACTCGATCTTTGGACGGATTACACTATTGATCCTCAACAGGATACAGACCCTGATCTTTATCCTGCTAGGCCATCTCCACCTGATGATATGTCATACTAACTACTTATTGCCAGGGCAGTAGAATACCACGGGGTGGAGCTACATAAACAGTATTTAGAAGATTTTCTATTTGGCACTTTAGGTACACATAAATCTAACCAAACACTCCCTATGTCAAGGGTATGCTGAGGCATAAGGACTATATTTTTAAAGATCCTGTCCGTGCTAGAATTCTTACTCCCAGAGTGGACAAAAAAAAAACCTTTCCCCACAGATCCTATTTTTATCGAGGGTCAGTTACCACTTGACTCTCCAGTAGTATCAAATGCCAGTATAAGGGCTAATTGTCAAGCATCTGGGGCTGCCCCTCCCACAGATAAAGATTCAAAACTTATCGATGCTTCGGGAAAACGTGTAGCAGCACTAGCAGCTAATCACTGGCGTATTGCCAATACACAGGGCCTACTATTCCGGTATGATCGAGCCCATTGGGATGAAATGGACAATTGCTTCAGTCTCTCCCAGACAAGCAGAAGCCAAAAGCTCAGGACTTAGTCCAAGAAGGGAAGTTAATTTCCCATGCTTCTATTAGATGCGCTCTAGATGCAGCTGACACAGCAGCTAGAGAAATAAACACTAGCATCTTGTTAAGACACCATGCTTGGTTACGGATTTCAGGATTCAAGCCTGAAGTCCTACAATCCATCTTAAATATGCCATTTGATCAATAACATCTTTTTGGCCCCAATGTTAATTTAGCACTCGATAGATTGAAAAAGGATACTGATGTGGCAAACTCAAGGGGAACACTTCAATCTCCCTCAAACAGAGGTTCCTTTATAAAGGAGGGTCCAAGTCTTTTGGTACCGACCAGAGCACTTCCTCCTTCAAAGGTAATTCTGAATCCTCCTTTACAAAACGTTTTTAGAGAGGGTGTTATAGAGGAAATAGTCCTAGGAGCAGAGGTAAAAACCCCACACCACGCATTTCCCCTTGCTCAAACAAGCAGTGACTTCCCAACGGTTCCAGCCGACTATTCCACACCTGTCAGCGGAAGACTTCAAAACTTTCTCCCCATTTGGAACTCAGTAACATCTGACAAATGGGGGCTTGGAATTATCCAACATGGCTACTGCCTTCAGCTTGCCAACAATCCTTCAAACATTCCTTCTCGATCCCACAAAATGTCACCAGAACATCTACACCTACTTTATCAATCCACTTGATGCTTCTGTGCAAAACATTATTTGTTGCATTTGCAACAATGTGAATTAGCTTACACATCCATTTGCTTACATCTAGCAGCTATAGCTGCATACTTATAAAACAGACAACATCTGTCTGTATTCAGAGTACCAGTGATTAAAGCATTCATGGAGGGATTAAAAAGAGTAATACCTCCAAGGATTCCACCTGCTCCAGAGTGGAATTTAAACTTAGTTCCTACAAGGCCAATGGGTCGACTTTTTGAACCATTGCACAAATGTCAACTACAATTCCTATCATGGAAAGCTGCTTTCCTCATAGCAATAACCTCACTAAGGAGAGTTGGTGAACTCCAGGCATTAACCATACGAGAACCTTTCTTTCAACTTTTCAAGTATAGAGTGGTTATTCGTACTAATCCTACATTCCTCCCTAAAGTAGTTTCTGCTTTTCATATCAATCAGTTGAGTTTCCTTTTTTCTTTCCTCAATCTGATTCTGTAGCAGAACGAGCTCTACGTACACTTGATGTTAAGCGAGCAATTCTTTACTACATAGAAAGAACCAAAGACTTCAGGAAAACAAAACAACTGTTGCTTTTTCTCCCCCTCACAAGGGCAATCCTATCTCGAAGTCAGGAATTGCAAGATGGATTGTAAAATGTATCCAAACATGTTATACTAAAGCAAATAGAACTTTGTTAGAACCCCCTAGGGCGCATTCTACTCGCAAAATAGGGGCTACTATGGCCTTCTTGGGAAATATCCCCATAGCTAACCTTTTTAAGGCAGCAACATTATCTACACCGCATACATTCACCAAACACGATTGTGTTTAGATGTTTCCTCAAGACAACAAACAAATGTAGGCCAAGCAGTACCTAAAACACTATTTCAAACAACTACAGCCACTACAGGTAAGCCACCGCTTCGGGAGATTACTGCTATATAGTCTATGCAAAGCATGTGATCTACTGCTTCCATGCCTTGAACGGAAAATGTCACTTACCCAGTAAACATCTGTTCTTGGCAATTAGAGCTGTAGATTCACATGCGCCCACCCACCTCCCCGGTCTCCTGCAGTGGTTGTAGTTCTTAAGTTACATTTGTACGCATGGACATCTCTATTCTACACTTCCTAACTCCATTTCTCACCCTCTGTGGGAAAACAATCTAACAATGGAGTCGATGCCCAAGCGCACTATCACCGAAAGGAGGAGTCACCTACCTTGTGACTGGAATGACTTCTTCGAATAAAAACAACTTGCAAACATCCGGACCCAACACTAGATGGCAGGAGTATGCAAAGCATGTGAATCTACAGCTCTACATGCTAAGAACAGATGCTTACTGGGTAAGTAACATTTTCCGTACAATAAAAGTATTTAAACTCTCTGTACTAAATATACATGATACTGCCGGTATTCCTTAGAAAACAACTTTGACATGACCCATTTCTTCAGTTCCCTCTGAACATCAATCCCAGTTCCAATTTCCAAACTCCCAATATTATCAGACTTTTTCTTTAACATAAATTTGTCAAATGTGCATATTTCAATAAAAGTTTCTTATAATTCATTTTTTAAGTTCTCTCAATTCAACACTAATTCAACAGACCATGTAATAACCATTCTTATTCAAATTGTTGGTAGGAGAAGACCCAGCCAATAATATTGTGTAATTTCTAAATTACTTAAATCGTAAACCAAAATAGAAACTTACTTCATGTTTGTGAATCAATCATAATCTGTAATCCAAGCATATTCATTTGCCAACTATATCACATCATAAATTAGCCCAAACACAACATGGTGCCACATTGCCTATGTTGACAAAACGTATTTCTACCTTCCTGTTATTCACAAATTGGACAACGTATTTGTTCTGTATTCCATGTTTTTTTTTTTTTTGCTTTTTCACCTATGCACCCTTGCTCATATACAAGTGTTCACTATACCCTCTGTGTTCCACAGATCTCGTGCACTATGGACAGCCTTCACCAAAATATCTCAAACACCAAAGAGAGCTAAATTTGACAGACTCCCTTACTTAATCACAAATGTTATTTTATATTCCCTCTGGACTTTGTATTCTTTGAAACTCACTACCGGCAGCAAATCCACCATAGTCCACATTTCACCTTATAAATGCTCCATTTACTTGCAGACAAAACTTTCCTCTGCCTTATCATTAACACACAACCATTGAGCACCAATTTTGTTTTTTATAAACATTTGTTTATTGCCATTTTGTAGATTGTAAAATGTACATAACATGACATATGCATACTAGGCGTCTGAACACTTAAATAGTCACAGGAAAGAATCACAGTTTGCAAGTATTCCAGCACATCATCATCAGATATGGAGGTAAATGCATGTTAGAGGTCCACTGATCCGCTATGGGGTGTTGCCGCTCTTCCCGCTCCTCCTCCCTAATCACTACACACTCCTCCACCCTCGCCCACTGGATCACATCCGATCTCCAGGTCCTGACCCCAGGGCCAATAGGTGACTTCCAGGACAGGGCTATATGCCTTTTAGCTAGCACCAGTGCCAGGTCAATAAATCGTGTTCCCACTTTATATGCGGGTGTTCTCAGATATAACCCCAGGAAGCAGGTCTCCAAAGTACAGGGGAGACAAGAGCACCCAGCACTGCAGCTGAAAAGGGGAATAGCCGGGGGAAATGCCAAACCCATGTGAATGAAATCAGCATCTAGGTGTCCACATCTCGGGCAGCGATGCAACTCTTCCCCCCAATAAATAACCTGGATTCTATGCGGGTCAGGTACGTCATGGGGACATAGTTGCATTGAATATATTTCAGTCTAGTGCTCCTTCCAATTTTTTGGGGGAGGCCAGTATTTTGCCCCATTCAGAGTCCGTTCTGTACAGCTGAAGAATCCATGTCCAAAGCTCCTGCATGGTAAGTAGGGAGCCACGAGAGAGACCTGTAGAACCAAGTCACCAGGTGCCTAGCGGCAGCCATCGTCGCCTTCAGCTGCAAAACCGCGTGAGTTGCAGGCTCCTCCCGCTCCACAGATTCCAGAACGCCCAGGTCATTGCTTCATACACAAGGAACTGCCCAGGTGGTAAATCGTACTGTTCCATTAAATCCTCCAGAGGCATCAATACTCCCTGTTGGAAGCAATCCCCAGTTCTCACCATCCCTGCCTTCATCCACGCAGACTGCTGACCAGCTGTAAAAATGGGAGAGAGGTTCACCATTGGGGAGCCCCACTAACATCAAAGATGGAGCATACAAGTGGAGTCCTCATTGTTTTAAAGACACTTTGGTGTGTGTGGGATCGGCACTACGGGGCACAGTAGTTTAGTCAATAAGGTTCCCATGTAGGCCATCTGCCCCATCTCCCCCACCTCCTCCTTATTATGCCACATCATGACCCATTGGAGTAAGGAGGCCAGGAGATGTAATTCAAAATCTGGGGCACCCAGACACATCTCCTCCAGAGGGTGCCAGAACACTGCCAAAGACACCCTATTTCGGCCCCCATCCCATATCGCGCAGTAAGGTGTCCTGCTGTCTAAAGCAGGAGACTGGCACACAGGTCGGTACATTGGTAAAAAAAATAGAGCAGACCGGGGAGCATAACCATCTTGGAGACTGCAATTGGGTCCATGATGGGCAACTTGAGGGAACGCCAGAAGGGAACACAAGACCTGAGGGATTGGAGGGTCTTCCCCTAGTTACCCTCACAAATGTCATCCAGAGAGTGGAAAATCTAGATACCCAGATATCGGAAGGAAGCGGGTGAAAATGTCGGCTCCGAGGGGAGGCCAGGCGGCCGGAGCATCCCAGTGGACACTAGAAACCCATGCGTCTTGGCCACAGTAACCTGCAGACCAGACACCTCCTTGAATTCCTGAAGATGGGACATCGCCTTCAGGAAACCTGTAGCGCAGTCCCACAGATAAAGCAATATATCATCCACATAGAGGGAAATGATGTGCTTCCTGCTTCACGACCACCATACCAGAGCCATCCCCCGCCCAAATAAAAAGTGCAGCAATAGGCTCAATGGCCAAAGCAAACAACGATAGTGGACATCCCTGTCTCGTACTCCTGCACGCCCTATATTGGGGGGGGAATGAGACACCAGTCTTGACCCGGGCGTTTGGGGCTGTTTACAGAAGTCTAACCCATTTAACCCAGTTCTCTCCAAGGCCCGTATGCCCCATCACCTCGAACAGGAAGTTCCACCGCACGGAATAGAACGCCTTCTCGAGGTCTACAGACATCAATACCGCTGCACTGTAGGCATGGGACTCAGGGTGGTACAACACGTGGTGCAACCTCCTAAGGTGCAATGAAGAATTGTGCGCAGGGATAACGCCGTTCTGATCCCTATGAATCAGTGTTGGCATGTGTGGAAGGAGCTGGAGTGCCAGCATTTTACTCAGAATTCTGAAATCGAGATTCAACACGGAGAGGGGGGTGGAACTCAGTGACCCAGGTTCCCTGTGACTTGGTTTTAGGAAGGGGGATCACTACGTCATCATTGGTGGACTCTGGGACTCTTACAACGACTCCAGGAGTCGGCATACACCTCCTCAAGGTGCGGAGCCAGGCTGCCCGTGTACGCCGCAAAGTACTCGACAGGGAGGCCATTGGGGCCCGGTGTCTTACCCCCATCATCTCTTTAATGCCACTCCGGATTTCCAGCACGGTCACAGGCCCCCCCCCCAGCTCCCCTCGGTGTTCAGCAGGCAGCATGGTCAGCGGCAGGTTGGCCAGGAAAGCTGTTCTGACCTCCGCCCAGCGAGGCCCAGGGGCATCATAGAGGGCACAGTAATATTCATAGAATGTAGTGTTGATGGAGGCGGGGAGTACAAAGAACAGGCCATCACCGGACCTAATGTGAGTAATTGGGTCCCCCCGACTCGTGTCTGATAAGCCATGCCAGCAATCTCCCAGACTTCCGCTCCTCCTTGTGTGCCCGGTAATATAATTGCAGATAATCATGCCTACCCAGTCTCTCTAGTATGACACTATACTTTTCCCTAGCCTCCAGGAGCTCCTGCATGACTCCTAGCCTGGTACCAAGGGCGAACGAGGGGGTGGCGGGGGAGGAT
The DNA here is from genome assembly GCF_964261635.1 of Lissotriton helveticus. Lineage (NCBI taxonomy): Eukaryota > Metazoa > Chordata > Amphibia > Caudata > Salamandridae > Lissotriton > Lissotriton helveticus. Next base: position 1,706,173,257 of record NC_136057.1, on the reverse strand, counting down.
AGGAAGCAGAGAACGGATTAGTGGAACAGGATATGGATGCCAAAATGCGCAAGAGGAAGATTGGAATGTGAGAGTGGGAGTTGAGGAGAGGGAAGGGTGGCAGCGAAGGAAAGAATAAAGAAAAAGTAGAACAGATAAGATTGGCAAATAGCAGAAGAAGAGTGAGTGTGGAGTTGTTGTTTTTTTGTTGTTGAGCTAAGTAACTTACACACTGAACCTTTCAAGGTGGCCCATCTGGCAGTGCCAGAATGCCCAAAAGGCCAGTCCAGTATTGCAGATTGAAAGTGCAGAAACAATGAAAAGTGAAACAAGAACAAAAGAAGCGCGAGCAAAAAGGAGACGGAGAGGGCGGAGCGAGTGAGTGGCGGAGAGAGAAGCATGCACGCGATTGGAAGAGCAGTCTGCTCTTTTTCGAAGCACATTCTCCTGCTTGTGGCACGCTCCTGCTCGCTCCCGCAAGGTAGATGCCGCCACAAACACGAGTATGTGCTTCAAAAAAGAGCAGAACGACGGCTAAAGGTCTCCTATGCAGCGCATGCATGCTGAGTAGACAGACCTAAAAAGGGAGACCAAAAACATCTCCCAACCCCAAATTGCCCCTACCAAAGGCAGCACAGCAACGACCATCCGTCCAAACACACATATATGGAACATTGTCTATATGAACGACTCCCCCAGCCTACTAGCAAGGGCCTTTCAGTTGGGAGCTAACCTAGATAGGCTCGCCAGTCCCGAACAGTGCCCTCATGGCACTATAGCAACAGGTCCATTGCAACTCCGGCAGTCAACCACATCCAGCCCACATGGGTGCATCAGGTCCATGTGAGGACATCGAGTCAGACACCACCGATTTATGTTCCGAGGGGGATCCCGCTCCCAAGGTCTGCCGACACAATGTCTGCCACCGCCTGTAGAGCCGCTGCCCTCTCCAATTCAGTCTGTGACAAGACGGGCCACTCCCTAGGCCACTCCGCAAAGCCCTGCATCAAACCTGTTGTGCTAGTCATTTAGGCGGCATTCGATCCAGGTGCACCACCAGGAGGGCAGTTCTAGCTCTGTACGCCTCAAGCCAAGTCCAGGCCAACTGTGGATCCTCACAAAAGTGTGTGGTTCCATTGAGCAGAATCCGGAGTTTGGCGGAAAACATCAGGGAGTATTGAAGGCCATTATCCTGCAGAGCTTTTTCGACCATCAGAAAGGAGGCCCTCTTCACTTGCACAGCCGTTGTGAAATCTGAGACCCTATTTTCCACAGTGAAGGGCCCTTCTGAGCGGGACTGTTGCAGTATGACGTCTCTGTCCCGGTAATGCAATAACGAAACCACCACCGGCCTTGGAAGCCTACTCGTGCCGGCCGCTTCAGTGCAAAGAAGGAAGTCAATATGTCAGGGGCCACCTCTGATCTCAGGAATTGTTCTAGGTATGAGACCATGTCTCCCTTGTCCACGCCCTCCGGAAGGCCCACCACTCTAATGTTGTTCCACCGGTTGCGCCCTTCAGCATCATCTGCTTGGCTTTCCAGGACTTGGACTCTGATCGCAGCCACCGATGACATCCGAGCTCTGCTCGACAACGGAGAAACAGCGGCCCTCATCCTCCTAGACCTCTCCGCGGCCTTCGACACTGTCTGCCACCGTACCCTAGTACAGCGCCTCAGCAACGTCGGAATCCAGGAGAAGGCACTGGAGTGGACCATCTCCTTCCTCTCCGGAAGGACACAGAGAGTCCACCTCCCCCCGTTCAGATCAGAAGCCACCGAAGTCATCTGCGGCGTTCCTCAAGGCTCCTCGCTCAGCCCAACCCTCTTCAACGTCTACATGAGTCCCCTCGCAGCCATCGCACGCCAGCACAACCTCAACATCATCTCCTACGCCGACGACACCCAGCTGATCCTCTCCCTCACCAACGACCCCGCCACCGCCAGAGCCAACCTACACGAAGGGATGAAAGAGGTAGCCGAATGGATGAAGAACAGCCACCTGAAACTGAACTCGGACAAGACGGAAGTCCTCATCCTGGGATCCTCACCCTCCACCTGGGACGACTCCTGGTGGCCCCCCGCCCTAGGCAGCGCACCCAAACCAACAGACCACGCACGCAACCTGGGCTTCATCCTGGACTCCTCCCTCTCCATGACCAGACAAGTCAACGCCGTCTCCTCGTCGTGCTTCAACATCCTATGCATGCTACGCAAGATCTTCCGGTGGATCCCCACCGAGACTAGGAAGACGGTCACCCAGGCCCTCGTCACCAGCCGACTGGACTACGGCAACTCCCTCTACGCCGGAACCACCGCCAAACTCCAGAAGAAACTTCAGCGGATCCAGAACGCCTCAGCAAGACTCATCCTGGACATCCCCCGTCGCAACCACATCTCCGGACACCTGAGAGACCTGCACTGGCTCCCGGTCAACGAGAGAATCACCTTCCGTCTCCTCACCCACGCACACAAAGCCCTGCACAACCAAGGCCCAGGATACCTCAACAGCCGCCTCAATTTCTACGCTCCCAAACGCCAGCTTCGATCGACCGGCCACGCCCTCGCCGCCGTCCCCCGCATCCGAAGAGCCACCACAGGGGGAAGGTCCTTCTCCTACCTCGCCGCCAAGACCTGGAACTCCCTCCCGACCCACCTCCGCCGGACCCACGACCCCCTCGCCTTCAGGAGGCAGCTCAAGACCTGGCTGTTCGAGCAGTAGCGGACCCCCCTCCCCAAGCGCCTTGAGACCCTCCGGGTGAGTAGCGCACTATACAAATGCTTGATTTGATTTGTTTTGATTTGATTTGAGGCACCTGGCTTGTGAGTGGCAAGCACTCAGGATGGAGGTCTTTCACTGAGGTCTCTACCTCCTTGATTTTGTCCAATTTTGTCCACCAGTTTCTGGTGTTCGGTTTGCAGCAGGCAGAGACCAACTGAGACTGTACCAATGTCCTGCTAGGTTGTGTTTTTGGTGTCTGTAATGGCCGCCAGTATCTTATCGAGCTGGAGATGTATGGGATTGTTGGCCTGTCCAGTATCCTCTTCATCTGCCGAGGGGTGAGTGGTTCGATCCATAGATTCGGGTTGCGCCTCTACCAGTATAGTTTTAGGCTTCCCCATCAGGACAACTGCGAGGAAGGGGCCAATCAGGCCCAGCCACAGAGGCACTTGTGGCTACACACCACCACCCATTCAGAGCACCACAGACCGTAGGAGCCGGATCACAGGGGATCTCGCAGTGGGTCACTCAGCACGGTGTGACACTGCAGCCACCAGTCTGGCTCCACACACAGGCAGTCACTATCCAGGGAGCACCGCAGACAGGCAAAACAGCAGATGGGGCCACTCAACACTACAGCCTATGGCACCCACCGTGAAGTACGTAATCAATAATGTGCACAAGCACCCTCCGCCCTCAAGGTACATCCGGGGCAGTGGCACCAACTTGCACCTCAGATGGGATTATGGGCCTGGAAAGAATGGAAAAGGTAGTTTTTTTGAGCTGTTTAAATGGTGTGATGCTATATAATCACAGTGGTTTGAATGTATTTGTTTTTCCTTTTCAAAATATTCATCTAATTTGTTCCATTTGGAGCAATTTACTGAAATCCAGGGATGTTGCTGAGCTGTAATGTGTTCTGTTCCTCTAGTATATCTAAGCCATTCCCTACATGCATTGCTTTGAAACAAGCCGTTCCAGTTGCTTAGAATCTTTTTATTTGCCAAGTAGAACAAAAACAAATGTACACGATCACCTGGATTTGTTTAACAATTCCAGCAGTTTTTATTCAATGTTAGTCCTATTTTACTGAGAATTTCAGGTGTAAGAAATATTCTCTATGAAGGAGGAGACAGTTGGTCTGAGCCAGTTTGTGAGTAGTTTTTTTGTAAAAGGTATTTGACCAGATCTTGGACCACCTTGTCTCTGTCAATCTGTTATTGTCCCCTAACCAGTCTATTGAAATCCAAACAAAAACGATGGACAACAAAGTGGAAGAGGAAGGTTTTAGTAGTTTCTCCAGTATTGTATCTTTTATAGATTCTTGAATCTTCCCTGTCGTCATAGTGGGAGTCCCACGGTAACAGTAAAATAGCAGTACTAAGCTTTAAACTTAATTCCCCTTGAAATTCTAGTAACCAGTTTAATTGTTTTAGAACATCCAAACTTTAGCCAATCAGAGCATAGACCCAAAGTATCCATCGCCTGCAGGCCCACCTTCGATTTCTTAAAGCATGTTGTGTGTTAGGGAGTCTCCCTGAGCTCTGCTCAGTCACAGTATTTCGATTTGTACCATTTTGAACTTCCAGCTTGCTGTTCATCTCTTCATTTAAGGTACAGTTCAGGTGTGAGTGTACCTTTTCTTTTCTTCATAATATCTGAGTCTAAAATAGGGCTGTTTAGGCCCTGCAAGACTTGTGTAAAGTCCAGACTTTACTCTAAGGACCCACATAAGGAATGCCTTTATTGTCTGTATCCACAAAAACACTAAAAGGCAGTGAGGGAAGGCTGCTTCTCTGACTACAAAAGAGGAAGTCTGCTAAGGAATCAGACTCTGAGAGTGAGGCGAAAGGAAGAAGGATCTTTTTCCCAGAGAGATCCTAAAAATCCAAATCTCAGAGTAATGAAAGATCTGGAGAAAGGAGGGCTAAAAAGATCAGTCTGGCCCATCTTCCGCACAGCAAAGAGCTGGCTCTGCGTCTCCATCTGCAGCGCATACTCCTTTCAAAGAGGCTTCTTCAGGTAAAATCCGCCTGTTGATGGCATAGTCGATGAGGCATTCACCGTCCACGACCTCCATCCCCACTGGATTTGGCACGTAGCCGATGGTCTCGTCAGCGACTTCTACAGTGTCGATGGCCAGGACGACTAAGGCAGCAACATCATCAAAGATGGAGGTGATGGTGTCACCATTGGCAGCAGCTGTAAGGCCATCTCTGTCAACGAGGCCTTCACTGTTGACCGTCCAGCTCAGCACCGCACTGTTGACGAGCATTTCCATCCAGATGATGCAGTCAGTGCTACCATTGAGGGTAGAGTCTACGATGCCATTGACGAAGGGAAAAGACATTGCTCCTCCAAAGGCGATCTTATCTTTTTTACAGGATTTGTCAAAAATCTCTCCATTGCCTCCTACTCATCTCTTGGACTTCAGAGGATGAGGGTCCATATGGCCCTGCATATAGCCCTTCGCAGCTGAGAGTCAAATGCCAGGAGTCTGATGACGATGAAGCACTAGATGACCGTTCTACAAATCCAGAGTGTGAATATTCCTTCTCTGACACAGGACGTCCCAGCATCCAACGCTTTGACACATTTCAAGAACACTACCCATATGAGGAGCAGGAGGATGAGCGACAGCAGGAGCCTTCCATCAACATCCCTGTTTTGTTGGTCATTGACCTACGTTTGATGCTCAGTGATTGTTAAAAGCATTTTCCTGCGGCTAATGCTAATCAGCAACCACCTCCTACACAGGAAGTACATGTCGTCATTCCTGATCACCAGGCCGCACCTAAGCTACCAAAACACAGAAATCTACCGCCTTTGGAAATACCTGTCCAGGCTCATAACAGTGGTGACCAGCAGCTAGAAGAGGGAGAGCTGCAGTTGGATCCGGATGTCCGTGATGAATGGGATGATTATGTAATGCACACACCACCCTCTCTCACTCTACCGATGGCCGATTCTCCAACTGCGGACATCAGCGTTTTTTATGATCTCTTAGAGCTTGCATCAAAGCATTTTGATCTTCCTATGCCCGCCAAGCAGACAGAGTGTTTTTATACTATTTTAAGGCTACTACACAGTGCTCCGCCTGAGCCATTCCCATTGTGGATTTCCTATGGCAAGAGGACCTGAAGCTAATGAGAACGTCCTCCTCCATTCCTGCTGTTATCCACGAATTGGATTAAGAAATACAGGGCACCTAAAGATTCTCCTGCATGTCTTATTGGTCAACCCTGGCCTGACTCCGTTATCATGCAGGCCACTCAAAGAAGATCCAAAAATCCAGCCACGCCATGTGCTGCTCTACCGGACAAGGTAGGGTGCAGATTAGATAATATTGGCAAAAGATTCTGCGCGTTGGCAGCCACCTTCATCAGGGCCTCCAACGCCGTGGCTGTCCTCAAGAGATATGACCGGTAAATGTGATCCAACATCTCCCCTTTGTTGGAATATCCTCCCGAGGATAAGAAGAAAGAGGCAAACGACGCTCTATTAGGGGAGAGAGCCTGTTCTGAGATTATTGACGTGGCGCTGGACATTTCATCTACCGCCTTTAGACAAATGGCGGGTGTGGAGGTGTTGAGGATGCAGGGGTGTCTTAGAGCAAAAACAGTCTGCCCTGAGGTTCACGCTAAGGTGCTGGATATGCTGTTTGATGGCGAATACCTCTTCGACAAGCACGTAGATGAAGCGCTGCAATTGATAAAGTCGGGCATGGATTCGGCCAAATCCCTAACTAATTTACAACAAAAGAAATGTTCTTCTTTCCGGGGAAGAGGTAGAGGTCAGTTTCTCTCTCGACCTCAACTCCAGCAGCGCTTTCAACCCTACTACCAACAGGGGTTTCGGCCCCAGTATTCTACACAGCCTTTTCGTCAAACCTCACCGCCAGCGTAAACTAGAGCACCAGCTCGTCGACACTTCGCATCAGGAGGAAAATTTCATGACTCCAACAGAAGACAATGAGGATTCACAGGCCTCTCTCACCGTAGTTCCACTTTAATTGGCCCTAGCTTGCCCCAAATTCTTTGCTCAATGGAAGATCATTTCTTCCGACATATGGGTGTTAGACGTATTCCAACATGGGCACACCCTGGAATTTCTTCAACAGCCTCCAAATTTTCCTCCGCAAAAGACTGCCCATGTCACCTTGCAGTTCTCAAAAAAAAATCTGGTTGCTCCTCTCCAAACAAGCAATCGGGGAGGTGCCACGCAGTCAACGCAAGCTAGGCTTCTACTCTCATTTCTTTTTAATCTTGAAAAAGACAGAAACATGGAGGCAAATTATGGACCTCAGGTTGTTGAACAAGTTCATCAAAAGTCAACCTTTCATGATGTTGTCGCTTCAGGAGATTTTACTGCTCATGGATAAAGAGATTATATGGCCTCGTCGATCTTCTGGATGCATACTTCCACATCCCCATACATCCGAGCCATTGACGTTTTCTCAGGTTCAAGCAGGCAGGGTGCCATTACCAGTTCAAGGTGCTACATTTCAGGCTAAAGTCAGCACCCAGAGTTCTCACCACGTGCTTAGCACCAACGGCGGCTTTTCTCTGGCGATCTGGTAACCAGGTATTTTCCTACCTGGACAACTGGTTGGTCATCCTTCCAGGACGCCAGAAAATCTACGGATTATATCATGAAACAATGGTCCTTAGAAAAACAAGTTATACAGTGACAAATGAAATATTGCCCACAATAGGCGCTATATTTATGCAATGTCCGGCCGGACAGAATTTTTTTATGAATTGGATAGATTCAGTTAAACATAATTGAGAGAACAACAATAGAGTGGGACGCAATCCTGCATCCAGGTCAAAGGACAGGGAACAAAAAAACATTGAACATGAAAAATTCCAGGCAAAACGAGAGAATGGTAGCTTAATTGGATCAGAGAATAAACAAGCGATCCAAAATAGTGAACACACTGTTTTTACACATTGGTTAAGCGTGAGACTATTGAGTTAGTCGACGACGTTTCGATCTCATGCACAAGAAATAATGGGATCATCATCAGGACTGAGCAATTAATTGCCTGAATATAAATACAGAGCCTCCTGGCAGCACGATAAATGCCGAGTTCCAGAAAGGGTGAAGGACGGATGATGACGTCTTATCTCGGCAAAAAGCCGGGATGCAAGGATTCCAAGCGACGGAGAAATATGCCGTTGTTCAAGAAAATAATCTCAGAGATTCCCGCCATTGCGCACTGGAATTCACGGTGGATCCCCGCCAGCATCTCCATAGAGAGACCGGGCAGTGCCATGGGCATAGCTGCCCTCCGCTCCCGCATTTAAATATTATTTTCTTGAACAACAGCGTATTTCATGCCCGCAAAGGATAGCGCAGTAACTCTCTTCAACAAGCATTGGCATAGCAAATAGGTCTCGCCTTTGGGGCCTTATAAGTGTTTAGGCAGAGCTATTGACTTTGCCAATGTGTTCAAGCTGTGCAGTAGAGAAGTGTGGCTGCTGTGCAGCATGCTGAAAAGTTGTAATAAAAAAGTGGCAGAAGCATTTTTGTTACCTTATATATGACCAAGAAGGCATTATGTCAAAAGGAACGACCATATTCAAAAATGTATGTACAATAACTACTGTCCTCATTTTTCTTTTGTTCTTGCAATGCTGGCAAATTGTTTTTGCCTATTCCAATGGTTATTTGTGAAAGTTTTTTTCTGAGGGAGCATAAACAATTGGAGGTGCAAGGTTGTGAACTATTACCTGTATTATAACACTAGCAGCCGCCAGACGCTAGGGGAGAATCAACAGATGGCAGATTCCGAGAGCAGGCTGAGGTGGTGTTGAGTGATGTTGAGATGGTAGTGGTAGTGGTGGTGCTGAGACAATGCTGAAGTGATGCTGAATGATACTTAGGTTGACTGGCGCTGAGTGATGCTGTGGTGGCGCTGAGTGATGCTGATGTTACGCTGAGTGATGCTGTGGTGGTGCAGAGTGATGCTGTGGTGGTGCAGAGTGATGCATTGGTGGTGCTGAGTGATGCTGCTGTGACACAGTGCCTTTGCTAGTTACAGTGGGTAGACGAGGGGTAGTAGAGGGGTAGAAAGAGGGGTAGAAGAGGGGTAGAAGAGGGGTAGAAGTGAGGTTTTAGAGGGTAGAAGAGGGATAGAGGTGTAGAAGGGGTAGAAGAGGGATAGAGGAGTATAAGAGGGGTAGTAGAGGGGTAGAAGGGGGTAGTAGAGGGAGATGAAGGTGGGTAGAAGAGGAGTAGAAGGGGTAGAAGAGGGGTAGAAGGGTAGTAGTGGGGTAGAAGAGTGGTAGAGGGGTAGAAGAGGGGCAGAAGGGTAGAAGAGGGGTAGAAGGGTAGAAGAGGGATAGAGGGGTAGAATGGAGGTAGAGGGTTAGAAGAGGGGTAGAAAGGTAGTAGAGGTGTAGAAAATGGGTAGAGGGGCAGAAGAGTAGAGGGGTAGTAGAGGTGTAGAGGGGTAGAAGAAGGGTAGAGGAGGGGTGGAAGAGGGGTAGAGGGGTAGTAGAGGTTAGTAGAGGAGTAGAAGCGGGGTAGACGAGGGGTAGAAGAGTAGACGAGGGGTAGAGTTGAGGTTCCGTGACGATTTTACTCGTGTTTGTAACATTGTCGTAAATACATAATTTTGGTATCAGTGGACCGCAAATGATCCATTTAGTATATCCTGGTGTTTTCGCTATGCTACGAGCAAGAGCACTCCAGTTACAAACACATTTCTGTTCTACCCATGGCATCCATCTTAGAACACGGAAGCCATTTTGTATTCCTTGCCCTCACATAGTCAATGGACACACAATGACCCTTTTTCATTTAAGGACACGTAGGCTTTAGCCGGCGATTCACCTTGCGAGTGACACGTGCACCTTAGGCCAGCAACGCTGTGGCAGCATGACTCGGCAAGAGCTGCCTCCCCAGCCTGAGGCCAGTCCTGCTATACTGGTTCTTGTGTTCGTTGGCCTGATCATGATTAGGCGGCCGAAGCTGGTAACCGTGCCCATTTACGACCCACAAACATCTCTTATCCTGTCTTTCTATCTTCCACACCTGGCTCTGCTCCTTTCCTTCTGGGCCTTTATTAGGGGGAGGTAACGAAATTTACGATGAGGCGGTCCGGGTCTTGAATGAAGAATTGACATGGGATTATGATGGACTAGTGGGAACCCCTCATTCGTAATGTTTTGACATCAGATACTGTTGACGATTCCTGTGCAACGCCAAATATTTATTGTTTAAGACACGAATGTTTAGAACTGTGGTAACATGTAAAGAATTTGCCCCGAGCAGAATATTTAGTATATAAGGAACAACCCTCTTTGTACAAATTGAACAGGCTCCTAGACACTGCCCGTGTGCAGTTTCTGTGACTTCTGTGTCCCTGCAGTAATAAACCTTTGGTCTTTGACGCCACCATCGAGAAGCCCGTGTTTCTGTTTGTTTGTGCACCGAGACAGGTTGAACTCCGGGGTCTTCGGGTGTTGTCCCTGACACCTCTGGACGGAACCAAAAAGTCCAGAACTCCAATTGGCGCCCAACGTGGGGCGACGTCATTCGGTACCGGTCCAAAAGCCTGAAGAGTTCGAGGAGCTTCGTGTGAAGATTTCAGAGGGAGGCGCCCCACTTCATCGATCCCGGCATATCGCAAAAGTGGCCCCGACGTTCTCTTCCACGAGGGTTCCCGTTCAGACGGCTGCAGTGGTCCGTTGCCTTGACCGTCGCCCTGTCTTGGACCCGAGGTGCAGTCCTTAGTACGGCGAGACGTGACGGGTTTCTCCTTGGTGACGTCTTCAGTACCTCAGTTAAGTATTTTGTGAGGGTTGCTCCTGTTTGGATAATCCTTTTAGTTCTCAGTTCAGTTCAGTTCTGTAAGATTATCACTGGTTATTCTGGTTACGATAATCATTCTGTTCAGTTCAGGTATCGATACATTTGTCAGTTCTGGTAGGCCTAAGTTCTTGGTTCGAGTGCGCATCTTTTCTGTTTGTGTCTTGTTTGTTTTGTGTTCCGGATTATAAAATGGTAAGTCGGAAAAATTGTATGTTGCCTTGTTTTAGTTGCAACAGTGATTCCCAGTTGGAGGACTCGTGTTTGGTTCCTCCGATTGGAACTCCCCTTTATGATCTATATTGCAAATTTGGTGTGGGCCCTATCTCTTATAACGAGGTATGGATCCGCTTCACAGAGAAAGATGGTGTCCTTAGTTGGCCACTACATGGTAGTTTTGAACCTGAAGTTCTCGATAATCTAGAAAGAAGGTTGTTTAAGAAGAAAGCCCGGCCGGCAATGTTTGATTCTTTCCGTTATTGGCGAAAAGAATCTAAACAGAGAGAAATTAAAAAGTTGAAGAAAGAACAGAAAGAGCAAGAGTTGACTTTAGAACAGTCTGCTAGGCAGCTGCAACTCAACGAGTCTGAAAAAGCGATGGAGGTGGCCAATAGAGAGCGTAATTTAGAGATAGACAAGTGCTATCCTGCTTTACCATCGAGTACGGCTAAGATAGTAGAGGACCCTGAAAAGGATCCCCTGTTGTCTTACTTGTTACGATCACCCCCACCGTATGCACAGGGTGCTACGGCTCCACCTATACCGAATGTTCAATTACCGGTTGCTGGACAACCTGGTGTTCCCGCTCCCCTGAATCAAGTTCCTGTACCTCCTGTGGTCAATATTAATGTTCCTTCGACAACCCCTCTTCCAGGGTTGCCGGCTTCTTTACCTATACCTGTATCGCTCACACCTGCTAGTTCACAAGCTATTTTTCCTGCTACTCCTACTGTTCCTAATCTATCTGTTCCAACTGCTACTCTATTTACTGCCTCTGCTAATATTATGACTCCGCTTTCTGTTCGTCGGAGAATCACTGATTCTGTCTCTAATATTCTATCTCCCTTCTATAAAACTCTGATTAAGACTCCTACCTCTGACTCTGTACAGAGGCGTAGTCAGCTTCCCAGTACTGAAGAAAGAGGAATATTAGATTCCACTGCTCTTAGATGGGTTTCGAAAGTTGGAAGATATAATGTACAAGATGTATTAGATACATTTATGCAATGGAATGAACCGACACAACGATATGTGTTCGATGAAATGTGTTTCCTTCTACGTGAGGAATTGGAAGAGGATGACCCTGAATCAAATCTAGAAGAATTAATTAATGTTCAGAAAGAGTTTGCTGCAGGTATGATAGTTGGACAAAATATAAAAGAAGCGATGGAACTGGTTCTAAGTTATAGAACCGACTCATCCCTTCGTTCACCAAGAGAGTTAGGGAAACGCAGTACGAAACAAAATCGTCAATACCCAATGAGAGAGGTTCCACCAATTTGGCGTGAAGCTGTGCAAGCTAATGTAAACCTTGGTATTGCAGCCGCTCCGGCACAATTCCAGAGAGTATGGATACATATTCCATGGAAGCGAGCTGAAGTATTAGCAGTGAAACAGGCCTTGCCAGATCCACGTAAAAATCCTGCAGGGTACTACAAAGAGTTGGCTCAAACAGTTGACGCTTGTGTATTGAATCTTGCTGACATAGATCTGCTATTTGGTAATGTAGTACCGCAACCAATTTGGGCTAAAATTCGTAAAGAGAATCATCCAGTTGCCCTAGGTGGTGACTGGGCAGCTATAATTGCAGCGGATGGTCAACAAATAGGTGGTTCCAAACCAGAACCCCTAATTGCTAATTTGCCTGGTAGAATAATCGATTTAATGAAAACCTTGATGCCAGCATTACGCGTTAACTGGGACAAATTGTCCGCGTGCAAACAAAAGAAAGACGAAAGCGTCTCAGACTTTTTCACAAGATTCGAGGAGACTTTCGTGGATCATAGTGGTCAGGATATGAGCACAGAAGGAAGCCAGAGATTATTTGTTGATAAATTTGTGCACAATCTGTTACCAGAACTTAGTGGTAAATTAAAGAATTCTGAAAGTGCGTGGGCTGTCTCTACGACTGCGCAAATACTTGCGACTGCCCAGTACTATGAAAATAGGGATAAAGAAGAGAAGGAAAAATCAGATAAAAAGACGAAAGATTTAAAAACTAAAGTACTTTTACAGCAAGCTTATCCGCCTCGCACGAATCAGACGAATATGCAGCAAGGGTCATATCAAAGAACGGAATATAATTTTCAAAGACCACAATACCAATGGAATCAATGTGCTTATTGCAAAGTGGAAGGTCATTACAAAAATGAGTGTCCAGTTCGGGCACAAAATAATGCTGCGGCAGCTCAGAGAGGTCGTGGTAGTTCTATGCAAAACTCTAGAGGTCGAGGACGAGGTGCTATGCCTCCGCAGACGAGTGATCGCCCTTCTAATTATTTCGACCAGCGAAATGGACAATCTGCCCAACAGAATAGGTCTCCACAATATCATGTTGAAGACTATTATGAAGCTAGTGAGGAAGTTCAGCAAAGTGAGTACTAGGACAGCCATGGACAAAGAGAGGGAGTAGTATCAGTTCCAGTAGATCAGAGTGGGCCTTATGTCGCAGTAGCAACATCAGGTATAGTCGAACCGTTTCTGTTGGATACTGGTGCAGCAAAAAGTTCTATCATACATGCGAAACTCCCTGGCGCACCTTTGTCTGGCTCAACAAACGTTTCAGTAGGTTTTTCGGGCGCCCCTGTTCACAACCCTGTTTCTGGTCCTTTGTCTATTTCTGTTGGACCCTGTCAATTGAAAGCACCCCTGATTTTGACGACAGGTTGTAACGAAAATCTGCTTGGTTTAGACTTGTTAAAACGCCTGTACGCGACATTGTACTGTTCTCCAGCAGGAGTACAGCTTACGTTGGGTAAAAGAATAATTTCTCCGATGTACTTGTCGATGGATGCACTCCCACCAGAGCTGCGTTCACTCCCTGATACTCTTTGGGCGACTGGTCCTAATGATGTAGGTCTATTGGAAATTCCACCCTATGTAGTAACTGTGAAAGCAAATGTCAAACTTCCACGAATTCCACAATACAGAATCTCTAGTGAAGGTGAGCGTGCGCTCCTACTGATAGTGCATGATCTGATTGAGAAAGACGTTATAGAAGAAACTAGAGGTAATGTCTGTAATAGTCCTGTACTGCCTATTTTGAAACGAACTGACCCTACAAAACCTCCAGTATATAGGTTTGTAATTGATCTCAGAGAGGTTAATAAAATTGTGATTCCACAGTTTCCTGTGGTTCCAGACATTACTGCATTGTTAACGTTGATTCCTGCTACAGCAGCATGGTTTTCGGTTGTCGACTTGAAAAATGCCTTTTTCAGCATTCCGATAGCCGAAGAAAGCAGAGATATCTTCGGTTTCTCTCTAGGAGGACGAAGCTTTAGGTTTAAACGCGCTCCACAAGGCTATTGTGAAAGCCCATCCATTTACAGTCAAGCATTAAAAAGCCAGTTAGATTCCTTCGTACTTCCTCTTGGTTCTGCTTTAGTACAATATGTCGATGATCTTCTGGTGGCTGCTGATGACAAGGAAACTTGCAAAACAGCTACGATTTCTTTATTGCATCACTTGTCAGATTTGAATCACAAGGTGTCACCTTCAAAAATGCAATACTGCTGCCAAGAAGTGACCTACCTAGGTCATCTCTTGTCAAAGGAGGGAAGGAAGTTGACCCCAGAGAGAATAAAAGCAATTACACAGATGAATGTTCCTAGCACGCAGAGAGAAGTACGTGCCTTTTTAGGTATTACCTCATATTGTAGGCAATGGATCCCAAATTTTTCCCTTTTAGCAAAACCATTGGTAGCCTTGACTGGGAAAGGTGTTCCGAGTCCGGTACCATGGTCTGCTGAATGTCAGCAGAGTTTTTCTGAGTTACGAAATGCACTGTGTTCAGCACCTGTATTGGGTACACCCGACTACAGTAAGCCATTCACGCTCTATGTCCACGAGAGAGAAGGTTGTGCATTGAGTGTTTTGACGCAGAAATTTGGTGATAAACAACGCCCTTGTGCGTATTTTTCATCAACGTTAGATCCGGTAGCCAGAGCATTGCCTAGTTGCTTGAGAGCTACAGCCGCAGCTGCAGCTTCCATTCGACAATCTGCTGGTTTAGTAATGAACAACATGCTAGTAGTTATGGTTCCTCATGCTGTGGATACACTCATGAACCGAACCAAGACGCAACACCTTACCAGTGCTAGATTATCAGGTTATGAACTGACACTGTTAGCTAGTCATATTCAGCTCAAAAGATGCAATGTATTGAATCCAGCAACATTGTTGCCGACTAGCCAAGAGTCGAGTGATTCTGAACCACACGACTGTTATTTCAAAACTGAGGAAGAAACAAAAGGACGAATTGATCTAAAAAACACTCCGTTGTCAGATCCAGATGGCACGCTGTATGTTGATGGGTCTTGCTTCAAATTGGAGAATGGTGATGTGACTGCTGCTTATGCAGTAACGACCTTGAGTACGATTGTGGAGACTGCAAGAGTGAGTCAGAATTCTGCCCAGGCTGCAGAATTGATCGCGCTAACAAGAGCGTGCGTTTTAGCTAAGGGAAAGAGAGTGAATGTGTTCACAGATAGTCAGTACGCGTTCGGCGTGGCCCATAGTTTTGGCCGTTTGTGGAAAGAGAGAGGTTTCATTACGTCCCATGGGACTAAGATTCAACATGGCCAGCTAGTTAATGACTTGTTGGAATCTCTAACCTTGCCGACTGAAGTTGCGATTGTGAAATGCAGTGCTCATAAAGCAATCACGGATGATGTTGGTCGTGGGAATGCTTTTGCTGATGAGACTGCAAAACAGACAGCTAGAAATATGATGAGTAGAATGTATGTTGCAACGTCTGCAAGATGGATTTCTGAGTCTGGAATGTGTGAGGACACAGTGGAAAGCGTGAAGGAAATTCAGAAAGAGGCGACTGAGGAGGAAAAGCTTGCATGGAGAGAGAGCACGGGTAAATTGGACTCGAGTGGGTGTTGGATTGACTTGTCGGAACAACAGCGTTGGATGTTGCCTGATGCGTATGTGCTTGCAGTAGTAACGATGGCACATGGAACAGCTCACATCAGTTCAAAAGGGATTTGTAAGATGTTGGCTCCGGTCTGGAAGAATGATGGGATTAGTAAGTGTGCAGAGAGAGTGGTGAGAAATTGTATGGTATGCTTGATGCATAATCCTGGCAAGGGAATCCCCACACCTGCAGGTCACTTCGCTCCTCCTTCCTGCCCCTTTGAAGTGATCCAGCTAGACTTCATTCACATGGATCGTTGTAATAACCTGAAATACGTCCTAGTGGTAGTTTGTGCTTTCTCCAGATGGATCGAAGCATACCCGCTAAAGGACAATACTGCCTTATCCACTGCCAAAATTCTTCTTAAAGAATACTTCCCCAGATACGGAATGCCACGGATTGTATGGTCAGATAACGGAAGTGAGTTCGTAGGGAAAGTTATGCAGAGTGTGTGTGCCGGCCTAGGGATTAGACAGAAGTTTCATAGTGCGAATCATCCCCAGTCCGCGGGTTTAGTCGAGGGTTACAATGGCACCCTTAAACTGAAACTTGCTAAGATACAAGCATCCACGGGTTTGTCCTGGCCAGACGCATTGCCTTTGGCTTTGCTATCAACAAGAGCAACTGTACATTCTAGAGTAGGGCTTAGTCCTTATGAAATAGTTTTTGGTCGTCCTGCAAATGTTTGGGGGGTACCTAGACCAAAAGAATTCAAGCAGCTGGAATACCCAATGTTAATTGATTACCTTTTCGACTTGACTGCTAAATTGAGTCTTATTCACCAACAGGTTTTCGATGCATTGCCAAAGCCACCGGAGAGTCCAGGCCATCAGCTGAAACCAGGTGATCAGGTGGTCATTAGAAATTTTGCAAGAACGAAAAATCTTCAGCCCAGATTCATTGGCCCTTTCCAAGTCCTACTAGCAACGAGAACTGCTATTCGTGTGGCCGGAAGGAAGAACTGGATCCATACGACACATGCCAAACGTGTGCCTCTGCCACTTCCTTACGACAACTGGGTAAAGAAAGGAATCGGTGCCTCTGAAACGGAACAAATCCCCAGGTTCATACCTTTCAGCGATGCAGAACTGATCACGGATTCACCAAATTCTGACTCTCCTCCTGAAACTGCTCTTTTGAACCCTGAACATTTGCCATCTGCACCAAAAGAACATTTGCCATCTGCGAACGTGAACATTGCAACGTCAGCTGAAAATACATTGTTTCCAGATCAGACAGCTCCTGCAAAACTGAGATACAACTTACGTTCTCGCAATATGGACAAATAAAGCAGGAAACTGCCTATTTTCAGATTTGAATTTGCTATACATTGCCTCCAGCCAGGAAATTTGCTAATACTTTGTATTGTTTCTTTTTGTTTTAAAATTGCCTTGCCGTCTGGGTAGCCGTAGGGTCGTGGCTGTGTGCCTAGTTGAATCTGCGGGGGTCAGACACAAGGTCGATCTTTCTGTTAGTTCTGGGAACTCCCAGGGCTGATAGAGGCATTTTCATCTACGTACACATCATCAGTGGTCGCGAACGGTCGTAGAAGATGGAGCTTCCTGAGCTGCAACGAGAAAATGTAATTTATGTTCGCAGAAATAGACTGTACCGAATACTTCACAGCAAATGCTTTCTAATGCAATGTGCAGTTACGTTTTTAATCGTTTTGATAACGTTGGTGGGTGGAATCATCTTTGGTGTACATTTGATTTTTATGCCAGTAACTACAGTACCTCCCCTTGATCCTACTACTTCTACGGTTTCTTCTATGCATTCTTTTCACTCATTTCCTGAACACGAACAAGCTCGACGCTCAGAATTTATTAACAATACATTTGTACAGCTCTTGCATCAACACCAACTGGTAGTTAATAATACAGACTGCTGGGTGTGCGGCTTGATACCTCACACTATGGATAAAGGCATTCCCTATTTAGTCTTGCCTTTTAGCTACAATGGATCATTTCAGGCCTTTCAGACCATTTTTTCATATGCCCTTGAGACCTATCCTCCGCGTCCACCACGGTCCACTAAATACAACTCAGCCAACAAAGCTTTAGTCCAGGGAATTATTGATATGATTAAAGACGTCAATAATACTCCATCTTACCCTAGAGATGAATTACGGGTGTATTTGAGTTGGAACTCTACAGAGTATCGCCTTAGTTTGGGAGAAAGCAAGCGTAAAAGCTCCACTTCAGTTTGGGTCGTGCCTCACCGAGGTCAAGTCTGTTTGCAAGGAAATGGGAGAAATCCGAGAGCTCAGCTAGGGAGGAGTGAGTGCGTTGAGACTTACGTATTTCCGTCTAACTCCTCCCCTGCCTTTCTGACTGCTAGGGGTACCTACTTCATCTGTCAGGACAGAGCTTATACATGGCTGCCTGCTGACTTCTCAGGTTCATGTTATATTGCTCGATTGTTACCTCCGACATACACTGCTTCTTCAGATTATCACAAGACCAGAGTAGCAAGAGGTGTCTTCAGCAACGAAGATACCGCTGGTCAAGAAGCTGGAGACTTTTTCAAAGGTTTCCTTCCGTTTTGGGGGCCTATGGCCAATAGTAGAAATCTACGTCAACTAACACGGGTAGTTGAATCTACTATTACAGAAACTGCTGGTGCCCTTAGTAACTTAACAGCTGAGCTTCAGGCGGATCGTCTCATGACGTTGCAGAACCGTATGGTTCTAGACGTAATACTTGCAGATCGAGGTGGGGTATGCAGAATGATCCAATCGAGCTGCTGTGTCTTTATTCCAAATAATGCTCCAACAGTCTATGAAGCAATCTCTAAGCTACACAAGATTTCCGACTCTATACACGTAGATAAGGGAAACTGGTCCTTCATGGAGTGGTTTTGGACTCTGGTATCAGCGTGGGGATGGAAGGTTCTGATGGTCATTGGTGTCATCCTAGTATTTCTGTTCTCGTGCTGTCTTATTATCCAATGTGGTCCCGCTCTGTGTAGTCTCTGTGCTGCAACCTGTTTCAGAAAACCACCTGCATTAGGAGAAAAGGCACGAGACAGGATGATGATACAACAACATGTCACTGACCTAATGAGCATAGAATTAGACTCTGACTCTGATATAGACTGAGTAATTGCCTATGTAAGGGCAAAAGGAGGGTCTGAGGTTCCGTGACGATTTTACTCGTGTTTGTAACATTGTCGTAAATACATAATTTTGGTATCAGTGGACCGCAAATGATCCATTTAGTATATCCTGGTGTTTTCGCTATGCTACGAGCAAGAGCACTCCAGTTACAAACACATTTCTGTTCTACCCATGGCATCCATCTTAGAACACGGAAGCCATTTTGTATTCCTTGCCCTCACATAGTCAATGGACACACAATGACCCTTTTTCATTTAAGGACACGTAGGCTTTAGCCGGCGATTCACCTTGCGAGTGACACGTGCACCTTAGGCCAGCAACACTGTGGCAGCATGACTCGGCAAGAGCTGCCTCCCCAGCCTGAGGCCAGTCCTGCTATACTGGTTCTTGTGTTCGTTGGCCTGATCATGATTAGGCGGCCGAAGCTGGTAACCGTGCCCATTTACGACCCACAAACATCTCTTATCCTGTCTTTCTATCTTCCACACCTGGCTCTGCTCCTTTCCTTCTGGGCCTTTATTAGGGGGAGGTAACGAAATTTACGATGAGGCGGTCCGGGTCTTGAATGAAGAATTGACATGGGATTATGATGGACTAGTGGGAACCCCTCATTCGTAATGTTTTGACATCAGATACTGTTGACGATTCCTGTGCAACGCCAAATATTTATTGTTTAAGACACGAATGTTTAGAACTGTGGTAACATGTAAAGAATTTGCCCCGAGCAGAATATTTAGTATATAAGGAACAACCCTCTTTGTACAAATTGAACAGGCTCCTAGACACTGCCCGTGTGCAGTTTCTGTGACTTCTGTGTCCCTGCAGTAATAAACCTTTGGTCTTTGACGCCACCATCGAGAAGCCCGTGTTTCTGTTTGTTTGTGCACCGAGACAGGTTGAACTCCGGGGTCTTCGGGTGTTGTCCCTGACACCTCTGGACG
Source organism: Lissotriton helveticus (assembly GCF_964261635.1). NCBI lineage: Eukaryota > Metazoa > Chordata > Amphibia > Caudata > Salamandridae > Lissotriton > Lissotriton helveticus. The sequence continues at coordinate 1,706,153,539 of NC_136057.1, read as the reverse complement.
GAACCAAAAAGTCCAGAACTCCAGAGTAGAGGTAGAGGGGTAGAAGAGAGGTAGAGAGGCAGTAGAGGGGTAGAAGAGGTGTAGAAGAAGGGTAGAAGAGGGATAGAAGAGGGGTAGAGGGGTAGAAGAGGGGTAGAGGGGTGGTAGGGGGTAGAAGGGTAGTATAGGGGTAGAAGAGAGGGGTAGAAGAGGGGTAGAGGGGTAGAAGAGAGGTAGAGGAGTAGTAGAGGGGTAGTAGGGTAGAGGAGTAGAAGAGGGGTAGAAGAGGGGTTTTAGAGGGGTAGAAGGGTAGAAGAGGGGTAGAAGAGAGGGGTAGGGGGTGGTAGAAGGGTAGAGGGGTAGTAGAAGGGTAGAGGGGTATTAATGGGGGTAGAAGAGGGGTGGAGGGGTAGAGGGGTAGAAGAGGGGTAGAAGAAGGGTTGAGGGGTAGAAGAGGGGTGGTAGAGGGGTAGAAGAGGGTTGGAAGAGGTGGTAGAGGGGTATAACAGGGGTGGAGGGGTAGAAGAGGGCTAGAGGGTAGAAGGGTAGAAGAGGGGTAGATGGGGTGGAAGGGTAGTAGAGGGGTAGATGGGGTAGACGAGTAGTAGAGGGGTAGAAGAGGGGTAGAGGGGAAGAAGAGGGGTAGATGCTTAGAAGAGTAGAGCGGTAGAGGGGTAGAAGAGTAGAAGAGGGGTAGAAGGGTAGTAGAGGGGTAGAAAAGGTGTAGAGGGGTTGAAAATGTGTAGAAAAGGGGTAGATGGGGTAGAATATGGGTAAATGCATAGAAGAGTAGAGGGGTAGTAGAAGGGTAGAGGGGTAGAAGAGGGATAGAGGGGTAGAAGAGGTATAGAGGGGTAGAAGAGGGGTAGAAGAGTAGTAGAGGGGCAGAAGAGGGCCAGAGGGGCAGAAGAGGGCCAGAGGGGTAGAAGAGAGCCGGAGGGGTAGAAGAGGGCCGGAGGGGTAGAAAAGGGGTAGAGGGGTAGAAGAGTAGAGGGGTAGAGGGGTAGAAGAGGGGTAGAAGGGCAGAAGAGATATAATGGGGTACAGGGGTAGTAGAAGGGTAGAGGAGTAGTAGAGGGGCAAAGGGGTAGTAGAGGGGCAAAGGGGTAGTAGAGGGTAGAGGGGTAGAAGAGGGTAGAAGGGTAGAAGAGGGGGTAGAAGAGGGGTAGGAGGAAAAAGAGGGGTAGAGGGGTAGAAGAGGGGTAGGGGTAGTAGAGGGGTAGAAGAGGGGTAGAGGGGTAGAGGGTTATTAGAGGGGTAGAGGGGAGAGGGGTAGTAGAGTGGTATTAGAGGGGTAGAAGAGGGGTAGTAGAGGGGTAGAAGAGGGGTAGTGGTGTAGAGGGGTAGAGGGATGGTAGAGGGGTAGAAAAGGGGTACGGGGTAGTAGAGGGATAGAGGGGTAGAAGAGGGTAGAGAAGTAGAAGAGGGGTAGTAGAGGGGTAGTGTAGAGGTAGAGGGGTAGAAGAGAGGTAGAGGGTAGAAGAGAGGTAGAGGGGTAGAATAGGGGTTGTAGAGAGGTAGAGGGGTGGTAGAGGGGTAGTATCGTAGAGGGGTAGAAGAGGGGTATAACGGGTAGAAGAGGAGAAGAGGGCTAGAGGGTAGAAGAGGGGTAGAGGGGTAGAAGAGGGGTAGAAAAGGGGTAGAGTGGTAGAAGAGTAGAGGGGTAGTAGAGGGGTAGACAAGGGGTAGAAGGGCAGAAGAGGGATAATGGGGTAGAGGGGTAGACGAGGGGTAGGGGGGTAAAAGAGGGGTAGAGGGGCAGTAGAAGGGTAGAGGGGTAGTAGAGGGGCAAAGGGGTAAAAGAGGGTAGAAGAGGGGTAGAAGGGGGTAGAAGGGTAGAAGATGGGTAGGGGTAGAAGAGGGGAAGAGGGGTAGAAGAGGGGTAGGGGGTAGTAGAGAGGTAGAGGGTTAGTAGAGGGGTAGATAGGTAGTAGGGGGAGAGGGGTAGAAAAGGGGTAAAAGGGTTAGAGGGATAGAGGGGTAGATAAGGGGTAGATAAGGGGTAGAGAGGTAGAGAGATGGTAGAGGGGTAGAGGGTAGAAGAAGGGTTGGGGGGTAGAATAGGGGATTTAGAGAGGTAGAGGGGTAGTATGGTAGAGGGGTGGACGAGAGGTAGAGGGGTATACCAGGGGTAGAAGGGGAGAGGAGGGCTAGAGGGAAGAAGGAAGAAGAGGGGTAGATGGGGTAGAAGGGTAAGAGAGGGGTAGATGCATAGAAGAGTAGAGGGGTAGTAGTTAGGTAGAAGGGTAGAAGAGGGGTGGGGGTAGAAGAGGGGTAGAAGGGTAGTAGAGGGGTAGAATATGGGTAGAAAAGGGTATAGGGGTAGAATATGGGTAGATGTGTAGAAGGGTAGAGGGGTAGAAGAGGGATAGAGGGGTAGAAGAGGGGTAGAGGGGTAGAAGAGGGGTAGAAAAGGGGTAGAGTGGTAGACAAGGGGTAGAAGGGCAGAAGGAGGATAATGGGGTAGAGGGGTAGACAAGGGGTAGAGGGGTAGAAGAGGGGTAGAGTGGCAGTAGAAGGGTAGAGGGGTAGTAGAGGGGCAAAGGGGTAGTAGTGGGGTAGAAGAGGGTAGAAGGGTAGAAGAGGGGTAGAAGGGGGTAGAAGAGGGGTAGAAGGGTAGAAGAGTGGGTAGTAGAGGGGTAGGGGGTAGAAGAGGGGTAAAGGGTTAGAAGAGGGGTAGGGGGTAGTAGAGGGGTAGATAGGTAGAGGGGAGAGGGGTAGAAGAGGGGTAGTAGAGGGGTAGTACAGCAGTAGTAGAGGGGTAGAACAGGGGTAGAGGGGTAGAAGAGGGGTAGTTGTGTAGAGGAGTAGTTGTGTAGAGGGGTAGAGGTGTAGAGGGGTAGAGGGGTAGAGCGGTAGAAGAGGGGTAGTAGAGGAGTTGAGGGGTAGCAGAGGGGTAGAGGGGTAGAAGAAGGGTAGAGCGGTAGAAGAGAGGTAGAGGGATAGAAGAGGGGTAGATGCATAGAAGAGTAGAGGGTAGTAGATGAGTAGAAGTGTAGAATAGGGGTAGTATGGTAGAGGGGTAGAAGAGGGGTATAACAGGGGCAGAGGGGTAGAAGAGGGCTAGAGGGTAGAATGGTAGTTGAGGGGTAGATGGGGTAGATGGGGTAGAAGGGTAGTAGAGGGGTAGAAGAGGGGAAGAGGGGTAGATGCGTAGTAGAGGGGTAGAAGAGGGGTAGATGCATAGAAGAGTAGAGGGGTAGTAGATGGGTAGAAGGGTAGAAGAGGGATAGAGGGGTAGAAGAGTAGAAGAGGAGTAGAGGGGTAGTTGAGGGGTAGAGGGGTAGAATATGGGTAGAAAAGGGGTAGAGGGGTAGAATATGGGTAGATGCGTAGAAGAGTAGAGGGGTAGTAGAAGGGTAGAGGGGTAGGAGAGGGATAGAGGGGTAGAAGCGGGATAGAGGGGTAGGAGGGGGTAGAAGAGGGGTAGAAGAGGAGTAGAGGGTAGAGGGGTAGAGGGGTAGAGGGATGGTTGAGGGGTAGAGGGGTAGAAGAGGGGTAGGGATTAGTAGAGGGATAGAGGGATAGAAGAGGGGTAGGGATTAGTAGAGGGAAAGAGGGGTAGAGGGGTAGAAGAGGGGTAGAGCGGTAGAAGAGGGGTAGTAGAGGAGTTGAGGAGTAGAGGGGTAGAAGAGAGGTAGAGGGGTAGAAGAGAGATAGAGTAGAGGTAGAGGGGCAGAAGAGAGGTAGAGGGGTAGAAGAGAGGTAGAGTAGAGGTAGAGGGGTAGAAGAGAGCTAGTGTAGAGGTACAGGGGTAGAAGAGAGGTAGAGGGGTAGAAGAGGGATAGAGGGGTAGTGGAGGGGTAGAAGAGGGGTAGAGGGGTAGAAGTGGGGTAGAAGGGTAGTAAAGGGTTGGTAGAGGGGTAGAAGAGGAGTAGAATAGGGGTAAAGGGGTAGAAGAGTAGAAGGGTAGTGGAGTAGTAGAGGGGTAAAAAAGGGGTACAGGGATAGAAGTGTAGAGGGGTAATAGAGGGGTAGAAGGGCAGAAGAGGGGTAGAGGGGTATACGAGGAGTAGAGGAGGGGTAGAGAGGTAATAGAAGGGTAGAGGGGTAGGAGAAAGGTAGAGGGGAAGTAGAGGGGTAAAGAGGTAGAAGATGGGTAGAGGGGTAGAAGAGGGGTAGAGTAGGGGTAAAGGGGTAGAAGAGTAGAGGGTAGCGGAGTAGTAGAGGGGTAGAAAAGGGATAGAGGGATAGAATAGTAGAGGGGTAGTAGATGGGTAGAAGGGCAGAAGAGGGATGGGGTTAGAGGGGTATACGAGGGGTAGAGGGGTAGAAGAGGGGTAGAGGGGTAATAGAAGGGTAGAGGGGTACGAGAAAGGTAGAGGGGTAGTAGAGGGGTAAGGGGTAGTAGAGAGGGTATAAGAGGGGTAGAGGGGTAGAAGAGGGGTAGAAAAGGGGTAGTGGGGTAGACGAGTAGAGGGGTAGATGAGGGGTAGAGGAATAGAAGGGCAGAAGAGGGATAATGGGGTAGAGGGGTAGACAAGGGGTAGAGGGGTAGTAGAAGGGTAGAGGGTTAGTAGAGGGGCAAAGGGGTTGTAGAGGGGTAGAAGAGGGTAGAAGGGTAGAACGGGGTAGAAGAGGGGTAGAGGTGTAGAGGGGTAGAGGGATGGTAGAGGGGTAGTGGGGTAGAAGAGGGGTAGGGGTAGTAGAGGGATAGAGGGGTAGAAGAGGGGTAGAGCGGTAGAAGAGGGGTAGTAGAGGAGTTGAGGGGTAGAAGAAGGGTAGAGGGGTAGAAGAGAGGTAGAGGGGTAGAGGGGTAGAAGAGAGGTAGATGCATGGAAGAGTAGAGGGTAGTAGATGAGTAGAAGGGTAGAATAGGGGTAGTATGGTAGAGGGGTAGAAGAGGGGTATAACAGGGGCAAAGGGGTAGAAGAGGGCTAGAGGGTAGAAGGGTAGATGAGGGGTAGATGGGGTAGAAGGGTAGTAGAGGGGTAGACGGGGGAAATGGGGTAGATGCGTAGAAGAGTAGAGGGGTAGAAGAGTAGAGGGGTAGAAGAGTAGAAGAGGGGTAGAAGGGTAGTAGAGGGGTAGAAGAGGGGTAGATGCATAGAGGAGTAGAGGGGTAGTAGACGGGTAGAAGGGTAGAAGAGGGATAGAGGGGTAGAAGAGTAGAAGAGGAGTAGAAGGGTAGTTGAGGGGTAGAGGGGTAGAATATGGGTAGAAAAGGGGCAGAGGGGTAGAATATGGGTAGATGCGTAGAAGAGTAGAGGGGTAGTAGAAGGGTAGAAGGGCAGAAGAGGGGTAGAGGGGTATACGAGGAGTAGAGGAGGGGTAGAGAGGTAATAGAAGGGTAGAGGGGTAGGAGAAAGGTAGAGGGGAAGTAGAGGGGTAAAGAGGTAGAAGAGGGGTAGAGGGGTAGAAGAGGGGTAGAGTAGGGGTAAAGGGGTAGAAGAGTAGAGGGGTAGCGGAGTAGTAGAGGGGTAGAAAAGGGATAGAGGGATAGAATAGTAGAGGGGTAGTAGATGGGTAGAAGGGCAGAAGAGGGATGGGGGTTAGAGGGGTATACGAGGGGTAGAGGGGTAGAGGGGTAATAGAAGGGTAGAGGGGTACGAGAAAGGTAGAGGGGTAGTAGAGGGGTAAGGGGTAGTAGAGAGGGTATAAGAGGGGTAGAGGGGTAGAAGAGGGGTAGAAAAGGGGTAGTGGGGTAGACGAGTAGAGGGGTAGATGAGGGGTAGAGGAATAGAAGGGCAGAAGAGGGATAATGGGGTAGAGGGGTAGACAAGGGGTAGAGGGGTAGTAGAAGGGTAGAGGGTTAGTAGAGGGGCAAAGGGGTGGTAGAGGGGTAGAAGAGGGTAGAAGGGTAGAACGGGGTAGAAGAGGGGTAGAGGTGTAGAGGGATGGTAGAGGGGTAGTGGGGTAGAAGAGGGGTAGGGGTAGTAGAGGGATAGAGGGGTAGAAGAGGGGTAGAGCGGTAGAAGAGGGGTAGTAGAGGAGTTGAGGGGTAGAAGAAGGGTAGAGGGGTAGAAGAGAGGTAGAGGGGTAGAAGAGAGGTAGATGCATGGAAGAGTAGAGGGTAGTAGATGAGTAGAAGGGTAGAATAGGGGTAGTATGGTAGAGGGGTAGAAGAGGGGTATAACAGGGGCAAAGGGGTAGAAGAGGGCTAGAGGGTAGAAGGGTAGATGAGGGGTAGATGGGGTAGAAGGGTAGTAGAGGGGTAGACGGGGAAATGGGGTAGATGCGTAGAAGAGTAGAGGGTAGAAGAGTAGAGGGGTAGAAGAGTAGAAGAGGGGTAGAAGGGTAGTAGAGGGGTAGAAGAGGGGTAGATGCATAGAAGAGTAGAGGGGTAGTAGACGGGTAGAAGGGTAGAAGAGGGATAGAGGGGTAGAAGAGTAGAAGAGGAGTAGAAGGGTAGTTGAGGGGTAGAGGGGTAGAATATGGGTAGAAAAGGGGCAGAGGGGTAGAATATGGGTAGATGCGTAGAAGAGTAGAGGGGTAGTAGAAGGGTAGAGGGGTAGGAGAGGGATAGAGGGGTAGAAGCGGGATAGAGGGGTAGAAGGGGGTAGAAAAGGGGTAGAGGGCTAGAAGAGTAGTAGAGGGGTAGTAGAGGGGCAGAGGGGTAGAGTGGTAGAAGCGGGGTAGTAGAGGGGTAGAAGAGGAGTAGAGGGTAGAGGGGTAGAGGGATGGTTATGGGGTAGAGGGGTAGAAGAGGGGTAGGGATTAGTAGAGGGATAGAGGGATAGAGAAGAGGGGTAGGGATTAGTAGAGGGAAAGAGGGGTAGAGGGGTAGAAGAGGGGTAGAGCGGTAGAAGAGGGGTAGTAGAGGAGTTGAGGAGTAGAGGGGTAGAAGAGAGGTAGAGGGGTAGAAGAGAGATAGAGTAGAGGTAGAGGGGCAGAAGAGAGTTAGAGGGGTAGAAGAGAGGTAGAGTAGAGGTAGAGGGGTAGAAGAGAGCTAGTGTAGAGGTACAGGGGTATAAGAGAGGTAGAGGGGTAGAAGAGTGATAGAGGGGTAGTGGAGGGGTAGAAGAGGGGTAGAGGGGTAGAAGTGGGGTAGAAGGGTAGTAAAGGGTTGGTAGAGGGGTAGAAGAGGAGTAGAATAGGGGTAAAGGCGTAGAAGAGTAGAAGGGTAGTGGAGTAGTAGAGGGGTAAAAAAGGGGTACAGGGATAGAAGTGTAGAGGGGTAATAGAGGGGTAGAAGGGCAGAAGAGGGGTAGAGGGGTATACGAGGAGTAGAGGAGGGGTAGAGAGGTAATAGAAGGGTAGAGGGGTAGGAGAAAGGTAGAGGGGAAGTAGAGGGGTAAAGAGGTAGAGGGGTAGAAGAGGGGTAGAGTAGGGGTAAAGGGGTAGAAGAGTAGAGGGGTAGCGGAGTAGTAGAGGGGTAGAAAAGGGATAGAGGGATAGAATAGTAGAAGGGTAGTAGATGGGTAGAAGGGCAGAAGAGGGATGGGGTTAGAGGGGTATACGAGGGGTAGAGGGGTAGAAGAGGGGTAGAGGGGTAATAGAAGGGTAGAGGGGTACGAGAGAGGTAGAGGGGTAGTAGAGGGGTAAGGGGTAGTAGAGAGGGTAGAAGAGGGGTAGAAGAGGGGTAGAAAAGGGGTAGTGGGGTAGACGAGTAGAGGGGTAGAGGGGTAGATGAGGGATAGAGGAATAGAAGGGCAGAAGAGGGATAATGGGGTAGAGGGGTAGACAAGGGGTAGAGGGGTAGTAGAAGGGTAGAGGGTTAGTAGAGGGGCAAAGGGGTGGTAGAGGGGTAGAAGAGGGTAGAAGGGTAGAAGAGGGGTAGAAGAGTAGAAGAGGGGGTAGAAGAGGGGTAGGGGGTAGAAGAGGGGTAGAGGGTTAGAAGAGGGGTAGGGGTAGTAGAGAGGTAGAGGGGTAATAGAGGGGTAGTAGAGGGGTAGCAGAGGGGTAGAAGAGGGGAAGTGGTGTAGAGGGGTAGAGGTGTAGCGGGTAGAGGGATGGTGGAGGGGTAGAGGGGTAGAAGAGGGGTGGGGGTAATAGAGGGATAGAAAAGGGGTAGAAGAGGGGTAGAGCAGTAGAAGAGGTGTAGTATAGGAGTTGAGGGGTAGTAGAGGGGTAGAAGACGGGTAGAGGGGTAGAACGGAGGTAGAGGGGTAGATGCATAGAAGAGTAGAGGGGTAGTAGATGGGTAGAAGGGTAGAAGAGGGGTAGAGGGGTAGAAGAGGGGTAGTATGGTAGAGGTAGAAGAGGGGTGGAAGAGGGGTATAACAGGGGTAGAGGGGTAGAAGAGGGCTAGATGGTAGAAGGGTAGAAGAGGTGTAAATGGGGTAGAAAGGTAGAAGGGTAGTAGGGGGTAGAAGGGGGTAGATGCGTAGAAGAGTAGAGGGGTAGAAGAGTAGAAGAGGTGTAGAAAGGTAATGGAGGTGTAGAAGAGGGGTAGATGCATTGAAGAGTAGAGGGGTAGTAAAAGGGTAGAAGGGTAGAAGAGGGGTAGAGGGGTAGAAGTGTTGAAGAGGGGTAGAAGGGTAGTAGAGGGGTAGAGGGGTAGAATATGGGTAGAAAAGGGGTAGAGGGGTAGAATATGGGTAGATGCGTAGACGAGTAGAGGGGTAGAAGAGGGATAGAGGGGTAGAGGGGTAGAGGATGGTAGAGGGGTAGTGGGGTAGAAGAGGGGTAGGGGTAGTAGAGGGATAGAGGGGTAGAAGAGGGGTAGAGCGGTAGAAGAGGGGTAGTAGAGGAGTTGAGGGGTAGAAGAAGGGTAGAGGGTAGAAGAGAGGTAGAGGGGTAGAAGAGAGGTAGATGCATGGAAGAGTAGAGGGTAGTAGATGAGTAGAAGGGTAGAATAGGGGTAGTATGGTAGAGGGGTAGAAGAGGGGTATAACAGGGGCAAAGGGGTAGAAGAGGGCTAGAGGGTAGAAGGGTAGATGAGGGGTAGATGGGGTAGAAGGGTAGTAGAGGGGTAGACGGGGGAAATGGGGTAGATGCGTAGAAGAGTAGAGGGGTAGAAGAGTAGAGGGGTAGAAGAGTAGAAGAGGGGTAGAAGGGTAGTAGAGGGGTAGAAGAGGGGTAGATGCATAGAAGAGTAGAGGGGTAGTAGACGGGTAGAAGGGTAGAAGAGGGATAGAGGGGTAGAAGAGTAGAAGAGGAGTAGAAGGGTAGTTGAGGGGTAGAGGGGTAGAATATGGGTAGAAAAGGGGCAGAGGGGTAGAATATGGGTAGATGCGTAGAAGAGTAGAGGGGTAGTAGAAGGGTAGAGGGGTAGGAGAGGGATAGAGGGGTAGAAGCGGGATAGAGGGGTAGAAGGGGGTAGAAGAGGGGTAGAGGGCTAGAAGAGTAGTAGAGGGGTAGTAGAGGGGCAGAGGGGTAGAGTGGTAGAAGCGGGGTAGTAGAGGGGTAGAAGAGGAGTAGAGGGTAGAGGGGTAGAGGGATGGTTATGGGGTAGAGGGGTAGAAGAGGGGTAGGGATTAGTAGAGGGATAGAGGGATAGAAGAGGGGTAGGGATTAGTAGAGGGAAAGAGGGGTAGAGGGGTAGAAGAGGGGTAGAGCGGTAGAAGAGGGGTAGTAGAGGAGTTGAGGAGTAGAGGGGTAGAAGAGAGGTAGAGGGGTAGAAGAGAGATAGAGTAGAGGTAGAGGGGCAGAAGAGAGTTAGAGGGGTAGAAGAGAGGTAGAGTAGAGGTAGAGGGGTAGAAGAGAGATAGTGTAGAGGTACAGGGGTATAAGAGAGGTAGAGGGGTAGAAGAGTGATAGAGGGGTAGTGGAGGGGTAGAGGGGTAGAAGAGGGGTAGAGGGGTAGAAGTGGGGTAGAAGGGTAGTAAAGGGTTGGTAGAGGGGTAGAAGAGGAGTAGAATAGGGGTAAAGGGGTAGAAGAGTAGAAGGGTAGTGGAGTAGTAGAGGGGTAAAAAAGGGGTACAGGGATAGAAGTGTAGAGGGGTAATAGAGGGGTAGAAGGGCAGAAGAGGGGTAGAGGGGTATACGAGGAGTAGAGGAGGGGTAGAGAGGTAATAGAAGGGTAGAGGGGTAGGAGAAAGGTAGAGGGGAAGTAGAGGGGTAAAGAGGTAGAGGGGTAGAAGAGGGGTAGAGTAGGGGTAAAGGGGTAGAAGAGTAGAGGGGTAGCGGAGTAGTAGAGGGGTAGAAAAGGGATAGAGGGATAGAATAGTAGAGGGGTAGTAGATGGGTAGAAGGGCAGAAGAGGGATGGGGTTAGAGGGGTATACGAGGGGTAGAAGAGGGGTAGAGGGGTAATAGAAGGGTAGAGGGGTACGAGAGAGGTAGAGGGGTAGTAGAGGGGTAAGGGGTAGTAGAGAGGGTAGAAGAGGGGTAGAAGAGGGGTAGAAAAGGGGTAGTGGGGTAGACGAGTAGAGGGGTAGAGGGGTAGATGAGGGATAGAGGAATAGAAGGGCAGAAGAGGGATAATGGGGTAGAGGGGTAGACAAGGGGTAGAGGGGTAGTAGAAGGGTAGAGGGTTAGTAGAGGGGCAAAGGGGTGGTAGAGGGGTAGAAGAGGGTAGAAGGGTAGAAGAGGGGTAGAAGAGTAGAAGAGGGGGTAGAAGAGGGGTAGGGGGTAGAAGAGGGGTAGAGGGTTAGAAGAGGGGTAGGGGTAGTAGAGAGGTAGAGGGGTAATAGAGGGGTAGTAGAGGGGTAGCAGAGGGGTAGAAGAGGGGAAGTGGTGTAGAGGGGTAGAGGTGTAGCGGGTAGAGGGATGGTGGAGGGGTAGAGGGGTAGAAGAGGGGTGGGGGTAATAGAGGGATAGAAAAGGGGTAGAAGAGGGGTAGAGCAGTAGAAGAGGTGTAGCATAGGAGTTGAGGGGTAGTAGAGGGGTAGAAGACGGGTAGAGGGGTAGAACGGAGGTAGAGGGGTAGATGCATAGAAGAGTAGAGGGGTAGTAGATGGGTAGAAGGGTAGAAGAGGGGTAGAGGGGTAGAAGAGGGGTAGTATGGTAGAGGTAGAAGAGGGGTGGAAGAGGGGTATAACAGGGGTAGAGGGGTAGAAGAGGGCTAGATGGTAGAAGGGTAGAAGAGGGGTAAATGGGGTAGAAAGGTAGAAGGGTAGTAGGGGGTAGAAGGGGGTAGATGCGTAGAAGAGTAGAGGGGTAGAAGAGTAGAAGAGGTGTAGAAAGGTAATGGAGGTGTAGAAGAGGGGTAGATGCATTGAAGAGTAGAGGGGTAGTAAAAGGGTAGAAGGGTAGAAGAGGGGTAGAGGGGTAGAAGTGTTGAAGAGGGGTAGAAGGGTAGTAGAGGGGTAGAATATGGGTAGAAAAGGGGTAGAATATGGGTAGATGCGTAGACGAGTAGAGGGGTAGAAGAGGGATAGAGGGGTAGAAGAGGGATAGAGGGGTAGAAGAGGGGTAGAGGGGTAGAAGAGTAGTAGAGGGGTAGTAGAGGGGCAGAAGAGGGGCAGAGGGGTAGAAGAGGGGTAGAGGGTTAGAAGAGGGGTAGTGGACTAGAAGGGTAGAGGGGTAGATGAGGGGTAGAACAGGGGTAGAAGGGCAGAAGAGGGATAATGGGGTAGAGGGGTAGAGGAGTAGAAGAGGGGTAGTAGAAGGGTAGAGGGGTAGGAGAGAGGTAGAGGGGTAGTAGAGGGGTAGAAGAGGGGTAGAAGAGGGTAGAGGAGCAACTGGCCGACTACCTGGAATCCAACGCCCTCTTGCATGACACTCAATCTGGATTCAGATCCGGATATAGCACAGAGACGGCCCTTCTGGAAGTATCAGAGACCATAAGCGAGAGCGTGGACAGAGATGAGGTGGCCATGCTGGTGCTCCTCGATCTGTCCGCGACTTTCGACACCGTGACCCACTCCATACTACTGGAAAGGCTGCGTGACTTAGGAATACAGTGCACACCACTGGCTTGGATAAAATCATTCTTGTCAGGTAGAACACAACAGGTATGGTGCCACCCCTACTTGTCGAAAGATAAGAAGCCCCTTGACTGTGGAGTCCCCCAGGGGTCGGCCCTCAGCCCTCTCTTTTTTAATGTTTACATGTCACCATTGGCAAGGGTGGTTGAAGCCTGTGGTGTCAGAGCGGTCTCTTACGCTGATGACACTCAGCTGATGTTTTCCTTTAGAGACCACTCTGACAAAGGACTGGATAATTTTAAATCTTGCCTCACCAACATTGTTCAATGGATGACATCTAATACATTAAAACTGAACACCGATAAAACTGAGGTGCTATTTTTTAATCTGAAAACCCCTCTGCTGTCCTCCACATGGTGGCCGCCTGAGTGAACCCACCCCCCATCCCGGCCAACTCAGCCCGGAACCTTGGGTTTCATATTGACAATGAACTTTCATGTAAAACACAAATCCAAAAGGTTACATCTGCCTGTTTTGGCAAATTAAAAATGATTTAAAAAATCTCCCCCTATCTGTCTAGGGACTCGATGAGGACTGTCGTGCACGCCCTCATCACTTCACATCTGGACTACTCCAATAGTTTTTATGTGGGGGCTCCTGCATATCTACGTCACCGACTACAGATTGTCCAGAACGCGGCCGCAAGACTGATCTGTCACGTCCCCTATCGTCACTCCATCTCCCCGTACCTAAAGAACTTGCATTGGCTTCAGATATCTCAGCGCATCCAGTTCAAATTAAATCCCTGGCCCTGGCCTTCAGAACACTCAATGGGAATGGACCAGGCTATCTCAGAGACAGACTGAAGCAGGTCCAATCAGTCCGTTCCCTTAGATACAACCATCTCCGTCACCTACTCCCTCCCCGTTTCCATCGCTCTAGAAGAGGAGGCAGAGCTTTTGCAGTGGTCACTGCTAAGCTGTGGAACTCCCTACCGCTTAACCTCAGACTCACTGAATTAGAACACCTATTCAGGTCCAAATTGAAAAAAATAACCTGTTCTCCAGCTACTAGCCGCCTTAGTCACTACCGTATCTGTCCACAGCGCCGGGACACCCCCGGTGGGGGTAGCCGTGCGCTTAATCAAATTCCATAATAATAATTAAAAAAATAGAGGGGTAGAAGGGTATGGAAGGGTAGTAGAGGGGTAGAAGAGGGGGTAGAAGAGGGGTAGAGGGGTAGAAGAGGGGTAGGGGGTAGTAGAGGGGTAGGGGGTAGTAGAGGGGTAATAGAGGGGTAGAAGAGGGGTAGAGGTGTAGAGGGGTAGAGGGTTAGTAGAGGGGTAGATAGGTAGTAGAGGGGAGAGGGGTAGAAGAGGGCTAGGGGGTAAACAGGGTAGAGGGGTAGAAGAAGGCTAGAGGTGTAGTAGAGCTGTAGAAGAGGGGTAGAGGGGTAGAGGGGTAGAGGGATGGTAGAGGGGTAGAGGGATAGAAGAGGGGTAGGGAGTAGTAGAGGGATAGAGGGGTAGAAGAGGGGTAGAGCAGTAGAAGAGGGGTAATAGAGGAGTTGAGGGGTAGAGGGGTAGAAGAAGGTTAGAGGGATAGAAGAGAGGTAGAGGGGTAGAAGAGAGGTAGTATAGAGGTAGAGGGGTAGAAGATAGGTATATGGTAGAAGAGAGATAGAGGGGTAGAAGAGAGGTAGAGTATAGGTAGGGGTAGGAGAGAGGTAGAGGGGTAGAAGAGAGGTAGAGGGGTAGAAGAGAGGTAGTGTAGAGGTACAGGGGTAGAAGAAAGGTAGATGGGTAGATGAGGGGTAGACAAGGGGTAAGGAGTAGTAGAGGGGTAGAAGAGGGGTAGAAGGATAGTAAAGGGTTGGTAGAGGGGTAGAATATGGGGTAGAAGAGTAGAGGGGTTGCGGAGTAGTAGACGGATAGAGGGGTAGAAAAGGGGTAGAGGGATAGAAGAGTAGAGGGGTAGAGGGGTAGAAGGGCAGAAGAGGGATAGAGGGGTAATAGAAGGGTAGAGGGGTAGGGGAGAGGTAGGGGTAGTAGAGGGGTAAATGGGTAGTAGAAGGGTAGAAGGGTAGAAGAGGGGTAGAAGGGTAGAAGAGGGGTAGAGGGATAGAAGAGGGGTAGGGGTAGAAGAGGAGTAGAGGGGTAGAAGAGGGGTAGGGGGTAGTAGAGGGCTAGAGGGGTAATAGAGGGGCAGTAAGGTAGAGGGGTAGAAGAGGGGTAGAGGTGTAGAGGGGTGGAGGGGTAGTAGAGGGGTAGATAGGTAGTAGAGGGGAGAGGGGTAGAAGAGGGGTAGAGGGGTAAAAGAGGGGTCAAAGAGGGGTAGAGGGGTAGAAGAGGGGTAGAGGGGTAGAAGAGGGGCAGTGGTGTAGAGAGGTAGAGGTGTGTAGAGGGGTAGAAGAAGGGTAGGGGGTAGTAGAGGGGTAGAGGGGTAGAGCGGTAGAAGAGGGGTAGTAGAGGGGTAGAAGAGAGTAGAGGGGTAGAGAGGTAGAGGGGTAGAAGAGAGGTAGTATAGAGGTAGAGGGGTAGAAGAGAGGTAGAGGGTAAAAGAGAGATAGAGGGGTAGAAGAGAGGTATAGTAGAGGTAGAGGGGTAGCAGAGAGGTAGTGTAGAGGTAGAGGGGTAGAAGAGAGGTAGCTGGGTAGTAGGGTAGAGGGTTAGTAGAAGGGTAAAGGGGTAGTAGAGGGGTAGAATAGAGGTAGAGGGTTAGAAGAGTAGAAGAGAGGTAGAGGGGTAGAAGAGAGGTAGAGAGAAAGACGAGAGGTTGAGTAGAGGTATAGGGGTAGAAGAGAGGTAGAGTCGAGGTAGAGGGGTAGAAGAGAGGTAGAGTAGAGGTAGAGAGGTAGAGGGTAATAGAAGGTTAGTAGAGGGGTAGTAGGTTAGAGGGGTAGAAGAGGTGTAGAGGTGTAGTGGGGGTAGAAGAAGGGTAGAGGGGTAGAAGAGAGGTAGTATAGAGGTAGAGGGGTAGAAGATAGGTATATGGTAGAAGAGAGATAGAGGGGTAGAAGAGAGGTAGAGTAGAGGTAGGGGGTAGAAGAGAGGTAGAGGGGTAGAAGAGAGGTAGTAGGGTAGAAGAGTAAAAGGGAGATAGAGGGGTAGAAGAGAGGTAGTGTAGAGGTACAGGGGTAGAAGAAAGGTAGATGGGTAGATGAGGGGTAGACAAGGGGTTAGGAGTAGTAGAGGGGTAGAAGAGGGGTAGAAGGATAGTAAAGGGTTGGTAGAGGGGTAGAATATGGGGTAGAAGAGTAGAGGGGTTGCGGAGTAGTAGACGGGTAGAGGGGTAGAAAAGGGGTAGAGGGATAGAAGAGTAGAGGGGTAGAGGGGTAGAAGGGCAGAAGAGGGATAGAGGGGTAATAGAAGGGTAGAGGGGTAGGGGAGAGGTAGGGGTAGTAGAGGGGTAAATGGGTAGTAGAAGGGTAGAAGAGGGGTAGAAGGGTAGAAGAGGGGTAGAGGGATAGAAGAGGGGTAGGGGTAGAAGAGGAGTAGAGGGGTAGAAGAGGGGTAGGGGGTAGTAGAGGGCTAGAGGGGTAATAGAGGGGCAGTAAGGTAGAGGGGTAGAAGAGTGGTAGAGGTGTAGAGGGGTGGAGGGGTAGTAGAGGGGTAGATAGGTAGTAGAGGGGAGAGGGGTAGAAGAGGGGTAGAGGGGTAAAAGAGGGGTCAAAGAGGGGTAGAGGGGTAGAAGAGGGGTAGAGGGATAGAAGAGGGGCAGTGGTGTAGAGAGGTAGAGGTGTGTAGAGGGGTAGAAGAAGGGTAGGGGGTAGTAGAGAGGTAGAGGGGTAGAGGGGTAGAGCGGTAGAAGAGGGGTAGTAGAGGGGTAGAAGAGAGTAGAGGGGTAGAGAGGTAGAGGGGTAGAAGAGAGGTAGTATAGAGGTAGAGGGGTAGAAGAGAGGTAGAGGGTAAAAGAGAGATAGAGGGGTAGAAGAGAGGTATAGTAGAGGTAGAGGGGTAGCAGAGAGGTAGTGTAGAGGTAGAGGGGTAGAAGAGAGGTAGATGGGTAGTAGGGTAGAGGGTTAGTAGAAGGGTAAAGGGGTAGTAGAGGGGTAGAGGGGTAGAATAGAGGTAGAGGGTTAGAAGAGTAGAAGAGAGGTAGAGGGGTAGAAGAGAGGTAGAGAGAAAGAAGAGAGGTTGAGTAGAGGTAGAGGGGTAGAAGAGAGGTAGAGTCGAGGTAGAGGGGTAGAAGAGAGGTAGAGTAGAGGTAGAGAGGTAGAGGGTAATAGAAGGTTAGTAGAGGGGTAGTAGGTTAGAGGGGTAGAAGAGGTGTAGAGGTGTAGGGGGGTAGAAGAAGGGTAGAGGGGTAGAAGAGAGGTAGTATAGAGGTAGAGGGGTAGAAGATAGGTATATGGTAGAAGAGAGATAGAGGGGTAGAAGAGAGGTAGAGTAGAGGTAGGGGGTAGAAGAGAGGTAGAGGGGTAGAAGAGAGGTAGTAGGGTAGAAGAGTAAAAGGGAGATAGAGGGGTAGAAGAGAGGTAGTGTAGAGGTACAGGGGTAGAAGAAAGGTAGATGGGTAGATGAGGGGTAGACAAGGGGTTAGGAGTAGTAGAGGGGTAGAAGAGGGGTAGAAGGATAGTAAAGGGTTGGTAGAGGGGTAGAATATGGGGTAGAAGAGTAGAGGGGTTGCGGAGTAGTAGACGGGTAGAGGGGTAGAAAAGGGGTAGAGGGATAGAAGAGTAGAGGGGTAGAGGGGTAGAAGGGCAGAAGAGGGATAGAGGGGTAATAGAAGGGTAGAGGGGTAGGGGAGAGGTAGGGGTAGTAGAGGGGTAAATGGGTAGTAGAAGGGTAGAAGAGGGGTAGAAGGGTAGAAGAGGGGTAGAGGGATAGAAGAGGGGTAGGGGTAGAAGAGGAGTAGAGGGGTAGAACAGGGGTAGGGGGTAGTAGAGGGCTAGAGGGGTAATAGAGGGGCAGTAAGGTAGAGGGGTAGAAGAGGGGTAGAGGTGTAGATGGGTGGAGGGGTAGTAGAGGGGTAGATAGGTAGTAGAGGGGAGAGGGGTAGAAGAGGGGTAGAGGGGTAAAAGAGGGGTCAAAGAGGGGTAGAGGGGTAGAAGAGGGGTAGAGGGGTAGAAGAGGGGCAGTGGTGTAGAGAGGTAGAGGTGTGTAGAGGGGTAGAAGAAGGGTAGGGGGTAGTAGAGGGGTAGAGGGGTAGAGCGGTAGAAGAGGGGTAGTAGAGGGGTAGAAGAGAGTAGAGGGGTAGAGAGGTAGAGGGGTAGAAGAGAGGTAGTATAGAGGTAGAGGGGTAGAAGAGAGGTAGAGGGTAAAAGAGAGATAGAGGGGTAGAAGAGAGGTATAGTAGAGGTAGAGGGGTAGCAGAGAGGTAGTGTAGAGGTAGAGGGGTAGAAGAGAGGTAGCTGGGTAGTAGGGTAGAGGGTTAGTAGAAGGGTAAAGGGGTAGTAGAGGGGTAATGGGGTAGAATAGAGGTAGAGGGTTAGAAGAGTAGAAGAGAGGTAGAGGGCTAGAAGAGAGGTAGAGAGAAAGAAGAGAGGTTGAGTAGAGGTAGAGGGGTAGAAGAGAGGTAGAGTCGAGGTAGAGGGGTAGAAGAGAGGTAGAGTAGAGGTAGAGAGGTAGAGGGTAATAGAAGGTTAGTAGAGGGGTAGTAGGTTAGAGGGGTAGAAGAGGTGTAGAGGTGTAGGGGGGTAGAAGAAGGGTAGAGGGGTAGAAGAGAGGTAGTATAGAGGTAGAGGGGTAGAAGATAGGTATATGGTAGAAGAGAGATAGAGGGGTAGAAGAGAGGTAGAGTAGAGGTAGGGGGTAGAAGAGAGGTAGAGGGGTAGAAGAGAGGTAGTAGGGTAGAAGAGTAAAAGGGAGATAGAGGGGTAGAAGAGTAGAAGAGAGGTAGAGGGATAGAAGAGAGGTAGAGTAGAGGTAGAGGGGTTGAAGAGAAGTAGAGTAGAGTTAGAGGGGTAGAAGAGGGGTAGAGGGGTAGGGGTAGAAGAGGGGTAGAGGGGTAAAAGAGTAGAATAGAGGTAGAGGGGTAGAAGACAGGTAGAGGGGTAGAGTAGAAGAGGTATAGAGGGGTAGAAGAGGGGTAGAGGGGTAAAAGTAGAAGAGAGGTAGAGGGGTAGAAGAGCGGTAGAGTAGAGGTAGAGGGGTTGAAGATAGGTAGAGTAGAGGTAGAGGGGTAGAAGAGGGGTAGAGGGGTAGAAGAGAGGTAGAGGGGTAGAAGAGTAGAAGAGAGGTAGAGGGGTAGAAGAGTAGAAGGATATATAGGCAAATGAAAAGGAAGCTATCGACTTCAGGAATGTGAAAGGAAGCTCTCCTATCTTGAAAGCTGATTACAAGCATCTCTTGAGAAACGCAACGAAAATTTCAAACCACGGAGTCGTTTAAAACTTTTGCCGCGTTTCTCAGGAGATGCTTGTAAACACGAATAACCTGATTAATTTAATTTAACAGTTGTCTCCGCCCAGGATTGCTTAGTAACGCAAATGACAAGGAAGCTATCGACTTTAGGAATGTGAAAGAAAGCTCTCGTATCTCTAAAGCTGATGACCCATGACGAGAGAGGAAAGCCAGATGGCGCCTCTGCTCGTAAGCACACACCGTGCGCGAAACAGCAAGCTCTAGGCCACAGTGGTAGCATTTTCTGAAGCCCACTTACTAAAAGTCTCACCAGACAGCGCATGCGCTGGCTCAGGCGGGCCTCAAAAAGGTGCGTTTCAGTAAGGATTTACAAATCAGTGCTGAGGATGATGTCATCCCGCACTGCCACTTACGGATGAGACCTCTCCAAGAGCAGCTCAAGGCTCCTTTGACTACATTGTTTCAATCACACCAGAAATGACCTCCCAGTGTCCTGGTGGGCATGCGGAGCCAATCTTTTCTTAAGGTCTGTCCTTTTTCTCAACAAAACTGGAATGGTGATGATGTCGGACGCTTCCATGGAGAGATGGGGAGTTACCTTCAGGAATTACAGGTCTATTGAAAGTGGTCAGACCAAGAGCCACTGTGTCACATAAATATTTTGCAATTGAAAGCAGTGTTTCTGGGCCTCCAAGCTTTCCAGCCAAGGATCAGGGGATCGTCAATTCTCGGCTGCAAGGATAACATCACCACGGTGTTCTATCTACAGAAGCAAGGTATAACGAGGTCTTATGCCTTGTCAATCCTAGCGCAGCACATCTGGGAATGGCTTATAGCTCACAACATATTGATGCAAGTACAACATGTACCAGGAATCTAAAACGAATGGGCCGATTCCCTCAGCAGGGACACCAAGCAATGTTACGAGTGGGAGCCAAAAGTGACTCAGTTACAGTGAATATTCCAGTGTTGTTGATTGCCAACCCTAGATCTATTCGCTTCATCACTCAACAAAAAATTCAAGTTTTACACCAGCAGGTTTCCTCAACCAGGCTCTCTGGGGAACGCTTTCCACTTTTCCTGGGATTGAACATTCGCTTACGCAGTCCCTCCATTTCCTCGCATTCCAAGAGTTCTACAGAAAGTCAAGCGGAGCCCTTTCGCATTATCCTCATCACCCCAGCATGGGCAAGGCAGTACAGGTACACTGAGCTGTATTGCCTATCAGTTATCAGCCAACAGAGAATCTACTTTCCATGAACCAAGGCCAAGTGGTTCATCCACAGATTCACATACTTCAATTGTCAGCATGGCTCCTCACCACATGGAATTTGAAGTGTTAGCACTTTGACTAAGGCCAATTAATACTTCATAGAGCCCGAACACCTTCCACACACAAGTGCTACTCTGCTAAATGAAAGCGGTTCTTCCCATAGTGTGTCAAAAACTCTTGTCATCCTCTCTCTTTTCCTCTCCCAGAGGACATTTTACCGTATCTATTGTATCTCGGCAAGGCTGGCCTTTCCCATTCATCAATTAAGGTACATCTGTTTGCAATTTCAAGATACAGGTGGCATTCTGGCCACTTGTCCTTGTGGTGCCACAGGCTGGTGAAGGAGTTTATGAAGGGTCTCTTTAGGGCCTACCCACCGATAAGACCTCCTCCAGTTCTCTGGCAGCTGAACATTGTCTTGTCACAACTTATGAGGCCTCCCTTTGAAGCAATTCACAAATGCAATTTGAAATACCTTTCATGGAAGGTGGCTTTTCTTTTGGCCATCACGTCTGCTAGACACATTAGTAAGATCCAAGCCTTCACCACGACAGAACCTTACCTGCAGTTTCATCAGGACAGAGTAGTCCTTCGCACCAATCCTTCTTTTATTCCCAAAGTGCCTTCCTCGTTTCATCTCAATGAGCCAGTGTTTCTATCGTCCTTTTTCTCTTTCCATCTTAGACTGCAGAGGGGGCCCTCCATTCTCTGGACATTAAGCGTTGTTTAAAATTGTATTTGCAAAAACAAAGGCTTTCTGTAAATCAACCCAGCTGCCCATCGCCTTCTCTGCTCCTAGAAAGAGTCGGGCTTTGACACGAACATCTATTGCATGCTTGGTCTCCTCGACAGGGCAAACGTCCAACGTCCATACCTTCATGCAGCATTATTGTCTGGATGCATGGAGGAAGGCAGATATAGCAGTTGGACAAGCTGCCCCGAGACGTCTATTCACATAAGGTATACCATCTTTTGCTAAGGTCTATTCTTTTTCCTTTTGTACTGTTTTGTGGTTGTCTCTTGTTCTACATTTAGGTTGTCTGCCTATGATGATTATTCTCAGTTTTGGGTTGCATGGTGGGATGGTTCACCTTACCCGCCTTCTTTTTTTATTTTGAAACTGCTTACTATTCTGATTCAAGCATGAGAATCCATAAAAGATACAATACTGGAGAAAAAACAAGTTACTTACCTGTACACTGTGGTTTTCCAGTATTGGTATCGTTAAAGATTCACAGGCTGCCCTCTGTCTTCCCCTTTCAGGTTCACCATTCCATACCTCTAATATTCTTCTAATTGCACTTGTGCTCGAAACCTGAGGTATGATGGCCCTGCTGGCAATGGATACTCTGGGTCTATGCTCTGATTGGCTGAAGTTTGAATCTTCTAAAACAATGAGAACTGGCTACTAAAATGCTATTGAACTTCAAAGGGAATTAAGTTTAAAGCTTAGTACTGCTATTTTACTGTTACAGTGAGACTCCCACCATGACGACGGGGTAGATTCAAGCATGTGAATATATAAAACATATCAATACTGGAGAACCACAATGTACAGGTACGTAACTTGTTTTTTTAATAAATTATAGAAACAGCATTATTTGCTTTCTTATTTTTATTGATTAGTGGAGTAATGGAGGGGTCTTGCAGAGGGAAGGAGGACTTTTTGGAAATACTCACCTTCAATTTTAGGAAGCCATTAAAATCAGCATTCTTCAGATCGTAAAGTTGCTGTACGTTGGAGAAGGACCTAATATCCCCTTCTCCATCTCACTTCTAAGGTGGAACTTCTGTCAACTTTAATCTTGTTTGACCAGGCGATGTGAGGCTATGTTAGAATTTGTAATAGTAATGTCCGAGAATTTGAAATCAGTCTTTAAAATATTTTTCTGGTACATGTGATGATCTCATTTTGTAATGGGGTTGCCAATTTTGGTAGGGCTGACACCAAGGATAGTTCTTCCATCCGTAACTTCTCTAACGCAAGCCCAGGCGGGAAAATAGTTCACTTTGTTTTAAGACCACAGTATTCCTTGATTAAATTTAATGAAATGTGCAATTTCCTAAAATCTGCCAAATTAACACCAGCTAATTGTTTGGGATCATAGTTTCTTTATTGAGATACAAGGTTTCTTCCCATTCTAGAGGACATTGTGAATTATTTTATCTATAGTATTAAAATAAAACAACTTCTGAACATGCAATCTGTATCATGCGTAGTAGCTAATTATTAGGGTGATCATTTTGCCCCCACTAATTGAGTAATTTTGGGGTCCAGGTTTCAATGATAGAAGACATTTTTTAAATCACTAAGTTCTCATTGTGGATTGAGGATTCTCGTAGATCATCCTTGTAGGAAGCTGGCTCTGTATATACTATATCAAAGTGAAGTATAGTGTGCACAGAGTCCAGTGGAACCCCAAAGGTAGGCAGAGGTAAAAGTAGATAGCATCTTACTCTCTATTTGTGGTAGTGTGGGCGAGCAGTATGGCTTTATCAGAGGGTAGAGTTAAGCATTTGTTATACACACTCAGGCAAGACATGATGTCACACACTCAAAGACTGAACTCAGACCAATTTTGTGTGTATCAAAAATATTATTTAGTAGCCTGGTGCAGGTAATTGAGACAATACTTTGCAAAATCGTATGAAGTGATTTAGAGTTGAATGCTGGTTTGAATGCAGTCGGTTGAATTACAGGTAAGTCAACAGTAAAAATTACTTTACAGTTAAGTTTGAGATTACTTTGTTCGTTATTTGTTAGATTAATTTTTAAGTTACTTTTTCTACTCCATGTGATATGTCTGGATGTCACACTTGGACATTTCCTAAAGAAAAGGTAAATAAATCATTTTTTGTGCATTTGCAGTTTTTCAGAGTTTCATACAAACCAACTCCCCACTTAGAAGAATTTTCAAAGAAAAGCAGTTAATGCAATCCTATGGGAGGAAATGAAGTTATCAGTTTGCAGGTAAGTACTTATTTGTGGGGGTTGGTATTCTGGGGTTAGAACCAGGGTTCCCCCAGGGTTGAGGATGCACTCTCAGAACACCCTCAGCGGCACTAGGGCAGCCGAGTACAGAGTGCTGAGGCCCAATGTTATCCAATAGGGAACAGGGGGCTTCTGGTTGGTGGCTGCTTACGAGCAGGTCACAAGGTTGTGGGAGCTCCTGGAGTTAGACTCAGGACATAGGGGAATCTGGTTTAGCACACAAAGTTCAGCCACACCAGCGCAGGGGCAGCGGGGTGCAGGGTGCTGTTTTGGCGTTGGGTGCCCTGTTGTTTTAAAAGGGAGGTGCCGGTTGTGGATTTTGGCTGCAGGCTCGGTCCAGGAAGACCTCCAGGAGGAACCAACAGCTGGGCAGGTAAGTTGGAGGGCTCAGGGACGTAGGTGCACCTCAAGTTCTCATCTCCAAGGTGCTGGGCAGCTGGATGCAGTAGGGGTGCAGGGTGCTGTTTTGGCGTTGGGTGCCCTGTTGTTTTAAAAGGGAGGTGCCGGTTTTGGATTTTGGCTGAAGGCTCGGTCCAGGAAGACCTCCGGGAGGAACCAACAGCTGGGCAGGTAAGTTGGAGGGCTCAGGGACGTAGGTGCACCTCAAGTTCTCATCTCCAAGGTGCTGGGCAGCTGGATGCAGTAGGGTCTTTTGAGGTCGGATTTCACCTTACCGAGCAACTCGTGGTTGGTAGGGTCTCGGTGCAGAGGCTGCAGACGACGTCTGTGAGTCCTGGAGTGGTCAACCCAGAAGTGAACTCTGACTCTGGAGCACTGGGGGACCTCGCTGGGACCAGTGGGCCACCCAGAATCAGGCCGTAGGCGTCGGGTGCAGTGGTGGTTCCAGACATTGGTTTCTTTATCCTCAGCAGGCTCAGAGTGTGTCTTGGGAGTTTCTTTTGAACAGAGCTGCTGTTCACAGGAGATCTGGTCTTTGTTGAAGGCAATCAGTCCTCCGAAGGTTCTGGAGGTCACTGGCTGCAGTACAAGTTGACTTTTGGTGCTGGATCTCTGAAAACTGCAGACGGGCTGGTAGGGCTGGGGCCAAGTCAGTTCTTCTCCGCAGCCTCCTTTGCTGGGCGTCTTCTTTCGTCCTTTTTCTTAGGTTGCAGGAATCTGTCTTCTTAGTTCACGGCTGTTCCCTAAATACTGTATTTAGGGGGGGTTTTAGGGGTCTTGAGGTCCGTAGTCAATGGGCTACTGACCTTACGGTGACTACAGTCTTGGTGTGCTCACCCCACATGGGGGAGTGAGCATAATCCCTTATCCTGATTGGAGAGTGCCTGCCATCTGCAAGATGGCGGGCACTGAAGAGTGGGTTTCACCTCACCTCCCCGACCTGAGGAATAGGGTTGGCAGAGGTGGGCACACCTTCTGGCCTGCTCTAATTTTTCCCGCCTGTCTTCCCGCCGAAAATGAGAGGAGGCAGGAAGGGGTCCTGCTTCTGATAGCAGGAGAGGCTGGCAGTTGCATTACAAAGGTGGCAAGGCCTTTGAAGCTCCCCTGCCACAGAAGGCTCTTTCTGGCCATGGGAAGGTGTAACTACTTCTGCCCAGGAAAGGCTTTGTTTCTGGGCTCAGGGAGCGAAGGTTCCCACTCCAGCAGTCCAAAAACATGTCTCATGGTGGCAGGCTGGTGTGTACCAGTCCGGGAGCCCAACAGAGGCTAGTCATTTTTCAAGGGGCATCTCTAAGATGCCCTCTCAGTGCATTTTTCTTTAAATCACATACTGGCATCAGTGTGGGTTTAATGTGCTGAGACGTTTGATACCAAACTGCCCAGTTTTCAATAAAGCCATTATGGTCCCTTTGTTATGACAAACTCCCAGCACCATATAATCTTAATGGCATTACAGCACTTACAATGCATAAGAATTGGTCTAGACACTGTAGGGGTACAGGGCTCATGTACCTGTACCCTCACCACTGGTATAGTGCACCCAGCTAGAGGGGTGGCTGACCTATGCCAGGGCAGTGGGTTGTAGGGATAGCACACGGGGATGTGTGCCATGTCAACTCTTCACTTTGTTCTGCACCAAAACACACAGCCTGCAATGGCAGTGTGTGTGTGTGTGTTTAAAGGTACAGGGCCTCTAAGGGTGGCACAAATAGAGCCATTCCCTGGCCACAGTCCCCCTGGTACCCATGGTACCATTTACAAGGGACTGCCATGAGGCCAGAGAGGTGCCAATTGGGGGTACCAAGTACAGTTTGGGGAAAGAACACAGGCCCTGGGAACCTGATTGACAGGGACCCAGGGCACATCAACTCAAAGTGCATCTGTAGTCTGGTAAAAAAAAGTGGGGGTGTTACTGCTACAGCAACGCAGCTTCTTACAATCCTTAACTCTAAACCCAGATATTTTAGATAATTATTTTTGCCAGACTTGTTCAGGGTTTACTAGAATGGATTTATTACAGAGAACATTAAAAGGATCAACTTCAGATTTTTCCCTATTAAGGGAGTAGGCGGACACACTGGCATATTTGCCAATGGTTCCAAAAGGGCTGGAATAGCTGTTTCAGCTTGTTGTGTCAGAACCAATATATTCTTGGAGTATGCTGCTGTCTTGAAAGTGTTATTTGTATTTTGTATACCAGTAGTCTTTGGAATATGATTTATAGTAACCATTAGCAGTTCAGTTGCTAATTGGGGTAATACTGGTGGCAGTGAGCATCCTTGTCTAGTCCCCTGATTTAAATAGAAACATTCTGAAAGGATACCCACAAATTTAACTCAGGATTTTGGGTAAGAGTAGAGTATCCTGGTCATCCGTATAAAATTGCCTCACAGCTCCAATTGTTTTTAAGTACGTTTTGTAGAAAATACCATGCCACCTTATACAGAGCTTATTGGGCATCGAGTGCTATTGCCACAACTGGAGGCAACTTGTTTTTAGCTACTTCCTGGGTATGGCAAAGCATTCTTATTCTATCACTCGCCAGTCGTCCTTTCATGAATCTTGCTTGGTATGATGCAATTACTGAGAGTAAAACTATTTCTAGTCTCTTAGACAATACCTTTGTCTAATTCTTACGGTCAACATTTATTTGGAATATTTGTCTATAGTTCTTATGTCGCTTTAAATCTTTCCCTCCTTTCAGGGTGAGTGTTATTATAGCCTCGTTCTATAATCACCCTCAATTTCTCATTGTCTGAACAGGCCAGACATGGTGTCTTTAAGTCTTCCCAATAACCTTTATTGATTTGAGCTAGCTGCTCATCTGGGCCTGGTGCCTTTCTTTAGCTCCTTAATTATCAGATATATTTAATTTAAAGTAATTTCACTGTTTATTTTGTTTTTTTGTCATTGTTGAATCTGGGTAAGTTAATGTTATTTAAAGCTTCTTTCCTTCCTCTGAGTTGATGTTTTTATTTTCATCATAAAGACATTTATAGAATTCGAAAAAGATTCGTGAACTTTTCTGGGATCTGAATGTATCTTACCTTCCTTGTCTTTAATTTTAAGTGCCTAGCTTTTACTTTGTTTGTGTTACAAATATCTTGCTAGAATTTTTACTGCTTCCGTGCCTTTCCAAAGCTTGATAGAGTTGTGTTTTGTTGCCTGTTGCCCTGCTTTTTTACTTATAATTTTATTATACTCATATTTCTTTCTATTCAGCAATTCTAAAAATGTATTTCCATTTTCTGATCTAAATTGTAGTTCTAATTTGTTGATATCTACTTCTAATAATTGGACTTTGTCACTGGCTTCCTTATTTATTTGTGTGCATATGCTTATTAAAGACTTTTTGATCATTGCTTTAAAGGCATCCCACTGGAATTTTGGATTATAGTCTTCTTTGGGGTTTTAATTAGAGTAATTTTTTTATTGTTTTATGTATTACGGTACAGTATGTTGGATACTGCAAAATTACCAGATTTAATACCCAACTTCTGTCTTCATATTTGTTAGCCATATTCCAATCAGTTGACACTGTGATAGCTGAGTGTTTAGAAAGACCCTAGGTTCAATTGTTGAATTGATGATGGAACTGACTAAGTTGTCAGGAATTTAGAAGTAATTAATTTGAGAATGTGTTTGATATTGATAGGAGAAAAACATACAATACTTTTTGTGTGAGTATTGAATCTCCAAGCATCTCAGTGTGTATTTATCTCGTATTTTTAAAAAGGTTTTGTGTGATGGTTTGGATGGCATTTCGACCTGGCTAGACAGTCCAGGGTCAGACTTGGAGAAATGTTCAAATCTCTTCCAAATAGGAGTTTTGTATCTTTGTGGACTTGTTTAGTAAGTCCTTAAATGAGTTTCAAATCTTTGTGTCACCGACATTGGGAGTGTATTTATTAAGTGTATAAAATTATTTCTCTGTTTTGGAATGTTTAAAAAAAAATCCATCTCTCTTCCTTGTCTGTGTGAGTTTCTAGAATTGGTGTGGCGGCACTGTTAGTAAACCATTCTTTTTGTTGAGTGCTGGTGAGCAGAGTATATCACCCACCCAACCACCATAAAGCTCCTGTTAAACTTGTACACATGTTCTGAGATCTTCCTTCTATTTTACAGGGTGGTTAGTTAACTCATTAGCTGCTTCGAACGTTCCGCGCCAGTGCGGAACGTTCGAAGAAACGAGCGAGGCTGCAACGGCCAACGGTCATTCTCAGCACCAGCCAGGTTTTGCTCCGTTGGCCGACGGGAGCACAGAACGGGTTAATTCATTTGGGGCTAGATGTAGTTAATTTCTATTTTCCGATTCCTAAATACCGAATTTTACTGATTCGGTATTTAAGAATCGGTAAATAGAATGTAGGTAAAAAATTGGTAAATTTTACCGATTCGGTAATATTCGTTATTACCGATTCGTTATTTACCAAATCGGTAATAAGGAATACCTTCTCATTCATTTCTATGGGCCTGGAGGCCCATAGGAATGAATGGGAAGCCATTCACTATTACGATTCGGTAAATACCGAATCGGTAATAGGGGGAGCATATTCAAAGGTGGCAGGGTGTCACATTGACACCCTTTGCACCCCTGAATCGTGCATGTGTGCACATGTGGCGCACATACATGCCCTAAGGGCATGTATGTCTGCCACATGGCACTTTTAAAAAAGCACAAAATTGCTTTTTTAAAGGTATTTGGTTGGTGGTTAATAACGAATCCCTAAACCAAAAATGCACTCACTTGAGTGCTCCCTACGTAGGATTTAAGGATTCGGTAATTTACCGGTTCCTTAAATTAAGGAATCGGTATTTTACCGATTCCTTAAAATAACGAATCGGTAAATTACCGAATCCTTAAATCCAGCCTCCTACATCGCAAAGGGCTAAATACCAGTCGGTAACTGGAAATTTACCGATTTTCGTCCGTTACCGACCGGTATTAGCCCACCTACATCTAGCCCTTGCTGTTTAATGACATTCACTTTTGTAGCTAGAGATGATTACTTCAAGAAAAGTTGGGTCTGGTGGCTCAGTGAACTAAAGCAGCCACTGCAGGGGCCTGTGTTCGACCTCATGGTCACAGGTTCAAATCTCTGCAGGTCCGCTCAGCCTTTCATCCATTTGAGGTCGATAAAATGAGTACCATTGAGTTGGGTAACAATAGACATCTGTTATTCAGTGCCAGGACACCTTTGGGTAATCTTGCGCTTTACAAATACACCTGTTATGTTATGTTATGTTGACCTTGGGTAAAAGTAGAGTAGATAGCTACAACATGGGTTATGTTAAAATTCATCAGATTGTGGACAATTTGTTTAGTGAACAAAAGGTATTGCAATAGTTTGGCTGTGGAAAATATAAGGAGGAAAAAAAAGATTTAGTAATAAAAAAATACAGTAAGCAACAAACATAGGTTCGGGTTCCTCCATACCCTATTAACCCTCCAATACTCACCTCCCACCCATCCCCCAAAGATCTGATATGGGAAATGAATGGTAGCAACAAGGAAGATAGTAACAAGGATCACTCCCCCAACACTCCAATCAGCTTGTAAACCAAGAACCAGTTATGAACTAATAAAAGTGAACAACTAAATTGAATCTGAGATCAAAAGAAAGCGTATATGCAAGTAATTGTTATCATTTTGGATGTTGAACCGTCACTCGTATTGCTATTATAACTGTTTTAAGATCGAACAAATAAAGGTCTCGCAACATTTCTTTCTTCAAATAGCTGAACAAGCATAACATCACATTGTATCTCCCTTTGAATCATCCGATAGGAATCATTAGATGAACCAACAGATTATAGAGAAACTACGACACATGGCCAAACCGATCTATAATTCAAGCTTGTTTAGAATGTCTTGGAACTTAATTTCCCTTTAGAGAAAGTGATTCTATGCACTGGATCCATCACTGAAGGAAATTTTACTATAGGCCTTCCATTTCAATTGTATTCTGAAAAAAGTATACTGTACCATGAAAACTCTTTACCACATATCACATTCGCCTATATGTTTTGAACTTGAAGTGTTCATGTATGTGTCTTGTAGATGCTCTAGGAATGAAAACAAACTTTGCAGTCGTGGTAAATCTGTTCCTTAGCCTTGCAGACAATTCGAAAGTGAAAAGGACTTGCAAAACAAAAGGGAATTTTCATGCTGTGTAGCCTTGTGCGAAAGGCTAAGAAACCTTTCTGGCTTTGCACTGTATCCTTAGAATAGTCCCGTGAAATATTGATCTTCTTACCCTCCCATGAAATTAATTTATTTGCACATTTAGTCTAATATCAGTTCAACATGTTGATGTAGGAGAGGTTTGCAGACAATTTTTCTTGAAGATGAAAACGACGAGGACTGTCTATGACTATGAGTAAGGTACACATTGAGCTCTAGCCAGTTCAAAATGTTGTGCAAATGCAGTGCCTGTTTGTTTAGGAATCCAGTTCCTCATAAAGGGAATGCAAGAGCCCACATGATCCTCTGCACTCCCCTGAGTACCTAAGAGGCGTACGTTCCCTCCTCTGTTTCTGTCTTCAAGTTCAGCCAACTCATTTTGCATGTCTTTGGAATTTGTCTTAGTAGTGTTTATATTTAGGACCTTCTTCAATTTGATGTCTTCAGCTTCCAAAGTAGTTATTCTGCTTTTGGTATGTGAAATTATTTTAGACATTTGTTTGAGATCTGACTTAGGCTAACAATGTCTTTTAGCGCCTGTATTGGTACTTTGGGCCAGCTCTAAAACATTTGATAACTTTTTGAGGATCCTATCCATCATAGTATTGATGTCTGTTTTACCTTTAATAGGTGAGTCCAGATTTGGGGGTTCCACTTTCCATCCTTTTTTCCACAACAAAACAAATTTTATTGAGTTTTTGCCAACAATTTGTCCCAATCGGGCCAAGTACATATATTTTGAGCCACACAAGGAAATGTATATCTTTCTTCCCAACAAGGAGACCAGAAAAAACGCACAAAAAACATGAACACATGCACAGTAAACCCCAACAGACCCCTCATCAGATGCAGGGTCTAAAGGCTCAAACGATTGTGGTGGATGCATTTTCAGAAACCTCACGAACATCCTGACCATAATGTCTAATTTCGGCATCCAATTGTAGCTCAGCAGTGTGCTCTAGAAATTATCCCCGGTAATCTGCCCACCTCTGCCAGATCATAGGATTTTTTGGGGGGCGACCCCTCACCTGAAATACCACAACCTAAAGTCCCATGCAAAAGTCCATCTCCCATTTCCATACTCTTGAATGTGGCGGTCCACCAGCCAGCCATTGCCTTGAATGTCTTTTTGGCTCAAATGAGTCAGAGGAATAATAAGTGGCGCTTATACCTGTTTCCGCCAATGCCGTCAGTACAATGCAAAAGGAGCTATTTTGGGGTAAACAGGATGTCCTATGTAAGTACCTCAGCCAAGCAGGACAGAACCCCTCGCCAGAAATGGGCCAGAACCCTACAACCCCACACTGTGCAAAAATGTACCCTCCTCAGTCTCACACTGCACGCACAAAGGGAGCCTATGCGACCCATGTGCCAAAACCGGCACCTTGTATAGTATGCTCTATGGATGTATTTAAACTGGATTAACCAGGGGCGGTGGGTGACATTTGAAAGTCGTGGGGCGCAAAGTGATTAGCATACTGCACCGTAGCGAGCGAGTCCGAACCCCAAAAGGAGGGTTTGGGGGGATTAACCCCCCAAGAAAATTTTGAAAAAAAAGAAGAAAAATCGTGCATTTTCAAGCAAATTTGAGAAAGCAGGAAGAGTAATAAAGCAATTGTGAAAGTGCAGTTATTACACCCATGCCAGGGACCCAAGATAGCAACCATGATGCATCGGAAGACAAATAAAAGCACCAGCACTCGCCCTAAAGACAGTCTACTCAACTTGCAACATTTACAGCAATGTATGTGTGAGAACTATTAACTAAACAACTTTGCCCACCTCGAGAATTTTCAGCACCCCACAAAGTAAATGATTTGCCTTTAAGAGGCCAACCACTAGCACTCAAAAATGATCCTGAAGACTATCGGGACTCACCATAGCCACGGCGAGTTGGGGAAAAGAGTAAAGACGGACTTCTAACACACATCTTAATGCTTATCAACACCCACTAAAATCGCCACTGGGTTTGGGAGAAATGACCAACTGCTCTAGACATCGTGATCAGAGCAATACAGAGAAAGACAGGCCGCTACTGCGAGGAGTTTCGACTTTCTAGAAAATGTGTTGCGCTGGCCTGGTCTGGTCATACTATCAAGAGAGCAGTTGCAGCCGGCCTGGACTTGCGTTTGCAGGAGCCTCAGTAACATCACCTTGCTGGTGTTTTATGCTTTGCCTCACCCTTCTATGGAGGAGGGGAGACTTTATTGCTCGGACCCCAATAGAGCACTGAGCTTCTACATAGATGGCACCCAAAGAACACTGGGTAGACAATCAGCTCTTTGTGGGGTTCAATGGAGTGAAAATATACAAGGCCATGCAGAAGAGAACCCTCCCCCGCTGGGTCGTGCTCTGCATTAACATCTGCTATACATTGGCTAAAAGGTAGTCTCCGGAAGGACTGCGTGCTCACTCTACTAGGTCCAAAGCTGCTACCACTGTGTGAGCACGTGGAGTTCTTGTCCTAGACATCTGTCAGGCGACTAAGTGGGCATCCCTCCATACGTTCACAAAGCACTATTGCTTGGACAGTCAGGTTCACTGAAGGGGTATTTTGCCAGCTCGGTCCTGCAGGACTTTCTGGTTTGGTTCCATTCAGACACCCTCCTCCAAATAGGTACTGCTTTGGTATCTCTTCAAAAGGTGAGCAATCTTCGGTTAGAGGTCTATGTCAGAAGAACAAGGTACTTAGCCTTCGGTAATGCTCTTTCTGGTAGAGACTCTATTTACTCACAGGTTCTTAACTGACTCTCCATCCCCCGACCCCTGTTCTATGAATTGGACTCTGTCCCTAAGTCCCAAGCTTAGAAATCTGCAGACTGGTCACACATAAAATGCTTTTGTGGCTCTGCTCTTGGTGTGTGGACAGCCCCGAAGGCAAGTGACGTCAGCGGCTTGAGTGGCGCCTATATAGGCACTGCACCTCATTTCCAGAGCAGAACTGCATCAGTGCAGAGTCGCACAGCATCACTTACCTGCGAGAAGAGGTACTGTTTAACCCTTTCCGGATTCAGTCAGAATCTGCGGCTACATATTCTCTACCAGAAAGAGTGTTATCGCAGTTAAGTAACTTGTTCATTTAGGTGTAAAACTGATACTAAAGAGGTGAAAACTTTGTCCAGCTAGTATAAAAGTAAGACAATAAAAAGTAATACTGCTGCAAAATGTGCCACATCTCACCTGATAATTTGCATTTTATTTCTGCATTACCTTTCCATGTCGCATTATTCTAGTGGTCCTGCCTATGGAGTGTTAAGCTTCAAATATTGAAATAGTGAAAATGCCAAAGGAAAAGAAAATAATGATGTAGTTTACATGTGGGGGGAAGTATGACGTGGGAAATTAGCGAGTGATGTAGATGAGGTGAAAGACAGTGCATGCAGAGGACAGTGATCAGTAAGGGTGAGGAGGAAGATAAGGAAGTGTGAAACCTGCAGATGTAGGGACGTCAGAAACAGATCTGGGGAGAGAAATGGATCTAAGGGACTAAGAGAGTGAGGGGAAAGTGATGCGAAGCGAAGGGTGGGAGTGAATGAGACCCTCTGGGTGATACTCTTCCTTCCACTGACCACTGGAATGAATGCTAAATTCACAATCTCATACTTTTTATGTTCAGAATCGAAACTTTTCCAGGTCTGATTATTCGCAACAATATCACTCATACTCTCTTACCAGATTTTGAATAAAAATTGGTGTTAACGAGCAGTTGTACAGGTCTGGCTTGTTTTGGGTACAACGTATTCGATCTGTGACGTATTTGGTTGGTTTCATAGAAAACACACACATGAAAACAAACATTGGACTTGCAGCACATACGTTCCAAGGCACAGACAGTTATGACTTTACATGGTACTGTAACGGGGGCTTCAGCAAAAGCAGAGATTACTCGTGTTTTCGAGCAGTTTATTCGAGTTGTACATCCCCGCTGTTGAAAGTGATTAAAAATAAACTGCATCACGAACCCTAACTCCACACCCAGCGTGTGTGTGCACAGTCGTGTTAAATTTGATGTGTGTTTCAGAGAGTTGAGGTTGAAATGCTTGCTACGAATAGGGGCGAAAGTTTAAATCAGAGACCATCTGGTCAACACGTATCAGGTATGCTCGTGATCTTATCAGTCATATACGTGCTTTTAAAGGATAGCTGTTCAGGGGCAAGTGAAGGACATTGAGAGTGAAGGGACAGATGCGTTACCTTTTGTTGCACAGAAGTCACTGAAGTCAGCACACAGCACAGGCAGCAGCAGAAAGTCGTGACGTCGGAGAGGCGCCTCAGGGAGTCGGTCACGGACACGGTCTCTGCCTGTGGCTGCGGACGAGGTGTGGTGAGCTCCAGGGACCACGCTACAAGAACCGACGTCACAGCACGCATCCCGGTGAAATGGCCAATCACTGCATGGCTTCACTGTGTGAAGCCATGCAGTGATTGGCCATTAAGTTGTGGCTAAGGCAGTGTGTGCCACCCCCACGCGCGGCATCCAATGATGGATGCTGCGTGGTGCACCAGCCAATCCTGGTGCTGCATGCAGCGCCAGGATTGGCTAGGGGGGCACATTTGCTGCTCGCCCTGTCGCCCCTTGTAAACCCAGGCTACGGCAGGCTTCAAGTACCCCTGGGTCCCGCTGGGGAACTTCCAGTGCGCATGCTTGGGCAAGTTGGAACCCAGCTTGCACTTGCGCACTACGGTCTGTCTGCTGCAGCCTGAGTGTGTCTGTCACTCAAGCTGCAGCAGGCCACCCCCCCTGCGCAGTCCTAAATCGCCGGGTGCGTCCCGGCGGCTCAGCGGCTGACTTAGTTCGTTATATAAATCAAGTTGCTTGTAAATGTATACACACTACAGCAGAGTGGATTGCGGCGGCAATGCGGGTCCATGTGGCTGGTGGGGCTACGCCCCTACGCCCCAATGGATGCACCGCGGCTGGGATTAACGGTAAACATGAAGATATTGCCACCCCACGGGTGATTCCAAGGCTTCAACCCGATCATCGTCCTCTATATCGCCTAAATTCACTTGCTATGCCGCCCTCGGGTAGATAATGTAGTGGAGCTGTTTGTAACCAGGGTCTGGTATATCTTGGAGGTCTTGTGGCCACATAGGACGCCCATTAAGAGCTTGCCTTCAAGTGGATTAAAGTCTGGAAGGACCTTGAGAGCACAGATGTTTGGAGATAGAGCGTGGTGCAGCTGCACATATTTATAAAATTGACTATGGAGCATTGAAAATTCTGAGTGGAGATTCTAGAATGAGTAAAGTATGAGGCCCCGCATGACATTGCCCAATGTGGATATGCCTTTGTGATCACACTCCTGAAAGCCCCTCAACCCCGCGACCTGCAGAGTGAGAGAACCCTACCATAACGGCGTTTCTCCCATCAGGCGCCCTCCACCAGACCATCTTGCAGAGGGATCGCCTCCACACCTGTATCAGAACCCTGGTTGCGGGGGGAATGGCGCTAATGTCCAATACGCAGATGAGGGTATAGATGTCTAGCCCATCACCCACCTCTCCGCGGCGTAGGCCGGATCATCCGGTGAACCATACCACCACTTCACATCTTTTGAGACCATATTGTTGTTCCTTTTCTACCATATTGGGTCAGCAAACTAAATTAGGTTTGTACCTTCTAACAGCACTGCTAGGACCCCTTAACAGTACTACACGTATATTTCATTTAGTAGATGAGAAGTCATGTGTTGTTAACACTCTCTGGATCTGGTGTCCCAGAATAAGTGGAAAGTTCTTAGTAACACTGCACTCTGCTCTTTGATCTAAACAGCATGTTGTCTCTTCATTTCTATTGTGTGCCAACACTGGGAGTTATTAAAGGCTTCCCGTAGAAGAGTATCCAGCCTCAAAATGTGGTTGCCTTGTGCAGAGCTTTAATGGTTCGGTGATGGGTTTAGAATTAGGACAGGAAGAAATGTCGCTCAAGCAAGTACGCAATGGAGTATAAGATGTGAACAATAAATACGGTGCTGCCAGGTCAGGGGAAACAAACCCAAACAAAAAACACCCTGCAAGTGTGTAGGTCAAAACCCACATTGTAAAATAGAAGCAAGTCCTGTGCACACGTTTAGAGTATTGGTTATAGTGTAAAAACCACTATTCAAAGTGCTTTCTGTGTAGAAATCAGGAGTATCTTTATGAATATTTTATATATTTCAATTTTCTTAGGTCAAATACAGAAAGAAAAAAACAGCTGACACATGTTTCGTCACATAGTAGTAAATTTGTGACTCTTCAGGGCTGTAGTGAAAAACAATATCCAGTGTGAATATCGCAGTACCGGTGATAATTTCAACCAGGTATTGAACTCGTTCAGCAACTGTAACTTCAGAAGGAGAAGGTGGAGTGTCACCCTTCCCCGGTGTTTTCCAGGTCACCAGAAAACACAATGGGCGGACGTGTACGTCTGAGTGGTGGGGAGACCTTTGCTCCCTGGTGTGGCGGGGGATAATGGTGTCTTTATCGCCCGCCACACCAGGGAGCTGTTGTGTCCCTTCGGTCTCTCTGGAGTGGTGAGGAGCCTTTTCTTTGATATTCAGCGCGCCAGCCCTGGGCGTACAGGAGGGACCCGTCTCGTTTTTGGGCCAGAGCAACAAGGGTATAGGCTGCAAAGCTTCTTTTTCTTCAACCAAGGTGTTGGTCTGCTCCAGCCCCCGCATCCAGGAACAGTGGAGTTTCGCTGCAGGCAGCAGTCCGTGACTGCACGGATGGACAAAGCTCAGGTAGTCAGTCTTCGATCCCACAACATCTTGGAGTAATGCGGTGAGACGTCGATGGGGGCCAGGGAGAGGAAATTGTTTCTGTACAGACACTGAGACAATATTTTAAACTGCACCATACAAGCTTGTTCTCCGATTCCAGCACTCACTATGGGTTAAAAGAGGGAAACAGAAACGCTTACCTGATTGCCGAAGTGGTGCACTCTGGGAACTGTGGTATGCCGATGCATACTACAGGAAGACGTTCTGGCAATCAATCACCTTCGCTGGGCTTCCACCAATGGAAGCATAATTGATCATTTGAAAGGCAGCGGTGACAGCACACAGTGTGAAGGCATTTGAAAAAGACAACATGTCGATACGCGTCATGCCATCTGTCCGTGAATAAAGGTTTTCATCCTGGTCCCCTGTTGTGTCCCTTCGGTCTCTCTGGAGTGGTGAGGAGCCTTTTCTTCTTTTCTTTGATTGATATATATATATATATATATATAGTTTCCAATCCCAAATAACAGATAATAAACAGGCGCTGACTCCATGGGTTGCTGTGCATTCAAGGAGAAGTTTTTATTATATATATATAGTGGCCAGTCTATTTTTAAGGGTTTAGGGTGAGTATGGGTTTTTGGGTGCCAAGGGTATTTTTAGTGTGGGTTTTTGGGTGCCAAGGGTAATTTTAGGGAGTTGGGTGGGTGCTCTTATCTACCCTACTTTAATCTACCCCAATCTACTCCACTCCAATCTACCCCACTCCAGTCTACCATACTAATCTACCCAACTCTTGCACTCCAATCTACCCCATTCCACTCCACTTCAATCTACCCCGATCCACCCCACTCCATTCTGCTCTACCCCCACTCCACGTCAATCTACCCCACTCCACTCTACCCCAAGCTACCCCATTCCACTCTGCCAGAATCTTCCCCACTCCAGTCTAGCGCACCCCCAATCTACTCCATCCCACTAACTTTTAGCCATGCTCAACAGCTGCCACATTGGTGTACATAATGGTTTAAACACATTGCCAATAGCTCGTGCATAGGCGAGACCTATTGGCTATGCACGAGACCTATTGGCTTTGCCAATGCTTGTTCTGTACAAGCTGTGGAAATTCAGCCAGTAGCATTTACACTTCTGCAGACAATTGAAAACATGGCTATTTCCGAGTTAACTGCACCACCCACAACTCAGCAACAGAGCCCAGAAAATAGTTGCACCCTCAAGTGCAGTCCTCTGCTAACAACCCATGAATTGCAAAAAAAACTCAACCAGCAGGTACTACAGCAATTATTTATGCTTAATGATACGTTAATCTGGAAACCTCATAATCATTCCTTGCATGATATACAAATGATTTATGCATAACCTATTCATTATGTTATATATTATTTCACATTATTCTACACGTTTTATATTTAGGTTTAGTAAACTGAATGAACCATATGTTTTTGATCATCTTTTGTTAGCATATGTGCATCTTAACATTATTGTGAGGAGACCTATGTGCTTTACTCCGTTTTGAAATAAACATATTTCTGTTTACTATGCATAACACTTTTTCTGTTTCAGTCCCCGGAGTCACTGTGTTCTCTATTAGAAAAGCTATTCTTTGTTAGCTTTCGTTTGAAGGTCATAAAGTAGCAATTAACTAGCTTGGGCAGTGGTTTTCAGCATTATATCTCACAAAAAAAGTACGCTAGAGGTTTTTAAACTGCTGTACACCCTCCAGAACTAACTCGCAACCACAAAAAGGTACAGCAGCTTAGTATGTTGTTAACCTAACCAGAAATAAGACTTTACCACTGGGAACACAAAACCAAAAGATTTGGACAGAAAGGCCTTGCCCACATACTTATAGCTTGCTTCATATTTGCCAACCCTCCCCCTCATTCTAAGATAGTACCAACACAATGGCCTCAACCTCTCAAATAGGGAAACCAGAATGAATGTTTCTGGTCATACAAGGGCACCAGGTATATTTTCTAAAACAACCTCTTTATAGACCCATGGTATTCCCTTTAATCAGTGGGTACACAGTGTAGGATTAAAACATAAAACTGGATGTCATTGTGAGTTAATGTCTCACACATCCATCATAAACATCATCTGCCAACATGTTTCAAGCATAAACAGATCCGTCCAAAGGGGGTCTCGGACCTTCGTCAGGGCAACACAGGTACCCCCACAGTCCGCCCCAGGTCTGTGTACATGCATGCATGCAGGTGAGAGTAAGTCTTACCTCTACCCATCCAGTAGTTAATTTCTACACTATTATTTTAGGGTTCAAGCCTACTAGTAACACTGGCGGGGGACCACTCCTGTAGTCACACATTTTTTAAGGCTCCAGTCCTGTGATGGTGCCTAAACTGCAGTCGGTACGCTCCTCTTCACTGTTAGGCCGCATTCTCCCTATTTGAGAGGTTCAGCCCACCATGTTGGTACTATCCTAGCACTGATGAAACATGCCAGGAGAATGTGAGGGACACCTTTTCGTGCAAAACCTTTGGTTTTGTATCCCTATCTGAAAAAACTTATTTCTGGTTAGGTTAACAACATACTAAGCTGCTGTATCTTTATGTGGTTGTCAGTAATTTCCAGCACCTGCATGGGATGGGAAACTGAGGAGGCGAATACTCCTTTGTGAGATATAATGATGGTCGCAATGAGGGAAGAAGCTGGCACTGTATGATCCATGAGGGGACCAACCCCAAATAGAGAGAGAATACTGGATTTTGATTGTTTTTTACTCAGTGGGTTGGAGTTTCACGTTTTAATGGCACGAAGCTTGTTAATTAGAACACTAGCCCCTGCCCACCTTTGAAAGCAGACATCTTTTCCTCCTCTTGAAACCAAATGCTCCTTATATTCCTGTTGATATCTAATTTCGAGAACAAGCACATCCCTTCTCATTCTAATCTGAAGCTTCATTTGGTTCCACGTTCAATGCTATATTTACTGACACCTGCTGCTACTGAATTACCCTGACTTGCCCACAAACTTACCTTAATATTATGGAGTCTCCGTTATGGAGATGGTACTTTACCTTATTTGCATATGTTGCCTTTAATAACACATACATGCATTTGCTAATTTGGATTGCTTGGTTTATGTTTCTATATGCTGCATTCAAGTTACTATATATTTAAGGGAAATTGATTTAGTTAATTAATTTTCATGGTTTGCAAGCATAGTCTTCTCTGTCATTACTATGGGGCATAATCTGCCTCACTGTCAGTGCAATGACATCTGCCTCACTGTCAGTGCAATGACATCTGCCTCACTGTCAGTGCAATGAAATCTGCCTTACTGTCAGTGGCATGTTTTTGGATGTGTGATTTCAGCCTCAGTGCGAGGAAATGCTCTATTCAAGTAGATATAGTAGAAAACTGAGTTTGCACCAAGTTTCTGTGGTGGAATAACATCCTTATCTATCCCGCTATCAGCGCCCTGAAGCACAATCTTTGCATTACAAACCGTGAATTGCAAAGAACTCCACCAGCAAACTGCTTTCGATATGGAAGTAAAAGAAGATGGGGTGATCTATGGTTTGCTATGGCATTGTGAAGTTATGTCCCTGTGCGTATATATAATAGTTATGGCCCACAATAATACTAAAACCATAATGCACAGCAGTCAGCAACAAATGATCATTTATACCTCTTAAATTCACAGAAGACATCTGCTATGAGGGTTCTCCATCACTAGCTCTGTACAGCCAAAAAACCAGACCTCACCAAATGAACATGCATGAAATAACTGAAGTGATCTGTCACACATTGTGGGACACTTCAAAGTACTTTAATGTAGTCCATCATTGCAGATCCCAAATATTTATACAGTTTATTTACATCTCGTGAAGACACTCATTTATTGAATGATAATAAAAATACCCATCCAAACACACCTCTCCACTTTTCTCCCCCTCCAACCACGCCAGCTCAGGACCATAACTATACTAAAAATACCAAACTGGACAACCTAGTGCAGTTACCAGCTAAGCAGACTACATGAAATACCACAAAAAGGACCTACAAAGCTGTTTAAAGCTACCAGCGTACTAAAACCATACAACTGCGCGTCTGGCTCTCACACTTCATAATCCAACACACTGATATGCGCTGAATCACGAAAGACAATAACTTCACCTCGATGTTCTTCACACACGACATGGAAACACTTCCCACAGAATATCAACAATAAGGACAACATCCTTCCAATAGCAAACCATCCACGGTGTAGAGTGCTGCCCTTGTAGGCAAGTTCTTCAGCACCCCACATAAGGGTAGTAAGCGCTATATAAATGCTGAAATACACTACAATGTGTATGACACCTCACCTATTCACTGATATAAGAAGAAAATACAAACTGAGCCTGATATCACCTTGTGGACCTAAAAATCAGTGAGTCATTCTTGCATGCCTATATGACAGAGTTCTTCAATCTGTGGGGCGCGCCCCCCTGGGGGGGCGCAATACCTTCCCAGGGGGGGCGCGCATCACTCTCTAAAATGCTTCCTTTGTTTAACTTGTAATGTCCTATGATCGCAAGTTGTCACCCATTTAAACTGGGGGTTGTTGATAGGAATACTGTGGAGCAGCAGCAGCTAATCAGCAGGTTGCAGATTGCAGGAAGTGCCGTGAAATATGCGTGCCTAAAGTTCCGCTGCTTGCTGCCTTTTCTTCTTCGATTCCTGACGTCGCCTGGCTATGAAGGACTTTTCTGGAATAAAATCTACATAGAGATAAGAGGGCTTTTTGGAAGAGGGGTGGGGGCGGGATGGCCAGGGGTTCGGCAGTAATGAAGGGTTGGAGGGAGGGGGGGGGTTAATCGATGGGGCATAACGTGCTCCTTTTCTAATTCTAATCGTCCTAAAGCAGTGTAATCATCTTCCAGATCTTAGACTGGCAAAGTTACGTAGTAAATCGTCAGAACATGTGGGCACAACCAGAGCAATTACGGCACTGAATGTACAACCATAATAATTTCAAACACCAGAAATGTGTCACTGATATACATTTCGGTATGTTGCCTTTGCATAGTAACCTGCAATGAGACACGAGCTTTAGAGATCTTTTTTTATGGAAAACATATCAAAACAGCAACAACTTATCACTGTCTGAGCACAGCAGAACAATTTGTCGACAGCATGCAGGAAGAATTTTACAAATTTATAATAAAAGACAATTGCAGGAGGTGCCTCTGTCGTTCTCTAAGCACAGCAAACATTGATTCTGATAAAACTACAAAAGTCACAAAGGAGAAATAACCTTCCAGAACAGAGCCCTTGCTCAAACTGCCCGAACAATCTATTTTCCAATGAGCTAGGTAATTCCTTAATGCTTTAGCTGCAGTGGGAGGCAAGGAGTCTCCTTTGCTAAAACCAAAAGTGAACGAATAAACAGTCCACTGTGGACTGTCTGTTCCTTCCTGTTTAGTTTCATAGCAGAGAAGACTCCTTGCCTCTCACTACAGGTGAATCATTTCAGCCCAAGGAATTTAAACCCTCCTGTTCCTAGAAAGGTGACCACGTTTCTGTTAAAATTACACAGGCAGAAGCACAACGTCCACAGGGCTAAAATGGCTTCGAGTGCCAAAAGAAAACGCCATGTGTGGTTTAAAGTACCAGCAAATTACTTGTCTTGACACTAAATACAGTGTTAGAGATAAATACGTTTGTATTCATTTGTAATGTTACTTTTCTGTCTTTGTTCCCTTTAATTATCAGTCAAGGATCATTCAGGCAGCCCTAGAACAAAATTAAAAGTGCTTTCTATGTATATTTGCTGTTCAGAGTATGCACAGATAAGTACTGAAAATATAGCTTTACTTGACTGCTTATTTGTGTACCGCCTGGGACATTAAAAAAAATGAGCTGGCAAGCCTAATCGTAAAACTGAAAGTTTGTTGCAAGATCAGCACATTATTTATTTCCTCCACCCTCAATCCCTGGTTAATGGCATAATAGCAATAATTTAACTTGTATCTGAAACCCTTCACCGCTATCAATAACATGCTGAGTTACTTCAAGTGTCTGGGAATGCACCCTGCATTCAGACAACTCTCTCCTCATTCTTGCCCTTACCTTTCACGCTAACCCTGCACTCACAGCGATCACAAAGCCCTCACATTGATTCCCATGCACTCACAGCATTCACCAGCTCAACCTGCACTCACAGTGATCACTCTGCACTCACAATGCACTTGCGCTGTTCGCCTTGTACCTCACCCCGCAGTCACAAGAGCACACTACTCAACCTGCACTCATGTGACACTTCACTCACCTGTCTCCCACACTGCTCAATCTGCAATTTCACTCATGCAAGCCCATCACTAACCATACATTCATTCATCCCACTCTGCACTTAAATCCGCACCCAAATTCATATGATCACCTCACTCACCGTGCAGTAACTCCTCTCACCTCACTCTCACACTGATGCATCGCTCAATGTGCACTCACATGTTCACTCCTGCCACCCACACAGCACAGAGGGATAATGTGCCTGCTACAAAGTAACTATTAGCAGTGCTATAAAAAAAATGAAATGTTTGTCAGAAAGGTGCTATAGAGAATAAGGTGCACTGTTGGTGAGTGGTGGTGAGGAAAATTATGGAGGAGGAAATGGGAGAGGGGGTGCCAAAAATACTACTGCACTGTAAGCAACCAGTGCTATGGCCATCCCTGGCTGAGAGTGTTAGACACCCCCTGAACTTTGGGTCTAGTTGCGCCCCTGTACACAAGTAAGGGCATGTCGTGCCCCATCATGTTTTCGTCCCAAAGTACAAAAGTACACATTTACATGTACTGCAATCCAACCTTTCAGGTGGCTCCTTCATAGAGACAGCTCTGTTGTTTTTACCCTGATGGCCTGGAATAATTCCCAAACAGATTCTTGTGAATACCGTTTTATCATTTCTTTTGAATGTGATTGATGTGGGAGAGTCTATTACTATTTGCAGAGAAATGGGTTTGTTTCATGCAACAACCATAAAAAAGTTTTTTTAGATCAAAACGGGGCCTCCCAAATGAGAAATTGTAGGATTTCACAGATAGTATTTGCTGTACATTTAGTGTATGTGGAGAACAGCCTGAGGATGGCAGTAGCACAAATCCACCCACAGATTCTCTGTGGCGAAAAATAGGCACACCTTTCACATTAATGTTGAGGGTGTTAATATCAATATATGTCTTGTATAAAATAAAGCTTCCTAGTAAAAACAATTTGCACACATTTTTCCTTTAAAAATAGTTTTTGGGCTGTGTAAAAAGCCTCTGTCATTTAACCACACCCACTCACAATCCTGCAGTTTACTAAACGCTCTTATTGTGTTGAACCTTATTTGCCGGATATGGGCTGGGATATGCGGGTGGCAGTCGAATGTGTAGTGTACCAGGGTCCAGAAATTTCTGTCAGGTGGTGGGGGGGCCTGACATCTAAAAAAATTCCACTGGGGGGGCTCAGCCTACAAAAAGTTTGAAGACCTCTGCTATATGATGTGCTCAATTGGGAAGGGGGTGGGTGTCATTCCAAGCTTAGCCAGTAGATGGCGCAAAAGTGTAAGGCTTGAGAACTACTGCTCCAGGTAACGTCTTCTGTGTGCAATTCCTACTTTTCTACGGGCCAGTTAGGAACTAAAATTGACACTTGTTTATTTGCTCTATATTTTTTCTTCTTATTCTCAGTTTACATGATATTTTGACATAAATAAATCCACTATAGTTGTCGAAAATTACCTGTCCACATGAAAATATACATTCCAGATTCAGCCCCTGCAGCTTTTTATTGATTCTTGTCTCCCCAGCATCCAGACACAAGTAGTTGTTTTGGGTAAACTAGTGTTCGCTGAGGACCGTCACTCTTTAGATGAAATGATATGTATCAAGTTCAGCGTAACATCACAGTCTTCAAGTGCACCCACCAAAATGACTGTCAGCCTGAGACAAACCGTTCTCGAAGATTGATAATAACCACGGACAATGAGTGCCCTCTGGAGTTTTGTGGTGGGATGAAGCTGGCCTGCTTTAGTAGAATAGAGGGCGAGGAAGAGCAAACTGTCTCATATCTGGCAGTATGCGCTTATACCTGGAGCTTGTATTTATCTGTTAACATTGCATTAGCATCTTTTGCTGGCGCCGTGATTCTGAGGTGCAATGGCCCCCATAAAGGGCTGCTGATATATATATATATATATATATATATATATATATATATATATATATATATATATATATATATATATATATATATATATACACACACACAAACACAGAGCTTTAGGTGGGATGGAAAAACTGGAGGGTCTCTTAAAGGGGCGTGGCCAACTTAATTAAGGGCGTGGCTTAAAACACATACATTCAGACGACTGTGCTTAGCATAGTGTGCCACCCGACCTGTATTTTGCTTTTTCTGTCATTGCATCTAGATATTTGATACTTTAAGTAACATCATACCTACAAGTCAGGACTATTGGCTTTGTCAATGGTTGTTAGTTGCATTAGATAAATAAGCAGCAACTATGGCTTGTTGTATATGATATTGAAAAAGGTCCCACTTAGAGCCCTGGTGACACCAGGACAATGTTGCTGCTCTGGAGTTTCAAAAAGAGAAGGGAATCCAAAGAGAAAATGACTCTGTTTAAAGGATTTCCCTTCCCCTCCAACGCTCATCTGGCATGACGTCATGCCGTAAATTCTCCAGAAGTGAGCAGTGTGACCAGTGCACATGATGCGCCTGCTGTCACTGCAGTCTGGGGAAAAAACGGACCGCCTGTGGCAGGGCACAAAACAGAGCCAAAAGAGACCCGTTTCGAGGCCCCCTTAAAAAACTGCTGGTGCTCAGACCCGGTGAAACCCTGCCCACACACACATATATATATATATATATATATTCACTGAAAAAACCATAGGTTATAGACCATATATAGTTAGGAATTAGCATTTAAAAAACCTTATTTTACTCACACAAAACCATTGAAATTCCATATATAGTTAGTTGCACTAACTATATATCGCGCACCTGCAATCCACTGCTGATGATGTCACATATTACATCATTCATGACATGGTCAGTGACATCACTGATGACATCACTGATGACATCTCAAATGACATCACTGATGACATCACTGATGACATCTCATTTGACATCAATGACCACATCACTGATGATATCATTCATGTGACAATACAATGCATCTCCT
The DNA here is from genome assembly GCF_964261635.1 of Lissotriton helveticus. Taxonomy (NCBI): domain Eukaryota; kingdom Metazoa; phylum Chordata; class Amphibia; order Caudata; family Salamandridae; genus Lissotriton; species Lissotriton helveticus. The sequence goes on along the minus strand of NC_136057.1, from coordinate 1,706,108,792 downwards.
CACATTTTAATATAACCTCTGTTTCACCCAGTGTTAAATACAGAATATAATTTTTGAAACCATTGACACACCAATACTAGTTACTACATACGCACTCACTGATTCCTACGTCTACACACACCTTCACTCATTCACCCATACTATCATTCATACATACAATCACTCATCTTTACAACACTATCATATGCACTCATACACCTATACAGACACTCACAGTCTGCCACTCATCCATGGAGTTACTCACACACCTAGTCAGTCCTGTAAAGAATCAATGACACTTCCATTTTCTTGTCTATACAGTTAAACATAGAGCACCTTACATTTTCAAACATATACTAACACATACTTACCTTGTTATACAATCATTGATACAAGTACACATTGATCTGCACAGAGTCACACACCTCCCAGCCAGCCACACACACACTCAGTCTCCCATACAAATACTTGGACAATCAATCAGTAACCCATATAGTTAATCATATAGCTACTGATCAAAACATGCAGCAGTTTACAGAACAACAGACATAATGATGCACAAATTAAGACACTTTAGTCACTAACCCATGCACTCAGTGAGACACATTTAATCACTCACTCATGCATTCAGTCATGCACCTACTAAATCCTTTGTCCAGACACTTATACTTCCACTCATTCTTCAATATGTAAGACACATTTTAACTTTACAGAAACATACAGTCACTGGATGTTGTCATCAGTGATGTCATCAGTGATGTCATTTGAGATGTCATCAGTGATGTCATCAGTGATGTCACTGACCATGTCATGAATGATGTAATATGTGACATCATCAGCAGTGGATTGCAGGTGCGCGATATATAGTTAGTGCAACTAACTATATATGGAATTTCAATGGTTTTGTGTGAGTAAAATAAGGTTTTTTAAATGCTAATTCCTAACTATATATGGTCTATAACCTATGGTTTTTTCAGTGAATTTTCAAGGTTTTGTAAATGCTAATTCCTAACTATATATGGTCTATAACCTATGGTTTTTTCAGTGAATTTTAATGGTTTTTTAATAGCAAATATCATAAGCTGTCGAATGTCAAGTACGTGGTAAGTGAAAACATTTTCGTGTTTATGCACACTGATCTGCTTTGAATGGTGCCCCCCCCCCTCATTTCTATTAGGAGTACTCTCTCTTTGCAGATAGTGAAAGGTAGTTAACGCAGGTCTTTGCCCCCATTGTAATCCGTCGTGCCTGCTTCTCTCTCCATTTGATTCATTGTTATCCAAGTATTTACTGTTTTAGAATTAGTTCTCTTTGGTTCATTCTCTATTTACAAACAAACACAGAGTCGCAATACTCTGTTTAGTCTTTGCAGATAACGAAAAATCGTGTAAAAAAAAAGAAAAGGAATCGAGCAAAATCAGTAGGCCACTAATGGGATCTCTTTTTGACCTCGCTAAAATAGAAACATTAGGAACAACCCCTCATGACAAATACAAAACTAGTGAGATGAACTGAACTCCACACAATGATGGCTGCAAAACAGCTCTGCTCCGCCACCCACCCCGCCCAAAATAACGATAAAGAACGGCTGCCATGATTGGTTGCGGAATGACCACGACGGAGCTACGAAATGGTGCTGCTCTCATGCTAACCCCAGCTTCAGTCTGAAACATCCAGAAACACTGTAGACTACCAATTCGATCAGTTCCGGTAGCGCCCCAATGTAACCCGGTAGAGAAGAACTAGCCCTCCCCTCTTTGACTGATGGTTCTTGTTGCCTGTCCCTTCTGTTGTCATTTAACAGAACTATTTAGCCTGCTGAAAGGGGTTGTGTTCCGACCGCTGGTTGGTGGAGACATTTTGACTATATTCTGTACCTGCGTTGTCGCGTAATGCGTCATATGACGCGCCGCGTTAGCGCATCCGGAAGTCATCCGGGGCGCGCAGCGCGTAACGTAAGCATAACAAGTCATGTGACTTGTTAATAAAACTTTTCATTGGTTCATTTTACTTTTCTTATTGTAATGATGAAAGGCTTGATCATATGACCTAAAAATTACGCTTTTCATTACTTCCGAACATTATTTTTTCTTAAATATATGTTATAATGTTCCAGGCTAATGTACTTTCCCGGAAATTTTACAACTGTCCTGCAAGTAAAATATATTCTTTTTTCGAGAAAAAGAGCGTTTCTTCGTCCCATGACGGAGCCGTTGAGCAAAAGAGGGTCGACCTGCTGTCTTAGTCGCCGATACGCCTGAATATGAGATTCTTATCGATCACTTTATGTTGCAGGAATAGAAAACACAACAGCCCTTGACCATTTATCTTTACTGCGTTCCTTCGTATTATACCTTTTACCCTTCATGTAATTGGTCTGCTTTATTTCACTTGCCTTTTAATGATTCTAAAACAGTGACTATTATTAAAAACTTTACCAATGTATATACTACTACCATGTTTTCTTTTAAAAACCTTTATTGTGAAAATTTCATTATACAAATACGAGCCTATAACCACGTGGGCCGGCCACGGAGCAAACTGTAATCGTATATGATAAATAGACATTTACACTGTAGAGGAACGTAACGGGCGGGCCATTAGGTTGCAAGAACTAAGGTGTCTAACAGTTACGGAATCGGTGGACGTACATTTTATAATTAAAATACGACAGGGCCAGTTACAATAAAATTATCTAGATATACATTTGCGGGCAAGTACCATGGGTGACGTTAATTCGAACTTTCAACAGTACAGTAATCAATAACACATCAGAACTTAATATCAATAGGGATGTCGAAATATTCAATCAATTCTCGTCCCCGCCCGCCATGTGCTTCAAAACTGCATACGTATCTCGTGATTTCAAGGTTCTGCAACCAGTACACAACAAGGAGTTACGAGTCCCATTTATTCTGGCGCCATTTTGGGCGAGGACGGGCAGGTCCAGGATATAGTCAAAATGTCTCTACCAACCATCGACTATGATGATGTTCATATGCTGTATTTATTAGAGTAACACTCAGATGTCCACATGAAATAAATTTGCCACAATCTAAACATGTCATTTTAATCTTTCCAAATTTCTTCTAAATATTTGGGACCGTTTCCCTTGCCTCTGAAGCTCTCAGTGCCACTTCTTTGATGAATGTACTAGCAGGTCAGGGGTTCTCCTCCAAATCTCTCTTTTATGCAGCACTATAATTAATTGTTGCCACCTCTCCATATGACGATGCATGGTATAGTTACCACAACTATATTTTTTTTCGGTTCCTCTAGAGAGTTCATCGTGGCAGATGAAGCGTGTAACGTACCGGGCATTTACCTTTTTTTGCATGTACAGGAAAGGAAAAAAAAATCGAGCGTCCGAGTTCTAAGGTGTCCCAGGGCCATTTTAGTGGACCAGGCCCAAATCCAAAGAACAGGCCGCCATTTTGAGAGTCCTGTTGCAGCCGCCTGTCGCTGTAGCATCAAGAGCAGCCGAAACTCAGCTGAATGGCAACTGAAACGGTAAAGGGGCGCCCCACTACAGCAGACGAGCCAGGCCCAAATCCAAAGAACTGCTGTCTCACAGGCTAATGGGGCGACCCACGCCGAGTTTCAGCATTGTAGGATGACCACACAAGTACAGCAACTTGCTAGACATCACCTCGGTGCCATCCGGATCTCGGCGCCCCACTGCAGATGAAGTGCCTCTCAACTATGAAACCACCACGGTCACATCCGGATCTTGGCGCGTTGTGCTGCCTTCGGCCTATTCGCACATCGGTCCGCTACTGACGCCATCTCACAGGCTAATGGGGCGACCCACGCCGAGTTTCAGCATTGTAGGATGACCACACCAGTACAGCAACTTGCTAGACATCACCTCGGTGCCATCCGGATCTCGGCGCCCCACTGCAGATGAAGTGCCTCTCAACTATGAAACCACCACGGTGACATCCGGATCTTGGCGCGTTGTGCTGCCTTCGGCCTATTCGCACATCGGTCCGCTACTGACGCCATCTCACAGGCTAATGGGGCGACCCACGCCGAGTTTCAGCATTGTAGGATGACCACACCAGTACAGCAACTTGCTAGACATCACCTCGGTGCCATCCGGATCTCGGCGCCCCACTGCAGATGAAGTGCCTCTCAACTATGAAACCACCACGGTGACATCCGGATCTTGGCGCGTTGTGCTGCCTTCGGCCTATTCGCACATCGGTCCGCTACTGACGCCATCTCACAGGCTAATGGGGTGACCCACGCCGAGTTTCAGCATTGTAGGATGACCACACCAACTTGCTAGACATCACCTCAGTGCCATCCGAATCTTGGCATCTCAACGCCTAGTGGTATCTTCCATACAAAAAATATTGTTACGCTGCCTTTGGCCCCATTCGCACATCAGTCCGCAACTTAGACATCACCTCGGTGCCATCCGGATCTTGGCATCTCAGCGCCTTGTGGTGTCAGTCAGAAAATATTGTTGTGCTGCCTTCGGCCTATTCGCACATCGGTCCGCTACTGACGCCATCTCACAGGCCAACGGGGCGCCCCACGCCGACTTTCAGCATTGTAGGATGGCCACACCAGTACCACAACTTGCAAGACACCACCTCGGTGCCATCCGGATCTTGGCATCTCAGCGCCTTGTGGTCTCTTCTACACCGGAAATATAGTAGAAAATATTGTTGCGCTGCCTTTGGCCCCATTCACACATCAGTCCGCTACTGACACCATCTCACAGGCCAACGGGGCGCCCCACGCCGACTTTCAACATTGTAGGATGGCCACAGAAGTGCGACAACTTACTAGACACCACCTCGGTGCCATCCGGATCTTGGCGCGTTGTGCTGCCTTCGGCCTATTCGCACATCGGTCCGCTACTGACGCAAACTCACAGGCCAACGGGGCGCCCCACGCCGACTTTCAGCATTGTAGGATGGCCACACCAGTGCGGCAACTTCCTACACACCACCTCGGTGCCATCCGGATCTTGGCGCGTAGTGAAGCTGCAGCAGCTGCAAATAAGCTTCAGACAGTGTTACAACCGCTGCTCAGAACTCTCAACTATGACACCACCTCGATGCCATCCGGATCTTGGCGCGTTGTATTGCCTTCGGCCTATTCACACATCGGTCCGCTACTGACGCCGCCTCACGTGCCAACGTATTTTCTCCGCATTTTATACCCTATGCCGCATAACAGGTCATGTGACTTGTTTATAAAACTTTTCATTGGTTCATTTTACTTTTGGTTTCCTAATGATGGAAGGCTTGATCATATGACCTAAAAACAACACTTTTCATTGGATGAAAACTTTTTTTTTCCCCCAAACGATGAAAGCCCCACCTTGTTTCTGGATGTTTCAGACTGAAGCTGGCGTCACCATGAGAGCACCACCATCTCGTAGCTCCGTCGTGGTCATTCCGCGAGCAATCATGGCAGCCGCTCCCCACCAGAAGCCTGCAGGAGTCGGGGCCCCCAAAACTTTTGATGAATTCTCAAGGCGGAGGGGACGCTTTCGAGAATGGGGTCCAAGACCTAGCAGACAAGCGTCCGATTTCCAAGGTGTCCCAGGGCCATTTCAGTGGACCAGGCCCAAAAAGGAAACAGCCTGCCGCCATTTTGAGAGTCCTGTGACAGCCGCCTATCGCTGCACCGCAAGAGTGGGCGCAACTCAGCTGAATGGCGGATTTTGACACAGTGGACCAAAAGCGGACGGAATGGCAACTGAAACGGTAAAGGGGCGCCCCACTACAACAGACGAGACTCCACCTGGAGAGGCCCGTTCACGCCGCCTCCCCCGGGGCGCTCCACGCCGTTATTCGGAGCAGCATTGTAGGATACCAAAACCAGTGCGGCAACTTACTGGACATCACCTTGGTGCCATCGTTCTGCTGCCTTGGAACTATTCGCACAACAGTTTGCTACTGATGACCCACCCCCCGCGACGCCCCACGCCGTTATTTGCTGGGTGGCAACTTACTAGACATCACTTTTGTGTCATCTAGATTTCGGCGCGTTCTGCTGCCTTGGAACTATTCGCACAACAGTTTGCTACTGATCACCCACCCCCCGCGACGCCCCACGCCGGAAATCTGGACGTTGTGCTGCGTTGGGACTATTCGCACAGCCGACCGCTACTTCGTTGTTTTTCTCTAAAAATGTTTATATGTTATTACTATTTTTGTTTTCTTGTATATATTTATAAATTATTAAAGTTTTATAATCTTACTACTTTGTCGGAGTGCTATATATTTTTAATGTGACACATAATTGTAAAAACTTTGATGTACAAAGAGTCATCCCTGGAATCTTCCGCTTCACGCTCGGTCCCCTCCCCAATCACAATACAGAATGGTTTTCAGATAATAGCAACGCTTCTGCTGTGACGGATCTCATCGAGTGTGGGCCTTGATCTACTATAACTCCTTTGAAGACGGGTGATTCTTTACAGCTGTGGCCATAAACTACATCTGCAGGGCTAGCTGATAGCCTAGGACCGGCCTGGACAATCGGACACAGAGGAAAAGGAGTGTCAGAGGGTGCGGTAGTGAATAGGGCGAAAGGGAGGTGTCGGGCGGGCACAGGGTGTGATTCTCAGGGAAGAACAGCGCAGATGGGGGGAGGTTTATTACCCATGCATAAAACAGAGAGCGGGGGTGACCACTGCCTGGGGGAGATGCTTGCGAGGGTGGGGAGCCATGCTAAGGATCGACAGCGTTCACAGAGTGGATCTGGTCAAGGCATCTAAAATGGCTGCCGTGCACGACAAAAGTGTGGCATTTGAAAAAAGACAAGATGGCGCACACAATGTTTTTCAACAATTCCTGATTTCCTTCGAATCGAACGTTAACAGACGTTGGGGCATATTACCAAAGTTAAGCGATATTTATCCCTAACGATGCATTGCAAAGATTTTTTTACCGTCAGAAATTATCGCAGATAAACCTTGCTATTATCAAGGTTTATCGCAAATACGATAAAAAACGAGCGCAATGCATTAATGTCGCTGAAAACTCCGCGATATTCATGCATTACCGAGCTAATGCTCTTAGCCATGTTATCCACCTCCCATTGGATAACATGGCTAAGAACTGCTCAGGGCAGCTGTTACTTTTTGGAGATATTCGCGCTTATCTCGAATATTTCCAAAAGTTGATAATAGGAGATAGCGATGTTAGCGACTGTTTCCAGTCGCTAACATCTTGGCATGCCCACTTTGCATGTCATTAGTGATAAATATCACTCACATGCAAAGTGGGACCCAAGATGGTCGCTATCTCCTACTAGCCGTCGCTAACTGGTGTTAGCAACAGCTAGGTAATACACATATAATTTTATCTCCGCGAAGCGGAGCGCTGTTACAGATATATATCTTGTTTTTGAACGTTAATTTCTCAAAATGCACTGAAGCACATATATTGAGACATAGCAAAGGCACATCGGGCTACCAGTCCCTAATATTTTACCAAGTTTCGTGCAAATCCATTCAGCCGTTCGATTATTATTATTATTATTTTTTTTTGCCCCGCGGGGCCCTTTTAAAACCTCCACATCAAACCTAGGGGGTCAGCGAGGATCTACTATGCCCCCTTATGGTCATCAGCCGTTCGATTATTATTATTATTTTTTTTTTTGCCCCGCGGGGCCCTTTTAAAACCTCCACATCAAACCTAGGGGGTCAGCGAGGATCTACTATGCCCCCTTATGGTCATTTGCCCCTTCGCTTTGGCCTCCTCTTGTCTCTCGATCCTACCGAGAGACAAGATGGCGGCCGCTACGTACTGTTTGGAATGTTTACAGACACCGGAGAGCCAATCAGCTTCGCTTCGCAAAGCTCCGTAACGCGAAAAGTACGCGAAGCGGTGCGCTGTTACAGATATATATCTTTTTTTGAACGTTAATTTCTCAAAATCCACTGAAGCACATATATTGAGACCTAGCAAAGGCACATCGGGCTACCAGTCCCTACAATTTTGCCAAGTTTCGTGCAAATCCATTCAGCCGTTCGATTATTATTATTATTATTTTTTTTTGCCCCGCGGGGCCCTTTTAAAACCTCCACATCAAACCTAGGGGGTCAGCGAGGATCTACTATGCCCCCTTATAGTTATTTCCCCCTTTGTTTTGACCTCCTCTTGTCTCTCGATCCTACCGAGAGACAAGATGGCGGCCGCTACGGACTGTTTGGAATGTTGACAGACGCCGGAGAACCAATCAGCTTCGCTTCACAAAGCTCCGTTGCGCGAAAAGTCCGCGAACCAGAGCGCTAACCGGTCCGCTGTTACAGATATATATCTTTTTTTAAACGTTAATTTCTCAAAATCCACTGGAGCACATATATTGAGACCTACAAAAGGCACATCGGGCTACCAGTCCCTACAATTTTGCCAAGTTTCGTGCAAATCCATTCAGCCGTTCGGGCTAAAAGTGAGGCCAACCGCCCTATGGAAAACTCAATGTTAAAAACACGTTTTGGGACCCCCCTTTTTTCTCGGCCCCCACTGGACGAACCCCCCCCAAATTTTCAAGGGCTGCTCAGAAACAAAATGTGCCATTTTCCTGAAAATTTCAGCCGATTCCGTCCACAAACGCCAAAGTTATTAGACATAGAATTTTCAAAAAACCCATAGAGAAAAAATCCTAACTATATATACCTACTGGCGACCGCCAGTAGGTAATATATATATATATATATATATATATCCAGCAACGAATCCCTTCCCTTGCGAGGTGACAAATGGAGCGCACTGAAAGAAAGGTTTCATCCAGCGTTTATTTTCCAAAATACGGGTTAATCGAGCAACTCCTCAGCCTCCAACCTAGGCGTTTCGTTCTCCAACACAATCGGATGGATGCTTTACGCAGCGCGCTCAATGACGGGTGCGGTCGCGGTGGGGCTGAATCCAAGCCCTAATTTAATTTTCATATACAAGGATATGACGCACTCCAAATCCAGTTCAAAGCTTTTTATTTCAGCAAAACTGGCTCACACCAACACGTTTTAGCCCTTGCGAGGCCTTTGTCCCTGTCACGCTAAGTGAGTATTTTTTCACTTGCACTATTAATGCCAAACACAGTTTGCCTATAATGTGGCATTGTGGGAAACGTAGTTCAGTTAATGCAATGTGTGTATTTATATACAATATTTGCACGGTTTTGTCTTTGGGTTACGGGTGACATTACATGTAATTCATCAATATTATTTTTGCAATTCATTATACTCCATGAATGCTTTATCAATTTATAGTTTGTACCAGTCCAATTAGTCTTTCATCTATTTCCATGTGTTCTACCAAAGTGTCTCTATTGTTATCTTTGCGAGTCCAGTTATTTTGTTTCACAAATGTTATTACATCCATTGTTCCTACTTAAGTAACTGTGTAATAGGGATTAGTGGCCATTATGATATTTCTGTTTTTTTAAAAACAATCTTTATTTGTCAATCTGCACAAAGGGCACATGACTCTGTAAGCCAGAGTCCATGGCAGGATCACATAACATAGACACGTATTAGCAATTGACTTTTAAAGAGAAAACAGGATTATCCGCATAGTCAACAGTAGGAATTACTGACAATAACAGCCCCCCTAACCCCAACTATCCCCCTACTCCCTCCCCAGAGTTGCGCCCCCAACACCGAAGCCCACCCACCCAAGCACACATACACCACAATTAGCCACCTACCCTGCACCTGGCCCCCCCACCCTGTCCCTACCCGCCTTCTAGCGTGAGATCATCTGCCTCAGCCGGAGGCTCCAGCCACAGGCCCCTATAGTCAGCCCACTTCTTCCAGATTTTATAATGCTTACGGGGTCACCCTTGGGCCACAAAGATCGGCTGCTCCAACCCCATGCAGAAGTCTAAACCGTTTTTCCATGCAGCCACCGAGGGCGCCCGCACATCCTTCCATAACCGGGCGATACCACGATTTGCCAATGTGAGGCCTAATAATAGCAAATGCCGCTTATAGAGGTTGCCTCCGATGCCCTCCATCACATGCAAAAGGGCGAATTGCGGAGTACGTGGAAGCGACCACCCTGGACCTCCGATAAACAAGCAAATACCCCCCTCCAAAACCGGTCCAGCGACAAACATTGCCAGACGGTGTGCAGGAACGTGCCCTCCGACCCACCACACTAAAGACATTCCGGGGATGCCACCAGCCCCTCCCGCCACAGTCGCACCCGAGTGAAATAAACTCGATGAAGATATTTAAATTGGATGAGGCAGAGACGCATAGCTATGGCTGCCCCCCTAGGTGCGGCTAAGGCCTCCCGCCAATCCTCCTCCTCCAATACCCAAACATCCTCCACCCAGGCCCCTCTCAATTTCTCCAGCTGGGATGCACTGTGGGTGACCAGGGTCTGATAGATGCGCGATATCTTTTTGGTCTTGAGATCTCCCATAAAGACTTTTGCTTCCAGCGGACTCAACTCCGGCAGTGGGTCAAGGCCGTCAAGATGAGGAGTAAGCGCGTGTCGGAGCTGGAGGTACCTGAAAAATTGCGACTGGGGCATGTCAAACTCCTCCTGCAGGTCATGGAATGACTTGAGGGAGCCATTCTGCACCGCGTCTCCCAGGGTGGAAATGCCAATGGTATCCCAGCCCCGAAATCCCTGAAGGGCCGCCAAGTCAGGCAAACGCCCATTTTGCCACAGTGGGGTTTACTCCGTAAGTGTGTTCCACCACCCCATACGCTTCGCAAATTGGCGCTAAATCTGAAAGATGACGTTCGTGACCGGTGGCAAAGCACTGCGCAGTGCTGGTGAATAAAGTATCGTATGAAGAGTGGACTGCCCCATCAAGTATTGCTCCACCGCGTAGGCCGGATCCCCTCTGTCGCCATACCACCACTCGTTGAGGACCAATAAATGCGAGGCCTGAATATAAGAAAGGATATCCGATGTCGCAAGACCTCCACAGTAGGTGTAAAGAAAGCATGTGCGCAATGCAACACGCACCACTCCGACACCCCAGAGAAACCGTCTCAGTGCCGAATTCACCAGTCGAAACCAATGGGGTGCAATTGGATACGGGTGGTTCTGCAATTGGTACAGCAGGCGGGGGAGTGCAACCATTTAAAATATTGCCGACCTGCCATATATCGTCAGCGGCATTCGGGCCCATGTCTTGATATCCGATTGGACCCGATCCCAGACTGGCACCACGTTCCGTCCCAAGACACCGCCGGAACGTCGGATATGAATACGCCTAGATATTTAAGGCCCCCCACCGCCACCTGCAGCGAGGACGCCCATGGACCCACTCCTTCACAGGCCCCCAGCACCCAAAGTGTAGACTTACGAGGGTTCATGTACAATGCGAAAGACTCCCTGAAGATTCGCAAAATCTCCAGGATCCGCGGCCCTGACTTATGAAGCGCTGTTAAAAAGAAAAGGACATCGTACGCATACAGTGCTATTCTATCCGAAAGGCAAGTAGCCCACTCAAAGCCCGCCATCTGTGCATCAATGCAGACCCAGGCCGCGAGCGGCTCCATAGCCAGGGCAAATAGATAGGGTGACAGCGGGCACCCCTGCCAGGTGCCACGATGGACTGCAAAGTCAGATGACACTGCGCCCGCCCGGACCGACGCTGTCAAGTCAGTGTATAGAAGCTGCATATAGGACACAAACCGGGGCCCGAGATTAAGCCGACGGAGAAGGGAGAACAGGTAGACCTAGCTCAAAGAGTCAAATGTCCGATCCATGTCGCCAGCAGATATGCCGCCTGCACCCCCGTCCGCTGGACCGCCGCTAGTGCTGCATGGGCCCGCCGAATGTTATGATGCATCGCCCTCTGGGGCATGAACCCGGCCTGGTCCGGGTGGACCAGAGTGGAAATATACAGCAGAAGGCGGTTGGCCAAGGCCTTGGCCAATACTTTCACCTCCACATTCAGGAGGGAGATGGGGCGGTAGGAGGCATGCTGTTCCGGGGGCCGACCCGGCTTATGAAACACTACAACCTCCGTGGGGCCGCCAGTCCGGGGGGAGCCGACCGATCTCCCTGGCCTCCTCCACTGCAGCCCAATAATGGGACACCAGCTGCAAATTATATTTGCGGTGAAACTCAGCAGGAAAACCGTTGGGTCCTGGGGCTTTACCCATGTTAAATTCTCCTAGGGCCTTGCTCAGCTCTTCCACCGAAAGGGGGAGGTCGAGCCGTTGGCGAGCATCATCAGAAACCGCTTTGGGCGGAAGGTCTGCGATAAATTTATCCACCGCATCCTCACGGAGACATTCCCGCGGAGTATACAAATCAGCGTAATAAGTGGCGAAACTCTCCCCGATAACCCTGGGGTCTGTTAGCGGCGCCCCACTCTCATCATGTACCCTGGAAGAACCTGCGGATGAAACACGCCCTGACAGAGCCGATGCAGCATTTTACTCGATTTGTCTCCCCATTGGCAGACCCTACTGCGTTTCGCCAGCCAGACCTGACGGGCCTCATCCAGGAGGAGTGAGGCATACGACTGCTGTGTCTGCAATAGCTGACGCACGGCCAGACCACTGTACGCTTCCCTGCTCCGACACTCCAAGGCCTCCACTTCCACTTCGACCCTGACCAGCTCGCCTCTGCGCTTCCTGCGGGCCCCCGTGCACCACGCTATGTCAGCACCCCGTAGCGTGGGCTTCAGTGCTTCCCAGAGCGTAACCGCGCTAGACATGGATCCCGCATTAACTGCAAAGTAATCCGCGATCGCCTCCCGCATATGATTCACATAGTCGGCATTCTGCAAATGCCAAACCGCCAGCCGCCAGTGGAAGGGCTGTCGTGCCCTACCCAGCCGCAGTTCCACGAACAGCGAGGAGTGGTCCGACAGCCCCCTAGGAAGGATCTCTGCAGACCTCACATTCATCACTGTCGGTCGCGGAACAAAAATGCAATCAAGCCGAGAAAATGATTTGTGTACTGCCGAGAGGTCAGTAAACCCCCTCGAGTCGCCATGCATGTACCCCCAGGTGTCCACACAGTCCAGGCCTATAACCAGGGAGTGCAGTTTCGTGGGATGTGTACTGGTCGGACCCCCTCCTGCCCTACTTCTGTCCTTACTTATGTCCAAGACATCATTCCAGTCTCCACCGACCACCGAGGCTACATCTGGCATATCAGCCCACAGGGAGAGCAGTTTCTCAACTAAGGACCACTGCAACGGGGGGGGAGCATACACACAACCTACCACAATGAGGTCCTCCCCAATCTTGCCCCGAAGAAATATGTAGCGTCCCTGTGCATCCAACCATTGCTGCAAATGTACGTATGGGACCCTACGGTGGATCAGGACCGCCACCCCCCTGGACCCTTGCGTAAACCCTGCATGAAAGTCCTGCTCGAAGCCACAGCGCTGCAAGCAAAGGACCTTGGAATCCAACAAGTGGGTCTCCTGCAGCAAAAGGATGCCCGCTCCGGCCCTTTTGGCCTGACGCAATACTGCCCCTCACTTTAATTTTGGCCAGGACCCCACGCACATTCCAGCTCACCACTCGGAGGGTGCCAGCCGACACCCAATCACCGACTGCCCCACAAGCCATCAGGCATCAAGCACGGTGTAGCATGAAACGGTGGACTCGACCGTGTATGTGTATGTGATGGTGTGCCCAGTGGTCAAGTGCAACCCAACCCCGCAACTAAACCCAGTTCCCACAACAAACCCCCCACCCCATACCTCAAGAACTCTGAAGTACCTGTCGTGGTGAGATCCATACCGTACCCCCAATGTGGGGGCACCGTCTGTACCCACCAATGGATCCCCAACTCCCAGCCCATGGCTCCCAGGCTCACTCCCCACTCACAACTATCTGGCGGGGGACCAGCCCTACCACGGGCTCCCTCAACTAAGGAAAACACAATCAGACACATAGTCCTGTTGGAGAACATCTAGGCACCACATGACACAGGAAACTCATGGATCGACTGGCTGACGTTGGGAAGCTGGGACTCCTCGCGAGGATGCCCCGCAGTACAAGGAGCGCCTCTGAGACCGTGATCTTCTGTGCCTCCTCCGGCGCTGACCACGAGGATTCTGCAGCTGCCCCTCACTTAAGGATGAATCCGATTGGAGCCCAGGTGGTGTATGCACCCGCACCCGCACAGTCTCATCTGTCCAATTGAAGACCTCCTCTGGGGAGTCGAAGAAATGTGTGCGGGATTGAAAGACGACGCGCAGGCGGGATGGGAATAACTGGGCGTATGGGAGTTTGAGTTCCCGCAATCTGGCCTTCGCAGCCATGAACAATTGACGCTGCTGCTGCACCAGTTTGGTATAGTCCGGGAACACCAGTATACGATGATTGTCATACAGCAGGGGTTCCTTGAGGCGGGCCTGTTTCAACACCGTGTCACGGTCAAGGTAGGTCAGCAGCCTCACAATCACTGGTCGCGGACGAGCTCCCACAGGCGGCTTCTGTGTGAGCGCCCTATGCACCCGTTCAACAACAAAGCACCTGGACAGCACATCCGGAGGAAGCCAGCTCTCCAACCATTGAGTGAGGAAGCGTTCCATATTACCATTCTCGCAACCCTCCGGGAACACCACAAAGCGCAGGTTGTTCCGCCACGCCTGGCCCTCCACATCCTCGACCCGGAGGGCCAGCCCCTTCTGAATGCCTTCCATGCTTGCCACCTTCTGTTCAAGGACCGTCACATCATCCTCCACTCCCGAGATGCGGGTCTCAGCTTCCGTGATGCGGGAGACAGCATTCCGGAGGTCCTGACGGAGCAGCGTGATGTCGGCACCCACGGCCCCAAATTTCGCATCTAGCATGTCTCTGGATTGGGTGATTGCCGCCATCAGGGCCGCGTTGTCATGCACAGCCTCCTGGGCTCCTCCAGCCGCACTGCCCACCACTCCCGGGCCAGTAAACTTGTCTATGGGACCGTGCTTCGTGGAGCCAGCGCCGCCCCTGTGCCTCTTCATGGCGGCCCACCGCAGGCCCCGGATTGTCCAGGTATAGCAAGGCCCAGTCCAAACACCAGGACCACCACTGGTCTAGACCGCTCACTCCTGGTGCCCCAAGCACCCCTCTCATGGCCCGATATAGCCACTGATCTTGGGGCAACTGCAGGCCAAGGAGAAAGAAGGAGTCCACACAAGCGGCCACCCACCACCAGAGCACTAGCCACGTAATTCCGGGCAAGACACTGGGCCCATTGGCAGTTACTGGGCTCTTCCTGCCCCCTCTTGCGGCCGACCCGGCCACCGATCCCTCCGCACCACAAACCGCCCAAGGGGGGCCCCAATAGACCCGGCCCCTAAGGATCAACTGGCAGGGTTCCGCCAAGCTCCGGGGCTGACTCACTCCACTGCAGGCGCACCACAACAGTCTCACTGGGCCCACTCAGCTGGGGGCCCCGCTACAATCCAACGGCCCCGTCCCAGGCCGAGCCGCCCCGCTCGGCTCCCAGACAGACAGAGTCAGTGTCACCAGGCACCACCGAGCGGGCGCACACCACTTCCAGGGCCCGATCAAAAGGAGCACCTCCGGGCCCACTCGATGCCTCCACCACTGGGCCTTAGGGAATGCAATGGGGTCCAGGCAGCCCCCCCCCGCGCGCAGCCCGACGTAGCCGCCGATCCCCCTACACAAGCGCCAGGCCAACAAAGAGGGGGGGGACACCCAAACCCCCAAGAGAGGGCCCGTCCAGGTCCCAAACGTCTAGCTGCTCTATTAGGCGCGGTGGCGCGGGCAAAGCCAGGCCGCCCCGCCTCTTCTTCACCGGTATCAGGGGCCCGATCTCCGGGGCTGGCCGCCCCCTGCAGACCTCTCACACGGGCTGTCTCGCGGCACTCCTCACGCCCAGGGTCGCCAAACTCCACTCCCCAGCTTCACCAGCTCCGATCAGGCCGCGCCACGCGGACACGGCCGCTGTAGACCTCAGCCGATCCAGATGCCTGCCGCTGCTCACCAGATCCCTCAGCAGGTAGTCGGCACCAAAATGCCCCCTCTAGGACTCAACATATGTCCGAGGGAGCCAGGATAATTGTCGGAGAATGAATGGGTTTGACGGAGCTGGTTAGCACGCATCCGTCATGTTGGCCAGCCAAGCCACTCCCCGCCCATTATGATATTTCAACAGTTCTCATTAGTTGGTTTTTAAATGCAGTCTGTGTATTGAGATTTAGAGGTTTTCAGAGGTTTTCAGTCCAGATGTACGAATAGTTCCTCATCATTATTAATCCCATGAGGGGACTTGAATCGTAGTCTGATTATATATCTGGATTCTGTTTGGCACAGTTTCTTGATTCTATCGCCTCCTCTTTTATTGCTCTGTATGGTGTGAATTTCAAAGAAGCACATCGCTCTCCAGTCACCGTTTTGGCACGTCATCATATGTTTTGCTGTTGCATAGGATTTATCCTTGTGTTTTACAGCTCGAATGTGCTCGAGTATTCTTTTTTTGAGCATGCAGATTGTACTTCCTACGTACTGCATACCACATTTACTTCGAATGATGTATACTACAAATTTCGTAGAGCATGTTATTGTTTGTTGGATTTCAATTTTATTCCCTTAGAAATCATATATTGTTTTGCGGTTTTCTCCAATTTTGCAGGCTTTGCATGCTTTACACTTCACAAATCCCTTCTGTTGTTGCTGTAACCAATGACCAATCCACTTTCTTTACTGTATGTTATGATGCATCTTGGCGGTTCTTTCTGTTTAGTCTTTGTTGTTAGTTTTTCTTTCTTAGTGATTAAAGTTTCAGCTCTTGTCTTTTGTCGTATCTTCTGTCTGCTTTTATGCAGGGTTGTCTCCCTGTAACCTCTTGATTTGAGTCTTGAAGATGTTTCTTTTATTTTTTCTTCCACATTGGAAGAAAGTGGCTCTATATATATTGGACCAAAGTAAGGGACAGTGTGTATATAATCCCCAATCTCCAGAGGTATAACAGAGGTTAAAGTCAGATATGACCTTACTCTCTAAAGTGGTATCTTGGTCGAGCAGTAAGACAGTATCAGAGGACAGTGTAAAGCATGTGTTGTACACACTCAGTCAGCAAAAGGTTTCACACACACTCTAGAACTGAACTCTAGGCCAATTGTTTGTATATCAAAAGATATAGTTTTTATTTTAGAACCAACAGGTATCAAAATATACTTTTCTCAATATGAGTCACTTTAGGTAATTACTTTGCAGAAAGGCAATAGACTTGGTAAGTACAATAGTTACTGGGGTTGTAATAGGCCACACAATTCTAAACACAATTTAACATTCAGCTCAATGGGTTTTTCTACATAAATGTAGTTGATTACTTTCAGGATTACTTTTCTAACCACAGGACTGGATCCTGGATTCAGTCCCGGGACCTAAGCTGTAAACAGTTAAGTAAAAGCGTTTTGGTTACAGTTGTAATTTTTAAAGAATATTAATGTATTTTTAAAGTTGACAGAAACTTTTGAATGAAAAACTAGCAATGTTATCCTATGGAAGGAAAGTGAGTTATCGGCTTTCAGGTGAGTACTCGACTGGTGAGGTTAAGGTTCTGGGCATAGACTCAGGGGTCTCCCAGGGTCGGAAAGGTACAATGGTGACACCCTCAGCAGCACAGAGGTAGCCGGGTGCAGAGAGAGTGGGCCCAATGCAATCCAATGGAGCGTAGGGGGCCTTTGGTTGGTGTCTGCCAGCAGGCAGGCTACGCGGCTGTGGGAGTTCAGCTCCTGGTCACTTACTTAGGGCAAGTGGGAAAGTAGAGTAGGGTAGTAGTTGCACTTCCAGCGGCACTCGGGCGGCTGGATGCAGGGTGCTTTTGAGCCGTCAGGCGCTCGATGTTATCCAATGGGAAAGTTACAAAGTGAACAAAGGCTGCAGGCTCAGGGACGGAGATTCTTTAGGTGCGACCATCACTTCAAGAGGTAAGTTGGGTTCTTGGAGAAGAGGTAAGTACCCCAAAGGAAGGCACAGGGGGCCGTGGGGCGCCGGGTGCTGGGGTGTCTTTGGGTGTCGGGAAATCTTACCCTCTGCTGGTCGCGGTTGGAGGGGTCCCTGGTTCTGAGGCTGCAGGCGTCGTCTGGGTCATCGAGGAGGGTCTTTAGGCACTGGAATTCGGGTCCCAGTCACTGGGGGGACATCCTCGTGGTCTTGGATCACTTGGGCAAAGGCCGGGCTTGGCGGGTGCAGAGTGGGCTGGATTCCCGGTTCCTGGTTGGCACCAGGGGTATTGCTGTAGGAGCAGAGCCTCTGCTCATGGGAGACCCAGTCTTTGAGAGGGGCAAGGCAGGCAGGTCCTCCTGATTTTTCCAAGGTTGCTGTCCACAGGAGTCACTGGGATTTAGCAGGGGTAGGTTCCAGGATCAACAGGCCGGTAGGGCTGGGGCCAAGGCAATTGGTGTCGTCCTGTTGTTAGCAGCTGCACGGCAGGTCTTCTTCTTCTTGATCTCTTTCTTGTTTTCTTCTCGGGATCTGAGGAAGAAGGTTCAGGGTGCCCCTAAATACTAAATTTAGGGGTGTTACAGGTAGGGCAAGGGCAGGGACCAATTGGTCCCTGTTCTGGGTTGGGTACACCCCCTAGCCTGCTCATCTCCTGTGGGCGGGGGGCAGGAGCCTAGCTGTGATTGGGTAGGGCTCCCCATCTTCAAGATGGCCGGGGCCCGGGGTCGTGCTTCACCTCGCCTCTCCCACCTGAGGGATGGAGTTGGCAGCCCCTCAGACAAGACCTGGATTGTAGGTTAGGTTTCAGGGGGCATCTCTAAGATGCCCTCTGTAGTGCATTTTACATTAAATCCCACACTGGCATCAGTGTGGGATTAATGTGCTGAGAAGTTAGATATCAAACTTGTCAGTCTTCGGTTTAGCCATTATGGTGCTGTGGAGTTTGTAATGACAACCCCCCAGCACCATATACTCTTAATGGCATCACTGCACTTACAGTGACCAGGAATGGCCCTGGGTACTGTAGGGGCACAGGGCTCATGCACCTGTGCCTACACCACTGACATAGGGCACCCAGCTAGAGGGGTGACTGGGGTATGCCAGGGCAGTCGGTTTTGTGGGCATGGCACACAGGGATGTGTGCCATGTCGACTCTTTGTTTAGTTCTGTACTTAGACATTCAGCCTGCAAAGGCAGTTTGTGGGTGTCAGGGTGCAGGGTCCCTAAGGGTGGCACAATAAGTGCTGCAGCCCCTAGAGGTCTTCTCTGGTCACCATGCCCTGGGTACCTAGGGTACCATTTACTAGGGGCTGACAGGTGGCCAGAGATGCCAATTGGGTTTGAGTTTCAACACAGTTTTAGGGAAGGATCACAGGCCCTGGGCACCTGGTTGGCAGGAGCTCAGGGCACACTCAGTCAAAGCACATCAGCAGTTCATCAAAATGTGGGGCATACCAATTCAAGAAAGATGGCACTTTCTTACACACATCACTCTCTTTTGAGCAATTGTGTTTCATTTGTGTGAATTCCCCATAGGGGACACTTTCCAGAAGTGACTTGGGGTGAAAGCTTGTGCCATGCAATATGCTATTAGTTGAGGTTTCTTTTCAGTAAAAAGTGGAATGAATTTGATTGCCTTCTGTGTATATCCATGTATCCAGGAATGCAATGCCTTTTGTACTTGTGGTGCATATGAAGCTTAGCCCTACATCATTTTCATTCAATGCGTTGAAGTAGTTCATAAATTCTCCTTCTGTGCAGTTGCAGATAATGAATAGATCATCAATAAACATGAACCATAAAATCGTTTTGTCCACATAATCCTGAGTTTGTGTATTCCAGGCTATCTCCTTTTTCCACCATCCCATGACGATATTTGCGTAGTTTGGTGAAAATGATATACCCATGGCAGTCCCACAGTCTTGTCGATACAGTTCAGGGTTGAAGAGGAATACATTATTGGTCAAACATAACTCAATCATGGACAGTAACATTTTCGTGTGTTCCAGTTCTGATATGTTGTGCATGCCTTTATGCCCACTTGATGCTCAATCGATGTATATAGCGAGACCACGTCTACAGTAGCCATAATGTATTCCGAGTTCCATGCTATTCCTGTTAAGATTCTTAGAAAGTCTCCAGTGTTGCGTATGTAGGAGCTCAAGTTTTGTGCAATCGGAGCTAAAAAATGATCCACATATATCGATATTTTTTCATAAAAGGGAGTTGGAGGATGACACAATCGGTCTGCTCGGTGGGTTTATTAGTGATTTGTGTATTTTGGGCAGGAAGTAAATGGTCGGGAAGGTCAGTAATTCATTCATCAAAAATTGTAATTCATCCTGATCTAATATTCACTTCGTACCATGATTTCAATTTGATGTTCAATTGTATTGTCATGTCATTGATAAGATTGTTTTGAAGCTTTGCATACTTAGAGGTATCATTTGGTTATCTATATGCTTCACTTTTATATGCCTCTACGTCTTGCAAGACAATATTTCCACCCTTGTCCGCGTGTTTTATTATCAGCATTTTGTTTTCCATAAAGTTTTTCAGAGCTGCCCTTTCTTTGCATGTGAGGTTTTCCTATCGATTAGGATGAGTAATTTTTTCCATTTTGTCTAATTCCTCAGTTATTGCTTCTACAAAGAGGTCGAACTGATGTCCAGGTGACATGCCTGGACAAAATTGTGACTTTTTCTTGAGGCCTGTTGGGGGGTGTTTGTTGGTATTTACTGATAAATCCTGGAGGATTTGTTGTTCTGTGACTTCTCCATCTAAGTTGAACATCAGTTCAAACATGCATTGTAGGTATGGCATTTGATCAATTGTCAATTCAGTGGTTTCATTTTCCATCCTTTCAGGATTTTCTGTTTCCCTTTGTCCTGATTTTCTTGTTGCATGTACTTTCGCAAGCTTTAATTTTATCACATATTTATATAATCGATTTTGGTTTGCGTGTAATCGAAATGATGCTACGGACAGAAGGAGAGTCCTTTGTTTACTAAAGTTGCTTCCTCTTTCGTTAATTCATGTTTAAGTAAATTTACACTTAGATTTTCCTCCATTACTTCTTCAAACTGCGCATAATAATTATGAGGAACTATTCGTGCATCTGGACTGAAAACATCAGAATCACAATACACAGACTGCATTAAAAAAACAACTAATGAGAACTGTTGAAATATCATAATGGGCACTAATCCCTATGACACAGATACTTAAGTAGGAACAATGGATGTAATAACATTTGTGAAAGAAGATAACTGGACTCACAAAGATAACAATAGAGACACTTTGGTCGAACATATGGAAATAGATAAAAGACTAATTGGACTAGTTCAAAATAAATTGATAAAGCATTCATGGAGTATAATGAATTGCAAAAATAATAATGATGAATTACATGTAATGTCACCCGAAACCCAGAGACAAAACCGTGTAAATATTGTATATAAATACACACATTGTATTAAGTGAACTACGTTTCCCACAATGTCACATTATAGGCAAATTGTGTTTGGCATAAATAGTGAAAGTGAAAAAATACTCACATACCATGACAAAGGCCAGGCAAGGGCTGAAAAGAGTTGGTGTGAGCCAGTTTGGGATTGTGTAATTTCTGACTCAGCATTTGTGGGGTGTGTGCAGTATGATTTTAAAGGAAATGCAAACCTGTGCTTGAGTCTGTGGCGTTCTCTGCCCCACGTCTCTTTGTTGGCATTTCATCCAAGTAAGTTGTGTGATAAACATTCTCTGAGATATCTCTGTGCATTATTTGTCTGCTAAATGACCCACATTATTCATCGATTGTTGTGATTTTATGTAGGTGATACAAATTGTGCACTTTGAGGTGAACAAAAGGCCTAGCTTTTGCTTACTTGGTAAACTCACTGGTCCTCATTTATGAGGCTGTGCGTCACTTTTACGCCGCCGGTGCGTCACTTTTTGTGACGCACCAGTGGCGTAAAAAAGACACCTTGCTGCGCCATATTTTCAAAGTGACGCATCTAGGTAGATTATTATTATTATTATTATTATTATTTATTTTTATAAAGCGCGATAGTCACCCGGAGGTATCCCAGCGCTGAGGAACCCTGAATTCACCAGTCAGCGGGGCAAGAAACTGAGATAGGAAGAAAGGGAGAATGAAAGATCAGAGACAGGGGGGGGGGGGTGCACAGGTTAGGGAAAGAGATGGGTTTTTAACAGCTTCCTGAAGCGCAGGTATTGAGGTTCCATTCGTAGGTTACGAGGAAGAGAATTCCAAAGGCGGGAGGCTTGTACCGAAAAACGTCTTCCTCCTGTTCGGGTTTTCCTGAATCTTGGGGTGTTGATAAAGTTTTCTGCATTGGAACGGAGGGATCTAGAATTTCTGTAGGGGGTGACAGAATTACTGAGGACAGGAGGGCCTTGGTTGTGCAGCGTTTTGTGGACGAGACATAGGGCCTTAAATTTGACTCTCTCCCTTATGGGGAGCCAGTGGAGGAGTTTGAGAGCGGGTTTAGCAGATGATCTGGCCGAGGTGTTAGTGATGATCCGGGCGGCCGTGTTCTGAATTGTCTGCAGTTTAGTAAGGGTCGCTTCGGGAGCGCCCAGGTAAATCACATTACTATAGTCCAGCCTCGATATTATGAGACCTTGGACTAATAGTTTTTGGGATTTAGGGGGGAGAAGGGTCAGGACTTTCCTCAGAGATTTTAAGAGACCAAAGCAGGTCCCCGCCACCTTCTTAGCTTGTGAAGTGAAAGAGAGATCGGAATCGATCCACACACCCAGACTTTTCACCTCTGTTTTTGGGTCAGGGGGCGGACCCAAGCAAGCTGGCCAGCTGTCCAGGGGAAGTGAGGTTCCTTTCGGGCCAAGTATAAGGATCTCAGTTTTTGTCCCATTAAGCTTTAGGGCTGATCTGTTCATCCAACGATGGACCTGCGTAAGGCAGTTGAAGAGATCAGCTTTCTGTTGCTTGGGATGGGACAGAGACACCACTAGTTGTGTGTCGTCGGCGTAGCTGACGACGCTCACTCCGAAAGGGGTGATAACCTCCTCCAATGTGGACATATAGATATTAAATAAAGTAGGGCTCAGGGAAGAGCCCTGAGGAACACCACATTGGAGGGGCATTTCAGAGGAGCGGGCGTTCTTTTCCCAAATCTGGTAAGACCGTTGGGCCAGGAAAGAAGAAAGCCAGGATAGGGCTGTACCTTCCACTCCAACTCTAGCCAATCTTTCGATGAGGAGTTGGTGGTCTACGGTATCGAACGCTGCGCTAAGGTCGAGGAGGATCACTGCCACTGATCCTCCCCCATCCAATAGCGCTCTGGCCTCCTCTACCGCAGCCAGGAGGGCGATGTCCGTGCCCTGTCCAGGTCGGAAGCCCGTCTGGGAGCTTTTTAAATTGTTATTGGCCTCTAGGAACTGCGAGAGTTTCCTGTTGACCAATTTTTCTGCGACCTTGCTCACTCCAGGCAGTAGGGAGATGGGCCTGTAATTAGCCAGGTTCTCGGGGTCGAGCGTAGGTTTCTTCAGTAGGGCTTTTACCACCGCCTTCTTCCAGCTTGAGGGTACAACTCCTTGTTGGAGTGAGGTATTAATTAGATGGGTAAGGGAGGGGATGATAGTAGGGGCTACCTCTTTAAGAATGCGGAGAGGAGCAGGGTCACTAGGGGAACCGCTCTTCATGGAGTTGAACGTATTTCTCACCTCGTCTACCGTGACCTGGCCCCACGTGGACAGACAGGTGGAGGTGTATGGGAGAGCGATTTCTTCCTCAGGACTGGAGGGGGGGATAGATTCCAGAATTCGTCGGATTTTGTCGTGGAAGAAGTTGGCCAGTTGCTGGCATTTCTCCAGGTCGACTTTAGGATCGGAAGTAGGTCCTAGTCCTTGTCCTTGGGGTTTTGACAGCTCTTTAAGGATGGCATACGCTTCCTTACTGGAGCTTCCTGCTTTCTCTATTCTCTCCTGAAAAAACATGCTTTTGGTTTTATGAATAGCAGTTTTATAGGTCAGAAGAGAAATAGAGTAGATGTTCTTATTGGTTGTTGTTTTGTCGCGCCTCCAGGAGCGTTCGGTTTTTTTACACTCTTGACGCAGAACTTTGAGCTCTGGGGTGTACCACAAAGCGGGGGGTATTCTTTTAGGTTGTTTGAAGGTGGTAGTTTTCGGAAGCAGCGTATCCAGGGAGGAAGTGATCCAATCGCTGAATTGTTTGTCAGCTGTATCGGGGTCAGAAGAGAGCGCAGGGATGGACTCTGCAAGAGAGTCAGCCCATATCTCAGGTGATAGTTTGCGCCATTGTCGGTCGGTAACTTGAGTTTTAGGGATTGAGTAAGTGGGTGTGGGGATTTCCCAGAAAAAGGGGACCAGAAAGTGGCCCGTCCATGGTAAGGTCACCGGTAGGTTAGTGGTCATTGTTGCTATGTTGGTGAGGATCGGATCCAGTAGATGGCCCTTGTCATGGGTAGGCTCGTTATTCACTAGACGAATATCTAAAGAAGTTAAGTTGTGTCTAATGTCCGATGCTGCTCGATCCGTGGGGTCCAGAAAATGGACGTTCAAGTCACCTAATATAAGGAAGTTGGGGGTGGAAGAAGCTAGTTGTGAAACGGATTCGAATACAGCGTTGATAAAATTACCCGGGGCCCCTGGGGGGCGGTAAATTAGAAGCCCTGCCAGGGTAAGAGCTGGGGAGATTTGGATGGAGAATTGACCGCTCTCGCAATCCTCAATACCAGCGTTGGTCATCCGGCAGGTAAATTGTTCCCTGTGGATTATAGCTACCCCGCCTCCTCTCCCTCTAGGTCTATTAAGGGCTTGGCAGATATACCCGGTGGGGAGGGCCGTGACAACATCCGAGTCGGTGTTGTCAGTGAGCCATGTTTCCGTTATGAACAGTAGGTCAAGCTCCTGGTTCTGGATCAGGAGGTTCATTTCGGTGGCATGTTTGGGGAGGGAGCGGCAGTTAAGAAGTCCTAGTTTCAAAGCAAGGGTGGGTGATTTCAGGATAGGAGTCGGATTGCATTGTGGACAGGTCGAGAATGCCTTACCTGCAGTAAATGAGTGGTGGCAGGCTAGGATGTTCTTAGGTCGTAAGTTGTGTAAAGTATCCGCTGTGTACATTACACGAGCCTGAGGAGTACCCGACATAGTGACGGGGCCTAGGGCCTTCTGGGCCCGGACGGGCCCAGACGGGCTTGCCTTTGGCGCGCCTTCGGCGCGCTGACGGCGCGCCCGCTGCGCCCGTCCGCTGCGCGTCCGGTAGTTGCACATCTTAAATGTGTAGGAAAAAGGGCGGGTGGGCGTGGCCTTAAAGTGGGCGTGGCCTCTCTCCCTCGCCGAGAATGGCGTCAGAGAAGTTTGTTAGGTGGTTTAGCGTTGCAGCGAAGGGGTCGCTGTTTAGGTGATTCTGAGCCCGCTCCAGAGAGGTAAACGGGCGAGTGAAGTTTTAAAATGCAGAGTATTTCGGCAAATTGTGACACATAAACAATTTTAAAAAGTGCTTCGTCTCCCGGCTTTCCGCCTCAGGAGCTTTCAAGGTTCTGAATTTGTCGCGCTGAAGGCAGCGTTTAAGTACCGTGGGCGGCGGGTGGGCGTGGCCTTAAAGTGGGCGTGGCCTCTCTCCCTCGCCGAGAATGGCGTCAGAGAAGTTTGTTAGGTGGTTTAGCGTTGCAGCGAAGGGGTCGCTGTTTAGGTGATTCTGAGCCCGCTCCAGAGAGGTAAACGGGTGAGTGAAGTTTTAAAATGCAGAGTATTTCGGCAAATTGTGACACATAAACAATTTTAAAAAGTGCTTCGTCTCCCGGCTTTCCGCCTCAGGAGCTTTCAAGGTTCTGAATTTGTCGCGCTGAAGGCAGCGTTTAAGTACCGTGGGCGGCGGGTGGGCGTGGCCTTAAAGTGGGCGTGGCCTCTCTCCCTCGCCGAGAATGGCGTCAGAGAAGTTTGTTAGGTGGTTTAGCGTTGCAGCGAAGGGGTCGCTGTTTAGGTGATTCTGAGCCCGCTCCAGAGAGGTAAACGGGTGAGTGAAGTTTTAAAATGCAGAGTATTTCGGCAAATTGTGACACATAAACAATTTTTAAAAAGTGCTTCGTCTCCCGGCTTTCCGCCTCAGGAGCTTTCAAGGTTCTGAATTTGTCGCGCTGAAGGCAGCGTTTAAGTACCGTGGGCGGCGGGTGGGCGTGGCCTTAAAGTGGGCGTGGCCTCTCTCCCTCGCCGAGAATGGCGTCAGAGAAGTTTGTTAGGTGGTTTAGCGTTGCAGCGAAGGGGTCGCTGTTTAGGTGATTCTGAGCCCGCTCCAGAGAGGTAAACGGGTGAGTGAAGTTTTAAAATGCAGAGTATTTCGGCAAATTGTGACACATAAACAATTTTAAAAAAGTGCTTCGTCTCCCGGCTTTCCGCCTCAGGAGCTTTCAAGGTTCTGAATTTGTCGCGCTGAAGGCAGCGTTTAAGTACCGTGGGCGGCGGGTGGGCGTGGCCTTAAAGTGGGCGTGGCCTCTCTCCCTCGCCGAGAATGGCGTCAGAGAAGTTTGTTAGGTGGTTTAGCGTTGCAGCGAAGGGGTCGCTGTTTAGGTTATTCTGAGCCCGCTCCAGAGAGGTAAACGGGTGAGTGAAGTTTTAAAATGCAGAGTATTTCGGCAAATTGTGACACATAAACAATTTTTAAAAAAGTGCTTCGTCTCCCGGCTTTCCGCCTCAGGAGCTTTCAAGGTTCTGAATTTGTCGCGCTGAAGGCAGCGTTTAAGTACCGTGGGCGGCGGGTGGGCGTGGCCTTAAAGTGGCCGTGGCCTCTCTCCCTCGCCGAGAATGGCGTCAGAGAAGTTTGTTAGGTGGTTTAGCGTTGCAGCGAAGGGGTCGCTGTTTAGGTGATTCTGAGCCCGCTCCAGAGAGGTAAACGGGTGAGTGAAGTTTTAAAATGCAGAGTATTTCGGCAAATTGTGACACATAAACAATTTTAAAAAAGTGCTTCGTCTCCCGGCTTTCCGCCTCAGGAGCTTTCAAGGTTCTGAATTTGTCGCGCTGAAGGCAGCGTTTAAGTACCGTGGGCGGCGGGTGGGCGTGGCCTTAAAGTGGGCGTGGCCTCTCTCCCTCGCCGAGAATGGCGTCAGAGAAGTTTGTTAGGTGGTTTAGCGTTGCAGCGAAGGGGTCGCTGTTTAGGTGATTCTGAGCCCGCTCCAGAGAGGTAAACGGGTGAGTGAAGTTTTAAAATGCAGAGTATTTCGGCAAATTGTGACACATAAACAATTTTAAAAAGTGCTTCGTCTCCCGGCTTTCCGCCTCAGGAGCTTTCAAGGTTCTGAATTTGTCGCGCTGAAGGCAGCGTTTAAGTACCGTGGGCGGCGGGTGGGCGTGGCCTTAAAGTGGGCGTGGCCTCTCTCCCTCGCCGAGAATGGCGTCAGAGAAGTTTGTTAGGTGGTTTAGCGTTGCAGCGAAGGGGTCGCTGTTTAGGTGATTCTGAGCCCGCTCCAGAGAGGTAAACGGGTGAGTGAAGTTTTAAAATGCAGAGTATTTCGGCAAATTGTGACACATAAACAATTTTTAAAAAGTGCTTCGTCTCCCGGCTTTCCGCCTCAGGAGCTTTCAAGGTTCTGAATTTGTCGCGCTGAAGGCAGCGTTTAAGTACCGTGGGCGGCGGGTGGGCGTGGCCTTAAAGTGGGCGTGGCCTCTCTCCCTCGCCGAGAATGGCGTCAGAGAAGTTTGTTAGGTGGTTTAGCGTTGCAGCGAAGGGGTCGCTGTTTAGGTGATTCTGAGCCCGCTCCAGAGAGGTAAACGGGTGAGTGAAGTTTTAAAATGCAGAGTATTTCGGCAAATTGTGACACATAAACAATTTTAAAAAAGTGCTTCGTCTCCCGGCTTTCCGCCTCAGGAGCTTTCAAGGTTCTGAATTTGTCGCGCTGAAGGCAGCGTTTAAGTACCGTGGGCGGCGGGTGGGCGTGGCCTTAAAGTGGGCGTGGCCTCTCTCCCTCGCCGAGAATGGCGTCAGAGAAGTTTGTTAGGTGGTTTAGCGTTGCAGCGAAGGGGTCGCTGTTTAGGTGATTCTGAGCCCGCTCCAGAGAGGTAAACGGGTGAGTGAAGTTTTAAAATGCAGAGTATTTCGGCAAATTGTGACACATAAACAATTTTAAAAAGTGCTTCGTCTCCCGGCTTTCCGCCTCAGGAGCTTTCAAGGTTCTGAATTTGTCGCGCTGAAGGCAGCGTTTAAGTACCGTGGGCGGCGGGTGGGCGTGGCCTTAAAGTGGGCGTGGCCTCTCTCCCTCGCCGAGAATGGCGTCAGAGAAGTTTGTTAGGTGGTTTAGCGTTGCAGCGAAGGGGTCGCTGTTTAGGTGATTCTGAGCCCGCTCCAGAGAGGTAAACGGGTGAGTGAAGTTTTAAAATGCAGAGTATTTCGGCAAATTGTGACACATAAACAATTTTTAAAAAAGTGCTTCGTCTCCCGGCTTTCCGCCTCAGGAGCTTTCAAGGTTCTGAATTTGTCGCGCTGAAGGCAGCGTTTAAGTACCATGGGCGGCGGGTGGGCGTGGCCTTAAAGTGGCCGTGGCCTCTCTCCCTCGCCGAGAATGGCGTCAGAGAAGTTTGTTAGGTGGTTTAGCGTTGCAGCGAAGGGGTCGCTGTTTAGGTGATTCTGAGCCCGCTCCAGAGAGGTAAACGGGTGAGTGAAGTTTTAAAATGCAGAGTATTTCGGCAAATTGTGACACATAAACAATTTTTAGAAGTGCTTCGTCTCCCGGCTTTCCGCCTCAGGAGCTTTCAAGGTTCTGAATTTGTCGCGCTGAAGGCAGCGTTTAAGTACCGTGGGCGGCGGGTGGGCGTGGCCTTAAAGTGGGCGTGGCCTCTCTCCCTCGCCGAGAATGGCGTCAGAGAAGTTTGTTAGGTGGTTTAGCGTTGCAGCGAAGGGGTCGCTGTTTAGGTGATTCTGAGCCCGCTCCAGAGAGGTAAACGGGTGAGTGAAGTTTTAAAATGCAGAGTATTTCGGCAAATTGTGACACATAAACAATTTTAAAAAGTGCTTCGTCTCCCGGCTTTCCGCCTCAGGAGCTTTCAAGGTTCACTTTGTAAACCCCTTCGCCACATTATACCTGCGCCAGGTATAATGTATGCAAGGGGGGCGTTCTGACGCAAGAAAGGGTCATGGAAGTGATATCTATGACATTTCACTGCGCCACTTCTAGGACTCAAATGCGTCAAAATCTTGCGCCGGCCTCACAGCAGGCGTAAGACTGACGCAAGCTTGCCCCATGTGAAAGGACACATTGCTGGAGTTGCGTCACTTTTGTGACACACTCCAGCAATGCGTCACTTTTGCGCCTACAAATACGTCATAAATACTGACGTATCTGTAACTTCTTGCGACATGATGCGTCATACTGTAAATATGACGCATCATTGGTGTCACAAGGAGGGCGCAATGAAAAGTGACGCATCGCTGTTTTCACGCAGCGATGCGTCACTTTTCATAAATGAGGGCCACTGTGTTTTCCTGTTAATGTTAAACATCAGGCGACAGAAATCCATCCTGCGTGGTACCGGTTTACGCCTGAAATGCGCTTTGCGAGGTTTGGCACCTGTTTGGTGTCAAGGACCAAACTATCCCGAGCCCTGTGACTTGCCCAAGTCTGGTGGAGAAATGCTACACAGGGCCGCCGGCTGGCTCAAGGATCTTCCTAGGTTTGGTTAACGAAAAGGTATGTAACCGGGTTTGGTTGGTTGACTGATCTGCTTGTTGCTCGAGCTGATTCACTTAGGAGGCCCTTCCATTGCTCTGTCTGCAGTTGGACGCTAAGCTTGAAAAACGGAATAATTAAATTAATTTTTGATATGTAATAATATTAGGTAATTGTAGTTAGAGTTGTACGGTATGGTTCCTGTTTCCCATTGCGTCTAGGGACTAGGGGTCAGGTGTAGAGCTTGGGCCGGCACCTGACCACCATAGTATCAGTAGATTCTGATTGTGTCTACTGCTTAATAGTGCAGCATAAAATACTCACTTTTTTGGTCAGTTTGAGAACTTCAACCTCTTGCTAAAAAAAACGTGAACTACTCAACTTTTCGAACCAGAGGCACCAGAAGTAAAGATTGCGTGCTCAAATCTTGATCATCCCTTTAGTAGCTTTCACTGAAAGACATGATTCAATGTAAAATGTTCTGTTTAATGTCAAGAATGTCTGCAGGTCCTTACACAGCTGTGTGATATGTTCATAAAGTAGGCCATTACTGTCCAAGTTAGGTCGCCCCGACTTAATCAAGAAGGCCAACCTTCGTCCCTGTCGGCACCAACGCATTTTGAAAGTTTGCCGTGTTTTGCGATCCATTTTTTTTAATGCTTTTTGACCACTTATGCTGGTTGATCTCAGAATACTCTTAAAACAACTCTAATGTGATGTTCTGGTAATTAGTACAAATATTTCTCAGTTGAATTATCTCAAATGTAGCCTTCGGCCTGAGACACCCTCTCTTCTCTCATTTATAATGTGTATAGTAGAAAAAGCCCACTATAACCTTTGGAATGCATGCATAAAAGAACAAACTGCACCAAGGATGAAATTCCATATTCACTTTAAAAAGTATACATTTTGGAAACCGTTTTCATTCAAGTTTTGAAACTTTTTATGGACGTGTATTCTGCCCTTTACTACAGTATTTTCCTAAATCCACTACAATAACCCCAGTGGGGCTTATGCTGACCTCATCAGACAAGCACCTCAAATGAAGAGCCTTTAGGCTTTGTTTTTAGCCATTGGGTGTTTTCAAAGTACTTTCGCATACATGGCTAAAAGTCAAATAAGTCGGCGTATACTTTTTAATGCCATAAGTTATGCTATATCCGAAGTCCTGTTAGCTATTGAGCAATAAACTCATTTCAGAATTTCTGAAATAGTTGTGCCTTTCAAGCTGTAGCTTGCTTAGAATCTAATTTTTCATATGACGTCACTCCACAGCCTCAATTTTGAATCATTCTACAGGAGTCCTGCTTTAACCCCTCCCACGCTCATGACAAGCTCAGCTCGTCATGAGCCACGGTTCCCGTGTGCTCATGACGAGCTGAGCTCGTCATGACCGAGCTGAGCTCGTCATGAGCACGGGGCGCAGTGCGCGCCCCACCGCCCCCCAGCACAGCAGGGCGATCAGCCCCGCAGTGAAGGGGTTGAAAGTATTGGTTTCCCCGATGGCGGAGTTAAGTGTTTTGGAACGTTACTTCCTCAACACTTACTGGTTGTGGTGGTAGTGGTGTAGCGCATTTTGGTTGAATGTGGTAACCCAGTATACTAAAAAGTTTTCCGTCTCAATTAGCGTAGTATTAGTATGAAGCACGAGGCCAATACTTCTTACCAATTGTAGTATTGCATTTTGAGGCTAGATATATAGTGGGTACAAGAAAATCATGGCCAAAATATCAAAAGATAAGTGCATATAGGAGATGTGTAGAATGTTCCCATCTCCGCGTCTACATACCTGAAGAGATATATTTATATATCATATAAAGTTTCAAGGCTCATATATGTGGAGTTAGGTATTGAAAATCTATGCTAACTTACCTTTCGATATTTCAGATTTGATAGTTTGTCCTCGATATATGCCTACCTCGGTATTCTGGCTTCAGTATTCAGGTTGCACACACTTCTTACCGAAGATTATGTTTGACAGCTTTCTATTCCAGGTAGACCGTTTCCAAACTTTGTGCTATAGAGCTATGTTTCTGTTTCAGAGACTGGTTGCTCTGTGCCAATTAAAGGAGTACCATGGCGGAACATTGCTTACTGCTAGATAGTTAAAAACAGATGAAAGGCTCCATGGGATATACAAACAAGATGGCTGCTGACATTGCCTCAGCAGCGCCTTAGAAAAGACTTTTGAGCATCAGTGGTCGAAGTGGGATAAAAAAAGTAGGGGAACTGTGGGCGGAGACTCCGAGGGTGGGGATAACCCAAGGATTGGATAAGTGGGCGGAGTCAGAGGTGTGACCAGAATGTGCAATTTTTTGTATTTGTTTGGCATTTCACCGACCAGTTACAGCTTATTGTGTTATTCACTTCAACCAATGGATACACTTGATTATTTAAGGTTTAATATGAGTTTTTGGCATTTAAATACATTCACAAAGTGGGATATATTTTCAATCACACAATGTCCCAAATACGCTTAAAAGTGGAACCACAAGCCATTTGTCTCTAGCCATACAGTTTCCGTCTTTAGCACTTCTCCTCCCTTCTTCCACAAGAGCAGTTCAAACATGAATTGCAAAATATCCTAGTTGGCAAATGTTTTCTATATAATTATGGCTCTGCCATATTTGCCACATAATACATCATCCACTGCATAATCTTACAGTTTTAACTAATCATTTTTGTAGCTCAAAGGGATAAAAAGTTACTAAAAAACATGACTTGTGTTGCTGCAAAGTGGACGGCCCTTTGCAAAGGTTGACCGATCACCTTTCTCACTACTGCTTTTGTATTTTACACTGGTACTAATGAGGCGGAATCTTTGCAGAGACTTAACGTGTAAAAATGTCAAAATTATAAAGTATAAAAAATATATTGCATTATGATGCAGCCTTTTTTTGGCTGCATAATTTAGTCAATACTGTTGACTAAATTCCAGTGGCCCCAGAGCAGGTCGCATTTGTTAAAAGTGCTTGTGCATGAAGCAGAGAGACTGTGAAGTTTGCTAACTTAGTTTGGTGTGCATGCAAATCCTGCATTGCGGAACCCTGTTGAGTTGCAGCTACTACTGCTGAAACAAGGCCAATGGAGGTACCAATGGGTAAGTCGGACTGGCCTCCAGGGCAGAGCCGGCTTTACTGCTGGTGGCGCCCTGTGCAACAATGCCTGTTGTTGCCCCCAATGACCACCTATACCTCGGACTCCCTCACTACCGTGCTCAAGTGTTCATAACCACACTCTTTCTCAGATGCATTTAATTTGATTTAGAGTGCCACTCATACCACTTTACGGTGTCAGAGCCCTTTACATCACACACACTACAGAGAGACAATTATTTATACATGTGTAAATCACTGTATAGGAAATGTTACATAAGACAAAGGACTACAAGATGTAGAAGTCACATGACAACCATACTAGTAGGCAGCGTAGTTTAATAGCTCACTGTTCTATGTTAGCATTTTAACGTATAAACTGCAAGTAACAAAAGGATCTCTCTGATAAAAGCAGTAACCCACTCACCTAGTTAATATTATGTGCCCTTAGTGATCTGCATGGTACATGTTCTTTGCAGCAGGCACATTAACCCTCTGCTACCTTTCCAGGAGTCAACACTTCCACCAGACAAAACTCCAATCTCTCTCTTGGAAGAACATTAATCACTGGAATAATCATGACATTTTTATTGTTGCTGAAAATTGCTGGAGGCCAAACAGAAGGCAGCAAGTTTTTTTAAAACCATAATATACTTGCAAACACTGCGCCCCCACCAGGGCCGGACTGAGAACGAAAACCGGCCCTGGCAAAGTGCTCGGCCGGCCCCCTGGGGGTGCGACCGAATTCTTTGCTGGGGCCGGTTTTCTGCCGTTTTTGTTACAGGGCCGATTTTGCAGCTATGCTGCAAAAACGGCCCTGTAACAAAAACGGCCCGCAGGGCTCAAAACCGGCACCCACCCTTGCGGCGCACCGGGGGATTGCCCGGTGCCCGCAATGGCCAGTCCGGGCCTGGCCCCCACCTGAAATAAGTGCCCGATGCAGTCACACCGTTTGCACCGCCCCAACCTGCTCAAGGTTCCTGTAACCTCAGTGACAGTCACAGTGACTGGATCACTGTTGCTCTAGGGTGTTAAGGTGTGCTGCTTCGTAGGCCTGCCTGCAAGACAGGGGATGGACTTCAGTATTGATTGTGATGGACATGCCCCTCAAGGTTAACCCACAATTGACACTGCTAAGGTACACCTGCTTGTGCTAAGACACCAGGGCTTCTAAGATCTATGGGGTCTTCTAAGGTTTAGTGGGGCCTTCTAAGGTCGAACATGGGAATATGCTCCCTCAGGAGAGTGGTCTGGTGGACTGGTCATGAAGGCTGAACCTGATTCCCCAGTTCCAAATTTGGCAGCTCTGGCCATAGTGCTACATCCTTTCCCCCACTGAACACCATACTACCCCACTGGGAGAAACTCGCACTGCCTTCAGCTACAACCTAATTGGCACACATGGATGTGGCTACATTCAAATTATGCACTAAACAAGAGTAAAATGCTGCCTAAAAAAAAATTGTGGAAAAAGCAAACACTCATAGGTAATGCAAGATTAAGTACAGCATGTGAAATGTAAGCAGTAACAACATGGTTACCTTAACAATTTCTCACTCACTATTTAGAAATCAGTGAGTGCTTTTACCTGAAAAGTTAAGGACATGACTACAGGGCCCAGAAAGGACCTGTTTCAATGTCCATTGCTTATATCCTACAAAACGTAAGCAGTTTGGTTTTAAAAGACCACATCCATAAACACTAAGAAGTGGTACACATTTTGTTTTCCAATCCACCCATCAACCAGATATTACAGTACCTCCAGGAATGGTGCACTTCAATGCTGTTTAACACCTTGGCTGCGGCGGGAAGAGCGCGCCGCCATGCTCGTGACGGAACCACGCCATCATGAGCCACGGGCGAGCTGTGCTCATGACGGCGTGGTTCCGTCTCGACTCCGCCCACTTACTACTTCACCCCCACAGGCGGGGAATCAGTTCAGCGTGGGCGGAGCGGCCGCAGCATGACGGAACCACGTTGTCATGAGCACACGCCGCTGGTTCCGTCATGAGCAGGGAAGGAGTTAAAGAAAATACGAGAAAACAAAAGTAGCGCTTCACTGATAAATTCTTAAAAGTTAGCCAGTCTGGCCGCTTTGCAACCACTCTGTCTTGCTTTCTTTAGTTATGTATTTATTTTACATATTTTAAACCTTTTATTTCACTCCATCCTGATGTTGCACTTTGGAATAGTAAAATGTCAGAAAAAGAGGTCATTTCCATCAAAAGTGTTTTTTTATTTTTGGGATCCATTTCACAGGAAAGCAAATAAATGAAATAAGGAAAGAGGTTGTGAATGTTTCTTCAAGTCACGGTTTTCAGTAAGTGAGGAGGGGCTGCCAGACAGACAGAGAGGTGATAAGGGAGTGGGGGCAGCTGCCAGTGCAGAGCAAAAGTGGATATTGTCCGTGTCTTCTCTGGAAAGGAAGGAAGAGATGAGCCCTTTTCCTTCTCTGCCAGTCCCACCTGTCCCCGAACGGCCACGAAAGCCGAGCCTTATCTGAATGCCTTTGCTATTTCTGCCATCCTGGGACACAGTTTTGAGAAGAAAAAGTAGGGGAACGGAATCTTTTTACTAAAAGAAGTAGGGGCACGCCGTGCCCTGCTGATCCCACCCACTTCGACCACTGTTGAGCATGCCAGCCACAAAGAGACTCTTCAACACGCTCAACTGACTGCTTGGACAGCTAGGGCGTCAGATTTGGGATGTTTTAGAGGTGAGTCTACAGGGCACAGCCCACTACCAGGTGGGTTTGATCTCTCGGAGTATAGGTTTTCACTTTTCTTACCATACATTTGGAAGCAGGCCACTCCGGGAGAGCGGCAGTGCCAGAAATTCTTTTGTTCCTTTTCCTCCTCCCACAGACTTGAATTTAATTCTGCCCACATTTTTTTGTAACAACATTGATTCAGAACCGCATGATGCTGACGGTGGCAAGTGTGGTCTGTGAACAGGAAAAGGCCGTCTGGGTCCTTCAGCCTGTGCAGTAAGCGTCTGATATCCTGAAATTCATAATTCCTGTTTCAAAGTAGCTATGCTTAGACACCGTGTGTTTGCCTTTTTCCCTTATTTTGATTGCACCTTTAGAAGACACCTCTTTGTCGATCAGGTGCTAGAGTAATTCTGAAAGCATATTCCCAGAGTGCCATGCAGTCCATGACGTAGCAGGCTGATTTCCTCCCAGATTTAACAATGATGCATGTTAAGTATGCCTGACACCGTGACACGTCATTGAAGTAGAAATCCTGAATAAACCTTTCTTGGATGGAAAAATATGGCGATGAAAAAGCATTGCTTGCACGGCACTCAACTCGACCTCTTGCTAACGAGATGGAGAACGACGTGGAAGATTAATAGTTTGGAAATTATGTTTGCACAGTTCAGTGCTTGACTGCCTCGGGACCCTTTGTGGAACTTATAACTTGAAAGGTTTACTATAAGTGTGATTGGTGAGTGTGGTGGAGGAATTGGTGATGTTTAATTTGTTAAAAAAATGTATCTTAGGCGCTGTACATGCTGCGTGTGTCTGCACAAGTTTCCAGTTTTAGATCTGGCATGATAGAACAGCTCACCATGTACCTTTTGTAACAATTCTTTAAAAGATATATCCAGTGGGCTTTTGCTTCGCCCAGGAGATTATTTCCCTCGCACCTCAAGGGATTGACTGTTTGGTGTATCATTCCACCTCCTATACTGTGCTCACAGTGTAATGCATGAGGGACTATTTTACATCTCAAGAGTACACTGAACCATCTTGTATTAAACTCCTAATGTCAGAAATGAATAGAATACAGAAAACAATCCCTTTTCGTTTGCTTGTTCACTGCAGCACACTTTTATAATGTTTTAGTCAGGACTAGAAATACAAGCCAGACATGCAGGCGTTGGAATTGCCTGTTTTTCTGTAGCAAAGGTGATGCATGTGCCATTACTGGGAGTGTGAATACCTCTTTGTATTGGTTCTGCTTGCAGCTAGAGATGACTTCAGAGCTCTCCAGATCCACACTGGGGGATGTTGCATTGGGAGGACTGGCTGCGAAAGTGTCTGTTATTTTTTTTTGTTTGTTTTTAAACTTCTTTTTATTAGTTTCATTCGTAGTTATGCATACATTTGCAATCAGTATTTCAACAAGCATTTAATACATCATTACATTATCAAGGGGAAGAAAGTCACTTTTACATATCGTCTTCTCGATCTCTGTTGCGTCTCATTTCAAGTTCCAACGTCGGGGAGATACAGATATTTCCACGATATACGTTCCATTTGCCCCATTTCTTATCCCACTTCTTTGGGCACCCCTGAGTTATAAATACTTCCTTTTCTGCAATCATACATTTATCAAATTCTTTTGCCCATGTCTGGTAAGTCGGTGAACTTGCTGCCCCCACTCCTTAGCTATTTCTCTTTTGACAAGGGTGTATCCAAGTGTGGCTAGTTGTTGTTCCACCTCTGTGAGATCTGTTGCCGCCCATATATTAAGCTGGCGGAACCCCAGTGTAAGAGTCTGTGTTTTCCCCAAGGCAGTTTGGATATGAGTCGTGGCCCCCTCCCATAGTCGTAGGAGCTCAGGGCACTCCCATATCGTATGATAAAAGGTAGCTGTTTGGCTGCAGCCCCTGAGACAGAGAGCATCAGCCCTGGCCCCTATCTTTGCCAATGTCACTCCAGTTAAATATGATCTATGGAGAATTCTGAATTGTATCAATCGAAAGCGGAGGGTGATGGCCGCTTCTTTAAGGGACATCAGGGCTGCCTGCCAGTCCTCATCGTTGAGTGGTCCCAAGTCTCCCTCCCACTGCTCTTTAAGCTTGTGTAGTGTGGCAGGTAGGTTGTTACATAATTTCTTATAGGTCAATTAAATGGCTTTGGAGTGCAGTGGCCCATTTAGCAACCAATCTTCCAGTGGTGACGACTCTGGTATCTCTGTGAGGTCTGGCAGGGCTGTGGTGAGGGCATGACGGATTTGCATATATCTAAACAGTCCCCCCTGCGCCATCCTATATTGTTCCTGGAGCTCCTTAAAGCTAAGGATCGACCCTCTTTTAATCAAGTGTCCAACCACGGAAATCCCAATAGTGTCCCACTTATCAAAGCCGGGTTGATGGCAGAGAGAACCCAACTTCTGGGCATACCATAATGGCGTTGCTTTTGTGAGGACATTTGACCACCCGAGTCGTGAATTCACCTGGTGCCAGATGGCTACAGTATGGGAGAGAGGCCCAAAATATCACCTGCGCTTTATTTTGGAGTACAGCGCTCCCAGGTAACCAGATCGTCCAGTCTGATATCTGTCTAGCATATATGCAGGATCATTGGGAGAGTGATAGATTCACTGGTTTATCACCACCTGTTGCGAGGCCCAGTAGTAGATTCTAAGGTCTGGGAGGGCTATTCCTCCATCATACCATCCTTTCATCAATTTTTGGGGGCAATGCGGGGGGCCCTTCCGTACCAGGAAGTGTCTGGTTTTGAGTGTCTCTAGTCGGCAGTGGTGTTGGTGTCTCTTTGTTGTCATTATACATAATTCCTTCTCTGTGGAGTCTCCCCCTCGACGTATCTCCCAGACTATCACCATTAGCTTGTGGCCACCAAAGTAATGTTGTGCTCTCACAGCGTACTAGGATGTGAATGGAAGCATTTGCTGGAGGTACTGGAGAAGCGCATTGGCGCCAGAGAGCCGTCATGCAAGCACTATTGCACCTCCATGGCCTAAATATAGATGTTACCGACTGTCAGCACAAAACAACACGGAAAGCTTCGACCATTGGTCCACTCTTTGGAGTGGATAGAGGCTCCTTCAGACCAGGCAAGTCCTTGGCATCCCATGTGAGGCTGCAAAGGCGCATGCACCAGTTGCAGAACTTTGGCGTGGGTGTATGTGGCACTGGGTGACACCATGCCAACAGGTAGCCTGAGGGTGCCAAGCACTTTATGATGGTGAAGGAAAAACATTTCACCCTGTAAGGGCTTTCTATAGTAAATTTGACTCCTGCTAGAGCCAGTAAGGTAAAGGGGGTGTACTCTCTGATCCTGTACAGTTTGCAAAACAAAGCCTTTGTCTCAAGGTTCTCAGAGTTACCAATTGACGTAGAATTCTCTTGATTGGACAATGTGATTTTGCGCTTTCCAGGATAGTGAATTTACGACCCGACATTCCTTACTCCATTAATTCTAGTGGTCGTCTCAGAAATGGTTTTCGGAAGTGCCACATACGTCCAGGGACTTTGTAGCGTTGCACTGAAACATAAGACAACACAGGGCAGCCACAGCCTAAACTAACATCGGGTACTGCCTATACTGAAAAAACAACACAATACCAAATAACATCAGATAACAGGACAGTCAAAGCCCAAGTGATTAAAGAAACTAGAAGCAACCTGTGAAATGGAAGGATGGTATTTTCAGTTTTTACAGAAATCTCTCAGAGAATCTTCCAGTCTCAAAAAGAACAAACTATTCCACACTGTTAGGGCCATACTTGTAAAAATGGTTCTTTCTATATGTCCTATAATATGGAGCACTCACATTCTTTGCCATTACCAGTTGTGGGATCAGCGCCTACTAGTGGTCTGTACTAGAAACATTGCCAAAGCCACTATGCCGGAGAGACCACTGGCACTTGTACAGATTTCCTGCGCAGTCAGTTTTCTTCGCTCCTAATTTGCATTCTTGTCAGCACTCCAAATGCCTGGATTGTGCAACAGGCTTGTTTTCCCAGCAGTTCCCATGGGTGTCTTATCTTCCAACATGTAAATTTCCGGTTTTATCTCGATGTCATCATCAATCACATCTGTCCTTGCAGTGCCTTTCCTCTGCGTCATCTTCATGCGGCAGAGGCCTGATGTATCACATCAATTTTTATTGTTGGATTAATTAAAATCGTAACAATGCGCAAAAGTCTGGATACAAGTCGGGACTCCCATAAAACCGTTAAATGTGCACAATTCTAGATAAAAAATCGAGACTCATAAAAATGAATTAACAAGCATTGGCATAGCCAATAGGTCTCGCATTTGGGACCTTATAAGTGTCTAGCCATGCAACAGTTTGTGTTGTTGCACCAAGGATATTCTGCTGCATAACTAAATACTTATGGTGTCCAAAAAGCGAGACCTATTGGCTATGCCAATGCTTGTTTGTTTTTTGTTGCTGTTTTGTTTAAGTAGCCAGATGTACAATAGCTGAACATGGTTTTTGTTAACAGTTCTTTGCATCAAATGAACTTGTTTTCATTGCTCTGAATGTTGTTTCCATTCTGGTTGTAGGAAGTAGTCATTCCCGGAGGTGTGGGGGCTGCCTAGCTGTGCGCATGCGCGGAACTTTGCAAATGAGAAAAAGCCTGGTGCGGCCGCAATTTACAAGTGTGTGAGCTCCAGGCAGCATGACTTACTCACACAGGAGTTCATGCACTGCACCTGCATACTCAGCATGGTTTAAGGAAACTCGACCCACTCCCTCCCAGGCATCGAACACATATTTACCAAGAAATTCTGAGAAGAGTCTGCCTGCTGCACTGACGGCTGGCGGTGTGTGTGCCTGGTGAAAGCGTGCACTGACGGCTGGTGGTGTGTGTGCCAGGTGGAAGCGTGCACTGACAGCTGGTGGTGTGTGTGTCCGGTGAAAGTGCGCACTGATGGCTGGTGGTGTGTGTGCCTGGTGAAAGCATGCACTGACAGCTGGTGGTGTGGGTGCCCGGTGAAAGCATGCACTGACGGCTGGTGGTGTGTGTGCCTGATGGAAGCGTGCACTGACGGCTGGTGGTGTGTGCCTGGTGGAAGCATGCACTGACGGCTGGTGGTGTGTGTGCCCGGTGAAAGCGTGCACTGACGGCTGGTAGTGTGTGTGCCTGGTGAAAGCGTGCACTGATGGCTGGTGGTGTGTGTGCCTGGTGGAAGCGTGCACTGACGGCTGGTGGTGTGTGTGCCCGGTAAAAGTGTGCACTGACGGCTGGTGGTGTGTGTGCCTGGTGAAAGCATGCACTGACGGCTGGTGGTGTGTGTGAGAAGTTGGCCTGGTATATGATGCTCACTAGTTCTAGTGATCACCTTGTACCATGCCAAGCAACCCTTATGGTGCAGGTTGTAAAGTCAACCTTATAGACAAGCTATCCTAGGGGTAGCATGGACTAAGCAGTCTTAGGCTAAACTCTGTAAAGGCATGTGAAGCAAGCTGTTTTACCACACACAATCCCTTGAATATCAAATGAAAGGACACCACACAGATATATATTGAAAATATATATAGATTTATTTCTACAAATATCCCTGATACTCTTTATGAGCACAGAAGCAAATGCGTTAAAACAAAACACAGTTTAAATACACAAAAGTTGCACAATTTTGGATGAGCCCTAGGAGCCACCTAACCCATATACTAAAATAGTGGTATAAGAACCACTATGGGGAAAGTGAAGAGGCCTAGGGCCTGGGGAATCGCTGGAGCTGTTCGGGACTAGCAGTGAAGAAGTCGGGAAAGGCCCGCGGGACTCGGGTGCAGTGCGGAAAGTGCACGCTTTACCAATGCAATGTCAATGGTGCGTAAAAGTTACAAAGTTAGTTAAAAAGGAACCTTCCGAGTGACCTAGAAGGATGAAACTTTAGACACAGACACTAGAGGTGTGTTCCAGTGTGGGAACACCGGCGGAGCTGAGTTACCTCACCCACAGGAAGCGGGTGCATAGGGTCGAAGTAGTGTCGGGTTTCGTCACGCAGGTCGATGGTGCTTGGAGCTGAAGATGCTGCAGGCGACTCGAGGTGAAGAGTTCCGGTGCATCCAAGGATGGATCTGAAGAGGTGAAGACCTGAAAGCAGAGGGGACAATGTTCAAAGTCACTAGCCAGTGACTACCGTGGAACCAGAGTGGAACCAGGCGATGTCGGGTGCAAACAGGTGATGTCGTGTAGCTTCTCTCTGCAGCCACGTGGACACGAGGGGTCGAAGACGTCCAGGAGTCGGTCACAAGCTGTCCCACGCAGGCTTCTCGCTGTTGGCGGTGTCGGCAACTTGATTGGAGCAAACAGGCCTTGGCTAATGCAAGCCACGCAGGAATCAAAAAAGGCTTGTTACTCGGACCAGCAAGGTCAGAGCAGGTGCTCCTTTTTAAAGGAGCAAGGGCAAGTGTGGAGCAACCAGACCCGCAGTGTAAGTTGAAAGTTTCGTCACCAAGATGGCCGCTAGCCACGTGGCCAGTGGACGGGATGGCGCGTCGAGTGGCACAGTGCAAAAGGGCCCCACGCAGATCGTGGAGATGCTGGGGGGCTGATCTTCGGTGCAAGGGCTGCTCGAGGTTGGGGCTTCTCAAACCCCAAAGCACAGCATCGAGGGTGCCTCTGATGCTGCGCAGTCAGCGTTTCGGGGGTCTTTCAAGAGGTCCGGTCCCACGTCTCTCGGTGCCTCCACGGGTCCCTTCTTTGCAGGGACTGTGGATCGGGCGGTGAGAAGTCTGGGAGTCTGGGTCTTGTCAGGCTCTGGGCTCGGGCTCCAGCGGGAGGCGGCGGCAAAGCAGA
Organism: Lissotriton helveticus; assembly: GCF_964261635.1. NCBI lineage: Eukaryota > Metazoa > Chordata > Amphibia > Caudata > Salamandridae > Lissotriton > Lissotriton helveticus. The sequence goes on along the minus strand of NC_136057.1, from coordinate 1,706,066,686 downwards.
CGTCGAGTTGCTGGTTGGTGCCTGTATTCACAGGGTGGTCACTCCTTGGCCACAAGGGAGATTCTCTTCCGTCTTCTGTGCAGCAGAATGTCGAAGTCCAGTCTTCTTCTGTATTTCAAGTTGATTCAGGATGATCTGAAGTCTCAGGACACAGCTCCCACTCTTATTCGAATCTGGGGGGCCGGATCACCTACTAGGTCCCTCCTCTGGGTGGAACCAGGAAGGGGGGTGGTTACACCCCCTTTCCTTTGTCCAGTTTCGCGCCAGGACTGGGGCTGGAAAGCCCCAGCACCGGTTTGAACTGGCCTATGCACAGGGACACCTTGTGTGCCCCAGGCATGTCTGATTCTATTCAGCCCTGTCCTACCCAATACACAAAATACTGTCTGGAGTGGTGCTAGCACCTCCCCAGGCAGGAAACCCTTTGTCCAAGCTGCCCTCGCTGGAAGGACTCCCAGCAGCAGGAGGTCAGACTTGTGTCTGTGGTGGCAGCATCCATTTTGTGATGCTAAGGCTCTGTTTAACTTTAACCGGGGTTCAGGCTAGGTACATGTCGTTTCCCTCTAGAAGGGTGGAATGCTACCCCCGTCGCCAGAACTGGCGAGGGGGTAGTATTCCAATTCGTATGACACCTTACTCGACATGTTTTGATAAAGCCAAACCCAAGATAGCATTTAACCGCGAGGTTCATAATGCACTTAAGAGTATATGGTATGGCAATATCATGAAACAGCTAAAGGACATGGTTCCGAAAGCTGCAGACAGGCTCAGCTCATGCCAGAGCACCATCTCACATATTTCCAAGCACTCTGCCTCCAGGATTGATGAGGCCTTCCATAGGAGTGACTGATAGGAACATATGTGTCCATTTTAGGTTAGGTATAGGCATACTACACCTAAGTAAGGGGTGGTTACACCGACTTACCCCAGCTGAGTGATCAGCCAGTTGTGTCAAAATATGGAGGCCAGGCCAGGGGTGGCATAATACATGCTGCAGCCCCTGGTAGGCCTTGGAAGCACCTATGCCCTGGGTACCTGGGTACACTGTTACAGGGGCCAATACGGTGAGCCAATTCCAATTGGGTATGTACCTAAGGTACATGGAGTCCATTTTAAGGAGAGAGCAATTAGCCTGGGGCCCTGAATAGCAGGATCCCAGGCCAACTTTGTCAAAAACCAGCTAAACACCAGGCAAAAAGTTTGGGGGTAACCATAGTCAGATATCCACCTTCCTACATAACCCCCCCCCAAAAGAAAGGAGATAAGGCTATCCTTGACCAGGTAAGCCTATATTGCCTAAGTGGCCATATAAGGAAGTACCAGCTCTGGCTTGGTTACCCCCTGTCTCATGGTCCACTAAGCAATCCCTCACCCTAAGGGTATCCGAGGGTCTCCACCATAGGGAATCTCTACCTGTGGTGTGTCTTTGCAAAGTTAAAGGCTGGTGTTGGGATGGAGTACTGAAGTGAGATTCCTCTGTAGGACTCAGCTTCCTCCAATCACTCTCCACCATGTGTGCCTTTCTTTCTTTGACTGAGTTGCACTGTGCTCTCAGGGTCAACCTCTGGCTACCTGAAGCTGGAGGCTGGGTCCCTCTTGTTGGCTTACTGGAGGGACAGGTCAGGTTTGGGGCCTTGGGGTCCCAGGTTTGGCTGTGCCCAACAGAACCCATCTGTGGGAGGTCCCTAACTACTTTTAAGGGGGCTCCCTCAGGAGTTTTTAAAGTTTTCACCTCACTAGGGCTACTAGTTTCGGTGCCCCTAATCTGTTGATGGGGGTGCTTTATTTGACAGGGGGCACTTTGGGGCTCACTGTCCTTCTTGTCCTCTGCAGCCCTGGGCTGAGTAAGGCAAGGTAGAGAGGGGCAGGATACCTGCTCCAGACTGGGTCCCACCTGAGAAGGGTCCACTGTCATCAGAGGCTCTGTCAGGCCAGGCCTAACAACCTCTGGGACAGTTCCTTCATCAGGGGTAAGATCAGTTCCCTGAGGAGGCTGATCCTTTCCTAAAGTCTGGTGGGAGGGAGATTTCTCTTCCTCCTCAATGCTCTCTGTTTGTGTGGAGTGATCCATCTTTTCAGGCTTCACAACACATGTATCAGTTTGAGTTTGGGCTGTGGCCATCACAGCCCCACCAACCTTTTCAGGAGGAGACTCAGTTTGGGTATGGGCTGTTACCATCACAGCCCTGCTAATCTTTTCAGGAGGGAAGTTAGCTAAAGATGGGGCTGAGGTTTGCTCAGCCCTACCAACCTTTTCAGGAAGGGCATCTTGGATTGGGGCTGTAGCCATCACAGCCCCACTAACCTTTCCATGGAGATTTACCATTCTAGAATGGGTTTCTTGTTCCACCTCAGCCCAGGCTGAGATTTCTAAATCATTCCCCAGTAGACAATCTACAGGCAAGTTTGATGACACTGCCACTCTCTTTGGGCCAGTGACACCTCCCCAGCTAAGATTTACTACTGCCATGGGGTGATTGGTTTCTATTCCATCAATGTTTGTCACCTGATATGTGGCATCAGGTAAAAGTTGCCTTGAGGGGACTAGACATTCAGCCAACATGGTGATGCTAGCCCCTGTGTCTCTAAAGGCCACAACTTTCAAGCCATTGATGAGGGGTTCCTGTCTATACTTGCTCAAAGTGTTTGGGCAAGCAGTGAAATTGGCAAACCCCATGCCAGTCTCATAGACAAGAGTATCTGAGGTAGGGGACCTGGTTAGGCCAGAATCCACCTGTCCTCCAAAAGTAAACCCACCCAGATTCCTGGGCGTGCTCCCACTTCCTGGGGGATTACTGCTGACAGTAACAGGAGGTGTTGGAGCTGGCTTTGGAGGTATATTCTCTTTATTGCCATTCTTGGGACAACAGCTGTCTGTTTTGTAATGCCCAACCTGTTTACAGACATGACAATAAGGCTTTTTCTGGGTTGAAGAAGTGTCTTGGGACCCACCCCCATCCTTGGAGTTTTGGGGCCCTGGGGAAGTCTTTTCCTTACTTTTATCCCCACCCTTCTCTTGAGGCTTGGTAGTCTCTTTCTTTTGGTCACCACCCTGGTTCTTAGGCCTGATCCTGGTTCTGACCCATTTGTCTGCCCTCCTACCCAATTCTTGTGGGGAGGTCAAATCAGAGTCAACCAGGTGCTGATGTAGAAGCTGATTTTGACAATTACTTAAGATTTGCTCTCTCATAATTAAATTATACAATCCTGTATAGTCAGTAACCTTACTTCCCAGCAACCAGCCCTCCAGAGCCTTAGTGGCACATTCAACAAATTCAGACCAGTCCTGAGTCTGTGTCTTCTGGGTGTCTCTGAACATTAACCTGTACTGTTCAGTGGTTAAGCCTAACCCATCAATCAGAGCACTCTTCAGGACCAGGTAGTTTCTAGAATCCCCATCACTAACTGTGAGGAGTCTGTCTCTGCCTCTACCTTCAAAGGAGAGCCACAAGATTGCTGCCCACTGCTCCTGGGGGACCTGCTGTACTTTGCAAGCTCTCTCAAGTGCAGTCATCCATTTGTGGATATCATCCCCAACTTTGTAGGGGGGCACAATCTTACTCAGGTTTCTATTGTCATAGGACCTGTCTTTATCCTTAGGGATAGTGCTGCCACCAGTGGATTCTAATCCACTCTCTCTAGGCTGCCTTGCTCTAGCAAGTTTCTCTTTGGCCAGGGCAACTTCTAACTCTTGCCTCTGGATCCTAAGTTCAGCCTCTCTCATTTTGGCCTCATGTTCCCTTCTCTGAGGGCTAGTGAACTCCCTTCTGGAGTTACCATGAGAACCTCTAGAAACATGGGAAGTATTGGACTCACCTGAGTGATTCCTCCTCCTCCTATGCTCCTGGTTAAGTCCATTTGGGGGTCTGAATGGGTTGGACCCACCTTCAGTCCCAAATAAGCTTAGGTTAGCCTGGTTAAGCCTGCTGACTAACACCTGGCTATCTCTATCATCATCAGAATCACTTTCTTCTACCTCCTCCCCCTCTTCTTCTTCCTCAGGCTGAGAATTCCCAGGGGTCTGGTCTTCCTCATCTATCTGGATGACAGGGGCAGGGGCATCAGGGTTATCATCTTCAGTGGGAGATCCTCCATCTCCAGTCCCTGAGGTGCCTGGTTTGGAGTTCTTTAGAGCTTCAGACTGGTCTAACAGCTCTCTGAGGTGTCCTGCTGTAGGAGTAGGACCTGTTTTGATTCCTCTCATGGAACACAGTTGCCTCAGTTCCTTAAATGGAAAGATAGCAAATTTGGATGGTGCCCTTGGAGGGTCACTCTCGACAGAGGTGGTTCCAGTGGATCCCTCTGCTCCAGACATTGCTCTAGTGTGGTGGATGTGTTGCAATCTACCTACACTTGTGTTTTCCTACAAAACCTATCTAGTAGTTGTAGTCAGGGTGTGCTACTCCCTATCCTCTACAACAACTAAGTTCAGTAGAACTTAAGTATATCTAGTCTTGTTTTAGTGTACCTATCAGGTACCTGTATGATCTTTCAAATGATATTTTCAAAGATTGTAATGGTAAAACAACAGCAAGCTCAAATCCCAATCCGCTGCTCACCAATGTGAGAAGTTGGCCTGGTATATGATGCTCACTAGTTCTAGTGATCACCTTGTACCATGCCAAGCAACCCTATGGTGCAGGTTGTAAAGTCAACCTTATAGCCAAGCTATCCTAGGGGTAGCATGGACTAAGCAGTCTTAGGCTAAACTCTGTAAAGGCATGTGAAGCAAGCTGTTTTACCACACACAATCCCTTGAATATCAAATGAAAGGACACCACACAGATATATATTGAAAATATATATAGATTTATTTCTACAAATATCCCTGATACTCTTTATGAGCACAGAAGCAAATGCGTTAAAACAAAACACAGTTTAAATACACAAAAGTTGCACAATTTTGGATGAGCCCTAGGGGCCACCTAAACCATATACTAAAATAGTGGTATAAGAACCACTATGGGGAAAGTGAAGAGGCCTAGGGCCTGGGGAATCGCTGGAGCTGTTCGGGACTAGCAGTGAAGAAGTCGGGAAAGGCCCGCGGGACTCGGGTGCAGTGCGGAAAGTGCACGCTTTACCAATGCAATGTCAATGGTGCGTAAAAGTTACAAAGTTAGTTAAAAAGGAACCTTCCGAGTGACCTAGAAGGATGAAACTTTAGACACAGACACTAGAGGTGTGTACCAGTGTGGGAACACTGGCGAAGCTGAGTTACCTCACCCACAGGAAGCGGGTGCATAGGGTCGAAGTAGTGTCGGGTTTCGTCACGCAGGTCGATGGTGCTTGGAGCTGAAGATGCTGCAGGCGACTCGAGGTGAAGAGTTCCGGTGGATCCAAGGATGGATCTGAAGAGGTGAAGACCTGAAAGCAGAGGGGACAATGTTCAAAGTCACTAGCCAGTGACTACCGTGGAACCAGAGTGGAACCAGGCGATGTCGGGTGCAAACAGGTGATGTCATGTAGCTTCTCTCTGCAGCCACGTGGACACGAGGGGTCGAAGACGTCCAGGAGTCGGTCACGAGCTGTCACACGCAGGCTTCTCGCTGTTGGCGGTGTCGGCAACTTGATTGGAGCAAACAGGCCTTGGCTAATGCAAGCCACGCAGGAATCAAAAAAGGCTTGTTACTCGGACCAGCAAGGTCAGAGCAGGTGCTCCTTTTCACAGGAGCAAGGGCAAGTCTGGAGCAACCAGACCCGCAGTGTAAGTTGAAGGTTTCGTCGCCAAGATGGCCGCTAGCCATGTGGCCAGTGGACGGGATGGCGCGTCGAGTGGCACAGTGCAAAAGGGCCCCACGCAGATCGTGGAGATGCTGGGGGGCTGATCTTCGGTGCAAGGGCTGCTCGAGGTTGGGGCTTCTCAAACCCCAAAGCACAGCGTCGAGGGTGCCTCTGATGCTTCGCAGTCAGCGTTTCGGGGGTCTTTCAAAAGGTCCGGTCCCACGTCTCTCGGTGCCTCCACGGGTCCCTTCTTTGCAGGGACTGTAGATCGGGCGGTGAGAAGTCTGGGAGTCTGGGTCTTGTCAGGCTCTGGGCTCGGGCTCCGGCGGGAGGCGGCGGCAAAGCAGATGTCGAGTTGCTGGTTGGTGCCTGTATTCACAGGGTGGTCACTCCTTGTCCACAAGGGAGATTCTCTTCCGTCTTCTGTGCAGCAGAATGTCGAAGTCCAGTCTTCTGTATTTCAAGTTGATTCAGGATGATCTGAAGTCTCAGGACACAGCTCCCACTCTTATTCGAATCTGGGGGGCCGGATCACCTACTAGGTCCCTCCTCTGGGTGGAACCAGGAAGGGGGGTGGTTACACCCCCTTTCCTTTGTCCAGTTTCGCGCCAGGACTGGGGCTGGAAAGCCCCAGCACCGGTTTGAACTGGCCTATGCACAGGGACACCTTGTGTGCCCCAGGCATGTCTGATTCTATTCAGCCCTGTCCTACCCAATACACAAAATACTGTCTGGAGTGGTGCTAGCACCTCCCCAGGCAGGAAACCCTTTGTCCAAGCTGCCCTCGCTGGAATGACTCCCAGCAGCAGGAGGTCAGACTTGTGTCTGTGGTGGCAGCATCCATTTTGTGATGCTAAGGCTCTGTTTAACTTTAACCGGGGTTCAGGCTAGGTACATGTCGTTTCCCTCTAGAAGGGTGGAATGCTACCCCCGTCGCCAGAACTGGCGAGGGGGTAGTATTCCAATTCGTATGACACCTTACTCGACATGTTTTGATAAAGCCAAACCCAAGATAGCATTTAACCGCGAGGTTCATAATGCACTTAAGAGTATATGGTATGGCAATATCATGAAACAGCTAAAGGACATGGTTCCGAAAGCTGCAGACAGGCTCAGCTCATGCCAGAGCACCATCTCACATATTTCCAAGCACTCTGCCTCCAGGATTGATGAGGCCTTCCATAGGAGTGACTGATAGGAACATATGTGTCCATTTTAGGTTAGGTATAGGCATACTACACCTAAGTAAGGGGTGGTTACACCGACTTATCCCAGCTGAGTGATCAGCCAGTTGTGTCAAAATATGGAGGCCAGGCCAGGGGTGGCATAATACATGCTGCAGCCCCTGGTAGGCCTTGGAAGCACCTATGCCTTGGGTACCTGGGTACACTGTTACAGGGGCCAATAAGGTGAGCCAATTCCAATTGGGTATGTACCTAAGGTACATGGAGTCCATTTTAAGGAGAGAGCAATTAGCCTGGGGCCCTGAATAGCAGGATCCCAGGCCAACTATGTCAAAAACCAGCTAAACACCAGGCAAAAAGTTTGGGGGTAACCATAGTCAGATATCCACCTTCCTACAGTGTGGGTGCCCGGTGAAAGCGTGCACTGACGGCTGGTGGTGTGTGTGCCTGGTGAAAGCGTGCACTGACGGCTGGTGGTGTGTGTGCCTGGTGGAAGTGTGCCCTGATGGCTGGTGGTTTGTGTGCATGGTGGAAGCGTGCTCGTACGGCTGGTGATGTGTGCCTGGTGGAAGCGTGCAGTGACGGCTGGTGATGTGTGTGCCCAGTGAAATCGTGCACTGATGGCTGGTGGTGTGTGTGCCTGCTGGAAGCATGCACTGACGGCTGGTGGTGTGTGTGCCTGGTGGAAGCGTGCACTCACGGCTGGTGGCGTGTGTGTGCCTGGTGAAAGCGTGCACTGATGGCTGGTGGTGCGTGTGCCCGGTGGTGTGTGTGTGCCTGGTGAAAGCGTGCACTGAAGGCTGGTGGTGTGTGCCTTGTGGAAGCGTGCACCGACGACTGGTAGTGTGTGACGGCTGGTAGTGTGTGTGCCTGGTGAAAGTGTGCACTGATGGCTGGTGGTGTTTGTGCCTGGTGGAAGCATGCACTGATGGCTGGTGGTGTGTATGCCTGGTGGAAACGTGCACTGATGGCTGGTGGTGTGTGTGCCCGGTGGAAGCGTGCACTGGTGGCTGGTGGTGCATGTGCCTAGTGGAAGCGTGCACTGATGGCTGATGGTGTGTGTGCCTGGTGGAAGCATGCACTGATGGCTGGTGGTGTGTGTGCCTGTTGGAAGCGTGCTCTGACGGCTGGTTGGGTGTGTGCCTGGTGGAACCGTGCACTGATGGCTGGTGGTGTGTGTGCCTGGTCAAATAGTGCACTGACGGCTGTTGGTGGGTGTCTGGTGGAAGCGTGCACTGACGGCTGGTGGTGTGTGTGCCTGGTGGAAGCGTGCACTGACGGCTGGTGGTGTGTGTGCTGGTGGAAGCATGCACTGATGGCTGGTGCTGTGTGTGCCTGGTGGAAGCGTGCACTGACGACTGGTGGTGTGTGTTCTTGGTGGAAGCGTGCACTGACGGCTGGTGGCAAGCGTGCACTGGTGGCTGGTGGTGTGTGGGCCTGGTGGAAGCGTGCACTGACGATTGATGGTGTGTGTGCCTGGTGGAATCAGGAGCATTCACAGTGACAGAAGACACAAATGAAACTGATGAAGAGGAGGGGGAGAAGGGAGGGGGAGTGCAGGCATAGGAGTATGATTCACAGCTAGAAGACACAAATGAAGCTGACCAGGAGAGAGGGGGAAAAGGGTGGGGGATAGTGCAAGCAGAGGACCCTGATTACAGCAATAGAAACACAGATGGCAGCTGTGCACATGCACAAGCTTGTGAACGCAAGCTGTAGGCCAGCAAAAGCCTCTGATGGCACTTTTAAAAGCCACTTACTAAATGTCTCAAAGAGATAGCGCATGTGCTGTCTCAGGTGAGACCTAAAAACAGTGGTCAACGTGCTGGTGCAAAGGAAACTATTTACATATGAGAACACACAGTTTGTTTTAATTAAGTAGCATTTACTAGCATTGACCAGCAATTTGAAAGGATTCGTTGTCGAAGAGGACCATTTGGCGGAGGGCTGGGGATCACGTAGCTGGAGGCGTGGCTCAGTTTGTGTCTAAAGGTGGTTGCCTGGCTGCTGCCTTTTTCAGGGCCCTGTCTACTCCTTGAAGGTACTTTACAGTGCAGGAGATTGTTTTCTGATCTGAAAGCTAAGGCAGGCCAGAATGGCTTGCCTGCAAGAGCGCACCCCTTCCAAGTTCCAAAGCGGGTGCAGCTATTGCTGCCGTATGTCTAGAGTAGATTTGCAGAGGCAGACAGTGTGGACCATATTTTCTGTTGCGAGGCCACTTAGTGGACAGGTTGTATCCCCTTCAGCCCTCAGCCATGGACTGTTGTGTGGTTGAGACGGTAGAGTTCCAAAGTGATTGGTTAAGTGTTTGCTTTTTGTTCTGGAATTTAAAACTTCGCCAGGTACTGCTGTGGTCTCAGTTTCGTAACTGTTCAGCAGGGCTCGAGTCGGGGTACCACACCGGGGGACGACGTCCCCCAACTTATTTTACCAGGAGCTCGATTACTGAAGCAAATAGAGCCACACATTCACTCTTTGGCCTCTCTGGGGCGAGATCGGAGCTCGTTCAGAACGCTGCTCAGACGCTGGCTTCTCTGATGCAATCGCATCTAAGGGGTGTGCGAGGGGAGGCAATGAATCGGATGGTGCAAGCCACCTTTCGTGACGTCAATTCCTGTCGTGACATCAGCGTCCCCCCACTTAGGACTTGTGCCCTTGTCAGAACCCTCAAGCGGAAGATACATTTCCTCCCTATCAGGTAAACTAAACTGGACTGACAAAAGAAAACGCACTTCAAACAAGAGTTGGAGATTGTGGAGCCACGAGCGGAACTCCAAGATGGCCGCCAACACTGTTGATGAGGTTGCGGTCTAGTTGTTTAGTTGTCCCCAGGTGCGATAGTTCAGGTGCAGCGTACGACCTCGAACTAATGTGCACTTCACTGAGAGAATTACCAGAACGAGTTGTGTCCCTCAGAGCTCCTTGATATTTTGAACCCGAGAGAAATAACAAACTAATTCCTTACCACGTACTGCAAGTACGATGGTGAAGGAATTCCCTTTTTGAGGCTGAGTTCGGTTGTCGAGATATTGCGTCTGGCATTCTACAGTCATCTTCGTCATCTCCACTACTACGAGGCCTCCACCGTCTCCACCTACTGCACCCTGTGAAGACGAAGAGACAGAAAGATACGTGAATTTGATAAATTAAACTTAAGGAGACATATACATTTGAGTACAATTAATTAAGGAATGGACAATACAGAAAGAAGTAGAAGATAATACTTACCAAAGAATCAGATTCTAGAAGACCTGCAAGATAAATAAAAGGCATAGATATTAGAGTATTAGATACATAGATTTAGGCACACAATAGTCAGGTACACGGTATAGGTAGGACTAGGTTTAGAACACATTAAGAGTTATCATTAGATAGGTATGTAGGATTTAGAGTTAAGATAGTGATAGTTTAAGTCAAGAAGAACAATAATGGAGAAAGAATAAAAATAACTAAAAAGGCTGTAATGATAAGCAACTAATAATTAAATAGAATAATACGTTTATTAGAATAATAACATACTAACCATCACCTTGTTCCATAGGTTTCACCTTATCCAAGAAAATAGTTAAAAAAGCAAGAACATATAATAAAAGTAGAGAAGCAAGTTTACTGGAACTATAGGTAAAAAGAAGTAGACAGAGATAGAGATGAAATTAGAATAGGTAGGTGGTATGTTAACCTCTCTTATTGATGTAATTTAGGTTTCTCCGAAGTTGAGTCTGCAGGACAGATTAACAAGAAAAGCAGAACGAACAGTTCCAGTGCAGTCTCTTCTGTGTTTTCTTATTTTATCCAATCCCCCTCCCCCTGGAGGGTCACTGAGGGTCAAGTTTTATAACAGACTCTGGGGGATCCTTTGGAGGGAGTTGGGAATTTTTCGACTTCTGTTCCTGTGCAAGTTTGGGCGGTAAGAGTTAACTTGAAAACCTGACAGACTGAAGTGTCCAAGTTTTTATACTTGCACCTGAACAGAATGGCAGAAGGCCTTAATTTGCAAACCTTGGGAACAGTCTTAGAGGCAATACAAAAGGAATTGGTGGCAGTTAGAGAAGACAATCGGAGCCTTAGGCAAGAAATGGCAAATTCTAGAAAAGAAACTGCAGAGTTAGCCCAGAGAATGGGACCGCCAATAGGCTCAGGAAGAGAAAATGTAAATACACTCATTGAAGGTTCCAATCGATTAACCACTCAAGTAATTCACTCATTATCCCCAGTTATTCATTCAACCCCCCCGAGAGGTTTAGTGGGGATCCTCAGAAAGCGCAAATTTTCCTCACGCAATGTTCCCTTCATTTCATGTGCCGCCCTTCCATTTTCCCACATGCGCAGTCTAGAGTGGCGTTTACCTTATCCTACTTGAGTGGAGATACAGCGTCAAGGTCCATGCCACTGGTTTCAAGAGATGACCCCATATTGCATAATTATGATGAGTTCACGAAAGAATTCTTATGAATCTTTGGCAGAAGAAGAATCTCGCAAGCAGTTGACAACAAATTGTTAGAATTGCGACCTAGTGGCGTATTTGGCCCAGTTCAATAAACTGGTGGTGGAAACAAATTGACCAGAGAGTAAAAGAGCCGCAGTTTTCTATTGAGGATAACGTGACGAACTTAAAGACATGCTCGCACAAATACCTAACAGACCCACAAAAATTTCAGAATTAGTAGATTTGGTATTGGAAATCGATTTTCGCCAAGGAGAAAGGAAGGGCGAGAAAAGGAAAGATTTTAAACCTGCCATACCAAGATTTGATAGAGTGAGGTCTGAAAATAACCGAACTACAGATGGAACATCTAACCCATAACCCATGCAGATTGGAACCATCAGGGGTCCATTAACAAAAGAAGAAAAAGAGAAAAGGAGAGCAGGAAACTTATGCATGTATTGTGGGTCCAATGGTCATTTTGTGAGAAACTGTACCAAAAAACCTAAGTCAACATATAAGCCGAAGGAAAACTTGCAGCACCACTTGTAGGAGGAGTTGGACAGGTGGATGCTAATTTAGAATCAACTCCAAAAGAACATCAGTTGGCAAATACTTTGCAGTCCTCATCCCCTCATTTGATTTTGTCTATGATGATCAAGTTTCGACAAATAACTCCAACTGAAGTTTCCGTGATGGTCGATTCTGGCGCAACGAGGAACTTCTGTGATTTGAAATTCGGAGCCAGAATAGGGTTGAAGGCGATTCAGAAAATCAAGAGTGAACCAGTGCGAGCTGTGGATGGCACCAACCTTTCGTCTGGACCAATTGTGAGCCACACTGAGCCGTTACAAATGATATTGAATGATGGACATCAGGAGATAATTCAATTTAATTTGATTGATGCACCCCAGTTTCAGTTGATTTTGGGGCTGTGGTTAACTGAGCATAACCCCACTATCAATTGGAGTACACGAACAATTACAATGGACTCTACATACTGTAAAGAAAATAGTTTTGAAGAAACTGACACGAATTGCAAGACTAATCCAGCTCATTCCTTATGCTTGGCTGATGCTTCAGTATGTACCATAAATTCCCAGGAAATCCTTCTGGAATATCAAGATTTTGCCGATGTTTTCGATGAGAAGGAAGCTGAGCAATTACCCCCTCATCGAGAGTATGATTGTAAAATTGCCCTGGAACATGGTGCTAATTTGCTATGCAGTAGAGTATATGCATTAACAGAAAAAGAACATCAACACTTGAGGAATACCTAGACAAGTATTTAGCTAACGGAGTTATACGGCCGTCGCAATCTCCTGTATCATCTCCTTTGTTTTTCATACCGAAGAAAAAAGGAGATCTGAGAACTTGCATAGATTATCGCGCTATTAATAAGATCACCAAGAAAAATCGTTACCCACTCCCTCTCATCTCCGTCCTTTTGGATCAAGTCAAATATAGACTAAATTGGACTTAAGAGGCGCATATCATTTAGTTAGAATGAGAGAAGGCAATGAGTGGAAGACAGCCTTCAGAACAAGATTTGGATTGTTCGAGTACCAAATCATGCCATACGGATTGTGCAATGCACCAGCAGCCTTTCAGCACTTATCAATGACATTCTTCGTGATTACATCGACCAATGTGCAATAGTATATATTGACGATATTCTAATCTATTCTGATGACACGAGCAAGCACCCAGAACACGCTATAACACTCCTTAGCACACGTATGTCATAGTCATGTTATATATACAAGTGTTTCCACATTCTGATACATTCACAATACGTAGTTCTTATTGGTACATCAGTTTGTGTTTATTCTTGTTCACTGGAAACTTTCCACACAGCCGACACGTGTTTTGTCGTAATTGGGAATGTAACCCACGACTTTTTCAAGGCTGCAGAGTTTAAAAAACAAAAGAAACATAGACATATTGCCATATGTATGTGTACTCAGAATCATTGTTTCTAATTATAACTATTCTTCATTTTACCATTTGGGTATATAAATGTGGCCCTCACCGTGATAAGGTATAATAGTCTGTATTATTAGTGAGCAAGGAAGAAAACATATTGTACATCATTTCCTCTCATTTAGAAGAAGTCACCCACACCTTGATAAGCTCTCACAGTACACAGTTGATGTTCAACATTGTTCTAAGTTGAGAGTCACAATATAGTCAGACAGAATTCTATTATTGTATAACACAGAATGTACCTCTGTTTCTTACAGAGGTCTATGAACCTGTATGAAATGGAGAGATCCAGTACTCGGATAGTCTTATTAAGGCGTGATGTAATACCGTGTTCATTGTGATCATAGTGCATATTTCGTTCTCAACACACCCTAAACCCGCACCACGTGTCACGATTTTTTAAGAGTATAATGGTCTAAAGTGCTCATATTCTTTTTAAGTGCAAGCGGTTCATGCATCGCTAGTATTACAATCTGTGGTTGATGCATATTCGTAAATACCTATTTCCAGATCTGTTCTTTTTTAGCTGTAGAAGTAGTAAGTAAAAAGTTTTTAAGTCTAAGTACTTTCCATTATTTTGTTTTATCGTTTAACGCACAGATATGTTTTGTGAATATTTAAATCTGCTGACTTACTCAGTATGCGGTGATAATTCCAACCCGCAAGGGGGTTCTACGGGGGTCTTCTGCTGTCTAATATTCAGCATATATTGTCCATCTGGCTCCAAGTATCAGTTTGTACTGGAAGGCTGAAAGGAACGTTATTATTAGAACTCTTATTCATTCGTAAATTCTCATTGATAATATGTGGACTAAATGGTATTATATACGCATTTGTATTGTACTATCAGTAAGGGTGATTTTGATAAATCCCCAGATTTATTCACATACTTTCTTTTTTATTAGCATTCTTTCATTATTTCAGTTCTTGTTAACATCATATGTGATGTAGCAAGTCTAGTGTAGTTTTTAAAAATATCTTTTTTTAAAGTTACAATTATACGTTACAGAGTCAATATTTCTTAGAGGACTGCATAAAGCAGACGGATCATCCTAGTATTCCTCCCATATTTTCCTGTCTGACATCATAAGATCAGACATGCCTATACGTTTAAATGCATCTTTATCGTTTACAGACGATGCCACTTGTTGTGACTTGTTGACCCCTGTATTATAATCAGTTGATTTAGAAATACGATACCAATTTAAGGTCTAGTCCTCCACACATGTATCCCCAAGTATCGGGTTAGTATTCCTCTTACCTTTCGCCCTTATATTCCTTGCACGAAAAAAGCTCCCCGTTCACAATCAGCGTGTCCGCTCGATTGTCGTCTCTCAAACCCGCCGCGTATTTATTACAAACACTTCCGTATTTTAGGAGTGTTCGTGATAGGTCATTGAGAACCACGTGATCCACGCATCACTGTTGTATTGCCAATTGGGCTAAAAAGGGCACGTGAGCCTGGTTTTGGTGTTCTTGTTTTGTTAGGACTAAAACACAATCGCCATCTTATAACATTTACCCTAGAGTTAATATCGGTCTATTTTATATATTCTGTCCTATTTAATCAATATTATCGAATTGTAGTGGCACATGATCTGAATACTCGGGATGTCGTTTATTATCACCGTATAAAATATTCGGTTACAGTATTAATTTATTTTGATTAATAATTTAATTCTACACACGGTCTAGTTCTCGAAACGTTGATATCTGCATAACATCGTTATTTCTTTTATTTTTATTAATAATCGAGTACCATTGTTATTGTTTTTTGTTATTTATAAGCACCCTCTCTAATATAGATTTGAAATGAGTTTTTAGTTTTATACATCCGTGTTGCAGCCAATACCCATAAGTTCTATTAGAGAGAATAGTTTCAGGGTCGAGGTTATTATAACCTTAGGCCGATTAATTGATTTATCAGTAATTATGGTGATCTTTGTTTCGCGCCCAAGGTTTAATATACATATTTCTTTATCTTCTCGATGTTTCCACATATATTAAAGAACGATATTTCTTGTTTCATAAGTAGATCTCACGTATTCCAGTCACAAGCCGCATGAAAAAGGTGCATCCTTTTGTATATCTATTCCGTATAGATCGTGAGTGCCACTAATATAACGGGACTTATGGTAACGTTGTGTATTTCATTAAGGTGAAATCAGTGAGTGGTCATTCATTGCTGGTGTTCTATACCGGTTGCCATTAATAAGCTAGCAGTCTGTGTATATAGTGTTTCATAAGTACGTGAGAGAGTAGATTTCTCAAATAGTTAGTGATCTAATGGTCTCTCCATCATGAAGGATCAGTACATGGTCATGGTACTAACATTTAAAAACACATATATTTTCATAGAACATTTTATGAGCCCATTCATAGGATACATTATTCATACATTCATATGTAAACTTCATTCTAGAGTTGTTTTACATTTCGGTGTGTTTACACGTGAACGTATTGTGTGACGAAATTTGTAACCTATGCTCTAGTCTGCAAATGTGGTAAGAAATATATAGGCAGTACAATACGGACACTTAGGGAAAGAATCAATGAACACATTAGGGCAGTTAAGCAGGGTGATATGCGATACCCAGTTGCTGCCCACATGTCAATCTGCCCTGCGCAAACAACACATCTAATGTTTGAATTCTTTGGAGTAGAACACACACCTAGACACCCTAGGGGAGGCAATAGGGAGCTGACCTTCAGACAGAGAGAAGCCCTATGGATTATGAAGATGCGAAGCGTAGAACAGGGCTTAAACATTGACCATGAGCTACATTACTTCCTAGGGAGGTAGTTGACTAAATACATATTCTACACACAATACGTTCACGTGTTAGTACCATGACCATGTACTGATCCTTCATGATGGAGAGACCATTAGATCACTAACTATTTGAGAAGTCTACTCTCTCACGTACTTATGAAACACTATATACACAGACTGCTAGCTTATTAATGGCAACCGGTATAGAACACCAGCAATGAATGACCACTCACTGATTTCACCTTAATGAAATACACAACGTTACCATAAGTCCCGTTATATTAGTGGCACTCGCGATCTATACGGAATAGATATACAAAAGGATGCACCTTTTTCATGCGGCTTGTGACTGGAATACGTGAGATCTACTTATGAAACAAGAAATATCGTTATTTAATATATGTGGAAACATCGAGAAGATAAGGAAATATGTATATTAAACCTTGGGCGCGAAACAAAGATCACCATAATTACTGATAAATCAATTAATCGGCCTAAGGTTATAATAACCTCGACCCTGAAACTATTCTCTCTAATAGAACTTATGGGTATTTGCTGCAACACGGATGTATAAAACTAAAAACTCATTTCAAATCTATATTAGAGAGGGTGCTTATAAATAACAAAAAACAATAACAATGGTACTCGATTATTAACAAAAATAAAAGAAATAACGATGTTATGCAGACATCAACGTTTCTAGAACTAGACCCTGTGTAGAATTAAATTATTAATCAAAATAAATGAATACTGTAACCGAATATTTTATACGGTGATAATAAACGACATCCCGAGTATTCAGATCATGTGCCACTACAATTCGATACTATTGATTAAATAGGACAGAATATATAAAATAGACCGATATTAACTCTAGGGTAAATGTTATAAGATGGCGACCGTGTTTTAGTCCTAACAAAACAAGAACACCAAAACAAGGCTCAAGTGCCCTTTTTAGCCCAATTGGCAATACAACAGTGATGCGTGGATCACGTGGTTCTCAATGACCTATCATGAACACTCCTAGAATACGGAAGTGTTTGTAATAAATACGCGGCGGGTTTGAGAGACGACAATCGAGCGGACACGCTGATTGTGAACGGGGAGCTTTTTTCGTGCAAGGAATATAAGGGCGAAAGGTAAGAGGAATACTAACCCGATACTTGGGGATATATGTGTGGAGGACTAGACCTTAAATTTGTATCGTATTTCTAAATCAACTGATTATAATAGAGGGGTCAACAAGTCACAACAAGCGGCATCGTCTGTAAACGATAAAGATGCATTTAAACGTATAGGCATGTCTGATCTTATGATGTCAGACAGGAAAATATGGGAGGAATACTAGGATGATCCGTCTGATTTATGCAGTCCTCTAAGAAATATTGACTCTGTAACGTATAATTGTAACTTTAAAAAAAGATATTTTAAAAAAATACACTAGACTTGCTACATCACATATGATGTTAACAAGAACTGAAATAGTGAAAGAATGCTAATAAAGAAGAAAGTATGTGAATAAATCTGGGGATTTATCAAAATCACCCTTACTGATAGTACAATCCAAATGCGTATATAATACCATTTAGTCCACATATTATCAAAGAGAATTTACGAATGAATAAGAGCTCTAATAATAACGTTCCTTTCAGCCTTCCAGTACAAACTGATACTTGGAGCCAGATGGACAATATATGCTGAATATTAGACAGCAGAAGACCCCCGTAGAACCCCCTTGCGGGTTGGAATTATCACCGCATACTGAGTAAGTCAGCAGCTTTAAATATTCACAAAACATATCTGTGCGTTAAACGATAAAACGAAATAATGGAAAGTACTTAGACTTAAAAACTTTTTACTTACTACTTCTACAGCTAAAAAAGAACAGATCTGGAAATAGGTATTTACGAATATGCATCAATCACAGATTGTAATACTAGCGATGCATGAACCGCTTGCACTTAAAAAGAATATGAGCACTTTAGACCATTATACTCTTAAAAAATCGTGACACGTGGTGCGGGTTTAGGGTGTGTTGAGAACGAAATATGCACTATGATCACAATGAACACGGTATTACATCACGCCTTAATAAGACTATCCGAGTACTGGATCTCTCCATTTCATACAGGTTCATAGACCTCTGTAAGAAACAGAGGTACATTCTGTGTTATACAATAATAGAATTCTGTCTGACTATATTGTGACTCTCAACTTAGAACAATGTTGAACATCAACTGTGTACTGTGACAGCTTATCAAGGTGTGGGTGACTTCTTCTAAATGAGAGGAAATGATGTACAATATGTTTTCTTCCTTGCTCACTAATAATACAGACTATTATACCTTATCACGGTGAGGGCCACATTTATATACCCAAATGGTAAAATGAAGAATAGTTATAATTAGAAACAATGATTCTGAGTACACATACATATGGCAATATGTCTATGTTTCTTTTGTTTTTTAAACTCTGCAGCCTTGAAAAAGTTGTGGGTTACATTCCCAATTACGACGAAACACGTGTCGGCTGTGTGGAAAGTTTCCAGTGAACAAGAATAAACACAAACTGATGTACCAATAAGAACTACATATTGTGAATGTATCAGAATGCGGAAACACTTGTATATATAACATGACTATGACATACGTGTGCTAAGGAGTGTTATAGCTTGTTTGAGGCTTAAGCCGCGTTTGGAAGGATTAAAGTGGTTCCTTCTACCTTGTAGCACCGTCAGATATAACCTCTAGACCTAATCAATTGTGAGACTCTCTAAGTGGCGCCAGACAACCTATACCAAACCACTGCTTGTGCTTAACTAAGCACCCAGAACACGTTAGAGGAATTCTACAAAGGCTCAGAGAGAATCAACTACTTGTGAAGTTAGAAAAATGTGCCTTCAATGTCTCTGAAGTGGAATTTTTGGGATTCATCCTCTCTCCTACTGGAATGAACATGGATGAGCGAAAAGTCCAGGCAGTTGTGGATTGGAAGTCCCCTGCAAGTGACAAAGAGATGCAGTTTTATTGGATTTACAAATTTCTACAGGAGGTTTATTAGTGAGTTTTCACAGAAGATTTTGCCTCTTACAAAACTATTAAAGAAGGGTGTTCATTTTGAATGGACGGAGGAAACTGAAGAAGCCTTTAAATTGTTGAAGAAAAGTTTTACTTCAGCCCCGGTACTGTTACAGTACAAAAGGGGGTGGTGATGGACGGAGCATCGGAACCAATCAAACACTCACACCCAGTCAAAAGATATGGGTTTAATCCATCACCGCTCTTTAGCCCACTCTGCCACCCCAGTTCAGACATGGCTATATGCAAATCAGTCTGACCCTGTGCCTCATGGGAACAGTCCAGCCCGAACTGCCAAGCCATGCCTTCCCTGGACCGGAATCAAGCTTCCGAGGACCGGTTTCTGGCATTACAGCCATCTTCAGCCCGGCTTGCTTGAATCCAGTGGCAAAGTGAGCAAGGGACTCACGTCTGAGCATACCCTGCCACACTTATGGCGGCCAAAGCAGTACAAAAGGGGGTGGTGATGGACGGAGCATCTGAACCAATCAAACACTCACACCCAGTCAAAAGATCTGGGTTTGATCCATCACCGTTCTTTAGCCCACTCTGCCACCCCAGTTCAGACATGGCTATATGCAAATCAGTCTGACCCTGTGCCTCATGGGAACAGTCCAGCCCGAACTGCCAAGCCATGCCTTCCCTGGACCGGAAACAAGCTTCCGAGGACCGGTTTCTGGCATTACAGCCGTCTTCAGCCCGGCTTGCTTGAATCCAGTGGCAAAGTGAGCAAGGGACTCACGTCTGAGCATACCCTGCCACGCTTATGGCGGCCAAAGCAGTACAAAAGGGGGTGGTGATGGACGGAGCATCTGAACCAATCAAACACTCACACCCAGTCAAAAGATCTGGGTTTGATCCATCACCGTTCTTTAGCCCACTCTGCCACCCCAGTTCAGACATGGCTATATGCAAATCAGTCTGACCTTGTGCCTCATGGCAACAGTCCAGCCCGAACTGCCAAGCCATGCCTTCCCTGGACCGGAAACAAGCTTCCGAGGACCGGTTTCTGGCATTACAGCCGTCTTCAGCCCGGCTTCCTTGAATCCAGTGGCAAAGTGAGCAAGGGACTCACGTCTGAGCATACCCTGCCACACTTATGACAGCCAAAGCGGTGATGGATCAAACCCAGATCTTTCGACTGGGTGTGAGTGTTTGATTGGTTCAGATGCTCTGTCCATCGCCACCCCCTTTTGTATCGGTACTGTTACACGCAGATACATCTGAACCATTTTATGTAGAAACAGACGCCTCAGATCAAGCCATTGGGGGTGCTATCTCAACGACATAAAGAAACAGGACAATTGCATCCAGTGGCCTATAGATCTAGGAAACTAACACCGGCAGAAATGAACTACACTATAACTAAAAAGGAATTAGTAGCGATTAAGGATGCATTCAAGGAATGGCGTCATTATCTTATGGGAGCTAGGCACCAAGTCACAGTTTTTACTAACCATCGAAATTTAAAGTTTTTGAAATCGGCTAAAACCTTAACTCCCAGGCAACTTAGGTGGTCTCTATACTTTGCTGAATATGATTTCGTCATCACTTATAGACCTGGAGCTCAAAATGGAAAGGATGATGCTCTGTCCCGGTTAGGAACGGAGATTCACCATTCTTTAGAGAAAGATCAAACAATACTACCAGCTTCAAAAATAGTTTGTTCAACTGTACCTATCGCCTTGAATGAACAGATAATCCAAGCCATGAATCCGAAGGAAATGCAGGAGTGGGCTAAAGAAGAACCTGATCGAGAAATTCGATGCCAACTGCCTTATCATCAGGGAGCTCTGTATTTACCTACTCAAGAACTACAGCGTCGGGGGCGTGGCTTAGCGCCCGACAGTGATGGCGGCGCCTGGGTAAAGCTCCGTAGCGGTTCCAGGGAACGTGCCGTTTTTAGACCGTCTCTCCCTGCATGAATGTTATGCCGACCTGCCGGAAAACTTCAGGACACCGTTGCGACGTTCCTGATTGCATTCCATGACTTCGCGGCGGAGAATTCTGCCGGTGTAAGTTGCCTCGATCTGCTAGCGGCGGCCACCATTTTATATGCCCGGTGAGCTCCCTTGCGCTTCTCATCAGATGCCGATACCTGGACTTCCTGATGGGATTTTGCACGTTTTTGCCTCATTTCTACCCGCACTTGCATGAAACTCTATGCTTATAATACTGTGTGACATTTTGATCTCTCCTCTGCCTCCTGAGCGCCCAAACTGATATTGCCTCACAGATGCCCTCAGCCGCCATTTTGAGGTGCTGTTCATCACCTGCCTTTCCACTGTGTTGCGGCGTGTGAGGCTTTGAGGAGTGTAAAAGCAGTATACCGCCTGTTTTGAAAACACTGGCAATGCTCGTGACCTTGCTGCGAATAGGGTGACCAATGACCCGTTTCTTCAATATGCTGTGAAGCTTCAGCTCTTCATCGATTTTGGACATCCCTCAGCTGATTTCCATTGAGCTGGTTGCTGCTGCGGTTATTTTTACGACCTCTTCTGCTCTTGGCTTGGTCAGTGCTGTAATTTGAGTCTTCTGTGCTTTGCACGATATTGGGCACTATAGGTACACTAAACCCATGCTTGCAGCGTACCTGTCACTGTGTCTGCTTTCGTTTGCGCACTTTGTTATATGCGCCCATTTTTGCCTCTGCCTGGCCAAGGGGTATGACATCAATTCTATTTTGTGCTTCTCAGCCTCATCACCTCTGCTGGCTAGCGTATGTGCGTGCCTGGAGCCTCTTTTAATGGGCCGCATTTAATCACAAGTATGCTCTATCCTTCATGCACTTAATAACTCCTCTTGCACCTGCAGAAGCTTTCTAAGTGACTTTTTTCATCTTTCTTTTCCTCCTGAGCACTTGAGATATTTTTTGTGTTTGCTGCACCCTTTCATCTTATTTATGGGTAGGCTGAAGCCCACATTACGTACACCCATCACTACTAAGACTGTCTACGTCAAGAATTCCAAAGTCTTCTCAGCTTTTTCCAAACTAGAGGACTCCCCTGTCTCATCTGGCTCCGATACAGTAATGGAGTCTTCTCAACCGGCTCCAGGGAAATCAACCATCAAAAGACCAAAAAAGGATCCTCCGTCACCACTCAAACAATCTGTCCCTGTCTCGATGGAACTCTTGTTGGAAGAGATCAGATCTTTCCGCCCCTTTCTGGAGGAAATTAGCACTTTGCGTCCCTTCATGGAGGAAACCAATGCCCAGCTTCAGACGCTCACTGAGAACTGGTCACAGATCGAAACACGAGTTTCCACTGTTGAACAATCTGTTACTTCTCTCCAGAAAACCTGCTCCACAGTAACTCATCTGAATTCCCAAGTGTCCTCTCTTCAAAGATTTTAATTTTACGCATCTACGGCCTGGTGGAGGGTCTTGAGGGCTCAGACCCACTTGCCTTCTTTAAATCCTTTCTTCCTAAATTGCTTCATCTTCCAGACGGCACCAATCTCAACATTCAACGTGCCCATCGGCTGGGGCGGCTACCCTCAATGGCTTCCTCCTCACAACGACCGAGAGGTGTTATCCTTTATTTTTTGGAGTATACTGAACTTTTGAAGGTTCTGGCGGCTGCCAAAGCTGCCCCCAAGTTAACATGGTCTGGATCTGCCTTATTTTTCGCCCAAGATTATGCGAAAGCCACTGCAAATCGTCGTAAGGCCTTCCTGAACTTGAGAGATGATCTACATTCGATGGGTGCATCATCCCTGTTTGTTTAAAGTCACTTACAATAACAAAACTACCACCTATGAAGATCCAGTACGCCTGCAGAGTTTTAATAACGCTCACAAGACTTCTGCCATGGATGCTTCTGGTCCTTCTTCCTCTGCTCCAGGCTGAGATGCTCTTCTGCTTGTTCTTCATATCCTTGCTGTATTGTGTTTCTCCCTCACTCATATGAGTTCTTGTTATCTTTATTGTTCTTTCTCTGAGAACTGCGTGGCCTGTATTGTTGTTTATATTTTAGTTCCGACTGTTGTTCATAGTTCACCTTCTCGTCCTTTTTCCTAGCCCATGCAGGACGTTTTCCCTGCTTGAAGATGTCTCCCTGGTTCCTCGTTGAGCTTCCCCTGGATGTGTTGCCTCACCCGTGTGGTCATATCCCTCCCCGGTTCCTTCTCGTCTTTTCCTTTTGTAGGTATGTTTCTTGTTTACCTTCTCTTTCTACTTTTTGTGCTAACCTGTATTTTTTCCCTTTTATCTCCCTTTCCTTGTCTGCTCATAGCTGATACTTTTTCTTACACGGATGTTGCTCTCCTTTTCCCCCTATCTTACCTCAAATTTGTCCTCCTCTTTCTTTTTCTTTTGTTCATTTCATCTCTTCTTCTCTCTTTCTATTCTATAACCTGTGTTCTATCTACCTCTTTCCTCTTCTTCCCTCTTGATCTTTACTTTTCTACACTCTTTCTATTTTCTCTCATGGGTTTTCTCTTTGATTTAATATATTGTGATTATTACGTACTACTTTACATAACATGTCATTGAATGTAGTTTCATGGAATGTTAAGGGTATTAATTCTCCAATCAAACGTCAGAGTCTTATCTCACCTGGCCAAATTGAATGTTGAAGTAGCGTTTCTTCAGGCAACTCATCTATCTGATACGGAGTCTGCAAAGCTTAAAAGGGGCTGGGTGGGTGAGGTTTTCTTCTCACAGGGTGATGGTAAGCGAAATGGTGTGGCAATTCTGTGTCGTAGATCTCTTCCCTTCACTCTTATTTCCCAACAGTCGGATACTGATGGTAGGTGGGCGTATATCAGGTTATCTCTTATAGGTGTTCCAATCTCTCTCCTTAATGTCTATGCTCCTACCACTGGTGAGCCCCTTTTTTGGGCTACATTTTCTCAACATATTGCCCGTTTTATGGATGATAATTTCATTCTTGCTGGAGATTGTAATCAGCCCATGGATCCTTTTGTTGACAGACACTCTCAGGCCCATTACGCACCCAACAAAGCGCACAAGCTATTTACTCAAGCTATTTCCCAACATAAGCTTATAGACGCCTTGCGACTATGTAATCCGACCCTCAAAGAATTCACCTTTTACTCTCCCTCCCACCATTCCCAGTCACGGATTGACTACATTTTTGTTTCGCATAATATTGCTCAAACTCTTGCTGCAGCCGACATTGGCCCGATTTTGTTGTCGGATCATGCTCCTGTTTCAATAAGTTTTGATTTATTCCTCAAAACTGTTGGTCCCAAACGTTGGCGCTTTAATAATACTCTCCTCTTAGACCCCAAATTTACCACTTCTTTTACCGCTTTTTCTGATGAGTTTTTTTTGTTTAATGATACTCCCTCTATACCAGAACACACTACTTGGGATGCTTTTAAGGCTGCAGCTCGAGACTTTATTATCTCTTATGTTGCAAAGAAAACGTAAGGCTGCACGCATTTTTACTAAAAACCTTCTTGGTGACATTAAGAGATTGGAACACGCCTACTTTACGTCTCGTACGCAAGATAGCCTGACAGCCCTTGTTAATGCCAAGGTAAAGTTCAATGAGAAATCTACAGAAGATGCTTCGTTGTATTGGTTGAAATCTAGCGCTAAATTTTATGGTGGTAGAAACAAAGCTGGGAAAATTCTCGCCAACTATTTGAAAGTACGATACAACAAATTAAACATTGAATCCGTTTACGACTCCACCTCTGTCCTCAGACACAAAGATGACGAAATTCTTGAACAATTTTCCCTTTTTTACAAAACTCTCTACTCCTCCAAAACCCAGCCTTCCCCTCAATCTCTGACACAATTCTTTTCTACTCTCCAGAAGCCTGAGCACTTTCCCCTTGATCTCTCCCATCTGGAATCTGCCCTTACTCAGAAGGAACTCCTTACAGCACTTAAACAGCTTAAACTGAACAAAGCCCCTGGCCCCGACGGCTTTACCGTCAAATTTTACCTTCACTTTTCAAAGTTACTTCTCCCTAAACTCCACCCTCTTCTCTCCACATTTGCCACTCTTGGTAGTTCCTCAGGCTCCTTTTCCGAGGCCCACATATGCCTCATACCCAAAGAAGGAAAGGATCCTAAACATTGCAAGAACTATAGACCTATTTCCCTAGTAAACATTGACTACAAAATGTTTGCTAAGTCACTAGCGGCTCGATTAGACCTCTTGCTTCCTGACCTGTTAGGTGAGGAGCAATCTGGCTTCGTGAAGGGTCGCTTCATTACTGATAACACCAGGCTTCTATTTAACATTCTATCGAAGTCCTCACGTCTCCAACATCCTCTTGCAGCGTTTGCCTTAGACGCTGAAAAGGCATTCGATAGGGTCGAATGGACCTACCTCTTTCATACTCTTAACTGGTTTGGTTTCCGTCCCAAGTTTATTTCCCTGATCTCCCTATTGTATTCACGCCCTCGCGCTGCAGTTTGTGCGAATGGGCAGGTTTCCTCCTACTTTGACTTTGGTAGGGGTGTCCGTCAGGGGTGTACGCTCTCCCCTTTTCTTTTTAACTTAGCTTTAGAGCCTTTTTTGTCAGAATTCCAACATCCAGGGTTTTCAGACAGCACATTCCCACGTTAAACTTGCTGCTTATGCAGATGATATTTTACTCTTCATTTCCAATCCTACAATCTCGATTCCTGCTTTTTTGGAGGAAGTACGGAACTATTCCCTTATCTCTGGATATAAACTTAATAATGATAAGTGCGAGATCCTACCCCTGACGAAGTTCACTTTTAAATCCGACTTCAGTGCCTCTAATTTTACTTGGAGCCCCTCACATATTAAATATCTGGGTCTTTACATTACTCCCTCTATCCCAGACACCGTCTCTCTTTGTTTGAATAAATGTACCCAGAAAATATCTGACTTAACGGCTAGGTGGCACCCTCTTTACCTGTCTTGGTGGGGTCGTCTTGACACAATTAAGATGATGTTGTCCCCGATAATCCTTTACACAATTTCCAATATTCCAGTCCCCATACCCTCTAAATTTTTAAAGACAATTAATTCAGTTTTGTCCTCCTTTCTTTGGAATAATAAAAAATCCAGAATGTCCCTTACCAGATTAATCCGCCCCGCGTCGGAAGGCGGAGTTAACTTCCCTGATTTCCCGGCATACCAAAAAGCTTTCCTGCTGCGCCAAGCCTCCTTTTGGTTAATGGACCCTGCCTCCCCTTATCCCTTATGGGCTACAGTCGAGCGCCTCTTTCTATCCCCTATCACCTTTGCTGAATATCTCTTTCTCGCACAAGCCCTCTTTGATCCCTACCCCTATCCATAAATTTACCACAAAACTCCTTTTATCTTCTAATCCTCTTCCTCTTGCTACTATTGCTGATCTCTTATCTTCCGCTATTTGGCATAATGCACATCTCCTAATCCGCAATAAGCCCTTCTATTGGAAATCTTGGAGACGCAAGGGACTGGTCTGGATATCACAGTTATTTTCCGAGTCAACCTTTTTACCCTTCTCCACTTTATGCTCTTCCTTTGACTTGCCTCCGTCCTTCGCTCCTAAATATGCTCTACTTAAGGATGCAGTGATGACGGTCTATAATCACCTCTCCCGAGTACAGATTCCTTCCCCCTTTCCTACCCCAGCCTCATGACTTCACTCCTTTCTACGTACAATGCCCAAAGCCTCTGCCATCTACAAATTTCTCCACGCCACTGATTCCACTAGCCCTAAGTCTAAAGTGGAAGAACAATGGGAACACGACTTTGTTACTTCATGGCCCATATCAGTTTGGGATAAGATCTGGACTAAAGTTCGCAAATCATCTAGAACGGCGTCTATCACGCAAACTCTGTTTTTCATTTATAATAGGTTGCTTCACACGCCCCTTACCCTAAACAAGCGATTTTCCACTGTCTCAGATGCTTGCTGGTCGTGCTCTTCTCCACATGCCAATTTGTTTCATATGTTGTTCCTTTGTCACTCTGTACATGATGTTTGGATACAGGTATGGGCACAAGTTAATGTAATCTTCCATACTCGCATTCCTTTCTCCCCGACTCACATTTTCCTTGACAGCCTTTCTCCGTGTTGGGAGGAAGTGGAGACTGACGTTCACATTGTGGATTTACTGCTTTCTGTCGCGTTCCAGCAAATTACTACCAACTGGAAAGCCTTGTCTAATCTCTCCCTTAAAGCCTGGTGGTATAATGTTTGCCATAACCATAGGTTAGATACTGCTTTTGTTTTCCCCATTCGGATGGCAACGAAGCGCGCTGACTTATGGCTTCCCATTACGTTGTATCTGGATAAATGTGCCGCTAGATTAGCGCGCCCACACCCTGCTCAACAGGAGGTTCCTAAACCACCCTGAATGCCCTTTGCATTTCACTTTTTCTATATTTTTATTTGCTATGTATACTTTCTTATTCGACCATGTCTTGTAGTTACTGTACTTTCTACATTTGACTTTCTTGCCCATGATGAATATGGTGAATATTGTTAATGATTTTATTGCGATGTATTTCTTGATCGTTTTTATTTTATTTTTATTTTTCCTCTCTCTTTCTGTTACTCCTGCATTTTTCATGCGCTATGTATTGATACCTTGTTTTTGATTAATAAAATGTTATTTGAACTTAAAAGAATTACAGCGTCAAGTGATGTATGAATGTCATGATAACCTTCTAGCAGGACATAAAGGAGAATCTAAAACTGAAGAAGTAGTCAAGAGAAACTATTGGTGGCCCGAATGTTTGCAGACATCAAAATCTATGTCAAAACATGTGAAATCTGCGCTCAGGGAAAATCGGAACGTTTGGCTCTGAAAGGTGTGTTGCAACACCTACCCACCCCTCCTGGTCCTTGGCACACGATCACGTTACATTTAATAGTTGATTTGACTACTAGTCACAGGTATAATACAATTCTAGTGGTGGTGGGTGCATTTTCCAAAATGGCCCATTTTTTGGCTTTGAAGGGGGTTCCAACTGCTGAACAACTTGCTAATCATTTCAGTACACACATAGTCAGAATTCACGGAATCCCAAAGGTGATCATCTCAGATAAAGGCTCACAGTTCCTGTCCCATTTTTGGAAGGCCTTTTTAGTGGGTTTGGGAATTGAGACCCGATATTCCACCAGTTACCATCCTGAAACAGACAGAGGGGGTGAACCAAGAATTAGAGCAGTATCTGAGGTTGTTCCTTTTGAAACAGGATGGGGAATGGTCAGACTATCTTTGGGCAGCAGAATTTGCTCACAATAATGCTGGAAATGTTTCTACAGGTTATTCTCCATTTTATTTAAATTATGGTAGACATCCTAATTCTACAATAACTAATGCAGAAATCTCTGTCCCAGCAGTAAAAGATCTGGTAACTCATTTGAAGAAGGTTCATCAAGATGCTTCTCAAAATTTAAAACAGGCTAAACAAAAGTACAAGAATTATGCAGACAAGAAGAGAAGAGAAGGTCCAAGTTTACAAATTTAAGATAGAGTTTGGTTAAACACAACAAATCTGAGGTTATTCCCTATTCATCCACCCCTTTCACTGTACTGATATTACCCTCCCAACTGATCTTTCTAAAGTTCAACAACAATGGAGATTAACTTCACATTATTTCACGACATACTTTGAGGGGATCAAATGTGGCAGCAGATACATCATTGAAGGTGAACAATAGCTGAGTGTCATCAGCGTATAATGTAATTTTGATCCCGGTTTTTTAGATCATTTCGGCTAGTGGGGTTAAGTATACATTAAAAAGAAGCGGGGTCAAAGCTGAGCCCTGAGGTACACCCCATTTAAGAGGTTTAACAGGAGACATATATCGGCGGGTCCGGACCTGTTGTTTGGGGTCAGAGAGGAAAGAAGTTAACCAAGTCAATACTGTGCCCTGGAGTCCCATGGACTTTAGGCGGTTCAGGAGGATAGGATGGGAGACTGTGTCAAATCCTGCAGACAAGTCTAACAGCACTAACACCGCTTTGGAACCTCCATCTACTGCCCAGCGTATCGAGTCGGCCATTTCAATTAGGGCTGACTCCGTACTATATCCGGAGCGAAACCCAGATTGAGAGTCATGGAGAAGGCCCCTAGACTTAATAAAATTGACCAATTGCTGATGGACTAGCTTCTCTAAGACATTTGCCGGGGCAGGTAATAGAGAAATAGGTCTATAGTTACTGGGGGCTTCTGGTTCTGCATTGGCTTTTTTTTAGGATGGGCACGAGAAATGCATGTTTCCAAGCCACCGGGTAAATGCCCAATTTCAGCAATAAATTCCAAATGGGGTTTAGGTGCGGGTTGAGAAATCCCGCAAGGGCCTTGTATTGTTTAGCTGGCCACGGGTCACTTGGTGAGCCAGACTTGCATTTCTGCAGTTCATGAAGTGAAGTTCCCTCTGAAATTTCAGCAAAATCTGAGAACACAGAATTGGGGGCCTGTACCAAAACATGGTCCTCAGAAGTCTGGGGCTCATCTCGAGGCTTGGGGAAAGAAGCATAGATCAGTGCAATTTTATTCTCAAAGAATTTAGAAAGTTTATTGCATAAGCTCTGTGAAGTGGGATGAGTGTGAGTCAGAGCCAGTGGATCAGTAAAGGATTTAACAATCTTAAAAAACCTCCCTGGATGAGTTCTTAGCATTATTAATTCTATTAGCTAAAAAGTTTCTTTTATTCTTTATGAGCAATTTGCGATATTCTTTAAGAGCCGCAAGATAGTCAGCCTTACTTTCCGCAGAATACGTAAGTCTCCAGCTGCGTTCGAGTATTTTACAGTCAGACTTTTTTTGTCTAAGCTCCTCAGGATACCACGGTGCAGAAGGGGAAGATCTAGGGGATTTTACTACTTTCTGAGGCACCAAGGAATCAAGCGCACTGCTGATCCACTCATTCAAATTCAAGATACTAGACTCAAGATCGTTAGCTAGAGCCGGCTTAGAATCCTTTATATGATGTGTTAGTGATTCTGAAGTGATGTTGCTCCAATTCCTCCTGAACTCTTTAGTAGTAGAGACGACTTTATCTGGACTATTCAATTGAATTTGAAAAGGAATTAAGAAATGATCTGACCATATTACTGGAAAAGGTGCATGAACTGTAATATCGGGAAGATTGGAGCAGATCAGATCCAGAGTGTGGCCTGCCTTGTGTGTAGGAAGGGAAATATCCTGCGTTAGGTTGCATCCCGCTTAGGTGGCAATAAAGTTGGAACTGTGCGGACAGGACACATCGTCCACATGTAAGTTCAAGTCACCTAGCATAGTGAAGTTAGCATAACGTATGCTAGCTTGAGAGATATAGTCAGCCAGTGCGGGAATCTGGATCAATAATAAGCTAGAGTTTGGAGGTCTCTTGAGCAGGAGGCCAGAGCAAGAAGTAGACGCCGAGAGCCTAATACAAAAAGATAGTCCTTCTATGCAGTCAATCTGTCAAAGTGAGATACTGTAATCCCCCATTTTATTTTATAGATGATAGCCACTCCCCCTCCCTGTTTCCCGTTCTGTCTATTGGCGCACAGTAGACCATAGTCTTCCGGGATAGCCAAAGTCAGAGTTGGATTAGTGTCATCACGAAGCCAGGTTTCCGTCAAAAATAGGAGATCCCAATCGTTATCTATAATGGACTGGAAAATATCAAAAGCATGTTTGGCCAAGGATCTACAATTTATTAGCCTGGCTTTTAGTGACACTTTCGAAGGGGATGGGATGGGTTGTAAGATGCGAGGTGAATTACTTCTATGCTGGCTAGAGTTGTTTAGAGAGAATCCACAATGCGAGCATACAAATTTCATCTCTAAATCTCCAAGTGTCTGGATAGGCAGGTGTGGGCACAGAGCAGGCCTAAGGGCAGTCATGTCTGTGTGGCTATAGGTAATCCTCCGAGCATTAGTAAAACAGGCAGCGTCTCTGGCCCTGGCCGCCGTCCGGCCGCGGACTGGCGCAGACGGGCTTGCCTTAGGCATGCCTTCGGCGTGCCAGCGCCGCACCCGCTGCAAGGGTCCGCTGCGCGTCTATGCCATGCTGGGAAGAAATAGGTAAATGCCTGCGAGAGACTAGAGCATCACCCTGCTTCAATAGCCTTAAAAGTGCTCCCTCCACTCAATCAGCATGGGCTTGCTGCGGTGGACCAGGGAAACGAATCTTAAAGGCAACACAAGTGAGCATAGAATGCGAGTAGCAGTGAGTACAGTAGTAGCAGTGAGTAAAATTTTAAAAACAGCTTAAAAAAATACCGCAATTACAAGCAAAGCGCTAGTGCAGCTCAGAAGCCTTGTGAGCCTCAGGCTAACTGTCCTCTGCGCGTCAGCGCCATGCTGGGAAGAAATAGGTAAATGCCTGCGAGAGACTAGAGCGTCACCCTGCCACAATGTCCGCTCTAGGACGCATAGGCAGGAAGTGGAGGAAATCACCCTGCTTCAATAGTCGTAAAAGTGCTCCCTCCACTCAATCAGCATGGGCTTGCTGCGGTGGACCAGGGAGACAAATCTTGATTCTGATTGATTCTATTCCCTGACATAGTAGCAAACTGTTTTAGAAGTTGGTCAGAAGACTGTCCAACTTATTGCAGTTAGATTGTCTTGAAAAGATTGCACTTCAATAGATTTTCTAGAAAAACAGATTTGCGGGTGATCTGTTATCCCATGGGTTAGGGATGTCAAGTCATTGCTAGACATGGCTTGATAGCTTAAGGTGCCTTCTTCGCATTGTTATGTTATGTTATGTTAGGTGCCACTTATAAAGCGCGCTGACGCCGGAGCTTCCTGGTGCTAGTAGACAGAGTAGGAGAGGAGGAAAACACGGGAGGGAGAGGAACCTAACTAGAGGATGGGAAAAGATAGGTTTTTAATTGTTTTCTGAAAGAAAGGAGAGAAGAAGAGGATGTGATAGATAGGGGCAGGAGGTTCCAGAGAATAGGAGCCAGATAGGAAAAACGGCGGCCGCCAAATTTCTTAGTTTTGTTTCTTGGGGTGGCTAACAAGTCACAGTGGGCTGATCGAAGGTTGCGTGTAGGGCGGTAGGGATGGATAAGGGATTTGAGGAACCCAGGGCTGGAACAGTGAAGAGCTTTGAAGGTGAGACATGCCACCTTGAAGGCAGCCCTTTGGTCTATTGGGAGCCAATGGAGGCTATGGAGCAGAGGCTTGGCAGATTGCCATCTTGGGGTTCCATGGATCAGGTGGGCCGCCTGATTTTGGACAACTTGGAGACAGTTTAGTAGAAACTGTGGGAGACCGTGGTAAATGGAGTTGGAGAAATCGAGCCGGGAAAGCACAAGTGAGGTGACAGTTTGGGTAAGTGCCACGGGGGGGAGAAGGTGACGGACTTTACGAATCCTCCGAAGTTGGAACATACATGATGAGATTACCGCTCCAACCTGGGCTTTGAGGGAAAGTTCAACGTCGATGATTACGCCCAAGCTTTTTATAGTTTTAGCTGGGGTGGGGGGAGGGCCGAGCTCCGAGGGCCAGAACTGAGGCCCCCAGTGAACGTGGCTGAGACCAGGGAGAAGAAGCTCAGTTTTGCCGGGGTTCAATTTTAATTGATTCTGGTCCATCCAGAGTTGGATGTGGATCAGAACTGCGTGGAACGTGTTAATAGCCAGTGGGGAGTTAAGTGAGAAGATGAGCTGTAAGTCATCGGCGTAATTATAAACTGTGATGTCCCATTTGAGAAGGGATTGGATCAGTGGCCGGAGGTATAGATTAAATAGAAGCGGAGAAAGGGAGGAGCCTTGAGGGACTCCACAGGACGTGGGGGATTTTTCGGCCGTATAGGGGCCCAGACGGACAGCCTGTGTTCTTCCAGTAAGGAAGGACCTGACCCACTCGAGAGCAAGGCCCTGGATGCCAGCCTGCTCGACACGGTGGAGAAGGATGTTGTGGTCCACCGTGTCGAACGCGGCAGACAAATCCAGCAGGACGAGGGCTTGAGGACTCCCAGCATCCGCGTTGCTCCTGAGTGTATCAAGGACTGCCAGAATGACAGCCTCTGTAGAGTGAGCAGGTCGGAATCCAGCCTGATAAGGCTCAAGATGACAGGAGGATTCGATGAAATTTGACAGGCAGCGGGTGACATGGGCTTCTAAGATTTTAGTGAAGTAGGGGAGGAGGGAGATGGAGCGGTAATTCGATGGCTCTGCAGGGTCGGCGCCTGGTTTCTTAAGGAGGGGGACTAGAATGGCCTCCTTAAAGGATGTGGGAAAATCGCCACTGCTGAGTGAGCTGTTGAGTAGATGTAAGATGCAGTCTGGCAGATTAAGGCAGATGCTCTGCAAGACAGAGGGTGGACAACAGTCAATGGGGGAGCCAGATTTCACACGGGTGGCAAGTTCCGCTAGGGAGGTAGTATCCAAAGCGGGAAAGGTAGTGAAGGTCAAAGGGTTATGAGAGGAAAGATCCAAGGGGGGAAACTGGGAAGGAGGAGGAATAGATTCTTTGATTTTTATAACTTTTTCCAGAAATAAAGAGTTCAGGGTGTCACAGGCGTCCTGAGTAGGCGTCTGGGCTGGGAGGGTTCTGTCGTCTATAGTGAGCTCGTTCAGGACTCTGAACACCTCCTTGGATTTGTCTGCTGCCGATGCGATCCTATGGGAGAAGTGTTCTATTTTGGCTGACCTGATGGCGGATTTATAGTCATTACGTGTGGCCAGGAAGGTCAGTCTGGCTGAGTCAGAATAGTCCCGTCTCCAGGTGCGTTCTGACTGGCGCGTTTTTAGTTTAAGAGCCTTGAGGTCGTCCGAGAACCACCTGTGGGAATTCCGATGCCTAGTACGAGGGAAAGTGACTAGGGGAGCGAACTGGTCGCTGGCTGACTCTAACCAGGAGCCTAAGTCTTGTTCTAGTTTGTCGATGTTACAGGAGGGGTGAAAGCCTGGGCAGGAATCGGCGAGGGCAGTAAGAAAGCCCTGGGCATCATACGTATTCCATTTCCGTGACTGGCCCCCAGCCATTAGAGGGGTAAGGATCTGGCCGGCGACTGTGATGGTGGTGTCCACCAAGTGGTGGTCAGACCAGACGCAGGGAAGAATGTCCGGAAAGGACAAGGCTAAATTGCAGGACCAGATCTGGTCCAGAATATGTCCCTTAATATGAGTGGGTTGAGAGACATGCTGGGTGAGATTCAGGTTTCCAAGAGTCTCGAAAAGCTCAGTGGCGTGAGGGCCGGCATTGGTATCGTTAAACCAGTAGTTTAGATCTCCAAAAATGGCGAAGCCAGAGTGCACTGTTAGCAAGGTGGACAGTTGTTCACTCAGAGTGGAGGGAAAAGAGGGCATGGAGTAGGGGGGGTCGGTATAGGAGGAGAAGGGTAAGGGGACCGATGTCGGTTTGAACACTGAAGAGTAAGTTCTCAACCTCAGGCAGGGGGAGGGAATTTGAGGAGATAGAGGGCAGGCGTTTAGATATAATGGCTGCTACACCACCCCCAGGCCGGTCATCAGGGCGGTCGGCGTGTAGAATGTAGTAATCAGGGGGAGGGCTGCCAGTATATCTGGGAGAGACTCAGGGGTTAGCCAGGTTTCTGTGAGCAGGAGCATATCAGGGTTGGAGTTGGACAGCAGGATAAAGATGTCCTCGGAGTGTTTCACCAGCGAGCGGGTGTTTAGGTATAATACCCTGATAGACGTAGAGTTCCCAGTAGGAGTGACTACGGGTAAGTTTCTACGTGTGTGAGATTGGTCGGGACGCGAGATGCCAACAGCAGAGATACGTCGAATGGCGGTCGGAGAGGGCGTGGAGGCGGAATGTTGTAAATCCCTAAGGGATTGGGCTGAGTATGTAATAAGAGGTTCAGCATGCCGAGCCCTAGGGCCCGTCCTGGCGCGGACGGGCGCAGACGGGCTTGCCTTAGGCGCTCCGGCTGCGCTCGTCTGCTGCGCTTCCGGTGAATACACATATTTATGCCGGGTGATGATAGTGGGAGGGCGTGGCCTAAAAAGGGGCGTGACCTCTCTCGGGCCGGGAATGGCGATTTGTAGTAGGCAGCGTGGCAGCGCTGAAGTCCGCTGTGCGCGCCTAGTCAAAGTGGAGCAGTGCTCTCAAAGTGCTCACAATGTCTGGTAAGTTAAAACAGCAAGTTATTCGTGACAATCAAAGTAATTATTTAAAAATGAGCGAAAGTGTGCAAGTAGGGCTCCCGGCTTTCCGCCTCAGGAGGTAGTCTGTCTGAACACGTCGCTTGTATTCAGCGCGTGTTTATGTGCGCGGACGTGGGCGTGGCCTAAAAAGGGGCGTGGCCTCTCTCGGGCCAGGAATGGCGATTAGTAGTAGGCAGCGTGGCAGCGCTGAAGTCCGCTGTGCGCGCCTAGTCAAAGTGGAGCAGTGCTCTCAAAGTGCTCACAATGTCTGGTAAGTTAAAACAGCAAGTTATTCGTGACAATCAAAGTAATTATTTAAAAATGAGCAAAAGTGTGCAAGTAGGGCTCCCGGCTTTCCGCCTCAGGAGGTAGTCTGTCTGAACACGTCGCTTGTATTCAGCGCGTGTTTATGTGCGCGGAAGTGGGCGTGGCCTAAAAAGGGGCGTGGCCTCTCTCGGGCCGGGAATGGCGATTTGTAGTAGGCAGCGTGGCAGCGCTGAAGTCCGCTGTGCGCGCCTAGTCAAAGTGGAGCAGTGCTCTCAAAGTGCTCACAATGTCTGGTAAGTTAAAACAGCAAGTTATTCGTGACAATCAAAGTAATTATTTAAAAATGAGCGAAAGTGTGCAAGTAGGGCTCCCGGCTTTCCGCCTCAGGAGGTAGTCTGTCTGAACACGTCGCTTGTATTCAGCGCGTGTTTGTGTGCGTGGAAGTGGGCGTGGCCTAAAAGGGGCGTGGCCTCTCTCGGGCCGGGAATGGCGATTTGTAGTAGGCAGCGTGGCAGCGCTGAAGTCCGCTGTGCGCGCCTAGTCAAAGTGGAGCAGTGCTCTCAAAGTGCTCACAATGTCTGGTAAGTTAAAACAGCAAGTTATTCGTGACAATCAAAGTAATTATTTAAAAATGAGCGAAAGTGATTACTCTTCTAAAAAAGAATACATACTGTGCGTTGAAAAAAGGAAACATCTCTCATATGCTATTGTGTGTCTGATGTATCTTTCTGCACTATATGAAGTGCTACCATTTCGATGCATGAAGGATTATTTTATGTCTCAGTTACCACACTTTTTGTTGCATTCTTGCCTTAATGCCTCAAATGGAAGCTGAACAAAAAGCAGTTCTTTCTTTTTTACAGCAGAGATTGAAACAAAGTCGCTTGCAAGGTAGTTGTCTTCACTTAACAGAAAGCCTGCCCTAATGTAGCAACCTTATTAGCTTTTTTTTTCTTTCATATTGGAAAACCTGACCCCAAGATGGCCGCCTCCAAAGCCTCACATGATCAACAAGAAAAACTGAAATCTTGCCATACTTCAGGGCAGCCTTCTTGGATCTGGTCATCCTGAGCTCAGAAAGAAAGCCCTCATGAGTTTGTGCTGTTGACGTGAAGCCCCGTTCCCTCATATGTCCTTGAAAGGAAGCTTTTATTGCAATTGGTCACTTTTGGACAGGTCCGGCTTTAGTGCTGGGGGCGCCCAGTGCGAAAATCCTTTTTGGCGCCCCCACACTCAAGACCACCTCCTCGGATTCTATCACTACCACCAGTCAAAAGTGCCCCTCATCTCCCCCATAAAAAGTTATTGCTAAACACAGCACCCCCACCTGAGGTCAGCGCCCCCTCTACAGGTCAGGGCCCAGTGCAGCCGCACCAGACGCACTGCCCTAAAACCGGCCCTGCTTTTGGAAATAATGTGGTACGCCTCATAATTTGCTATCCCTAACTTCCTTCAGCTCTTTATCCATCTCTTTCTGTGCAGGTAGATGTATCGATTAGAGGTGGAGTGGGAGCGGGAAGGGTACAGCTTCTCAAATCTTTACTTCAAACACCCACCCTTCCCCCAACTCTATTCTCATTCGTTCTCAAGTCGCTCTACCTTTTATTAAATTTTCTTCAGTCTCCCCAACCATTTGCTCCAGACTATCCGACTTCACAGAGGTGCTCCTTCTCTCGCCCTCTCTTTGTGTTAGACCCCCCACTGGCTCCTTCCCCTGCTGCCCTCACCTCTCATTCTTTTCTATCACTGAGGAGAGAGCGAATGAGTGGTTTTGGAAGGTAAGCTCATTGAAGCGGATGGGAAGTGCAGTTGATCTGACTGAATTCTGTGTTGGGCGCTTAGATTGAGTGATTGATTGGAGGGTGAGGGCCATCTCACAGAGGATGAACTCACACAAATGACGTTGAGTTGAAAGGTAGTCATGTCATGTGCCACCTCCTGGGACCCCTGCCTCTCTACCTCTTTGCGACTGGGTTTTCTCAACAGTCTGAAGTGACTGGACGGTGACAACCGGCACAATATGAAACACCCCAAAAAACTAAATAACTGAGGGAACAAACAAGCCTAGGCAGCACTAGACTAGACCTTGACAAGTTGTGATGAAGAGTGCAGAAAGAGCCAGGCCAGGAGTTCCAGCACCAGTCAAGGATCTTTGCACCTGCACGCGAGAAGACTGAGGCTATGCAGCGAGGGCTGCCAGCAGGTCGAATGGAAAGTCAGCGCCTTCAGCAGGGTAAGAACCTGACATTTGCAAAGGTGCTCAGGACTTGCAGGAGAACAGGAGGTATCAGAGTCCAAGAGAGAGAGAGAGACACTTCTGGGCTGCTCAAAGACAGCATTGGATTAAAACATGGAGAGGAGTTATGCAAGTCTTTTATAGATGGTTTATTTTATTGAGGAGTTGCCACCAAGTGGTCCCACCAGTTGAATTTGCTTCCCAAGTCGGGCGTGGCTCGAGAGTCCCTCCTGGGTTCATCATTATGTTTTTCACTGTTTAATCTGTTCATGCCACCTCGACCACATTTTGTGCATAAGCATGATTCCTAATAAATACGCATTCCAACAGAATCCCTATGTGATCCCATTCCAGGCTCAGCACTGGATCTGTAAATTGCTTTCATAGTAGTAACTGGTCATTGGGGCCATTTGGTGTTGTGTGACTCTGGTTGTTCTGGGAGACTACTCTCAAAGGCAGGTAGTGGGTTCATTTTCAGGCGCTTGCATAAAAAGACAAGACTAATATAAAAATAATCATAAGGTCTCATACCTTCATTAGTTTTCAAGACCATATTGGGTCAGACTTTGATGACATTGCTTTCTTGAACTAAGACCATGTCAGGATGTCAATGACGGTACTGAGGCTGACACTATTTCACCTCAGGGGCACTTAGATGTGGGATGATAAATCTCACGGGTGTTGCTATCATTAGTGCAGAAGGTCCGGTGGTACAGGGGTCGTTGAGTCTGAGGGGCCGCCTGCATCCTATATATGGCTGTTTTCCCAACCCCATTAATGGCAGAAGCCATTTTCCTTGCTTGCATTAGGGCCTACCCTCATCAATTTCATCGTGAGAATTAAAAAAACAGCAGCAACTTTAGCCATTCCCCTCCAAAGTGGCCATCCTAAATTCAATCAGATTCTAACGGACAAGCAAACATCCTTTAACCAAATGCTTCTTGGTGCTAATCGTAAATCCCGGGCAAAACGTAAAATACACTTTACTAATCTGGCAAGCATCCATTTCATAAATTTTGAAATGCTTCTTCTATGATGAAAAATGTTACATAAGGCCTTAGAGGTGCATTTCCCTCTAAAAATCAAACTTGCCTAACGCGACGGTCTCGCTCCAGACCTCTTCTTTGCAGGAACTGGGACCAAGTGATAGAACTCCCGTGCCCACTCCTCGCGTTGCTCACATGCAGCATGTGATCAACCTCTGATTGGAGGGAGCGGCCTCACTCGACGCTCCCCAACGGTCTAGAGGCCTGCACTTACTCTTAAACCAGCTGAATTGAGAGGTTTAATGTGCGCATCTGTGGCTCGCCATCGTAAGACGGCTGGTCAAAAAGACATGCGCACTTTAAACAGTACATTAGACAGCCCACCAGGACCGGTTCTAACGGGTGGGCCGGGTGGGCCAGGCCCACCCAAACATGAGCCTGGCCCACCCAAACAGGAGCCTTGGCCCTCAGCAGTGAAGGCTGGAAGGCAGGCGTGCAACGCACAGGTCGTGTGTGTCAGCCCGGCCAAGACAGATTCCCGGGCGGGAGCGCACACACACTGAGAACGTTTTAGAGATGATCGCAGCCGCACCGAGTACTTCACAGGTCTTTAAAAGACCATTTAAATGTTAATGAGGCTTTGTTTATTTTATCACCCCTTCATCTCTGTATGGGGCAAGGTGACAAATCCTTTCTTTGACGTCGGTAACCTTTGGTAACCTTTGCCTACTATCCTGCTGCATTGATATTTCGTTTTCTATGCAGCACAGGAGAAAAGAAGTTTATATATTCTTAGTCACCCTTCCTAACCCCTGCAGCTGCTTATCACATCAGGCTGTGACACAAAGTTTGACTAATGGAGTAGGTAAGAGAATGTGTTACTACATTTTTTACTTTTTAAAATCTGCACAGGCCGAGCAGGACACATACTTCATGTGTGCTTCATTTAAACAATTTTTATCAATATTGTGGCAAACGCAGGACAACAATAAGACGATACAAAATGCCCAGATAAAGCTGGTGATTAATGATCCTGCTGGACAGCAATCATGTGTCTGTTAGTAGTTTTTAAATGCAGATGAACTGTATTTTATGTGGATAGCTCAATGGGTTACTGCCTTTGTCACAGATATCCTTGTGTTACTTGCAGTTCAGAAGTAACAATCCTAACATAGGACAGTGACCAATGAACTGTCACCAAAGAGCTACATACAAACATGAATGGTATAGTTAGAACTTCACTTTTTTTGTTTTGTGATATAGTTTGACCTTCCTCAGTCTTTCATTATTATAATGTTGCTAAAATGAGTATGTTTGGGCAGATATACATTTTTATCAGTAAATCTGACCCCCATGAAATACTCTTTAAACCCTAAGGTTGTGTTTCACAAGACCAAACCCTCTTAAAATATCCTGCCCACCGGTATGGATGACATGTGATTCCTACACCTTGTAAACCTCAGTGGCTTATGTGACATTCCCTGTAGACTGATTTACATACTTGTATGATTCATTGAATCTGTATAATGTGTGGGTGGTGTAAAGTACTGTGACACCCTACACTGATATGAGTAGCTCGATACAACAAATGAAATGCATATGAGAGAGGGGCTACGTAAAGATGAGGGGCACTGTTGGAGGGTGGCAGTGAGGGAATCCGAGGAGGAGGTAGTGGGAGGGGCTATGGAGCGATGAGGGGCACTGGTGGAGGATGACAGTGAGGGAATCCGAGGAAGAGGTCATGGGGTGGGGGGAGCTAGGGAGAGATGAGGAGCATTGGTGGAGGGCGGTAGTGAGGGAGTCAGACGAGGAGGTCATGAGGGGAAGGGGCTACAGAGATAAGGGGTACTGGTCTTCGAGGAGGAGGTCATGAAGGGGAGGGGCTATGGGGATATGAGGGGCACTTGTGGCGTGAGGCAGTGAGGAAATCCGAGGAGGAGGTCAATAGATGGGGGGTAATGGAGGGATGAGGGGCACTGTTGGAAGGTGGTAGTAAAGGTATTTATGGAGAAAGAGGTTAATGGTGCTGCGCCAAAAAAGACTTTCGCATCAGCGCTAAAGTTGGCCCTGTCATGGCCTTTCTGTTTTTGTTTAATTAGCAGTCGGGTCATAAGGGCTACTGTGGTACATACTTTAAAGTGCGTGCTAATTACATTTACTGCTATATTCAATGTTTTAAGTTTGAAGGTGATTTTTCTAATGTTTTTGCTGGGCAAAATGAAAGTGGAGCCCGATGGTGCCTGATATGGGGCTGGGGCCCAAGGTCAGCTGTGAGACAAGGTTCACTAGAGAGGAGTAGTGGATAATCAAGCCTGTAAGGGAGTGCGTTGCAGAGTCCGGGGTCAGGTGGAGGTAGTAATGAAGAGGGATTCTATCTGAAGGCTCGCACAGAGGGAGCCCGAGAAGTGTCACTTGCCTGATCCTCCCACCTCAGAAACCTCCTCTTCCCATCAAAGGAACATTACATGGAAAAAACACTTTTTGAGAGTGATAACCCTTAGAAAGAGATTTGGAAAAGAGTGCGTTTTACTGGGCCTTACAAGACTAAAAAGAGACCTGAAGCAGGCCTGCCCAGAAATATATGCGACAAATCGAGATCACAGTGGCCCACCCAAATGCATCCTTGGCCCACCCAAATAAAAATACCTGGAGCCGGGCCTGCAGCCCACCCTCCTCCCTGCTGCTGTCGGTCAACAGCGGCCCCACCCCTGTCCTGACGCTCGGCTCGGGGCGGTGGATGCAAAATAAAATGGTGATGAACCACCATTTTTTTTCATCTCTGGGACTTTCGGGGGATTTTAAGTGGGGTGACGCTTCTCCTCTCCAACTGAAGAGCCGCCTATGCATGTGTTTCTTGCATGAGGGACTTCGTTTTGCGCATGCCGACTGTGTATTTCATTCGCCCTCTTTCGTCTGGGTTGCTCTAGGAGCTAAATTTGATCGCCTAATAACCTCATCTATATTTGATGGATCTGTACCCCGGCATCACATGCTTTATGAATACTCAGAACCCAAGGAACCCTTGACTCATGGACGCGACATCACTTCCTGCTG
Organism: Lissotriton helveticus; assembly: GCF_964261635.1. Taxonomy (NCBI): domain Eukaryota; kingdom Metazoa; phylum Chordata; class Amphibia; order Caudata; family Salamandridae; genus Lissotriton; species Lissotriton helveticus. The sequence goes on along the minus strand of NC_136057.1, from coordinate 1,706,024,968 downwards.
TTCTCATGACACGCGCCAGCACGTGCCCAAGCAGGACACATTGACTCAGTTTTCAAACGTTTCCGTTTCTTCCTCTCTTTTTTTGTTATTTTGACTCCATCAGCTGCTTTTGCCAAAGACTAGATAACCGTGTCATAACTGGGCAGATTTCCCAGCGGAATAACGGATGGAACATTCACAGCAGCCGTTGCCTGGCGACGACGGAGGCCTATTTTCTTGAGGCTTGGCCTGTTGTGCTGACAGGCTGAGGGTTTCAAGTTTGAGAGATGAGGGAATGGCGTGTTCCGTGCATGTCTGCTCTTGCGTCTCGAAAACTTATTTCAACGTTCATACCGTGAAACAAACCCAGGTAGAATTGCCAAAACCAGTCCATGGGAAACATCATTTACCACGAAGGCATTACCACTACTCACGTTTACCACGTGACACTTACCACGCAGGGTGCCTTCCACGCAGGGTACCTTCCACGACGTCTTTACCACGGGCTAGGGGGGAGACGTGGTATTCCTTCAAGTCGATCTGCGTGGGCATGGGGGGGCAGAGGGAGGGGGGGGGCTCGGAGGGGGGCTGGGGGGGGTCTCCCCCCCCAAAAATAACAAGCAGGTTACTTTAACAAAAAAACGAAAATAAATTTAAAAGAAAGAGGAAAGAGCCTCCCCCAAAGACGTGCCGTGTACGTCAAAAAAGAAGTCCTTTTTTTATTTTGGTATACGTGTTTTGACGCTTGTTTCAAAGGAGGATGGAAGTAAGGGCTCGTGGAGAAAGACGTGAAGGTAAGACGTTGCAACGCGTAGTAAAATGCTACGTTGTAAATACCAGCGTGGTAAAGCCACTTGCGAGGTAAAATTCGCGTGGTAAAGCCATGCGTGGTAACTGAAATCGTGGTATAATCATATATTCCTATCTCTGCCGTGTTAATCTGGCTCTAGTGACGTCGGTGTGCGAGGGTGAAGGCTGTGTCCAAACGAGCATGACATGCGGCATTTTGCTTCCAACTATAAGTTCCCTCGCAATTGCCAAGTGCGCATTTGTTCAGAGAAGCTTTATTTTATGCCAGAACACGTAGTTCTTGTCTTTGCTTAATGTGGTCCTCACAGTGCAGCCAAATCAGAATGAGAGACCCGTGTTAACAAGCATTGGCAAATTTGGCAAAAACCAATATGTTTCGACTTTGGGACCTACTGGCTTTGCAAAATGATTTTTAGCCATGCTGTACAGCATCCCGGATGCTATGGAGCATGGCTAAAGGAAATAAACTTTTTAAAAGACGCTATTAGGGGGTGTTCGCGTCAAGTTGTAGCCGTGTGCTCTATGAATGCGCATATATACAGAATGATGCGAGATTGTATGAAATGTAATAACAGACGGTCGCCCACAATACAGATCAACCCTAATGACACCTTTGTGATGTGAGAGTCGGGCGCACACCATGGTGGCTAGATATAACAGTGCAGGCTGGTAGAGTAGTGTGGCCAATAATATCAAGAACCAGAAAAGGACAAACAAAAACTCTTGTGTTACATGTCATTGAGCTGTGCGAACAATGAACATCCAGTAAATAGTTCTGTTTATGGGAGAAATGGGAGTAATGTCATATTTTCAGAAGGCTGACAGATAGACAAACATACACAGCTTAATAGTAGTTTTGGCAAAGGCATATAATAAACCTGGGCGTATCAATGATGTGTCAGTCTGGTACATGGAGATTGTATCTGGTTGCCTTTCTGCAGGTGTGCCTCTGTTGAGCTCCACGAGGGACTTTTTTGATTATTTGGGTCAGGGTGGCTTAAGACTATATTGTCAGTGCTGCTTGTGTAACACAGCAAAGCGCACCAGGTGTGACCAGAGATCTTTTTTTCTGAGTAGTTTATAAAGTCTTTAGAACCAGTGTTAAAAGTAAATACAGGAGGGGGCAGTCACTTCTTCCAAGTCAGGCTTGTTATGAATGGAGAAGGCTCCTAAACAGATTATCGTGGAACTGAGTGCGATGCCAACTTGCATAGCCTCTTTAGTGGCTTTGGATACCTTTGTCCAAACAGTTGGAGCATTTAGTAGTTAATATCAGGTCTTGTAAATCCTCTTTTTCATCTTGTCAGGGCAAGCCTTTATTAATGGGAAGAAGTCCTAACTTGTATAGCCTCCTGAGAGTTCCAAAAGTCCTATGAATAACTAGGAATCCATTTTGTGCCAGAGCAGGGTAGACATTTGGGGCAAATGCTCCATATTGTGGTCATTAATCATAGGATAAGGTTTGAAGCTCATATGATTTTTGATCTTCATTGAATGTTTGTTTTGTGATTTTTTTCTAGACTGTACGTTAAGTAAGACGTTGGTAAACCTCAGAGACCAGGTGGCCCTGAATTGTGGCTTTTTGCAGAATTCCGGTTATTTTCGGTTGGGAAATACACCCAAAACATGTTATTGAGGCTTTCATTTTTTAAAATTTGCGAGGTTCACATTTTCTAGATTACTTTTTGTAATCTTGCAGAGGTGAGAAGGGAGTTGCAAGCCCCCACTAGTTTGCAGAATGATTTAATTTGTCCAAAAATATATTGTTCCTCCCTATTGTAATCTTTTCACTGTTCCCTAAGAACATCATGGGAGAGAGGTGGTTAGTTTGTTTGTTAGTTAACCTTCCGCCAGTTGCAGTAATGCCTGTAAAGTACCAAGAATCTTAGCTTTGCTATTAGTTATGATGGATTCTATATAGTCTAGTCAAAGGAGGAATCTTTTAACGTCTAGCCACTTTGGGAGGTTTATGTTTTCTGGCAGAAAAAGTAATTCACCTTACCTAATTAGGAAGGCTTGAAATCAGTACATTGTTTGCTAGGTCTGCCTCATCCAGTCTGTTCATAAACCTCAGTTGCTGAGTGAGAAATTGTTTTTTTTTTGCTTATACAAAGAAATTTGGAGATTTATCAATGGTTTTCAAGAACCCGTTAGGTAGGCGGATTGAGAGCCCACTGAGGAGGCAATTGATGATTAATGCAGCAATTATCTTTAACACTCTTTGCCGCCCAAATAGATATTTAGTTGTTCAAGAGTACATTGATTTTGGAAATCATTTTTTTAAATGATTTGAGGCAGATCCTTGCAGATCATTGTTAAACCAGATCGCAGGGTATTTCAAGTAGGGAGTACAGACGAGTTGGCTACCTAACATGTTTGGGTCGTATATGCGGTTTCGGGATCGTATACTCTTTGATGTCTAGTAGCGCTGAGTTGGGAGTACTCAGATTTAGCTTTAAATACCAAAGTGTCATCAACAAAGGCCATTGTTTTGTACGTCTGGATTCCAAATTCGATGCCTTTGAGAGTTTCATCATTCCAAATTGAGGGCATTATGGCGTCGATTCGAGGCGAATGTGTCAGCAGACACCACATCCACTGACTACTACATAGAAATATTTATATATTTTTTTACCTTTCCACTATTCTAGGGTGCCAGGTTCATGTGCAGTGCAGCCTGTCTATCTTAATGGGGAGGAAGGGTGCAGCCTTTTACTGCTGGCTGGAGTGGAGGATAAGGCCTTAGTGCTGGAGGGGCATTGGAACCGGAACCTCCCACTAATGTAGGCGACAGCGCAGCTCCTTTGTGCTGGACCGGACCATGGGAAGTCTCTGGGCTGGAGGGGGCATCGACTTCTTTCTCAGCGCTGGAGGGGGAGGAGCATTAACACCTTTCAGCGCTGGGGAACTGTGGGGATTTTGTTGGTCTTGCAGCAGCAATGTGCGTTCTCTTGGTCCTGGGTGTGATGGGCAGCCCATTGCTTAATTTGTAAAAGAATAAGTGCTGGGAAACAAAGTTTTCCTCAGAGGCTCATGGATGGCACTATTGAATGTCAGTGTTGCCGAATACAAAGGCTACTTAGTCGTGATCTCACCTCATGCCTCTATCATCCACCACCAGAAACTCCCTACCTCTTTATCTCCCGCTTAAAGGTTTTTTTAGGACTCGCCTCATACACAGCATGCACTGTCAGTTGTTAGGTCTCAAATGAGAGAACACATGCGCTGGAGCTTGCAAGTAATTTTGTAGACTGAAAGGGTTCCAGAGTCTGCCTATTGCTTACAATTCATTGGCTCATTGTCACTCTTATTTGCTGGCTCCTGATTGGTCACCGTGTGCTGGGTTCACTTTCTCTTAATTTCTCCCTTTCACGGAGCATGGACCAAGTACTGATTACTTTTGCTGGATTCATGTCCCTCTGCTGCTCACGCTGGGATTGAGGTTCTTTTCATTACCATCTTAGCACGTCTTCAATGTTGTTGCTTATTTCCCATTGTTGCTGCCCTTCCTGCATCGTTGCTAGCCTATTCACTGTATGCCCATTGTGGCCGACACCGTTTTTGTTGCTTCCCCATCTCACCCACCTCCTATTGTTGTTTACCCCATGACACCTACCTCCACCCCTGCCACTCCCTTCCCATCCGTTGTTGCTGGCCCATCCCCGCCGCTCCCTCACACTCATTGTTGCTTACCCCATCCCATTTGCACCCCTCTTGCCACAAAAAAATTGATAAAGCCAAATAGCTCTTATGTGGCTTTATCGATATGTTTGAGCCATAATGTACAGCAGCGCAAGTGCTGTGTAACATGGCTGAAAGTAAAAAGCAAAAAGAGCCTTGACCGCGCCATAGAGTTTTTTTCGGTTTTGTTAACTTTAAGTCATGCCGAACAGCACAGGCGCAGCTTTAAAACATGCCTAAATATAGAACTTTGATAAAGCTAATAGATCCCTCATAGGCGAGACCTATTAACTTTGCAAAAGCTTGTTCATCCCTGCTTTCTCCCTTTGTCACTTTTCTCTCTCTTTGCCTTTATCCTCCCCCCTCCCGCCTCCTTTGTGTTTTTCTCTCTCTTGCTCTGGATCAAAGTTTTCGAATAAAAATTATTTCCTGTCCACCAAAATAGGTACCAGTGCCTCCCACCCACAGGCACAGGCTCAAATGAAGCACTGGGGCAGTGGGACCTTTTAGCTCGGCAGTGCTTCCTCTCTCAGAGCTGCAAGGGGCATTACCTCCTTGGTCGGAGCTAGACGGGACAGTGCGTCTTCTCTCCGTGCACGAGGAGGGCAGTGCACCCTCTCTCAGAGGTGGGTGGGGCGTGCGGTATCTCACTGCCCGAGGGTGCTGTGTGGCTGCCCCTGTGACTTGTGGGGTGTGTGGGGGGCTACAGCGCACTCTTCAAAGTGCAGCACTGGGCGCTGCCTCTTCTCTGTGCTCCAGTGGCAAGGCGGCCTCTAAGTGCTGGAAGAGAGCAGTAGTGAATCCAGATGTGTTGCTGGAATAGAGATGTTTCAGAGAAGGCTGTTAATGATCCACGTCCGCCCCTGCTCAGCAGCAGATCAGAGAAGGAACATCCAGGATGAGTCATTTGTATTTTTTTTTTTTATGGAGAAGAAATGAACTGCCCGCTCCAAGACTGTACATCTTCTCTCTGATGACTCAGGCGGCGGGACCGAGCAGCCTTGGCCTGCCCTGATCCGACTGACCCTCGCTCGGGTCCACCGGTGCACCTCAGTGCTAGCCTGCAGCGCCTGCTCCTATTCCAGTACTGGGGCCCGCATACAGCTCCACCAGTGCAGCAACCCTGATACAGCTCTGTACTGCAGTCGCCAATGCTTTTTTCTCCGACCTGCAGCGCCCACTATTATCCAGTAATGACACTTAAACATCTGTGCCAGTGCCCTCAATCCTGCCCCGTGGCACCCTACAATACAGGGTTGAACTCTACCCACAGTGATGCCAGTGCCCCACAATACTGCCCGTGGCACACTGTAAACCAGGGTGAAGTTCTACACACCGGTGTGCCAGTGCCCCACAATCCTGTCCCGTGGCACCCTGTAATCCAGGATGGCATTTACACACAGCGGTGACAATGCCCCTCAGTCCTGCCCTGTGGCACCCTGTAATCCAGGGTTGAGCTCTACGCACAGGTGTGCCAGTGCCCCACAATCCTCCCCCATGGCACCCTGTAATCAAGGGATGAGCTCTAAACACAGCGCTGCCAGTGCCCCTCAGTCCTGCCCCGTGGCACCCTGTAATGCAGGGTAGCATCTACACACCGCGGTGCCAGTGCCCCTCAGTCCTGCCCAGCAGCACCCTCTGCTATTCCTGTATTGAGATCCACCCTCAGTTCTGTGAGTGTATCTCAGTCCTGCCGTGAGCACACCAGGTGCGATTCCCCAGGAAGTCAGTGGCTCCTGGGCAGTGTCCTGCACTGGCTGATGTTTACCGCTAGTGTCTTAGGGCCACTAATGCTATTAATCTCCAGTTGGTTTACAAACTACACTCTTAAACACGTGACTCTCCAGAGGCAACAAAGCTGAGCATTCAAAACCGACTCTGAGGCGGTAGGGAACTACAGTACAGTATGAGGCAGTAGATTAACCTCAGTAAACTCAAGCCGGAGCTGTATCTTAAAGGAAGAAAACAACATTTGTTTACATATAAGTAAAAATAGCAGTTATAATTAGGACTCAAGAATAAAATCAGAAGGTACTAATACTTTCAGGCGCCAAACTGTGATTCCAGATATTGCATAACTTTCATGTGCTAGGCACTAGATTTCAGTAGCATTCTTCCCATCGACAGTGTTATGCTATGGGGCTGTGTTCACACCGTGTAAGTTGTCGGTTTTACTATAATGTGGACCAAGTCTCGGTCACTGAGGCAGCTATGGCAGACACAAATAGTATAATATAGCAAACTTGCTTTGATTTGTCGGCCCTCTTCAACAGCCTCTGGCTCCAAAGTCACTCCAGGCAACTCTGAGGTCTGAGAGTCAATATGCTCCATTCCAAGCTGAAAAACAATAGTTTAAAAAATTCCTTCAGCCAAAAACTTACTGTCTAAACAACAAGGGTCCACCCACAGTAGAGTAAATAGTTGAGTTATCAAATGGATGCCAGGGCAGGACCAGGTGACGGGCAGGCATAGAGACCAATTAAAGGCCCAACTGGTGTGTGTCTTTTCAGCTGGGCCCACGCCGCAGTGGATCTGCCACCACTTTGGCACCCCCAGGGTATACCAAACTCTGGGGACCCATATTGTGAACAGAGGGTTTCGGTCAAGCCACAGGACCCAAGGACCCCAGGCCTCTACATTACCAGCTGTGATCTGCACTCAGAGGGGAGGGAGCAACTGGTTTCTTTAAACTATGATGTCCCTAGAACCGTAAGGGCTACAGAAATAGATCCAGTCTTTCCGGGATGAGGACTCCTGCCCCTGTTGAGTGAATCAAACCCTGAACGGCTGTGTGAATGTTTCAAACCCTTTAATCTCTCTTGGAAATGAACCACAGAGGGATCAGCACTGTTGATACCACAAGCCTCTCTTCAGTTCCCTGACCAGGCGATGCTGGTCTAGATGCTTTTCTGGCTTCAGTGCAAGGTGGTCTGCAGAGATGTTATCGCTCCTATGGGGTCTCTGTTCCCTGAGGAACCCTCCCTGCAGGTCCTACAGTCAACTGGGCCCTCTGCACATCTGCTTCAAAAGGTCACAGGAGCAAGGGTCTTCAGGAACCCAGGCTTGTCCGTACTCTGATGGGGAGGCAGCTTTCCAGCAGAGGTCCTATCCTTGGCAATGGGTCTGCCCTGGGCTGATGCAGACTTCACAGCGTGCAGACAGCGAACACATTACTCACTGGAGTTGGCAAGTATGTATCCATCTCTGTTGGCCAGAGGGGAAAACCTGCGCCAACCAAGGTTCTGCTTTATTCAACATTCAAAGTCATCTCCCGGCCAGAGAGGACTGTATCTTACTTTGTTTGTGTGGTTTTGGAGCATAAAGTCCAAAGTCAGGCCAGTGTGAACGAGTAAAGGTGATGGTCATTCCTGGTCCGAGCCAGAGCTGCTAAGGATGGGCACCTTTGCAAGGCGACAGCCGGGGAGGACCAGGCTGACATTCGCTTGAGGTCCCACTTGGACCACAGGAAAGAAGATGGGACATCTCCCTCCTTCTCCCACCCAACAGGAAGACAGATGTTTGGGGAGTGGATCCTGAACACAGAGACAGGAAAGCTGTCTCATCTGCCATGGGTGACGCAGCTGGCAGGGAGATCCTCGTATGCACCCAGGCACACTCTCCCAATGAACACCATTAACCCTGTTTTAGTGAAGCACACAGACAACTCGCATCTGTCACACTCTTTCCACCCTGGGAATAGTCAACAGACCCCATTTTAAGGGGAATGGAGAGATCTGTACGAGATCTGGGGCAGTCCCCACATGACTATAGGTAAAACTCTGAAATAGTAATCCGCTGCCCCTCCTGCTAGACCCTTGACTGCCTGGGATGAGTCTGTAATTGCCACCCTCACCCATTTCCATGTTATTACTGTGTGATAAACAGCACAGTAATAACATGGAGCGTCTCCAGTGGACTTGCATGTTTTCAAGTTTTCACTGAAGGAAAAATATAGATCACTCCTGAAAAAAATGTTTGGGGAGGCACAGCTTTTTTAAGCCATACAGAGGAATTTCACCACATCACCTTACTTTTATCACCCTGCTTTTACTAAAAATGAGCCCCTCGGCTGTGGCTACGTGCCACAGTCCTGCCCTGTAGCCTTAACAGTAAGCAGCTCTGGGATTCATGCTATTAAGGTACACCGACTGTGCTGTGCCGCGAACCCTGCTATTTAAAGGCTCCTATCCAGGCTCTCACCTTCCTGTTCAGCGTATTTCCGCCATACAGCACCCCCCAGGAGTGCAGAACTGAGATTCAAAAGACAATATTCACAGTGCACATTAGAGCTGTGCTACTGCACTCCCTACTTCTTCCACTCTAACCTCCGCACACAGGTCCGCCACTTCCCTCCAGCCCTTTCCTGCAGCACTACCGGCTGTTTTTAAGCGCGGGCCGGGTCCGCCACACTGCTGACTTAGCGCAGACTGTTAGCATTGAGGCGCTGTGGACCTGTTAGTTTCTTTAATAGACACCAGGAGAGCGCAATAGCCGGGCATGGCTGCCATCGGGTGCATGAGTACATGATGCACGTAAACATGGGCAGGGGGGTACTCATGGCTTGGGAGTCGTTGGCAGATACAAGTGTGAGTGTGGGGGATCACACCTTCTCAGGAGCATGTGGCAGCAGGCGAGGACCCCCTGTCTTTGCGCTGTCAATGTGAGATAGCTGGTAAGCAGTCTTTGGCGGGATCAACTTCTACGCCATTAGAAAGAATTTAAGCTGGTCTCTCTTCCTCTTTGATATTTTCTGGAAGCACTAATTTGGTTTGTTTTTAGGTCTCGCCTGGCGAAATCAGCGCATGCGCTGCTCTCGCCATGGAGAGGACCTTTTGCAATAAATTCTGCCAAAGCCTTACATGCACGCGTATGGATGGACAAAGATGGCTGCTCTTGCCATTTGTCCAGACCTAACAGCATGCGCGTGCATGTAAGGACAGTGGACAGTGTGCCGCCTTCTTGTTAAACATGCATGCTTTCATGGCGTGCTTTCACTTTAAACACAGTTTAAAGTGAAAGCACGCCACCATGCCCGCGCATGTGCACTGCGCGCCAGCCTGACCTCCCTTGTCTTTTTTGAGACCCTGCTGAGACTTTCACTTTTCTTCAGAGCGCGTGGTGGTGGGGGCATCATACACTTTATCCTTTGTGAGCACTCTAAGGGCATGCTCAGAATTCACTGCTGGGGCAGTGACCACTGATCACTTCGGGGCTTTCCTGTTTTCTTCTGCAAACTCACTGCCAGGACATCAATTTTGGTGCCAACTCGCTGCAAGAGAGGTCACTTTTCCACCACTAGCCAGAGTGCCTTACCCGATTCTATTACCCTGGTGTGGGACTGCCTGTCACTCTCACATATGAGTGATGCCTTGAGTGGACGACTACCACGTAGAGGAAAGGGTGATGCATGCTGTATTTATCATCTGGCATAGGCATAGTCATGAGATGCTGAGTGTGAACGGCCAGAGGTGCCAGGGACTCGGAGAGTGCACAGAGTTCACCCAGGACTGCCTTCTCTCCGATGCTCAAGTATGTGCCGATCTCAGCTGTTTGAAGACAATTGGCGGCCATTTACTGCCCCCACACACCCACCTGCTGCCACAGTTCCATGCTTTGCAGGCAAGGAATAGTCTGCCTTCTGCTGGGGTTGTCTGACTTGGCGGGATGTGTATGTGCCTAGTGTGTTTGGTGACGTCTGCACTACCCCCACCTCCAGGCCCTAGATCTACTCAGCTGCCTCTTTGAGCGTTTGTTAGACTATAGTGCCATTTCTGTTCTACTGTCCTGTACATTGGGCCCATCTCTGCCTCTCTTTTCCAGATGTGGTGATTTCTCAGGACCATAGCTCTCCCTCTCCTTCTTGTGGGTTCTTTAACCATCTGTCGCCCCTCTCAACAATCTATTTTACTTACAGAGCGCTTGATTACTGGAAGTCTTCGTGGTGCTCTTCTCCTTATGCACACCTGTTCTCCTTAGCAATATGACTCGGGTATGTTTTTTCAAGGCAGGACACACTCTCAACCCCATCTTCGCTGGAGGTAACAGCATTCACTTCAGCCACACCATGCAGCCGCACTGGACCGACCACCACTGCGTGCACTTGTACTCAACAAACCCAAGCCACCCAAACCTGCCCCATGCCCCCTGCATAGGAACTGGAGTAGAGTCACCGAGGAACAACTCAGCTTCACCCTCAACAACAATACCCCCCGCTGCAACCAATGCCAACGCAGGGGCCACGGAATACCACACTTGGATCGCCAACTGTGCAGACATGCTCGTGCCACTGCGAAATCCTGACAAGCAACGCCCCAGGAAAGCCACACGTTCACCACCAATCTATAAGGGGCCAGACGCACCTGCAGACACCTGGAGAAGAACTGGAGACACAGCAGGACACTAGAAAACAACACCACATACAAGGACGCTATGAAGGAATACCATCAACGCATCAGAACCACCAAAAGGACCTTCATCCACAACAAAATCCTCACCAACTCCAGCAACTCCTAGGAACTTTTCAGCATCATCCAGGAATTCACCAAGCCCTGCAGCAAAGCCATGGACATCACCCCCTCCCAGGACCTCTGCGTCAAACTTGGTTCCTACTTTCACCTGAAGATAAAGAACCTCTACGACAACTTCAATGACCACACGCCTGACCCTGCAGTCTGCACGCCCTATGGCAACGCCAGCCAGACCATAATCTCTTTCTGCACACCGATCACGACCGAAGAGACCACCGCGACCATGAAAGGCATCCACTCCGGGGCCCCCACAGACCCCTGCCCTCCCCACGTATACTACAGAGCCGCCACCACCATTGCACCCGTGTTACGACGCGCCATCAACACCACCTTCGAGACCGTCTCCTTCCCCGATGACTGGAAGCGCGCAGAAGTCAGGCCCCTGCTCAACAAGCTCTCAGCAGACCCGACGGACCTCAAGAACTACCGGCCCATATCGCTCCTCCCTTTTGCAGCTAAAGTCTCAGAGAAGACATTCAACGCAGAACTGACGAGGGTCATCGAAGATAACGCCATTCTCGGCCCTTCCCAATAAGGATTCCGAAGCAAGCGCAGCAGCGAGACCACCCTACTCACCGCCACCGACGACATCCGCATCATGCTCGACAAAGGCCACACCGCAGCCCTGATTCTATGCAACCTGTCAGCAGCCTTCGACACTGTCTCCCACCGCACACTTACAGCCAGACTACACGACGCCGGCATACAAGACACCGCCCTCTACTGGATCAGATCGTTCCTCACCTGCAGGAGCCAAAGGATCAGACTGCCACACTTCCTCTCTGAACCCAGGAAAGCCAACTGTGAAGTCCCACAGGGATCTTCACTCAGCCCAACCCTCTTCAACATCTACATGGCCCCCCCTCACCACCATCGTTATACAGCACAGCCTCAGCATATTCTCCTACCCCGACGACACCCAGATCATCCTCTCCCTCACCAAGGACCCCACCACCACCAGACTCCACTTCCAGAAAGGAATGCAGGACGCCACAGCCTGGATAAGCAACAGCTGCCTAAAACCCAACGCGGAGAAGATGGTAGTCTTCATCCTCGGAACCACCCCTTCGGCATGGAACAACACCTGGTGGCCCACCACCCTCTGAAGCCCCCCGACCCCCACGGACCACGCCAAGAAACTCGGCATCATACTCGACGCCTCCCTCTCCATGAACCGACAGGTCTACGTCGTCACCGCAAGCTGCTTCAACACCTCTGCATCCTCCATACCTTCTAATGCATCTCCCCCAAGGCAAGGAAGTCAGTCACCCACGCACTCATTGCCAGCAGGTTGGACTACGGAAATGCCCTTTACGCCAACATCAACAAGTCCCTACCCCACAAGCTCCAGACAATACAGAACACTGCCGCCAGACTCGTCCTCGGGGTCCCCCAACACGAACACATCAGCCAACACCTATGCAAGCTCTACTAGCTCCCCATCGAGAAGAGAGTCACCTTCAAGATACTCACCTATCCCTACAAAAAGTGCCTACACAACACTGGACCTCACTACCTCATCCAAAGAATCACCCTCTACGTACACAAACAACACCTCCGCTCCACCAACCTCCTCCTCACCGAAACCTCGCACATCCGCAGAGCAAGAGCAGGGGAATGATCCTTCTCCCACATCGCGACCAAGACCTGGAATGAGCTCCCCACCGACATCAGACGTGCCCCTCCCTGAACACCTTCAGGAAGGCGCAAACAACCTGGTCCTTCGGCTAAAAAGAAACTGCTGACCTCCCCCTTTAGCGCCTTGAGACCCTCACAGGTGAGTAGTACGCTTATAAGTCCCCTGCTTGATTGTTTCCAATCCAGGGAGGGCCTGGCCTGGCATTTCCGGCAGGACGAACAGGGTCAAGACTGATTTGCACATGGCTGGGTCCAAACTGGTGTGGCATGGTGAGTAAAAGAACAATGGATTAAACCCAGATCTTTGACTGGGGGTGAGTGGTTGAAAAGTTTCAGCAGTCCATCCATCATCTTGTTGTGTTTGATATGTGCATACAAGGCATGTACCGAGAGGAGAATTGAGGTTCCGCCTTCTGGAATACTTAGCAAAGGCACACTGTAATGTGGTTGTGTTAAAAAACACATACAAATAGATAAATATGAAGGAATGCAAGCCAGGCAACAAGTTTGGTTTTTGACACAGTCATACATTTCATGTTTGGACTTATGCTTCTCTGATGAATAACCGAAAAAAGCAAAACTGCAAGTCTCAGTATAAGACTACCTGAAGGTGACACGTGATAGAGGACCTCCTTGCCCATCTGAAAGCAGTTTGCCTCGGTCTGTGGGTTCCTTGTAGTACCCTGAGGCTGACCACCTGGTACTTGTGGATTAATGTTAATTGAATGTATTTTTTTTATCTGAGAGGCATAAGAAACAAAAGTGTGTGAGTAGAGGTTGAAGCGGGTGGGATTTGTGGGGAATTTCATGCCCATATTTGTTACATTTAATAAAAACAGTTCTGCTATTTTAGGTTGAGCCTACCAGACAGAGCAACCCGTCTAGTTGAAAAAGATCTATTGTAAGTCTTACAGTGGACTTAAAGCCCGTCCGCTGCCTTCTGTTGGTTGGCTTTATTCTCGCTCTCATTTACTTGCTTCTTATTCGATGCCTTGCCTTCCTGTTTGAGCATTTTTCCCTCCCCTGAAGCATAGACTCTTTACAATCACTTTGCTTAGCTGATGTGTGTCCTTCCACTGCTTGGATTTAACCCGTTTCATGCGCCGCCAATTTTGCGGAAGTGCGGCACTTCCGCAAAACGGGAGGGCCGCGACGGCCTTTGGCCGACGGCAGCACTGGGCAGGTAGTGCTGCCGTCGGCCAATGGCCGACGGCAGCATGGAAGGGGTTAAAGAACTGCAATTTTCTTTTTCATTCAGCACTCCATGAGAGTACATGTGTTTTCTACCTCTCTCCCTATTGTGCTGCTACACTGCTCAAACAGCCCCCCACACTGTGTTGCTTACCACACCTCATAGCTTGTCTGTAAAAGCACAGCAACAGTGATTAGGTTGCTGCTGTCTGGCTGAAAGGCAGACTTTTAGATTTTTTTTTTTATTTATCTCCTGCATTCCACATATTGTGACAGGACAAACTTTGCTACATGTAGGCTTTCTGGCACAGGGCAAGGGTCGTCTGCTGCACTCACTCAGCTGGTGTCCTCAAGGCCAGTAAATCTGCTCCCCGGACTAGTGCTGAGGAACAAATGGCTGAACCCTTTGTAAAGTAAAATAGACCCGGTGAAGTATTTCCCTTTACATTCTGACACTTCCTTATTGTTTTTAATATTCTGTTAAGAGTTCATTAAGTGAAACGTTTTGAGATATCATAAAAAAAATGTTTGTTCCAGTATTTTGATTGTTAGGTCTCGCGACCTATCAATGCGCATGCGCATTGAGCGGAGCGAGAATTCAAGTGCTCAAAATACTCGTCAAACCAAGGTTTTTTTGGTGCGGTTTTCTTCGAGTTCACGTGAATCACGTGACCAAACAAGCACGCGCATCAGCCTTCCTCCCTTCCTCCTAATTGCATTTTTTCACGGCCGCCACCACATCAAAGGGCTTCTCCCAGCGTGCGCTCTGCGGCTTCTCCTCCCCTAATTATTCATGGCTGGCCGGCCGTACTTTCAGTTTCCCGGCCGTTCATCTTCTCGCTTGCTCCCTTTACTAACAAGCATTTACTAACAAAGTCTTGAAAGTCTGCTTTAACAGCGTGCGCATCAAATACGGCTTTATTTGTGTTTTTTTACTAACAAAGTCTTGAAAGTTTGCTTTAACAGCGTGCGCATCAAATACTCATCTTCTCGCTTGCTCCCTTTACTAACAAGCATTTACTAACAAAGTCTTGAAAGTCTGCTTTAACAGCGTGCGCATCAAATACGATTTATTTGTGTTTTTTTACTAACAAAGTCTTGAAAGTTTGCTTTAACAGCGTGCGCATCAAATACGGCTTTATTTGTGTTTTCTTTTACCAAGTGTCAAGAGACAAGAAATAAAAGTCTTGAAAGTCTGCTTTAACAGCGTGCGCATCAAATACGGCTTTATTTGTGTTTTCTTTTACCAAGTGTCAAGAGACAAAATAAAAAGTGGCGTCTTTCTGGTGCCATAGCTTGAGTAAGCAACGTGTGCACGGAGCAATGCCATTTCAGAAATGGAGGTGTGCTTTAAGGCAGTGTGCTTCAAATACAGCTTTAGTTCATTATTTTTTTTTTACTAGGTTTCAGAGCAGCATCCCTAATTTGTCAAACGCAGTCTACTCGCTCATAGGCAATGTCCACTAATTCTCTCAATTCTCTTTTCGTGGGTCACACACAATTGTTCCCTGCGCTTGCTTTTTGCCATGCGTACTTTTAACACTCCCCCCCCTCCCAACACATCTTAATACAGTCCGCAATCAGTGCATACTGCACACACTCAGTGCACACAGACATAACTCACAGTGCACACAGCACTCACTCAGTGCACACAGCTCTCACTCACCCTGCACACAGGCCTCACTCACACTGCAAACAGGCGTTACTCAGTGCAAGCAGCCCTCACTCAGTGCAAGCAGCCCTCACTCAGTGCACACAGGCCTCACTCACACTGCACACAGGCCTCACTCACAATCCACACAGGCCTCACTCAGTGCACTCAGCCTTCTATCACACTGCATACAGTCCGCACTCAGTGCATACTGTACACACTCATTGCACACAGCACTCACTCAGTGCACACAGCACGCACTCACTGCACACAGCACTCACTCGCACTGCACACAGGGATCACTCACACTGCTAACAGGCGTTACTCAGTGCAAGCAGCCCTCAATCAGTGCACACAACACTCACTCACACTGCACACAGGCCTCACTCACACTGCACACAGGCCTCACTCAGTGTACACAGCCTTCAATCACACTGCATACAGAAGTGCTACTGTTGTGGTGCTGAGTTATGCTGTGGTGGTAATCAGTGAACACCAACACAGCAGCACTCATCACCAGCACAGCACCACTCATCACCACAACAGCATTACTCAGCACCACACTAACATCACTCGGCAACACACTAGCATCACTTCACACCACCACAACAGCATCATTCAGCAACACCACAATATCACTCTGCATCGACACAGCAGCACTCTGCACCACCACAAGCACCACTCAACAACACCACCACAGCATCACTTTGCACCAACACAACATCATTCACAAGCGACATATTGACAATAGGCACCACTCACCACCAGTCTAAAATTACACAGAACAACTCAGCACTATTGCAAGCTTCTTTCGTATATAGAGGGCACACAACAACATTGCAAGCTTCCCTACAATACAGAATACAGTCAGCAGCATTGCACCATTTCGAGTGGTGTGTCAAGTGAGCTCAGTGCACAGTTTTACAATACATTTCACCAGGCACACACACACACCACCAGCCATCAGTGCACGCTTTCACCAGGCACACACACCAACAGCCATCACTGCACGCTTTCACCAGGCATACACACACACCAACAGCCATCAGTGCACGCTTTCACCAGGCATACACACCACCGGCCGTAAGTGCACGCTTTCACCACATGTTTCAACGTGGCACAAACAATAACAGATATAAAAGCATGCTTTGTTGCTTTCGAGTAGTGCAGTAGTGTTGATGAATGAGGCTGTTGTTGTGCTAAGTACGGCTGTGGTGGTGCACAGTGATGCTGTGTTGGTGCTCAGTGGTACTGTGGGGGTGCTGAGTGATACTGTGGGGGTGCTGCGTGGTGCATTGGTGGGGCTCAGTGATGCAGTTGTTGTGAGAAGTGCTACTGTTGTGGTGCTGAGTTATGTTGTGGTGGTAATCAGTGAACACCAACACAGCAGCACTCATCACCAGCACAGCACCACTCATCACCACAACAGCATTACTCAGCACCACACTAACATCACTCGGCAACACACCAGCATCACTCCACACCACCACAACAGCATCATTCAGCAACACCACAATATCACTCTGCACCGACACAGCAGCACTCATCACAACAACAGCATTACTCAGCAGACAAACGTCACACAAAGAGAACATGGACAGTGCATACATACTAAGTTTTAAAAAAACAGGAAAACATCACAAAACAAAGGGCAATGCATAGCGGCGACACGAGCCACATACGGGCCAAACACAAGCCAGGTGCGAGATAAAAAAAGAAACAGGGTGCGAGTTAAGGCAAAACTAGAGTACAGGACCCGCATACCAGAACGACACGCGCAAACATGAGTCAATGCATGGCGAAGATACGAGCTAAAGACAAGCCAGTGATAGCATGGA
Organism: Lissotriton helveticus; assembly: GCF_964261635.1. Lineage (NCBI taxonomy): Eukaryota > Metazoa > Chordata > Amphibia > Caudata > Salamandridae > Lissotriton > Lissotriton helveticus. The sequence goes on along the minus strand of NC_136057.1, from coordinate 1,706,007,653 downwards.
AAAGGACACTAAGCAGAGACGAGCCGGACACAAGCCAAGTGCGAGCCAAAAACGAGCCAAGTCCATGATTACATTAACATAACACAAAGGAACTGTATACAATTTAGTGTACAAAATCACAAAGGCACTCTTTAATTATATTAAAAGAAATAGCAATTACCTGTCGATCGTAGCAGCACAGTCAGTGAAGTGTAGAGATCAGACAAACGTCACACAAAGAGAACATAGACAGTGCATACATACTAAGTTTAAAAAAAAATAGGAAAACATCACAAAATAAAAAGGGCAATGCATAGCGGCGACACGAGCCAGATACGGGCCAGACACGAGCCAAACACGAGCCAGGTGCGAGATAAAAAAAGAAACAGGGTGCGAGTTAAGGCAAAAATAGAGTACAGGACCCGCATACCAGAACGACACGCGCAAACATGAGTCAATGCATGGCGAAGATACGAGCTAAAGACGAGCCAGTGATAGCATGGAAAAGGGCACTAAGCAGAGACAAGCCGGACACAAGCCAAGTGCGAGCCAAAAAAGAGCCAAGTCCATGATTACATTAACATCACACAAAGGAACTGTATACAATTTAGTGTACAAAATCACAAAGGCACTCTTTAATTATATTGAAAAAAAAAGCAATTACCTGTCGATCGTAGCAGCACAGTCAGTGAAGTGTAGAGATCAGACAAACGTCACACAAAGAGAACATAGACAGTGCATACATACAAAGTTTTAAAAAAACAAGAAAACATCACAAAATAAAAAGGGCAATGCATATTGGCGACACGAGCCAGATACGGGCCAGACACAAGCCAAACACGAGCCAGGTGCGAGATAAAAAAAGAAACAGGGTGCGAGTTAAGGCTAAAGTAGAGTACAGGACCCGCATACCAGAACGACACGCGCAAACATGAGTCAATGCATGGCGAAGATACGAGCTAAAGACGAGCCAGTAATAGCATGGAAAAGGACACTAAGCAGAGACAAGCCGGACACAAGCCAAGTGCGAGCCAAAAAAGAGCCAAGTCCATGATTACATTAACATCACACAAAGGAACTGTATACAATTTAGTGTACAAAATCACAAAGGCACTCTTTAATTATATTGAAAAAAATAGCAATTACCTGTCGATCGTAGCAGCACAGTCAGTGAAGTGTAGAGATCAGACAAACGTCACACAAAGAGAACATAGACAGTGCATACATACAAAGTTTTAAAAAAACAGGAAAACATCACAAAATAAAAAGGGCAATGCATATTGGCGACACGAGCCAGATACGGGCCAGACACAAGCCAAACACGAGCCAGGTGCGAGATAAAAAAAGAAATAGGGTGCGAGTTAAGGCTAAAGTAGAGTACAGGACCCGGATAGCAGGACGACACGCGCAAACATCAGTCAATGCATAGCGACGATACGAGCTAAAGACGAGATACAATTGTAAAATAGAAAAATAGGAAAACATACACAAACACGAACATCCCAATAAATTGTACACAATGCACAAAAGGCAAATAGTAGTCATGTACATTATTAAATCCACATTTCACAAAATAAACTAGATACAATAAAGTAGAACAACACCAAGAACGCAATATGAAAATATATAAGAAAAAAAGTAGACTTACCTGTATGTCGCTTCAAAACCGTCAGTGAAGTATAGAAATGTCACAAGCGGTAGCCAAACAGGACCCGGACAGTGAATAGCTGTAAATGCCCAATTTTTTTTTTTTAAAACATCTACAAAAAAAAAATAATACATTACATCAACAGACAAAAGTTGCTCTTACCTGTAGAACTTTCCAGAAGATATCGGTAAATGACGTTTACGTGAAAAACGTGCCCCACCCGTGACGTATTAAATTCAAGTACTCCCCGTATTAAATTATGAATAGCACTTTCGTCAAATAAATAAACTACAAATATCAGAAAACTTTTTTAACAAATAAAATTACAGCTAAAAAGCAAGACAAAAAGTAATACACAATATATTAAAAAGCAAGATAAAAATGTATTTATAAAAACAATTACCTGTATGTTGCAGCAACTCGGACATTAAAGTGGAGAAATATCACAATCAGTACACAAACATTAAACACTTACACATTTCTAAAAAATTAAACGTAGATCAGAAACAAAAACATTATTACATTAATTGTAACAAACCAAATTTTCGCTTACCGGTTGAATTTGCAGAAGACATCGGTAAGTGACGTTTACGTAGCCAAACAGGACCCAGACAGTGAAAAGCTGTAAATGCAAAAAAAAAAATTAAATAACATCTACAAAAAAAACAGAAATACATTATATCAACAGACAAAAGTTGCTCTTACCTGTACAACTTTCCAGAAGATATCGGTAAATGACGTTTACGTGAAAAACGTGCCCCACCCGTGACGTATTAAATTCAAGTACTCCCCGTATTAAATTATGAATAGCACTTTCGTCAAATAAATAAACTACAAATATCAGAAAACATTTTTAACAAATAAAATTACAGCTAAAAAGCAAGACAAAAAGTAATACACAATATATTAAAAAGCAAGATAAAAATGTATTTATAAAAACAATTACCTGTATGTTGCAGCAACTCGGACATTAAAGTGGAGAAATATCACAATCAGTACACAAACATTAAACACTTACACATTTCTAAAAAATTAAACGTAGATCAGAAACAAAAACATTATTACATTAATTGTAACAAACCAAATTTTCGCTTACCGGTTGAATTTGCAGAAGACATCGGTAAGTGACGTTTACGTAGCCAAACAGGACCCAGACAGTGAAAAGCTGTAAATGCAAAAAAAAAAATTAAATAACATCTACAAAAAAAACAGAAATACATTATATCAACAGACAAAAGTTGCTCTTACCTGTACAACTTTCCAGAAGATATCGGTAAATGACGTTTACGTGAAAAACGTGCCCCACCCGTGACGTATTAAATTCAAGTACTCCCCGTATTAAATTATGAATAGCACTTTCGTCAAATAAATAAACTACAAATATCAGAAAACATTTTTAACAAATAAAATTACAGCTAAAAAGCAAGACAAAAAGTAATACACAATATATTAAAAAGCAAGATAAAAATGTATTTATAAAAACAATTACCTGTATGTTGCAGCAACTCGGACATTAAAGTGGAGAAATATCACAATCAGTACACAAACATTAAACACTTACACATTTCTAAAAAATTAAACGTAGATCAGAAACAAAAACATTATTACATTAATTGTAACAAACCAAATTTTCGCTTACCGGTTGAATTTGCCAGAAGACATCGGTAAGTGACATTTACGTAGCCAAACAGGACCCGGACAGTGAAAAGCTGTAAATGCAAAAAAAAAAATTAAAGAACATCTACAAAAGAAACAGAAATACATTATATCAACAGACAAAAGTTGGTCTTACCTGCAGAACTTCCCAAAAGATATCGGTAACTGACGTTTACGTGAAAAACGTGCCCCACCCGTGCCGTATTAAAATCAAGTACTCCCCGTATTCAATTATGAATCGCACTTTCGTCAAACAAATAAAGTAGAAATATCGCAAAACAATTTTAACAAATGAAATTACAGCTATAAGGCAAAACAATAAATAATACACAATATAATAAAAAGGTAGAGAAAAATATTGTTAAAAAAAAAAGCTTACCTGTATGTCGCAGCAACTCGGGCATTAAAGTGTAGAAATGTCACAAACAATACAAAAATATTAAGGGGCTCATTAGGATGGCGGACGGAAGAGCCACCGCGGCCCTGAAGTAGGCGGAAAAAGCCTTTTCCGTGTCCGCCTGCCGCGGATACTCCGTCCGCCATATCAGGATAGGAAAACGTGTCCAATTTCCGTCCGCAACGGAAAAGCACGCACCGCCGCCGAACTACACACGACCACGTGGCGGACGGAACACATCCGGAGGCCCCGCCGTACGTACTGACGTCTAAGACCGTCCCCCAAATCAAGATGGCGGAAAATACACATAAAACCGCAGCGGAAAAACAACCTGTCTGAACACGGCGGAATCCCCACAGCGAACGTAGGTGACATAGCAGAGATACCCACCGCAAGCAGACCACCACCATGGACCCAGCGCTACACGCTTTCCCGATGCTCTTCGCGATCCACCACGTCCTAGTCATGGCCCACTATCGACGACGACGCAGGTAAGGCACAAACCATTGGCTGTCTGGAGGGGAATACCAGCAAGGGACGTGACGTAGGGAGGGGGAGTGTCATGTTACCGAAACCACTGATGAGAAGCAAATACGAATACACATTTGTAGTACGCAAGCAGGAATGACAACGACAGACCACGAGACTTGATAGACTACCTTTATTGTACAAAATAGGGGTATAATCACAGTGTATGCGTGAGCATGGGCAAAGTGGGCACCAGAGCAGCTACATCATTGGCAGTTAACGAGAGGGCAGAATGCAGTATCAGAGCATCAACAGGGCATTGTGGAGTACAGAGCAGGTACATCATAGGCAGTAAACGAGAGGGCAGAATGCAGTATCAGAGCATCAACAGGGCATTGTGCAGTACAGAGCAGGTACATCAGAGGCAGTAAACGAGAGGGCAGAATGCAGTATCAGAGCATCAACAGGGCATTGTGGAGTACAGAGCAGGTACATCATAGGCAGTAAACGAGAGGGCAGAATGCAGTATCCGAGCATCAACAGGGCATTGTGCAGTACAGAGCAGGTACATCATAGGCAGTAAACGAGAGGGCAGAATGCAGTATCCGAGCATCAACAGGGCATTGTGCAGTACAGAGCAGGTACATCATAGGCAGTTAACGAGAGGGCAGAATGCAGTATCAGAGCATCAACAGGGCATTGTGCAGTACAGAGCAGGTACATCATAGGCAGCACGTGAGAGGGGCTAAGTGCATCAACAGTCCATTGCACAGAGCAGGTCCATCAGAGGCAGCACGTGAGAGGGGCTAAGTGCATCAACAGTCCATTGCACAGAACATGTCCATCAGAGGCAGCACGTGAGAGGGGCTAAGTGCATCAACAGTCCATTGCACAGAGCAGGTCCATCAGAGGCAGCATGTGAGAGGGGCTAAGTGCATCAACAGTCCATTGCACAGAACATGTCCATCAGAGGCAGCACGTGAGAGGGGCTAAGTGCATCAACAGTCCATTGCACTGAACAGGTTGATCAAAGGCAGCACATGAGAGTGCAGAATGCAGTATCAGAGCATCAACAGGGCATTGTGCAGTACAGAGCAGGTACATCATAGGCAGTAAACGAGAGGGCAGAATGCAGTATCCGAGCATCAACAGGGCATTATGCAGTACAGAGCAGGTACATCATAGGCAGTTAACGAGAGGGCAGAATGCAGTATCAGAGCATCAACAGGGCATTGTGCAGTACAGAGCAGGTACATCATAGGCAGTAAACGAGAGGGCAGAATGCAGTATCAGAGCATCAACAGGGCATTGTGCAGTACAGAGCAGGTACATCATAGGCAGTAAACGAGAGGGCAGAATGCAGTATCCGAGCATCAACAGGGCATTGTGCAGTACAGAGCAGGTACATCATAGGCAGTTAACGAGAGGGGAGAATGCAGTATCAGAGCATCAACAGGGCATTGTGCAGTACAGAGCAGGTCCATCAGAGGCAGCACAAGTACGTGTCCCTACCAACCCGTCACAGGAACCACAAGAGTGCCACGCAGTTCTCAATGGACACACCATGTGAAATAACATTTGAGTGAAGTGTTCAGCACCTCACATCACAGAATCAGGGGGACTGCGTGAACTACCTGCCTCGGACACACTGGAAGCACCAGCAACAGGAGTGTGAGACACAGCCACAGCCCGAGTGACACACACATGGGCCACGGACCCAGACACACTGGCAGCACCAGTAACAGGAGTGTGAGACACAGCCACAGCCCGAGTGACACACACATGGGCCACGGACCCAGACACACTGGCAGCACCAGCAACAGGAGTGTGAGACACAGCCACAGCCCGAGTGACACACACATGGGCCACGGACCCAGACACACTGGCAGCACCAGCAACAGGAGTGTGAGACACAGCCACAGCCCGAGTGACACACACATGGGCCACGGACCCAGACACACTGGCAGCACCAGAAACAGGAGTGTGCAATACAGCCACAGATGTAGTCACTGACACGTGACCCACTGACCCAGACAGACTGCCAGCACCAGAAACAGGAGTGTGCAACACAGCCACAGATCTTCTAACTGACACGTGAGCCATAGACCCAGATACACTGCCAGGACCTGCAACAGGAGAGGGCACAACTGAGACTGTGCCACTACATGATGCATGACAGCCAACAACAGACACAGTGCCACCATCTGATACATGAGAGTCAACTGCACCAGCGCCACTGGGACAACTGAAATGATGAGCCACAGGGCTGTATGGGCCAGGAGGCAGGGTGGGCCTGGGAGCTGGGGATAGCTGACCTTGAGCCAAATCGGGGTTGGCAGGTGTCAATGGTGTGTGTCTGCGTTTCTTAGGGATGTGTGAGTGCACCCTGGACAGGACAGGACTGCCAAGTGGTGGGGACTCTAAAGAATCACCACCCACCATAGGTGGAGCATCTGCAGCCGGGGATCTGGTTTCTGGGGACGTGCTGGAGCCTGCTTGTCGTTTGCTCTGTGCCTGCCGCCTGGACTCGGAATCATGTGTAATGGGGGATGCAACAACAGGGGACACCCTCCTCTGCTTCTGACTGGCCTGGATGGGAGTGGAGGTATGGGGGGACTCCGCCGCGGAGACATCTGTTTGGCGTTCAGTAGAAAACATCAGCCTCAGTGCAGCCAGGGGTGAAGTATGCCTGTCCTTGATTGCGCCATTGTCCATGCTAGATGCCTTGTCCGTAGGATGTGCCTTATCCTTAGGTGGAGTGTTGTCTCTGGATGTAGCCTGTGCCCTGGTCGCCGCCCTGTTCCTGCCAGCAGACTTGTCGTCTGTGGTGCACCTGTCTCCAGTAGACACCTGCTCTCTGTGTGTGTCCCTGCCCTTGGGAGATGGGCCTTGCTCTGCTGTGGGCCTGCCCTTGGGAGTCTCCCTGCTCCTAGGAGGTGCCTTTGTCTTGTCACTGTCCTTGGGAGTGTCCCTTTCCTCTGCTGTGGGCCTGCCCTTGGGAGTCTCCCTGCTCCTAGGAGGTGCCTTTGTCTTGTCACTGTCCTTGGGAGTGTCCCTTTCCTCTGCTGTGGGCCTGCCCTTGGGAGTCTCCCTGCTCCTAGGAGGTGCCTTTGTCTTGTCACTGTCCTTGGGAGTGTCCCTTTCCTCTGCTGTGGGCCTGCCGTTGGGAGTCTCCCTGCTCCTAGGAGGTGCCTTTGTCTTGTCACTGTCCTTGGGAGTGTCCCTTTCCTCTGCTGTGGGCCTGCCCTTGGGAGTCTCCCTGCTCCTAGGAGGTGCCTTTGTCTTGTCACTGTCCTTGGGAGTGTCCCTTTCCTCTGCTGTGGGCCTGCCCTTGGGAGTCTCCCTGCTCTTAGGAGGTGCCTTTGTCTTCTGACTGGCCTTGTCCAAGGTACAGTCCATGGACATGTGAGTATCCCTTGCCTTGGGAGTACCTTTTGTGTTGAATGCCTGTGTAGCCCCTGAAGGCATGTCCCCCAACAACACTTGTGGATCCTGTGTGTGTACTCCAGTGTATCTGACTTTGTCTACGTGAACAGATTTAGCTGATCTAGGGGATGGGGTCTGTGCCCTGCGTGCCCTGACGTGCTGTCTGACGCTGCTTCTAGTGCAATAACCTGTATTTGAGTCCTGCTCAGAATAATCACTACCCCCTGAGACATCCAGTGGTGTAGATGGGGAAACAGAAGTAGCACCCTGTTCATGCGACTGTACTATTGCAGACGACACACTGCTTGCCAATGACTGCACTGTCCTGTGTAGACCTGCAAGATCGCCATGCATCCCTTCCATGAATGCCACCACCTGCCCCAACTTCCTATCATGGTCCTGGAAAGCATTTGTCATATTGGTCTGCCCCACACACAGCTGTCGCAGCAGATCAACGGCCTCAGCACACAGTGTATTTTGGGTCACCGTGGCAGGGGCAGCGGTGCCTGCACCGAACGCCACTCTGCTCCCCCTACTCCTCCGGCCACGAACAGTACATGGTGCAGTTGGCGGAAGTGTGGGCCCTGTGTGCTGTCTTCCGACAGAAGGTGATGAGTGCCCACTCCCAGTCTGTGACAACAGTGCAGGCTCACCAAGAGTGTCCGACGAGGAGGACGATGGTGTCTCCACATGCGAGTCCTCAGGGACGGTCCTGTCCCCCTCTCCGGCGCTGGCCTCCTCTGTGTCAGTCTGCGTGTGTGCGAAGTCTGAGCCGGACTCATTTCCTCGACTACTCTCCACCGTCTGTGGCTGAGTGTCCTCTGTCATAGCTGAAATGCACATGAAAGATGTGTGAGTCATGGGCAGACTGACGTACAGAAGGACCAGGATTGCCAAATTACATAGCTGACAAAGATTTTGTAGCCCCCATCCTGCACACGGCCCACCTCTACCAGTCATCCTCACATTTCCTGCCATGGGGCCATGGACCACTAGGGGATGTGCTTCAACACTCAACTACTAAGCAAGTGGCGTGTCAACATGGCGGACCTGGATGTCAAATGACAACCACCCAATGGGACCAAAATGGCATCACAGAGATACATACGCAACACGGAACTCTATACTGTGTCTGTGCACCAATACATGCATAGTACTCACAGGTTTCCTACACAGACAGTATGCTCACCGCTAGTTTGCTGTTGATCGGCACTCAGACGTTCGGCCAGTTCAGGATGCGTCACTGCAATGATACGGTGCATGAGAGGGGTCATGGAGCGTCGGGCCAGACGGGGCGTCCTTGGAATCATGCCCAGTGTTACTTCCGCTACATTCTTGCTCAGCCTGGAAATGTCGTCCCAGCGTTTGTGGCAGTGTGTATGTCGTCTGTTGCACACCCCCAATGCCCGTACTTCCCGTGCTATGCTCCTCCACAGGTCCTTGCGAAGGTGCAGCTTGACCTACCATGATGGGAGACAAAAGGGTTTAAGTCAGTGGACAGTTGGCCTGTCACACACATAGGGGCAAGACGTAACTGTCAGCAGCCATGCACAATCAGGAACATATGCCTAGCCCACACTACACAGCTAAGATAGAAATAGGCCTGATTATTTGGCCCCCTCATGCACACCAACATGTCCCACACTGCACTTACCACCCATCCTGGTGCGCCGTAGAGGCGTCCATAGTTGCGGAGTACACCGTCCACGAGGACATCAAGCTCCGCGGCGGTGAAGGGTCGAGACCGGATCTCTTTGCCTCTCGACATGGCAAGTTCACGGAGTATGGCACTAGAGCAGCAGTCGGTGGTCAGCTCAGCAGCAGCAGCAGCAGGTCGAGGTGATGGTCACAGGCAGCAGTCGGTGGTCAGCTCAGCAGCAGCAGCAGGTCGAGGTGATGGTCACAGGCAGCAGTCGGTGGTCAGCTCAGCAGCAGCAGCAGGTCGAGGTGATGGTCACAGGCAGCAGTCGGTGGTCAGCTCAGCAGCAGCAGCAGGTCGAGGTGATGGTCACAGGCAGCAGTCGGTGGTCAGCTCAGCAGCAGCAGCAGGTCGAGGTGATGGTCACAGGCAGCAGTCGGTGGTCAGCTCAGCAGCAGCAGCAGGTCGAGGTGAACAGGCAGCACTGGTCCCCAGGGTAGGAAGTGTCATTTTGGCCAACACACATATATAGGGCCCTCAGCACGTGTCAGTGGCATACGTCGCCAGCAATTGGTCAGCCCTGGAAGCGTGTTCGTGAAATGGGCCAATGACTGGCCCTGTTGTTGCGGTGCACTGCTTCCGCTACTTGCGATTGGCCATATGCGGCCAGCGTCCCTCTTCCCATTGGCTGCATGTGCAGGGACCGTCACGGGCACAGATCGGCAACCGCACGTGCAAGCTTCAGGCACGGATGCTTCAGTTGCAACAATGTTCTATCACTGGCGCCTCCATGGCGGTGCACGTACTCAGCGCGGGGAGGTGCAGGCCTATACACCGTGTAGATGTACTCAATGGACATGCCAGTTCATGACCCCCCTTACAGTCACATTGCATCATCCACCGTACACCGGCCGGAGCGGCCGGGCCTAGGACGGCCGTGCCCGGCCATGTCCACAACCGCCGTGCCCGGCCATGTCCACAACCGCCGTGCCCGGCCATGTCCACAACCGCCGGGCCCGGCCATGTCCACAACCGCCGGGCCCGGCCATGTACACAACCACCGGGCCGGGCACGGCGGTTGTGTACATGGCCGGGCCCGGCGGTTGTGGACATGGCCGGGCACGGCGGTTGTGGACATGGCCGGGCACGGCGGTTGTGGACATGGCCGGGCACGGCGGTTGTGGACATGGCCGGGCACGGCGGTTGTGGACATGGCCGGGCACGGCGGTTGTGGACATGGCCGGGCACGGCCGTCCTAGGCCCGGCCGCTCCGGCCGGTGTACGGTGGATGATGCAATGTGACTGTAAGGGGGGTCATGAACTGGCATGTCCATTGAGTACATCTACAGGGTGTATAGCCCTGCACCTCCCCCGCTGAGTACGTGCACCGCCATGGAGGCGCCAGTGATAGAACATTGTTGCAACTGAAGCATCCGTGCCTGAAGCTTGCATGTGCGGTTGCCGATGTGTGCCCGTGACGGTCCCTGCACATGCAGCCAATGGGAAGAGGGACGCTGGCCGCGTATGGCCTTTGGGAAGTAGCGGAAGTTGTGCACCGCCACGGCGGCGCCAATTATGTTATCTTGTCAGACGCTGCACCGTGATGTGTTGTGTGCAGTTGCGTCATGAGGGTTGTGAGCGTGATAGGGAAAGGTCATATGTCATACAATATAGCATGTGTGTCCATACTATGCCCATCGGTCGGCACACAATGGGCAACAGATGTGCATTTGTACGTGTTGACGTCGGGTGTGACCCTACAGACGTTCTTACATCTTCACAACTACACAGTACATCACGGCTGTATGGCCAAATTATGCATCTGTTGTCAGTGTCTTGTTCTGGCGAGGTGACTACAGTGGTGGTGGTACACATGCATTCCGTGTATGTGTTTTGGACGTTGTGTCACCATGCATGTAATTACCGTATGCACAACATTATTGGTGTTGGCATTTGTGCTTGATGACATGGCGTGTGTATAATTATCGTTTGTGTGCATGCAGTTGCATGTGTGTCTGTGATGTGGCTACTAAACATTAGGGTGAAGACTGAAGTTTTGTCAGTAAGGTTCACATGTGATGGAGTTGTACACGTATGCGTCGTTTGTAAGTTGACCTAAGTTACATCTCTCTCCCACACAAGAGGGCTCCAAATGTGCATCGCCCATACACTGTGCTGGAGGATATGGTTGACGAGGAGGTGATTCGGAAATTCCGGCTGGATCGACGTCGGTTGCTGGAGCTTGTGGCTCAATTGTCTCCTCATCTGCAGCCACGTAGGACGTATCCTGGGTCGATTACACCCACTGCAAAGGTCATGGCGGTACTACATTTCTTTGCTACTGGCACATTTCAGTACACAGTTGGACATGCCGGGGGGATGTCACAGGCCATGTTCAGCACGGTTCTTCGGGATGTCTTAACAGCTATGATGCTGTACAAGAATGACTACATACATTTCCCACGGCCGGAAGAGTTGGCAGCAGTCAAAGCTGACTTCTATGCACTGGGCCACATACCTCACGTTGTGGGTTCAATTGATGGCACACACATCGCTATCATTCCACCACGGGCACGGGAGCAAGTTTTCAGGAATCGCAAACACTTCCATTCGCTGAACGTGCAGGTGGTGTGCCTGGCAAACAACATCATCTCCCATGTGTGTGCAAGATTTCCTGGCTCCGCACATGACGCCCACATCATGCGGAGCAGCATTGTCCCACGACTCATGGCAAATCTGCGACCCGGTCAAGCGTGGCTTGTTGGTGAGTGTGCAGTGGGGACTCTTGTGATCTCTGTGTTGCATGGGGTACCCACCATATCTTGTTGTGATGTTTGTGTCTGTCATCCCCCTACATAGGCGACTCGGCGTACCCAAACCGGCCCTGGCTCCTCAGTCCCCTACGTAATCCTACAACAGCGGGTGAAATGCGGTACAATGATGCACATGGAAGGACACGGAGAGTCATCGAACGTACCTTTGGACTGCTAAAGTCTAGGTTTCGGTGCCTCGATAAGACCGGAGGGGCCCTGCCTTACTCACCAGGAAAAGTATGCAGGATCGTGATTGCCTGCTGCATGCTCCACAACCTGGCAGTACGCAATGACATTGAACTGCTGTTGGACCCTGAAGACGAAGAAGTTCCTCGGCCTCCCATCCCACCCATGTCGACTGATGAGGATAGTGGTGAGGAGGAAGGTGTGGACCAGAGGCGCCAGCTCATAGATCTCTACTTCCCTTGAATGTGAGTAACTACCTCTAGTGGCGGTTGACAATGCCTCATGTATGTTTGCTGGTGTTGTGTGGATGTGGGCTTCATCAGCTGGGTGTTGTTTGTGATGGTTGCATATGTGTGTCTTCATGTCTTTGGACATACAAGTCTCCATGATGTGTGTGCTCTCATCCCATGCTTTTGTGATGGTTGTCGTTTGTGTAATGTTGCTGTGCATTGTGTTGTGATGTGTGTGAATCTGTTTCCTGACGTGTGTTTGCTGTCTCTGATTTTCCCTAGGTCACTCCCGCAGCGCCATGATCATGTACGACTATGATCCCTGAACCTGTTTACGTCTGTTTCTGAAGGCAATCATGTGAATAAACATGGAGGCAAAACATCATTGTGTGTGTAAGTGCAATTTATTTACAGGTTGTGCTTTTGTGCTGGTGAATATTTACAAGTAAGTGGGGTGGAGGGAGTTGGAGTTGAAGGTAATGGCAGATGAAATGTCCGTGCTGACACCACATTGGGGGTGTCAGGGTAGTCCAGCAGACCAGTGGGAATGATTGTCTGTGGGACAGGATACTTAGCAGGGTGAATGCCTGGCACAGGCAGTGACATTGTCATTGGCGTCCCCTCTTGGAGCGTGTGGATGGCGCTCCAACACTGCTCTCAGCCACTTCCTGCCTCGGCCGGCCCCTCCGTCTCTGAGGTGGAACAGAGTCAGCTGGGAGGGCAGGTTGTTGATGGGCCACATCCGTCGCCAGGGGCACAGGTGGTGGTGGCGGCGGTGGAGGCGGAGGTGACTGTGGCGGTGGAGGCGGAGGTGACGGTGGCGCTACGACAATTGGTGGAGGGGGGGGGGGGTTGTTCCGGCCAACCCATTCCCTCCACATCGTTGCCTGCTGGCCCATGATGTGCACCATCTGGCCAAGGAAGCCAGAGATTTCGCGCAGGATGTTGGTGCTGTCCACTGAGTCCTGGTGTGCACGATCAGCGTTTGCCTGGGACAGGTCGTATGACGCCTGACACCTGGCAAGGGCTTGTAGAGACTGTGCCACTGGATGGGGTAGCTGTCCTTCCTCTGCACGGCGGTGTGTGGCTTGCCTGATTGGCTGATGTCCCGTTGCCTGTGTATGTGGCCCACTCACCCTGCTTGTGTGTGAGGCCGATGGACCAGCGTCGTGCGCTGGGTTATGCTGGGTGGCAAAGGCAGGAGTCGTGGTACTGGTGGTACTGGTGGTACTGGTGGTGGTGGGGACTGTGCAGATCACAGAGACAGGTGTCGCTGGAGTCACACATGCGACGTTGGTCGGTCCCGGGAGTCCCTGTGAGCCAGATGGCCCTGGCTGCGTGCTTGGTCCCGCTCCATCCTCCGCACCGGAGCTGCCTGTGTCCTCGTCACCAGAGAGTCCTGTATGTGTGGGAGGCGAGGCTGGCGGCCGGGTACTGGTTTCCCCAGTCAGTTGACGATCACCTGAGGGACAAGATAGAGCTGGTCAGTAATGTGGACATTACATGGTCATATAGATTTGTAGACATTTCTGTTTCCTGTCGCACACACCCCACCCTCCACCACCACCACCCTCCCCGTGAACATGGGGGCCTGTTGGGAGTTGTAGTTTGGGCCTCTCGCACACCCCACCCTCCACCACCACCACCCTCCCCGTGTACATGGGGACCTGTTGGGAGTTGTAGTTTGGGCCTCTCACACACCCCACCCTCCACCACCACCACCCTCCCCGTGTACATGGGGGCCTGTTGGGAGTTGTAGTTTGGGCCTCTCACACACCCCACCCTCCACCACCACCACCCTCCCCGTGTACATGGGGGCCTGTTGGGAGTTGTAGTTTGGGCCTCTCACACACCCCACCCTCCACCACCACCACCCTCCCCGTGTACATGGGGGCCTGTTGGGAGTTGTAGTTTGGGCCTCTCACACACCCCACCCTCCACCACCACCACCCTCCCCGTGTACATGGGGGCCTGTTGGGAGTTGTAGTTTGGGCCTCTCACACACCCCACCCTCCACCACCACCACCCTAACCCGTGTACATGGGGGCCTGTTGGGAGTTGTAGTTTGGGCCTCTCACACACCCCACCCTCCACCACCACCACCCTCCCCGTGTACATGGGGGCCTGTTGGGAGTTGTAGTTTGGGCCTCTCACACACCCCACCCTCCACCACCACCACCCTCCCCGTGTACATGGGGGCCTGTTGGGAGTTGTAGTTTGGGCCTCTCACACACCCCACCCTCCACCACTACCACCCTCCCCGTGTACATGGGGGCCTGTTGGGAGTTGTAGTTTGGGCCTCTCACACACCCCACCCTCCACCACCACCACCCTCCCCGTGTACATGGGGGCCTGTTGGGAGTTGTAGTTTGGGCCTCTCACACACCCCACCCTCCACCACCACCATCCTCCCCGTGAACATGGGGGCCTGTTGGGAGCCATGTACATGTTTGTGAGTTGGTGTCCAACGTGCATGGGTTGGGGCGTAGGAGATGTTTCTTCTCAGTTGTGTGAGCCTGACCATGTCGTGCTGATCGTGGTGCTTGGTTTGTACTCACCAGTCTCTTCTCCTTCGTCAAGTCCGTCTAGGCTCTCTGGGTGTAGTATCACCAGCACCTTCTCCTCCCAATCGGTGTAGGGTATGGGCTCCGGGGGTGTGCCACCGCCAGTATGATTGGCTCTAGCAAAGTTTTTAGCTCGGATGCCCTTCACCCTGGTCTTCAGGTCATGCCACCGCCTCTGAATGTCATGCTTCGTCCTCGGCACAGTCCCCGACGCATTCACCCGAGTGACGATCCTGTCCCACATGTGGTTCTTTTGCGCCACGGACGTCTGCTGGACTTGGGCCCCGAAGATGTGGGGCTCAACACGGATTATTTCATCTACCATTACCCTCAACTCTGTCTCCGTGAATTTCGTTTTTTTTTGGGTGCCATGGTGTGTGGTGCTCAGTGTGTGAGTTGAGTGAGTTGGGGGGTGCAGGTGTGTGGTGTGTGATGTGTAGGATTTGTGTGGTGGGTGTTTGTGTGGTGGGTGTGGTAGGGTGGTGGTTGTGTGTCTTCTATGTGAGTTAGCAGTATCTCGAATAGGGCCTCTTGCTAGCAGCAATGCTGTGATGCAAAGGATTGTGGTAGTGTGTGGGTGTCATTTTATAGTCGTGTCTCAATGGTTGTTGGCAGTCAGGTGGTAGGTGGGCGTGTTGACTAGTGTGCATTATTGGATACTTGGGACGTGTCATGGTGGCTTGTGCTTGGTGTTGGTGTATGGGGGGGGGCGTTGTCAATGTGCGTATGTTTGCTTTGGACTTGCGGTACACTTTCTAACATTTGTTTGCCGCTAGGGATGTTGTGCGTGTTGGCCTTCCGCAGTGATGCTGTGGTTATCGTTGCATTCTTTCCGCCGCGGACGTGGATGGCTGTGCGTTCCGTGGTACGGGCGGATTTATCCTAATTGCGGCCACGGAGTATTCACAGGTATGGCGGTACATGTGTTATTTTCCGCGGTCATTTCCGTCCGCGGCAGTGGTTGTTCAGTGGTTGACAATGAACACAAGCACAGCACCACTCAACAACACACATAAATACCACAAAAACACTCTCCACCACCACAATATTAAAAAAAGAATAACAGATTAAATCTGCAACACCACTGCACCACTAACAACAAACACAGCATCAGTAACTACCACCACAACAAAAATCAGCACCACCACAACTACATTCAACACCACAGCAACACTCATAAGTCCACCATCCAAATCCAAAACAACAAAACAACAGCAAACTCAAAAATCACAAAAAAATTACAATACAAATCAAAGGCAACCCTAAAACAAAATTGACATAAACAATCTAACACAACACTCCAAATCCACCCTCAAAATACAATCTCCAACTACTACCTCAAAATCCACTTCACCACTACAAATTCACACTCAAAATCCAAACTCAAACACCAGCATCAAAATCTACACTCATTCAATATATCGGCATACACAGACACACAACACTACTACACCGCCCTCTCTCTAACACTATACCAACATCACTCGCTATACCAGCCTAAATCACTCTAACGCCTTCTATAATTACATGTTTACCTGTCTTCACCCGTACTAATCTTATGATCTATTCCAGAACTTCATTCTTTAAGTCCCAGTTCTCAGCAAAGATGCAATGTCTCAATATTTAAAGCTTTATTACTAAAGTAAAAAAAATATATTATTACACTTTTGATATTGATTTTTTAACAAAAAAATAAAACAATAAACATAATCTTCACAAAATCAGATTACAAACGTTTAATATAGTGCCATTATAAATTACAATAACTATTAGGTAAGTATTAATTACTTTTAACATTTAAAAGCCGGACAGCCGGCTCGCACAGGGCCAGATTCGGCAAATCTGGCTCTTTGCGAGCGCTTTCATTACATTTGGGATTCATCATCCCAAATGCAATATTCGCAAAATCTGAAATCGCTAAATTGCGAGGAATTGCATTTAAGGAATCTCTATTTGAGATTCCTTAAATGCAATTCATGAACCAATTTAGAATTGCGAATTCGCAATTTTTGGCCACTATTTACCGCGAAGTCTGACTTCGTGGTAAAAAGCGAAAAATTGGAAAAATGCGCTTTAGTGCAATTTTCTAACTTGGATGTTACACACACACATGTCCTTTGGACATGTGTGTGCGCAACACCAGTGTAAATCACCATTTCAGGGGTGCTACAGGGTGTTCTTTGGACACCCTGGCACCCTTGAAATTGCTTTCTTATTTGCGATTCGCTAATTGCAAATCGCAAATAAGGATTAACTCCCCATTCATTCCTATGGGCCTATGGAGTCATTCCTTAATTGCGATTAGCAATTAGCGAATCGCAAATAAGGAAGATGTAGAAATCGCTATAAATTTTAGAATTTCTACATGCATCCCGTTTTGCGAATCTTTAATAGCGATTCCTTAACAATCGCTATTAAGGACTTGCAAAAGAGGAGCATGATGAATCTGGGGGATTGTGATTATAAAAAAACAAAAAACATAATTTTGCTACTTTAAAAACGTCAACATAAGTTAAAAAATTAATACATTTGCAAAACCAATAGCTCCAACTTTCCTACTGCGAGACCTATTGGCAACGCCAGTGCTTGTTTTTGTTTTAATTATTGCTTTATAGACAAGCTTGGTCAAAGCCAACAACTCACCACTCACATTATATAGGCAAGACCTGCTGGCTTTGCCAGGGTTTATATTGATAAATAATCATCCAGGGATAGGTCATTCTGGGAGTTCAGATGCCTTAACTGAAGTGGAAGGGAGGAAGTCTCCTGTGCTGTGACTGCGATGGGGGAAGGGGACAGACAGATCAAATCAGCTTTCTTGCCATGGTGCCTGCTGCCTGAAAAGAAATGTAAATGTATGCAACTTGTAAATCTACAAATGTAAAGGCTGCTTAGTAGCTATTATAGACTTTAATTGATGGAGTTCACTTAAAGCTTCATGATTGCAAAGATGTACACTTCTCTAGATAGATAGATAGATAGATAGATAGATAGATAGATAGATAAACTGAGATAATTTTTTATTGTTACAAGTTATTTAAAACCATCACAATATAAAAACTGCAAACTGCTTAAAAGTGATGAAACAGTGCAAAAATATAATATAGCTTGTTCAGTTCGTCCATTTAGCAACCCATGACAGCCATGGTCTTCCAGCCGCACTATAGACTCAATTGCGAGCCTGATCCACCAAAGTGCAATGTGCAGTGTTATACAAAAAAGGGATTAGGACACATTTCAAGCCCAAGGCTAAAAAGGGCTGGTTGATGTATTAAGGGCAACTAAAAGTCAAGTGGGATGACCTGCAGTGGGCTGGTTGGATAAAAGAATTAAAAACATTTTCTAAAGGCCTAGCCAATTCAATGTAATCCTCATGGAATTGTAAGTCTTATAAAATAAGGAGAAGATAACTACTCAATCCTTACAAGAAAGGTTTGTTAGACTTCCAAGGGATCAATAGAGACCAGATGATCAATTAATAGATTATTATTGGTAAAGTGCATTGTGCAATACAAGCGGGAAGCTTTTCTACAGAGCATCAGGTGACTAAAATGCAATTTTAACCTTCGACTGATAAGGTGCCACTGCAACCAACTTGGCAAAATTTTTATAGCTGTACTCTGCTGGTCAGATTCTTTTGCAGTGCAGGGTGGACAAACCAAAGCCGCCCCCAGCTGATTAGACTTTGTCAGTTGACAGGCGCAATAAGATCAAGCTGGCAACGCTGCGGCCAGACTGAAACTGAGGTAAACGTTTATGATTTGGATACAATTAGGTGAGGCTGCAGCTTCATGCAGAAATCCATTTTGGCTATGGTATGAGTACCTGTTTTTGAAGGTGAAATCAAGGAACAAAGTGAGGTCCAGCTAGAATGGGTAGAATGGATAACAACTCTCCGGCGGGTAGAATGGGTAGATTCAGTGCTTCTCTAAGGAATTTCACATATCTAACTCATAGCTACAGTTCTATATCGCTCAGACATGCAGTGATGGCCGTGTTGAGAGGTATTGTAAGGGTGTTACGAGGTGAGCTGTGGAGTGTGTATCCTTTTAATGGAAAGTTATAAAAAAAAGCATTGGCAAAGCCATATATCTCGCCTACGCAAGATATTAACTTTGTCCATTTTTTTTAGCTATGTTGTACAGCAGTGAGGCTGCTTTGCAGCATGGTTGAAAGTTTAGTTTTTAAAAGTGCTTTGACACAGCCAGCACTTTTTTTTGACTGGGGTAGAGAGGGCGGGGCATGAGGCAACACGGAGGGCGGGTTGGGGGGATCGCTGTGACTTGACCAGCAGTGTCCATTGTAGGAGAGTAGGGCCTTCTTCCTATGGTTACCGCCACTTTTTGCTGTGATTCTCTGGTTTTTCGACTTTAGTGTGGCTGTGGACCTGCTAATCAGGCCCAAAGCCCAGCTGTTCTCTCTCTAAATTGATACCATGTACTTTAGGTACATACCAGATTGGTTACTGGGTCACCCTTGTGAGCCCCTGTATAGTGTACCATAGATACCCAGGGCATAGGTGCACCCTGGGCCTACCAGGGGCTGCAGCATGTATTGTGCCACCCCTGGTTTGTCTTCCAAACTGACACCACAGGTCTGTTCACACAGCCTGGGTAAGGTGGTGTAATCACCCCTTACTTAGATATAGTATATCTATATATACATAAAGACACATATATACCTATGTCACTCCAATGCCAGGCCGTAACAATCCTGGAGGCAGAGTGCTTGGTTTTATGTGAGTGGGTGCCCTAGCATGAGCTGAGCCCCTCTGCAGCTTTCGGAACCATCTCTTTATAGCTGTTCTATGATATGGCCATACATATACTCTTAAGTGCATTCTAATCCTTGCGGTTAATGCTAACTTTGGCTTTATCAAAACATGTTGTGTAAGGTGTCAAACACTTTGAAATACTACACCCCCGCCAGTTCTGGCATTGGGGTTGTAGCATGGGTTGTAGCATTCCACCCTCTAGAGGTAGAAGACATGTAGTTACTGGTAAACCCGGTTAAAGTTAAACAGAGCCTCCGCATCATAAAATGGATGCTGCTGCCACAGACACGAGTCTGCCCTCCTGCCGCTGGACGAAACTCCGTCAGAGGAGGCCTGGACAATAGGTTTCCTGTCCCGGGAGGTGCTGGCACCTCCCCAGACAGGCTTTAGTGTATTGCAGCAGGGAGGGCTGCATTCAGTGAATGCATTCCAGACACTGCCTGGGGCACACAAGGTGCTCCATACAATTCCCAGTTCAAACTGGTTGCTGGGGCACTCTGCCCCAGCTCTGGTGCGCAACTGGACAAAGGGAAAGGGGTGTAACCACCCACTTCCCAGGTCCACTCATAGGAGGGACCTTAAAGGTAGTCCAGCCCCTAAACTTAGTATAAGTATAGGAACCCAGTCACTAGGACTTTAGATTACCCTGGACGAAATTCTGAAACATATATCCTGGACCTTCGACATTCCATTTCGACTGGAAGACGGAAGATATCTCCCTTGTGGTCATGGAGTGACCACCCTGTTCAAACAGGCACCAACAGCAACTTTCCCGGTCTGCATTGTCGAGGCTCCCGCTGGATCCCAAAGAATCTGAGACACAAGACACAGACTTCCAGACATCTCTGACCCCGATCTTCGCTCCCAGCAAAGCTGAGACCCGTGGCGGACACGAGAGACGTGATAGCGGAACTCCTGGACATCCTGCATTTTGCAAGCTGCACCTACTTCCCGAGGTATCTCGAAGTTGTGCATTGGGGTGCTTGAAGCCCCAGATCCGAGCACCATTTGCACCGAAGCTCAGAGGCCCCCACTCTACGAGTGTCCCGTGGGCTCCGCTTTTGTATTTCAGCTCGACGGGTCTTCGCGGTTCCTTGCCCATTGGCTAGTGAGCCCCCCGAAGACTTTACTTTGAATCTAACTTTCTTTCCTTATTGCTCCAGGCTTGCTCCAACTTCCCTGCAAAGGAGAAGTTCCTCAGACCTTGCTGGTCTGCACCGAAGCCCATATCGACTTCCTGCGTGTGTTGCGTTTGCCAATGCTTGTTAGGTCCAATCCGGATACCGACGCCGCAGTCAACTAGATCCTTTGTGGGACAGCTCGAATCCAGCTCCTGGTTGTCGTCGACACCTCCTGGTCCTCGTGGCTGAAGAGACAAGCTTCACCTCCTCACCTGAAATCACCCGACATCTGGTGGCATCTTCCTATCGCCGCCCTGGTCACTGGCAAGTGACCCAGACTCTGTCCCTTCTGCTTTCAGGTTCTACAGATCTTCGATCCACCCTTGGATCCACCCGGACACTTTTCCTCTGGTCGCCTGCAGCACTTCTTTGCAGATCTCCATTGAAATCGACGACGAAACCCGACACCAAAAGAGACCTATGCACCCGGCTTCCGTGGGTGAAGTAACACGAGTACTCTGGTAGTCTCGAGGGTATTGGCCCTCCTAGTGTCTAAGTCCAAAAAGGTTCCATCGTAGTTTATTTAGAAGTATCCTTAAATTGTACATTTGTAACTTGTTCGTTTCCCATAGAAAGTCAATGGTAACCCGCGGCTGTGTTTAGTCACTGCACGCGGCTCCTGTGGGCCTCCTACATCCTAACCTTTGGTTGTTTAGAGTAGCCCCAGCGATTCCACAGGCCCCAAGCCTGCTTTCTAATTCTCATGTGGTTCTTATACCACTATTTTAGTATATGGTTTGTGAGACCCCTAGAGCAAAACGTATACTGTGCAACTTATCATATGCTAATTAAGTAACTTGTATTGTACTTCTACCTCTGACCTCATAAAGAGTGCAGAGGGGTTGTGTTTAGAATAAGTACCTATATATTTGATATATATACCTTGTGTGGTGTGCTTTCATTTGGTACTCCAATGATTATACTTGGTAAAACAACTCGCTTAATTCGCTCTCTGAAGTCTTAGCCTGAAGACTGCTCGTCACTGCTACCCCTAGGATAGCTTTTTATAAGGTTGACTTTACAACCACCATCAATAAGGGTCGATTAGACTGGTGCAAGGTGCCCACAAGAACTAGTGGACATCAAATGCCAGGCTAACTTTTCACATCCGTATCATAGCACTTTTTTTGTTATGCTGTATGGTAGGCTTGACGGGAAAAGAAATTCAACTGGGTACAGTCAGCATATTACTTAAATGTTTATTGTGGACGCCCATGTTTTTTAAGTTTAAATAAACTATATTAATAAAGATCTTAAACCTAAATCTTGTTGATCATATAGTGGCAGCCTATCTTATACTGTGTGTAATGGAAGTTTAAAATAATGACTTACCTATTCACAGTGCTTTCTATCACAGGCTTGGACCTCTTAGCACTAAAAATAAACAAATCACTATTCCCTCCTGCACCATCCAGGAATCCATTGTGTGGCTCTCTGGTTACACACACAGACCTCTTCAGTGATCATGTTAACCAATAGAGGTGCCATAAAATAGTGCATTTCACACTGATTAGTTTAACTTGCATTTCTTTTTCATTTATTTATTTATTTATTTAAAGCTTGTAATACGCGACAGCTACCCACAAGGGTTTACCCGCACTAGAAGAAATAGAAAGCAATGAAGCACAGAAAGATGGTAGGTTATTGGTTGAAGAGCCAGGTTTTGATGGCTTTGCGAAAACGAGCATAACAGTTCTCGGAGCGAATGTCAAAAGGAAGGGAGTTCCAAAGTGTGGGCCCTAAAAACGAGAACGACCTACCGCCCATTCTAGACAATCTGTACTTGGGCACACAGAATAAGTTTTGTGAGGAGGAACGGAGAATAGGTTTTGACAAGAGATTGCAAGTAACTGGGCGCATTCCCAGCCTTGATCTTGTGCATGTAGCTCAAGGCTTTAAATTTCACTCGGCTCTCAACTTTAAGCCAGTGAAGGTCTCGGAGACGTTTTGTGATGTGGGCAGTTTTATGACAGCAACAAATCAAATGTGCAGCAGCATTTTGTGCTAGTTGGAGTCGTCTCGTGACTGCCTTGGTCGCCCCCAGGTAGAGTATGTTACCATAGTCCAACCGAGAGGTCACCAAGGCGTTCACTACGGACCTCCGGGTATCAGTTGGCAGCATCCCCAAAAATTTTCCTCAGCCAGCGTAGAATGGTGAAACAAGTGGCGGCCACTTTATTGGCCTGGCATTGCATTGTGAGGCCATTGTCTATGATCACACCCAGGTTGCGCACTTGCTCAGAGGGGGATGGAAGCGGGCCAATCTCAGATGGCCAATGCCTAGAGCTCCAGAGGTCTTGTTTTTGCCCAAGGATCAGGACTTCCGTCTTCCCTCCATTCAGTTTGAGCAGGTTTAGATTCATCCATCTGGATATATCCCTGAGGCCAGACTGAAGGAGGGAGGTGGGGGCCTGGTCTGATTGTGATAGGGAAAAGACAATTTGCGAATCGTCGGCATAGGTAAACAAAGTTAGCCCAGCACGTTCCGCAATGTAGGCCAAGGGAGTGACATAGAGATTAAAAAGGAGGGGGCTGAGAATCGAGCCCTGGGGAACCCCACAAGGTAATGAATGGATTTTGGAGGTAGTCGAGTGTGAACAAATTTGAAAAGTCCGGTCAGTCAGAAAAGATGCCAACCAATCCAAGGCTTGTCCATCGATACCCATGGCGGCAAGGGAACTGAGGAGTATGCTGTGGGAGACAGTATAGAAAGCTGCACTGAGATCGAGCAATCTCAGTGCAGCTGTGTCACCTCGGGCCAACAGAAAACGGAGGTTCTCCGTGACGCCCAGGAGTGTAGTTTCGGTAGAGAAGCCAGGATGAAAACCCGACTGAGAGAAGTGTGATAGGTTATTTGTGACAATGAACTGAGACAGATGGTGATGGATGTGTCTCACCAAGACTTTGGAGAAGGCTGGCAGCAAAGAGATCGGACGAAAATTGGAGAGAACTTTAGGGTCAGCAGTGGGCTTTTTCAACAATGGAGTAACCATTGCATGCTTCCAGCAGGCAGGAACCGTGGCAGTTTTTAGTGAGAGATTAAGTGTAGTGCAGATCGTAGAGAGCTGTGGGAGATCCAGTAGACGCAGTATCGGGATGGGCAAGGGATCGGTAGGTGAGCCCGATTTCACTTTACACAGAATCTCAAGAAGGGCTACGGGGTGCAGGTCAGGCCATAGAAGTAGGGGAGCATAGGCGGGAGTAGAAAAATAGTTTATGACCCCAGGATTCGCGGATGGTATAGGAGAAGTAATACTGTCGCTTTGGTTAGAGATGTCTTGATATATCTTATCAATTTTTGTAATGAAAAACTGGGCAAGCTCATCGCATTTGCTGCTAGACAGGGGCGGAAGTTTGGCTGTGGTGTGAGAACCGGCAAGATTTTTGACCAAGCCAAAGAGTACTTCGGACTTATTTACTGCTTCAGCTATAGTATTGGAAACATAGTTAGCCCTAGTCAGAGCACAAGCTTTGTGGTAACGCTTCAATTCGCTTTTATAAGTAGAACCTGCCGTAAGGGAGTAGTCCTTTCTCCAAATTCGTTCTAGTTTTTTACAATAAGACCTATCCGCTTTTAATGTTTCGTTGAACCAAGGTGCCGGTGTTTTATGGTTTGCCATTTTCTTGTGGGAGGAAGGAAGGCAGATATCAATAGCATCAAGAAGCCTAGAATTTGTTACACCTGCTACTGCTTCCATGTCGGTCGACTTGAACAGGTTAGTAGGAAGATGGGTTTCAGGTGTGAATTATTTTATTTGTAGTTACCAGAAGGTGCTAGACCAATAAAATAGTTATAGAATGTTTTGCTCTTTCTAGCCATGCCTATGACCCCTCCTCCCTCCTCCACGCTCAATGACTCTGCCCCATTGCACACAGAACCTCAGCTCCCATACTTTTGTTAATGCATTGCAACCACTGAGTCTGAGCCTCTATCAGTTAGTACGGGGCTCCTCTGGGAAACATCAATCAGTACAGTGCTGTCTCATTGTGTTGCTGTTTCATTTTTTAAGTCTTAGCCAAAACTGTTTAATTGTACTAAATGTGTATGTATATTTATTTAAAGGGACTTTCAGCCAGCCTTCTTCATCCATTAGACTGTTGCTGTGTAATTAAACAAGATCTTTTGATTTTACTAAAATTATATAAATAATATAGTTAATTATATAGGTTTCTAGCAAGCCCTCTTTATTCACTGGTGAGTTGGTGTGTCATCCATATGTTTGAGATTTTGCCTAGAAAGCGCATGCACTGTCTCTGCAAAACATTTTATTTACATATAGTGGGCTTACAGCCCCCCCATAGATTACCATTGGTTATCTTCAACGTAATTTTCATTTCCTTTGTCCACGTTTCTCACGGTATACGTGGGTCATGTGCTTTTCCTGTGTTTGGCCCTCCCCTGGACCATGGACCAAGTACTTGTGTCCTTCCACGGCTCACATCTTTGGAGAAACTTTTTTGGGGTTAAAGCACTTTATAAGAGTGCTTGTGTTTTCAGTCCATCCCCCATATCCCCATTCATGTAGCTTCTGTTCAGTCCGATCCGCAGTCAAACAATGTAAGCAAATTAGCTCATCCATGACAGCAAATCGGTCCATTGTTGTGGCACAGAATATTTGTATCCTTGTACTATAAAGTGTGAGGTAATTCTGCATGCCTTCCAATAAATAACTCTGCAACATTGTTTCTTGTCCCCAAATATCATTTAACAAGTGAAACATTATTTCTGCTGCTTTATTCTACTTTCTCCAAAATTGAGTGCTCACCAGTGCAGCGCCTCTGTGAAATATTCCAAACCCCAGAGTGACTTCTCTTCAGAGATTAAGCACCCCGTAGAACTTGACCTGAGTCTTTGACATAGGCCTTTGACTGGATCGTGGATTTAGATCGCTTTCTTAGGGACAATATGGAAAGACTCCCACATCAGGTTGTCATTGTAGGAGATTTAAACGTACACCCCTGTGGGAATTCAGCAACCAATAGGCTTAACGGGTTGTACCAGACTCGAAGGCTTTCACTTTGATCATACCCCTCGTGGCAATTCGATGAATGCCTTTATGGATGATTTTGATTTACTTACTGCCATGTCCCAGGTGGATGATCACACCCTCTATGAAACACCTACCTTTAAAGGATGTGCGGGGGGTTCTTACATCGATCATATATTTTATACTAGCAACCTTAGTTCCCATATGTATGACTTTAAAATTTTAGAGAACTCATTGAGTGACCATAATCCTGTTTGTATTCATCTTTGAGGTACGTTCCTCAACGTACAAGAAGAAAGGCTAGACAGTGGGGTTTTAAAATGCATGGACGGTAATAGACGTTTAAAGTGGGAAATGGTGAACTCGGTCCAACTTTATGAAAAGATTAACAGGACATGTAATGATGAGTTATCCACCTGCGTTTCTCCCGCACCATCAGCACAGGAAATCCTATCAGCCTTTAATGGCATAGTCATTAAAGTCGGGGAAATGTTAACAGTACCCTCTACAGGTCGGATTTGCCAAAGTGGTTTGATCACGCTTGCTCTAAGGCAAGCCGTGATCTAAAGTCAGCCCTAAAAGCTAGACCAAGGGACCCGGTAAACACTAGGGCAGCTCGGCTTGTCTACAAAAGGGCTTTGGTTAAACGCAAAGTAGAAGTAAAAGCGTCCATTTGGGAAAACCTGCTAGACCCTGCAACACTTGGTACTAGTACTAAATTTTGGGGTATTATAAACAAACCCCTGTTTGAATCCCCAGGTGATTCCCCTCTAGGCACTAACATATCCGAAGATTGGGTCTCCCATTTTAGTTGTATTTTTAATAGTGATATATCTCAGCCTATATATGACAAAGGTGACCCAGGGACTAACCCCCTGCGCTTCACGATTTGTGAGGTGGAGAAGGGCATCATGGGCCTAACTAGTAAGAAAGCACCTTGGTCCGATGGTCTGCCGCCCGGACCTCTTTAAATCAAGGACATCACTCTGGGCACCCGTTCTCTCTGCTGTATTTAATGCAGCAGTTGACCATGCATGCCCAAAGTCTTGGGGGCTGTCTACAATAGTCCCCGTCTTTAAAAAAGGGGACCGGGGAGGAGCCAAGATGGCGACTGGTACGGACGTGTAGGTTCCCGGCTCCACCAGCTCTCTTCCTCCGCGCTGATATCCTGATCTCTATCCTGGTGATTTGTGGCGGCGGAACGTTCACTAAGCTGTGCTGACCTAAATTGTCTTCCCCCGGACTCTCAACTCGCCCGGCAGCCGAAGATATCTGTGCAGAGACTCCGAGCCCTGACCCCGTGGCTATACTTCCGTCCGTCTCCGAGTAGGGGAGGCATGGGGGCGGCCGGGGTGTCCGTGCGATACCGGTGCTGAGAGGGTGGCGATATCCTCCCGAGACGGACTCCTGATCGCGCTGCCTGCCGTGGAATACTGCGACCTGCGCCCTGTGCCCTAGCGCCTCGTCGAGACGCTCTGCAGATACGGCGTCTTTGTTTGAGGCGGGTGGCGAGCGAGAAGGAACATACGGCCATGTTTAATTGACGTTGGGTGCCTGCTCTCCTGGCCCGGTGTAACGGCCTGCAGCGCTTCGGTTCTCAGTGTCGAGAGCCCGATCGGCATCGATTTAACGGGTTTGGCGCCCTGTATTGCCGACTGGTCACGCCGCACCCGCCTCGGAGATTATTCTGTGACCCACTTCTCATGGCTGTATCTGTTGCTCCGGGGAGCGGGGGAAAGTGCCCGTCCCTGTCTGCGGCTTGGGTCGCCCGGAGTGCGCTGGGGGACGGCTCGCGAATTCCTTCCCGGGAGCATGATGACGAGGGTCTGCAACCACCGTTTTCTTATGGAACTATCCTGGCCGCCCTGTGACTTTCGAGCGGAAATATGTGCGGATTTTTCAGCACTGGGTGACCGCTTCGACATAATGGAGTCTGTTCTACGGCAGGAACGCAGTGTCGGAAGCCAGCCAACTTTGAGACTCTTTCCATCGGAACCTACTGGGGATGCATTGTTTTCTTTTACTCGTGGAGAAGACGTGATTGCCTCTGCCTCCACTGATGCCTGCCACCGGCCGTCCAATAGACTTGCCTGCGACACTTTGTTTCCCCTATCTCCGGGGCCTGCCACACTGTTGCCTGCGACAATGTTTCTACCTCGAGACCGGGACACGCGACTGCCGGCCCCTTCGCTGGATTTCCCCTTGTGGCCTTTGTTCATTGCGCTGGGGAACCTATACTTCCCCGATGGCCTGGGGGAACTGTTTAGTGGGGACAAAGGATTGTATGGTGATCTTCGACGGCCATTTTGTGTAACCATGTTACTGTCCTTCTTTATGCTGCCATTTTGTCTCTTTGTCTTGGTGGGGGCGGGCCTTCTTCATGTACCTCATTTTGGGAAGTCTCCGAGATCTGGCCAGGGCTAAGTTCCTCCTTTTATGTTGCCGGTTGCTTGGTTGGTTGGAACGGGATTGGGATTCTCATACATTTGTTTCAGTCATGCACGGCGTATTGTTTTTCCCCACCTGTCTCTACATTATTACTTAATTCTGAACTATCGCGGACTGTGTGGGGTAGTCCTTTTGGCTGGTGGGCTGGGACCGTTTGGAATTGCTCCTCCTCCCGCTTCACTTGTTCTTGTGAGAGTTGTAGAATAAGATGGCCTTTTCTCACTCTCATATTTAGGTGTTAGACACGTTATTTTCTTATTTTTCCTTTTCTTCACTTTCTTCTCTTGTGCTGCATTTCGGGTTCTTCAATGGGCGACAGGCACATTGTCGGGGGGGGGGTAGGCCATAGCCTCCGCATTGTTGTAGGGTGGGGGGATAGCTTTAGTTTTCCTTATTTAGTTTCTATGGGCCTTTTTTCTTAACTTTCTGCGCTTTCTTGTTCTATTTTCCGTTCTGGGTCTGCGACAGGGGTTAGTAGGGAGTGGGTGGCGCTGGTGGTGGTACGAGAATGATTCCTGCTATTGCGTTTGTTTTACACTGTATGGCCCCTCTGATGGGGTGCACATCGCTACTGTTGCTATTATTTATGCTGCCTACTCATGTTGTGGAATTATTGTACGGACTCAGTTCTCTTTGCACCTATTCTTCATTGCTTTATATTTGATCCGAAAAACTTTAAACTTTAACCTTTAATGCTCCTTCTCCTTGGCGACTAGATTTCCTCCAATGTAACTGTTATTAATTGTTGCTATACCACCTGAGACCGCTGAGAGACCGCATTGCTAGCACCTATGCTCCAAAGTATTGTGGCCGGCCTGACGGTTGTAGGCCCGTATTTGTTCCCTTTTTCATGCACAATAAAGGTTTTAAAAAAAAAAAAAAAAAAAAAAAAAAAAAAAAAAAGGGGACCGTAACAGCACATCCTGCTACAGGCCAATATCGTTAATCGACTCAGTCGTAAAAGTAGTAGGTGGTGTAATCCTGAACAGGTTAACAACCTGGGCTGACGAAAATAACATAATCTCCCCAATCCAGTATGGCTTTAGACCAGGCCATTCTACCATCTCTCAGTGCCTCAACTTATACATGGTTTTGGGGAAATACACGTTGGCATGTCAGGGCACAGTCCACATGGCTTTTATGGACCTCTCGTCAGCCTTCGACTGTGTCAACAGGGCTAAACTATGGGAGGCTATGAGAAAGATGGGGGTGGAGCAGACCCTGGTAAATTTCTTGGCGGATTTACACCAGGACACCCGAGCTAACGTGCGATACACCCAGGACCTGAAGGTGACCAGGGGATTCAGAGTACACCGGGGTGTAAGACAGGGCTGCATCCTGGCCCCGTTTCTTTTTAATTTATATATTAATAACTTGGAAAACACACTTTTAAAAACATGTGTTGACTATCCCTATGTCGGACGCAAAGGGCTACCTGTCTTACTTTACGCGGACAATGCCGTCTTACTGGCAAGGACCGCAAAAGGGCTTCAATTGCTGCTTGACACCTTTTTTACCTTCATGAAATCCCGGGATCTCTCCATTAATAACTCAAAATCATTTGTTATGAACGTAGGTACAGCACATAACAAGGAGTTACCATTCTATGTAAATGGGGAGAAGATATCCACGACAAAAACTTTTTCATACTTGGGGGTCCTGTTCGATAACCAACTGAAATGGGGCCCCGCTTTACAGAAGAAAAAAGGGGAGATAACACGGGCAAATGCAGCAATTTTTAATTTTGCGAGGAAAATGGGGAAACGGCCAATTGCCGCTCTTTTAAAAGTATATCAGGCCAAGAGTGTGGCAATAGGCTGTTATGGAAGTGAGTTATGGGGGCACACAACTGTTAAGGACTTGATAGTAGTGGAGAACAATTTTATGAAACAGCTCCTGGGGTCCCGAGAGGAACTGCAAACTTCATAGTGCACGAGGAGCTTTCTCCTTATTTAGGTGACATCATTGCACTTCGGCCTTTAACATTCTGGCTGAAGTGCTGGCTAAATAAGGACCTCCCGCTAAACCACCAGCTACTGAGAGAAGCACTGACATGGGATAATCCCGTGGCTAAAATATCTGAAAAAATGTTTCTCCGCACTGGGGCGTCCTGAACTCTTGTCAAACCCCTACTCCATCACTGTAACCGACGTAGAGTCCGTGAAAAACACCTTTTCTCTTTTGCAGCTTTTTCAGCGGGAGGAGGTGGAACTAAAGAAAAGCAGTAATAGAAACTATGTTGTCCTACAGACCACACTAAGCATGGAACCTTACTTAACTTGGCCAATGTCGAGCTTTGACCGTTTCTTGTTAATTAGGTTTCGGCTGGACCTCTTTCATTTGCTGCTAGCTGTTCCAAGAGGCAGCCACCAAGGCCAAGTGCTACCTTCCTGCAGCTGCGACTGTGTGTCTCCGCAGGATTTGGGGCACTTTTTATTTTTTTGCCCTTTTTATGATATTCCCCGGAGGGTTTACCTCAAGCCTCTTCTCAAAAGACTGAACTTTATCCAGGATAAACCCGCCCTTTGTTACCTACAGCTGCTAAATAATGAATGCACTTTATTTGTAATTAGTTTTTTAAAATTAGCCTTAAAATTTAGAGTCAGCATGGATGGTTAACGCTTGAAACTGTTGTATGTATCTTTTAACAGATCAATTGTGTTTTATACCTGGGGTCAAAGTGGTTTTTAATCATTCAGTTTTTATGATGTTTATTAAACTGTGCTTTTATGGTTGTTTTCTGCTAATAACCGAATAAAGATCTTCTGACTCTGACTCTGACTGCATTCCTCTACTCCACTGAACTCTATGCCACTCTTCTCTGTACCACTATACTCAAAAATTCAAATTTCAAAGCTTTATTCGATTATTAAAAACAATCACAAAAGCGGGATACACAGAATACATGATATTAAAACACCAGACTTTTCCTATGCGACACAGCTTTAAGTAAAAAAGTAGCAGTAAAAAAGCAAGTATCAACGGAGTCAAGAGCAAATAACAATTTCATGGCTTGGGGAGTAGTGTACACAGAGTGTTTTATAAAAACAGGTCTAAGATAATAGCGCCGGAGGTGTAAGTAAAAAGGGCAGATAAGCAAAAAGTGCAGAGTGCATTGCCTAGAATGGCCATCACAGGGACAAGGGGATTGGCTATGGAATTTCATCACTGGGAAGGCCACTAGGTTATGAACAATACCAAGTCTTAATCTCGTAAGAACAAACAGATGTGATTGCTTGGTAATAAACTTGAGATACATAGGCATGCCCTGATCCTCCAACAAATTTGAATGATAAAATACAAAGGTTGACATGGAGCCACATTTTGCTTTACGTAAGCTGGATTTAGTCCCAATAAAAATATTTTTAAGTTCTTTTTTGGAGACAGTAACAGCACTGTATGGATCTTTAACAATGTCGAGGTTAAGGATAGTGCTGTAGGAGGAAGAAACATAACTTAGCCAGGGGATTTTGCAGGCTTTGCTCACCGCCGGTGTGTGAGTAGTGTGCAACCCCACCCCCATTTGTAACTTTAAGCTCCCTTGAGCAGCGGGCTGACGAGCCTGGGATCCCGCACCTACGCGCCTGAGTGGTACTATACCTGGCAGATATTGGCAGCCATCGGCAACCCCAGTACACGGCCTATCCCTGCTGATGAGGGGTAATACCCCGAAACACGTGTCCAGGGATGGCGAAGACAGCGAAGATAGCAGGAGATCGAAAGATGATGCATCGCAAACACTTTACTACATTGACCAGAGTCCTTAGGGGCGACACCGCCGGTGTGTGAGTAGTGTGCGACCCCACCCCCATTTGTAACTTTAAGCGCCCTTGAGCAGCGGGCTGACGAGCCTGGGATCCCGCACCTACGCGCCTGACTGGTACTATACCTGGCAGATATTGGCAGCCATCGGCAACCCCAGTACACGGCCTATCCCTGCTGATGAGGGGTAATACCCCGAAACACGTGTCCAGGGATGGCAAAGACAGCGAAGATAGCAGGAGATCGAAAGATGATGCATCGCAAACACTTTACTACATTGACCAGAGTCCTTAGGGGCGACACCGCCGGTGTGTGAGTAGTGTGCGACCCCACCCCCATTTGTAACTTTAAGCTCCCTTGAGCAGCGGGCTGACGAGCCTGGGATCCCGCACCTACGCGCCTGAGTGGTACTATACCTGGCAGATATTGGCAGCCATCGGCAACCCCAGTACACGGCCTATCCCTGCTGATGAGGGGTAATACCCCGAAACACGTGTCCAGGGATGGCGAAGACAGCGAAGATAGCAGGAGATCGAAAGATGATGCATCGCAAACACTTTACTACATTGACCAGAGTCCTTAGGGGCGACACCGCCGGTGTGTGAGTAGTGTGCGACCCCACCCCCATTTGCTCATTTTAAGACAATCTACAATGATCTGTCTAGTAAAATCAGTTTCTGCTTTAGCCCATATAGACCTCCAAACCATTAGGGGTCTCATTCCCAACAGGTCGGTTAAATAGTACAGGCTCGCCTCACTATGACACAGTTCATTGGAAGCCGAGGATGGCAGGCAAAGGAGTCTTTTAAGGAACCCGTTCTCTGTAACTTGGAGTTCCTTATGAGGGCTGTAGCCCCATAAGCCAGACCCATATAGGGCAATAGATACACACCTATGCCTATAAATGTTAAGCATGTCCGGTATGCGGCGGCTACCGAGCTTGGAAGCAAAACGGAAGACTCCAGTGGAGCTCTTAGCCATCCTAGCATTTACATTAGAAAGCTCCTGTGTCCAGGTCCCTTTATTATTAAAAGTCACTCCGAGGTAGCAAAATCTATCCACCACCTCAATTTTTTGATTATTAAAATGAAACTGCTTTATTAAATTCATACGTTTACCACAAGCCATGATATAGGTTTTAGAATTCTTAACTTTCAGCTTTCTGTCCTTGATGAAATCATAAAAATAATTCATTAATTTTTGAAGCCCATTTTGGGTGCGCGAGAGTAATACCGTGTCGTCGGCATAAAGCAAGACGGGCACGTCTTTGCCACCAATCTGAGGGGAGTCAGCCTCAACCTTCTTCAATTCAGATTCTATAGAATTTATAAAAAGGGAAAAGAGCAAGGGGGCCAACACACAACCTTGTCTAATACCAGACTTAACCTCAATTTTCTCTGTACATTCCCCAGCGTGACCAAAGCGGATCTGAGCTGATAATTTACTATAAAGTCTAGCCAGGAAATGTATTATTGCTGGCGGGGCGCCCATACCTAAGAGAGTGGACCATAAAATATTATGGTCCACTAAGTCAAAGGCGCTCGAAAGATCAGCGAAACAGAGAAATAAGGATCCCTGTTTTGCTTTAGTATACTTTCCAATAAGGAGGTCAAGATTAATGCATTGCTCTATTGTCCCTAATCCTTTGCGAAATCCATATTGGGATTCTGCCAAAATTTTGTTTTCCTCTGCCCATTCCTCCAGCCGCACCAAGAGAACCCTACTCATGATCTTAAGGGAGGAATCAAGAAGGGAGATAGGGCGGTAGTTCTTAGCCTCTCCTCTATCTCCCTTCTTGTAGATTGGTAATATTATAGATTCACTCCAAGTAGGTGGGGTACTCTCTAGGACAGAGGCATTAAACACCTGGGTTAAAAGTGGACTCCAGAGTGTCTGGTTGGATTTGTATAGGTCAACCGAGACCCCGTCGGGTCCTGGGGCCTTTCCCCCTTTACTTTGGCTAATAGCCGTGACAACCTCAGGAAGTGAGATGTCCAAGGGCAACTTCGTTCTGGGCAACAGGGTAGGAAGACTAACACTGTCCATCCTAGGCGGATTAAAAATCCCGGTAAAGTGAGCAACCCAGTTTGCCTCACTCACCTGGGCTGACATGATTGGGAGAGCTTCTTTTGCGAGGAAGGGACTATTAACCGTTAACCAAAATAGCCTACTGTCGCGCAGTGCTGAGGCTTGGTTGAGGGCAGCCCATGCTTGTTCCCTTAACTCTTGTTTCCTCCGTGTCAGGTTCTTTTTATAGGTGAGTCTGAGGGATTTAATAACCTCCCTATCTCTGGGGTGTACGGCTAAAGCTAGCTTAAGTTCCCGCAGGGATTTGGTACACATACTATCGAACCACCCCACATTTTCCTTCTTAATTCCGGCTTTGGTGATAGTAAGACAATCTTTTATAACAAAACCTAGCTCCCCAAAATAAGCTATAATACACTCACTAGGGACCTCTGGATCTAGACATTTATAAATTGCGGCAAACCCTGCTTCAATAATTTTCACCTGTAGTTTCTCGGAATTGTCTAAGCACCACTTTATACGGAAACCATTCTGTCTGCAGGGGGTAACGTCTTCAATTATCAGACGGTGGCTGTTTGCTGGTAACCCCCAGGCGGAAATAGACATGGTGATGGCATTGTGGTCGCTACTTCCGAGGTCAACAACAATGGGGACCGTACAAAAAGAAACAAGATGCGTAGAGACCAGTATATGGTCAATAACAGAAGCAGAGTTCAATCCTACAAAGGTAGGAACAGGTTTGCCATCAGCGTCTGGAGCCGGGGGGTGTATCATAAGGTCCATATTTAACATAAATGAATTAAGAGAGTCTCCATAAGGTGAGTGAGCAAAATGGGCCCGGGATTCCCCATTATCCCCGTCGAACCCGCAGATCTTAGTAAAAGAATGAGGGCAGGTACGAAAGTTAAAGTCCCCTCCCCAAATGAGGTCCATTGGTTTTTGTGTTCCCTTTCGAATGATACTTATAGCAGAGCCCAGCTCCTCCACCATTAGGGTGTCGGATGCATCAAACTTGTTATTATAATGATTGATTATCATTAACATTTGTCCCGTGGCGAGTTCTAGTATTAAAATTTGGGAGTGTGGACCTACGGGCTGGTAGAATTTCAAATGAGCTGGGAATTTTACAGATAATAAAATTACCAGCCCCCCTTTAGCCCTGCCCATGCTAGACCTTTGAGCCTGGTTGTTATACGACACAAAACCATCTAAATTGACGTCAGTAGTTACCCAAGTCTCTTGTAGGCATAGGATGTCGAAGTTAGAAAGAATATCTCTCCAGCCTAAGATCGTAACATGTCGACTCCATCCAGCAATATTCCAACTAACAAACTTAAAACCTGAGGGACAGGGGGGGTTTAAAGAGGGCTGGAATGGGCGTAGTAGAAGTTTCAATAACAACAGGGGAAGCCAATGGAACAGGGAGTACAGTAGGGGCAGTTGCAGACGCTTGTGTAGAAATATTGCAGGGACCAATTATCGGGCTTAGACCCATGTCAACGGCTAAATTGGTTTTTGGAATTCCTATTCCCTGTGAGCTTAAATATACCAGGGCACTAGTTGGGAGTTTTACAGGGGTGTGGGAAATAGAGGAACTAATGCTAGTTGATGCAAAACCATTGCCAAGAACAGGTAGAGTATGATCATGGGCAGGGGGCAGTCAATCAACCCCCTCAAGTCCGCTCAGACAGCTAAATCGGTTGAGGTCATGGAAAGGTGACTATACTCTATGCCACTGCACTCTACGCGACTCCACTCTACTCTGCACTACTCTGCTCTATGCCAATGTACTCTACTCTGCACCACTCTATGCCACTGCCATCTATGCCACGCCACGATGCATCAATCCACTCTGCTCTACACCACTCTATTCTACTCTGCGCCACTGCACTCTACTCTGCAACACTCTACTCTATGCCACTGTACGCCACTCTGCACTGCGCCACAGCACTCTATGCTGCACATCTGCACTCTACGCTGCACCACTGCACTCTGTGCTGCACCCCTGCACTCTATGCTACACCACTGCATTCTATGCTGCACCACTGCACTCTACGCTGCACCACTGCACTCTACGCTGCACCACTGCACTCTACGCTGCACCACTGCACTCTACGCTGCACCACTGCACTCTACGCTGCACCACTGCACTCTACGCTGCACCACTGCACTCTATGCTGCACCATTGCACACCACTCTGCACCACTCCACACCTCTGCACCACTCCACACCACTGCATACTACATCACTCTACTCTACTGCACCCTGCGCCACTCCACTCCAAGCCACTCTACTCTGTGCGTCTCCACTCTGCTGTACTTCGTTCCCCTCTGGGTCTGAAGACATGCCAAGGATTCGTTAGGACCACAAAGGCGTAAAACATGTCGACCCCATTGAAAACTCCCCAACAAAAAACCTTAGAGCTATCCTGTTCCATTGAACCCACACTATAGCATTTTCCTCTTTTTAACCCGGGCAGGGGGACCATTATATTAACCCCTTCCATGCTGCCATCGGCCATTGGCCGACGGCTGCACTACCTCGCTGGTGCTGCCGTCGGCCAATGGCCGACGCGGCCCCGCCCGTTTTGCAGAAGTGCTGCACTTCCGCAAAATCGGCGGCGCAGCCGAGGGGTTAAATTACATTCCGGCCACTCCTTAGACAGTTTTAATTCACTTAACTTTCACTCCATCCTACATATCTTACACCCCCAAACACATCTCAACCTACACATCATGAAAACAAAAGAACTCCTACAAAGAGCCCTCTCGCGGGGCCCGTTGGGCATTGAAGCACCGGCACTACGAGGAGTATGCCCTATGATGAAGCATGACACAATACTGTACTGGTCATTAGAATCCCCGCCTGCTTTGACCCTCTCCAACCTCTCTCTTTAGGAACAGCACCCCCTTTTTGTCTAACAGATATTATTTAGGCTCATGGGTGCTGTGCCTTTAGTAACTCTGTGCCCCCCTCTCATATGTATATTATTGTCCTATATCAGCCATCAGCTAACTTCACTTTGAGTAACAGCATTTTTACCTTTCAGAAGGAGCACACCCACCCACACACAAAGGAGCTCCCTTAAGTGACAGCAATTATTTTTTTTTCAAGACCAATAGTTTTGCTTTTAGCCATTTAAAAAATATATATATTGTTGAGGATCCAGCTGTTACCTCAAAATATATTTTTTTCAAACCTCGAAAAAAGAATCATTGAGAATACCCCCTGGTTTTGGGTGTTTGGCTAGTACAACCTTTCATGGGTGGGAGAGAGTGAGGATATTGCATATGGCAGCAGACTGTTGGTGAACAAGGGCTCAGTGTTTCTTCAGGTACAGGGAAAGTTAGGGGACGGAAGGGCCCTCACGCACTAGGGAGAAGGCAAGCGTGTTTGAGCGAGACGTTCATGGGAGAGAAAATGTAAAGGTTTCATCACCAATAGCCCTGCACCCTACTTGTCCAGTCCCCCCATCTTACTAGTGGCGAGTCCTCCCTTGGCCCCCTGTAGTAGTTGGCAGCAAAATACTGAGGGGGTGGTTTTTAACAGAGACCCTAGTGCAGGAACTCGGCAAACGCGGGAGTTAAATAACTCTTTAAAAACTGTCTAGACTGGTTTTGTGCCTGGTTTGTTTTCAGGCCCGACTCTTTGAAATGTTGTCTTTCTTTTCCTTGTGTTTAGTTACTCGCTCTTTATTCCTTCTGCTGCTTGCAGTCGTTTCATGAGTTACTGAATCAGTTCTTACAATTTCTGTAACGTACGCAAGCACCGCGGCTGAATAAGTGTTAAAAAACATATCCTACACTTCCGCAGAAAGTGCCAGTGCACGGAGCCGGGCAGACACAAATCCCACATTCACCCACCGCGACTGGTCACCTGATCCGAGCCGCAGCCGGGATATGCCCAGGTGTGGCCGCCGCTGCCTTAATTCACAAGGGTCCGTGTGGGGGCCTCGGCGCCAGGAGTCCAGTTACCGTGGGGGCCCAGGAGAGACTTAGGGTACATTCCCACCGCCTGCCCTCTGCTGCGCGCGGTAAGGCGATCCCTGCAGGACGGGTGCCAGCGCCGAGGCCTGCAGAGAGCGGCCGCTCCCCCTCGAGTCCCCCAGAACCGCGGCCGAAACTCTGACAGAGGCGCACTCTTCCCACCAATCACCGCTCTCCTCTCATCTGAACACGCCCGCCGTCAACATCGATTTACAGAAAAAGAACACACGCCACCGTCTGGAGCAGACACCTGTGGAAGGGCGTGTGCCGGCGTCCATTTTGCCACAAGACCACATCCATGTTCGACCTTAGTGTGCGCTTTAGCCTTTATAGAATCTTATAGAGTGCTTTAAATGGGCCGGTACTCACCGGTACTGAGTACCGGCACTTCTAAATTTTCGGCGCTTGAGTACCGGAACTTCTCTTTGTCCAAAGAGAGTACCGGTACTCATGGGCCAAGCTAAGTGATATTGGCATTTACAAAAAAAGAAGAGCAATACAGCTGAGAACGAGTGTGTCTGTTTTCCTGAGGCATTTATTCAGAGTTGGCAGGAAGTTTGGGAGGGGCAGACTCACACTGTGATGCCTGCGGCAGTGTCCCCCTGGTTCTGATGACCGAGATAATCTGCTAAATGGCACCGCTGTCTGAGAGCCCTGCTTGTTGGGCCTTTTAAAGACACGCAGCACCTGCTCTCAGACTCACGCTGTGTGGTACACAAACTTTACAAGTTCAAACTGCCTCCGTTTGCAAACATGGGTCACTTTCCTGGTGCTCGGGCATATTTTCTCTCCCAGTTCCACCATGTCGGTATGCACCTGAGCTCGTAACAGCCAGGCCTCTTTGTTAGAGACAGGCTAACTCTCTTCTGAATTTGCTGATCTGCCGGACTACTGGGGCACTTTGAAGGGCTGGCCTTCACAGATAATGAACTAGTTCAACTATTTATGCTGACTGGTAGCCTGGCCCATCAGAGCACAGAGGGTGATGACGGGGTGTGTGGCACTGTTTCTGCAACCACGTGATCAAAACAAACCGGGCCCAGGTTTGTGACTATACCCATGGCAACCTTTCACTTCTGCTTGACCCCGAGCTCTCTGACTGCCTCTGGGCACTGTAGTGGAGATCACGCTGGATGTGACCTGCTGTGCTGTCAAGCTACTCCAGCAATGAATGCCGAAGCAACGCGGCACTGGTAATGTGTGACATTGCATTTCTGTGGGGTGATGTGGGAAAGGAACTGAAATGCGTTAACCTAATCTGTGATGCGTGGGCTGCCTGTCTATGCTTGCTGCACTTTCTTCGTGTGTTAGAGGGAATGGGTGGGCTCTAGATCTCCTAGAACTCCTAGGGCCACTGGCACAAATGTCACTTTCTCGTTTAGTTGCAAGAGGCACAGCAGGAACTTTGAGGGGAGAGAGATCAAAGTGAGGGGGTTAGGGAAGAGAGCGGAGTGAGACTGGATGGATGTACAGAAGGGAGGAAGGGAACTGGACTGGTTTGATCATTTGTGCCAGGGTTGCTTTTGGTCCTCAGCCTAGCCTTAGTAGGTGGGTTCTCTTTTAATGCCTGGGAGGTGTATAAAAGAGATGTATTTATGCAAGCAGTGGATACTTTATGCAGACCTGCATTTAAGAAGAATGTATTTGTGCAGATGAGGCCAGGGATGGAACGGGCATGGATAAATGCAGATGGGAGCTGTATTTAAGTAGGTGAAGGGAAGCTGTACTTATGTTTTAGAAAAACTATGGAGATGTATGTATGCTCGCGAGGAGCTGAATGAAGCAGGTTAGGGGCTATGTGGGATGTGTCTATGTAGGTGAGGGTTTGCAGGGATCCCCCACGACAGGGGCTAAAGGCGCTAAAAAGGCAGGAAGTGTCGTGATCAGGAGGTGACAGTCCGAACATCGGCCTCAATATGGTTGCATTTCCATGTAAAATTTTAAGAACTTTGATCTAAGACAAACTTGAGAAATGTGTACTAACAGATGTCTGTTAAAAACAATGACATACAAAAAAATGCTGTTGTGTGCTTCCCAGGAGGGTATTCGAAAATGAATGCCCATTAAGACAAAACATGGACTTAGAATATAATTCCTAGGTGAAAGCCCAGAGAGTTGCGTTTGCCGTTTAATAAACAGCAGTGGATTAAAGCCATAATGCTCAGGTATAATGCAATACATGTAAATTGCAGAAGTGACTTATGTGTAAAAGAAGAGTTGACCAGAATTTAAAGAAAAATCTGCATTTTTATCAACTTGTTAAACTGGGCCACAAACACTGCACAAATGTGTTCAGTGGTGAACTTGAGAAATGTTAGATTTGGCAGTTAATGCATATTGTGTGGCTCTCCCTGGAAAAATGGGGTCCAGGGCGAACCAGACGAGCTGCTCGTAATGTCCCATAACTGGGCAGTTTGTGTAGTCTGTGTGGGTCTGATTTTATTAGAGAAAACCACAAGAACTACATGACAGGCCACTTCTCAGGGCGTTGGCCTCTTTCTGCGTGGTCGGTGGAATTAAATTTCACAGAATTTCGTCAAACTTTACTGCCCTGTTTTGAGGAATAAAAAAATACAAATTCACCCGGTGCTAGCACAGTGACATGTCAGGTTCAAGAATTATGGATTTCAAGCAAAGGAAAGTCTAAACATAATGGCCGATTTGTGACACAGTGAGGCAAGGTACTCCACTCTAAATTCACAATCAAGGCCTCTTTGCAGAGACTGGAGACAGCAAGCACAGATTCTATACGTGTAAAGTCCGCATGGCCCTCCATGCATTAGTAGTATTTTGCGTGGGCTCAGGTGAGCCTTGTGGGTGCAGTGACCAGAGCCTGCTGATCCCAGGTGCTGCTGCGCCTACGTCACAAAGGGGAGCACATGCCCTAAGGAGCTCATATGTGTCAGTACCCCACCACTCTGGGATGTCATCTGTGGGATGGGGTTTGCAAATTACACTGCAACGCCTTCCTCTGCTGTATTAATGCGGAAAAGGGAAATCAAAGGTGGAGCAGAGCATTCCTTTCTAATTGGCAGATGATAAGATAGTTCAGTGGACTAATGCAACCACTGCAGAGATCTTTGTGTCACCTGCAAATCTTATGTTCGAATTTCAGTGGGTCCACTCTGCCTTTTACCCTGCTGAGCTCAACAAAATGAGTAACATTGAGTTGGGTAACACCTGTTATCAGCTCCTAGAGTCCAGGTAAACAATAGAGTTTACTACCATTGAGGGTGTTATAGAACCATGAAACATCACTTTGAGACCAATTTTGGTTTATAGTGTAAGCTTAAAAATCACTGTACTGGAGAGAGCAGAGGTCTTCATCGTCTCTAAAAGGCTAAGCAACAGAATTTGTACCTCTCCTTGCACACCCTCTCCATCACTTCACTATCCTGTTCTCTGGGCACCCAGTACATAGGATTTTTAAAGCATTATATTCAAAACAGGACTGATTTCTCTGCTGATCATCTGATCCAAACCGCCCATTGTCACTTCTTTAGTGTTACAGCATTACTACTACCTATTTTAATGGTCCTCAACTCACAGGCCTCAGAAGGATAAAAAGCTGAGTTCGTCTTGCTGAGATTCGAACTTGTGAACTGTAGATCGCAGGACATATCAGAGACAAATGCTGAACATGTTTAGCCTTTTCATTTAGCATCAGGGATACAACATTATGTGAAGATAATCTGCTCACACATGTCTATTTTAGATTCCTCCTGAAAGCACACAGAGTGCTACAGCGAACAGCATCCACATGTGTTGTATTTACATTAACCTGATCTGTAGTCTCTGTCATGCTTTCCATGCTTTACAGGACAACAAGTTTCAAGAAGAAACAAACACTATCCTATTCCTCCTCTGATGTTCCCCCCGTAATTGAATATTTTGAAAATCTTCCATGAATCTGTCCTACTGGACTTATGTTTGAAACAGAGGGACCGATTTATCATTGAATTGCATTGCTCTTGTATCATGCTAGATGTTGCAAGGACAACACAGTACTAAAGTCAGATTTACCAAGCACCCGAAGACCACCTTACGTGGCCATGTGTTGCTTTGTAAAAGACAAGAGGGCTAACCATAGTTAAACCTTTCCAAAATATGTTAAGGAAAATATCTTGTGCAAGTCATATGGGATCTAGGTGTTGCACCATGAGAAGCTGACTTTAATAATAAATGTACTGTTTTGTATGTATAAGGGAAATGGAATAATCA
This sequence comes from Lissotriton helveticus, assembly GCF_964261635.1. Taxonomy (NCBI): domain Eukaryota; kingdom Metazoa; phylum Chordata; class Amphibia; order Caudata; family Salamandridae; genus Lissotriton; species Lissotriton helveticus. Next base: position 1,705,965,259 of record NC_136057.1, on the reverse strand, counting down.
AAATATACCAGAATATTTCGTATCATTATGCACATCTGCACACCAATTAAATCTCAATCACATTAAATGTGTGCCCCTGGATGGATCCCTTTGGACTGCCAATAGCCCCGCCCCTAACCCCATCCAAACCCCGCCCCTTAACCACACCCAAGCCCCGCCCCCTAGCTAACATCTTAATTTGTTGAGTATCTGCACTTATTTTTTTCCATTTAAAGCACTGATCTTATAACATAACATAGTTTGGCACAGAACTGTGACTCTACTTTTCTTATGTCTAAGGAACCTAGACCTCTCTCATCCTGGGCAATTTAACTGTCCAGTGCCCCCATCGCACTGTATCCGCTTCCCTGCATTATTCATTCACAGTTGTGATATTGTAATATCTTTCCAAAAATCTAATTGTATACCTACCTGTTCCATTCATTTGAAATTGTATATTTTGTAGGGGTAGGCGGAACTCGCAGACTTTCACTCCGTGGAATTTCTTGGAGTTGCATGAAATTTTCTCCAGATTCTGCGGAGTTCCCCGAATTAGCGGTAACTGGTAGGTTGTGCTGCCTTTTAGCGCCAGGAGGTTGTTCCGCATGAAAAATCAGCACATACGGCACCACGTGGTGCGCCAGATTTTCTGCTTGAACAGCAGCTTTCCCACTGGTAATGGTTGCGACTGTCCGCATTGGGAAAAATCTCACCTAGTGCCAAAAAAGTGCGCCAGGGAAGGCCAATTCATGCTTGCCAAGGCACTGTTGGCGAGCTGCATGCGAGAAAAAACTCTGCCGCACAGCATTTGGCGGTATTCGGCCAGAACTTTGTGTTATGTGCATAACATTGACTGTAATATTTAGGCCCAGATGCATGAAAGGAAAATCTGGTCGCAAAGGGGCAGATTCTCAGAATCTGCCCCTTTGCGACCAGTATTTTTGCATTTGGGATGCATCATCCCAAATGCCGAAAATCGCAATTTAAGGAATCTCGAAATTGAGATTCCTTAAATTGCGATTGCATTTAAGGAATCCAAAATTGAGATTCCTTAAATGCAATGCAACAAAGTAAAGAAATGAGAGATTTCGCTAATAGGGGGAGCAAATTACCATGAAGTTGAACTTCATGGTAATTTGCAAAAACTTTGAAAAATGCACTTTTGTGCATTTTTCAAAGTTTCATGTTGCGCACACACATGCCCTTAGGGCATGTGTGTGCGCAACATATGTGCACAGATTAATTTCAGGGGTACAACAGAGTGTCCTTTGGACACCCCTGCACCCTTGAAATTGCATTTTCAATTTGCGATTCGCTAATTGCGAATCGCAAATTGAGAATGTCTTCCCATTCATTCCTATGGGCCTCTGGACCCATAGGAATGAATGGGGAAGTATTCCTTAATTGCGACTCGCAATATGTGAGTTGCAATTAAGGAATATTAAGAAATCGCAATTTTTTTAGCGATTTCTACATGCATAGCATTTTGCAATTCCTTATTAGCGAATCCTTATTTTTCGCTAATAAGGAATCGCAAAATGGATGCTTGATGCATCTGGGGGTTTGTGGCCAAAACTCCACATCCTCTGTTGGCAGGATAGGAATTTATCGCCCACCCCTAATATTTTGAATCCATTGCCGCTAATGGCCTGCATATTGGGAAGCTATTGTTCTAGAAATAAATACATCATAAGGGGGGGGGGGGGAATCATGAATCTGATTTTGTATTGTGTTGTATTTATATAGCACTTACTACCCCAGAAGAGGCGTTGAGAGCTGCTTACAGTGAGTGGCACGCTACTCTGGAACCCAAGATTAGCTGTTAATCCAGTGGTTATTGTGTTTACTCATGTGCACTCAAAGTAAAATTGCATGCATTTACTCCAGTTACTTGTGATATGCTGATACTGGTTAGGTGTGATCATTAGTAGGGGCTGTGCAGTTTCAGTTGAATGACTGGTGATATAGGCTGGCAGAGATTAGATAATGTTAGGCTACAGGGATAGGGTTTTAGAGATGAGCGGTTGTGATCTATGAAATGGGGAATCAGCCAATTAAAGAATTATAATCAGAGAGATTAAGGCTGACAGGCATGAGACTGAGAGGAGGGTATACTCCGAAGGCATGCAGAGGATGGAATGTATGAAGAGGGTCACATTGAAGACAGAAAGGAGAGGGATCAAGCGTAAGTCATGTAGGATTTGAGTGTAGTGGGAGAAGGATTTCTGAGATAGCAAGCAATCGGGGGATGTAAGCTGTAGAAACAGATAACATTATGCAGGTCAGACAGCTTAAACATGCAATTCCAAGTGTACACATCATTTAAACATTAAGAGCCCCAGCCTGTTGTCTGATAAACCTAGGACAGCCCTTTTAAACATAGAATGACTTATCGGAACTTGGGTACAGGGTCTGTACTCCGAACAAGGGGAGTTGGCACCGAAAAAGAAGAGGTCTAATTTAAAGATCTTCCCTCTCTAGTCTGTAATTATAGGTTTTTTCACCTACTCACAAAAGTTAGTTATTTGGGAATGGCTGAGAGCATCTTGCCAATGCGCAGTCAGAATTATACCCTGTCATTTAATCCCATCCAAGTGTATATTGTGTTTGTTTATGTCTGTGGCTATTGTTGTGCGTATAAGCGAAGCAGAATGATGGCGGTCCGTGGGTTCTGTTTTGAAAGCCACAGGCCTGTTCCTGTGCACAAGATGGCAGTGATGTTGTCCCAGACAGTGGAATGTGTATCACGAATGATGCAAGACGGAGGAGACCTAGACAGTGGAGAAAGGGCAATGGAAACAAGACTCACATAGAAATTCGATTAGATCTTTTTGCTAAGAGTGGCTCCTGATTGGTCTTCCTATATCACTGCCACTTGGTGGGCGGATGGTGCTGCAGTCTCTGTTGTTTAGCGCGAGACGGTTCTTTTAGGTAAAACAGCATGTTTGTCTCTTCCTGATCACTATTTTGGTTCAGGTAGTTCACACCTCTTTGTGTCTCTGTTGTGGATGCACCAGACTGGAGACTACCCTGCTGTGAGGAGCATCAGTCCACACAAAGACTGTGTCTGCAGAATACACTAGAAGCAATTGAAACAGAAACCACTCCAAAGCAGTTCTTCTGCATGAGGATTTGTGTATATTATATGGTACGGCTGTGCGGCCCTACCATGGAATACACTTATGAAACTGTCTTGAATTCAGTCAGTCTAATTTGCAGAACCTTAAGCTCAACCCTGGTTAGCTATGGCTTGGAGCAGCAAGGCGTCAGTAAAGGAACTAGTGTAAAGCATTTAACAGTACCAAACCACAAAATAGGAAAGACGCGCAACACAAAAAAAAGCAACAGCAATTTATAAATATAGATCACATTTTAGTTAAGTTTTTCAAGTCCAAGATAAGCAAACTCCACTGGAGGATCCGGAGATACAGATTTCTAAAGAAATCTTAATTTTTAACCCAACTGCAAACAAGCATTGGCAGCCTTAAAGCTTGAAAACTTTTTTTAAAGTTTGTAAAAGTTAGTTTGGCTACTCCGGCCCTGCTTAGTTGACCAAACCCAACAGAGAGAAGGTCTGGGTGGGCATTAGGGGAGTTTGCTCAAGAATGCACCAGGTGCTGTGTGGTCGACGGGGGTGCCTTTGCTGTTATTCCTCGGTCCACGGGTCAGAACTTTGGCCACAGAGATCAGGGTCCCTTAAGTCCTCTTTGAGACTGTAGAAGGCCAGCAGTGGCTGGATTACTGGCCTCCATCCACAGCAGTCCCAGTGATATCCTTTGGTGGGGGTTGGTGTCCCTCTTGGGCAGCCAATCTGAACACAGATGGCACTCCTAGGTCCAGCTGACTCTGGTGCAACTTTTGGCCAGCAGCAGCTAGTAGCGAATCTTCCGTAGTGGCTACCATCTTGCCGATCTGGGCAACTACATTTGTTCTGACCCTAGCGTGGGTTCCGTTCACTGTTCTTCTGAGTCACTCCTTTGGATTGGGGCTGGGGAATCACTTTTCCCCGAGCCAAGGGCCACAGGCACCGTCCTCTCTTCGCTAGCCAAGGTGCAGCAGGGGCAGTCCAGCAGACTATGCAGTCTCTCTTAGTGCAGTCCATAGGGCAACAGGGCATTCCTTCTTCAGTCCTTGTTCCAGTTCCGACATGATCTAAGGGTCAGGGTGCCAAAGGTGCTATTTTGATTCCCAGAAAGTGCCCTGTTGGGAAGATGCAGTCACTAGCCAAGCCCTCTTGGTGATACCTTTCCGGATATGTGTGGCACCTAGCAAACCCAGAGTGCACTATTCTGTCCCCTTTCAAAATGATGGAACCCTCCTTGGATGTTAGGAGCTTGGTAGCCCACCCCAGACATGTGGCTATGTGTGGGCTACACAACCATGGCAAAACCGGTTTGGGCGTTGGTCTCCACTCTCTGTTCCCACTGCCAGCTTATCTACCTGAACAAAGGGCAGATCCTCAGGAGTGTGAATGGCATTTTCCCACCAAAGGTGGCTTCCCTTTCAAGCTCACATTTTGGGCTAACACCCTGAGTGGCTTCTTGCGACGGGGAGTTAACACCTAGCTCTGTAGCAGGCTGGTATTGCTCCTAAGCGTGTGAATCTTTCACACAACTCCCCAGGCGGGTAGAAAGCTGTCTTTAGGTGAGTGACCTAGTGAGGCCACTGGACAAACTGCGCTACAGAGTGTCAACTTTCAACAAATTGCATTTCGTTAATAATAACATTAAATTCGACCTGCTCATGAAGTCGGGTTTAATGGCATGATTAATTTGATACCTTTCAGTACCCAGCTAGGTAGTTCCATTCAGACATTAGCCGGCTGTGGGGTCACCCGGTGACTCTGTGTTAGCCAAAGAGACTACTAACTCTCCCACAGCAAAATAACAATTTAGAAGTGTGCTGTTAAGACCTATATAAAAATACATGTGCTACTTAATAATATACATCTCCCTAACTTTGAGCTCAATAGGCCTTATTTAAGGGAGACTTACACATTTTGCTACAGGAAGTGAGGGGTTTGACATTAGTCTAAACTGTTACCACTGCCCTTTCAGTCTGCAGTGTCTGGCTTGGAGCCATTCTGTATATTGTCACACACAGGGTGGCACAAACACTGCTGCAGCCCTGGGTGGACGCTCTGCTTTCATGTCAGTCCTTGACAATTTGGGATAGCCAATTCGACATATATATATTGTAAGGGGTTAGCACACTGGCACTGAGGTCTGGTTAGCAAGCCTCAGTGCACTTTCAGAGTTGATAAACCAGCAGCATCCGTCCACTAATGTGGGAGTGAATATGCAAAAAGAGGCATTTTGTTACATCCTGCCGGTGGATTTCTGAAAAAATAGCAACCCAGAGCTACAAAAAACAGGCAAGGCTGCAAGTGAGGGCTTTCACTTCTGCCTCTGACAAACGTCCGACTGTCTGAGCCGCACAGAGACCAAACTTCAGACACAAGGCAGAGAGAAATATCTCAAGCCCTGAAGTTTTGTGATTTCATTGGCATATCATCAAGGAGAGGCTATAAAATTATCGCAGCTTTAGCGTCCGTTTTCGGGCAAAAAGCGGCGATAATTTTATCGCCTTATCAGCAAAGACACGATATTGCGTGTTTTACTGACTTAGCGCCTGTTACATCAACGCCCTGCTTTGCATCGCTAATGAGACACACAGAAATTAGCAGGAAAATCTCGCTAAGCGACATTACTCCTATTATCAATCTGCACGCTAACCTGTGCAGCGATGTTAAAAGGAGCGCTAACCAAGCTTATCGCTGGTTTCTTTACGCCTGCTTTTCTTTTGACTAAACCATGTTAGCCTATGGTTGGTGGATTATAGGGCTGAGACCACCCAGCCCTATCAACAAGGTATCGCCTGTGGCTGTGCGTTTATCGCTGTTTTTCCAGTGATAATCGCACCTTTTTGCAACTATCGCTGGTTTATATATCGCATCGGAGATAAGCATTGCTGATAGCACGCTATCTCGGCGATATAAACCAGCGATAGCCGGCGATAATTATTCTTGCACTAAGCACACTTAGCGATAATTATCGCCGGTTGTTGCTGATATGCCCCTCAGTCTGCTTGGCGTTACAGCCAGGTGAGAGATTCCAGGTTGCAACTACTTCCCGCCAGGGCACCACTTGCACACAGTAAGAATTATATTGCTTGTGAAGTGAAACATGGGCTTATGGAAAATAGATAAGAGCCCTGTGCTGCACTTCACTAAGGAGCACAGTGAAGGTATGTGGGTGCTGCTGCGTGTGCCAACACGCTGCACTGCGACACAATTGCTACAGTTTGAGGTGGCATGCTTGTTCCAACTAAAGAAAAGCCAGTGGAATCCAGTTGTTGCCATTGTGTTCCTTGCAGAACTGGTGCTCGGCTTCAGATTTGGGCTGTAAACATTGTCCCAGCATTACCACTTTATCTCTAATGTTACATTGTTAAACTCTAAGACCTCTCAGTTAGCAGCTACAAAAATCCCATCTATGTTTGTAAATGTACAATCATAATACGTTTATACATATCTCTGTTATTTATGTACCACTTTCTTGCAGTACATAAAACTTGTGCAATTAATCATAACTACCAAGTTCAAATTGGTACTTATTTATGTGAACCTTGGACGGATGAACAACTGCGTTAGCCCTACCGATGTTTGACCCTGGAATCAGTTCTCTTCACAGAACAAGGAACTCATCCCACTGAGTTAACTTTAAAAAGTTGAAAGCGCATACCTTAAACAATATGTTCTTACAGACTTTTTTGTAATCAAGCAGGTATATCTGTACAAAAGCTTAATAAAACCAGAAAGCACATTTTCCCCATGTAAATTCACCGCATTTCCTTTCGGCCACTAGCCAAAGCAGAGGTTTGCAGTTCTCGCCAGAGTGGCTCAGCTTGCAAGAGATAGAGGCGTGAGAAGTTCCTGTTGTTTGTTCTCACTGTGTAAGGTGGATATCTCAGGTGTGAGGGGCATTGGCAGAGCTGTGTGTTGTCCCCACAATGAGAGGGGTAGCAGCAGGGTTTATTTTGGGTGGAGTATCACGGGGCAGTGACTAACCTCTTGGGTCCTTTTTCCGGCTAAAGTATGAGGCGGATGGCGGTCTGACATCCCAGAAGTGAGACCAACAATTTAGAAATGAATTAATAATCTGTGCGAGCCCACCGTGTTCCCCTCTGCATGTCTATTTCTGTGTCTTCTGATTACACGCGTCCACCCCCCTCAAAGACCAGTCTGTCTCATGCTGACGTCTGCCGGGGGTTCCATTACGATGCCCTGTGATTCAGGGCCCATCATTTCGGGTGAATCTCCACTAGGACAAAGGGATAAGCCCTTAGAAATGTTCCTTCCCCCACCACCTTTGAATGTGCTCCCACAACCGCGATGAGTGGGGCCCGGGTGACAACACAACTCAGTTTACATTACATTATCTTCGTTTATAAGCACTGAGATCTCACTGAGCTTCCCGGAAGCATCCCGGAGCCTGGAATCTGGTATTTTTAACTCTGTTTGAAGTCATCTGTCTTTCTTTTTGGCCCCAAAGGCCAAGCGCCCTCCTCCCTCCTCCCCCCCAAGCAGCTGGATGTTTCTTCATGTTTGGCCCTCCCTTGTTTGGTCGCTCCCTTGACATTTCCTTGACTACAGCTTCCTAGTTCGGTGTCCTTACCCACTGCTTTTGCCTCTTCCCACCCAACAATTAAACTATGTGCGCCTTTCTGTCTGTTATGCGGCGTTATACAGCTTGTTAAGCATTTTTACCCCACGAGGGGCTTCAAGGCTCTGAGAATAAGATGGGCTCGATAGAGCTGGCCACCAGACAGATTAACATTGGAAAAGTCGAGTTTCAGCTTTGTGCTAATGATGAAATTCGGGCCTTAACTAGAGTTTGACGGATGCAGATATCTGCCAATAAGCAGCAGATGTTGCCCGCTGACCTACTTGGCATGTTTTGACACCCTTTACCAGGGCTTTAAGTGGGGCAGGTCTTGCCAGCAGTAATTAACAAGCATTTGCAATGCAATAGGTCTCGCATTTGCGAGAGTTTGAGCTATTGGCATTGTAAATGACAATACCTTTTATTTATGTGTTTTGAAAACCTGAAAGCGGTGCGTAAATAAGCAATTTGTACTTGTAGTCCTTGCTTATGACAAGCAAGTCTGGCAGTAAACGAGGCGCAGTTACTGCCAGCCTTGGTTCTCGTAAGCAACGACTATAAGTAGAAAAGTGCGTGTTTACGACCGCTTGCAAGTTTTTAAATCACATACATAAAAGGCATTGTCATTTTCAATGCCAATAGCTCAAACTCTCACAAATGCGAGACCTATTGCATTGCAAATGCTTGTTTAAGGAGTCGTCAAATTTTAGAACCGCTTTTTACAGTTTAACATCCAGGCTGACTGAGTTCTCACACTTATTTAAAGAAACCCCTCTCCGTGTTATTTTCAGATCTATGCAGCAAATTATGATTTGAGTGACTGGCTGACACTTGCTACTTGAAGATTACAAGAAAATGTGCATTTACCCAAGTCGCAGTGAAACTATAGTTTGTAGTCGGCATATAAACAACTAGAGCAGTGAAATTAATCCCACACTATCTTTCTAGGATTGTAACTGGCCCCTGGATAGCTCCACAAATATTCTCAGTTATCTAGGGTAACTATTTCATTAGCAGAGGAAAAACAGGCTGCACATGCATATAACAGTAGCTGGTGCATTAATGTGACATGCTATCCTACTTGCATCAAGACTTGTAACTTTCTCATTACACATCTTGGAAGCTGGTGAATTAACTGAACAAGCTGTAAAACCGGCATTGGAACATGTGACCTCCATGATATACACAAATGTCTCTCCCTGTAAGATCTTTTACCTTGAAATGGTCATCAAACTCGTCAGCTGGGTGTCCAGGATGCACTGCTAATAGTGAGACCACGGTACATATTCTCTGGGTTTGTGATATTTATGCTGCCCCACGCCGGGCCTGGCTGTTACCGATCTGCAGGCTTCTTGGTACCAGGGTTGCGGCGGAGGCTGATCGAATTTTGCGTACAGATACATCTTTACCCATTGTACTAGCTATGGCAAAATTCTTAGGCTGGGCATGGATCTTGAGGGCCCACCAAATTGCACACTGTCCTTGATTAGACTTAATAATTTATATATTGTATATATGTAATGTGAATATTTCCAATGTTTTATTCTTTTAACCTGTGGTTTTACTGGTTTTAATGGTTGTTTTTATTCATGGGGTTTTATATGAATTCATGCCCGACATTTGTTTTAAAGTGGGACTCTGATCTATTGTTGTGTTCACACATGCTTTTATGATTGTAAAAATCGAATAAAGCTTTATGATGATGATATACACAATTGTGTGCCTCAGGTCACACATTTGTCTCTGGCGGATGCTCAAGTCACTCATATGAACCTAGCTTGCTTAAAGTCGTTTTTTGCTTCACACGCAGTGCAATACTTGAATTTGTTTTGAGACCTTTTGCTACTTTATTACCACATCCCATTCTAAACTGAGGTATAGGAGTACATGAATGAAGTAGCAATTTTCTAAAAATTGTAAGTGAATTGTTTAGACGGTGTTTGTAAGTAGGTGATTAGCTTTGAATGATTTATTTATAAAGTTTTATATAGCGCAAACTTGATCCCGAAGGATATCAGAGCGCTTTACAATTTGAGACAATTAAATAACTTCCCACCCTTACCATATATTTCCCTATATTAACCCACCACTAATCCTTTTTGGGTTCCGGAGTCGCATGCTGCTCAAGTAATAAGTAGCAGCCTTTTGTCTTCAGGGCACCAACTACCCATACATGTTGTAGCACTAGACTCGTTAAAGGTAGCAAGGCAGAGCAGGTCAAGCCCTACTCAGGGAGGTGGTGTGGGCTAATCCCTAGTCCGAAGACATGCAACAAACAACAGCAAATAAATTATTGACCGGTTAATTCTTTTACCTATAAAAAGAAAAAGTACTTTATTATGCACAAACTACTCAGTACTATGCATTAATTTGCAAATATACACCTGATGACAGGTGTAAATACCTAAGGCAACACTCTTTTTTAACAGTTCACACCCTTAATGAGGCCTGAAAACAACCACTATACTCACCCGTATGCTAAGCACAATATAATACAGTGTAGTTATCATAACGGACTTTGAGTTATTTTTATTATGAAAAAGAAAAGTGTGCAAGAAAAAAGTAGGGGGCAAGACCGCAGATGCAGGATCGACAGAGGCAAGAAAACTACAGTTCCAATTATTGTAAAAGGGTGCGCATATGGCACGGTGCACGCATACGGGATGAGAGGCAGTATTAAAATGCTTCTGTCATCATCCTAAGGGACACATCACGGTGTGACGCACGGAGACAGGATTGTGATAGACATTGGATGAAGGTTTGTTACACCTGCACCGCGTTGCTGCCATACACCACTACTTATGATGTAAGTTACAACAGTACAAAGGTTGATGTCCCCTGCTCACTGTACTTCCGCATGTCACCCCTCCACCAGCCGACCCAGAGGGGATTAATGTCAGTACAGCATTTTTTCCCATCTTATTTTTGTTTTGCTTCAGATATATAAGCCACGCGTGCCCATTACGTCACCTGTGAAAGCTCTCACGCACACCCATGTTAATGTTAGCACTCTAAATGCATTTCTAAATCCCTTTAAAATGCCTGGCCCAGTTTAAATTCAAAATAATTGCAATGGTTATCTTTAATACGATGGAGAGCGTGTTTGAAAACTTCAAGCATTCAGTACACAGAAACAAAATACGCAACTTCCCGTGGTTGACAGTAAGTATCCCGCAAGGTAACTCAGTCCTGCGGCATCTGATGTGCGGATGGCTGCACTGCGCCGAAGGTGTATCTCACGAGCAGCGCACTCCCCCCTCTCACGAGGCGTCCCTTTGCCATGTCCCTTCATGTGCAAAAAGTAGTTTTGTGTACCACCTGTCAGTGATAAAGGCAGTATCATGAGATAGGATCAGAGTTTGAGGTCAAAGGTAAGGTCTCTCCAGATGACTCCATATCACGAAGGAAACAGTGTTCTAGTACTGGAGTGGAGCACAACCCTGTGCATTCTGGTTTCTCTTCCTGGTTCACTTTGCTTGTCGTCCCAACTGAACAACAAGATTAGAATAAGAGCGATTTGCTCAAACACATAAGCGCAGGGCTGGAGCACTGCTTCTGTGGCGAGACATCATCTAGTAACCGGAGTCAAAGTGCAGCAGAAAGAGCAGCGTGATTTAATGGTTGCTGGTCAGGAAACATCACATTAAATCGCACAGTGTGTGTGTCTCGCACATCGCGTTGGGGTGGAGGGACTTAATGGCTAGACCGACTTCACAAGTGCGGAGATATTTCCGGGACACTTTGCACAATTGATATTGGTGCTCTTGAAGCAAAACACAAACAAGAAACGTTGCAGCATCGCGACTCTGGCCGCACCCACAAACAAGTCAAATGTGAAACGAATTAAGGTACACTCCGAAGGGTCGACCTTTACCTTCATAACCACGAGCAGGCAACAGCGTGCACGCAGAGAGGGAGCGAGGGCCGAGCCGGAATAAATCAAGCGAGCGGTGGGAGACGCCATGGACGCGCACATCGCTAGTCTGTGCGCGTACATGGTTTGTCTCCCTTCGCGAACGAAAGTGTCGACAATAGAATCTCGTCCCTTGCTCACTTTGCCACTGGATTGAAGCAAGCCTGGCTGATGACGGCTGTAATGCCAGAAACCGGTCCTAGGAAGCTTGTTTCCCGTCCAGGGAAGGCATGGCTTGGCAGTTCGGGCTGGACTGTTCCCATGAGGCACAGGGTCAGACTGATTTGCATATGGCCATGTCTGAACTTGGGTGGCAGAGTGGGCTAGAGAGCGGTGATGGATTAAACCCAGATCTGTTGACTGGGTGTGAGTGTTTGATTGATTCAGATGCTCAAGTTGGCAGGGTACGCTCAGACGTGAGTCCCTTGCTCACTTTGCCACTGGATTCAAGCAAGCCTGGCTGAAGACTGCTGTGATGCCAGAAACCGGTCCTACGAAGCTTGTTGGTGATGGATTAAACCCAGATCTGTTGACTGTGTGTGAGTGTTTGATTGGTTCAGATGCTCCGTCCATCACCACCCCCTTTTGTACTGCTTTGTTTGCCATAAGTTGGCAGGGTATGCTCAGACGTGAGTCCCTTGCTCACTTTGCCACTGGATTCAAGCAAGCCTGGCTGAAGACGGCTGTAATGCCAGAAACCAGTCCTAGGAAGCTTGTTTCCAGTCCAGGGAAGGCATGGCTTGGCAATTCGGGCTGGACTGTTCCCATGAGGCACAGGGTCAGACTGATTTGCATATGGCCATGTCTGAACTGGGGTGGCAGAGTGGGCTAAAGAACGGTGATGGATTAAACCCAGATCTGTTGACTGGGTGTGAGTGTTTGATTGGTTCAGATGCTCCGTCCATCACCACCCCCTTTTGTTCCACTTTGTTCGCCAAGGCGATGCAGCGCATGAGCTGCATTCGCTAGGTGAGACCTAAAAAACAACTTTGTAATGGGGCCGTGCGTCGATATAAATTTAAGTTCATCACAATTGGCAAAAATACAGATCAAATTCTCAAAAATGACCATAAAACCCCTTAAGGTATTCCATGTCAGTGATACAATCTCTGTTTACATTTACCTCGTTTTGCATTACCTAAGAATATTTTTTTTTTCAAGAAGCCTTACTATATTTTTTCCTGCAACATATGACTCTTTTACAGTGCATGCTGGGGACTGAGTTGCCTTCAGGTGTCTGAGTTAGTTGAACTTGCGGGTGGTTATTTATGACGGAGCACAATTGAGAGCTCTGAAGTTGGGGCTGAAGGCAGTGCTGGTTTCTCACAGTGCCTGTTAGTGAATCAATAAAGCTTGCAGACTACATGCACATCCAATCCTTGGCCTCTCTGAAGACTGGACAGGGTGATGGTCCCATACTGCCAATTGTGGGAAAGTAGGCGAAGCATTTCAGAAATATATGGGGGCAAAAATGGGATGTGTCTAAAAGAGCGAATGTTTGCTGAGGAAGGTGGTGTAAAGGGGAGCAAAGGTGTAATGAAGACACTCAGAAGACCATCACCCCTTCTACAGACATTAGTCCTGTTTAATTCACAGTCACATGTTTTCAGAATTGAAAGATTTTCAATTCTAATTATTCGTGACAAAATAATTTGATGCAAATAACAAACATGGCCAAAGCCAATAGGTCTGACTTGTTTTACAAGTGTGTGTTAAATTTTTGTGACCTTAATAGATGAAATAACAGAAAGCTTATAGAGAAGCAGCCATATACTGCTCAGGAGGCCCGCGGTTTGAAACACAAGTTTTTAGTTTACTTCTTTTAGGCCACACCTTTAATTTCTCGGGGAAAAGTTCTGCTTCTTTGGTCACACCCATTTTAGAGACCCTCCACGTTTTTCATCCCACTTAAAGCACTTGCTTACACACTCCATATGTGTCAAACTTGATATCCGCCGCTGCCTGTGGCGAGTGTCTGGCATCCACCAAACTCTAAATAAGGCCTCAAAAATTGGTCTTTCTTTTCCCTGAGGTTCAGAGGGACTTAGTTCTAGACCACCTGGGAAGCCTGAAACAAGAACACCAACCTCCTATCCTAGCCTCCCTGAACTTGGACAGTGCCACAGATTCCTGTTCGACTTAATGAATATGAATCGCCTACCTGTGAATCTGGCAGGTACTTAAGGTCTGATATTTTACCTGATATATTCTTGGCCCTCCTAGTAGGCTGCTCAATGTCCTGTATAGACAGCTCAAATATTTATTGTTGTCTAAGTGACCGGCAGCAGAGGGTACCAAGCGTCGGGGTCAATGGTCTCATTTATTTATCGGAAGGCAAATGCAGGCTGCTGCATCTTCTATTCTCTGCACGTTGTCCAGGTGGCCAGAATCACCTATATTCTGTGTGTGATATAGCGTTTGTAGCACCTCAGCGGGAGTAATCACGACTGTTGAACTTCTGACGCCTGTTCATAAGTGGGTGCTCTGTTGATCCACACTTTTCTATTTTCATTTTCGTTCTCCTCCGACTATCTCAGCTGCACCAGGCATACTTTTTTGTATGTTTTGTTATTTACCTGTGGCACTACTATGCTACTCCGAGCCTTTTGATGGTGTCAAGGGACTGACGCAGCAGGCTTTACATACAAAGTAATGGTCTGTCCTGTGGCCTATTACCTGTAAGAGTCGACCCCCCATACCTGTTAACTGAAAGACTCATACCTGTTAACTGAAAGACTCCTCCGTCCTCTCCTCACTCACGATCATTCCCTCTCGATCTCCCCCTGGTCCCCCTTTTCCATCTTTACTTTGTCTTTCAGCATTTTAAGGCGACTTGGGTTAGCGCACTGCTCGAGTCGCGGTACCACACGGGTGGACGGCGTCCCACCACTTATTTTACCGGGTGGACGTCGTCCCCCTGCCCAAAAGATGAACTTCAATTATGGCTTTCCTTGCCCGCATGGCCGCCCCTTCGACCTCCCAAGCACAAATCAGTATGCGTGGGTGCGCCGAAGGCCTTTGCTGTGATACTGTGAAGCCCCCTCGCCTCACCTCACCAGAGAGCTCAGGGGAGTCACTACATGAAGAGCAGCGGTGTGTCTCATCTCCACTGATGTGTAGCACGCCCTGTGGTGAGAGGTGACTCCTTTCCGTGATGTCACTTCCTGTTGTGACGTCACTTCCGGTGACACCACCTAACTTTGAGCATCCCCCCACTTCTTTTTGTAGGACTTGTGCCCTGGGTTAGCGTAGGACACAACAACACTATTGAATATAACACAATGCTGTACATACATTTATCCTAACATGGTCAATGTGAGATCATGTCTGAAGGAGGCAGTTACGCAGCAGTGCACCAGGGACACACATTGTCCGACTGGAGTATAACACTGGTTTAGGCTTTGGCCAAAGCATAGGTCATGATGCTCAGTGGCCAGTCACAGTAGTGCACTGGCAGAGACTGCACATAGCAACACAAACACAGTGATCGATGAAATACTTGAAGTAATCTCAGCATCTGGCAATCACTTGTCTTGGAGCAGGGTCAAGACTGATTTGCACATGGCTGGGTCCAAATTGAGGGGGCATGGTGTGCAAAATAAAGATGGACTTGATTGCGGCCCGAGTGGCTGGGATAATTTTTCCAATCACCATACGGGAGTATTTCAGTCTTGGACGCAATGAATTTGAGATGGCTCCATTTGAGTTTCCAATATCTTTGGGGCTTTCCAGTTTAAGAAGTATTTGTGGGTCATCTGTGTGGCTATAGCATGTGAGCTGAAATTCATTTATCATTGCTGGTAATGATATAGCATAGTGAGCTATGAACCAGCATCAAGGACTTGTATGCAAACTGCAACGCATGGGTTTATATGCTTATTGGTTTTTCTCAATCTGTTGTTATTATAAGGCTGCTAAAAAGTATTTCTTTGGATAGCAATAAAGTGTTCTTAGTCCAGACAACCCCAAGTACTGTGTTACGTTTTAAATCCTGACTTTGTGTTTTCCCAGGCCTTGCACTCTTAACATATAATCTCTACCAGCAAATACAACGTGTTATTCCTAGACCTGGAACCCCCTATTGTCTTATGTAACATCCTGTACATTGATTTACACACTTGTATGATCTATTGTCAATGTATAATATGTGTATGTATATTGTGTGTGTGAGATGTAAATCGCCCTGACACCCTGCATTGGAATGAGTAGCGCAAAAAGAATAATAAGTGCTATTTAGATTGTTATTTGTGTCAATACTTGTTCAGACCGATACATCTGACATTCTTGCACTGAATGCATATTTCGTAGATACAGACTTGAACAAAGTCAAAAATATGTCTCCAAATGGTAGTTTCTCTTAAATACTTGTGAAGTGATAACAAGCTGGGTGTCTTTGGGGCATATTACCAAGCAATAGCGATAATTATCGCTATTGCTTGGTTAGAGACAAAATTTTACCGCTGAGCTGCGGCGATTTTTACCGCAGATAAACCTTGGTATTACCAAGGTTTATCGCAAATGCGATAAAAAGCAGACGCAATGCATGAATATCGCTGAAAAGTCAGCGATATTCATGCATTACCGAGCTAATGCTCTTAGCCATGTTATCCACCTCTCATTGGATAACATGGCTAAGAACTGCTCAGGGCAGGTGTTAGCTTTTGGAGATATTCGCGCTTAGCGCGAATATTTCCAAAAGTTGGTAATAAGAGATAGCGATGTTAGCGACTGTTTCCAGTCGCTAACATCTTGGCACGCCCACTTTGCATGTCATTAGTGATAAATATCACTGACATGCAAAGCGGGGCCCAAGATGGTCGCTATCTCCTACTAGCTGTCACTAACTGGTGTTAGCGACAGCTAGGTAATAGGGAGATCATTGTATCTCCGCTTTCTTGGCTTTTAAAGCCAAAAAAGCGGAGATAAACCCCCTTGATAATATGCCCCTTTGTTTCCCTCTATTGCATTGGCACCCAGGTGTTAGGCTCCAGATGGCTCCACAGCCAGGATTAGAGTGGAAGAAAAGTAGGGCTGATGGGCCTTTAAATTCGGCCTTTGTTTTGGACCCAGGCCCGCCCAGCTGGAATCTACAATATCTTCACCCTCTCATTCACCTGCAGGTTGCTGCTCCGAACAGAGAGCATACAGTGTATGGGCACTGCTGAATTGTGTCCTGGTATTTGCAAATTATTCTGGGGTACATTAAGCATATTTCACTGGGTTCAGATTAACTCTGATCCAGCTCAATAATAGCTGTTGGATCCAGAATCCGTCTGGATCCCCCTTCATTCCAACACAGGTCATGACAATGTCTGTATGACAATGTCATGTGCAGTCCTAGGCGACAGCTGTTTTGCTAGAGTATATTCACAAAGCACTCACAAGGGTCAGAGCTATGCTAGACCAGCACAAATTTCCACTGTTTGTGACGCCTATCTAGTGTTTGATTCCTTGTGCAACAGAGTCAGGGATGAGACCCATATACACCCCCTAATCGTGATTAAAAAATCACTTTAACACTTGACAGAAAATGACCCGAACCAAGGTTACATATATAAATATTGTATTGACATAAATTCTTTAAGTCACAATATTAAATGAAAATTCATTTGGAAACTTCCCACAGATAAACAATTACAAAGTCTTGATTGAAGGTTTCAAATTTTCTTTATTCAATATTCCATTAAAAGATAAAATAATTGCCTGTTGCCAACGCGTTTCATCACATCCGTGACTTCTTCAGGGCTCAACACGTAATTTTCTTGACAAGAATCACATCAACCTTCGTGCATTGTATATAATCACAGAGTTTTATATTCTCAATAGATAGTTGGGGTTAGTATCATTCTATCCAATCGTATGTGACAGGGAAAGTACCTCCTGTGGACCATCTTCCAGTGGTCCTATTATCCAGTACCTAGCATTTGTGCGATTCGTCGTCGTCCGTTCTCGTACCCAGGCTGTGATCCTGTCGTTATCGTTTAATGGAATATTGAATAAAGAAAATTTGAAACCTTCAATCAAGACTTTGTAATTGTTTATCTGTGGGAAGTTTCCAAATGAATTTTCATTTAATATTTGAATAAAGAAAATTTGAAACCTTCAATCAAGACTTTGTAATTGTTTATCTGTGGGAAGTTTCCAAATGAATTTTCATTTAATATTGTGACTTACAGAATTTATGTCAATACAATATCTATATATGTAACCTTGGTGCGGGTCATTTTCTGTCAAGTTTTGCTAAAGTATCATGAACTTTATTGAGGCCATTGCCAAGGGGCGTAACACAGGCCCCCGCGGGGGTGGGGGGTCTCCCGAGCTACAGGGGGCCCCCTCAGCACTGTACTCAGGCCTGACAGCTCCGGATGAAATCCGGAGTGGGGTGCCCTCTTTGTACCTTGCAGGGGGCCCCTTAAATTTTCGTTACGCCACTAGCATTGCCTGCACCATTTTCTTGCTTATGTAGTGTTTAGGGTGCATCTCTTAACTTATATCGATAATTTAATCAATCACCCTTATTTAAGTGCACCCTTAAACATTTTCATGTCCATGACTTCTGAAGAACTGTAATCTTCATTCTCAGGGAATACATACTAATAAAAAGAGAACTTGGCACAGAAGCTGAAAATATGAAAAGACATCTTTATTAAATTTTAATAAGTGAGGCCACGTCACACAGAAGCCGTAGCAACTGAATGAGGTAGTCTGAGGAATACAGAGAACAGAGGCCTTATATATGTTTAGGAATACAAAACTCAACATAAAAGAAAGGGGCAGTCCTTGCTTTTGCAAGCATGCAAAATGCCTAACATTCCTTCTTACACAAGCCGGCCAAACCCATAATAAAAGACCACAACCCATATCATAAACAGGTCATAAAAGAAGGAACAGAAACAGATGAGAAGTAGGAGAATGGGTCTGTATGTGCATACCAAACTTTACAATCTCCTGTGCTCTGATCCTTAATCTTGATCAGCTACTGGGCAAGGAACTGGCCTAACAAGGTCAGCTTCAGGCAACAGGGTCAGTTCACTCAGGTCATCTAAAAGTCAGCTAAAGTCATCGGCCTATGTGAGGGCAACCACAAAATGGCTGCCATGCACAAAATGGAACCCAAGGGTTCAGAACGAAATCTTCAAATACACAGTGAATCCATCGGTGTAACATGACGAAAACACTCATACTTGCTGAGCTCACTGTTTACGGTTCGCTGTTACCAAAATCGTAACAGAACCACGACCTTTATGACCCAGGTTCAGAATTCACAGAACCTCACTTCTGGGATGCAAGTTCCCGCCCTCCTTGGAGAGGGTTGGCTCGGTCACAGTTTTCAGCTCACTTCAATTGTCACCCCAAATCGGGTGGCAATTAAAGGGATGTGTGTCCATGTGACAAAATAATACGTCTATTACTCTAGGTCTTGTTGCCTCGGTTTCACTGCTGGGTAGCAATGTAACATTAGTTACTATTAATTAACACAGTGTTACTCGTTTTATCTACATTGAGAGGGGAATGTTTGTTTATTTGTTTGTTGAACAGGTTTTAAAATAAAATGTATGGAAGGACTAAAGGCTTAGTTGGTCCCTTTGGAATTTAAAGCTGTCAATCAATGCATATACACAGATTTCTGCAGCATGTGCTGTAGTATGCCACCTTATCTTTGTCACTGGTTCACTGTGTTATTATTTCTACAATATTCAAAGTAATAGCCGCATAGTTAGACTGTAAATCATTTAATGTAGACATCTATATAAATCAATGCACCGTTACTCAGCAGGAGCCATACATTATTCCAAGGAAACTTGTTTTATTGTTTTTTTCCATTTGAACTACCGAAGCAAAACTCAGGTGCTAGGTGTTTGTAGTGGTTGCACATTGTAAACTAGAAAGTGCAAAATAATGTTTAGTTACAATGTAAGGCAATTGACTGGAGTCCGGTATATTTGATTGGTAATCATACATTTTTTTATATAACCTTTATTTATGATTTTGATAAAATTGTAGCAGGTATACATTTTCAAATGGTGAAGACAAGTGGAAGTTTACAGCAGAGTACACACATATGAGCAGGATGTACCAGCTATTGGCAGATCAGGTTACCATGCATTTAAATGCAAACCTTTCACCCTTTGCATCTCATTCCGCCACCCCCCAGTCATGCCTCCACTGGTGTCCGATTTATGCGGGTCACTCACATTGGTTTCATGGTGCAAAAAAGCATCACACAGCTCCCTCCATTCTCTGAGGTTATCATCCAGCTTATCATCTCTCCGTCTTGATTTCATATGGGCTTCTTCCACTAGCGTGTTTGTCTTTTGCTTCCTCACCCTAAGTGCGCGGGGTATGCCGAGACGTGGGTACCAGGCTCTCTGTGCCACTGGATTCAAGCTATCCTGGCTGAATAGGGCTGAAACCCCGAAACCGGTCCTAGGATGCTTGTTTCCGGTCCAGGGAGGACCTGGCTTAGCAGTTCGGGCTAGACTGTTCCCATGAGGCACAGGGTCAAGACTGATTTGCATATGGCCAGGTCTAAACTGAGGTGGCATGGTGAGCAAAAGAATGATGAATTAAACCCAGATCTCTTGACTGGGTGTGAATGTTTTGATTTGTTCTGCATTCCGTCCATCAATTGTGTGTCTTTTGCTTCATCCACTAGCGTCCACTCACGCACATCCCGGTTCCATGCGTCCACATCTGGGGTGCGTTGCCCCATCCATGTTACTGTGACTCTGCATTTCGCCAACTTTAAAAGTAACTGCAAAAGCTTGTAAGCTATCTTGCGCTTCGTGGGTTTCCGGAAGTGTCCCAGTAAACAGTGCAGTGGCAACCTCTCAACCCGAAAGCATGTGTCCCTCTGCATAATCTCCACCTCTTGGATCCAGAATTGATTTACCCCAGGGCACTCCCATGCTAAGTGCAGGAAATCCGTCCCAGTCTCACCACACCAAGGGTAAGCATCCAAATGGTCAAGGGCAATGAGGTGCAACGTCACTGGTGTCATGTAAGTATGATGTAGGAAATTGTAATGTATCAATTTAAAGTGTGTGTTGCAGGATACTGTATGAGTGAGCACCCGTATGGCCATCAATGCCCTTTCTCCTAGAGGCTCTGTCATGTCCGTGTCCCATGCCGCCCTTGACCTAGGTGGGGGCCCGTTGAGTCTACTCTCATTGCGTTATATAGGAGAGAGATCAGTCTACGCCCAGATCCACAGGTGAGCAATATATCCCGGTTCCACGCGTCCACATCTGTGTTGTCTGTGGGATATATGGGCCAGGTTACTTTAACTATTCCGTCAATCCAGCGTAATGTAGATAGTGACCCTGTCCCAACCTAAAGTCCCCACTTGCATATTCGTAGGAAATGAATGCTTCACCAGGGTAAGGGTTGGCTAATACTGTGCATCACCCCTCCCTCCACGCCTGGAATGAAATGTAAGCCATCATTTTCCACACCAGGGCAAGTATCCATATAGGAAGTTCCCGATGGAACGGTGCTCGTCTCAGGATTCTTTCCACGTATAGCTGCCAGATGCTCGCAGTTTGTCGGGCTATGTGGGGCATGTCATCCGAGACTCATGTACCCTCCATCAATGCTGTCTGGAGTCTGTCCGACTGGAAACATCCCGCCAACAGTCGTTTCTCCCAGTTGTCCCCATCTTCCAACCACTGAATTGCATGCCGTAAGTGAGCTGCACAGTAGTATACGTCTAGCCTAAGAGCTTCCAGTCACCCCTCCTCGTACCATCAAGTCAGAGTGCTCCATGCCACCCTGTTGCGATGTCCCGCCCTAAGCAGTGACACAAGCACTGAGGTCAATTGCTTAAATACCTGCCCGGGAATAGGGCACAAAGAGTTTTGAAGCATGTACAGGCAATGTGGCAGTACCATCATCTTGGACACCGCCAGTCTGCCCATCAATGAGTGCGGCAGTGAGTTCCAGAATGCCACCGATCACCACAGCACATCGACTACCCTGTTCACGTTTAGATGCAACAATTGGGAATCCTCCATCGCCAGGTTGGTAATCATTCATGAGAGAAATCAGTGAACTTAGCCAACAGTGATGATTGCACCTCTAACAGCCTTATCTGACTCTAAACAATTCAGCTGAGAACTCCATTTATTTAGAATACTGACATTTAAAGTGCTGTAGTTTAATTCTTGGGACCCCTTTCACTCTGTTTGACTGACCCTTGTGACTTCAATATCATAGACCTTCTAGATCTCTGCCTTATCAATACACTTTCTGCACGCCAAACAATTCACAACCTGACGATGACACCCTGACTCCTATATGGGGTGAAACATTTTCAGCAATTAGGTTTTTAGACTATGAATGCATGCCAGTTGGAATTATTTACATTGAATGTTTACCAATCATGATGATGAATTGCATCAGTCTTGTAGAGGGTTAAGATTGGTGCTTTGCAGGTTACACACTTTTCTTTTGTACAAGATGCAGTCATTTCTGAGCTTTCTTGCTGTTACTGAAGCCAAGGCTTGAGTAGCACACCAAGTCATAATTTTCCTTTATATTCTGGTACTTGTTGTTTCTTAATGCAGGACAACAAGCACCATAATTCAGAGAGAAACATTTCCCTAGCCTCTCATCAGGTTCGGACTGGCTGTACCGGGCAGTGGGCATTTACCCAGTGGACTGGACGTGTGGGGGCTGGTTTTATGGTCGTGGAGGCCAGAAAAAGCTCTGCTCCTGCTTTTGCTACAGGGGGCCCATATTGCAGCACTGCTGCAAAACTGGTCCCCCCAGTAAGAAAAGCGGGAGCAGAGCTTTTTACTAGCAACCCCCCTCCCCCCGGCCGGTGGAGCACCCATCAGCCAGTACTGGTTGCTGTTCCCAGTCCGGCCTACCCCTCATTACATTGAACAGATGAAGTTTACTTTCTTCAGCCAGTGCATTAACTGAGCTGCTCTTTTTGGATTGGAGAATGTGACCTACAATATACACAAACTTCACTGCAGATTGTGCATTGACCCACTGACCAATCTTATGCAGATTGAAATATTAGACCTGATTGTCTACAACCAGCATAATTCCTCACTGTGCTATTTTGCTTGGATTGTAACCTAAAGAGTACAGCTTATGTGCAGACTTCTACAGCACGTCCTTCAACCTACTGACCTATGTTATTGGGATGTAAACCTTTTTATCGAAACCTTACATCTAAATCTCAGAAGCAAACACTTTAATTACCTGAGCATCCCCACTTGGATGGGAGCCTATAACTTGTAGATGATACACTGATCTCAGCTCACTTACTTACAGCCCGTTATGCCAACTAGTATGTAGGGCAGCAGCACTTCTGTCTGTCTTGGGTACATTTATGTACGGTGCCCCAGCTGTCGCTCAAGGTCTTCATTTCTGTTTCCACAGTTTGCCTCCAGGTGTTCTTGGCCCTGCTTCTCTTTCGTTTGCTTTTGAGGGTCCACTTTGGAGATATTCTTGTGATGGAGTTGCGTTCTCTTCTGATGGTGTGTCCTATCCAGAATGATATCCAATGATTGAGTTAAACAGTTTTTTTCTTTTCTGACGTGGTCTGGGCGGTTCAGGAAAGAAAGAAAAGGTCTTTCCTGAAACGCAGGGACCACATCAGATTACAAAATGATTGTTTTTTGAACATCCTTAAAAGACTCCTGCCTTGAAAAAGTCCTCTGCCAACTGGCCATCGGGGTGAAACACGTGTTGGCTGTTTTGTCTCTTTTTTCAATACTACTATGTGCAACTAAGAAAATTTTAAAAAGTATCGACAACTGTTGAACTCAATCATTGGATATTATTCTCCACTATCATATCAAGATTAAAGGGTACGAACCTCCACTAACTACCAACATTACCTTTTCCCAATGGCTTACGGGTGTAGCCATTTGTGAGGCACGTACCAGAACTACATTGGGTCATTACAAAGGTAGCGTGAATCCCAGTTTTACCAACAACCATGTCTGCCTTTTAACCTGACTGTCATGAGTCTGCAGTTGACTGGCTTCCATTCAGATATGCATTTCTTTGTCCACTTGCCCTGGATGATGACTACTCCTTTGTGATGGTGGTTATCGTCAGCGCTTAATTTCAGTTCGTAGTTTTCGGTGCTCAGCATCGGCACTTAATCGTCAACATCAGCGCTTGTGACAATTGGGAAGAAGGTGGAGCTGTCTGGCTAATTTAGAGATGACCACAACAACAAGTAATTATTCATTCAAAGTACATTAAAATTACCATGGCCTGCCTCCCAAGCCATTCTTATAACTTTGGAGGCCTAAAATAGTCCAAATTTTTACACTGGTAGGAGTTTGATGGTTAGTAGTTGTGTTGTTACAGTCATTAGCAGCATGGGAGAGGCAATGTGTGGTGCAAGCTGCAGTAGCCTCCTGACAAGCCCTGGCACTTATGTTCTTACAAATTTAGCACTCATTATCGTCCCTTCATAAGTACAGTACCATCTCAACTGTGGTGGTTTTCATTCTGCCAGATCCTGTCCACCTGCTTTGGCTGGCCCCCCTCCAGGATTTGTAAGTTGTAGCGCCTCATCTCAGATGTTACTTGAGCCAGCTTTCCTGTGTCATAAGTAATCCGTATGTTCCAGAATTTGATTCTGGTCTTGCTCTTGGCACTCAGTACTTCAGTCATCATGTCAGTAGTTTCCTTGCCGCTTTGACTGTCATCAGTTGTTCATGTCTCACGCTGAGACTCTGGAAGTCCCTCGTGCCCAGAAAAGTTTGTGGTTCTTGTTGCCGTTTTCTGTATCACATGCTTTTTATGGGACAAGGTTGTTAGCCTTGTGCCCAACTCCCTAACCTGGAGGACCAGTGGAGTGTGCTTCATCTGGTATCGAATTTTTGAGCTGATCAGCTTGGGTGACCCTAGTAGGAAACTAGGCTCCCGCCGGCATAGCTCTCCAGGTCCCTGAGACACGCAAGCCCCTCACATAATTCAAGGTGGCGATCTGCCAAGCATATACACTTACCCACTGAGCATTCTAACCGGTATTGCGAAATGGACTTCCAGGAAAGCTGCAGACCACTGCATTTGGTAATCTCACTGAGATAACACTTCATAAAAATAGAGGCAACAATAATAATAAAAAAACAGTGGAGTCAACGGATTTATTGAGCCTTCAGTGTTGAAGCAGCATCCTTCTTTAATGTGTGGATTCAATGCATGCGCAGCCAATGCGTTTCACCCTGATTAGGCGGTGCGACTTCGAATCCCTTGGCTGCTTCATACAATTATACTTTAATCTCACTGAGATTGAAACATTAAACCTGCATACTACACAATTCTCTGCACCTAATGTATTTTCTTATTGTGCGGTTTTACTTGGATTTTAACCGTAGAACTGCAGTTTTGTGCAGATCTCTGCGGTAAGTCCATGAATCCTCTGAGCTCCTTCACCCCTGAGCTACGTCACTATGTGCAAACCCAGCCCTGACAGGTTAGAAAAAGAAGTCTACAGCATACACATTAGTCTACTGAGCTATCTCACCGATTTTGGATCACGGACTCTCAAGTTAACTGCAGGTTACTGCAACAGTGAGCTAGCTGACCGGAAACAGAACCGTATGGCTGACCGGAAACAGAACCATATAGCTGCACGTTGCCTCACAGAGGAGCTGCCTAGCTTGGATCATGACCTTGGACATGCAGGTGTTCCTTCCCTAGCTGTCACGCTCGAACTTGAACCTGTGACCTGCCGACCACACTCGAGCCGAATGTATATGTAGCTGGCGCATGACCCCGCTGAGGTATCCAGCTGCAAGGGGTAAAAACATTAACTAAAGTATGTTTTTTCATGAAAACCCTCCTTTTCCACCTTGGTCTTCGATAGTGAAAGCTGGTGTTGCGGATGAAAGTCTTTGGGTCACGAAGGGGTTAAGGGGGGCGCATTCCGAACCCGTTCCTCAGGGGCCGCTGCGGAGCGTGTGGGTGTCTGCGCGCGCTGAGTCACGCCTGGCCGCCGCGAGCTCTCTATAAGCGCGCGCGCGGACGGGGAGAGTGCGAGGCGCGCGGAGGGAGCAGAGGCTGCAGGCGCTCGAGCCCCTGGGACCGGAAACCGAGGCACCGGCGCGACCCTTCCGGAGCTCTGCGAAGAAAGACTTCTTTCCGGCAGTGCTATCTCTCGGCGGGACCGCACTGGATCCCAGCACGGTCGCAGGATCAGAGAGATCTCTATGGAAACAATTGCACTGAGGTTTAAATCTTGCACAGTGGAGGGCGACATATAAGGAAACTCGTACATATCGGAAGATCTGCTTGGAAACTCTTTGGCGTCCCTATCAGAAATTCGTGGAAAATGTTAGAAAGCCTTGCAGAGTAAACTTTCTCATTGAACACTTTTTGACTGTCTGACCATCGAAGATACCTGACTGGACACTCTTAGGCAGTCTTTGTATCGACAAGAATTTTGGGACTTTCTGCCTATCAAAGACACATCATTGGAGGCTCTATGATGACTTGTTAGTATTGACAATATCTCAAAAGTTACTCTTTGGCATTCTTAGTATTGACCATATCTCAATAGTTACTCTTCGACGTTCTTAGTATTGACGATATCTTAATAGTTACTCTTTGGCATTCCCTATTATTGACGAAATCTCAATAGTTACTCTTTGGTATACTTAGTATTGACAATATCTCAAAAGTTACTCTTTGACATTCCTTACATCGATGAGAATATCTCATTGGAAACTCTTTGACATCCTGAAGGCATCTTGTTGTACACTCTTGCACTTTTCTAGTATTGGACATACAGTACAATAATTTAATGTTCTGACTATAAAAGATATGTTATTGTAAGGACTTGCCTACTCTTAGTACTGGAAAGACTCACACCGCCCTAGTATCTGAGGTACATAGTAACTATCCCTACACCTGCTCATCTTCGTTGTTGGTGTTCCTTGTCGGTGATAATGAGCCGCCTCCTGCTTCTTTCGCTCATCCTGGCTGGTGGGTACTCAGCATATCTTCCTGACGACCTTGCGCCAGAGGAGGAAGCCACGGTAAGTGTTCTATTGTGTCAGTAAAATATCTGCCTGGTGTAATGCGCATCCTCCGGAGATCTGCGGGCTGCCTCAGGGAAACATGGTTGGCTGGATCCTCGCGGATATTACTCAGACTTCATTTAAATAATGAGTTCTGTTAAAAACAACTTTATAAAGCACGGACACACTCCAGAGTGAGAATTGAGTACTATATTACAATCAGTATTAAATGTTCCTTTCTATGAATGTGTCTCTTCAGCATATGTACCTTGTCTTTCAATATCCCTCTTATACATATATTTCATGCCTGGACTTTCTAACTTTTGGGGGATCACCCTTTCAGAAGGTCTCCCAAGCATGCCAAAGTGCAGCAAAGGGCTGAAGGAACCTCTTTAAAGAGCACTACATTAGGAGGCAGTAGCAGGCCTCAGATGCTGTCAAACGCCAGCTTACACCTCCAGTCACTTCTTGAATGTATCTGTGCTTTTAACACATACCATGCTCTTCTGCAGCTTTCTGCCCAATGCGAGCGTCACATACATACACTTTCAGTGTGTGATGAAGCTTGCACTGCTGGTGCCGCTGCAGTATCTGCTCTGTGTGTTTGAGTGTACGCAGCCTGCATTCCTGCTGCCTATGGTGGTGTGTCTGTGTATGGGGTGTGTCTGGGTGCAACTGCACTGCTTCATGTGCTGTGTATGTGTGACCAAGCTTGCACTGCTGCTTATGCAGTATTTGTTCATTATGTGTGTTGCACTGTTGTCTGTGCTGCACCTATTCCGTGTATAAGTAAAGCTTACATTGCTGCTTCGTGTGTGTGTGTAATTTGCTCTGCTTCCCTTACGATGCCTGTGTGATGGAAGTTTTCACTGCATGTCTTTCATTTGAGGAAATTAGATTGCTGCCTGCACCAAACATTCTCAGTGTTTGTGACTATGCACTGCTGCTTCGATTCATTGAGTAGAAGAAGCTTGCACTGGAGATGCGTCGGTTGTCCTTTCTCTGAGCCGGCGCTGCTTCTGTCTATACTCTACCAGTTCTGCCTGCTCCAGGCAAGCCTGCACTTCTGCTGCTCGTGCTGTCATTATTTTACATGTGAGTGAAGCTTATACTAGTGCTCGCTGTCCCTTTTGTGTGGGGGAAGCTCGCACTGTTGTCTGTACTGAATCTGAAGCTGTCAACCAATTGGTCCGATGTGGTGTGTGACATGACTTTGAATCTACCAGGAATGTAAAAGTATTTGATTTCTATGCATATGCTTTAATTGTTAAAAAAAACAGACAATTCCCAAAAAGTCAATCTGTTTGAGAAAGGCTAGTAGGACTCGCTCAATGTACAATATTGGGCATGGCCAGCTTGGCAGCTGTGGGTACGCCTGCATTGCTCCTTATGCCGGACATATGTTTTAGAAGGATGCACTGCTGCTTGTGCAGTGCATGCTTGTGTGTGAGAGAATGTCGTACTGCTGCTGTACTGAATGTATTCTCTCCATGAAGAACTCTTACAAGGTTGTGGCTGCCTTGTTCTATATGCGTATAAAGTGTGACGGAAGCTTACTACTGCTGTGTTGTACCCCTACAGTCCTTAAGGAAAGCTTACAGTGGTACTGCTACTACCCTGCTGCCTGTTCTGTATTACTTTTATCTGCGAGGGAAGTGAGCGCTGCTCTGTTTTGGCAAGGGGACCTGGCACTGTTGTTGACTGTGTTGGATCTGTTTAGTCCCAGACAGAACTTTCAAAGCTGAGTTCTTTCTGCTGTTTCCTGGCTCCTTTCCACCAGTGCAGGAATGAATTTCCGTTCCCATGAGTTCGAGCCCTGGAGGCAGTTGTTCTACACATGTTTATCCACAGGGGCAGCCCTGGTGCCGCCCGCAACGTTTTGGCCTGCTTAGGAGTTCTCAGCTGGGCTTCTGCAGCTGGAGAGGGGCAGTTTTCCTGTGAAGCCACAAACCTGTTGGGTACATTCCATGGCCTTGTTTGGCAGAGGAACATTACTAAACCCACGCCGTCAGCCCATTTCCCTAAATCTGGTGACCTCATAGCCTGGTCTATCTTCCTGTCAGCCTCCTCAGTGTGCGGCAAACCACAAGGCACAGTGGGCTAGAGAGCACTGACACAGCTGGACCCTAGTGTGACCTTGGACCAAGTTCCCTTTCATCTGTTGGCATCCTCTAGCAATTTGGGGTCTTAAGGGCTGGTGTGATGACATTGAGTCCCAGCTGTGCAGTAAACCTTTGTGTGACCTTAGCCTGGCAGGCCTCTTCATCTCCCCATTCTCCACTTAATTGAACTACTTTTAGGAGAACTTAAAAAATGTGAATGTTGTAGCGCTCTGTAGGTGAGCTCCAGACACTTGTTCTTTTTGTATGCCCCTGCTTACATACAGATGTCTTCCAGATGCCTTCCATCCATGATGAGGAAAGTCAAAGATAGGCATAAGCAACAGGATCAGGCAGCACAAAGAGCAGCGCCACCTTGTGGCATGGCGTTGCCTGAGATGTTGATCTAAGCAGATGACAGGCTTCTCCAAAGCTGTTAGTTCGTTTATTGAAGTCTCGCCTATAGTTAGCTTTTAGCTGTCTGTTATCGAAAGCCTATTGTGGACAGTACTAATACTCAGAGTGAGCTTAGGGCCAGCCCTTTCCTCACCTTTTTGGCTTTCTTGTCAATCTCATTTGTAGGCTTTTTGTTCAATATCTTTTATTCCTCTGTTTTTGTTAATCCCCCATTGTGCATTGCTTCTTTACCACACTTTAGATTGGATTACTTGCATCCTAATGCTCACATTCAGGGATTTTTTTTGTTTTCTTTTAACACACTATGGTAGTGCACTCGTTTTCTTGCTCTCTCCCTCTTATGCTGCTTTTTTCCTCAGTTTTCTGCCCCACCCGCACACTCTTTGTTGCACCATCGTCTCTCCATCCCCCAGCTCTTTTGCTTCCTCAATCTCCTCTGTTGCTCCCCTGCCCCCATTAACCCTCTACGCTGAATTCTCCCCCATTCCTCACAGTCCTTTTCATTTTTTTGAAAGGCCCGGCAGTTGCAGTTGTAACCAGGCTGCTCCCTTTACAAAATGCATTTTCGGAAATGTGTAAATTATTTGTGTTTTATTTGCTGCCCTAAAATTTATGTCCACTGTTGGAAACCAGCTATTTCGGGTAGGCTAAGGCTGACGCCAAAGCCAGGCCGAAACCACCATTCCAGTCAGGGCAAGGAAGTCACACGCCAAGATAACCCCTGCTCACCCTCTAGGTAGCATGGCGCGAGCAGTCTAGGCTAAACTCGGAGGCGATGTGTAAAGCATTTGCGCCAGTGCACAACAGCAACAACATACTAGGTACACCACAAAAGAGACTCCACACAAGGTTATAGTAAAATAACTTTTGTATTGTCAAAACATATCAGATAGAAATCACACATGTACATTGTGCCAACTGGCACGGCAATATTCACAAGGGATTATTTACAAGACAGGGCCACATGGGCCACTGTCTGAATCAACACTTTGCAGATATAGAAGTACTTGTCAGAAATTAGAATAAAAGTATATAAACTTCACTGTAACACAAAGTAACAGTTATAGATCACATCCAGTAACTACTGGGGACAGGTAAGTACCACCTACGCAACCCTAAACCCCTTAGGAGACTGTCGCGCAGGGGACCAGGACCTCACTAGGACCACCTGTACTAAAAAGAACAACCACCTAAGTATCACACAGCATTTAGGGGTCTAAGAAAGAACCCATTACCCATGATGTATGAAACACATTCAGAGGAGTAGTAAAGGAAAACCACCTAAGTAGCACACAGCGTTTTAGGGGTCTAAGGAAGAACACATTACCCATGATGCCTAAATGTACATTCAGAGGAGTAGTAAAGAAAAACACATAATGCATAAACCTACACATTCAGCGGTGTTAAGAATAAAGCACATGATGCAATAAAATTACATTCAGAGGTACCAGAATAATACAGTAGCGCAAAAGTCACATGATGTCTAAAAACATTCAGAGGTGCAGGAATAAGACATGATGCAAGAAATCACATTCAGAGGTGCAAGAACCATACAATTGCGCAAAACCTACATAAGCCACCACCCGTGGCAGTCCCTAGGCCAACTGGCCTTGTTGGGGCTAGAACGCCCTGAGTCTCAATGTCAGGGGCCTAAACGATGCAGGGGCCCACTACTTGCTGGGCCCCTGGGAACACTCACAAGGGCCTAAACGTTGCAGCTGGCACTAAGTGCTGCGCAGCTGGGAAGGCCTGGCACCACTATGCCCTCGCTGTCCCACACAGGGACTCTCTCCTGAAATTGCGCCTAAACGGTGCAGCTGCCCACTAATTGCTGGGC
This sequence comes from Lissotriton helveticus, assembly GCF_964261635.1. NCBI lineage: Eukaryota > Metazoa > Chordata > Amphibia > Caudata > Salamandridae > Lissotriton > Lissotriton helveticus. The sequence continues at coordinate 1,705,934,354 of NC_136057.1, read as the reverse complement.
AGCTGGAGATTCAAAACTGCGCTGGGGCCCTCACTGGCCCTAGAACGAACTACGCACAAGGTTGGAGCCACACAGGCCCTGAAACAGCTGGGGGCGTTGGAGCCATCTGGCTCTAGAAATACACCCGCCCCCAAGTCCTCCGTGGAACTTTCAAACACCTGGCCAGAGCAGAGCCACACAGGCTCCGAACAAACATGCCCCCTGAGCCTAGCAGGCTCTTCGAACAACTGTGGGGTCGTTGGAGCCAAACAGGCTCGTAAACAAAATATGGCCCCTCGGAGCTTCTCTGGGCTCACGCACGTTGGGGCGACCCACTGCCAACTGGGGCCGCCCTACATGCACCAAAGTCAATTATGCCCCATAGGAGCCTCGGGGCTCGCCCAACAAGATGAGGCCCCTTGAGCCTCTCTGGGCTCGCAAAACGCTGGGGCGACCCACTGCCAACTGGGGCCGCCCTTGAAGCCCTCGTGGCTTCGCACTGGCCACAGGCGCGAGCTCGCGCCACTGGGGGGGCGGACACCGTCACCGTGTCCCGGCGCCCCTCCTTTCTTCTGCCCCACTCTGCCCAAACTCACCGGCAGCCCATTGCGGGCGGGGCGACAGCAGGTCTCTGCTCCCTCGAGGCTCTCCCTCCATGCGGGGAGCCTCGCGCCGGCCTTCTCTCTTCCTCGCCGGGGCTCCCTCCGCACACGGGAGCCCCAGCCGCCGACCACGAGTCTTCTCCTCTCTGCAGGGCTCCCTCGGCACACGGGAGCCCTGCCAACCGGCCGCCTCGTCTCCCCGGGGCTCCCTCAGCCGAGAGGAGCCCCGTCAACCGCCGCCATCTCCCGCGCCTTCCTTTCTCCCCCTCGCCGACTGCAGGGGGCGGGACTTCTGGCCGGCCGCGACAGGATTGGCCGGCCGGTCAGTCACTTCCGGGTCACCGCGGACAGCGCGGCGGCCCGATCCTTAGGCAGGCAGGCGGGGGCTGATTCCTCCTACGGGCCAGATGCCTTAGCGCGCCCAGCGCTATAAGCGGACATAAAGCGCTCCTAAGCGCTAGGAAAAGTCCAGATAAAGCGCCCTCAAGCGCTTGGGGAAAATGACGCGCTCCAAAGCGCTAGACAACCGGCAGAGCGCTCCCAGGCGCTCGGGAGGAAGCTCAGCGCCTCCAGGCGCTAGAAATACAGTTCCAGCACTATCCACAGGGCAATGCAGCTCCTCCACGCTGCCAAAGCCCCAGAGCCTCCCAGGGGGGCAAAGCCAAGTCCCCCCCTCAGCCCAGGCAGGGCAGAGGGGTCCCCCAGGAATCCAGGCAAGTCCATCAGGAGTCCAGGGGCTGGGCAGGACTCAGGGATTCCCAGAGCCCAAGCAGCAGCACGCCCCTGGCAGATTCAAGTCAGAAAACAAGAACAAATTGGAAGGGAACACAGCCCCTTCTTATACACAGAAAAGGCTTTGAAGTCTTTTGAAGTCTTTGTGTAAGCGAGCCCTAAGCCCTGGGTGTATCTGGTTTCCCTCTCCTGTCAGCCTCAGGTCAGAGGTGACAGTGGGTTATCAGGAGGGAGAGCCATCAGGGGTGGGCCGCCAGGCACAGCCTGGTTCCACCAGACGCTCTTTCCTCCCCTCCCTAACAGCAGATGGGGGCCTTTCATCTACGGCTGACTCAGACCCCCCTCCTCCAGACAGTCCATCTACCAGCAGGCCCAGGCATCCAGGGCCAGGCCCATCAGCCAATCACGTGCTAGCAGACTCACTACACAATTATGCTAACTTCTAAAAGTGGCGCTTCTGGGCTAGATACAGCCGTGCCGCATATACCATTATGCAGCATTCAGTCTCACGAGTTCACACATATCAAACTCGCCCCTGCACTCCCCACGCATCAGGAATCTACCATGGGCATACATATTTCCCATTCATTCCTATGGGAGGGCAGGGCGCTCACCATCCATACACAGAAAGCACACGCACTTTACACTGTACCACAGTGAAAAAGTGCGCAGGGGCCTAAAATCACCAACCCAGGTTCCAAAAACAGGCTAGGAAAAAGCAAAAAGTCACGGGGTGAACCTGCCCAAAGGACCCGGTCCAACATCCACCATCTTGGAATGTTAAACAAGAAAATAAATAAAATGGCGGCCAAGTTATGCCCTACGCGCGCATGCATCATCAGACTGCCCCCACTGTCATGTCATGATACATATACATGCATGTATGAAGATGACACAGGTGTGATTAAATATCGTCACACTTTTATTTTTTGTGCCGATGCTGCACAACATTAGCAAAAAGCATTTCTTTTTTGCCGAACCTGAACAGCATCAGTAAAGAGTATTGGAAAAGCCAATAGGTCAGCATTAATAGCCAAAAGGCGAGATATACTGACTTTTACAATGCTTGTTTTTTTTGTTGAGAGTATTGTCTTGATTTAAGAGCGAACGCTCATCCAGAGTCCTGGTCTCTTCCCCATTTGTTAATCTGCTTATTGTGGAGAGGAAACACACATAGACAGGTTGGCTGCTCTATCCAAACACTCTTGTGTCTGCTTAGTCAACCTATGAATGATGCTGGATATTTCTTCCTCCCCAGCATTACCTACTACAGTTTGGCTACCTACAGAAACCCCTGGAGAATCCATCCTATGAGTTCCAGATCGCGGACATCGAGGAAGCACTGAGGTAGGTGAATATGGCCTCTAGAGGTATGTTATGTTGATTTGTATAGCATACTAATCACACAAGAGGGTATCCAGGCACATGGGCAGGTGTGTAGGTGTGTGGTTCTCAAGGTTCTTATACAAAGAGCCAGGTCCTCAGCTTCCTGCAGAACTCAAGAAGTGAGGCTGATACTCTGGTTTGTTGAAGGAGGTCATTCCATGTCTTGGGTGCAGTGTAGGAGAGCAGTGGCGGCTGGTGACTCTCGAAAATGTTGGGGCATTTCTAGGGTACTTACTGCTGTTGCTACCTTCTCATCGTTTATTTATTTTTGCAGTTTGTACGCAGCGCAAACTCAACGAATAGTATAGGAGCACTTTGCATGAGTACCATTACATTGCATAAGATACAAGACATAGTATTATAAATAAACAATCAACTTACCTCAACGGTCGATCTTCTTTACACACCCGAGGACCGACTCTTTGAAATCAAACAGCACTGCGTGCTAAATTGAGATGAGCAATTCATGCTGGTCGGGCAAAGTGAAACTAAACACCATGCATCTCAGCCAATGAAAGCACTGCTCTCACGCTGTTTATAATAGGAAACAACATAAGAGCAGTGCAGGGATTGGCTGGTATAGACGATCACAGCACTCCATCCGAGACCGATGGATCTGTGTCTTGGCTTCCCCAGCTCAGTGACAGCGATGGCTGGGGAACCCTGAACTGCGCATGTCGGGTTGACCATAAGCAAAATACAGGTTAAACTGACATGCACAGTTCTTTAAAAAAGCCCTAGCTGATGGTCACCAATAAACCAAGCCTACTAGTGAAAACAGCACGCCTAGTGTCTACCAGGAGAGGCAGCTCTGTGATGGCATACATAATGTGTATATGTGAATGTAAGTAATGGCTCGCAGTCAGAGGGTCAACGTCCCAATGGAGAAAGCGCCCCTGAGTGAGCGTGCGGCAGAGCATAGGTGTCTGGGCAAAGTGTATGCGGCTGTTCAGGTATTCTGGTCCTGTGTTGTGTAAGGCTTTGTATGTATGGTATGTGTGCTTGAAAAGTTTGAATTGGCTGTTCTTGTTAATTGGGAACCAGTGAAGCTTCCTGAGATGCAGTGTGATGAGGGTGCGGCATGGCAGGTGGAGTATGAGACTTGTCGAGGTGTTCTGGATGGTCTGGAGTTTGTATAGGAGTTGTTTGAAGATTCCAGCGTAGAGAGTGTTGCCGTAGTCCAGCCTGCTGATTATGAGTGCTTGCGTGACCGCCCGTCTGGTGTTCTGAGGTAGGACTTTAAAGGTCTTTCACAGCATGTAAAGGATGTGGAAACAGGAGGTGCAAACTGCATTGACTTGAGCTGTCAAGTTGAGCTAGTCATCTAGGATGATCCCTCGATTTCTTGCATTGTCTGTGTGTTGGTCCTAGCTCCATCAGACACCAGGTGGTGTCCCATGGGGAGGTCCGTCAGTCAGTCAAATCACTTTATTCGGTTAAATAAAACCATAAAAGTACAGAACATACAAATATAGGCCCCTACAAAATGCACTTAACCCAAATATTTCATAAATTCATATTATAGTACATAAATATACACCACTGAATTTAAGAACATAAATATATCCATAAAAAGTCTAAAAAAAAGGCAATCAATTACGTCGGTTCCTGAGTCTCACAGCTGCTACAAAACAACTTGCTATATAGAAATTTCGCAGGGCTCATTTAGGAGTTGGAGGTACATTAGAGCCGGTTTAACCTGAGTAAATCCCTTTCTCTTTAAAACAGGAAATAAAAACGTCTTTCTGATATCATTATAGTGTTCACAGAACATGGTGAAATACATGGTATCTTGAGCTGAAAAATTGTCACAGGTACAAGGCTCTAGCTCATTTTGTTTACACCACCCTTGTGAATTACCTAGAAAGAAGTGTATAAGATTGAACCGAAACCTAGTTAAAAGCAAACGATGGAATGGCCTATTTACAATCTCCAAATATGGTTCCATCCTAGGTACAGTCTTTAAAAGGTAATGTGCTCTAACGGACGGTTTTATTAACTCCAGCTCTTCTCGCTCATTTGACCACACATTCAGGAGCTGTGTTCTGACCCGCACCAGATCAGCACTCACAATCTTATCCGGATGGTCAAAAAGGTCTTCACAGCCCACATCGGCTAACAGGTTCTTAATATAATACAAGCAAGTAATTTTATTAGCTCCATCCAGAGAGATACAATCCCTTATAATTCTGTGGTTTAGGTCAAGTTGTAAATTAAGCCACGTTTTTAACCAGCAAATTACTGGGGCTAGCTTCAGTTTATCCATTATATAGCTCATTCCTAATTCTTGGTGTACAGCAAAAGTTGGAGTGGATTGGGGGACCGACAGTAGGTTGCGGAGAAACTTGTTCTCCACTCTCTGTAACCCCTCCATCAGCCTATAACCCCAAATGGATGAACCCTACATAGCTTTTGCTACACACTTGGATTTGTATATATTTAAAATAGCATCTACCGGTTTTGCCCCTAGCCGCTGTGCAAATCCATTTACTGCCGCAATTGCTCTAGTCCTCGCATTGATCTTGACCTTATGTTGTGCGGCCCAGGTCCCTCTGTCATCAAACAGAACCCCTAAGTATGTAAACACGGGCACCCTGGTTAATTCTATGCCTTCACAATAAAAGGTTCTAAGGTTGCTCTTTTTTTACCTGCCTAAGGTCATTACATGAGATTTAGCAGTGTTTACCCGAAAGCCCAGCAAATTCATGAAGAGACAAAAAGCATCTAGAAGCTTCTGTAAACCGACCAGTGTGCGTGCTAATAAAACAGCATCGTCGGCGTACAGAAGTACTGGGCAACGATCATGACCTATTAGCGGGACATCCAAACTAGCCAAATCTAAAACTTTGCCAAAATTATTAATATAAAGGGTAAAAAGCAGTGGGGCTAAAATGCAGCCTTGCCTTACTCCCCGGCCTGACTTAAAGTACCTAGTACAATTGCCTGCTTGATCAATCCTTATCCTAGCAGTAAGGTCCTGATGCAGATCTGTTAGAAAGGAGACCAAGCTGGATTATATCCCCATCTCCATTAAAATTTGCCACAATTTTGACCTATTGACCAGATCAAAAGCTGACGATAGATCCATAAATGCCAGCTGTAATAACCCTTCTTTAGCTAGAGTATATTTCCCTGCTAATAAGGATAGGTTAAGACACTGATCTTGAGTCCCCTTGCCACTTCTAAAACCATACTGAATGTTAGACACAACATGGTTTTCGTCTAGCTAATCCGTTAATTTACCCAGGATCACTCTCCCTAAAACTTTAACTACTGAATCAATTAGGGAGATGGGTCTATAACATTTAGGGTCCCCTCTCTGGCCTTTTTTAAAAATGGGGACAATGATGGACGAAGACCATGAAGAAGGAAAACCTTGTCTGGCACAAACATTAAAAACATTGGTCAGAATTTTGGCCCAGATTGAGGGATATAACTTATACAAGTCCGCTGGGACTCCATCAGGGCCTGGAGCCTTATTACTTATCATATTTCTGATGGCCAGTTCTACATTCTCCTCACTAAATGTGGCAGCCCCTCTTGTAGCATGTACAAACAACTGGTCCACGCAATCAGGTGTCTCATAAATGGCCTCAAAATGGGCAAGCCAATATCCCTCTGTGATATTACATTCAATTGGAGTGTTATCTGTACCCGAGAAGAATGGCTTGTTCACAATGGCCCAGAATCTACTACTATCTTTAAGCACTTCCACCGAGGTTAAAGCTTCCCACGCCTCTTTTTTAATTTCGTTTTTTCTGGTATGAAGTGCTGATTTATACACCTTTTTAAGTGCTCCTATTCGGTTTTGGTCTTGGGGGGACCTTTTTAATGCGATCATCAAGTTACGATGTGCACTGGAGCAATTACTATCGAACCGCCTCTCTCCCATAAATTGGCCTGGTCTAACAGAGCAGGTCAGGTCCGTAGCTACCTGAGCGCAAATACTTTCAAAGGCCCCCAAAACTGCTGGACCCTCATTCGGCCCATTCAGGAATATTTTCATCTTGTCTTCTACCTTTATGGCTAATTCCTGGAAAAAATGATCATGTAATACTTTTGCCCATTTTACCCGCCTGCCTTGATCTGTGGGTTTCAAACTAAGTTCCTCTCTCTGCATCCCTGAATTCCTTTTCAGCCCACAGCTTCTGTCTAGTTCGAGGATAACTGGATTGTGGTCACTATAATGAGACCATCTAGTATTATAAGAAACAACCTAAACAGGCATAAACATAAAATCGATAACGGTGTTGCACCCTCTGGTGGTAAAAGTAGGGGTCGTTTCTGATAGTACAGTATCACTTGGTTCATGGAGGTCCATTTCTTTCAGGAGCTCTTCCAAGCAACCCCCAGAACGTGTATGCTTAAAGTGTGATGGGGCATACCTTGCTAAACCAATGGGATCATTACCCCCTGGCAGTTCTGATTGCAAAGATGAATATTAAAATCTCCCATAATAATAATCGGGTGATTCGTGGTTTGACTCTCACGATAATGTTCCGAAAACACTCAAATTAAACAAATGTTTATTTTCCATAGAACAAACTGCTGAATTATAAAAATTAACCACCAGCAGTTTTAATGAATTATGGGCCACATATTTGATTGCTAAGTAGTTGGGGGTCCCTACCATAACCTCTTTATGAGTTCCCATGAGAGCGAGGGAAAACAACAATAAAAGACCACCTTTGGTTCTGCCAGAGGGAGAGTGCTGTGCAAGCATGCAATACGATTTAAACTCATCAACCCAAAAGTCGCCCTCTGTGTCCCAAGTTTCTTGAAAACCCAATATATCGTAGGTTTTAATCAGCTCTAGCCATCTAGGATCCTCCTTTTTAGCTCGTAAACCTGCTATATTCCAGCTTAAGATGTTGCAGTTCATAGTGTTAGGCCCAACTACGCCAAACAAACCTGTTTCCTCTCCATTCCCTGCAGCCCTTACTGAATCTGGGAGGGCAAAACACGTCATTGGTTGTAGGTCACAAACTTCACCACCCTGTGGGCTCTGCAACTCATTGGCTCGTTGAGGACCAGCAATAGATCCCTGGATAGGAATAAAGGTACTAGTCCCCTCCTGACTAAGCATGCTAGAGCTAACATTCTGCACTATCCCAACACTCACCCCGAGGGGTTCCCCACATCCCTCCTCTTTGTGAAAATCCACTCTACCACCACAAAGGTGGAAAATCTCATAGTCAGTCTGAAGTCCCATGGGGAGGTCTTGTTGCAGAAGACCAGTATTTCTGTCTTGTTGGAGTTGAGCTTCAGTCAGTTGATTCGTATCCAGTCTGCTACCATGACCATGCAGTTGGTGAAGTTGGTTTTGGTGGTGGTTGTCTTCTGCGTCAGGGAGAGAATGAGTTTGGTGTCATCGGTGTAGGAGAGGACTGATGTCTGCTGATTGGATTATTTTGGCAAGCGGTGTCATGTATATGTTGAAAAGGGTGGGGCTAAGGGATGATCCCTGTGGGACTAGGCATATCATCAGTTTCTTGGTCTCTGCTGTGAAGGGTGGCAGACTAACCCTTTGGGTTCTTCCGGGGAGGAAGGAACAGATGCATTTGATAACTGATCCTTGAATGCCAATCTCTTGGCGTCCTATGATGAGTGTGTTTTGGGAGACAGTGTTGAAGGCTGCGGAGAGACTAAGCAGAATGAGGGCTGCTGTTTCTTGATCCAGAATGATTCAAATGTCATAAGTGGCTGCGATGAGTGCTGTGGTTCTTTCTGAATCTTGATTGAGTGTTGTCTAGAAGATGGTGTACTTTGAGGTGAGTTGCTTGTTGATGGCCTTCTCAATCACCATGGCTGGATAGGGAAGGAGGGAGATGGGTTGGAAGTTGCTCAGTTGATTCAGGTCCACTATGGTTTTCTTGAGAAGGGTGTTGATTTCTGCAAGTTTTCATTCCTCTGGTAAAATGGCAGATGTGACGAAGGTGTTGATGATGTGGGTCAGGGTGGTGCTGATTGGTCATGTTCCCAGGTTGTAGATGTAGCTGGGGGATAGGTCTGTAGGGCCCCTGAGTGAATGGTCTGCATGATTGATGCTGTGTCATTTCTGGTGAAGGTTGTCCGTACGATCAGGAGGCCATTTTGACTGGTGGTGGATGGATTAGCAATGAATTCTCTGGGGTTGGGATGGTGTGCAAAGTTGCTGTAGATGTTTGCGATTTTGCTGTGGAAGAAGTTGGATAGGTTGTCGCAGCGTTGTTGGGAGGCAGCGATGTTGACAGTGGCTGAGGGTGAGGTGAAATCCTTGACGATCGAGAAGATCTCCATACAGCTGTGTGAGCTTCCTTCAATGCAGTCCACTAGTGTTTTTTTCTTGGTGTCTCTTATTTGCTGATGATAGTATCTGAATGCAGCCTTGTAGGTAGTTCTGTCAGTGGTGTCTTGCCTGGTCTCCATTTCCTTTCTAGCAGTTTACAGTGTCTTTTGGTGTCTCAGATGTCTTCTGTGCACCAGCTGGCCTGCTTGTTTGATCTACACTGCTTATTGCGCTTGATGGGTGCAAGGGAGTCCACACAGTTCTTGATCCAGTTTTTGAAGCTGTTGATCTCCTTGTCAAGGTTAGGTTGAGCCGTGCTGAAGGCGCTGAACCAGTCTGGTTCTGTGTTTTTTGTTCCCCCAGCTGCGGCTTGGAAGGCTGAACCTGGTAGGAGGATTGACTTGGTGTGTTGACTTGGATGTGGATGATTGACTGTTTGGTCCATCTGAGTGGTGTTAGAAAAAAAAGTTGTACTAGGTAGAGTGCAAATTACACATTGCCTCAGTAGTTTTCCTTTTCACACATTGGTAATTTCATTGTTACCAATCATCACTAAGACACAGCATCCACCTGTTGCACTGAATTTAGTTCTTGAAGGTCCTCAAAAACCATAGGCTTGGGCGCCACTTTTATGCTGATGACACCCACATTTTGAGCAAACAGGGCAAACTACAACATCACTACATTTACCTTATATCTAGAAAAAAATTAGATTTGGATGAAGAGCAGCAGCTGAGTGGGAGTAAAACAACTACTAATAGTAGGGACCAGGTATCTAATACTTAGAATTAAACAAGCTACTACAATATGTAGAATTTTTGACCAGTCTGTCCTTCGTAAGTATAAGGTCAATAACAAAAAAGCTTAACCCATCTTCAATTACCACAAAATATGGGAATACACGTTGCCTTGTGCCTCAGAAAAACAGAGCAGGTTGTTCAGGCCAGAAAGGCCCTTCATTGGCCACTTGTGATAGAGTGGTTTCAATGCAAGTGCCTCGGATTATTGTTCAAGGGTACGGGAGGCAGTTCATCCACGTACAGAAGAAACAAAATGGCCCCCTACATTCTGAGTAGAACACTTTGGTCCTTGACAGCAACTTCCTAATTCAAATACTATCTAAGCTCATCATTGCAATAGGTAGAGAACATTTAGGAGTAAGCTAGTAGAACTAAATTCCTCAACAAACAAAATAAGAAAATAGGCTATTTGAAACAAAAAACATAGAAAAACATGCTATTTTGAGCACTTTTCTTTGTGGCAACATTTGGACAGGGGCAGCTCCTCGCAGTGCGAGAAAGCCAAAACATAAAATGGTAAAAAAATTTGGTTTTACATTGCGAGCGGGCAGGTGGGCAGAGCTGCCTGGGCAGGACAGGAGTGGTGTGCCCACTCCTGGGTATGCATGACTGGTTTGGTCAGCTCTCTCGGGCCGCCCAAACCAGTCATGCACTCTCTGCACTTCTCCATGCAGGCTGCTTTGCAGCCTACATGGAGAACATGCACTCCCCTGCAACCCCTGGCTGGGCGGCGTCCCGACCAATCACAACACCCCACTGGAGTGTTGTGACTGGCTTAGGGGAGGGGAGGGAAGCTGCCTTCTTCCTGGCAGGTCTGAACAGAAAAGCGATGCCAGCTCCTGCCCCCTTGGCAGTGTATGCAACTAGACCACCATGGAGAAGGAGACTCTTGTATGTTCCAATGGCGGAGCAAAAGCACTGTGATGCCAGCTCTGGCTTTTTGGAGCAGGCATTGGAGGCAGCTTTCATGTAGAGTCTGAAGGCATGGCCAGGTGGTTGACCTAGCTGCTTCCATCCACTAGAGAAGCCCCCCCAATGCTCTTTCATACTTCAGCCTGCAAATCCCACTGTTCTGGGCACTATGGTCAGTCGATGCACGAAAGCATCATGGCTCGGAAGTGCTGGCTCAGGCATGTGAATGACAGGTGCACGGCGCCGCCCCTGTAGATCCTCATTGGATGAGTTCTTAGCACATGGCTGTGAGTGTGATTGGCCACAAACTCTGGTCTGTCAGCCTGCTGCTGGGTCACGCCATTAAGGGGCTGACTTGTTCATATTTTTTCAAGACCGCAAATGTACAGGAAGTGTTGTAGTGCCGCTTAGAGACAAAATGTAGGATGACACCATTAAATCTGTAGAGAGAACTGGGCCTCAAAAGCTGTTGCCTGCCAACCTATTGTTGGCAACTATCTTACATGGCAACGTTTTATAATAGAAAAGTGGGAGATTTTGAAGGAAATGGGGGAAATGTATTTTCTCCATTGGCTTATATTAAAGCAGAGGTAATTTTAGGTGCGAGACAGCTAAAATAGGCCTTTTTTAACAAATCAGGAGTCTCCTGCCTGAATCTGGTCTATTGGCATGTATGAACTATGTTTTCTAGGGTTCAACGTTTAGACCGTGGTAGCTCCCTGAACACCAAAATGCCGTAGATCAACCCCTTCACCAACATGGCTCCCAAGCTTCTTCGGTCAAACAGCAAAACGAGTCTCTCTTTTGGTGACACTGACACAAAGTGTAATGCATTTAACTTAGTTCGTGGTGAAAAGTCAGTGTCTAAAACAAGTTCACAGCAATAGTTTCTCTATTATACAAAAATTGAGCAAAAAACCCTCGAACGTGTTGAATAAAAAAAAGGTTCTGTAATGTCGCCTCCTTGCCCCCACACTATGCACTGAGCCTCTGTACGTTGTATATCTTCTTTATTCAACTTATCATAAAGCAATGTGAGCATTAGGGTTGCCGAGCGTCTGCACTACTCTCGCTCCGGTTGAAGGACTGGACTTTTAACAGTACCAGCGGTGCCAGGGAACAACACCTATAACCTTCATGGGATACCTGTTTCGGCGCACAATTTACAGAGACACGGGACACTTCCTTCGGCGTCAAAGATTCAAGGTTTATTTACTGCAGGGAACACAGAAGTCACAACAAGTACAACACGTGCAACTTGGGGAGACTGCTTCAAATTGGTTCTGTGGAGCGCTCCTTTTATACAGAATTTACTCATAGGACAACATGGTACACAAAAGTTTACAACCTGGTTCCCATAATTATCCCTCAGAGGGGTCGCTTTGGTCACTTTGATACACATAAGGTCCGGAACATAAGTGCGGAAACATTTGGCGGTTCCCAACTGTAAAAACCCATCTTCCCAACATTAGTGAATTCCAATCGGCAGTAAAACAGATCGAAATAGGGACAAAGACAGGTGCAGAGGAAGATGGAGACAGTGGGGAGATCGAAAAGGGTGTAAAAGGGGAGGTATCAGGAAACACGAGATACAGGCATCAAAGGGACGTGCCTAATGAGATGCACGGCTGAGACAATAAACCGGCACGGCAAGATGAGTCTCAAGCGGGGCCATCTGCCTTACAGTATCATCCCCCTCATCGTAAAAGATATTTACAAAGAACATGTGTCTTCCACAAATATCTTGAGAGTCCCAGGGTAACGAAGCGGACAGTGTCCGTTCGCTGGCTACTTGAGGGCAAGAGACAAAATGGATGCCGTATCTAAGATGGAACCCGTGGGTACAGATGAAAAACCCACATATTAAACGAACGGTTTAAGTTAGCACCGCGAAACTGCGCACACTTACTAAACTCGTCATTTGCGGTTCTTAGATACCAGACTCGACCATATTCGTGCGAGTCGAAAACATCACTTACAATTGTCACGGAACCTCAGACGCTCCTTTTGCCCTCATGTAGGCAAGCACTAGTCGGAATCATATTCGATATTCATCAGACCCTCGAGATGTTGCTGTAGCATAGCTCTGTCCAATCGAGACCCCTTGGTAACAGGTGGCTGTCTCATACACGTTGTAGCACAGAGGCCACATAAGGCAGGACCACACTGCACGCAAAGGCAACACGTGAACAGGAACGCTACAACAACTCCAATGATCATCAGAATCTTCCAACCCCAAGTCGACATCAGGCCCCAAATCCATCCAAGTAGCGTCCAATCCCCTACATCCACGTGTATGGATTCGGAGATCTTATGCAACTTCGAGATGGCTTGATAGACAGTCGGAGCGTTATCAGGAATGAAAATACAGCAGCTCGAATGGATCACCTTACATACCCCACCTCGATCTGCTAAGATCACGTCTAAAACCATACGGTTTTGTAACGTCATAAGTCTATCCGCCTGAAGTTCTGTGGTGATATTACCAAGGGCACTGGCAGTAATATTAGCTGTCGATTCTACCACTCGAGTCAACTGTCTTAGGTTCCTACTATTAACCATAGGTCCCCAAAATGGGAGGAAACCCTTGAAAAAGTCTCCTGCCTCTTGACCGGCAGTATCCTCTTCGCTAATTACGCCTCTCACAACTCTAGTTTTGTGATAATCTGCATCTACAATAAACGTCGGAGGCAACAAGTTTGCGATAAAACATGAGCCCATGAAGTCAGAGGGCAACCATGCATACGCACGATCATGACAAATAAAGTATGTACCCTTGGCAGCCAAAAACACAGGGGACGAGACCATTGGCAAAATATAATTTTCAGTGCAAGCACTCTCTCCAAGTCGGGCTTTCGATCTACGGCCGCGACCTATTAAACAAAAATTGCCAATGTGGGGTACGACCCATATCGGAGGCGAGCTTTTAAGCTGTTTTTCACCAGTGAACACACTATATTCGCCTCTACTTAGGACCCTATAGGCTTGTACCTCTTCTTCAGGGATAAGCGAGGGATCATAGATATCACTATCTAAATCCTCTATTGCTATAGACAAAGATTTTTGGTACGAGGTAGGACCAGAGTAGGGGGAACGTGGTTCTCGAATGGGGTGGAAACCCAGTGCGCTTCGAAACATTGTTTGAAATGCTCGAGCAGACCCTTGGGAGCTATACGGTAACACCAGATATGGAATTCCCTTATCCGTAGTATGCGGCATCAACCCACACACCCAACAATTAGTAGTGTTAACCACTAACTGATGCTGATGAAGGAGCTGAATAAAGGAATTGTTGCGGAATTCTGCACGTCTAGCCTGCTCGTGTTCAGGTAAAATGTGAAAAGAATGAGGAGAAACAGTGGAGGTGAGTTTAAGGTCAGGGGTAGGAGTAGGTATGGTAGAAGGCAAGAAGTAAGACATCGTGTAATATACTCCACCCGCCAATAACGCAGAAACAGTCACAAACAGTACGAACATTTGGAACACAAAACATTTGGTACGACTGAGTTGCTGCAGCTTGAATCTTTGTGCTTGAGCTCTTTCCAAGTCCATCAGCTTCGAAAATGCCATTCCCTATGACCGTCCGCAACGTTTCTTGACGCACTTCGTTCTGTGTAGCAATAGTCAATTCCTAGGAGTTCCCAGGAACCGACGGTCTTTAACCTAGCGTCAAGACCTACTAACCAGAAGGAAGTACGCGCGCGGCCCTACGGCCTTTATTTCACAAATATATGTATATATGCGAAATCAATGTCTCTCAGCTGTGGAAACAAAAAGTGTAAGGAACGAAGCTCAATGAATATGTACAAAATAATTACAATAGTATGAGTGTTCAAACTGATCATGGAAAACGGGATAATGCACTTGTCAAGGGACAGAACGGGGTTTTTTATTAGTCTTTAGTGCTGGATCGCAAAAAATATCGGGTTTTCCCAGGACGTGTCTGTTCGTTAAACAAAAGATCCGTTGAAGGGACAACGCCCTGTTGATCAGCTGAATGTTCTGGTCTTGAGTCTTCTGATGACAAGTGTTCAACAATGCCTTTTTGCTGCACTGAGGATTCTCCGACAGGTTGTGCGTCGCTGAAAGGTACAAACGTCGGCAATCCTTCGGTTTCAGTTGATGCAATGCCTTTCCTCACCCACGAGTCTGCTGGCAACGGGATGGGGACTTTCTTGGTATGGGTGGCATGCACCCAATTCTTCCGCCCCTCAAGACGAACTGCAGTTCTCGTGGCAAGGAGGACCTGATAGGGTCCAGTGAACCTGGGATCCAAATTGTTCTTGCGCGAAAAATTTCGCGTTACCACCCAATCTCCGGGCTGGAGCTGGTGGCCTGGACCCTCCGTCTGTGTCGGCAATGCTTCGTGAACCTGTTGGTGAATTAACCTCAGTTTAGCAGTCAAGTCATGAAGATAATCGATCAACATTGGATACTCAAGATCACAAAAGGCACCCGGTCTAGGGACCCCCCAAACATTGGCAGGACGACCGAACACTATTTCATAGGGACTGAGCCCTACTCGGGAGTGTACAGTTGCCCTTGTTGACAGCAATGCTAAGGGTAAAGCGTCAGGCCACGAAAGACCTGTCATAGCCTGAATCTTTGCTAGTTTTAGTTTAAGGGTGCAGTTGTACTTTTCAACCAAACCAGCTGACTGAGGATGATTGGCACTATGGAATTTCTGATTAATTCCAAGGCCCTTGCACACACTCTTCATCACACTCCCCACAAACTCACTTCCGTTATCTGACCACACAATTCTAGGCATTCCATACCGAGGAAAGTATTCCTTCAGTAGGATTTTCGCAGTGGACAAAGCAGTATTGTCTTTGAGAGGATAGGCCTCAATCCATCGGGAGAATGCGCAAACAACAACTAAAACGTATTTCAGGTTATTGCATCGCTCCATATGGATGAAGTCCAATTGGATCACCTCAAAGGGACATGAAGGGGGAGCAAAACTACCAGAAGGAGTTGGGGTTCCCTTACCAGGATTGTACAACATACATATCATACAATTCTTAACCAAGCGTTCAGCACATTTCGTAATACCATCATTCTTCCACACAGGAAACAGCAATTTACAGATACCTTTCGCGCTAATATGTGCTAACCCATGTGCCATAGTCACAACAGCCAGCACATACGCATCAGGCAACATCCATCTTTTCTGTTCCGATAAGTCAATCCAACAACCATTCGCATCCAACTTTCCCGTACTTTCTTTCCACTTCGTCTTTTCAGTCTCGGTAGCCTCATTCTGAATTGCTTTCACACTCTCGATAGTGTTTTCACACATACTTGATTCTGCAGGCCACCTAACCGAACTCGTCACATACATTCGAGTGCTAAGGTTCCGGGCAGTCTCCTTAGCAGTCTCATCCGCAAACGCATTACCACGACCAACATCATCCGTCACCTTACGATGCGCACTACATTTAACAATCGCCACTTGCTTAGGCAACGTAAGTGCATCCAAAAGATCATTCACGAGCTGGCCATGCTGAATCTTCGTACCATGTGACGTAAGGAATCCTCTCTCTCTCCACAGTCGTCCAAAACTATGTGCCACACCAAACGCGTATTGACTATCTGTAAACACATTCACCCGTTTATCTTTAGACAACACACACGCTCTCGTCAAAGCAATTAACTCAGCAGCCTGAGCCGAATTCTGACTTAACCTTGCGTTTTCCACAATCGTTCTCAATGTAACTACAGCATACGCAGTTGTCACATCACCATTCGGCAACTTGAAACAAGAACCATCCACATACAAAGTACCATCGGGGTCTGTCAATGGAGTATCTTTTAGGTCAATGCGACCCTTAGTTTCCTCTTCAGTTTTGAGATAGCAGTCATGTACTGCTTCATCACTTGATTCTGTGTCGATCGGCAGCAATGTTGCTGGATTCAACACATTACATCGTTTTATCCGTATGTGACTGGCCAGCAACGTCAACTCATATCCAGACAATCTTGCACTTGTCAGATGTTGAGTTTTCGTTCGGTTCAATAGAGTGTCGACTGCATGCGGAACCATTACCGTGAGCATATTATCCATGACTAGACCTGCGGACTGTCGAATGGACGCCGCAGCTGCCGCTGTTGCCCTTAAACAACTTGGCAGAGCTCTTGCTACTGGGTCTAAAGTCGAAGAAAAATAGGCACATGGGCGTTGCTTACCACCAAAAGGTTGTGTCAAAACACTCAACGCGCAACCATCCCTCTCGTGAACGTATAGTGTAAACGGCTTACTGTAGTCAGGGGTACCCAACACAGGAGCCGAACACAGCGCATCACGTAATTCCGAAAAACTTTTCTGACATTCTTCAGACCAAGGTACTGGGGATGAAACATCCTTGCACGTAAGGGCTATCAATGGTTTCGCCAACAATGAAAAATTTGGAATCCATTGTCTGCAGTAGGACGTAATACCTAAAAAGGCACGAACATCTCTCTGAGTTTTTGGCACAGTCATTCGGGAAATCGCTGCAATTCTTTCTGGGGTCAACCTTCTCCCTTCTCTTGACAATAAGTGACCTAGATAGGTAACTTCTTGACAACAATACTGTAGCTTTGAAGGTGACACCTTGTGGTGTAAGTCATGTAGATAGCGTAACAGTGATACTGTAGCCGTTTTGCAAATAGATTCTGTATCAGCTGCCACTAAAAGATCATCCACGTATTGAATCAAAGCTGCACCCGTTGGTAATACAAAGGCATCAAGTTGACCTTTAAGTGCTTGGCTGTAGATTGACGGACTCTCACAGTAGCCCTGTGGAGCGCGTTTTAGCCTAAAACTGCGACCACTTAATGAAAATCCGAATAGGTCTCTGCTTTCCTCTGCAATTGGGATGCTAAAGAAAGCATTCTTTAAATCGATCACTGTGAACCAGGAGGCAGTTGCCGGAATCATTGTTAGTAAGGCCGTAATGTCGGGAACCACAGGAAATTGCGGAACTACTATTTTGTTTACCTCTCTCAAATCTATAACAAAGCGATACACAGGAGGTTTGGTTGGGTCAGTTCGTTTCAGAATCGGCAATACAGGGCTATTACATACATTTCCACGAGTTTCTTCAACAACACCTTTTCCAATGAGATCATGAACGATTGCTAACAGCGCTCGTTCGCCCTCAAGAGAAATACGATATTGAGGTAAACGCGGTAATCGCGCATTTGGTTTCAATTGAATCACATAGGGTGGAATGTCTAACAGGCCTACATCATTAGGACCTGTGGCCCATAAGGACGCAGGGAGAGAACTCAATTCCGGTGGGAATTTATCGACTGACAAATACATGGGAGAGATCACTCTCCGTCCTAATGTAAGCTCCACTCCTTCGGGGGAACAATACAATGTTGCATATAATCGTTTCAACAAATCCAGGCCCAAAAGATTTTCACCACAGCCTGTAGATAGAATCAGTGGAGCCGTTAGCTCACGAGGTCCAATCATAAGAGGCAAAGGGTTAGAAACTGGGTTACTAACAGGGGCGCCAGAGAATCCAACGGAAACATTCGTTAAGCCAGACAAAGGTGCGCCAGGGAGTTTTGAATGCATGATGGAACTTTTCGTCGCACCAGTGTCTAACAGAAAAGGCTCAACTACACCCGATGTAGTCACTGCAACGTAAGGCCCACTCTGATCGACCGGAACTGACACTACTCCCTCTCTTTGTCGTTGGCTGTCCTAGTAGTGGTCATTTACAACAGTCTCATGCTCTGCATAATAATCATCCACATTATACTGTGCAGATCGAACTGACCCCGCATTTCGCTGGTCAAAACAATTATTTGCGTCTGATTGATTTTGATAACGATCACTCTGATTGTGTGATGAACCACGACCTCTACCACGTGGTGCTTGTTGGGGACCACCACTACGATTTCCTCGTGCTGACACACCATTCAGACGGTCTCGTAAGGCTAGACAATCATATTTTAGGTGTCCCTCTTTCCTACAATATGCGCACTGATTATACCCAAGTGAAGATCTGTAATCAAAGTTGTCAGAGCGCGACTGTATTCTATCGAGCTGTGCTCGTGGTCGATACTGCTGTTGTGAATCATTTTGGTTTGATCGTGGAGGGTATGCTTGCTGCAACAAAACCTTCGTTTTGAGTTCTTTCGTTTTCTTTTCTACACGATCACTTTCTTCCTTTTCCCTATTCTCATAATACTGGGCCGTTGCTAGTATTTGCGCAGGGGTTGAAACTGCCCACGCACTTTCTGAATTCTTCAATTTGTTGCATAGCTCAGGCAACAAATTCGACACGAATTTGTCAACGAATAACCGCTGGCCTCCCACAGCGCCCATGTCCTGGCCGCTGTGGTCGACAAACGCTTCCTCAAACCTTGTAAAGAAATCCGAGACACTCTCGTCTTTCTTCTGCTTACAAGCTGATAACTTATCCCAGTTCACCTTCATCGCTGGCATGAGAGTTTTCATGAGCGTAATTATTTTCTGAGGCAAATCCAAGATCAACTGTTCAGGCTTGGCCCCACCGACTTGTAATGCATCAGCTGCTAGCAGTGCAGCCCAATCACCCCCTAATTCAACTGCGTGATTGGCTTGACGAATTTTAGCCCAAACTGGTTGCGGTACAACGTTGCCAAACAACATGTCGATGTCGGCAAGGTTCATAATAGAAGCTTCTATCAGTTGTGATAACTCCTTATAATAACCAGCCGGATTTTTACGCGGATCAGGCAAGGATTGCTTCACTTGCAAAACTTCTGATCGTTTCCATGGAAGATGTATCCACACTCTACGAAAATGCGGTAGCACCGGAGGGTTTGCATTAGGATCGCCAGGCACCCACAGTGGCGGAACCTCTCTCATAGGATACTGACCAGGAACCGCTTTCCAGTTCTCAGTGGTATCATCTAATGACACCCGAAAATGTGCTGTGGGTCTGAACGCTAATAAGCGTTCCACGGCACGTCGTACATCGTCTCCTATAATCATACCGTTCGAAAAGTGACTCTGAAGTTCAATTATGTCGGACGGTACATTATCTACATCATCATTGTACCACTCTTCTCTCAAAAAGTTACACATCTCCTCAAATACGAATCTCTGCGTAGGCTCATTAAACTGAGAAAACGTATCAAAGACTACACGTGGAGTGTAATTAGCAGGATGTTTCATCCACCTATGTGCCATTGTTACTAACGTCTCTTTCTCCCTACCACTAGGGATCTGACTCCGTCTCTGAGGAGTTTCAGATGAATCAGACGAAAATAACGGACCAGAAAGAGGTGAATAAAGGATAGCAACAGAGTTAGGAACACGCTTACGAACAGAAGGGGAAAGAAAAACAGGGGCAACAACACTGGAAGTGAAAGAAGGCATAGTAGGAACAGACAAGGTAGTCGGAGTAGCAGAAACAACAGTCTGCGAAGGTACAGGTACAGGAGCAGTAGGAACGAGAATAGGTGGTGAAACAAACGTAGGGTTAACAGCGGGCTGACCCGCAGCCGCTGGAGCAACAAGAGGTATAACAGGAGGTACTACAGGAGCAACTACAGGAGCAGTAGCACCCTGTACATAAGGAGGTGGTGATTTCATCAAATATGATAACAAGGAATCCTCCTTCAAATCTTCTTCTTTCTTTTCTGATTTATTCGGTAAAACTGGGTAACATCTATCTATTTTCATGTGATGCAATCTAGTAGAGATTTCCATGTCCTTTTCTTCTTTGTCTTGTCTACATTCTCGTATAGCTTGCATTACAGGAACGAACTCTTGCTTTTGATCCTTTTTAAGTTGTTTGATTTCTTTCTGCTTGGCCTCTTTACGCCATATCCGAAAGGAATCAAACATAGCTGGCCTCGCTTTCTTTAAAAATAGTTTAGCCTCAAGATTATCTAAAATCGAAAGTTCAAAAGTTCCATGTGGTGGCCATCTAAGATCACCGTCTTTCTTTGTATAACGAATCCAGTAATCATTATATATTATAGGACCCACCCCATGTCGACTATAAAGATCATGTATCGGAGTTCCAACTGGAGGTATCGGACACGAGTCCTCCAACCGGGAATCCATTGCGCAACATTTGAAAATACGAAACAAACCACTATGGCTAGGCATCGTGCACACTAACCTAGTATCAAACTTCAAGGATTACCGAAGCAATGAAACCTCGTGTAAGTCAAAACCCTCGGTTTTTGGCAATTGCAACTGTCAAATAATACTAAGAACCAATACTAAGAACCACAAATGCAATGGAACCATGCAATACAACAAAGCCTTAAGGCTATCACAAAGCTCGGAGAGCTAACCACAAAGCCTGAGGAGGCTATTACAAAGCTCAGTGAGCTATTACAACAAAACCCTTAAAGGTTAACAACAAAGCTTTCAAAAAGCTAGAACAACCACTAAGGACTGGGAGCGACCCACAAATACTTAACTCAGAACTTCAATGGCGTCACCAGGAAGGCCCGTCTATCGTCTCGCTTGTACATAAGGTCTACGCCGGGCGTCGAAGACAGGTCGACAGTCAGGGCATCGGTCCGTCGCAGCCGTCAGGAGGCGGGAATCTTCGCAGGGAAAAACTTCGGGCCACTTATTTCGACAACAGGATCGATGAAGCGGGGTGCACCTTCCCTCGGAGATTTCACACGAAGTTCCTCACGATCATCAGGCTTTGGACCGGTACCGCTGAAGTCGCCCCACGTTGGGCGCCAACTGAAGGACTGGACTTTTAACAGTACCAGCGGTGCCAGGGAACAACACCTATAACCTTCATGGGATACCTGTTTCGGCGCACAATTTACAGAGACACGGGACACTTCCTTCGGCGTCAAAGATTCAAGGTTTATTTACTGCAGGGAACACAGAAGTCACAACAAGTACAACACGTGCAACTTGGGGAGACTGCTTCAAATTGGTTCTGTGGAGCGCTCCTTTTATACAGAATTTACTCATAGGACAACATGGTACACAAAAGTTTACAACCTGGTTCCCATAATTATCCCTCAGAGGGGTCGCTTTGGTCACTTTGATACACATAAGGTCCGGAACATAAGTGCGGAAACATTTGGCGGTTCCCAACTGTAAAAACCCATCTTCCCAACATTAGTGAATTCCAATCGGCAGTAAAACAGATCGAAATAGGGACAAAGACAGGTGCAGAGGAAGATGGAGACAGTGGGGAGATCGAAAAGGGTGTAAAAGGGGAGGTATCAGGAAACACGAGATACAGGCATCAAAGGGACGTGCCTAATGAGATGCACGGCTGAGACAATAAACCGGCACGGCAAGATGAGTCTCAAGCGGGGCCATCTGCCTTACAGTATCATCCCCCTCATCGTAAAAGATATTTACAAAGAACATGTGTCTTCCACAAATATCTTGAGAGTCCCAGGGTAACGAAGCGGACAGTGTCCGTTCGCTGGCTACTTGAGGGCAAGAGACAAAATGGATGCCGTATCTAAGATGGAACCCGTGGGTACAGATGAAAAACCCACATATTAAACGAACGGTTTAAGTTAGCACCGCGAAACTGCGCACACTTACTAAACTCGTCATTTGCGGTTCTTAGATACCAGACTCGACCATATTCGTGCGAGTCGAAAACATCACTTACAATTGTCACGGAACCTCACGGTCGCCAACTGCCGTTATCCCGGTTCGCGCCTTTCACCAATGTCCACTTACGCATGCGCGCGCCTCACGCTCCAGTCTATAGCGTGACGCGTCATCGCGTACACGCTCATAGACTAGAGCGCACACTACATATCTCCCCTTTTTACAGAAAACAAAACAACCTTTCCCCAACTCTCACTGTGTGTCCATAGTCCTCAAATGTGTCTCTGGAGGGCACTCAGGTTTGGCGATGCCTATGGCTAGTGTCCACTCAATTCAAAGTCTCTATATCGAGAGGGCACAGTGACTGCCCTGCCACTACGGGTGTGTCTTACCGGCATGTTCTCTTCCACCTCTCTCTCTCCTCTCGATCTCTCTCCATCTTTCTGATCTCCACTATGCACTACACCGGCCGGTGTAGTGTCTCTGGCGGTAGACGCTGTGCTGGGAATTTCCGCCTCACTGTCCTCTCCTGCTCCATCGGGCAGGACTTCAGCGTCGTGCACTGTTTGAGGTCTGGCTTCTTGGGAATCCACTTGTATCTCTATCTCCTCGTGCTTGGGCCACACAACTATCTTGTTAACTCTGGCCATGCGGTCTTGGGACCACACCCTGCCGTCGATGAGGAGGGCTGCCCTGCCTCGCACCTCCTTGACCTGTAAGGGCTGGCTATACTTGCTTTCGCCTTTCTTTTGTAGGGTAGGGAGTTTGACCCTGACCCATTCTCCTTCTTCCAGCTCTGTCCCTTTCGCATTGCGACGTTTATCATAGTGTGCGGCATAGATCTTCTGGGCCTTCTCCAAGTTGTGCTGAACCACCGCAGGGGACCATTTGCTGGTGATGGTCTTCTCTCTCCATACTACGTTGTCTCGGGTGAACGGGTGTCGTCCTCTTAGCACTTGGAATGGACTGTACCCCACGGCCGTGGGGGTGATCCTGTAGGCCCACAGCATACTCATCACTTCGGTCTCCCAGTCCTTTCCCTGCGTGATGGCTGCCTGTATGGAGCCCATTAGCACGCGGTTGAACCGCTCCACTTGACCATTGCATGCTGGGTGATAGACGGCCGTGTGTTTTGACTCAATCCCATTCCTCCTCATAAACCTAATCCATTTGTCTGAAACAAACTGTGGCCCATTGTCACTGAGGATATATTTGGGGATACCTTCTCTTAGGAACACCGTCGTCAGGAATTTCAGTATCGTGTCCGTATCCATGGTCTCCTGGATGTCCACTTCAGGCCATTTGGAATACTTGTCTATTACCACACATAAATACTTGTTGACCCCTTTACTGTCCAGGACCGGCCCTAGTATGTCGATGGCCACGTTCTCCCAGGGGCTCTGCGGAGTGTCGAACTTCCCCAAGGCTGGTCGGAGTGGTCTTAGCACTTTGTCCGCTCCTTGGCACTGGCCACACTCCCTCACTTGCCTTTCTATGTGGACATCCATGCCTGGCCACCAATACATCTGCTTGACACGTGCCTTGGTCTTCACAATACCCAGGTGTCCTTCGTGAAGTTGTGTTAGCAACCTGGATATCAGTGAATCTGGTGGTACGACCCTCTCACCTCTGTAAATGAAAATTCCCGAGTCACTTAGGGACAGTTCCTCTCTCATTTCGTAGAACCTCCGTACTCCTTCAGTGAGCTTCCTTTTGTCAGGCCAGCCCGACGTCAAATGTCTCTTTATCTCCACCTTTTCCACGTCCTGCTCATAGGCAGCCGCCCATTCCTGGATACTTATCGTCGTCTCATGGTCTTCCATGCTGGCCACCATCTCTTCCCTATCCGGGGCCTCCTCCGGCGTCTCTTCCATCGCCGCAGCCCTGCTGAGGTAATCTGCAACCCTGTTTTGCGTGCCTGGTAGGTACTCCACATCATAGGTGTAATCGAGTAGCTTAAGCGTCATTTTTGCTATTCTCGGGGTCGCTGTTTCATGGCCCGAGGACGTCAAGACTTTGATCAGGGGTTTATGATCGGTTTGAAGCTTGAATCTTGTGCCCCAAACGAACTGCCGGAACTTGCCCATGGCCCAGGTGACCGCCAACATCTCTTTTTCAATGACGCTGTACCTTTGTTCCGTCGGGGACAGCGCGCGTGAAGCAAAGCTGATCGTTTCGGTAGATCCATCCTCCCTCACCTGTGCCAGAACCGCTCCTAAGCCCTTATCACTGGCATCTGTAGTCACTATGGTCTTGCCCGAGGGGACATACCCTTGCAGTGGAACAGCATGGCTGATGCAGTCTTTTATCGTGTCAAATTCCACTTGCGCTTCTGAGTCCCACTCAAACTTCGTCTTGTCTCTGATGAGTTGCCTCATTCTGTATGTCCTGGTGGCGAAGTGCCTCACAAACTTGCTATAATACTCGGCCATTCCAAGGAATGACCGCACTTCCTCCTTGGTGCTAGGAGCTTTGGCATTCCTGATGGCCTTCACATTTTGTTCCTTGGGTGATATTCCCAGCGTGCCGATCTCATGCCCTAAGTATGTCACTGAGTGGGTTCCAATCTTGCATTTGCTCCATTCCGCAGTTAACCCCTTGTTTTGCAGCACTCCCAGGACTCTATGCAGCTTGCTGTCGTGGTCTCCTTTGGAGGCGCCCATCACCAAGATGTCATCCTGAAAGTACTGTACCCCCGAGATGTCCTTGAACAGCCGATGCATCAGCTTCTGGAATACAGCCGCTGCGGATGCCAGGCCAAAGGGCATCCTCCGGAACTGGTAGCACCCAAAGGGTGTAATGAAGGCGGTGTACTTCCTACTCGAAGGATGCAGCTCAATCTGATAGTACGCTGACGTGAGATCTATGGTGGAGAAGTGTGTTACCCCTTTTGTCCTAGCGAGCATCTCCTCGATTCTGGGCAGGGGAAATCTCTCCACTATGAGATTTTTGTTGAGCTCGCGGAGGTCAACACAGAGACGAACCTGTCCATTGGGTTTCTTGACCACCACCAAGGGGGATAGCCACTCCGCACTGTCCACCGGCTCTATGATGCCTTGCTCCTCCAGCCTCAGAAGTTCTTGTTGTACTGCTCCGCTAGTGGAAATGGGTATGTTCCTGACTTTGTGTACCACCGGTACAGCTCCCTCCTTGAGGACCATTCTGTGGACGAACTTGTCCAGTTTTCCGACTGAGCCATCAAAAACCTTGGGGTAAGCAGATTTCCAGTCTTCATCTCTAGTGAGGGGCCACTCGTCCGTCAATAGAATCTGCTCTTTCCCGCCTGGGTTGAGTATGATTCCTAGATCCCCAGCGTCTCTCCACCCCAGCACTGAAGGGCCCTTCTCCGCCACATACAGGGTGCACGTGGCCGATCTTCCTCTGAATTCAAATGTGAAGTCTCGGCACCCCACCAGTGGAATGGCGTTCTCGGTATACGAGATGGGTTTGATGTCCGGCGGCCATAGGTCTGGCCCCACTACTGGCGCGAAGTCCTCTTCCCATATGGATCTTTGCACGATGGTCCAGGGAGATCCTGAAACGACAGCCACATGTACCTTCACTCCCCCTATCAGCATGTCCGTGCGAGGCTTATCTCTTCGCTTCCCCGCCACTTCCAGCACCTGGTCCTCGATGCATAGCACCAAATCTCCATCTTCCAGGTCGTCTTCCTCGCTGATGTCCGCTGTGGCCGAATCGACGCATTTGACCGTGGACTTCTTCCCTTTCTTGCGGCATACCTTTTCAAAATGGCCGACCAGGCCACAAAACGCGCATCTGGCGCGGAACGCGGGACATCGTTTATCTTGGGCCGAATGCGCCGTGCTGCCGCATCTGTAACACGCAAACTTGTTGTCTGACCCTGGGCGGACCGTCTGTTTCCCCGTCCATCTCGACTCCTTCCTCTGGTCTCCATACATCCCTCTGGGTTTGCTGGGCTGGGGCGCCTCGTCGATCTTGTTAATCATCTGTCTCGGTGCGCCCTCTCGTTTGGCTGCATCAGCGCCGCGTTTAGACATTTCTGCCTTCTTGACCATTGCAACAACTTCTTTGAGTGATGTCTCGTTCTGCGCCCATAGTTTGTCTTGGACAGCCCTGCTGGTGGTATGCATGACAATCTGGTCTTTGATGTACTCCTCCTGTAGAGCACCATACTGGCACGTGATGGCCAGACGTCGGAGCGCTGCCACATAGTCATCAATCGATTCGCCGGCCTCCTGCTTCCTCTGTTGGAAATTATACCGGTCTATGGAGACACAAACTGCTGGACGGTAATGGCTGTCCAAGTCATCTAGTGCATTCTTGAAGACATCCGTCTCAGTCGCGCCCCTTTCCTTGGGCACCAGGTTTTTGAACACTCTCACCCCTTCCGGGCCCAGGTTGTGGAGTAACAGTCTCTTCTTTCTTTCCGGGGTGAATGCCCCTTCATTTTCATCTTCAAGTGCCTCAATGTAGTTTTGAAAATATTCCTTCCAATCCTCCCATTTTAACTGTGGTTCCCCCGGTCTGGGCAGGAATGGGACAGGGGCCATCAGGGCCGATGCTTGATTCGCCATTTTGGCCTCGCCTCTGGGGTCTACCGCCTGGGCACTGTGTTGGACGGGTACACCGGATGCTCCTGCACTCCCTGCCGTGTCACCTTGCCCTCTGGGACTTCCTGGGGTGTTGTCCCTTATAGCCTGCGTGGGGTTGTCAGTCTGCGCCCCTTCCTCTGTCTTGGGGGTGATGCCTTTGGCTGCCAGGGTGCTGGCTGTAAGCTCCGTTCCCTAGCACAGCACTGACCTGGGTGTTCAAGCTGTATTGTCGGTTATACTCGTGCTGTTGCGCTGCTGCCACGCCCTCTGCTCATCCTTGTTGCTGTTCTGTCCTTCTGGTTGGTGTGGAGCTGTTGGAGGGTGCCTGCTCCTGGCCACTGTGCTCAATGGTGTTCGTGATCCCACCCTCGTCGCCAATGTAATGTCGCCTCCTTGCCCCCACACTATGCACTGAGCCTCTGTACGTTGTATATCTTCTTTATTCAACTTATCATAAAGCAATGTGAGCATTAGGGCGCCGAGCGTCTGCACTACTCTCGCTCCGGTCGCCAACTGCCGTTATCCCGGTTCGCGCCTTTCACCAATGTCCACTTGCGCATGCGCGCGCCTCACGCTCCAGTCTATAGCGTGACGCGTCATCGCGTACACGCTCATAGACTAGAGCGCACACTACAGGTTCGACTAACATCAAGATATTTCCTTTTTAAGGCGTGCCACGTTCAGAACAAATATTCCTTTCCTAAGTTGGCATTGTAAGCAATTAGCCTTGCTGATATGGTATTGAATAGCATCTTGGAAACAAAATAAACTATACTTTAAAATGAAGTGAGCTAGACGGGCCTTTTTAAGTTGTTGGATCCGATAAAATAAGAACACATTTAAAAAGCTTTACCCAAAGAACCCAAATAAATATATTAATCACAATAGTTAGACGGAAAGTGTAATGACTTTTAAGAAAGAGTGTATTGGTAAAGGGACTGGGTAATATTACACTTTAAAGTTGCCAATGACTGAAAAGATGCAAACCCATAAAAAATAAGCGACAACGAGCAGTGCAGGGGAAAGTGATGTTCACTTCTGTCGAATTTGGGAGAGGACCACCTAAATTTGCCCTCCCTGGATCAACTCACATTTCTTACATTTAAAATGCTGTAAATCAGCTCCTATTTTCTAAAAAAAAACAAAAAAACAGGTCCAAGAATATTGCCACGAATGAGTTCAGTCCCCAGAGATGTTCTCTCATTCATTCCTTGTAGAAGCCCCTATAAGTTAGAGGTTTCTTCGAAGAGGAAAGCCTTCTCGTGTTTTCCTTCACATGAGGAGAGTGTTTGCGATGCGATCTGCTAAGCAGGGATGTGCTCTTTGAGGCAATGTGCCGGCTGAGGCGGTGTGCCAAGATTTCCTGAGTCGAAGGCCTACACGGAGAACAACCAGCTTCCCCTGCGAATTCGGAAGGAATCAGCTTGCAGGCTCACTGACCCTGGAAGCCCTAATGAGATTAGAGAGGCTCAGGTGTTGGTTGAGGTATTCCAGGGACAGTCAGGTCTTTGAGGCATGCTGTGTCTCTGTTGTGTATGCACCTGCAGAACTTGGCTTGTACTGCCCTTGATTCGTCGCTGTTGTAGACACGCGCCGGTAGATATTGCTTTTTAGGCTATTGCTGATCATTCGGCTTATGATAGTCTAACTGGCAACGAGTGCCCTGCTCTGCGATAGACTTTACCAACATTGAAAGCAGTAGATGGGTCAAGCGTTGACCAGAAGCTACAAAGTGGTATAAGAGCTTCATGTTACTTGCACGAGTAGAGTAAGTACTCCAATGTCTTTCAGTATTTTAACTGTCCAATTGAACACAAACCCATACTATGACTTCAAATGACCATGCTCATCTTACTCAACGGCATAGTTATTTTGCTCCTATGTAACAAACCTATTCCATAAATAAAGTCATGAAGAACTCTGTGCAAATTGCATGACAACTAGAATATAAACAGCAGGACAACTGTAGTATCCATGTACAAGACATTGTCACTAAAGGTGTAAAGGCGCCCATAAAATCTGAGGACATATCAATTTAGCATCCATACCTGGAGTTTTCCAGTAAGTTCGCATTAGAAGAATTTTGAAAATGTCTGACACTGCATGGAAACAGCAGGACAAATGCTAACTCTTACACTTGTGCAAATTACTGACTCTGGGCTCCTACAGAGTAGAGTGCTATTCGTCCACTAAGAACTTCCATGCCTTGTCGGGCATATAAGTGCTAAAAATAGATTTTCCTACCATTTGACAAATGTGTTCCTATTAAATCATTCATCAGAGGTTCTGGAGTGCGAGAAACACAGAGAACCCTCAGTTCTGCAAGGGTGTCTTTTTAAAGCCGGCTCATGCAAGGAATGACTGGACTTTATTTTCAATGAATGTCGACATACTGGGTTCAAAATGGCTGCCATTTTCTCAGTTATGTTAAGCAGTTTTTGTATGGCACAGCTTTTGCAGATTACCCGGCCTCTTGACGCTTAGTTCTCCTGAGCAGGCTGCTGTCTGTGTTTGTGCATTTAATCAAGAGTGTGTATTTGTGTTGGGTGTAGGGACCCAGTGCGGCGGGCCCAGCCAGACATTTTCCTATCCCAAGTAAGTGTGGGTGACGTGGAGGTGGGGCTCAGTAGCAGGGTGGACATGGTTCAAGTATCCAAGTATCTAAGTTCACTCCCAACCTCTTTTGGCCCTTCTGTGACTTTCTAGTGCTCACACTCTTGTTGTCTGTGTCCAGTTTTGAGAGGTTGTTTGCATATGTTCATGAATGTCAGTGTTTCATCTCCATGGGTGTAGACAGTGGCAGCTCCTCCGCTAAGGCGGAGGAGCGTCACCCCACTTCTTTTTTTACAGTGAAAGACAGAGAAAATAAAATAATAATAACTTGCGTTATCATTTTATTTTCTCCTACTTCCACCCACAGCTTTGCGTGAGGGGGCAGGTGCAGGGGAGGAGTGGTTGCACCCTTCTAAAGCGCCCAATGACTGCTTGGACGGCCCTCTCGGACCGTCCAAAATAGTCTTGCTCACTTTGCATGTTCCTCATGCAGGCTGCATCGCAGCCAATGTGGAGAACATGCCCCGGCCTCCAGCCAGCATCTGAGTGCTGAAAATGGCACTCAGACCAATACCAACGCTGCTAAGGCAGCACTGCGATTGCCTGACTGGGAGCCTGGGTGTTCTTCCTGTGGCAGACTCCAAGCGAAGGAGGACTACGGAGGAGAGACTGGCAAGGAAGCCCGCTGCGTCTCCCCCCTCCTGCATCCACCACTCTACCTCACATGTCCTCCCCCCATCCCATCCCCGTCCCCCTACCTCTGATCGGTGCCGGCCGCACCTGGGTGTAGATATTCTCAGCCTGCAATTTAGGAGCTATAGAAAGTCCACCGAGGAGAGGATGTATTCTCAGCTCAGCAGATTGTGATGCAGCTGCATGACGCCCAGTGTGGCAGCATTAAACACCCGAAAAGCTACAACAACGGAGAATCCAGGGTATAGGGCAATAGTGACTGTACTTATCTATAGTGTGGTCTTGTATATTCAAATAGTCTGGGTGCCAAGGACCGGAAGCTAAATACCCACAAATTACAATCAAGCACTATGATCCAGCACTCTCCACAAAAGGTCAATAACAAACAAATAGATAAACAAATGTAATGAAGTTTTTCTAGAATCCGTTCAGCAGGGCTTTAAAAGTTCTTTATTCTTATTCTTCAAAAAATACGTAGCCAACGTGTTTCGTCCAGGAGGACTTCTTCAGGGCAACAGAGTGGTGAATTTGACTGTGCTGTTAATCTTCCAATCTTGTCCCCGAGAACAAATATTCATTGAGGGCAGCACCTTATAGATTTGCGTGTTTGTTCTTTCCTATATTGGTTAGTCCATCTATACTTGATAATTTATTCAGTCCTGAGATATATTATTCAATCATCCAGTTCTTGCGCGGGGATAGCCACCTCACTATATTGGGTAATTTCCGTAATAATCCTCCATATATTTGGCAAGAAATTGTCTGTCTGTAATATGTTCCACGTCCAATTTCTGTGGCGTATCAAATCCCCCTTAGTCTCGATAGAGCGCCGTCATCTCGAATCGCGTGGTTGTCCTCAATATCGCGAAAGGCTGACGCTAATCAAACGAGCGCTCCAGATCCAACAACCGATAACCAATAGCAACAATACTGACATCATTCCAGGGGCCCAGGCATGCTACAGCTTGTTTAGCTTTCTGAGGTTGTGCTGTCTCAGTAGTTTTTTTTTAATATAACACAGACTATAGACGAATCTTGAAGGACTTCAGATGGAAATCTTAAGAGTAGGACTTCGATTGGAAATCCTTTAGTAACCGCCATTTTCATTCTTCTTTCTAGATCTTTCCAGGCGGCCTCTGGACTGCCCGTCACTGGGTTCCTGGATGAAGAAACTCTGGAGCAGATGAGACAGCCGCGCTGTGGCATGGAGGATCCCTTCAACCAGAAGACTTTTAAATACTTGCACCTCGGTGAGGCGGTAGTTGGGGGTGTCTCTACCTTCCCATGATGCTTTGCTTTTTTGGGTTTCTGTGTTAAGCCACATTGATAAGAGATACACTGCAACTAGATAGCTATGTCAGGAAACTGCAGCTGAGGATTCTTTATGCAGTAGTTTGTAACCGCCTCTGCGTATTTAACGGGAGCTAAGTGCAGTGCCCAGTCAGAGTTTGCACTCGCCATTGTCCTGAGGAAAGCAAACAGATAGTTACAGAAATAAGACACTAAGTAAATAGGGAAAAAAAGATTTTGTGCTGAATTAAATCACTTTTGTGACACAAACATGGCGTAAAATCTTAGAAAAACTCCCCCTCAGTGCTCAGTCACTTTATTTATTTATTTTTTTTTTTTTTAAAACCTTTATTGACATCAAAAAGGAGAGACAAGTCAAGGCCTACAACCCATCCGGCCGGCCGCAATGTACAATACAATCAGGAGTCACCAGGCAAATATCACATAATCAATCAATACAAAGCAGAGGCCGTACAATATAAAAGGGGGGAGAAAAAATTCGGGAACCAAAGGGCTAAAACACAGGAGTAAATAAGGCTTAATTTTATAATATGGGGAGAAGACGTATGACCGGCGTACTTTCAATACGGAGGCATCCGATATCCCGTAATCAACTGCAACATTAATAAGGGGGCATGGGGCCAGAAGATCGGGGGGGACAATACAATGCATTCACGAAATCAGGATATGTGAGACACAAACAGCCCCTGAGCATTTTTCTCGTAACATGCCCGCCACCCAGGACACTACCAAGCCAGAACAGAGGGATCGGAAAGACAATAAACCAAAACCAACTCGTCATAAGAACTTCTAGGACACCGAGAGGAAAAGGGGGGTAGGGAAGGGAAAACGGAGGGAAGACAAAAAAAAGACAATAAAAAGGGAAATAAAGAAATAAGAAAAACGAAAGGAAGAAGACACGCCGACCCAGGCCCCCCGTGGCAGGAAGACAGGAGACAAAAGGAATAGCGGCCCAAGTGGGGGATGGCAATCGGGAAGAAAGACAGCCGAAACCTATCAGGAGGATTAACGACGCCACACCCCCCACCCGAAACACACCAAAGGAGGTCAGGACAGACGCGGCCTCACGAAAAAGAGATAGAAAAGGGCCATAGAACCAGAGGACAAACAAAAAAATAGTACCCAACCCACCCGACCCACCCTGCACCCCTGTAGAAGGCTATGGCCTACCCTTCAGACAGCGTGCCTGTCGCCCTAAACCAGAACCCGAAATATAGCGAGAAGTAAGAAAGAAAAACGAGACAAAAAAGGAACAACCAAAGCGAAGAAAAAAAGGACAGGAGGGAGGAGCAGAATAACTATAATCCGAACTGGCGGCCGCAGCCCTCCGCCCAACCAGAAAAATACAGTCAAAAACAGTCCAGGACGACACCCCATCACGCGCTATAAAACATTAAGAGAAGGGAACCGCCCACCTTTCTACGATGAAAAACAATGACACCACTAAATCGTATACCGGGAATCCAACAGAAGTCGTACATTTCACCCCCAACCCTTTTGAGCGACAAATCCCACCCACCACATGGCAATGTAAAACCACATACTAAATACGAAATCAGCATATAGTCGAGTGGAATGGTGACTAACATAGCTACGTGGGGGGTAGATAGATCCACAAGGGAGCAATAGTCCGAACCGAAAGTGTAGATGCATCAACAATCGCAGCACGATCAGTGAAAAACAGGAGTTCAGTTGCGCCACTGGATCGGGCGAGGTGGTCCCAATTATAGACACAGGCAATGTCATCGAAGTAAGCCCAGGAGGCAGTCCATCAATAGTTTCAGGCAACAATGTCGAACATGGTCGCAATACAGCATCCAAGTCCCCGGGGTCCGAACCATGAAAAGCAGGGCGCCCCAAAGTCACCGGCACACTACACGATCTTCGATCAGCGGCGGAGACACTCAAGTCAATCGAGGGGGGCGAGGCAATGAAGTCATCGAAACAAGAGGGCGACAAGAAGAGATGGCCGCCCAAAATGGCGGCAGATCGTGGCGGACCCACCGAGACTCCCAGGGCCGGGAAGCGTGTAGGGATCTCAGTGCTTCCAGGATATCTCTGACTGTCGGTTCACGTCCACCAGATCCGCTCCCCACACGCTTAGGCAACACGGGCCCGCCGCCACAGGGTGATTCTCGTTCCAGAGGGTCGGTCGCCATTTCGTGAATCAGCCCAATCGCCGCCCACCAAGGTCCCAGCAAGGGCGGCCTCGATGCCAAAAGGATATCCGCCCAAAACAGGTCTCTGCCAGCACCAGCCCCGGTGCCCCAAACAAGCGGAGTCCGGGCCCCGAGGACCAGGGCCGCCGGACCAAGCAGCGGCGGAGAGAGACCCCTTCACAGAATCAGGTCCCGGGGCCTCTCACCCACGACGGCCGCGCGGCCACCAGGGCAGGCCCGGGTCAGGATCGCCGGGATCTTCGCACATCGGCTCCCAACACTGGTTCTCGCTCTCGGCCGGGGCCGAGAGCCGTCGGATCCCGCCAGCCAGGTCCCGGTCCAAGTCTCGCAGAGGCCCCGATCCCTCGGAGGCCACAACTCCGGAGCCACTGCACACCGAGACCCCGGGGTCGGATGGTAAGTACAAACAAGCCGTTATGTTTCAATGCCCCAAAAAATGTGTCGTCCTCGGACAGGATAGAAGACAGGATCGTCAATCAGGACGGAGGGCTGCGGGAGCCGAGCTAAAGGGCGACCATCACGGCCGCGAGCTAGGCTCCTCCGCCTGCTCAGTCACTTTATGTCATTGGCTCTGGTCCCGGAGCTAAATGACGTTGTGGTGCAGCGGTGACTCATAGTGGACAATGAAAGTATGACATAGCAGAGGTCCTTGGGTAAACCAGTCATTGTTGTACCAGTAAGTATATGCTGTCCACCCTAATGTATGATGTTGGTCCAGTTCTAGAAGGTTGCAAGGGTGCTGCCAGTTCCAAAGCAACTTTGACATCTGGTGTTCAGTCAGAATATATAAAAGTGTGGGATTTGCTAAGATTCTGCATGGAGTTGACAGGCACCCGTGCAGCTGTGCCATCTATTGTCCTGTCACACCTCTGCATTAGGGGAACACAGTGAAAACCCCCACAATCTGCCTCTTGGCCACAAGGGCAAAAAGAACAATTGATGGACAGAATGCAGAACAATGTAAAACATGCCCAGTACAGAGATCTGGGCCTACATTCATCATTTTTTTTAAAACAAATTCCCACCATGCTGTTCCAGTTTAAACCCAGCCATATGCAAATCACAGTCTTGACCCTGCTCCCCATAAGTCCAGCCCGAACTGCCAGGCCAGGTCCTACCTGAACCAGAACACAGGACCGGTGTCACCCTAGTTTGGACTCTTCGGTAGAGTGTAGCTTGGTTCCAGTGGCACAGTAACCATGAGACTCAAGGGTGCTGCAGAGACTTTGTTTTCGAAAGATGAGGCAACTTTAGAACTAACGTCTCTGTAGTCTAGTAGGTTCTTTAACTATTTAAATAAAACATGTTTTTTTCAAGTGATTAGACAGATAATTATATGGAAATGTACATATTTTTGTTCTTAGGGCGCTGGCGGAAGAAGAATTTAACGTATCGGATTTATAATTACACCCCTGACATGACTACCAGCGGGGCCCGCGCAGCTATCCTATCAGCCTTCAAGTACTGGAGTGATGTCACACCACTGACTTTCCGGGAAGTCAAACGTGGTCGTGCCGACATACGCATATCGTTCCACCGACGGGGGACAGGCTGCTCACGTCCTTTCGATGGACCTGGTAAGTCACACTGACGTGCAACGTCCATAATTTGATAATAGGAATAGAGGGGCAAAACGCTCAACATTGTCACAGGAATTATGCACTATAGTGAATCAAACCTATATGAATACTACACAATACTGTGCTAAACCACTGCATTATCATATAGATACTACACAATTATGTGGCAGACACATTACAAAAATAGTACTGCTCTATAGCGTGTCTTCCCTGGTGCATTAGCATAGAATTCCTGCTCTAGTGTGTGGCATATTCGCATTTTTGTAATATCAATGGTGTAAAAATCATGGCATCCACTCACAAATTATACATACTCAACAGTACTAGTGGGTGCTGTCCAACACTGCACTACCATATGATTACTGTTATAGATTGCACCATACTTTGTATTACATAGGGATATTACACAGTAGCTTCCCAACCCTGTAACATTACCTTAGCAATATTATGCTACACTGTGCCAAAGACTCAGCATTACCATAGGCATTCGGCATACTAACGTGCCAAACCCACAGCAGTACTGTCAGTATACTGCACTTTACTGTGCCAAACATGTGATATTGCCATAAGCATACTGCATAATGTGAAAAACCCATAGCATTACCAAAGGTATATTGCACTTTACTGTGCCAGGCTTGCAGTATAGCCATAGGAATACTGCATTTAAGTGTGCCAAACAATGCATTTCATAGGACTACTGATCTAAGCTACTGAAAGTGCTCCATTGCCTTATGAATACCACAATACAGTGCGCCAAACTATCTACCACACTGCCGAACTACCATAGCCTCCCTTGAGTGTACATGTCACCATTGAATTCATCAATGACATTCACCCTCGTAACCACTGTTTCTTCCCTGGCCTCTCAGGTAAGGTGTTGGCCCACGCGGATATCCCAGAGGAAGGGACGGTGCACTTTGATGAAGACGAGTACTGGACCGAAGGAACCTACCACGGGGTGAACCTCCGCATCATTGCGGCCCATGAGCTAGGTCATGCCCTGGGGCTTGGCCACTCGCGGTATGCCACCGCCCTGATGGCACCGGTCTACAGTGGCTACAAACCCAACTTCCGGCTCCATTTCGATGACATCAGCGGTATTCAAGCCCTCTACGGTGAGTGTGGCATCATGTGCAGTGAGCCTGCAGCACCTATATTACACATCTGGTGATTAAAATAAACTAGGGGTGAGTGAAGAATTCCGCTATGCCGGTGGAGTTTGCTAAGTTTTGTTCGCTCCGCACGTAGTTCCACAAAACTCTGTGAAGTGACGCGGAGTGGAGTTTTTTATCTTGCGTAGCTTGCCAACATTAAGTTGGCAAGTGCGAAAAATCGCATGCCAGACCTCCTCCTGGAGAAATTTCTCAATGTGGGTGGTTGTGGCAGGTCGTGACCGCTTGCATTGAGGAAGATACCACTCGAGTAGAATATCTACTCGAGTGGCAGAAAAAAGCAGCTCAACTCTGGCACGACGCGTAGTACCGTTCACTGTGATTTTACAATGTGGGAAATACTCCCGGCGCTAAATATCAGTGAACGCGACTTAACACACTACGCCGCCTCACGGAACTCAGGAGTGCAGCGGAGTTTTTTCGGCACTTCGCAGAGTTCCGCGGAGTAGAACTCCACCCAGGCCTAAAATAAACCCAGCCACTGGATTGTCAGAGAAGTTAGAACTCCCCAAACAAAGCTATAAAATGAGACCTGACTCCCCTTGGTGCTTTCTTGATGACAGCAGTCAAAGTCCATTAAAAAGAATATGGGAACTGTAAGCCTGACTGCAATGGGTGCGGGTTCAAAAGTCTGGCTAAAAAGAACAAAGTATTCTGTAACTATTTTGTTGGTCTTTCACTTTGAGTTAAGTGGATAAAACACACATCTTAAATGGAAAATGAATGCAAGTTAAATTAATCAGTAAGAAATGCAGTGACCTATGTTATGAAACCTCTGCTGGTTAATTCGGTCACTGCAGTTGTCTGTGTGTTTACCGCAGAGCCAGAAGATTTCATCCTGGTGGCAATTATAAGGGCAGGCAAACCCTACTTGGGAGATAGCCAGGCTAACACACAATGGGTGTCAGTGTTTGCCCCGCGGTGAAAGGTCTGCAAATGAGGGGGTGCTTGTGCGTTTAGATATAGCTCTGAACTTCACTGTAGGGCACAGAAAGCCATCCAATGCTGCTTCCCTCACAGCCAAACTTCCTGTGACACAAAACTGCCCTCCCCTCACTACAGCGTGTCCTCTAAATGTTACATGTTACTTACATGATAGAGTTGAACTTGTTTCTCTCACAGACTGTTCTCATTCCTTTGAACTCTTGGGAGGGGGGGGGGTCAGTTAACAAACTGTTGGAGTGCCCGTCAGATTGTTCAGCCTCCAATTTCCAGAGAAGCATTTCATTTCTTTTTTTGTTACTGCTTTGTCAGTGCCCTCCTAATTAGCCACCTCCATAAGCAGACTTTTGAAAACATCTAGGCAGCTGTTGAATATGCCCAAGGCTACTCTAATTATGTAGCAAAGAGGGACCAAACTATGTTGCAGGATTGGCCAAATTGGTGTCCAGAAAAGGCAAATTAAGTGGCAAAAAGCGGCACTTTGTGTGGCAGTGTTATTTCTATGGTTTGTCAATTAACATGCATTAACAACGCCTGGCGAAATGTTTCACCCTCTTAGTACCAGTCTAACACCTGAATAAAGTACTTAGTATCTGAAATGTAGCCAAAGGGTCTACCATTGCTCGGTACTGTGTGCCGCGCTATTTTGGTATAATTTGATATGTGATCTTGAAGCAATGTCTTTGTTGGAATCTGCAAATTATGCAGTAGATGTGAATTATGTGGCAGGTGTGCTAAATGCATAGGTATGTGAAAAATTCCACATCTGCAGAATTGCACAATTCCATTGGCTTTGAATATGCGAAAGACTATGGAAATATTGACGTCCCGCTCTTTTTTTTACAATTCTATTTTATTTCAGTGGTACCTACCAGCGGAGTGCAATTTGTGCTCACCTACACACAAATAGTAGCCTTGTTGAAATATTTAATTGGCTGGTCGGTTGGGTGTATGTATGTTCAATGTTCATCAAAGTTTTCTAGCAGACACCCAGAGCTTTATAAAGAGCCCCACTTTCTTGGGCCTTGACAAAAAGCTGAGGTCAGCCCCTTTTAAA
The DNA here is from genome assembly GCF_964261635.1 of Lissotriton helveticus. Lineage (NCBI taxonomy): Eukaryota > Metazoa > Chordata > Amphibia > Caudata > Salamandridae > Lissotriton > Lissotriton helveticus. Next base: position 1,705,896,071 of record NC_136057.1, on the reverse strand, counting down.
CATAGTGAGAAGTAGGGTAGGGTGTGTGTTTGTTTTCTCCTCTTATGTTATCTCTATGTTCTTCGAATAATGTTGATTTTTCTGTGCATGTACAGGCAAAAAAACAACTCCACGGGAGGAAGAGGAGGCCAGTCCCACTCTGCAAACCACACCGCCGAAGCCCCTGCCAACCAGTGCCATGCCAGACCCCTGCAAAGATGACCTGGATGCAATCATATTGGGTAAGAGGCCCTAGTGCTGCTAAGGAAAACCTTGCCACCTGGAATGGTTGGCATTTTGGGCGACGGATTAGATTTATGTGCCACAGGCTGAGCTTCTATTTTATGAATGCCTCCTATGGCAGCAGTGAACCTCTGTTACAAATGTAGATATATCTGGGAAGCAGCAGTGCACCAAAATACACTCCTGTTTTCTGCAGCTGGTAGTGTGCAGGGTTGGGTCTGCACTAGCATCCACTCACCCTGCTTACACTGGTGCAGGAATGACATCCAGTGGGAAGTATGGCACTGGCTGAGGTCCTGAAGAGAGCACACTAACATTGGTGCGGCTGTGACATCTCGTGGATAGCCGGAGTACGGCATAGGCTGAGGTCTTGGAGGGAGCAGACTAACATTGGTGCAGCTGTGACATCTAGTGGACAGCCGGAGTATGGCATTGGCTGAGGTCCTGGAGGGAGCAGATTAACAGTGGGGCGGCTGTGGCATCTAGTGGACAGTCGGAGTATGGCATAGGCTGAGGTCCTGGCGGGAGCAGACTAACAGTGGCACAGCTGTGACATCTAGTGGACAGCCAGAGTATGGCATTGGCTGAGGTCCTGATGGGAACAAAATGACACTAGTGCTGAAGTGATACCCATAGCCATTCAGAATGTGGATGTGGTTCTTAACCTTTTAACTTCTATGGACCCCAAATTAATCATTACTGGAATACAGGGACCCCCATTGAATCATTATTGGAATCCAGGAGCTCCCACTGAGTCATTATTTGAATGTGGGGACCTCGTCCTAAGCAATTTCAGTGACTTGAACCACAAAACAATACACAAAAATATGGAATTAAACATTCATCAAACAAATACATAAATAATTAAATATTTTATTTAATTCACAAATATAAAAATACACATCTCAATTGCTCTTCTAAATTCCATGGATGCCACCCATCGTCCATTCTGCATACTGTTTGATGCTTGCAGCTATATTGCTCCCACAAATCGACCAGAGGATACCAACTTAATGTTTTTGTAGTAACTAATTTCAAATCACTTCACTTTCACAGAACGTTGAAACATTTTTCATTTTACATTTTGCTTCTTCATGTATGTACACTTTATCTATTTTTTAATTTACGAAGCAGTCCCGGGCCCCCTGAGTAGGTGTTGGAGGCCGCCAGGGGTCCCCGGACCACAGGTAAAGAACCACTAGAATACAGCATTGGCTGAAGTCTAAAGAGGTGCAATCAGACACTGGTGCTGCAGCGCCACCCAGAGGCCAATGGGAGTATTTTGTTGGTTAAAGCCTTGATAGAAGTAGTCAGTAATGTCATTCTTGCACACAGGATTGTGCTTTTTTGTTGTGGGAATATGGGGTGTAGGGATTGGCTATGACTCTCGACTGCACATACTGGTGCCCCAGGGATGGCAGCCATGCAGCTGTTGCTCTTTCTGCCCTTATTTGTCATTCAAACCTGACATGTAACATTCTCCACAAAGGGCCGTATGAGAAGACGTATGCCTTTAAGGGTGACTATGTGTGGACGGTCACCGACTATGGGGTAAACCCACTGATGAAAATCCAGAGCTTGTGGAAAGGACTTCCTGGAAACCTGGATGCTGCTGTGCACTCTCCGCGCACCAAGAAAACCTACTTCTTTAAAGGTGAGGGTGGAGATCTGATGAGGAAATATGCAGCGGGGAAGGATGAGCTATGGATGGGAGGGGAGTGATGGGGCAGCCGCCATGTCACTGGAGGGGACATGTGGGATAGTAACGTATGGAATGAGTGGGAAGGGATGTGAAGACACTTGGTGGGGAATGCATGGCTGACACTTTTGGAGCGGGGAGTGCGGTGAACTTCAATTTATCTTGGTGGTGGTGGTGGGTGAGACAGTGAAGGTTCTAGTCAGTTGCCAGGCTCTGGCTCAGCTCAAGGTGCTCATGATCCCTCATGCCAAAAACATGAGGAGTATTCATGCGACCCACACTTTTACTTCAATCTCAACGCCTTCCTTGTTATCAACCAGCTTTCCATGACCCCTCGACCTTCCTGCAGCACAGGGGCTGCACCATTGCCGTTTTGCAGATGGGCTGAGATTAAAGACCCTGCAGAGTGCTGTTAAAGTGCTTGTTGAGGGATGTAATGCCAGTGATTTTTCAAACAGATGGTTGTGAACCGACAATTAGAAAAATCATTAACATCATAGCCTTCTTCGAGCACTTTCACACCACTCTGCTGGGTCTTGATGGTCAGCCCGTCTGCAGGCACCCCAGGCAATGAAAAACGCGCAAACTCTGCCAGCTGTGGGCTCTTGTGAAAGTTGGGCTGTAGGTGAGCTCTGCACTTCACTTGTGCCAGGTGATGGGCATGCAACTCTGTGGACTCTGCCTGATCTTTGTTTTATTAACATGTGTAATTGCCTTCACTCAGATCGCGTTCCATGTTAAGGGTGATGTTGTAGAGTACACTACCCTGGATTCTGTTAATGTAACTCTAATTTTTTTCTAGAAAGACTTCTCTTTTGAACTTCATTTAACATGTAATTTATTTAACTGATGTAGCTTCTCAGGTTATGAAACACAAATCATTGCACCTTGATGTAAAATAGCAGAGAGAAATAGATAAGCATGTAGTGGCTTGTTTACACTATGTACCACCAGGAATCAAGCTCCTCTTCCGTGTAGTCCTGTTTCAATATGCCTCCTTCTGCTTCATCGCCACATCCAAGAGCAACTTGAAATAAGTCAGCTTGGGTTGTACATCGCACAGAGAGAGGTGTGGCGCCGTGGCCAGGGTGACTGACGCTGGAATCTGGGGATCACGGTTCGATCGCCGGCGGCAGATTAGCCCAGCACCATGTGACTGGGCAATAGCTTGCTTAATCTTCCTGACGGCCCCCAGCGCCTAGAGACCCTTACGGGTGATTGTTCACGCTTTACAAATATGGATTATTATTATTATTCTTTTGTGCACGGTTTACTAGACATTAATGTTGCTCCAACTACAACAATAACCTCGGCCACACACAGGGTGCACATGACAACTGCCTTGTCTCTTGGTTCACGCACAGCATCTTGGTTAGGGTGGTGGCCAGGGCCAGATTGTTGCTAAGGTAATATTTATAAACAATCACTTCTAACAAATCTTCTCAGTGCAGTATTAGAATGCAATGCCGAAGAATGCTTCTGGCTGTTAAAGAAATATGGTTTTTAATGTTTGAAGCATTAATCAAATTTTCACGTGCCGTTTTGTTGCACGATTTACACGCTAAGTATACTGATGGCTCAGCTGGGCTCTGGCTTGGCTCTCCCTGTTAATCTGCTGACCAGCCACTTCCATGTCAGGGGGAGCACAGAAATACTGTAGGTAATAAGTGGGTTGGGTGGGCACTGCATGACTGGGAACCGAAGAGCAGCCCTGGCAAAAATGTTCAAACCAGCCCTGCTCCCTTCCCCCTCTCTCTCTCCTTCTTTTTTCTGTCTCTCTTCTTCTGTTCCTCTCCGTAGGATATCTCTTCATCCTCTTTATATGTCCTTCCACTCTTTCATTCAGAGAGTTTCATTCAGAGAGGCTCCACTGTTGCTGCTGCAGAAATGTGGCAGAGGCAACAGCAAAAGTCCTTGGACTTTAAAAACCGATCTCTACCGACTCCCGGGAAATGCCTGATGAGATAAGTTCTGCTCTGTAGGTGGTTGCTGACTCCCTGGACATTTGGGATGAACATATACATTATTAGGGAACCAACCTGCTGGGATCAGCAATGTGACATACTGTACCCAACTGCTACTTTCGGGTGTCACTCCGTCATATTATTGCACTCCTTGTCCCACATGTTGGGACATCCTGCCACCTAGTGGTAGGAATCGAAATGGTTTCACTACGGTGGAAACCAAAGCTGTGCGCAAAGCAACACTTTCTTTCCTCTGCTTTTCGCGTTCACAAGGTCACTGTTTTCCTATGAACAGGATGAACGGGATCTGATTTTCTGGCATCCATAAATAAATTCCCGTATTTTCGACTGGTCTCTTTGCCAAACCCTGTCTGCTGATGTTTGAGCAGTTTTTCCTTTACCCTTTTCTCGAAGATCTTTTCTTACCCCCCTCATCTGGTTCCAAGCCATGCCCGCACCCTAGTGCCGCAAACTGTTTGCAGTAGGGTGACCAGTATTTTAAAGCCAAAAACTGGGACATTTCCCAAAAATAGAAGGACTACACTTTTACTTCAACCCAGCTTACAGAATGACAGTGCTCCTTAGCAGAGAATTACAGAGGTGGTAGTAACAACATACATAAAATGCCATTTTAAAGCCGGTAGCATGCCCTTATAACAACGGCTAACGCCCTGCTTTGCAAAACATAAAAAGATACCTCCCACTGTTTTCAGTCGATCCACTCTAAAAACCGGGACAGGAGCTGAATTTCATGAAATCTGTGGGGACAGCTGGCAAAAAACTAGGACTGTCAGGGCAAATCCGGGACGCCTGGTCACCCTAGTTTGCAGCCACTCCCCAACACTGCTGTCATGTGTCCACAACCACGCCTTCTAACGTGTCGCTGCCAGGGGGCACTTGAAAACTCTTGCAGCGTTTATGAAGCAATGATGAGCCAGGACTTGCAGGTAAATATTGGGTCTCAGCTCTCCTCCACCTAGTGCTTAATTTGAGCCGGTGGTTACTGGTGCTTGGCACCATCACTAATGAAAGTCTGCCACATGGTGGCGCTGTCTGTCTGATTTTGAAATGAGCACAACTACAGTTGTTTTATAATTCAATGTACAATAAAAAAATAAGTAATACCTGCCGCCCACGCTATTGTCATAGCTTTGACTGACCTAGAATAGTCTAAATGGCCACTCTTGTAGAAGTGTGATGGCTAGTACTTGTTTTGGTACTGTCATTGGCAGCGCTGACAGGGGCACTAGATAGTGCAAGCTGTAGTGGACTCCTGAAAAGGGCCTTGGCAGGTACTTTTTTAAAATTTATTTTTTTACGAATTAAGCACTGCCTCTGACTGGGAATTTATTAACTTTCGACCGTCATGAGACATACACAAAGGCTCTATATGCCCTGGCGTAACCATAAACGACTTTGCGCCTGGTGACATAGTCATTTTTCCCAGCGAGCGTGGCGATTTGTTCAAGTTGAACCAGTCTGTTAGGTGTTGCAGATGCTGATGGGAGTCGCGCGAAACCAGGCCCTAGCGGTCGAGAAAGCATCATGCTGAACCTTCAGCGTCTGCATCTTCATACACCAGAAATAGAGCCCTTGGCATGCGGCCATTTTAGTGTCAGTGACCCACCCAGTCATTCCATGGTCAAGATTAAAACCTCGCTGAATAGAAAGGCGTCCCTCGTGGGCAAGGATGGTACATCCCTGGAGAACTATGGATATAAAATATGGCATCTTGGAGATAGCGTGCTGAGGTAGGCTGAAAGTTCATCAAAGGTTCTTTTCTAGTCTTATTGCAATTACATTTAAATAAAGGTTTGTTGAATGCTGGTCGTTGTAAGTCCATGTCCTTGCAAACGCACAGGGCATGCATGACAATTTGAGTCCATATCTACACACTGGATAAAAGCGATCAGAATTTAGTCCACATAACCTTGCTTCTAAATCGTTGGCTAAAGTCAAGCTCCAGATTTAAAATTCTTGAAAAAAAAATTATGATAAAAAATGTAGCTTTTAAGGAAACTGCACTGATCCTCCCCCATGCATTAGCCGCACCATATATAGTACTAAGCTGTTTATTTAAGAGCAGTGACAGATAACATGTGCAAAACCTATATGTTTCATTTTACATTTGAGATTTTATTTCATTTTTTTAAAATTACTTCTCCAGTCACTTTAAATTGAATTTGGATAATAAATACATCGGAAGACTTGAGCAACAGTTTTAGTCAATTGGAGGTTGGAATAACTCGAAGTCAATAATATACTACAGCCCATTCGGTTCTGTAGGGCTCAGTAGAAACCAATGTCTAGTTCAAATCCTTGATAAGGAACACCTGTTATCTGAGTTCTTAGCAAATATCCTCAGTTAAAAGGGAGGATTGTACACCCAGGTACAAACCTAAACTCCAAATCACAGAGCAGGACTGATGGCAGGTCAGAGATACAAATCTTTTTAAGGTCTTCATGTTATAGTAGCTAATATGAAAAAAAGTACTCATCCTTTAGTACTAGATAATGCAGTGGTACCTGCTTTTATGATAATGAAGAGTGAAAGAGAACTCCCAAAATCCGCTGCACAGTAGCACATCGGAGTGTCTGACTGAACCAAAATTTCCATTTATTCAGTTTTTTGTTTCCAGTTTGATTATTTTCTGATGTAGTGTTGCAAAAAAATAAAAAAAAAAGTGATGGGTGGCGTGGTTGAGTGAACCCCCAGCCCCTGGTAATTGCACCAGGACACATTCCAGTCCATTGTTTGTCTGGCCATTATTCCACACCAGACAGAGACCAGCCATATAACAATTTCAGTCCTGCCCGATAGGAACAGTCCAGCCTGAACTGCCCGGAACGCCCCTCCCCCCACGCTAGGCAGGAAAACGAGTGACCCCAGCCTGCTTTTAGCCTTGCCACTGAGGTGCGGCACTGAGCACAGGATCCTTCTTCGGGCACACCATTTTTGCTCGCAATGTTCTCAATCTACCCCTTGTGATCAAGATGGGAGGCAATATCCGCCCAATCAGAGACCTTTTTCAAGGATTCACGCATACTCTACCCAAGCTAGGGTGGCTACCAGTAATAAATAAGAGCTTCGAACTTGCCTGCAACAGCTATGTCGATGACATGCAGTTGACTCTCAAACTGGAAAACTCCAAAGATGTAGGAAAATCGAAAATCATCAGCTGCCTCATTGGTCTAGATCAATAGATGACATGGAACCATCTGAGATTAAATGCCTCAAAAACCCAAATATTCACCTGCGGTCAATAAAAAAAGTCATGATCCTCTATACATCTGGCAGGATGAACTAAAACTTGCACCAAAAATAGCTAAAGGTTCAAAATTTTTGAATTGTCATTACACCGCACTCACCCTGAATGTTAAAGTGGAAAACGCTATCTAACTCTGCCTTCTTTATGATGAGAATACTGCAACACCTTTTTCCACATCTTTAATTTCCTCTAAAAAAATTAAGCAACCACATCACTCATCCTCTTGAAACTGGATCACGCTAATGGACTATACCACATTATACCGCTCACAAGTATGAAAATACTACAGAGAATTCAGAATTCATCAGAAAGACTGCTTCTACATGTAAAGACACAAACCCACATCTTGCCTGTCCCAAAGGCTCTACACTGGCTTCCAGTTACAAGAAGATCTTTCTTCAATCTACTATGCATGAATCACTGCAATAAATGGTGAAGGACCTAAATAACTCCAATGAAAAATGACAAAACACTAACAGCAGGCAAACCAGTAACCTACATTCTAAGCAGGAACCCACAGCTAATCACCACAACCTACTGCAAAAATATTGTTGGTGACGCAACCCTTTTGCTGTTCAAGTTGCCAAATTATGGAACTCTACCTGCTAAGTTTAGAGCCACTGAGGCTAACTTACAGGAGAATGGCTAAAAGCTGTCTCCTCCCACCATGATCCATCCAAGAACACCTCTATGCTCTCCTGAGCTGAAGGAAACGTTTTCTGCAAATCAAGCACAGTCTGTGTACCAGCAGATGGCCCCTGCTATCATAACAATAGTACAGTAAGAATCAGTCCACTACAACAAGCCACCCAAGCACTTAATTCAAACATGAACTGAATGGCAAGGTCCACACATTTTTACACTGATGATCCACTGCACCAAATGCACTCAAAAACCCCAGGAGCTATCCAGGAGGAACTATCTGATAATATTATACCCACATTCTCGAAGAACAAACACCTGCTTGAGAAGTGCAGGACTAACATACTACAATGTATATCGTGGCCTACCGAAGCATCAAAGCTCAATACCATCGGCTATCAAACCATATGCATGTTTTCCCCTGCCACTATCTCCCTCCACTAACTAGCCTCCTCTCTTTTTAGGTCTTGCCTGAGCCAGCGCATGCGCTGCTCTGGTGAGACATTTAGTAACTGGGTTTTCAGAGTGCTTCCATAGGCTTTTGCCGGCCTCCAGTGTGCGGTTACGTGCGTGTGGACGTGCACAGCTGCCATCTGGCTTTCTGTATTAGCTCATTAAGACTTACGTTACAAGAAAGGGTAGACCCAATAAGTGTCGCTGGGACCTGGGTGTATATTAGTACATTGGGGAAGGGGTCCCAGTACACATTCATTAAAAATAGAAAGAATAGTAAATTCAAATAAACATGGAAAACATAAAGAAATATACCGTAACGGTCGGGTAGGTACACTGTTATTTAATCCCAATGTGTCTTTGGAAAATCCCATATAAATTGCATCATTTATACATTAAAAATTTGTGCCCCAATGGGTGAAAGCGAAGGGGTAGGTGATGGTATAAGTGAAATTTCGTGCAAGGAATGGGAAATAATGCAGGGTAGGTCATAAGGCCCTGAGCAACATAAAATGCTAGTTCACTGGCTTCAACAAAGAGCCGCAGTACAGTGCCATAAATGTCCACAACTTTTACAAAGCCATGCTGAGAGCGCTACAATTAATGCTTCCTAGTTCAACGCAAAAGCTGGAGGGTGTGTAGGTTGTCGACGTTTCGACCACAACGTATATGTAGGTATAGCCTTGAACTTCAAAAGGGTGCTTCCTCAGGACAGGAGTGACGTGGAGGAGGGGCAAGCTTCTTTCAAGAATAAATCAAGGGTGAGATAACCAAGAACAAAACAAACAAAGCTGCAGGCACGTCGGCTCCAAACAGTGATGATCGGTATATTGCCAGTGAAACATTGAGAACGTTCGGGATAGACTCCACAGTCTCGTGCTTCACCGGTGTCGCTCTATTTAGCATTCTGGGGGCACGGAAAACAGCAAATCTCCCATCTCGTGCTCAAGTCGCCAATGTTGCTCAATTAATTACCGTGCTGGGGGGAATGAAAACCAGTGTGACTCCTGCGAACCGTCTCTCTATCAACGCAGGGTAAACCTGAGTAAACAGGTTTACCCTACGTCTCAGGGATAAATGACTAAACCGTACTCATTTGTCACTTTTCTATGTCACTTTTTGTAGCCTAGGTTCAATAGTACTTTCACTAGGACACCTAACACCATTGTCTAATTGTTCAGTTTTTGTACAGTCATAATTGTGAAATTGAATACTCATGTATATATATTGTGTTATATACTTAATTTCTTTATAATTCATTACATAAAATTTTCATTAAATCGTGAAAGTGTGTAGTCAGCTTCTCTTTTTGACATCCCTCCAGCCCTTTTCTATAGCCATTGTGCATTACTATATCAGAAACCTTTCATACTATTCCACAGGAGCCATTTGTTTTCTTAAATAGCATCTATTAATTTAGGCACACAGTGCCACCTTGTGGCAGACTGTCACAAGTGCCAGTGTTGACAATTAAGTGCCGGGGCCGAGCACCTAATACCAGCAGCTGAAATTAAGCACCGGCGAGCTGTAATGAAAGGGCAAAGACGTGCTCTCCTTTCCCTGTTATATCGCTTTCCTCCTCTGTATTCACCAAGCCTAAGAGGGTCCTGTCCATCAAATGCAGCCTTCCTGAGAAGCACCTTTGTATAAGACCTCTTTCCCAGATAGGCCCCATTTTCCAACTGATCTTTCCATGAAGCCTTTATCCTCTGAGTGAAGATGTCATGCCAGAGGCCTCTCCTCTCATAGCTCTCATACTGCGAGAATTCTTACTATAATCCCTTTTTTCCTCCCGACTTCCGTACCCCACGCAACTCAATCTAATTTTGTTAAGGCTTGGCCCTTTACCATCCGCTTGTATTTTTTCTGTAGGTGACAAAGTCTGGGGATACACGGATTTCAAACTGAACTACGGATACCCGAAACTGTTGGCCCGAGTGCCCCCCAACATCGACGCAGCCCTCTACTGGGAGGGCAACCAGAAGATCTTCCTCTTCAAGGTGAGCTGTGACTGTGACATTATTCCATGCTAAATCGTATAGCTGGTGAGTTGGCTCACGGGGTTAGTGCATGTGCTGAAGAGGTATGTTTGCAAACCGCAGATTACAATCCTGGTGCAGCCCAACTCAGTCTGCCACCCATTCAGTGTTGATGAAATAAGTGCTGTTGTGTATGGTACTACCTGTTATTTACTGCACTGTAACACTGTCAGGAAGTGCCATATAAAACAAATATATAAGCTGTTGCATATGCTCCGGAGTACAGCGTTACAGGAATCCTATTTGGCTCAGTTTGCTCATTTTTGATGGACACTTCTTACTATAGATTCCTTGCCTTTTGAATTTCCCCAAGCTCCAGACTGGATCTGGAAAGTTTATCTGCAATAGGCCCAGCATACCGGCAGGTGGCATCATCGGACACCGTGGAAACCTGGTCCAGCCTTGGAAGGTGACAACACATAGCCATGGATAGGTGCTAATATCAGTCAGTTCTTTTTTCTGCGCCCATCGACGTGGATCCTGAGTTCTGCTCCCAAAGTGTTAATCGGTTCAGGGACTCCCTAGAACACATACTGTTACAATGTGCATTACAGAAAATGTCCCCTCCAAAGACTTCAGGCTTTAACCCTCACCACACCTGCTGGAAACAGGTGCTGGGCACAAATCCACGTGATGTCTGCCTTTGGTGCTTAGGTTCCAAACATGACTCGAATGTTGCGATAAGTGCTCCCTGATATGTCCAGAGGCTATCACGGATCCGGAAGTGGAACTTTGTCACTGAGCACAGAAAGCATGGACGATCATGCTTGCAGTCACTGGCCTGTTCGTGATCCAAGTCTTGGCTCAAAGCTAGGCCCTAGTTGAGGTCGCCACCTTCAGGTAAGTCCATGATGGAGACGAAGGACAGGCCTCTCCGCAAGAACAAAAAAACTAATGTGGAATCGACCATGCCATACCTCTTCCGCTCCAGGCAGTGGTCGCTCATTTGGCATCCAGGATCCAGCTCCACCGCCATCATCTGACTCTGATCCCATTCTGCAGCTGAAGCCAGGAGCCCTGAATTTCCCAGCCTTGGTTGATTCCACCGCAGGTTGAAGCCTTCAAGGAAGTGATGCTGCAGTTTGTTTAGACAATTCCAGGTTCCCTGGAGCAACTATATCCCGCGGTCCCCCAGGGCCCTGAAATGAACTTCTACAGTCAAGGCCCTCCCCAGAGTCCGCCGACACCACTATGGCCATGTTCGTCCTCTTGCTGGTGGCAGGCCATGCTTCCACACCATTGCTGAAGCCACGTAGGTTCCAGACAGTACAGCTTCGGCCTTTCCCAAGAGGCACTGATTCCTCATCTGACCCCAATGTTCGCTTCGTTCCAGAGGCGAGTTTGTCTAACTGTTTCCCACGATGAATACAATAAGGAGGCAGGCAATTTCCTTTCCCCTTACTACATAGATAGTGGCTCAAGCTTAGATTTACAAAATCTCCTCTGAGACAGAGATGGACTCGCCATTTGGTGACCCCCTACTGACGAGAGTGTCTCTTTTACTGTGGTAGTTCAGAATCAGAGGTTGTAGAGCTGCAGTTGCCTACTGTGGAAACCAAGGCACATTTGTCCACAGACATGTTGCAGCCAAGTCCTTCAACTTCCACACCATTGCTGCCCTTCAATGTGGACCTGCTGGAGATCATAATGCCAGCCCCATTCAGGCTTTGCTCAGTGCCAGTAGTGAGTCGACCTATTGCCAGCACCCTAGGCCTGACACAAGGGACCCGGCCTTCCTGACAAAACTTCACACACCGAAAGCCTAGCTGTACGGGTGTCTGACAGTAAGGTAAACCCTAATTCCTTCCCCACCTATCTACCCAACCGAGAATAAAACACATTAATACACTGGGAAGCAGACTTCTCTTGCAATCAGGCTCTGAGACCCCTTTAATTTTTTTGCGTTCTGGGGAGGTGCACTCATGCCCTTCCGGATGCGGGAAGCGAGATCTTGCCTATCTGGATACCACAGACCATTGGCCATGCATTTGGCACCAGCGTGGTGGTCCAGCGCCATGCCGTGCCTGGAAGCACACCATGGATTTTTTCGGTCAAAGGCAGGCATCCCTGAAGGATATACATTTAGATAGATCCAGACTTTTCAGCTAAAAGGTGGACTCTGCCTTGGAGGACTTCAAAGACAGCCGACCTACGGCTCGCTCCTCCGGTCTGTTGCCCCTGGCCCACCAATTTCGCCAGCAGTCACAGAAATTACTGGGCTACGCAAGGGACCCGCCTTTTACTAGAGGCAGCCCTTCAAACCTATCCAACAAGCTGCTCACCTTTTTCCTTGGCTCCCGGGTATGACATAGTGGTATAGGCTGTGGCCATAAGCTTAGGTCGAAGACCTCTTCCTGTTGCCAGCTGCAACCACTGCCAAATCACTCTGATACTCCCTCCTTTGGACACCAGTGGCCAAAAGGAGGCAGGATCCGTTTTTTCTGTCTAGCTGGTAGTCAATTACCTCAGACTGGCAATTTTTAGAGGCTGTCCAGAATGGTTACACGCTCCCTTTTCTGTTTACCCCCTTCATTTTCCTCCTGTATTGGCTCAGACTTCAGTGGATCATGCCACCCTTCCCTCATAGACACTGCATGTCAAGGGAGCTAGAGTCCCTGAGGTGGAGACGCACAGTATACTACTCCAGATACTTCCTGGTGCCCAAGAAGGATGCTGGCCTGAATCATATGATAGACCTTTGGTTTCATAATACCTTCTATTTGAAAGAAAAATTCTAGGTGCTACTTTTCTACATGCATTTACTCTGAACACTTCCAATTCACCATCAGTCCTTTTGGTCTCCCTTCTACTTTCTGGTGTTCATGTCTTCAATGGCAGTGGCCATGACTCATATTTGCAGAGTTCTCATATTCCCGTACCTCCCAGATTATCATTTCTTTTTTTTTTGCAGAGTTTTATATAGCGCGAACTAGACCCGAACCGAATCAGGTATCAGAGCGCTTTACATCAAGGTGGGCTTGTCACACTCAGTCATCGACCACCCACAGGTGACAATCCCACCGCTATTTTCCCTTGTGCTCTCCATCAACTTGCTGAAATTCCACAATCAGCCACCGCAGAGGATTCTCTTTAGTGGGGCTTTTCTAGATATGGAGGCTTCAAAGCCTTTATGTCCCTTCAGGCTATGATCCAGATATTTTAGGTTCATTCCTGTTTGTGGCTGGTCAGTTCTGAGGCATCCTGATCTCCTGGCCTAGAGGATCTTGCCACTGCCCCATGCCTATTGGCACATGTGGGCTCTATAATGGAATTGTTCACCTTCAATGAATGGGCTCAGCACTAGGGGTGCCCCTGTTTTGGAAATGGCAATCCAGGTCCTACAATGGTGGATGAAAGATGCCAAACTGACTTGTGGAATACCACTCTCCCTGCCCCACTCAGGGCTCTCGGTGGTTATGGCCACAATGATCTCTGATCTGGGGAGACCACTTGGATAAGGTGGAGATTACAGGCCTTTGGTCCCTGATGGAGCAGAGGCACCACATCAATCTTTAGTACCTGCATGCCATCGGGCTGGACCTCAAGGCCTTCATGCCTTCCACCAAGGGCGACCTTGTTCTCTTGCTGACAGACAGTACAACGTGGGGGTCACGTGCCATACCAGGAGAAACTAGGACTGTGGCACTGGCTGAACTGTCCGAGGTTTGCCCTTCTGTCGTCCACCTGGCAGGTTCCCTGAATGCCAGGCTAGGCAAGCTCAGACCGATTGCCTTCGACACCAACAGCCCCATCAACGATCGACGATGGAACTGAGTCCGTTCAAGCGCTGCCCCGTTTGCAACTCGAAATACCCTCACATCGATGTGCACCCGGTGTGCAATAAATGTCTCTCACCGGACCACGACGAGGCCAGCTGCGTGGCCTGTTCCAAATTCAGATCGAAGAAAACTCTTCGTCTTCGGCGCGCTGCACGACAGTCGGCGCGGGAGTCGGCACCCGAACCAGAAAACATCTTCGGGGCTGACGACGAGGAGGGTGTACCAGAGGAGGATCCTGATCAGCACTCGGATCCCGCATCGGAGCAAGACTCCAACTACAATGAGGACGAGGAACAACTCTACGTCCATGATGAAGACATCGTCGAGGTAGGAGACGACGTACAACCTATCGGAGCCGTCGACGACGACTCGAGCTAGGCCCAACCGCAGTAGCGGGGCCCCATTAAGACTCTTCCACGGTTCAGGTCGAGGCATCGCCGGAAGGCCTTAGCCAAGATCTTCGTCCATGTTCTCTAGTCCCGCTTCAAGGCCCAACGTAAGAACATTTCCAAAGAGCCATCGGTCGATCGGCCACAATCAGTGGAAAAATCGAAACCGAAACCAAAAGACACTAAATCGAAACCGAAACTGGTGAAAGCAACCATCGGCTCGACGACTTCTGAACCTACCAAGTCCAAACGTGTGCTCGACCCCTCAGGGTCGGAAGGGGGCGTCGACCTGAAGATCGGAGCGACAAAGCCCGTGTCTACAGTTAAGCACGTCACGCTCACGTCGACGTCGACGTCCGGCTCCAAAGATGGCGACTCTTCCAAAGGACTCCAGGCCCAAAAAGCCATCGATCCGAAGATTCGGAAGCCGCTGTTAGTCAAAGCCTTCGAGCCGAAATCCAAACTCGGCCCGAAAGAACAGACCTCATTGAAGCAAACAAACGTACCTGCTGCGCAACAACGGCTCGAGTCGACGCAAGGCCACAAGCACACGGAACTGTCGAAGTCTGTCGGATCGAAGACCCCTACATCGAAGTAAGTCAGTCCGTCACCGATGCTTACGGCGCCGATAAAATATGGACTGCCCCCGACGGCACGGCCTAAAACTGTCCAACTCCCAAAGGCTACCGACTCATCCAAGTCACCATCAGTAGCCGCTCCCACTCAGCATAGGACGGAAGACGTTCTGTTCCAGCCACCGTCCTACGACAGACCAGTCGAAACTATACATCGACTCCGAATCTGGTCGACTTACCGTTTATAAACGGAAAATCCTGCCTGAAACTCCTATGGACTCTTACAGGATACCGCTAAAGAAAAAGAGGGACTCTACCGCCTCTCCTACCCTTTTTGAACCCATCCCACCATATGGGCGAGACTATACCTACTCTCCCACACCTGTCACTGAGGATGAGGAGGAAGGGGACAATGAGGACCAGTTTAACTATCCCATTGACACAGATCAGGATGAGTCCCAGCCATGGGCTGACACTGTTGACCCTGATGAACCACACACCACCCCTGACACTCAGTCATATGTGGTCAAAACTTCGCCTACTGAAGATACTGCTGCGTTTAACGCACTAATTGAAAGGGCAGCCCATAACCATGATGTCGACATGCACGCTGACCCCGTGGAGGAAGACTTTCTCTTTGATACGTTCTCAACATCAGAAAGATTTGTAAAAACTCTACCTATGCTCAAGGGTGTGCTCAAACATGCTAGTGACATTTTTAAAGAGCCCACTAAAGCGAGGGTGGTGAACCCCAGAATTGAAAGGAAGTACCGGCCTGCGCCTGTGGACCCTACGTATATCAAGGGCCAACTCCCTTTGGACTGTGGTGGCTAATGCTCGTAAAAGAGCGAACTCTCAAACAACTGGTGATGCTCCTCCTCCGGACAAAGAATCCAAGATCTTAGAAGCTTCTGGGAAAGTATAGCAGCTCAAGCAGCTAATATTTGGAGGATCTCAAATACACAAGCCCTGTTAGCAAGATATGATAGGGCCCACTATGACACGTTAGAGCAGCTACTGCAACACCTGCCAGATGCTTATAAGTATGGAGCAGAAATGCTTATACAAGAAGGGAAGTTGATCTCCAACGCGTCCATTAAGTGTGCGTTAGATGCAGCTGACACAGCGGCTAGGGCCATAAACACTAGCGTCATGCTCAGAAGGCATGCCTGGCTCCACATCTCTGGTTTCAAGTCGGAAATCCAAACTACTCTACTTAATCAGCCGGTTAACCCTGACTTCCTGTTTGGTCCTGAGGTAGACACCACTCTAGAAAAGATGAAAAAGGACACTGAAACTGCAAAATCCATGGGAGCTCTGCAGTCTCAACAGTTAAGGGGCGGTTCCTTTCGTCGCTCCGGTAACAGGGGAGCTTCTAGAGGACAAGCATCGCAACAAGCCCAATACACCAAGGGAGGCATGCAAACCACCTATAACAAGAACAATAGGGGTGGATACCGTGGGAACAGTACCAAAGGCAGAGGACGTGGAAATAATAATGCCAGATCCTCCGCCACTAACAAACAGTGACGTCTTGTCACTGCCCCCCGACCATACAACACCGGTCGGGGGAAGACTTCAGTAGTTCCTGCCAGTCTGGGAAAGCATTACCATGGACAGGTGGGTGAGACAACTTATACATCCCGGTTATTGTCTGGAGTTAACCTCCACTCCACCCAACATACCCCCAAGGCACCGTCCTATGTCCGCAGAGCACATGCACTTATTGCAGCAAGAAGTCATCTCCATGCTGCAAAAAGGGGCCATAGAACTCGTGCCTTTAGAACAACAGGGTACAGGGGTGTATTCACTGTACTTCTTAATCCCAAAGAAAGACGGGTCTCTCAGGCCCATTCTAGACCTCAGACCCTTAAACCATTACATCCTATCAGAACACTTTCACATGCTTACTTTACAGCAAGTTCTGCCATTGCTCAGTCAGGGAGATTTCCTAGCAACCCTAGATCTGAAGGATGCCTATTTCCACATTCCCATTCACCCCAGTCACAGGAAATATCTCAGGTTCACCATCAACAACCAGCATTACCAGTTCAAGGTCCTGCCTTTCGGGGTCTCTACAGCCCCCAGAGTGTTTACAAAGTGCTTAGCGACAGTGGCCGCGCATCTTCGGAGACAACACATCCATGTTTATCCGTATCTAGACGACTGGCTTGTCCAGGCAAAATCGGCCCAGTGGTGTGCCAGCCACATGTCCCGCACAATTCACCTCCTACACAGTCTAGGATTTTCACTAAATTACCAGAAGTCTCATCTTCAACCCGTACCTGTACAACAGTACCTGGGCGCAGAAATAAACACTCTCACTGCCACAGCGCAACAGAACTCAGCGAGAGTCAACAGCATGCAGGTGATGATTCGAAAATTCAAGGCCACAACACTCACTCCCCGCGCAAGTGTTCCTGCAACTAATAGGCATGATGGCCTCCTGCATCTTTATAGTCCCTCACGCGAGGCTATACATGTGTCCGCTTCAGGAATGCTTGGCGTGCCAGTGGAACCAGGCTCAGGGACAGCTGAAAGACCTAGTGTTGGTGACCGGTCGTGCATACAACTCTCTGCATTGGTGGAACACACAAAACCTTTGCAGGGGACGACCATTCCAGGAGCCTGTACCACAGGTAGTGCTCACAGCGGACGCATCTCTCCAGGGCTGGGGAGCTCATGTCCTCCATTATACTGTGCAGGGACTGTGGACCACGCAGCAGAAAAGGTTGCACATCAACCTACTGGAGCTGATGGTAATCTTCATGGCGATGAAGGCATTCAAGTTGCATCTCTGCAACAAAGTCGTGCTTATCCGGACGGACAACATGACTGCGATGTATTACATTCAAAAGCAGGGAGGGACACACTCTCCACAATTGTCACACCTAGCACAGTGCATGTGGAAGTGGGCCATTCAAAGGAACATGTTCCTCATGGCGGAACACCTCCCAGGCAAGGACAACCAGATGGCGGACCTGCTCAGCAGACACAGCCATCAGATGCACGAGTGGGAGATACATCCCTCAGTGCTACAACCATATTTCCAGCAGTGGGGTCATCCAGAGATAGACCTATTCGCCACACAAGAAAACGCAAAATGCCACACCTTCGCCGCCAGGTTCCCACACCCGCAGTCTCAGGGCAATGCGATATGGATGAACTGGTCGAACAGATTTGCGTACGCTTTTCCTCCGGCACCACTCATACCGCTGGTAGCACGCAAACTGAGGCAGCACTCCATGACACTCATCCTGGTTGCTCCAACGTGGGCAAGGCAAGCATGGTACACCACGTTCCTAGAACTTCCAGTGGTGCCCCACCAGCACCTAAAACTCACACCCAGTCTCCTCACTCAGAGCCATGGAGACATTCAGCACCCAGATCCGCAACAGTTGAGCCTTGCAATATGGCTCCTGAGGTCATAGAGTTTGGCTACCTGAACCTGCCCCCTGACTGTATGGACATCATCAAGGAGGCTAGACGACCTACCACCAGGGCATGGTATGCGGCAAAATGGAAGCGTTTTGTCATCTATTGTTCCAATAATGACATAAATCCACTGGATGCTTCCACGCAAAACATCATATGTTATTTGCTGCACCTATACAGATGCAATCTAGCGTATAGTTCCATCAGGATACATTTAGCTGCAATGGCAGCTTATCTTCAAAATAGACAGCACCTATCCCTTTTCAGAGTGCCGGCCATTAAAGCTTTTATGGAGGGACTCAAAAGGGTCATTCCTCCAAGACACCCGCCTTCGCCTGTCTGGAACCTCAACATAGTCCTCACCAGGCTCATGGGTCCACCATTTGAACCTCTTCACTCTTGTGAGATACAATTTCTCACATGGAAAGTGGCTTTTCTGGTGGCGATCACGTTGCTAAGACGGGTTAGTGAGCTGCAAGCCCTCACTATTCAGGAGCCTTTCATTCAAATTCAGGCTAATAGGGTAGTGCTGCGTACCAACCCTAAATTTATGCCCACGGTAGTGTCCCAGTTCCACATTAACCAAACTATTGAACTACCAGTATTCTTCCCAAATCCTGATTCAGTAGCAGACAGAGCACTACACACACTAGATGTTAAAAGGGCTCTCCTGTATTACATAGACAGGACTAAAGATTTCAGGAAAACTAAACAACTGTTTGTTGCCTTCTCTCCACAGCACAAGGGCAACCCAATTTCAAAATCAGGTATAGCCAGATGGATTGTTAAGTGCATACAGATCTGTTATCAAAAGGCTAAACGCACACTAACAATTCCCCCAAGAGCGCATTCCACACGCAAGTTAGGGGCATCCATGGCTTTCCTAGGTAACATTCCTCTAGAGGATATATGTAGAGCAGCCACATGGACCACCATACACACATTCACCAAACAGTACTGCGTGGATGTACACTCAACACAGCAAGCTGCTGTAGGTCAAGCTGTTCTCAGAACTCTTTTTCAGACTGCTGCAGCTGGCACGGGCAACCGCCGCTAGGGAGGGTACTACTATTTATTCTATGCATAGATATAAATTCAGCAGCCCACATGCCTCGAACGGAATATGCTACTTACCAGTATGCATCTGTTCTTGGCATGTAGGGCTGCTGACATTTATATTGCCCGCCCTCCTCCCCGGTGCCTGTCGCAGCTGTAGCACTCACAATTATTCTCAGGCATGGTCATCACTTACTATCTCATACTCCATCTCTGCCACAATGGCGAAAAACAATCTGAGCATGGAGGGGATGCCCATGCGCACTGTAGTCCAGGGGAGGAGCCACCTATCTCGTGATACTTCGAAGACTCTTCCAGGACAACAATGTGCAATCATCCGGACCCAACACCAGGCGGCGATCTATGCATAGATATAAATGTCAGCAGCCCTACATGCCAAGAACAGATGCATACTGGTAAGTAGCATATTCCTTTCCAAAGGTACAAAACTGCAAATCCTTGGCAGCAGGTGCCCTATAAAAAGTCATTATTTCGGGTCCCTTAGGCAGATGAGCCTGGGCATCCAGAGTTAGATAGGGCAGTCCTTTTTAGGCCCTCTGGTCTCATGTTTTGCTCTTGTGCAGATGTGAACATGCACAGGACAGTCTACTGAGAGAATCAAGAAATCGCTCTGGGTGCACACATTTGCAGTGTAGTGTGTCCAGCATATCTGGGGTGCCTTGGGAAGTGTAGCCGGTTGGTCACAGCATCCAAACCCAGCGGGAAACATCCTTTACAACGAAACTTTTACAACGCACTACCATTACGACGCAACTTTTACAACGCAAACTATTACAACGCATAGCGCTTGGGGGCGCTCTAGGATAGGGAATAGGTTAATTTACTATCCAATAACCTTCCCTAGTGTCCACGGGGACTGGAGTTGGAATAGTAAATTAAACTATTCACTATCCAGCGCCCAAAAGCATTATGCGTTGTAATGGTATGCGTTGTAAAACTTGCGATGTAAAGGTAGGCGTTGTAAAAGTATGCGTTGTAACGTCATACATCCAAACCCAGCCTTCCACCTCTCACAGGCCGATCAACGAGTACCACTGGGTTTGGAGGATGTCTGCTATTTGTTGCCGACCTGTGGTGCCGGTGCCTTCCATGAAAGAATGTATTATTTGAGCCTATTTTTCATCGTTAGAATGGTCAGTCCTCTTCAGCTCAGTTCGCTAGCAGCAGCACGAGGGCAGATTTGCTATTCCTGGAGAGTCCTAGAAGTCATTCAGTATGCACTGTCCACACAAGTGCTTCACCAGGGTACACATAGAACTTCCAGGGTCCCAGGGCAGCTGCTCACTGGCTCTGGAACAAGGTCTTGTAAAGAGATGAGCTCTTCCCGGGGCGATTACCCGGAAGCACTTGTGGTTTGTGTTCCCAGCTCCAATAGAGTCACAGTGGGAGTCCGTGAGGGCTCAGAGGGCACTGAGGACTCCAAGCCGATGCATTACACAGAGGCGAGCAATGCCAACCGTAGGGCAGAAGAGCACCTGATGCCACCTGCGGCCTAGTAAATCCTGCCCTTGGGTCATGCACGGTGTAGGATTACCAGGCTACACAAGTTAAGGCACCTAAGGCTGAGCATCTCAGTTTCAGAAATAAACTGTAAACTCTGCTTCTTGGTAACGTGTAAATTATGTTTTTGTTATGTTCAAAGAGTTTGCGCCATAAAACAACCTGGAAGGAACATGTTCAAGAGACTCCAATGTGGCATATTGCCTGGCTAGAGCAGAGGCCACAGGGAGAACAGGCAGGCGTGAGTTAGGCTCTAGAAGCAGGCCCGGAAGAGCAGACAGGTGGAAACACTGTGAGACGACTCCTCAAACACAACGGGAGCAAGCCTGAGGAAGACTGGACAGGAAGGGGTGGGAATGAGATGATGGGATAGAGATGCAGCAGAGCCAAGAAATACTAGCACATGGGGGCGAGCATCAGGCCAGAAGGTTAGAATGAGAGCAGATCCCAGGAGGGGAGTCAGCTGTAGACATGGCACAGCTGGGAGTCCTGAGGACATGGTGCTACACAGTTTCACCAGGGGGGGCGAATAAATGTCTGTGGATAGGGTACAGGGATTTCAGAGGTAGTGGGTTATTACATGGGACAGGGGCTTCCGAGGTGGCTGACAGTCTGCCTTATTGGGCGGTGGAGTACCTAAGGGTGCAGTTTCTGAATGCGTCAAGGTGTCTTGGAGGGCGGCAGGTTTGTTTCAAGGAAGGACAGGGAACTAAAAGAAAGAGAATAACACAGAGTAGCAGTGCTAGGAACAGTGTGTTTCTGAAGACAAAAAGGTGTGTTTTGGAGGCGAGACTCAACAGAAGTGAGGAACACAGGAGAGAGCACACAGGGGGGTGCAGTGTTGCACTGGATGGACAATTTCCTAGAGAGATAGAGGGAGACAGTAAAGCTGACATCATAGATTGTTTCTCGTGGACAGACGGATAGAGTCCATGGAGTGTGGGTGGAGGAAGATGTTTAAGATGAAATGTCACCCTTTTTTGGTAGCTTCACTGAGACTTCTCCATTTTTCAGGGTGACGGTTACTGGCAGTGGGACGAGCTGGCATGGACTGACTTTACGTCGTACCCCAAGAAAATCTCCAGCCTCTTCACTGGTGTTCCCTCAAACCTAGATGCTGCCCTGACCTGGAAGAACAAGAAGGTGTATTTCTTCAAGGGTGACAAGTACTGGCGGGTGAACCGGCAGCTGCGTGCGGACAGGGGTTACCCGCTCAGCAAGGCCGAGCGCTGGATGCAGTGCTAGTGTACTGGCAGACGCTTGCACGAGAAGCAACAAAAGAATGGGGCATCAGTCCCACTTCTGTCCCCTTTGAAGGTACTTGCATTCCACCGCTGCCAGTGCTAAAGGAACTCATATCCCACCGCTGCCGCCAATTTGTGCTGTCACAGAATTTCGTGTTTGGCACCAACTACACTTTTCTCTCCAGGTCTTCATTATATATTTCATCCCTGCAAAGCCCAACATCCGTTATATGGAGCTGCATCCTGTTGAGAGGAATTACTACAATGCTGGGCAAGGAATACTGGCCACTACGCTGCCCCTATAATGCTGCATGTAAATGTTCTATTGGCGCGTGTGCAGCACGAGTACGTTCTTTAGGTGGTCACCAGGTAGAAAGACCAGCGGTGTAAGCGGTATCTATGTAAGAGTGGGTCACATTCAATAACAATATAATTGTATCTGTTTCACAGTTAATACTGGGATTTCTATGGTGCCGGGGACCAGTTTAGACCCACACATTTGTTAGGCGCTCAGGTGTAAGATTAGTTTTCTAAGCAAACAGTGCCACCTGCAGGCAGATGGTAAAATTACATGCATCAATGCATGCTCTTTTGAGGTTACAAGAGCACAGCTCATGCTGAACCATCGAATGTTAAACGTTTCTTTGCAACTCTTGGTTTGCAGTTTATTTTTGTTTTAGATTCACATGCTGTGCATACTCCTGTTGCTGAATGTCGAGCTCGAACATTGCTAATTATTTATGTCCTCTCCCAAGAGAGGGTTTCGAAAGTTACAATAAATACAATATGACACTTCTCATTGGCGGGGCTTGTTGTTATATACTCTAACAATCTCTTATATTTGAAAGTTGCACATGAATTTCTCATCTGTGTCCTCTCGACCAAACATGACTAGGGACCTTGTTTAAGCCTGTGTTTAGCGAGATGTCTATGAGGCAGTAGTAACTTGATGTTTCATAGCAAGATGAAGGTACATGTGTGGGAGAGATTGAGAGGCGAAGGGGACGGTAAATGTGACAAGTGAAGAACTTCTGGGATTCCAGAGGGTCAAAAGCAGTTGCGGCCGGTGCATGTACACCGCAGTGGGGCAGCAGAGCGTGGTGGGGGACAGACGACGGAATAGGTTTATTTATTTAATTTGACCTATTCCATCATCTGTTGACTCTCCACACTGCCCCACCTTGCTTACCTGTGCCGGACTCAAAAGACAGGAGGGTTGGCACTTAATAATGAGTCCTCCTCTAGCCTTCTCTTCCCTCAAAGCCAGTACTGACCAGGGCATTAGGAGTGTGTGTGCATGAACCATGGTTCTGTGATGAACAATATGTATACCTGATGTGTGGTGGTCAATGGAAAAGCACACTTAAGCATGTGCACAAATGAGCGTGCGGTGTAGTGTCTTTTTAGTGAGAGAATGTGAGTGGCATCTGTATGTGGTTGATGTTTTTAGATATGCAGGTTTGATGAGTTTATTTGTAAGGATATTTTGTGTTGTGGAAACAAGCACATCATGGTAGGTTGGGATTTATTCTATAAGCTTAGTGCACACCCGGGGACCTCTTGGTACCAAAGCTTTTTTCTTCCTGGAGAACAGCTTGGAAATTATGATATAGCATTTTTTCAGCACAGCCCATATTCATGGAATCTTTCTTTTCATAGGGCTAAAAATTCATCTAAAAAAATAGGTGCCCTTTCAAATGGACACAGTGTTGATACGGACGATTTCAAGTAGCTGTGGTTACAATAAAACATTTCTGGAGTTTTGCACACCCACAAATACTGCACACGTTGCACTGTTCAAATGCCCTGTAGATAAGTTATATAATGTGTTTCCATGAAGCTTGAAAAAGGGCCCCCTCAATTGAGGGTAACACAAGCCAGTGTTCAGATTGTGCATACTTTTAATCCGGTTGCTAGAAGTCTTCGGAGGAGTACCAAGCTGCACTTTTTTGGCTTCTCAATTGTGCACATTTTCCCCATGCACTCTTCATACCCCTGGATCCTGGCTTTTGCCAACTGTATCTGTCAGGCAAACAGGCTTGGGTGGTGAGGCTTTCTCAGTTCTGGCAGCATTACTCTGGAATAAACCGTCTCTCCACTTTCGAGTCCAACCAAAACTTTCTATAATTCTGGCGTTTGTTAAAGCCCTAGTTGCATCCAATCTGGATCACTCTTAGTATGCTAGGGCCACGTTGCTTATTGGTCAACGTAGTTTGTATAAATATTAAAATACAATAATGGAAAAGAAGCAGGACAAGATTCAATAGTACTCACCTCTAAACAATATGGACGACATCAAAATCCAATGATAACAGTTTATTTTGAACGGGGGGCATGGCTTGACTACCAAACATAGCGGACAAGTAGTGAATAGCTCCCCAGCCCACGATAATCTCGATTCATCCACGGAAGCAGAATGTGGCACTTGGCAGAGGATTGATGCTCCGACTTGCTGGGCCCCTTTGGTCTCCTGGGCGACACCTGGAAATTGATGCAGGGCGGTAGCTAGCCTGCAGAGCACGGGCAGGTGCAGCGCAGCCTTGAGGTGTAGCAACCCTACCTGGACCTAGATTGGCGTGTGGCAGCTGCCGCTTCTCTGGCCCCAATCTACTGTCTCCCCCTGGTTGATCGAGGAGCGGAGGAACTGTGGGACAAAAATACTTATTGCCATTACCCACGGCCCACAGTTGGCATTGGGTCTCGGGCCACAGGTTCTTCAAGGGCACAGTTGACCCTCCGCATTGGGGTATTAGTGAACCACCCTTCCCTGCCAGGCTTAGGAGCCATTTACTGAGGGCTGGCTTCCTCAATCTCACCTGACTCTGGATCTAACATTCCCATTTACCAGTCCTTACTTTGGGGGTGCTGTGAAGCTGAGTTCATCACTTTTGTGCTTGCTGTGGGGGTTGCCCTCGAACTGGACTCTGTTGTGCACCAAAACTGCTTGTGCTCCAATAGGCCTGCCGTGCACCAGCTATAGGTGAGTTGGGTCTCTGACACCGCTGGCCCCTCGCGACAGATCCCACCCCTCCCACCCCACACCCTCCAAGTGGGGACAAGTTGGATCTGAAAGAGACACGTTAGTGATAGATTCCTTACCTTAGAACATAACCAGGCGTCGGACTGGATCCAGAAAGTTTTGCTAGCAGTACCCCTGTGCGTCAATACGTGGCATTATGCGGCTCTGCTTCCGTTGCTGGTGTCGTATGCGCCGAGATGACGTCATAGAGACTACTTAGGCGCCACCCATGCGCACTGACGTCAGTTATTTCTTTTTCCGCACCAGTAAGAGCAGAACCGGTTAGAGCACGTACCCTAGTCACTTTTTGACTATCTTTTTGGGACTTTTGTCTCTTGTTGGTCTTCTCTGGTGTGTAGGGATGCCTGGTTTTAAGTCCTGTGGGGTCTGCCTTCACAATATGTCAATGGCAGACCCCCATGATGTCTGTCTCTACTGCCTAGAGCGCAACCGCGACTCCCGGTCCTGTCAGGACTGTCGGGCCATGACCCTGAAGGCCTTGAAGCAGTGGCGCAGGAAGTTGCTTGAAGTTCGGCACTCGTCCCAGCACTGTTCGCGGTCCAGGAGCCGTTCTCAAGAGTGCTTGCGGGGCCACCATCATCGCTCCTCGGGCTCCAATTCTTCACCCTCGGATTTGGGTAAGAGACAACACAAAAAGAAGTCGGAGAAGCACTGTCGCTCTACGACGTCCCCCCGTCGGTCCTCAGATGCGGACGAGGGAGACAGGGGTTCCGCCTCTGCGGTTCCATCGGAGCCTGAGAGTCCCGCGGCCTACCTGCCTTAGCCGGGTCCGTCGGCGACTCCCGCACAGGTGCCAGAGTTTCTTGCTGCCATGGACCACCTGTTTTTGGCCCCGCTTACGGATCCTGCTGGACCGACGGCTCCGGCCACGGCGCCAAGAGGTCCTACACTGCCGGCTGCGGCCCCAGCGCCACCCTCGGCTCCGCAGTGGATGCCGTTGGTCCTGCCTCTGCCCTGGATCCCGGACGGTTTTGTCCCCACCAGGGATCCGAATTGGGATGTGGCGCCGGTTCAGCCCAGGCCAGCGCCGATCACGGCGCCGTTTCCGACACGTGTGTTCTTCCCCTGGTCCCTGCCCCACTGCTGCAGTCTGCGCCGCACACAGGGTTTGCCTCTCCCCCATCCACTATGGAGGAAGGTGCCTCGTATACGGTGGTGCTCCGTCGGGCAGCTGAGGTCCTTAACCTTGATCTCCTACGGTGGCCTTAAAGACTAATCTCCTCACTGAGGTGCTCCAGTCGGTGTCCACTTCATCGGAGCCGCTGCTGCCCTTTAATGACGCCCTCACTGACGTCTTGTTGGGCACTTAGTCGCGGCCGGCCACAGGGGCCCCTGTGGATAAGAACGTCGCCTGGCATCATCGCCCGGCGCCGGGTGATCCTGCCTTTCTGACCACTCATCCTACGCCTGAGTGCCTGGTCATTCAAGCTTTGACATCCCAGATTGCCTTTCCCACGGCTCTGTCGGATAAGGACTCTAAGAAGCTGGAGTGGCAAACGGTTGTTCTCGTCGACGAGCTTGGGGTTGTGATTGGTGAACACCGCATGTCTATTGGGCCGCTATTCCCACGCAGTGTGGGATTCCATTGCTCAGGTGTTGCCTCAGTGTTCTGAGGAGGTCCAGGCTGTGCTGTCCCAGGATGTGGCCAAGGGGAAGGACGCGACTAAATTTGCCATTCGTTGTGGCTTAAATACCGCGGACTCCCTCGGTAGGGCGATTTCCACGACTGTGGCACTTTGTCACCATGCCTGGTTGAGATCTACTGGGTTTTTCCCAGATGTCCAGAGCTCGCTCGAGGACATGCCCTTTGATGGCACTCGCCTGTTTGGTGATACGGCCGACAGTGCCCTGGAGCGTTTTAAGGACTCTCAAGCTACGGCCAAGTCCTTGGGCCTTTCCGCCACGTGCCCGGCCACGTCTACTTTTCACTCCTTTCTTAGCCAGGGAAGGGGTGCCCCTGCCCGCTCGTTCAGTCAAAAGATTGCGCAGAACCAAACTCAGCGTGGCTATGGGCGCGGAGGCCGCCGTGGCGTCTATGGGGGCCAGTGTGAAGGTCAGTCCACCTCCGTCCCTGCGGCATCCGCCTTGAAGCCTTGCTAGTCTGAGCTTTGAGATGAACCCCACGCCATTGGGTAGCAGGATTCATCATCACCTTCCCCATTGGCTTTCTGTTACTTCCGACAGGTGGGTGCTGCAACTTCTCCGGAGAGGTTACTCCCTCCCCTTCGAGTCTACCCCCCCTGGCCATGCCACATCAGTTCCACCTCATGTTGGGGTATCACTTCGTGCTTCTCCAGCAGGAAGTTATGGCCCTCTTGACCAAGGGTATTATTTACAACAAGGGGTGGTGATGGACAGAGTCTCTGAATTAAGCAGAGTACTCTCACCCAGTCAAGAGATCAGGGCTAGATCCAACACCGTTTTTTAGCTCATTGCACCATCCCAGTTTCAGAACCTGGCTGTATGCAAATTAGTCTGTCCCTGGCCCAGTGCATCATGGGAACAGGGCAGACCAGACTACAAAAGCCAATTCTTACACTGGGAAGGAAACAAGCTTCCGGGGACCGGTTTCTGCCATTTCAGGCGTCTTCGGCCCGGCTTGCCTGAATCCTGATGGTGCAATGAGCAAGGGACTCACATCTGAGTATACCCTTCCACGCTTAGGGTGGACAAAATTATTTACAACAAGGGGTGGTGATGGACAGAGTCTCTGAATTAAGCAGAGTACTCTCACCCAGTCAAGAGATCAGGGCTAGATCCAACACCGTTTTTTAGCTCATTGCACCATCCCAGTTTCAGAACCTGGCTGTATGCAAATTAGTCTGTCCCTGGCCCAGTGCATCATGGGAACAGGGCAGACCAGACTACAAAAGCCAATTCTTACACTGGGAAGGAAACAAGCTTCCGGGGACCGATTTCTGCCATTTCAGGCGTCTTCGGCCCGGCTTGCCTGAATCCTGATGGTGCAATGAGCAAGGGACTCACATCTGAGCGTGGAAGGGTATACTCAGACATGAGTCCCTTGCTCACTGCTCCATCAGGATTCAAGCAAGCCGGGCCGACGACGCCTGGAATGGCAGAAACCGGTCCCCGGAAGCTTGTCTCCTTTCTGGTGAAGAATTGGCTTGGTAGTTTGGTCTGCCCTGTTCCCATGATGCACTGGGCCAGGGACAGACTAATTTGCATATAGCCAGGTTCTGAGCTGGGATGGGGCAGTGAGCTAAATAACGGTGATGGATCAAGCCCTGATCTTTGGACTGGGTAAGAGTGGTCTGCTTAATTCAGACACTCTGTTCATCACCACCCCCTTTTCTGAATCATTTTGTCCACCATAAGCGTGGAAGGGTATACTCAGACATGAGTCCCTTGCTCACTGCTCCATCAGGATTCAAGCAAGCCGGGCCGACGACGCCTGGAATGGCAGAAACCGGTCCCCGGAAGCTTGTCTCCTTTCTGGTGAAGAATTGGCTTGGTAGTTTGGTCTGCCCTGTTCCCATGATGCACTGAGCCAGGGACAGACTAATTTGCATATATCCAGGTTCTGAGCTGGGATGGGGCAGTGAGCTAAATAACGGTGATGGATCAAGCCCTGATCTTTGGACTGGGTAAGAGTGGTCTGCTTAATTCAGACACTCTGTTCATCACCACCCCCTTTTCTGAATCATTTTGTCCACCATAAGCGTGGAAGGGTATACTCAGACATGAGTCCCTTGCTCACTGCTCCATCAGGATTCAAGCAAGCCGGGCCGACGACGCCTGGAATGGCAGAAACCGGTCCCCGGAAGCTTGTCTCCTTTCTGGTGAAGAATTGGCTTGGTAGTTTGGTCTGCCCTGTTCCCATGATGCACTGGGCCAGGGACAGACTAATTTGCATATAGCCAGGTTCTGAGCTGGGATGGGGCAGTGAGCTAAATAACGGTGATGGATCAAGCCCTGATCTTTGGACTGGGTAAGAGTGGTCTGCTTAATTCAGACACTCTGTTCATCACCACCCCCTTTTCTGAATCATCTCTTGACCAAGGGGGCCATCGAGCGCGTTCCTGGGCCAGAAGTAGGGCGTGGTTGTTATTCCCACTGCTTTCTGGTCCCCAAGAAGGACAAGGGGGGCTTGCACCCCATCTTGGACCTCAGGAACGTCAATCGCTTCCTGCGGAAGGAGAAGTTCAAGATGTTGACTCTGTCTAAGTTCTTGGATGCCCTCGACCCTGGAGACTGGATGGTAGCGTTGGACCTGCAGGACACATATTTTCACATCTCCGTTCTGCCGGCCCACCGGCGTTACTTGCCGTTCACGGTAGGCCAGGAGCATTTTCAGTTTGCCGTGCTCTGCTTTGGCCTTACCAGTGCCCCTTGCGTGTTCATGAAAGTGAGGGCGGTGGTCGCAGCTCACCTGCGCAGGTTAGCCTGTTAACCTTCCCGTATCTCTACGACTGGTTGTTAAGGCGGGCTCGCCCCAAGCAGCTGTCACCCACCTTCAGACTACGGCCGACCTCCTGCATTTGCTGGGATTCTCCATCAACGTGCCAAAGTCACACCTGAGTCCCTCTCAGAAGCTCCCCTTCATCGCAGCGGTTCTGGATTCAACGCGGTTTCGGGTTTATCCTCCCGAGCAGCGAGTCCGGGATATTCAGGCTATGATTCCGATCTTTCAGCCTCTATCCCGGCTTTCAGTCAGGATGACCCTCCGGATCCTGGGCCTAATGGCCTCCTGCATCCTGCTAGTGCAACATGCCAGGTGGCGTATGCGGGCTCTGCAGTGGGACCTGAAGTTCCAGTGGGCACAGCATCAGGGCAACCTGTCCGATCATGTCCAGATCTCGGAGGGCACTGCACGACAATTGCAGTGGTGGCTCACGAATCGCGGGTCAATGGCAGATACCTTTCCCTTCCCCAACCTGAGCTCACAGAGAGGACAGATGCATCCCTCCTGGGATGGGGTAGGCCACTTGGGAGAGGCGGAGATCTGAGGCCTCAGGTCTCCGGCGGAGTCCCGGCTCCATATAAACCTTTTGGAGCTCCGGCGATCCGACTTGCACTGAAAGCATTCCTTCCCTCTGTCCGGGAAAGTGTGGTGCAGGTGTTCACGGACAACACCACTGCCATGTGGTATTACAACAAACAGGGCGGGGTGGGGTTCTGGACCCTATGTCAGGAGGCTCTGCGCCTCTGGGCATGGCTGGAGCATCAAGGCATTACCTTGGTGGTTCAACACCTGGCAGGTTCTTTGAACGCTAGGCCGGACGTACTCAGCTGCCGGTGCTTGATGGATCAGGAATGGCGTCTGAACTTAGACGTGGCGCACGGTCTCTTTCAGCAGTGGGGAGAGCCAGTTAGATCTATTCGCCCTTGAAGAGAACGCGCAATCTCATCAGTTCTGCACGTAGGAATTTCCAAGGCAGCACTCGCTCGGCTATGCTTTTCATAGCGGGTGGAGTTCCGGTCTGTTGTACGCCTTTCCGCCTATACCACTTCTGCCCAGAGTGCTGAAGAAGCTTCGGCGTGACCGGGCCCAAGTCATTTTGGTGGCTCTGGACTGGGCACAAAGGTAGTGGTATCCTGAGCTACTCAGCATGGCGATCGATCCCCCGATCTGACTGCCTCTTCGGGAGGATCTTCTGTTGCAGCAGCAGGGGGTGGTCCTCCACCCGAACCTGCCCAGCCTCCACCTCCATGCATGGAGATTGAGCGGCGACAGTTGACAGCTTTCGATCTTCCTCCTGAAGTCTGTGATGTCATTCTAGCAGCCAGGCGTCCCTCCACAAAAACGGTATACGCCTGCAAGTGGAACAAGTTTGTGGCATGGTGCACAACAAAGTCAGTGGATCCCCTTTCTGCCCCTCTTTCCGGAGTTCTTTTGTTCCTTCTTTCCTTGGCCCAGCAGGGCTCTGCTCTGGGCACTATCAAGGGTTATCTTTCTGCCATCTCTGTCTTTCACCGGCTTCCTGATCAGCCTTCTCTTTTTAAGTCCCCAGTTGTTAACCGTTTTCTGAAAGGCATTACGCACACTTTTCCTCCTGTGGTGTTCATCATGCCTCAATGGGACTCAAACCTTGTCTTGACATTTCTGATGTGCGCTCCCTTCGAGTTCCTTTATAACTATTTATTTATTTATTTATTTAGAAGTTTTGTATAGTGCTGGCTGGACCTGAGGGTATCAGAGCGCTTCAGGTACAGTTATGAGCAATTCTTGGCAAAGACAAAAAATCTGCAATTTACCAACTCAAGAGCATTATAGACAAAGTTACAATACAGATCTTCAGGCTGAGGGGTTTCAGGAAGAGGAGTTAGTTGACCTTTCCAAAGTATCTTGTGGATTTCTCCTTACTTTCGAGAGCGCTCTAGGAAGAGGGCTTTGAGTAGGAGCTTGAATTTCGGGAAGGAGGTGGTCGTTCTGATGTGGGAGGGGATGGAGTTCCAGATCTTAGGTGCATTTCCCGCTAAAGATTAATTTGAGGTTTTGTGTGTCCGTGATTGCAGTGGGATGAGTAGAAGCGTGTTGGAACTTCTGAGGTTCCTGGACTGGCCGGCCCTTTTGAGTTTGGCGGCCAGGTATTCTGGTTTACCTGTGTGCAGGGCTTTGTGCGTGAGACAGGCTGTACGGAAGCTGGCTCGTTGATCAATAGGGAGCCACTTAAGTTCCTTTAGTGACAGAGAAATGTGCTCGAATTTCTTAGTTCCTGTGACCATTCTTGCTGCGGCATTGAGGGTAGTAGTCAGGGGACCTAGGTGAGATTTTGCTGTCACGGTCAGGGCTGCGATTCCATAATCAATTCTGGAGAGCACCAGTGCCTGGGTGACCTGTTTAAGATCTTTCGGGGGGAGGAAGGGTTTTATTTTGTATAGCAATTTCAGATTTAG
Organism: Lissotriton helveticus; assembly: GCF_964261635.1. NCBI lineage: Eukaryota > Metazoa > Chordata > Amphibia > Caudata > Salamandridae > Lissotriton > Lissotriton helveticus. The sequence goes on along the minus strand of NC_136057.1, from coordinate 1,705,863,886 downwards.
GAACGCACTTTTGGCGGCTATTGAGATGTGTTTTTTCATGTCCAGTTTGGGGTCAAGGGTAATACCTAGGGATTTCACCGAGTCTGTTGGCGCAAGGGCACCATTGCATCAATGGCTTTGAGCCATTCTTCAATTTGGGGGTTTTCGTCTCTGTTGGAGATGAGGGGAACTTCTGTTTTCTCTTGGTTGAGTTTAAGGTGGTTCACTGAGAGCCAATGTTGGACCTCTTTGAGCGTGACATTTAGTCTGTGTATTTCTTTAATCGAGGTGGTTTCCAGGTAAAGTTGTGTGTCATCTGCATAGAGGTGGAAGGGGATGTTGGAGTTCCTGAGAAGTGTGGTAAGGGGTTCCATGTAGATGTTGAAAAGTTGGGGAGAGAGTACTGACCCTTGTGGAACTCCTCTGTTGATGGGAAGAGGGTCAGACTCAAAGTTATTGATTTGTATTCTTTGCGTGCGGTTCTGAAGAAAAGAGGAGAACCAGTTTAGTACCGTCATTTCAATGCCCGCTCTTTCATGGAGGACTTTGAGGAGCAGGGTGTAATCAACTGTGTCGAATGCAGCCGATAAATCTAGGAGAATGAGAAGGCTGCATTGACCTGAGTCAAGTGACTTGTGAAGATCGTCTATGACATTTAAGATTGCAGTTTCGGTGCTGCATCCCTTTCGGAATCCTGATTGGTGTGGGTCTAGTAGCTTGATATTCTCTAGGTGTTGGGTTAGCTGTGGAAGAACACATCTTTCTAGAGTTTTGGATAAAAGAGGAAGGTTCGATAACGGTCTAAAGTTGTAAATATCCTCAGTGTCTAGCCCAGGTTTTTTCAGTAGCGGCGTGACTTGTCCTACTTTTAGGCAATCTGGAATGATTCCCGAGCTCAGTGAGCTATTGATGATCTTGCACCAAATTGGGGCTAGGGTAAGCTTCAGGTCTTTAGCCAGGCTCGTGGGCAGCTGATCTAGGGAGTGGGATGAGGGTTTGGCGGAGGCGATCTGATTGACTATCTCTTCTTCCTGGATGGGGCGTAAGGATTGTATTTCTGTCCTAAATGATTGCGTCAAGGATCGCTCCTCTGTGGTGTGTTTCTTCTGAGCAGTGTTGGATCATACCATTATCTAGCAGGAGGCTGTTGAGAGATTGGATGAGCGTGTTTTTTGTTTCATTCCATCTTAAGTTGAGGTTGCCCAGAATTATAGTGTTGTCGTTGCTGAGTGCGCATTGGGTGATCAGGTCAGAGAGCTGTGCTCCAAATTCGTTGGAGTTGCCTGGAGGGTGGTACAGGAGATGGCAAAGAAGCGACCTGTTCATGTGCGATTTGATGTTAACCGACAGGCATTCGAAGGAGTTATATAAGCACGAGGAGCTTTCTGAGATGGAGAGGTCACTTTTATGAATGATTGCTATGCCGCCGCCTCTATGCTCATGTCTATCTTTGTGGATAATTGAGAAACCGGGTGGCACCAGCAGGTCCATGTTGGGGTAGGACAGGGTGTTGAGCCAGGTTTCCGTGATGAACGCTACATCTAGGTCATGGGAGAGGATGACTTCTGCTATTGCAGTTGCATGTTTAGTATTAAATCTTTTTATTCATCGCATAATTATCGACCCATGCTTGTGAAGGCTCCGGCCACACAATAACAATGCCAAAGTAACTCCATAGCAGGCGCAAGTGCCATACAAGGTGCGTTAAACACAGCAAGCCGCCTACAACCCAGTTGGGCCGGCCGCGTCTAAAGGCAAGAGAACTAGTCGAATGCTATAGTCAAGTGTGCAAGAAAACCAAACCCCAAACGAACCCCCCCTTTTCCCTTACCCCCCTCCTTGTCCGCTGAGTGAACCAAGCAAAACCCCCAGCCATTCCTGCAGCAATAAATAGGCAGTCTTCGAACAATTTTATATCAGGACTCTCCGCTTGCGCGCCTTGGCCTTGGGCTCAGTGAGTGGAGTGTCTGCGAGATGCAGCAGTCTCAAATAGCGGGGGCAACTCAGTTCCCTGAACTCCCCGGTGAGCAAAGTCAAGAACGTCCGCCAGAGGTCTGCGAACTCCTCACCCCTCCCCGCTGCCATCAGGGATAGTTTCTCCATCCCCAGTATTGTCCAAAGTCTGTGTAGCCAGCCAAGTTGTACAGGGGGTTGCAGGTCTCTCCAGCGGGCCACTATGTTCTGCACAGCGGCCCCTAGTGCGATGGCAATCAGCCTCCCTCTCATGGATTTCAGGGGGGAAAACAACGCATTTGGTAAGCCAAGGAGTATATAGGCAGGGAATCTAGGGAGCTGGGTGTCTAAGTGCGTGTCTATGAGGTCCAGGATGATGGACCAGTATTGTCGCAGCCGCTCGCAGCTCCATAGCAGGTGCTCAAGTGTTCCCCGCTCCCCGCATCCCCTCCAACAGCGATCGCTTGCTTGGGGATTCCTGCGATGGATTCGCGCTGGGGTATGATACCAATATGTGGCTACTTTAGTCAGGGTCTCCGTGAGGCCGGTGTGATAGGCCGAGTGCCTGGCCCTGTGGTATATCCCTTCCCATTCTTTGCACGTGAGTTGCCTCCCCAGGTCTTCCTCCCACCTAGCCCTCCCTGAATTGTAAGTGTAAATGTTGGAGAGGAGCAAGTGTTGGTATAAATCTGAGAGTAATTTCTTCTCGGATGTGCGTGTGATGAGCCATTTCAGTTGCATGTTTGGAAGCAGATCTACTGTTGATGAGCATGCAGATCTACTGTTGATGAGCATGCAGTTAATGGAAGGTTCTTCTTCGGGCTTCGATTTGCTGAGCTGGACTCTAGGTTTGGAGGATAGGTGCGCTGGGGGTCTGGTGACTCTACGGGGGGGATGGTCCCTACCCGCTCCAGTAATAACTTGAATTGCGGATTTGGGAGAGGAGTTCCACGGAGGGACCTGTACTAGGGTGGGTGGAATCACTTTCTGTGTGAGTGAGGGGTTAGTGGGTTGGTCGTATGATGAGGCGAGAGTGGTCGCTTCCTGAGGGTAGAGGTTGGGATTTGTTCTTCTAGGTCTGTCTGCCCGTGACTCAGTCCACAGTTTGTAGAGTGAAGGACGAGATCTGGGGGGGGCAGGGGTACGGTTGGGGGGCAGTGATTCATTCCTTCTAGGCTGAGATAGGATGGGGGAGCTGCGGAATGATGGGTGGGCAGACGGATTTTCGCTAGGGAGGATAAGGTTTCATTCGAGCCACGGACCAGGGTTTCGAGCTGAGCTTCCAGAAGGTTGAGGCATTGCGTCAGATTATTTGTGGAGGTGATGAGGGGGGATGGGTGGAGCTAAGCCCGGGGGGGAGGGGCTGCACGATATGTTGCTTCTAGATGGGTTATGGGGAAGTGAGGGTGCTGTCTCTGGATTATTGTCCATCTGCGATAGGGCTGGTGGAGGGGGGGTTGTGGCCCAGTTGTGATTGGGAGTAGTGTTCCTCTGGGAGGGTGGCTGTGCTCTAGCTGTGTTGTGGTTGGCGGAGGGGGGGCTGTGAATCGGTTTTGCTTGGGAGTCAGACTTCTCTTTGGACGGATGCCTGTGCTCTGGATGCGATCAGGCTGGTGGGGGAAGGGGGGCTGTGGATCAGTTGTGGATGGGGACAGGCTCAAGTCTGGGAGGCTGGATGAGATGGATGTAGGGGCAGGGTTGTATGACAGAAGGATCCATGGTTGAGAGGGACGCGGGGCGGGCGGTGTCACTATACGACGGGGGATGGGCTCGGGCGGGATCTGATGACTTGCTGATTGTTGGAGTCTTCCCATGGGGTAGGGGGGTCCGCGAATGGTGTGTGTTGTGAGATATTGCCTTCTTGAGTGAGGGGAAAAGGGAGTCTAAGAACTCAAGGTTCTCGTTTTTTGCATGAATTAGGATGGTGCCGTTCTCAAAAATGGTAATGGAGATGCATCCGATAAGGGTCTGATGTTTCAGATGAGAGAGATTGTTAGTTTACGCCTGTGTGCTGTGATGGTGGTTTTGGAGACGAGGAGGTGAGAGTTGAAGATAGAGACCCAGAGGTCGAGCCTGTAGGTGTGGACGATGAAGTCCATTCTACGTTGCCCTCTAGATGGGCAGTGGTATGTATCTACAACTAGCGTTTCTGGATGTTGACTGATTACTTTGTGTTTAAAGTGTTTTTTCGCTTTGAAGGAGAGTCTGTGGGGGAAAGTTATAGCAAAGGCGTTCTGTCCGTGGGGTGTCAGGTAGTTAGGTGTAGGGCGCGGATATGTGTCCAATTGCGAGGCCGGGGGCATCTTAGCTAGGCAGGAGGAGGAGGTGTTCCTCTTGTGCGAGGGGGGAGAGTGCCGTGCCGGATGGAGAGTGAGCTGCTCGACGAGGTGTGTAGTGGGGTAATAAGCGGTGAAGTCTCTCTAGTGGCGTGGGCTATTGGCTAGGCAACAAGGGGTCCTCATGTGTGACCCACATGTGCGAAGGAGGGAGAGTGTTGTGCCGGGGGGGGAGGCTGATTGATGGGGTTGAGGGTTAGGGAGTTAGACGTGAGGTCTGGAGACCCCTCTGGTGTTCCTCGGGTGAAGAAGCCTTAGACTCCCTCAGTTGTGGGTGCGTAACATGTTGAGGGACCCCACTAACCTGATGTTGATGGGTCGACGGGAGTCTGTTCTGTATGGGCAAACCCGGTCTTTAGCACTAGTACTTCCAGGCCGGGAGCTCAGCCAGGCAGCTCCTTCCTTGCGTTCCTCTTGGGGGTTTCATACAGGGGGGAGGTCTTCTGATTGGATTAATTGAATAAAAGTCGCCACTCTGAGTTCTATCACCAACTGAGGTCGGCCCTTCTTTAACGTCGATCTGATGCACCTGCGCTGGGCTCCGCGTGTGGGCTCCGCTCCCGGAGTAGCCTGTGCCTCTCCCCGTGCTGCAGTCACTTCCGAGGCTGCTCTACTCCACTCCTGTGCCAGGAGTGTTGCGCTCTGATTGCCCACTAAGGGTGGGGCTACGGGGTGGGAGGGGGGTAGTCGCTCCTGCCACCTTGATGTTGGGGGGGGCACCGGTGAGCCTAGGAGCAGTATTCCTTGATTTGAGAGTTAGTGTCTTTGCTGGCGACCATTTTGGTGTTAGGCGGCCCCCTCGTAATGTTGCGCGTTGGGGTTAAGAATCCTCGGGGGTGTCTTGTTTTTAGCGCCTCTCTGGATCCCCGTGGAGGGGGTCGCTTCGGCCACGTTGTCGTGGGGGGGGGGGGGGCACCGGTGAGCCTAGGACCCGGTCACCTTTATTTAGGAGTTAGTGACTTTGAATGGCGGCCATTTTGGGGTCAGGCGGCCCCCTCGTAATAAATAGTGCGAGCTGGGGCTAAGAATCCTCGGGGGTGTCTTGTTTGTAGTGCCCCTCTCGATCGCCGGGGGGGTCGCTCCGGCCACCTTGACGCCGGGGGGGGGGGGGGGCACTAGTGAGCCTAGGACCCGGTCTCCTTGATTGAAGAGTTAGTGTCTATGAATGGCGGCCATTTTGTGGTCAGGCCGCCCCCTCGCATTAGTGCGAGCTGGAGCTAGGAATCTTCGGGGGTATCTTGATTTCGGCGGCCCTCTAGATCGCCGCAGGGGTCATCTCTCCTCGAACTGAAGCTGGAGGCTTTTGGTCCGTTTCCAACCTGGGTATCTTGGATTTTCTCGGTTAGTGTCTATGAATGGTGGCCATTTTGGGGTCAGTCAGCCCCCTCGCAATAGTGCGAGCTGGGATTCGGAATCTTCAGGAGTCTCTTGATTTCGGCGGCCCTCTAGTTCGCCGCCGGGGTCATCTCTCCTCGACCCGAAGCTGGAGGCTTTTGGTCCGTTTCCGACCTTGGTGTCTTAGATTTTGTCTGGTTGGGACTAGCAGGGGGCCATTTTGGAAGCAGGCAACCCCGGTGCAGTGGAGCGCAATGAAGATCCGACGTTGTGGTCAGCTCTTACTTGAATAAGGGTCTCCCCTTCTAATTCTGCCGCCCACTGAGGTCGGTGCTTCAGTTGCGATGCTCCGCTGGACCTTCGAAGGTCTTCGTTTGAGGGTTCCGCCTCTGACACAGCTCGTGAATTTCCCAGAACTGCGGACCCTACCGCGGCTGCTTTGGGTCACTTTTCCACACTCCCCCGTCCCGTTGTCCACTTTGGTTGGGGCTGCGGTGGGGAGGGGGTTGCTCCGGTCACCTTGCCGTGGGGGGGGGAGGGGTGGGGGGGAGGGGAGGTTGGCTCCCGGGCTGGCCGAACTGACCCCGTTGCCGTCTTCTTCTGTGTTCAAAAGGGTTACAGGGTCTAGGATTCGCTTGATTACAGCCGTGGGACCCGCTGCTTGCAGTGCCGTTCATAGGTGGGGTTCGGGGGGGGGTCGCTCCGGTCGGGATTTGCACTAATTGTGATCCCTTGACCCGGAGCTCATCCCGGCAGCTCCCTCCTTGCGGCCATCTGTCCCTTGTGTCTTCTTACTCTCAAGAGGGCTTTCCTGGTAGCTATCACCTCTGCCAGAAGAGTGAGCGAGCTCCAGGCTCTTTCTTCTAAACCTCCTTTCCTTTCTGTTCACCTGGACAAGGTGGTTCTGAGGACCCGTCCTTCTTTCTTGCCAAAGGTTGTCTTGCCCTTCCACATCGGGCAGACCATCACTTTGGCCCCTTTCTTTCCGCCTCCGCATCCTTCCAAAGAGGAAGAGTGGTTCCACCATCTGGACCCAAAACGTGCGCTCTCCTTCTACCTGATTATTTACAACAAGGGGTGGTGATGGACAGAGTCTCTGAATTAAGCAGAGTACTCTCACCCAGTCAAGAGATCAGGGCTAGATCCAACACCGTTTTTTAGCTCATTGCACCATCCCAGTTTCAGAACCTGGCTGTATGCAAATTAGTCTGTCCCTGGCCCAGTGCATCATGGGAACAGGGCAGACCAGACTACAAAAGCCAATTCTTACACTGGGAAGGAAACAAGCTTCCGGGGACCGGTTTCTGCCATTTCAGGCGTCTTCGGCCCGGCTTGCTTGAATCCTGATGGTGCAATGAGCAAGGGACTCACATCTGAGTATACCCTTCCACGCTTAGGGTGGACAAAATTATTTACAACAAGGGGTGGTGATGGACAGAGTCTCTGAATTAAGCAGAGTACTCTCACCCAGTCAAGAGATCAGGGCTAGATCCAACACCGTTTTTTAGCTCATTGCACCATCCCAGTTTCAGAACCTGGCTGTATGCAAATTAGTCTGTCCCTGGCCCAGTGCATCATGGGAACAGGGCAGACCAGACTACAAAAGCCAATTCTTACACTGGGAAGGAAACAAGCTTCCGGGGACCGGTTTCTGCCATTTCAGGCGTCTTCGGCCCGGCTTGCTTGAATCCTGATGGTGCAATGAGCAAGGGACTCACATCTGAGTATACCCTTCCACGCTTAGGGTGGACAAAATTATTTACAACAAGGGGTGGTGATGGACAGAGTCTCTGAATTAAGCAGAGTACTCTCACCCAGTCAAGAGATCAGGGCTAGATCCAACACTGTTTTTTAGCTCATTGCACCATCCCAGTTTCAGAACCTGGCTGTATGCAAATTAGTCTGTCCCTGGCCCAGTGCATCATGGGAACAGGGCAGACCAGACTACAAAAGCCAATTCTTACACTGGGAAGGAAACAAGCTTCCGGGGACCGGTTTCTGCCATTTCAGGCGTCTTCGGCCCGGCTTGCTTGAATCCTGATGGTGCAATGAGCAAGGGACTCACATCTGAGTATACCCTTCCACGCTTAGGGTGGACAAAATTATTTACAACAAGGGGTGGTGATGGACAGAGTCTCTGAATTAAGCAGAGTACTCTCACCCAGTCAAGAGATCAGGGCTAGATCCAACACCGTTTTTTAGCTCATTGCACCATCCCAGTTTCAGAACCTGGCTGTATGCAAATTAGTCTGTCCCTGGCCCAGTGCATCATGGGAACAGGGCAGACCAGACTACAAAAGCCAATTCTTACACTGGGAAGGAAACAAGCTTCCGGGGACCGGTTTCTGCCATTTCAGGCGTCTTCGGCCCGGCTTGCTTGAATCCTGATGGTGCAATGAGCAAGGGACTCACATCTGAGTATACCCTTCTGTGGTAAATAAATAAATAATACCCTATTTTTGACTAGACATATATCATAACAGATAGCTCAATAAATAGGAGTCAAGATTCGAGGTAGTAGGAGTTTTGCAGGTTTAATACAGCATAAGGACAGGAACAGGACAACCTGCATAGGAATAGGATGACAGGGTGACAGGGCCCAGCAGCTGCTGGGGCTGGATCTGGGATGAGCGCGCTGGCTTTTAATAACAATACATGAGCATATATACATAACGCAAACACATAGCATTACATTGCAGTAGGCGTAGCAGTGGGTGGAGCAATAGGTGTGACGCGTAGCAGTCGCGAAAGATAAAGGCAAAAGTAGGTGTAACTGGGCGTATACATAGACATGTGGTGCAGACGTAACAGGATATGTCATGAATGGGGCGGAAACCATGGAGGGGGCTACCTGAGGAGCCGGGACCTCTAACCTGATGGTGCGCGCAAACTAGCAATGACGTATCACTAGGAGAAGCTGGGGGCTATGAACTCTGTGCTAGGAGCAGAGACTGAAGTCTGGAGGGTCGGAGCGACATGTACCTAAACCCTATCTAGTATCTGATGTTTAGGGAACATGTTGATATGAACTAGAAGTTAGGAGGGGAAAGGTTAACTTGATTCTAAGACTGGACCATGCATTATTCTACATGTAGTGCGTGATGAAGAATATGAAGAATATGAAATGACCATTAAATGCAGTATTTCTCTAACGTGGAGACGTGAAGGCTAGACAATGACGGAAACTATTGATGCAGTTCAGTAGCTTAGGAATGCAGAGAAGGAGGACTGAACTGATAACTGGAATCATAACATATTCTTGGCAGACTCAGAGACTGAGCCAGGCTGGGCCGGGCACTGCGAGGCAGGAAGTAAGTGAAGGGTCGAGGATACAGGTGGGGGCTGTATCCCTCCTCAGCGAGGCTTCAGGAGACAGGAGCTGAATCTGGTGTCCGGGCCCTTTTGAGGCCTAGAAACGGGGACTTTATAATGGAATAACGTGCACACTGAGAAACGTGGCAACGTAGCTTTACATAGGCCTGATATTCGTATTATTCACGAGGACTGGAAACTGGCATACTAGAGGGGGACACAACTGTAATTGCGTCATTAATCAGACATGGGGAATGCATATGCATATTTAATCATGCACACATAACATATGATGGATGACACGTAGGGACACAGAACATGACAAAATTTACTTTTCCACATTCCCTCCTTGTCACTACGTTTCCATCAGGAAACATCAATATTCATGATACCATCTATCATTTCATACAGTATCATTTGCTCGTCTCGAATTATCCTGGAACGGGATTTAGAACTGGGCTTGGGACTAGGAATACAAGAGGTAGCACAAATGCCGCAAATCGCAGGGCCACATTGTATACAGAGGCAGCAGCTGAATATGATCGCTACTGCAATACCTAGAAAGGACAATATTTTCCATCCCCATGCGGAAATTATATTCCAGAACCAACCGGACCATGTCCAGGTGCCTGGATCTTGGTGTATCAGATGGGCAATTTTATGGAGTCTGGTTATAGCTGAATAAACAGACGGCGCGTTATTTGGAATGAAAATGCAGCAACTAGATCCGATGACTCTACAGGCCCCGCCCCTATCGGCCAGTATGACGTCAAGGACGAGACGATTTTGCAAAACGACAAATCTCATAGCAGATTGCTCTTCAGTTAAGTTACCTAGAGCAGAGGCAGTCTCATTTATTACAGCTTCAAGGGTTCTGGTTAACCTACGGATTAGTTTACTATTCTGGATAGGTCCTATAAAGAAAAAGAAACCTCTGTTGAAATCTGTATACTGTTCTAGAGTAGTTTCAGTATAATCGACAATTGGGGACTCCCTTCTATGTCTAATGTGTACTAGATGTGTATTTCTATGATAATCAGGTGGGGCTAGGAAAACTGGTGGCAGTAGGAAGGCAATGTAACAGGTTCCCTCCCAATCGAGGGGCAGACGAATATATGCGGTTTGACCACAAATAAAATATGAATGACGTGAAGCTTTGAAAATAGATTTCCCACTGTCACTATACTTGACAATAGTAGTACAATCACTATGTCCTACATGTACGGAACCATTATTTCGGACACATAATTCGCCTTTGACTGGTAGTACTGAAATAGCAGGTAAGTCTGGAGTAGTATCAGACTGAACATTCAAGACCATGAAATTCGACGAATAATTACCTAAATTATACACTTCATTTTCTAGATCTAAACCTGTTCGGTGAGGGAGACCTTGCTTGTCTGGGAAACATGTACTGTTAAGAAAAAACATATCTGTTGAGGATGACGTTAACGTGGACCATGCTCCACACGAACCATTATGTGAGAATGGATAAGGAAAAAGTGGCAGAACTCCCTTCGGTGTCTGGAAAGGGGGGAGTCGACCACACACCCAACAATTAGTGGCATTGCTGGTCTGGTGTGAGTAATGTAACATGCGGATAAATGAGTTATTTCGCATAGCGAGGCGGTAAGAGAGTTCATGAGGGGGCAGATCACTAAACGTGTGCTCTACTGTAGCATTAGCAGACTTATTTACATGTGAAACTGGGAAACATAGGTAAAATGCATAACTGGTGCAGGAAATCATAAGGCTGGAAAACAATATGAAACATAGAAAAACGATACATCGGATTGAGTTTTGACTAACTCTCTCACTATGGGGGTCTATTTTATACATGTCAGAAACAGTCTAACCGTTTCACCTAGGGGAGGACTTAGACAATCAAACTGACTGACTCATTTTACTAGACCTTAATTTCTGTTTATACTCCTGCTGCGGAGTTTTCTCTAACAGGGGAGGGGTTGTAGCAATGTCTTTTGCGGGACAGTCCTTGAGAACAATATTCTGGCAATCCTTTGAATCCTGGGAAATGTTCTTTAAGACGGGTTTCAGTCCATTAAAAAGTTTGACATGAGAAAGGTGTACCCAGCCTTTGCGTCCTTCCAACTTCACGGCTGTACGGGTAGTGAGGAGGACCTGTCGGGGCTCTTTCCATCGAGGCTCCAGCGGACTTGATCTGTCAAAGTTGCGGACCATCACCATGGATCCTGGAACGATTTCATGCGGTGCCACCTCGGTATTGTCTGGAAATGCGGCGGCAACCTGTGAACGACATGAGTTGAGGGCAGACATCAAGGAAGCTAGGTAATCTGTCAGCATATTACTTGAAACATCGGTAATACTTCGGGGTCTAGGAGTACCCCACATATTAGGGGGGCGGCCGAAAACGACCTCATACGGGGACAGACCTGATCTGGAATGTGCGACCATGCGCATATAAAATAAAGCGACTGGCAGGGCTACTAGCCAGTCCACACCTTTTTCTTTACATATTTTGGCGACTCGGACTTTCAGAGTCTGGTTATGTCTCTCAACGAGACCGGCTGCTTCAGGATGGCGTACACAATGGAACTTCCACTGGTACCCTAACAAAAGGGAAACATGCTTCATGAGTTCAGATGAGAATGGCTGGCTGTTATCAGAATATACGACTCTAGGGAGTCCATAACGGGGGAAGAACTCACGAACCAACTGCTTGGCAGTGGTCGCGGCTGTGTAATCTGGGACTGGATATGCTTCTGTCCACCTGGACAAAGCGCATACAACTACAAGGACATACTTGAAACCTCGACATCGCTCCATCTGAATATAATCCATCTGGAGGACTTCAAAAGGGTGGTCAGGGGGCTGGAAACCACCTTGTTCCACCGGGACACTTTTACCTGGATTAAACTGACAACATATCATACAGGTACGGACTTTCTGCTTAGCTCGTAAATGCTTGTTGAACCAAATGTTCTGGATACTGTCTAACATGGCTTTTTCCCCTAAATGTGCTGGACTATGTGCGGTATTAATAATGACTTGAACCATAGAGTCGGGGAGAAACCATGTGGCTTTACCCTTCGTTACCCATCCCTGATCTGTCTGGACCCCTCCTTGTTCGGACCATTTCTTGATTTCTTCGGGAGTAGCATGTAACTGGATATCTATGACATCTTGAGTAGGGTCCTTAACTGTCATGCATGTAGTCGGATCTGGAGTATGTGTCTGATTAACTTGAATGTCTGGAGTCTGTGCTGTAAGCTTGGCTGTGCGATCTGCTAGATCGTTACCCTGGGAAATAATGTCAGTGACCTTCGTATGTGCTTTGCACTTCATGATAGCGATAGATGTCGGTAAGTGTATGGCATCTAACAGAGCTTGAATAAGGAGACCATGCTGAATCTTGGTTCCATGAGAAGTCATGAAACCTCTCTCCTGCCAGAGCACTCCGAAGTCGTGTACAACTCCAAATGCGTAGCGTGAATCTGTGTAAACATTAACTTTCAGGTTCTTGGCGTGTATGCAGGCTTGTGTCAGAGCAACTAGCTCTGCTGCTTGAGCGGACAGAGTATCAATACGGTGTGTCTCAATAACTTTAGTGTCAGTAGTCACTGCATACGCGGCTACTAGTTCTCCTGTACTAGTTCTCATACATGAACCATCCACATAAAGTGTCAGGTCGGGGTCTGGTAACGGAGTATCTGTCAGATCTTGTCTTGGCTTTGTCGTAATGTTAACTACTTCCACACAGTCATGTGGGTCAGGATTCGAAGTAACTGATGGTAACAGTGTAGCAGGATTTAAAATGTTGCAGCGTCTGATTTCTATGTGTGGCTGGAACAGTGTCAATTCATAACCTGTTAAACGTGCAATTGTCAAGTGCTGAGTTTGTGTTCGGTTCAGAAGAACTTCCACAGAATGTGGAACTTGTACTGTCAGAGAGTGTCCTAAAACTATGGAATCACTTTGTCTGATAGCTAGTGCTGTGGCTGCAACTGACTTGAGGCACGCAGGCAAAGCCTGGGCGACTGGATCTAGTGTGCTAGAAAAATAAGCACAGGGCTTGTATTGTCCTGCTTGATCTTGTGTGAGAACAGATAATGCTGTACCTTCACGTTCAGTAACGAAAAGTGTAAAAGGCTTACTGTAGTTCGGTGTCGCTAGAACTGGAGCTTGGCATAAAGCTTTCTTTAACTCGTTGAAACTAAGTGTATGTTCAGATGTCCAAGGGAGAACAGTCGATACGGCTGCCTCCTGTGTCGTTAACTGTATCAGTGGTTTGGCTAGAAATGCATACTGGGGAATCCATTGTCTACAATAAGAAGTAAGGCAGATAAAGGCACGTACCTCCTTCTGGGTCTTGGGCTGAGGAAGACTCGCTATTAACTGGATACGGTCTGGTGTCAACTGCCTACCCCTCTTGGACAGTAAGTGTCCTAAGTAGACCACTTGCTGGACACAGAATTGAAGTTTAGAAGGGGACACCTTGTGCCCCATCTCGGCTAGGAAATACAAGACTGTAAGGGATGCTTGCTCGCAAGCACGTTCAGAACGGGCTGTGATCAGTAGATCATCGACATACTGGAGCAGGGCAGTGTCAGTTGGCATGTGAATGTTGTCTAGTTGTCTCTTAAGTGCTTGACTGTAAATACTAGGACTTTCTGTGAAACCTTGAGGAGCGCGTGTGAACATATAGCTCCTTCCATTTAAACAGAATCCGAAAAGGAACTGGCTGTCTGGATGAATAGGAACAATGAAAAATGCGTTCTTGAGGTCTATGACAGTGAAGAACGTGGCTTCGGAATCAATGGCTGTCAATAGGGAAGAGATGTCTGGGACAACTGGGTACTGCGGAATAATACATTTATTAAGCTCTCGTAGGTCGATCACTAATCGATATACTGGGGGTGCATTTGGATCAGTACGTTTCATAACTGGAATGATCGGAGAATTGCATACGTTGGAGTCAGTTTCTACAACCACTCCTTGAGCGATGAGCTCGTCAATAATTTTGGATAAGGCTGCTACAGCCTCGGGTGGCAATCTGTACTGTCTGATTCGTGGTAACACTACACCTGGTTTGAGAGTCACACGATAAGGTGTGATTTGCATATAACCTACATCAGTTGGACCTTGCGCCCATAAATGCTGTGGAACATTAGACAGTCTTGAATCAAAATCTCGTAATACATAGTGACCCTTAAAGTCACGTAGGAACAATCGTATTCCCTCTGGGGAACAGCATATAACTGCACCTAACTCTTTCAGTGTTTTAATGCCCAATAGGTTTTCTGGACATGACTTAGTAAGTAACAGATCAGTAGTACGGGACAATGGACCTACTTCTAGAGTAACTGGCTTTGAAATCTCATTTACGATAGGTTTTCCTGAAAATCCAAGGGAAACATTTCTTGAGCCTGAGAGCGGAGCCCCTGGAACTTCGGCATGACTAATTGTGGTCCTACTTGCCCCTGTATCAATCAAAAACTTTCTGTCTTTCCCTAATACTTGACTGTGAACATAGGGACCTTCTTGATCTACAGGTATCTCGATGAGAGGCAAGCCTACCTCCCTCTCTAGGCTGTTTCATGAATACTGCTGGTACTCTGGATACTCAGACTGTGCATACTGGTACATCTGTGATGTAACATGCTGTGTTGCAGCGATAGGCTGCGGTACTGTAACTATCTGTTGTGCATTCTGTGGCTGAGGAGTCTGTGAGACTTGCTCTTGTCTAGGCGGACGTGGTCTTTCCTTAGTCTTACCAGTAGCTATGTTGTGTTTCAGAACTGCACACTCATTTATAAAATGACCTGGCTGTTTACAATAATTGCAGTTCCCTTTAACGGGAGCTGCAGGATGACTGGCTTGATTCGGACCCCTCTTCTGACTGTCTTGAGGAACAGATTGTGCAACTAGTACTTTCATTTTCGTGTCTTTCATACGTTTTCTCTCGTGTTCTTGCTCTTCCCTGATTCTATTCTGGTGGTACTGGAGCATCTGGAGCATCTGGGACGGAGTATTAGCTTGCCAGGTGCTTTCGACTTTCAAAACTCGATTTTTAACTTGTGGGCTTGAATTCTCGACTAATTTAGTAACAAAAAGGTGAGGGTATGACTCACTACTTGTCTTGAGGCCACTATTGATGCTAAAACATTTTTCAAACCTAGAATAGAAATCACTAATATCTTCCTCTTGTTTCTGTTTACAGGCTGAGATTGCATCCCAGTCTTCTTTTCTAGTTGTCAATAATCTGGGTAAAACTTGAATCAATAATTCTGGTAATTCTTTACATTTCTCTCCTAGACCAGTACCTGGTACTCGTGCCTTGTCTTCAGCTTCTAGAACTGCCCAATCGATCTTTTTCTCTCCCACCTCCCATTCTTTTTCCTTTACCTTTTCATACACCCCTGCGGGCAACAGGACCTTTAACATTTTAATGATATCTGGGTAAGTGTATTCTCCCATACGGAGCATGTCTTTTAATTCTCTATGGAACCCTGCTGGATCTTTGTCATGACAGGGAATTAATTTCTTCATTTCGAGGAGTTCCATCTTTGTAATCGGGGTGTAAACAAACACTCGTTGCATTTCACCGTCCTCTGTCTTAACTGGATGCACTTCTCGTAACGGGTTCTGTCTTTCCATGTAAAATGGTTTACTTTCTGGGGGTGAGACATGAACAAAATGCGGGTTCAGAAACGTTCTATATTTGTGGCGCTGCTCTAGAATGACACTAATTAAGTCGGTACCTAGACCTTTCCATCTATACTGGAGTAACTCGTTCAGGATATCGTGTAACGGACCTGGATCAGAGTGCTGACCCTCATACAGAGTAATGAGGTGCTGGATCATATACATACCCACCAGTCGCTGCTCGGCTGGGGGCAATTTCAGAAACATTTGTGCCACTATTTCGTCTGGAAAAGTGGTAGAATCAGTAATCCATCGGACTGCTGATCGGGCTAGTTCCTGTTCATGCATGGTACTTAACTCACTGTAACCGATTCGTGATTTCAGAATGTGATCGGTAGCTTGGAATACTTGTTCTAGGGAACCTTGTTCTGGTGCTGAATGATGGAAAATTGACTTGTGTTCTAGGCGTAAATGGCGATCTGGAAATCTAGATTTTCCTACATACGCTATTCTGGCGGGATTCTCGTCCTCTACCTCTTCAGTATCAGAGTTACTTTCTTTCTCGCTTACTTGTGCTGCTTTACGTTGTTCGTGTATCTTTATTATTTCTCTACGGATTTTCTTGTACATACTCTCCATGGCACTAATGGTATTGTGCTTACCCTCGGCTATATTATCACTCCACTTTGTCAGGGTTTTCATTTCGGCCGGATCTTTAGACGGGTAATCTTGTTCTCTTATTAGACAGTTAATTAAAAACTTTAATATCATACGCTGGATCTCAGCTTTCCTTTGAGACATGGCATCACTAATACTTTCTGGATCATCCCCTGTACGGATGAAACGATATATTCTGTCTAGATCTTCTTTCATATTGGGTAGGGTGACTAGATACTCGGTCACCCTCCTTACGCGTACTGAATATAAAACCATATTATTCTCGCCTGGGACTGGGTCATAGGCACATTCGCCAAGGGCTTGCCTGATTTCTGCAACAGACTTATTACTCTTGGGAGTACGCTGTGATGCTTGAGCATGTAATTCGAGTGCTGATAAACGCTTGCGTGGCGGCAGGGTTTGAGGAGGACCTCCTCCTGCGGCCCCTAGACTAGAATCGTCGACTGATATTCTTCGTGGTGGAGCGGGAAATTGAAATGCTGGCTGGACCGGGGGTACCGTAGCAGGTACTGCATGGGGTGCCCCGGTGTCTGGAGGAGCAGGATGTGCCTGATTTACAGGGACTGGCGGAGCGCGAACAGGATCTGCATATTCAGGGACTGTGTCGTCCAGATAGGACGAAATAAAAATATCAGCTGCGGTCGGTTTGTGACGTAGCTTGGTCGGAACTAGTGGTGGCGGGAAATTACTGGATGCCTCCGGGGTCGCTTTTGGCAAGCCCTCGGCAAGAAGAGGATACATACCCTTAATAAGGGCATGCCTCTGTCTGTCTGACTGTTCGGCTTTGACTTGTTCACCTATCTCGATTAATTCTTTTTCTTGGGCTCGCTCTAAGGATTCTCTACTTAATTCTGACTTTCTGATTTCTTTTTCAGTTCTTTTATGAGCTTCTTTACGCCATAACTCGATGGCATCTTTCTGTGACTGTCTGGCTTTCTTTTTCCATAATGCTTCTTCTACTCGCATGATGCATTCGGCATCCCATGTACCCGATACGGGCCATCTATACTTTTCTTCTAACTGTTTGGTATACTCCACCCATAAGTCTAGATACAATATGGCACTTATGCCATGTTTCTGATACATAAAGTGACCTGGACTGTCCCTGGGCGGGACGGGAACTGCTGCTTCCAGCAGACCCTTTCTAGTTTTTAACTGACGTAACTTGGAAAATATGGGCATGACTGAACTGTAATCTAGACACAATACAATACACAATGAACACGATACTTATTCCCCATTCATACCACGACATTAAAATACATGAAAAACATTTAAAATAATCAGTTCGAACAGAATACTACCTGGAATACTGAGAACAGAAACACAAGAATTTCTCGAGAACGGAACAGACTAGAGTTTACTGGATGCACTGCTGAAACAGTACGGAACATACCGGTCCCATAAAGGGACGCATCAAGACCCGTATCCACCTAGGTGAACACTTCGTTTGTGAGTCTGTGTACCACCAACCCACGGACCAGAGTCAATTTAGATTGACCCTGTCTAGATACTACCCCAGTAATGGTACTCACCGGGCAGCAAGAACGGAAACCTTGGACTGGACTGGACTGCTACGACGACGGACGACGAACTTCAGACTTCGGACTTCAGTTACGGGTGGACCTCCGGATACCTCGGACCTTGGACTCTTGGCTTGGGCTCTGGTCGGGACTCGCCGCGTTCCTCCACCGTCTCGTCTGGATGCTGGACCGCCTCCTCCGTCTCCTCCGTGGGCCTGAGGGATACTTGAGCAGAAATATCTGCCACTGCGCAGAAGAGTTCCGTCACGACTGCAGAGGGTCAGGGGGTCGGCGTGGCTTCACCGACGCGTGGGGAAAGGGCAAGTCCCTGTTCGGGCGCCATTATGTGGTAAATAAATAAATAATACCCTATTTTTGACTAGACATATATCATAACAGATAGCTCAATAAATAAGAGTCAAGATTCGAGGTAGTAGGAGTTTTGCAGGTTTAATACAGCATAAGGACAGGAACAGGACAACCTGCATAGGAATAGGATGACAGGGTGACAGGGCCCAGCAGCTACTGGGGCTGGATCTGGGATGAGCGCGCTGGCTTTTAATAACAATACATGAGCATATATACATAACGCAAACACATAGCATTACATTGCAGTAGGCGTAGCAGTGGGTGGAGCAATAGGTGTGACGCGTAGCAGTCGCGAAAGATAAAGGCAAAAGTAGGTGTAACTGGGCGTATACATAGACATGTGGTGCAGACGTAACAGGATATGTCATGAATGGGGCGGAAACCATGGAGGGGGCTACCTGAGGAGCCGGGACCTCTAACCTGATGGTGCGCGCAAACTAGCAATGACGTATCACTAGGAGAAGCTGGGGGCTATGAACTCTGTGCTAGGAGCAGAGACTGAAGTCTGGAGGGTCGGAGCGACATGTACCTAAACCCTATCTAGTATCTGATGTTTAGGGAACATGTTGATATGAACTAGAAGTTAGGAGGGGAAAGGTTAACTTGATTCTAAGACTGGACCATGCATTATTCTACATGTAGTGCGTGATGAAGAATATGAAGAATATGAAATGACCATTAAATGCAGTATTTCTCTAACGTGGAGACGTGAAGGCTAGACAATGACGGAAACTATTGATGCAGTTCAGTAGCTTAGGAATGCAGAGAAGGAGGACTGAACTGATAACTGGAATCATAACATATTCTTGGCAGACTCAGAGACTGAGCCAGGCTGGGCCGGGCACTGCGAGGCAGGAAGTAAGTGAAGGGTCGAGGATACAGGTGGGGGCTGTATCCCTCCTCAGCGAGGCTTCAGGAGACAGGAGCTGAATCTGGTGTCCGGGCCCTTTTGAGGCCTAGAAACGGGGACTTTATAATGGAATAACGTGCACACTGAGAAACGTGGCAACGTAGCTTTACATAGGCCTGATATTCGTATTATTCACGAGGACTGGAAACTGGCATACTAGAGGGGGACACAACTGTAATTGCGTCATTAATCAGACATGGGGAATGCATATGCATATTTAATCATGCACACATAACATATGATGGATGACACGTAGGGACACAGAACATGACAAAATTTACTTTTCCACACTTCCACGCTTAGGGTGGACAAAATTATTTACAACAAGGGGTGGTGATGGACAGAGTCTCTGAATTAAGCAGAGTACTCTCACCCAGTCAAGAGATCAGGGCTAGATCCAACACCGTTTTTTAGCTCATTGCACCATCCCAGTTTCAGAACCTGGCTGTATGCAAATTAGTCTGTCCCTGGCCCAGTGCATCATGGGAACAGGGCAGACCAGACTACAAAAGCCAATTCTTACACTGGGAAGGAAACAAGCTTCCGGGGACCGGTTTCTGCCATTTCAGGCGTCTTCGGCCCGGCTTGCTTGAATCCTGATGGTGCAATGAGCAAGGGACTCACATCTGAGTATACCCTTCCACGCTTAGGGTGGACAAAATTATTTACAACAAGGGGTGGTGATGGACAGAGTCTCTGAATTAAGCAGAGTACTCTCACCCAGTCAAGAGATCAGGGCTAGATCCAACACCGTTTTTTAGCTCATTGCACCATCCCAGTTTCAGAACCTGGCTGTATGCAAATTAGTCTGTCCCTGGCCCAGTGCATCATGGGAACAGGGCAGACCAGACTACAAAAGCCAATTCTTACACTGGGAAGGAAACAAGCTTCCGGGGACCGGTTTCTGCCATTTCAGGCGTCTTCGGCCCGGCTTGCTTGAATCCTGATGGTGCAATGAGCAAGGGACTCACATCTGAGTATACCCTTCCACGCTTAGGGTGGACAAAATTATTTACAACAAGGGGTGGTGATGGACAGAGTCTCTGAATTAAGCAGAGTACTCTCACCCAGTCAAGAGATCAGGGCTAGATCCAACACCGTTTTTTAGCTCATTGCACCATCCCAGTTTCAGAACCTGGCTGTATGCAAATTAGTCTGTCCCTGGCCCAGTGCATCATGGGAACAGGGCAGACCAGACTACAAAAGCCAATTCTTACACTGGGAAGGAAACAAGCTTCCGGGGACCGGTTTCTGCCATTTCAGGCGTCTTCGGCCCGGCTTGCTTGAATCCTGATGGTGCAATGAGCAAGGGACTCACATCTGAGTATACCCTTCCACGCTTAGGGTGGACAAAATTATTTACAACAAGGGGTGGTGATGGACAGAGTCTCTGAATTAAGCAGAGTACTCTCACCCAGTCAAGAGATCAGGGCTAGATCCAACACCGTTTTTTAGCTCATTGCACCATCCCAGTTTCAGAACCTGGCTGTATGCAAATTAGTCTGTCCCTGGCCCAGTGCATCATGGGAACAGGGCAGACCAGACTACAAAAGCCAATTCTTACACTGGGAAGGAAACAAGCTTCCGGGGACCGGTTTCTGCCATTTCAGGCGTCTTCGGCCCGGCTTGCTTGAATCCTGATGGTGCAATGAGCAAGGGACTCACATCTGAGTATACCCTTCCACGCTTAGGGTGGACAAAATTATTTACAACAAGGGGTGGTGATGGACAGAGTCTCTGAATTAAGCAGAGTACTCTCACCCAGTCAAGAGATCAGGGCTAGATCCAACACCGTTTTTTAGCTCATTGCACCATCCCAGTTTCAGAACCTGGCTGTATGCAAATTAGTCTGTCCCTGGCCCAGTGCATCATGGGAACAGGGCAGACCAGACTACAAAAGCCAATTCTTACACTGGGAAGGAAACAAGCTTCCGGGGACCGGTTTCTGCCATTTCAGGCGTCTTCGGCCCGGCTTGCTTGAATCCTGATGGTGCAATGAGCAAGGGACTCACATCTGAGTATACCCTTCCACGCTTAGGGTGGACAAAATTATTTACAACAAGGGGTGGTGATGGACAGAGTCTCTGAATTAAGCAGAGTACTCTCACCCAGTCAAGAGATCAGGGCTAGATCCAACACCGTTTTTTAGCTCATTGCACCATCCCAGTTTCAGAACCTGGCTGTATGCAAATTAGTCTGTCCCTGGCCCAGTGCATCATGGGAACAGGGCAGACCAGACTACAAAAGCCAATTCTTACACTGGGAAGGAAACAAGCTTCCGGGGACCGGTTTCTGCCATTTCAGGCGTCTTCGGCCCGGCTTGCTTGAATCCTGATGGTGCAATGAGCAAGGGACTCACATCTGAGTATACCCTTCCACGCTTAGGGTGGACAAAATTATTTACAACAAGGGGTGGTGATGGACAGAGTCTCTGAATTAAGCAGAGTACTCTCACCCAGTCAAGAGATCAGGGCTAGATCCAACACCGTTTTTTAGCTCATTGCACCATCCCAGTTTCAGAACCTGGCTGTATGCAAATTAGTCTGTCCCTGGCCCAGTGCATCATGGGAACAGGGCAGACCAGACTACAAAAGCCAATTCTTACACTGGGAAGGAAACAAGCTTCCGGGGACCGGTTTCTGCCATTTCAGGCGTCTTCGGCCCGGCTTGCTTGAATCCTGATGGTGCAATGAGCAAGGGACTCACATCTGAGTATACCCTTCCACGCTTAGGGTGGACAAAATTATTTACAACAAGGGGTGGTGATGGACAGAGTCTCTGAATTAAGCAGAGTACTCTCACCCAGTCAAGAGATCAGGGCTAGATCCAACACCGTTTTTTAGCTCATTGCACCATCCCAGTTTCAGAACCTGGCTGTATGCAAATTAGTCTGTCCCTGGCCCAGTGCATCATGTGAACAGGGCAGACCAGACTACAAAAGCCAATTCTTACACTGGGAAGGAAACAAGCTTCCGGGGACCGGTTTCTGCCATTTCAGGCGTCTTCGGCCCGGCTTGCTTGAATCCTGATGGTGCAATGAGCAAGGGACTCACATCTGAGTATACCCTTCCACGCTTAGGGTGGACAAAATTATTTACAACAAGGGGTGGTGATGGACAGAGTCTCTGAATTAAGCAGAGTACTCTCACCCAGTCAAGAGATCAGGGCTAGATCCAACACCGTTTTTTAGCTCATTGCACCATCCCAGTTTCAGAACCTGGCTGTATGCAAATTAGTCTGTCCCTGGCCCAGTGCATCATGGGAACAGGGCAGACCAGACTACAAAAACCAATTCTTACACTGGGAAGGAAACAAGCTTCCGGGGACCGGTTTCTGCCATTTCAGGCGTCTTCGGCCCGGCTTGCTTGAATCCTGATGGTGCAATGAGCAAGGGACTCACATCTGAGTATACCCTTCCACGCTTAGGGTGGACAAAATTATTTACAACAAGGGGTGGTGATGGACAGAGTCTCTGAATTAAGCAGAGTACTCTCACCCAGTCAAGAGATCAGGGCTAGATCCAACACCGTTTTTTAGCTCATTGCACCATCCCAGTTTCAGAACCTGGCTGTATGCAAATTAGTCTGTCCCTGGCCCAGTGCATCATGGGAACAGGGCAGACCAGACTACAAAAGCCAATTCTTACACTGGGAAGGAAACAAGCTTCCGGGGACCGGTTTCTGCCATTTCAGGCGTCTTCGGCCCGGCTTGCTTGAATCCTGATGGTGCAATGAGCAAGGGACTCACATCTGAGTATACCCTTCCACGCTTAGGGTGGACAAAATTATTTACAACAAGGGGTGGTGATGGACAGAGTCTCTGAATTAAGCAGAGTACTCTCACCCAGTCAAGAGATCAGGGCTAGATCCAACACCGTTTTTTAGCTCATTGCACCATCCCAGTTTCAGAACCTGGCTGTATGCAAATTAGTCTGTCCCTGGCCCAGTGCATCATGGGAACAGGGCAGACCAGACTACAAAAGCCAATTCTTACACTGGGAAGGAAACAAGCTTCCGGGGACCGGTTTCTGCCATTTCAGGCGTCTTCGGCCCGGCTTGCTTGAATCCTGATGGTGCAATGAGCAAGGGACTCACATCTGAGTATACCCTTCCACGCTTAGGGTGGACAAAATTATTTACAACAAGGGGTGGTGATGGACAGAGTCTCTGAATTAAGCAGAGTACTCTCACCCAGTCAAGAGATCAGGGCTAGATCCAACACCGTTTTTTAGCTCATTGCACCATCCCAGTTTCAGAACCTGGCTGTATGCAAATTAGTCTGTCCCTGGCCCAGTGCATCATGGGAACAGGGCAGACCAGACTACAAAAGCCAATTCTTACACTGGGAAGGAAACAAGCTTCCGGGGACCGGTTTCTGCCATTTCAGGCGTCTTCGGCCCGGCTTGCTTGAATCCTGATGGTGCAATGAGCAAGGGACTCACATCTGAGTATACCCTTCCACGCTTAGGGTGGACAAAATTATTTACAACAAGGGGTGGTGATGGACAGAGTCTCTGAATTAAGCAGAGTACTCTCACCCAGTCAAGAGATCAGGGCTAGATCCAACACCGTTTTTTAGCTCATTGCACCATCCCAGTTTCAGAACCTGGCTGTATGCAAATTAGTCTGTCCCTGGCCCAGTGCATCATGGGAACAGGGCAGACCAGACTACAAAAGCCAATTCTTACACTGGGAAGGAAACAAGCTTCCGGGGACCGGTTTCTGCCATTTCAGGCGTCTTCGGCCCGGCTTGCTTGAATCCTGATGGTGCAATGAGCAAGGGACTCACATCTGAGTATACCCTTCCACGCTTAGGGTGGACAAAATTATTTACAACAAGGGGTGGTGATGGACAGAGTCTCTGAATTAAGCAGAGTACTCTCACCCAGTCAAGAGATCAGGGCTAGATCCAACACCGTTTTTTAGCTCATTGCACCATCCCAGTTTCAGAACCTGGCTGTATGCAAATTAGTCTGTCCCTGGCCCAGTGCATCATGGGAACAGGGCAGACCAGACTACAAAAGCCAATTCTTACACTGGGAAGGAAACAAGCTTCCGGGGACCGGTTTCTGCCATTTCAGGCGTCTTCGGCCCGGCTTGCTTGAATCCTGATGGTGCAATGAGCAAGGGACTCACATCTGAGTATACCCTTCCACGCTTAGGGTGGACAAAATTATTTACAACAAGGGGTGGTGATGGACAGAGTCTCTGAATTAAGCAGAGTACTCTCACCCAGTCAAGAGATCAGGGCTAGATCCAACACCGTTTTTTAGCTCATTGCACCATCCCAGTTTCAGAACCTGGCTGTATGCAAATTAGTCTGTCCCTGGCCCAGTGCATCATGGGAACAGGGCAGACCAGACTACAAAAGCCAATTCTTACACTGGGAAGGAAACAAGCTTCCGGGGACCGGTTTCTGCCATTTCAGGCGTCTTCGGCCCGGCTTGCTTGAATCCTGATGGTGCAATGAGCAAGGGACTCACATCTGAGTATACCCTTCCACGCTTAGGGTGGACAAAATTATTTACAACAAGGGGTGGTGATGGACAGAGTCTCTGAATTAAGCAGAGTACTCTCACCCAGTCAAGAGATCAGGGCTAGATCCAACACCGTTTTTTAGCTCATTGCACCATCCCAGTTTCAGAACCTGGCTGTATGCAAATTAGTCTGTCCCTGGCCCAGTGCATCATGGGAACAGGGCAGACCAGACTACAAAAGCCAATTCTTACACTGGGAAGGAAACAAGCTTCCGGGGACCGGTTTCTGCCATTTCAGGCGTCTTCGGCCCGGCTTGCTTGAATCCTGATGGTGCAATGAGCAAGGGACTCACATCTGAGTATACCCTTCCACGCTTAGGGTGGACAAAATTATTTACAACAAGGGGTGGTGATGGACAGAGTCTCTGAATTAAGCAGAGTACTCTCACCCAGTCAAGAGATCAGGGCTAGATCCAACACCGTTTTTTAGCTCATTGCACCATCCCAGTTTCAGAACCTGGCTGTATGCAAATTAGTCTGTCCCTGGCCCAGTGCATCATGGGAACAGGGCAGACCAGACTACAAAAGCCAATTCTTACACTGGGAAGGAAACAAGCTTCCGGGGACCGGTTTCTGCCATTTCAGGCGTCTTCGGCCAGGCTTGCTTGAATCCTGATGGTGCAATGAGCAAGGGACTCACATCTGAGTATACCCTTCCACGCTTAGGGGTGGACAAAATTATTTACAACAAGGGGTGGTGATGGACAGAGTCTCTGAATTAAGCAGAGTACTCTCACCCAGTCAAGAGATCAGGGCTAGATCCAACACCGTTTTTTAGCTCATTGCACCATCCCAGTTTCAGAACCTGGCTGTATGCAAATTAGTCTGTCCCTGGCCCAGTGCATCATGGGAACAGGGCAGACCAGACTACAAAAGCCAATTCTTACACTGGGAAGGAAACAAGCTTCCGGGGACCGGTTTCTGCCATTTCAGGCGTCTTCGGCCCGGCTTGCTTGAATCCTGATGGTGCAATGAGCAAGGGACTCACATCTGAGTATACCCTTCCACGCTTAGGGTGGACAAAATTATTTACAACAAGGGGTGGTGATGGACAGAGTCTCTGAATTAAGCAGAGTACTCTCACCCAGTCAAGAGATCAGGGCTAGATCCAACACCGTTTTTTAGCTCATTGCACCATCCCAGTTTCAGAACCTGGCTGTATGCAAATTAGTCTGTCCCTGGCCCAGTGCATCATGGGAACAGGGCAGACCAGACTACAAAAGCCAATTCTTACACTGGGAAGGAAACAAGCTTCCGGGGACCGGTTTCTGCCATTTCAGGCGTCTTCGGCCCGGCTTGCTTGAATCCTGATGGTGCAATGAGCAAGGGACTCACATCTGAGTATACCCTTCCACGCTTAGGGTGGACAAAATTATTTACAACAAGGGGTGGTGATGGACAGAGTCTCTGAATTAAGCAGAGTACTCTCACCCAGTCAAGAGATCAGGGCTAGATCCAACACCGTTTTTTAGCTCATTGCACCATCCCAGTTTCAGAACCTGGCTGTATGCAAATTAGTCTGTCCCTGGCCCAGTGCATCATGGGAACAGGGCAGACCAGACTACAAAAGCCAATTCTTACACTGGGAAGGAAACAAGCTTCCGGGGACCGGTTTCTGCCATTTCAGGCGTCTTCGGCCCGGCTTGCTTGAATCCTGATGGTGCAATGAGCAAGGGACTCACATCTGAGTATACCCTTCCACGCTTAGGGTGGACAAAATTATTTACAACAAGGGGTGGTGATGGACAGAGTCTCTGAATTAAGCAGAGTACTCTCACCCAGTCAAGAGATCAGGGCTAGATCCAACACCGTTTTTTAGCTCATTGCACCATCCCAGTTTCAGAACCTGGCTGTATGCAAATTAGTCTGTCCTGGCCCAGTGCATCATGGGAACAGGGCAGACCAGACTACAAAAGCCAATTCTTACACTGGGAAGGAAACAAGCTTCCGGGGACCGGTTTCTGCCATTTCAGGCGTCTTCGGCCCGGCTTGCTTGAATCCTGATGGTGCAATGAGCAAGGGACTCACATCTGAGTATACCCTTCCACGCTTAGGGTGGACAAAATTATTTACAACAAGGGGTGGTGATGGACAGAGTCTCTGAATTAAGCAGAGTACTCTCACCCAGTCAAGAGATCAGGGCTAGATCCAACACCGTTTTTAGCTCATTGCACCATCCCAGTTTCAGAACCTGGCTGTATGCAAATTAGTCTGTCCCTGGCCCAGTGCATCATGGGAACAGGGCAGACCAGACTACAAAAGCCAATTCTTACACTGGGAAGGAAACAAGCTTCCGGGGACCGGTTTCTGCCATTTCAGGCGTCTTCGGCCCGGCTTGCTTGAATCCTGATGGTGCAATGAGCAAGGGACTCACATCTGAGTATACCCTTCCACGCTTAGGGTGGACAAAATTATTTACAACAAGGGGTGGTGATGGACAGAGTCTCTGAATTAAGCAGAGTACTCTCACCCAGTCAAGAGATCAGGGCTAGATCCAACACCGTTTTTTAGCTCATTGCACCATCCCAGTTTCAGAACCTGGCTGTATGCAAATTAGTCTGTCCCTGGCCCAGTGCATCATGGGAACAGGGCAGACCAGACTACAAAAGCCAATTCTTACACTGGGAAGGAAACAAGCTTCCGGGGACCGGTTTCTGCCATTTCAGGCGTCTTCGGCCCGGCTTGCTTGAATCCTGATGGTGCAATGAGCAAGGGACTCACATCTGAGTATACCCTTCCACGCTTAGGGTGGACAAAATTATTTACAACAAGGGTGGTGATGGACAGAGTCTCTGAATTAAGCAGAGTACTCTCACCCAGTCAAGAGATCAGGGCTAGATCCAACACCGTTTTTTAGCTCATTGCACCATCCCAGTTTCAGAACCTGGCTGTATGCAAATTAGTCTGTCCCTGGCCCAGTGCATCATGGGAACAGGGCAGACCAGACTACAAAAGCCAATTCTTACACTGGGAAGGAAACAAGCTTCCGGGGACCGGTTTCTGCCATTTCAGGCGTCTTCGGCCCGGCTTGCTTGAATCCTGATGGTGCAATGAGCAAGGGACTCACATCTGAGTATACCCTTCCACGCTTAGGGTGGACAAAATTATTTACAACAAGGGGTGGTGATGGACAGAGTCTCTGAATTAAGCAGAGTACTCTCACCCAGTCAAGAGATCAGGGCTAGATCCAACACCGTTTTTTAGCTCATTGCACCATCCCAGTTTCAGAACCTGGCTGTATGCAAATTAGTCTGTCCCTGGCCCAGTGCATCATGGGAACAGGGCAGACCAGACTACAAAAGCCAATTCTTACACTGGGAAGGAAACAAGCTTCCGGGGACCGGTTTCTGCCATTTCAGGCGTCTTCGGCCCGGCTTGCTTGAATCCTGATGGTGCAATGAGCAAGGGACTCACATCTGAGTATACCCTTCCACGCTTAGGGTGGACAAAATTATTTACAACAAGGGGGTGGTGATGGACAGAGTCTCTGAATTAAGCAGAGTACTCTCACCCAGTCAAGAGATCAGGGCTAGATCCAACACCGTTTTTTAGCTCATTGCACCATCCCAGTTTCAGAACCTGGCTGTATGCAAATTAGTCTGTCCCTGGCCCAGTGCATCATGGGAACAGGGCAGACCAGACTACAAAAGCCAATTCTTACACTGGGAAGGAAACAAGCTTCCGGGGACCGGTTTCTGCCATTTCAGGCGTCTTCGGCCCGGCTTGCTTGAATCCTGATGGTGCAATGAGCAAGGGACTCACATCTGAGTATACCCTTCCACGCTTAGGGTGGACAAAATTATTTACAACAAGGGGTGGTGATGGACAGAGTCTCTGAATTAAGCAGAGTACTCTCACCCAGTCAAGAGATCAGGGCTAGATCCAACACCGTTTTTTAGCTCATTGCACCATCCCAGTTTCAGAACCTGGCTGTATGCAAATTAGTCTGTCCCTGGCCCAGTGCATCATGGGAACAGGGCAGACCAGACTACAAAAGCCAATTCTTACACTGGGAAGGAAACAAGCTTCCGGGGACCGGTTTCTGCCATTTCAGGCGTCTTCGGCCCGGCTTGCTTGAATCCTGATGGTGCAATGAGCAAGGGACTCACATCTGAGTATAACCTTCCACGCTTAGGGTGGACAAAATTATTTACAACAAGGGTGGTGATGGACAGAGTCTCTGAATTAAGCAGAGTACTCTCACCCAGTCAAGAGATCAGGGCTAGATCCAACACCGTTTTTTAGCTCATTGCACCATCCCAGTTTCAGAACCTGGCTGTATGCAAATTAGTCTGTCCCTGGTCCAGTGCATCATGGGAACAGGGCAGACCAGACTACAAAAGCCAATTCTTACACTGGGAAGGAAACAAGCTTCCGGGGACCGGTTTCTGCCATTTCAGGCGTCTTCGGCCCGGCTTGCTTGAATCCTGATGGTGCAATGAGCAAGGGACTCACATCTGAGTATACCCTTCCACGCTTAGGGTGGACAAAATTATTTACAACAAGGGGTGGTGATGGACAGAGTCTCTGAATTAAGCAGAGTACTCTCACCCAGTCAAGAGATCAGGGCTAGATCCAACACCGTTTTTTAGCTCATTGCACCATCCCAGTTTCAGAACCTGGCTGTATGCAAATTAGTCTGTCCCTGGCCCAGTGCATCATGGGAACAGGGCAGACCAGACTACAAAAGCCAATTCTTACACTGGGAAGGAAACAAGCTTCCGGGGACCGGTTTCTGCCATTTCAGGCGTCTTCGGCCCGGCTTGCTTGAATCCTGATGGTGCAATGAGCAAGGGACTCACATCTGAGTATACCCTTCCACGCTTAGGGTGGACAAAATTATTTACAACAAGGGGTGGTGATGGACAGAGTCTCTGAATTAAGCAGAGTACTCTCACCCAGTCAAGAGATCAGGGCTAGATCCAACACCGTTTTTTAGCTCATTGCACCATCCCAGTTTCAGAACCTGGCTGTATGCAAATTAGTCTGTCCCTGGCCCAGTGCATCATGGGAACAGGGCAGACCAGACTACAAAAGCCAATTCTTACACTGGGAAGGAAACAAGCTTCCGGGGACCGGTTTCTGCCATTTCAGGCGTCTTCGGCCCGGCTTGCTTGAATCCTGATGGTGCAATGAGCAAGGGACTCACATCTGAGTATACCCTTCCACGCTTAGGGTGGACAAAATTATTTACAACAAGGGTGGTGATGGACAGAGTCTCTGAATTAAGCAGAGTACTCTCACCCAGTCAAGAGATCAGGGCTAGATCCAACACCGTTTTTAGCTCATTGCACCATCCCAGTTTCAGAACCTGGCTGTATGCAAATTAGTCTGTCCCTGGCCCAGTGCATCATGGGAACAGGGCAGACCAGACTACAAAAGCCAATTCTTACACTGGGAAGGAAACAAGCTTCCGGGGACCGGTTTCTGCCATTTCAGGCGTCTTCGGCCCGGCTTGCTTGAATCCTGATGGTGCAATGAGCAAGGGACTCACATCTGAGTATACCCTTCCACGCTTAGGGTGGACAAAATTATTTACAACAAGGGGTGGTGATGGACAGAGTCTCTGAATTAAGCAGAGTACTCTCACCCAGTCAAGAGATCAGGGCTAGATCCAACACCGTTTTTTAGCTCATTGCACCATCCCAGTTTCAGAACCTGGCTGTATGCAAATTAGTCTGTCCCTGGCCCAGTGCATCATGGGAACAGGGCAGACCAGACTACAAAAGCCAATTCTTACACTGGGAAGGAAACAAGCTTCCGGGGACCGGTTTCTGCCATTTCAGGCGTCTTCGGCCCGGCTTGCTTGAATCCTGATGGTGCAATGAGCAAGGGACTCACATCTGAGTATACCCTTCCACGCTTAGGGTGGACAAAATTATTTACAACAAGGGGTGGTGATGGACAGAGTCTCTGAATTAAGCAGAGTACTCTCACCCAGTCAAGAGATCAGGGCTAGATCCAACACCGTTTTTTAGCTCATTGCACCATCCCAGTTTCAGAACCTGGCTGTATGCAAATTAGTCTGTCCCTGGCCCAGTGCATCATGGGAACAGGGCAGACCAGACTACAAAAGCCAATTCTTACACTGGGAAGGAACAAGCTTCCGGGGACCGGTTTCTGCCATTTCAGGCGTCTTCGGCCCGGCTTGCTTGAATCCTGATGGTGCAATGAGCAAGGGACTCACATCTGAGTATACCCTTCCACGCTTAGGGGTGGACAAAATTATTTACAACAAGGGGTGGTGATGGACAGAGTCTCTGAATTAAGCAGAGTACTCTCACCCAGTCAAGAGATCAGGGCTAGATCCAACACCGTTTTTTAGCTCATTGCACCATCCCAGTTTCAGAACCTGGCTGTATGCAAATTAGTCTGTCCCTGGCCCAGTGCATCATGGGAACAGGGCAGACCAGACTACAAAAGCCAATTCTTACACTGGGAAGGAAACAAACAAGCTTCCGGGGACCGGTTTCTGCCATTTCAGGCGTCTTCGGCCCGGCTTGCTTGAATCCTGATGGTGCAATGAGCAAGGGACTCACATCTGAGTATACCCTTCCACGCTTAGGGTGGACAAAATTATTTACAACAAGGGGTGGTGATGGACAGAGTCTCTGAATTAAGCAGAGTACTCTCACCCAGTCAAGAGATCAGGGCTAGATCCAACACCGTTTTTTAGCTCATTGCACCATCCCAGTTTCAGAACCTGGCTGTATGCAAATTAGTCTGTCCCTGGCCCAGTGCATCATGGGAACAGGGCAGACCAGACTACAAAAGCCAATTCTTACACTGGGAAGGAAACAAGCTTCCGGGGACCGGTTTCTGCCATTTCAGGCGTCTTCGGCCCGGCTTGCTTGAATCCTGATGGTGCAATGAGCAAGGGACTCACATCTGAGTATAACCTTCCACGCTTAGGGTGGACAAAATTATTTACAACAAGGGGTGGTGATGGACAGAGTCTCTGAATTAAGCAGAGTACTCTCACCCAGTCAAGAGATCAGGGCTAGATCCAACACCGTTTTTTAGCTCATTGCACCATCCCAGTTTCAGAACCTGGCTGTATGCAAATTAGTCTGTCCCTGGCCCAGTGCATCATGGGAACAGGGCAGACCAGACTACAAAAGCCAATTCTTACACTGGGAAGGAAACAAGCTTCCGGGGACCGGTTTCTGCCATTTCAGGCGTCTTCGGCCCGGCTTGCTTGAATCCTGATGGTGCAATGAGCAAGGGACTCACATCTGAGTATACCCTTCCACGCTTAGGGTGGACAAAATTATTTACAACAAGGGGTGGTGATGGACAGAGTCTCTGAATTAAGCAGAGTACTCTCACCCAGTCAAGAGATCAGGGCTAGATCCAACACCGTTTTTTAGCTCATTGCACCATCCCAGTTTCAGAACCTGGCTGTATGCAAATTAGTCTGTCCCTGGCCCAGTGCATCATGGGAACAGGGCAGACCAGACTACAAAAGCCAATTCTTACACTGGGAAGGAAACAAGCTTCCGGGGACCGGTTTCTGCCATTTCAGGCGTCTTCGGCCCGGCTTGCTTGAATCCTGATGGTGCAATGAGCAAGGGACTCACATCTGAGTATACCCTTCCACGCTTAGGGTGGACAAAATTATTTACAACAAGGGGTGGTGATGGACAGAGTCTCTGAATTAAGCAGAGTACTCTCACCCAGTCAAGAGATCAGGGCTAGATCCAACACCGTTTTTTAGCTCATTGCACCATCCCAGTTTCAGAACCTGGCTGTATGCAAATTAGTCTGTCCCTGGCCCAGTGCATC
Organism: Lissotriton helveticus; assembly: GCF_964261635.1. Taxonomy (NCBI): domain Eukaryota; kingdom Metazoa; phylum Chordata; class Amphibia; order Caudata; family Salamandridae; genus Lissotriton; species Lissotriton helveticus. The sequence goes on along the minus strand of NC_136057.1, from coordinate 1,705,831,546 downwards.
ATGGGAACAGGGCAGACCAGACTACAAAAGCCAATTCTTACACTGGGAAGGAAACAAGCTTCCGGGGACCGGTTTCTGCCATTTCAGGCGTCTTCGGCCCGGCTTGCTTGAATCCTGATGGTGCAATGAGCAAGGGACTCACATCTGAGTATACCCTTCCACGCTTAGGGTGGACAAAATTATTTACAACAAGGGCTGGTGAAGAATTGGCTTGGTAGTTTGGTCTGCCCTGTTCCCATGATGCACTGGGCCAGGGACAGACTAATTTGCATATAGCCAGGTTCTGAGCTGGGATGGGGCAGTGAGATAAATAACGGTGATGGATCAAGCCCTGATCTTTGGACTGGGTAAGAGTGGTCTGCTTAATTCAGACACTCTGTTCATCACCACCCCCTTTTCTGTATCGTTTTTGGCCACTATAGGTGTGGCAGGGTATACTCAGACATGAGTCCCTTTCTCACTGCTCCATCAGGATTCAAGCAAGCCGGGCCGAAGAGGCTGAAATGCCAGAAACCGGTCCCCGGTAGCTTGTCTCCTTTCTGGTGAAGAATTGGCTTGGTAGTTTGGTCTGCCCTGTTCCCATGATGCACTGGGCCAGGGACAGACTAATTTGCATATAGCCAGGTTCTGAGCTGGGATGGGGCAGTGAGATAAATAACGGTGATGGATCAAGCCCTGATCTTTGGACTGGGTAAGAGTGGTCTGCTTAATTCAGACACTCTGTTCATCACCACCCCCTTTTCTGTATCGTTTTTGGCCACTATAGGTGTGGCAGGGTATACTCAGACATGAGTCCCTTTCTCACTGCTCCATCAGGATTCAAGCAAGCCGGGCCGAAGAGGCTGAAATGCCAGAAACCGGTCCCCGGTAGCTTGTCTCCTTTCTGGTGAAGAATTGGCTTGGTAGTTTGGTCTGCCCTGTTCCCATGATGCACTGGGCCAGGGACAGACTAATTTGCATATAGCCAGGTTCTGAGCTGGGATGGGGCAGTGAGATAAATAACGGTGATGGATCAAGCCCTGATCTTTGGACTGGGTAAGAGTGGTCTGCTTAATTCAGACACTCTGTTCATCACCACCCCCTTTTCTGTATCGTTTTTGGCCACTATAGGTGTGGCAGGGTATACTCAGACATGAGTCCCTTTCTCACTGCTCCATCAGGATTCAAGCAAGCCGGGCCGAAGAGGCTGAAATGCCAGAAACCGGTCCCCGGTAGCTTGTCTCCTTTCTGGTGAAGAATTGGCTTGGTAGTTTGGTCTGCCCTGTTCCCATGATGCACTGGGCCAGGGACAGACTAATTTGCATATAGCCAGGTTCTGAGCTGGGATGGGGCAGTGAGATAAATAACGGTGATGGATCAAGCCCTGATCTTTGGACTGGGTAAGAGTGGTCTGCTTAATTCAGACACTCTGTTCATCACCACCCCCTTTTCTGTATCGTTTTTGGCCACTATAGGTGTGGCAGGGTATACTCAGACATGAGTCCCTTTCTCACTGCTCCATCAGGATTCAAGCAAGCCGGGCCGAAGAGGCTGAAATGCCAGAAACCGGTCCCCGGTAGCTTGTCTCCTTTCTGGTGAAGAATTGGCTTGGTAGTTTGGTCTGCCCTGTTCCCATGATGCACTGGGCCAGGGACAGACTAATTTGCATATAGCCAGGTTCTGAGCTGGGATGGGGCAGTGAGATAAATAACGGTGATGGATCAAGCCCTGATCTTTGGACTGGGTAAGAGTGGTCTGCTTAATTCAGACACTCTGTTCATCACCACCCCCTTTTCTGTATCGTTTTTGGCCACTATAGGTGTGGCAGGGTATACTCAGACATGAGTCCCTTTCTCACTGCTCCATCAGGATTCAAGCAAGCCGGGCCGAAGAGGCTGAAATGCCAGAAACCGGTCCCCGGTAGCTTGTCTCCTTTCTGGTGAAGAATTGGCTTGGTAGTTTGGTCTGCCCTGTTCCCATGATGCACTGGGCCAGGGACAGACTAATTTGCATATAGCCAGGTTCTGAGCTGGGATGGGGCAGTGAGATAAATAACGGTGATGGATCAAGCCCTGATCTTTGGACTGGGTAAGAGTGGTCTGCTTAATTCAGACACTCTGTTCATCACCACCCCCTTTTCTGTATCGTTTTTGGCCACTATAGGTGTGGCAGGGTATACTCAGACATGAGTCCCTTTCTCACTGCTCCATCAGGATTCAAGCAAGCCGGGCCGAAGAGGCTGAAATGCCAGAAACCGGTCCCCGGTAGCTTGTCTCCTTTCTGGTGAAAAATTGGCTTGGTAGTTTGGTCTGCCCTGTTCCCATGATGCACTGGGCCAGGGACAGACTAATTTGCATATAGCCAGGTTCTGAGCTGGGATGGGGCAGTGAGATAAATAACGGTGATGGATCAAGCCCTGATCTTTGGACTGGGTAAGAGTGGTCTGCTTAATTCAGACACTCTGTTCATCACCACCCCCTTTTCTGTATCCTCCTTCTACCTGAGACGCACACAACAGTTCCGGGTGGATGACCAGGTCTTTGTTGGCTACGCGGGCACCAAAAACGGTTGGGCCGTGCACAAGCGGACCATCTCTCGATGGGTCGTTCTATGCATCAAGGCCTGTTACTCGTTGGCTAAGAAGGAACCTCCTGTGGGGCTGCGTTCCATTCCACCAGGGCAACTGCAGCCACTACTGCCTTGGGATGCGGCGTTCCCTTGTAGGACATTTGTCAGGCAGCTACGTGGGCCTCGCTGCACACGTTTATCAAGCATTACTGCTTGAGAGTCAAGTCCAGAGAGATGGCTTCTTTGGCCATTCTGTTCTCCGTTACTTTCTGGTGTAATCTTTTTCGCAGACCCACCACCGGTGTTGGTATTGCTGGGGTATCTATTCTAAGGTAAGGAATCTATCACTAACGTGTCTCTTTCAGATGCACAAGTTACTACTTGTGTAACAATATCTGTAAGAGACATTAGTTAGTGATAGATTCCTTACCGCCCCACCCATCCTTCCCGTTTTGCGAACTGATTACTAGGGTTAAGGACATCCCTTTCAGGGCCCTAGTTTCATGGCACCAGTAGTCAGTTTCTTGCATGGCTCTGCGTTCCTGGCGCGGAAAGTCGTGTACTAAACTGACATCAGCACGCATGGGTGGCGCCTAAGTAGTCTCCGTGGCGTTCTCTCGGGGCATATGACGCCAGCGGGGGACGCGGAGCCGAACAACGCCACCTACTGACACGCAGGGGTACTGCAAGCAGAACTTTCCGGATCCAGTCTGATGTCTGGAGATATTCTAAGGTAAGTAATCTACCACTAACTAATGTCTCTTACAGATATATCGTTACACAAGTAGTAACTTGTGCATCAAGTGCCTTGGGGGCTTGTGGATGAACAGAGACAACCACGCAGGCATCGCACAGGACCCTGCCATGGGCCCAAGGCACCAGACTCATCTCTCCTGTCCCATGGTGGCGAGGAGCCTCCTATCCGGATGGCTTCTGATCTGGCATCCTCCCCAGATGGATGCGGCTGCATTGAAGCCTGCCTCCGCCAAACTGGACAAGAGATTGTGGAGAAGTGTGGCTCACTGGTTAGAGGAGGCAGACCCTGATGCAGAGGTCAACCCGGGACCAGGGTTCAATTCCCAACGCGGCAGGGTCTTGAGCCCAAAATGTCCACGGACTCGATAATTCTCGCCTCGGTGCCTAATCAAATCATGGGTTCACACTCTGCAGCTCTGGGCAATAGCTTGCTTAATCTCCACCACAGCCCCCCGCGGCGGGATGCCTGTCTTCACCTTGGGGATGCCCAGTAGGGATAATCTCACAGGGAAAGCCAGGACGGGTTCCCAAAGCAAGCGCTAAGAGACCTGTCGGTGATTTGGCGCTATATAAATCAAAATTAACATAACATAACATACTGGCTGCCATTGCTGAGTGTCTGGTTGTGTTTGAGGCCAAATTTGACTCTTTTACCAATGATCTGAAGATCATTTGCAAAAACCAACACAAGATGTCTGAAAAGATCGCCGTCAATACGCAAGCCTTGGAGGTGGCCGGATTTTGAGAAACAGACAAGGAATGTCGAGGAGAGGGCGTGTATTGTTGAAGATAAATTTGAGGATGCCGAGGGCCACTCGTGCCATAATAACATTTGTCTTATTGACCCTCCCCAAGTCTGGGGTAGGTGCAGACCTGATACTGTTTCTGGAACGTTGGATAAAGCAGGATGTTGCCACCACTACGCTTTCCCCTTATTTTGTGATCATGCATGCACACAGAATCCCCGCCTGGCGTCCCCTTCCAGGGGCACTCCCTAGGCCTACGGTGGTAAGGCTCTTGCATTATCGGGACCAGGACGCTGTGCTGCCAGCGGCTCGGGATAAAGGTACTGTGTGGTACAAGAATGTCAAAGTGATATTTTTCTCGGACTATAAACGGCGTTAGTGGGCTTCCTTCTATCAGGTCAAACAGGGGCTGCATGAGGTGGCCTCAGTTGCTCTCCTTTTCCCTGCTAAGCTGCGGGTATCAGATGCTCAACTTACCCACTTCTTTTCACAGCTGGAGGAGACCTGGGTCTGGGTGGAGTCTTTCACCAGGCACTCTCACGGCTGCTCGCCCTTCCCTCCCTCCTCAGAGCCAAGGATGATTCAAGTTACTGACACTGTTTGCCTACAGCACCAAAAGCAACCCAAGAGAGGGACACCCACTCCTGCCCAATGCCAGCAGTAGCAGCACAGTGCTTTCTTTAACATCACACCTACTCACATTTGACTCTGCAGCCTCTGGGGACAAACTATCTTGCGGCTCTGGCTCCGATGCCCCCCAACCCGGTCTTCACAGCTCTGTCTATTGAAGACCTGGTGTTGACTCATGCCCTGTGATGCCTCAGCTGTGTCAGTGCTGCAGTGGCCTTCCTTCTTCAACTTAGAGCCTGTTGTACGACTGACTTTGTATTGGTACTCAGTGTTATGCTCCTTGTTGAACTGTCGACCTGGGATCCCCGACCTTCTACAGTTTTCTGCTCTGTCTTTGTCCACATCCCTGTACTTACTGCAACAGCCTCTGCTGTTGGAGTTTTGATGGTTCTAGTGCTTTTCTCCCTCCTGTGCCCCCCCCTGTTGGGGTGCTTTTGTTTTTCTTTCCTTCGATAGGGTGTTTCTCGTTCGTGGATGGTTGCACAGTTGGCTGTCCTATGGGTGCCTTTCACGCCCATTCAGGGTTTAGTTGGTGTCCTTCTGATCATGTACATTTCCGCGAGTAAGGTTCTCCCTACCCATTGCATGTGGTGCCTGTATCCTGGCAGGTGCCACCATTTTTCTTTTTTTTTTACCACGGTATGGTGGTTAACACTTATAGCTTCCTCACTTGGAAGTCTGGGGAATGAACTCTGTGCATAAGTTCCATGCTGCCTTGGTTCCGCTTGGGGGGTCCATGTCGCACTTCTACAGGGGACATATTTATTGTATACAGTAGTGGTTAAACTGCAATCCAAATGGTGGGGTTGGGTGATCGGTACAGGTTACTCGGCCTATTCCCAGGGAGTGGCACTCTGTATCAAGGAGGGAATACCCCTCTGGGTTGACCGGACATACGTGGCCGCAGACAGCCGCTTCCTATTAGTTGGAGGGACCATTAATGGATGCCCGTTGAACATCGGGGTGGTTTACATGCCTCACTCGGTCCATTTGTCTTTTTGGTCCTTGGTTACTTCTGCTATGGCCGATTGTGCCTTGGGTCATTGCTGGAGATTCTAATACAGTCCTTTATGACTCTGGATCATTGTACACCACTGCTGCCTCAATCTCCCATGCTGTTGAATGCTGTTCCATTTCCTTAGATAGTTAACCCATTGGACCCTCGCCGACACTTGGTGCATTAAATACGCAACGTGCTGTGACTGTTCTTTCTACTCTGCAGTTCACAAATTGCATTCCCGCCTAGATTGTTTTGTTTGTCCAGCATCTATTCATACAGCGGTGCCCACCATTGGTTACCTTCCCCAGCTGTTCTCAGACCCTAATTCCAGGTCATGAAGTTGGCTTTGGGGAGGGGGGCCCTACCTCCCCGGTTCCTATTTGGTGGCTTCTGATCATGATGTTGGAGGACGCGGGTATCTGTCAGATGCTGCTCAGGCACATTAATTCCTTCTTCAAGGTTAATATGTGGTCAGCTTCCTCGCTGTTGGTGGAACAGGAAGCATTTATAGTAATTACTAGAGGGATTTGTATTAAAACAATGGTCAAAGTGTGCAGGGTTCTGGTGAGGGTGGTTTCAGAAGCAGAGACTGACCTAGGGGGGGGGGGGGGGGGGGGGTGGAGCGGGCAGTGGTGACTGACATGGGGGCATTGGACGCCCTAAAGGAGGCACGTACCGATCACTATGACAAACTTGAACTGCTCCGCTGTCATGACCATGTTGTGAGAATACATAACTAGGGCGACAAATCCGGTTGCATATTGACATGGTTGCTCTTGCCCCGTTGCTGTGACCCCAACCAGCTACTTACCGGCCTTCAATAAGGGGAGGTTGCACACACCCAATATTCTATTAATGTTGCTTTCCATGATTACTATGAATCACTTTATGTGCCACCGCCTCTGGTCCCCTGATGACTTTCAGGCCTTTTCTGAGATTACATTTATTTGTATTTTGCCAGAAGCTCGGCCAGCCTTGGATGAGCCCCTTACAAGCCAAGAGATTGGTTTTGCTTGATGGACCTGGCTGTTGCAAAGTGCTGAGCTCCGACAGCTTGCCTGCCCAATTTTATATTCATTTTGGTCCGACACTGGCGCCCAGGTTGCAATTGTTGTTTCACACATTATGATACTGTTTCTCTTCCCCCAACACTTAATGCCACACTCATTACCACCCTGTTAAAGTGTCATAAGAACTCAATGGAACTTGGCTCCTACTGGTCACTTTCCATCCTCAATACAGATTATAAGATACTTGCCAAGACTATTGCTGTTAGGTTGCTAACATTGTTATCTGATCTCGTGCACCAGAACCAGGCGGGCATTGTTCTCAGCCGTAACACCTTGCATAATCTTCGAAGTTTGTGGCATGTCAAGGGGGAGTCTGCCTCTTTGGGCATTGTTCTCAGCCGTAACACCTTGCATAATCTTCGAAGTTTGTGGCATGTCAAGGGGGAGTCTGCCTCTTTCTTCCCCTACGCGTAATGTCTTGCTTTGGACTTGGAGAAGGCTTTTGACTCTCTTCATGGACTATATGCATGATGTGTTGCAACATCGTGGGATAAGACCATAATGGCATCGGTGGATACACTGCACTGACAGCTTCAGTTAAGACAGATCTATGTATCCCTGGGGCATGGCTGTTCCACAGGTACACCAAGAAGGGCTGCCCACTGTTTCCTCTGTTATTTGCCCTGGCTATAGACCTGTTGGCAGGTTGTATGCACCAGTGCAGAAGGGTTGGGATATCTTGGTAAATGGCCGGACACACACAATCTCATTGTATGCAGATGATTTACGGTTGTATGTCCGAGATGTCACTATGGACCTGTCCTCCATAGCTCAGTCACTTTTAGATTTTGCCGGTGTTTCAGGACTTTGGGTTAACTGGGCTAAATCCTGATTTTTCTCGCTTCAGTCTTCTTGCCCTCATCCTTTGCTGCCTCCCCTTGACTCCCAATTGTCATTCAAGACTACAGCATTTTGCTATCTGGGGCTCAGATTCATTATTCACTGGTGGATCTTCTAGATGGTAGCTTGGGTAAAGCTACTCATGCTCTCCAGTCCTAGATGTCTTTCTGGGAATCTCTCCCACGGTTAGTGATTGGGAGGGTTGCTTTGGCAAAGATGGTGGTTCTCCCTTGACTCCTGTATTATTTTGTTAGCCTACCTCCTTTTATACCCAGTTCTTTTTTTCGGCAACTTGATACTTGGTGACTCTGCTCTAGGGTACTGGTTTCCACCATGTTGCGCTTGCTATGTTGAGGACGCCTGTGGAGGCTTGAGGTCTTGCTCTTCTGGATTTCGAATGCTATTACATCGCAGCTCAATTGCAATGGGTGGCCCGCTGGTTGTCAGGCTTCTCCCTTCATGAAACAGGGCCTGGCTGGGTTTGATTTCCGGAACGGGCTGCTGCATTATGCGTGCTATCCTTCCACGTGCAGTACCGTTCAAACCACAGGCCTGTTTTGGGTCGCTAAGCTGACGGTGGGACACACCCCTTTCAACCCCTTTATCCCTTTGGTGGACCTCCAAACCGCTACGGGCCGGTAATGGATAAGACAGTTCCTGGCTTGGCATACAGTGGGTGATCTCTTCCAGAATGGGGAGCTGCAGCCCTTCCCTATCTTAGCGGCTGAGTATGACCTCCCCCCATAGACGATTCTTGATGTATGAATGTATTAGACAATCCTTACGTCAGATGTTACGCATCTGGGATGTGATGGCGTCCACGCACAAATGTTTTCCACATTCTCCACATGGTGGGTTTATGGGGAAAACACATTAGATGGCTCTACAGAGCCTTTCTGCAGCAGAGTGATCAGTCAAGCACAGCACTCTGGCCAGACTCGAAGGGAGATCTCTCCTATGCCCTGCGAGACTTAGACTGCCGTAGGGTACTTGAATACCGCTGCAGTGTCCTGAGTGGCCCAGTTCCAATATATTCAGTTCTATGTCCATAACAGGGCTTATCTTAGCCAGAATCAATAGGATTTTCCTGAATGCAACCCTGGTCTGCCCTCGCTGTGCACTGCTCAGAGCTGATCTCCTTCATGTTATGGACTTGCCCCTCCCTGCAGTAGTACTAGGCTCAGATCATACACATTCTGTTGACCACTATGGGAGTTGCCCCCCTGGACTACCCAGCAGGCTTGCTTCTTGGCCTTTTCCCGTGTCCCTCCCTGGAACGGCCTGCTTCTAATTTCTTGGACGTAGCCCTTATCTTGACCAAGCGGGAGGTCACTATGTGGTGGAATCATCCGACCGCCCCCTCTTTTGCTGCTTGATCCCAGGCGTTGCTTATGCCGCGAGGAGAGTACACTGTTGCACAGGGAGGAGTGGACAGGTTTATGGAAACATCTTATCTCACCGACCCGAGACCTGCTTCTTGAGCAAATTAAAACCATTATCAAAGACGACTCCCGCTTGCCTTTACGGTTCTCCGTTGTTGTTTATACCACTTATTTATTTTTTATTTATTATTTTATTTAATGGTTTTATAAAGCGCGTAGTAACTCAATGAGCATCCCAGCGCTGAGCTGTTTCTCCTGAGGCTTCCAGCCATCTGACTGAAGTTATGTTTGCGGGAAAAGGAGGGTCTTTAAGGATTTCCTGAACCGAAGATGGTTTGATTCTGTCCTCAGACTTCGTGGTAAACAGTTCCAGTGTTTGGCCGTATGGACCGAGAAGCGGCGGCCACCGGTTTTGGCTTTTTTAACTCTGGGAACTGAAATAAGATTTTCTCCATTGGACCGGAGGTCTCTTTTCACTTTATAGGGGATTAAGATTTCTTTGAGAAGGGGGGGGCCGTTATTGTTGAGGGTCTTATGGGCCAGGCAGAGGGCCTTAAAGATGACTCTTTCTCTGATTGGCAGCCAGTGCAGAGACCTGAGAGCTGGCTTGGCGGAGGATCTTGCAGGTGTGCCCGTGAGAAGGCGGGCGGCGGCGTTTTGGACTTTCTGCAGCGCATTAAGGGTGGCTTCAGGAGCTCCCAGGTAGATGGCGTTACAGTAGTCTAATCTCGCTAGGATTAGGCCCTGTATAAGGAGCTTCCTTGCGGTGGCTGGGAGCAGAGGGAGGATCTTCCTGCAGGCCCGGAGGAGACCAAAGCATGTCCCTGCTGTTTTATTTGCCTGGGTTTTGAAGGTCGTGTCCTTGTCAATCCACACACCTAGGCTTTTAACCTCGTCCTTAGGTGCGGGGGGGTCGCCCAGGCAGCTGGGCCAGAGATGAGGTGGAAGGGCAGGGCCCGTGTGACCTAACAGTAGTATCTCGGTCTTTGATCCGTTCAGTTTTAACGATGAAAGATTCATCCATCGATGGACTTCCGAGAGACAGCTGTGAAGGTCAGAAGGGGCCTGATGGGGATGGGTGAGGGTGACAACCAACTGGGTGTCGTCGGCGTAGTTGATTAAGGACACGCCGAACGGGGTGATCCTCTTCTCCAATGGAGCCATGTATACGTTGAATAACGTAGGGCTCAAGGATGAGCCCTGCGGTACTCCACATCGGAGGGGGATGATAGGTGAGTGGCTGTCGTTCTCCCAAATCTGGAAGGATCGTCCTGCTAAGAAGGATTTTAGCCATTTCAGGGCCATACCCTTTATTCCAATTTCTCCCAGTCGTTGGACTAGGGTGGGATGGTCTACAGTGTCGAAGGCCGCACTGAGGTCCAGGAGGATCACTGCCACTGATCCTCCCGTGTCCAGAATGCTTCTGGCCTTCTCTACTGCCGCCAGGAGGGCGATGTCAGTGCCCTGACCTGGACGGAACCCTGTCTGGGAGACCCCCAATAGGTTGTTGTTTTCTAGGAAGAGTGACAGTTGTTTGTTCACCAACTTCTCTGTGATCTTGCTGTTTCCTGGGAGAAGGGAAATGGGCCTGTAGTTGGAAAGGTCCTTCGGGTCTAAGGAGGGTTTTTTTAGGAGGCCTTTAACAGCTGCCGCTTTCCAGCCGGGGGGGACTATACCTTCCGAAAAGGAGGAGTTAATTAGAGCCGTGAGGGGAGGGATGATGGTCCTGGACACTTTTTTCAGGAAGCGAAGGGGTGCGGGGTCGAGGGGAGAGCCACTTTTGATTGAGGCCATCGTTGCCTCTACCTCCTCCATTGTCACTGGGCCGAAGGCGTTTAGAGAGGGTTGAGGGTTATTGGCCGGAGGGATGGGATTGGTGATAGTGATGGTGAGATTCCGATCCGTGTGGGCCGGTTCAGGAGGGGGTATGTCCAGAAGGATTTTTTGGATCTTCTCGTCAAAGAATGTGGCTAAGTTACTGCATTTACTTTCTGCCTCCTTGCTGCATGATAGTTGGGCATGAAAGGATCTCATTGTGTTGGTGCCCCTCGGAGTGGGCATTGGCATGGTCGTAGCACAGTTTTCCCCAAGGTCTATGGGCTCTTGGGGGTGGTCCTTTTCCTCCCTGTTCATTTCCAGGATGCAGTTTTATGGCTATGGGATGAAGTTCGAGGGCACCGGGTTGGTGAAGGGATTGCGGGTAGGTAGGGGTATTCTGGTTAGTTTGTGGTTTCTCTATACCTAAAAAGTATGGGTGCATACTCATAGCCCGCACTGGCCAAGGACTGGCCCGTTACCTGCACTGTATCCTCTTTTCTTGGTTCATTCTGTAATACTTTGTAAACTGTTTTGCACATGCCACATGTACCTGTAAACTGATAAAAATGTGTTTTAATAAAAAAAAAAAAGATTATTTTGAAACAGTAAATGAGATCCATGCAGTGCCTAGAATCGGACTGATCTGGGACCAAACCATTGGTAATAAAGCACTACACAAATGCAGAGAACCGACCTTTTGAGTCTGTGCAGTGTGAAGTGCCTTATTCACAACAGGAAAACCGAGCCTGGATGCATAAACTCACATTTCACAAGGTTCTCCAAAACTGGGGTTCTTTGAAACGGGAATTTCCAAATTCTTAAACCTAGAAGTGGTCCCACATAATGTGAAAGTGTGTAATGATCATGTTCCTCGCCACAGACTCTGCGGTGTTATTTTTGGGTGTTGGAGCTGGTTCCAGAAGCCCTCCTTAGTTTGTGGAATGTACTGGGTTTACTGTGCTGCAATCTCTTTGACTGTACAAATGGCCATGCACTAAAGTTCCCTGCTGGGCCTATGTTGACACTACGTGAAATAGGGTGACCATCCTTCCGTAAATTTCACGGATCGTCCATAATTTGGATTTCACGTCAGTTGTCCGTGAGGATCCCTTTTACAGATGCCTTTTGCCTGTAATTTTGGGCATTGGGGAACATCCCTGTTCCCCTGCCAGAAGCCTCAGCTCCCTGATGAGGCCACCTTGCACTCCTCTAAACATAAGAGGAGCCCCACCCTGCCCATTGTCATACTGATTGCCGCATACAGATTGACCTGTCCTCTTACTGCATGTGGTGGGCCGCCTCCTGCCTTGGTCTAGGGCAGGACATTCAGGCAGGGGGAAGAAATGAACAAAAACGCCCAGGCTGCTAGGTGAGAATCCACTTTATGAAAAGGTGGTGAAACCAGTTTAAAAAAGGGTTTATGGGACTTTCACGGTCTCATCATTTTAAAGCTGACACATTTTCAATGTTACATTCAACAAAGCCATGGTTGCTGCTTTTTTATTTTATGCAACAGGCAAACATTGACAAAGCCAATAGTTCTGGCTTGTATGTGTAACACTACTTGTTGTGTTATATATCTGGATGCAATGACAGAAGCAGTAAATTACCAGTGGGGCAGCACACTATGCTAAGCACAGATTTTTAGCTTAGGTGTTTTAAGCCATGCCCTTAATTACATTGAACACCCCTTTTGGAGTGACCACACAGTTTTTTCATCCCACTTAAAGCCCCGGAAACAACACCATGTCACAGTGGCACTGTGCATCATGCATGACTTCTACTTTTTCGGATTGTTTATGTACTCCCCCCGCCCCACCCCTTGCTTTTGGAACTACCTCAAGGGTGAAGACATTGATGGGCCTTTTCTGTCTGCAACTCAGCAAAGGCTCAGCTCATAATTAATGTGAAATGCTGTGTAAGTGAAGGGATGGGTGGATGGCTGGATGGATGGATTAGTGAAAGGTTGGATGGATTAGTGAAAGGCTGGATGGATTAATGAAAGGGTGAATGGATGGATAATAAGAGAAAGGATGGACCCAAGCTGTAAAACACCCTAAAAGCTTTAAATTGAACAATGATATTATGCAACTAGTCATGTATAACATGAATACTGGCTGTCATGTAATGATCTTAAAATTATAATAATACTAATAAAAACAAATTGGAAAAAAATTAAAGCATGGACGGATGAGTGAGTGGAAGGATAGATGAGAGCAAAGGTAAATAGATGGATGTATGAGTGGAAGGGTAGATGGACAGGTGAAAGGATTGCTGGATGAGTGAAAGGGTGGATGGATGAGGGAAAGGGTGGATGGATGAGGGAAAGGGTGGATGACAGGTGAGTGAATGGGTGGATGGTTGAGTGAACTGATGGATGGATTGATGAATTGATACGTGAAAGGGTGAATGGATGGATGGGTGAGTGTGTGAAACGGTGGCTGTAAGGCTGGATGAGTGAAAGGGAGGGTGGATGGACAGAAGGGTGGATAGATGAGAAGAAGTGAAAGGGTGGATGGATGAGAAAAAGGATGGATGGGTGAGTGAAAGAGTGAACGGTGGATTGATGAAAGGATGGATGAATGAAGGAGTGAAAGGGTGGATGGATCAGAGAAAGGATGGATGAGTGATTGGGTCAAGTGATGGATTCATGAATGCATGAGTAGATGGAAGGATGGATGGCTAAATGAAGAGGGATGGAGAGAGAAAGGGCGGATGGATGACTGAAAGGGTGAATGGGTGGACGGATGAATGACTGGGTGGATGAATGAGTAAGTAAATGGATGGCTGGTTGAGTGAAAGGGTAGATGGCTGGATGGGTGAGTGGAAGAGTGTACGGATGGATAAGGTGAAAGGATGAATGGAGGGATGGATAAGTGAAAGGGTGTATGGAGGGATGTATGAATGGAATGATGGATGGAAGGATAGATGATGGATAGGTTTACAAATGGTTGAATATTGATATGGATGGGCACACAGATGGAAGTACAGAATGAATGGTGAACGACTTGATGATGGATGAAATAATGATTACACCTTGTAACCCCCATTATCTTAAGTACATTTCCTATAGATTGACTTTCCCATTTATATGAGTCATTGTCTCTATATAATATGTGTGTGATGTAACGCACTCCCATACCGTCCTACTTACTTGGGATGAGTAGCACTATAATAGAAATGAAATACACATGAGAGAGTCTATGTGAAGAGGAGGGCCACCATTGGAGCGTGGCACCAAGGCCGTACCGAGCATCGGGCGTTTATCTGGGAGGCTGGAAAGGTAGGTGGGGTGGGTGTGGAGGGCGTGAGAGGAGGGCGATTTTGTTACCACAAAAAGACCTGCACATTTGCTCAAAGCTTTGCGCATACTGAAAAAGCATGAAGTGCACAATTGTCTCAATCTAATATAATCTTCATTTCACTTGTACTTGAGTGGTTGTCTATATACTTACTCATATAGTACTGCGCGACCTCTTCTGATGTGTCTGTAAAACCTACCTTTTGTCCTGAATTTTGACCTCCTGTCCTGAATTTTTGTCCCGCATTTTGACCCTTTGCCCTGAATTTTTACACTCACCATCCTGAATTTGCACCCATGCCAGTTGGTCACCCTAATGTGAAACCTTTTTAAAATAACAAAACATTTTTAATTACTGTACTCTTCTAGCATGCATGATGAATTAACGTAGTCTGATAAAATGTTTTATTTTGTTAACAAACAAAACACGTGAAGGATAGCTCAGCTTCCCAGTGCAACTGGGCGGAGTCAACGTCCTTTGCTCCGATAGGAATAATAACATATAACACTGTTTAGTACCAGCTGCCGGACCTCCCCCACTCCATGCGAGAGAAGAGAGGTAATGTAATTGTGCCAGGGACACACACTGGTCATTGCTCAGCGATAGCACCAAAGGGAATGGGGTCGTGACGGCCATTCTGTAAAGCTGTCAATGCCTCATGAAAGAAAATGTCCAGACGTAGACGGATCAGTTGTGGATGGCATCACTGGCCTCGTAGGTCTCCCTAGAGTCTCGTTTATTCCCAGGTCACTAGTCTCATACACTTCACAGTACTCTCATGCATTCCCTATCGCAGCCACTTGCACTTCAATGGAGTTTCGCTCACTATCACTGGCCTCACATGCGCAAGTTGAGTCTTACTCATACCCCATGGCTAGACTCGGACACATTAATGGAGTCTCATTCCGGGATCACCAGCCTCACACAATTCAGGGGATTCTCACTCATTCTCTAAGTGGGACTTTGCTGTGCCCCCAAACACAGCAGACTCCTCCATCGCCATCAATGCCGGGGCGCCCCTCCAAATGCCTGGCATCCTTGAGGTCCATTAGCTTCTTTCTAGATGGCCTATAGGTCATCATAATTTAATTCACAGTCAGCAGTAAGGAAATAATAGTTTTCTTGAATCAAACCCCTTCCGCCATCTTGTGTTTGGGCTTGGAAAAGCATCTTGTGTTTCTTCATCAGAGTTTAGATATCAAACATAGGAAGAGTCAGTATCACCCTTGATGTTTTGGGCTGTCCATAGTGACCCAGAATGTATCCACCTTCTACAGGCTGTATCTTCCCTCACAGTTTGTTATATGCGAGTTGTACGGTTCGAGAAACCATGATAATTTGCTGTGGAGGCAGGAAGGAGGAGATCCGGTAAAATTAGAATGGTCTTGCGCTGCAAAACTACTGTTACAGGTAAGTAATTTTTAGCTTTCGTTGTATGAACCTATATTAGATTTGCATGCAGTGTATGTGTTACAAAGCAGGTTTCCCACCTTTTGCCAGTGGATGTGTAGAGCTACTAAAAGTAAACACCTTATTTAAGATTTTAGCCGTTTGGCGTGCATGAATAACTCCACAGTAGATCATGCTCAATGTGCTTACTGGCTCCTATGTTGCCACCTGATAGATGTCTGCTGAAAAAACATTACCAAGGAAAGATAAGGAGGTTGCTTTGTTCCTTTTGGAATGTGCCCTCTGCCTAATTTACAAAGCATTGTACGCTGACGAGTAACATACGTGAATGCACTGCACGAACCAACTCCAGCTGAGCCTCTTATAACAGATTTCATTGAAGTTTGTGGAGCATGTGACGGAAGTACCAAGTCAGACCTTCTTAGGAGTTTTGCCTTCATATACATAACAGCATGTATGACATCCAACCTACATAAAGCTCTTTGTATCACTAGTTCTGGGTCCGTAAACAAAAGACGGTAACTCAATGGTCTGATTAATGTGGAAAAGAGATACAACTTTAGAAATGAACTTTGGATGAGGATTCAACACTATTCGATCTATTTAATTGCAGATTCTCTACCTAACTCTACATAGTGTAGTGTCAACCACATATTCTCTGGAAAACATGAGGCTTGCAAGATAGCTAAAGCTGTCTTTAGGTCACACCTAAAAAGGAACCTTTATTTTAAGATGTTTCACCAAAAACATAGGTATTAGCTTAAATAGAGGTTTCATTAGGAGGGCCAACACTATTTTCAAGTTGTACGTTGTTGGTATATATAGACCCTTTTTAGGTCTCGCCTGTCGATGCGCATGCGCATCGAGCAAGCGAGACTATAGGGGCTCATCGACTCTTTATCTAACTTGCAAGGAATCGTGGCGATTCCTTGCAGTGCCCGTGACTTTTAAGCTCAATGCGCATGTGCATTGAGCTTAAAAGCGCGTGCACAGCCGCCCGCATTCCTCCGACACCTTTGAAGTGAAGCTTAGCTTTACTTCAAAGGCCCGGCTTCTTCACACCCACATGCCGCTCTGCCCCGCTCCGCCCCCTCCCCTGAGTCATCCTGCCTGCCCCTTCCCGCCGTGTCGCATTTCTCCTCCCCCCTCCCCTCTCTTCCCTCCGTCTTGTCTCTATTTATATAAAGAAATGGTATGTATAACGGTTTTGCCTTGACTTTTTATTAGCAGAGTCAGCTTTGTATGGCATTAACTGTATAATAAAAAAACGTTCGACTTTCACATCTGTGTGTGACTCTGTATAAACCTTCTGCCTGGAGGTTTAGGATGCTTTCATGTAAATAGCGCGAGCATGGCGCACACTTTCATTTAATTTAAGTTTAGTGGCTTTCACATCTGTGTAGGACTCTGTATAAACTGGAGCCACCCTCTGCCTGTCAGTCAGTACTGCTCTGTCCCCTGGTTCTAAGTGACAAGCAGCCCCCCACCCGCCATTGCTGCGGAGCCGTTACTTAGCCTGGCGCTAAGTGCTAACTTCTAAGCACTTCACGGCCTGCATTGCTCTGCGGAGCTGAGTTGTTTTGGGACCGGGACCCAGTGCCTGCCCGTTCACAGCCCGTGGTCAGGGGCTGGTGCACAGCATTTAGCTCTGAACTGTTCTCCACCCCGGGGTGCTCAGCAGCAAAGGTATACAGCTCTTCTCTTAAGGCTGAGAGGTGAACGTTACCCCAGTGCACTCTGAGCTCCGCAGTGCTCTGGTGGAGGGCTAGCTCCTAACTCAGCAGCAAAGTGTTACCGGCTCAGTGCTCTGAGGTGGCGAGGCCACCCCCCCCCCCCCCCTTCCCCTCCCTCCTCGTCTCACACCCCAACGCAAGTATAAACAGCCGGCTTCAACACATGCCCTCCAGTCCTTTTCGGCTGCTTCAAACACTGTTTTCTAAATCTTATCTTTTGTAACCATCTGGTAGCGCCTTGTTATCCTTTCTTCTGCCCTGCATACCCTAGAACAACCTCTTCTAAGATAACTACCCTCCATCTGTGCTACACAGTCGCTCCTTAGATGCTCTGTCCACTCTCCTCTCTCACTGCCCTCGGTCTTTTTAGATATAGCGACCCCCCCTTAGGATTTATTAAAAGGCGCTTCGAGGTGGCCGCAGAGCGCTAGGGATATTAACGGGGGTTTTACTCGAGGCATTCGAAAGCATTAATTAGCCGGATTTCCTTTATAATCGTGCCCGGCTGGTACAGAGGACGCGCTGCTTCCAGGCTAAAGAATTTATCATTTCCATTAATACCCGCAGGAGGGAGAGACAGGTAGAGAGCGAAACGTAAACCCAGATCTGCCCTTATTGTCGCTGTTAAACCCCTCTCTGCTGTCACTCGCGGGCGAGAGGCCGCCGAGGAGATATTTCATCCACGTAACTAACAATGCCCCGGTGCAGCTGCAAGTTGTCGGAGGCATCGCCCGGAGGTACATGAATTACTGGCGGGTTTTGTGTGTGTTTTTTGGACCCGTCGCCGGGCTCGGGGGAAGCAGAGAGGCTGTTTTAAAGGAACTCTTGCGCAGTTAACTTCAGTCCCCACATACATAATAAATTCCATTTTCTGAGGAGAATGGGACGCGGCACCACAAGTAAATTGTTGTTTATTCACTTGACCAAATCACGCTTTTTTCATAGACGGTTCTACATCTCATCGACTCTCTCAGAACAAACATTTTCAGGTGTTTTTATCGGCATTGTTTAAATTTTTCTATAAATGTTTCGCACCCGAGATATATTCCAATTGCAACCCGTTGTTACTCTGCTGTTTTCAGAAGTGCTGATGGAATATAAACAGCCGGTGGGCGGTAAATAAAGGCGCCCACCCTTGTATCGGTGCACCGGCCATTGTGCGCGAGTTTATTTATTTTAACCGCACGCTTCCGGGTTGCTAAATATAAACATACGACATATATGTAAAAGTGCACCCTTTCTCTGGCTTCTGATTTGTAAGGTGTACAGGAGAGGTGTTTAGACCTTGCTCCGTTGTGGCACTGAAAGATGTGCTGTCAGTCCGGCCCTGCCAGGACGCTTGTACCCTTCACCGGCCGGCCTCACTTAACGTGTCCTGAGTGAATGCCCGGCAGCGGGCCCGGCCTGTCTCGGAGATGCATGAAATGCATGGCCTTTCCAGATGCTGCCGCCCTTGGTTAACCTAGTATCCTGTTACTAATTGATTTCCGCCCGGCTTTTCTTTGAAATGCTTGTTGTAATTGAAAGCAGTCCCCAAATAACCTTTTTCGT
Organism: Lissotriton helveticus; assembly: GCF_964261635.1. Classification (NCBI taxonomy): domain Eukaryota; kingdom Metazoa; phylum Chordata; class Amphibia; order Caudata; family Salamandridae; genus Lissotriton; species Lissotriton helveticus. Next base: position 1,705,812,761 of record NC_136057.1, on the reverse strand, counting down.
CACTGTTTTTGGCCAAGTTTATTAAATAATAATACACAGTAGAGTCGTGTACCGCATTTTAGAACAGCAGTCATAAAAATGTTGTCCTGAGCACAAAAATGAACTCGAAGAATGCCTCAAACTTCCCTCTCAAAGTTGTTTTAACAGAAGGTGCTCGCGGTATGCTATATGGCAGTTGTGTGGTGAGAGAGTCTCTTCATTCAGGGGCTTAATTTCACCCGGTGTTTGCCGGTACGCTCATGACCAAAACATATTAAAATATAAAATAATACGGCTAATATGTATGATATGCTATAGAGCATTTATGCAGCGCGCCACTCTCTCCGTACAGGGGCTTAATAGCTGCATTCCTCCTTGTCACGTGGTTTCGCTTCGCTTTTGGTTTCTCAACTTTGGTATTGTAAATGACACATTTTGTATTTATGTGGCATTGCCTACAGGAAACAAAAATGCTAAAGATTTAAAAAAAAAAACCATAAACAATTCTAAAAGCACAAACTCTAATGCTGCGAGACCTATTGCATTTCCAATGCTTGTTTAATCCTTCCACACACAGGGCCTCATTTATGAGAAGTGATGCATCGCTGCGTGAAAACAGTGATGCATCACTTATCAGTGCGCCCTCCTTGCGGCATGATGGATGTGTCATATTTACTGTATTTACTGTGTTTTCCGATTTGGGTGGTATTTACCACGCCCAGTAATTACCTGGTGCTTTAAATACCTCCCCTTCATTAAACTGCGGCAGGTTAAACCTGCTGGAATTTAATAGGGGAAAACAGTACAGTATGTACAGTAACAAGCGGCTTTTGGTACGTTGAGCACCAAAATCTTAATTTTGTTCCCTGAAAACTCGAAATAGGTGTTATTTATCACACCCAATAAATTCCAAACCCCAAGGCACCTACTACTCCGACCAATTCACAATCAGGATCATAGAGATCGGGGGCATATTATCAACAACTAGCGATATTTATAGCTAAATAAGCTTAGCGACATTTTTTTTTATCGCTGCGCATCGCCAGATTTTATTGCAGAGATAATGTGCTATTAGCAACGTTTATCTCCAAAGTGATAAAATATCCGGCGATAGCGGCGAAATGCGTGAATATCGCTGGAAATCCAGCGATATTCAGGCATTATCGCTAATAGGGACTTAGCCTGAATATCCATCTTCCATTGGATAAACACGCTAAGAACTGATCTGAGCAGGCATTAGTTTTTAGCGATATTCGCGCTTAGCGTGAATTTTCTTGTTGCTACGCCAGCATTGATAATAGGCGATAGCGATGTTAGCGACTGCTTTCAGTCACTAACAGGTTGGGTACGCCCACTTTGCATGTCATTAGCGATAAATATCGCTGACATGCAAAGCGGGCCCCAAACCGCTCGCTATCGCCTACAAGCTGTCGCTAACTGCTGTTAGTGACAGCTTGCTAATAGGGCGATAAAATTATCGCCGCTTTGCAAAAGCGGCGATAATCTCATATCGCCTGCCTTGATAATATGCCCCCTAGCTCCTAGCGAAGGGTGTTCCTGACACCTTGATTGTGTTTCCCTGACACATACTGGGCTACGTAGTGTTCGTTCTTTAGAGACCAGTGTCAAATGGTCGCTTTGCTAGGACACGGTTATTGGCTTCGTTCTTACTTGCTTATTAAACTGTGGCTGTGGGGATATACAATTTGTACTCATTTATTTATTTATAAAGTTTTATATAGCGCGAACATGATCCCGAGGGATATCAGAATTCTGCTCCTGGTGTACCACGATAGTGCACCGAGGTACAGGATCAACTTTAATATCCTATAATTTTTGGGTGTGATGCAGTACACTTTGCGTCCAGTCTTGTGCGTGGCCACTTCTATGGTTTATGAGCTTGATGTATGTAAGTTTGTCATGGCTTGTGGTTTTGAGTTTTCAGATGAACTCAATAGAATAATCCTTTCACACCACCTTCATAAGCCTCTGGCCCGAGGTCATATTTCGCCATGAGTGACAAAATAATGCTAGACTTCACCCAATGGCAGTGGTAAAATGGAGGGAGTAAAATGATGTCACTAGCTAGAGGACCAGAGACTCCGGAACTTTGACGGGTTCTGTGGCCCTCGCCACAAAAGGACTGACGTGGTCCCATGGGTTGTTGTTGCCATCATGTGGCATGCTGTTGGTTGTATTACGACAGCAACATCCACTGATAGCATTTGTTGCCCTTTGCTGCCTTTTGGTTGTTGCTGCCCCTGCCCATCTATAAAAGGGCGAGTGTCACTGGAGTTGTCATACCTTTTGCAGTGTCTGTATCTTTTGTAATGCTTTCTAAAGTGCCATCATTAGTGACGAAGAGGCGTTTATCATCAAACAGCATAGTGATGACGTAACTCTGCACATGGGAGAAATCATGAGATGTGAAGCTAGGAATGAGACAAATCCTGTAGCAGTATGAACGAGGCTCGCCCTCCTGAGTTACTGCAGTCGCATGTTTCTTGTGCTCTTCTGGAAAATGCAACAAATATCAACGTGATGGAAGGAATACCTAAAATGAATCTCAACCATCGGAATTTATTAGGGACCGCGTTCCTGGTTGTAAATGCAACATGAACTCCTCAATTATGCCACCGCGGTAGCATCTGCAATAAAAGTTGTATGGCTGCAGTGGATTCTGCCTTTGCTACTGGTTCCAATTGTTACACTTTCTGTCTGGATGTTGTCCACCTGTGGGTGTACAAACTCTTTGCTGCAGCCATTGTATGTGAATCTGGAACCATATGTGACTGAATGTAGCTAGGGTTTTGGGTGCTGAGAAACTTGCTCTCCGTTCTTGGTGTGACCAACTGAAGGGAGCCAATGTATAAAACACTTCAACGCCCTGCAGAAGCCATTGGTGCAATACCGGCAAAAACAGCTGTTGTGTTGCAATGGAGCCAATTTTTCAGTACAAAAAATATTATCCTCATCTAACTTAACCCCATCTGTTTGTGGTGATGCAAAACTGCCTGGTATGCACCCTTCTGCATCTGGCGGGAGGTCTGTGAAGGATAGGACTCATAATCTCTGCTTGCTAATCTTAAATTCTTTCTTACTTGTCCTAGGATACCTAATTGCATTTTTATTTGACCTTCTCTGGTCTGGGGGTTATTGTGGAGTGACTATATCCTCTCCATCAGCATGAATACCTTGTTGTTCTTGGACTGGATTGGGGTGTTAGTCCTCAATGAGGTTTGACTCCTCTCTTAGGGGGGCCATCAAGAGTTTGGTGGTCCACGGACAGCCAGACTCGCGGAGGCGAGGGCGAACTCCTTACTGCCCTATTATCACAGGGTAGTCGGACTGCCATTGCCCCACCACAGCCGCCAGGGAACCGCTGCAGTGGCTGCGGTGTTACTGCAGTCCCGCCAAGCATATTACGAGTTTCCTCTCAGCCACGGTTTTCATGGCGGTTCCTCCTCAATGAAAACCATGGCGAAGAGGGAACAAACAGGCCCCCTTGTGCCTCTGTGCCCCCCTATATGCATGCTCCCCAGTTACTGCACGGCATGGACTTATTAGTCCATGCAGTGCACCAATCTTTTTGATGTTCCCATTGCGGTGCTCATTTTCAGGGCACTGCCATGGGCATGTAAAAAAAAAAAAAGAAAAACACCCACCAGATACGAGAATTACTCGTAATCTGGCGGGCGGCCTGACCATGGGTTTGGCGGTGGAGCAGCAGGGCAGACCCGGAACTGTACCACCAAACTCGTAATCAGGCCCTTAGTCTTTAATGAAGCCATTTTCATTGCATACCATAAGGAGCTAAAGTTTCCTCAAAACTTTTCTTGTATTTGGGCACCAAAGTTTTTTGACATTGAAAGATTTCAACACCTTTTCGGCATTAGTCACATTTGGTGAACACTGATGACTTATCGATGTTGAGATTAGTGGAGTTTTTGGGGGTTAAAGTTGATCACCTTTTGAAAGACGTTTTTTGGGGGATTCTCCAGGTCACCGTTTTTGACATTATGAGTCTATATATTTTTTTCTTGTGGCAGAAGCCACAGATTGCTGAGCTTGCATTGAAACTGCTTGCTACAATATGGCCGCAGTGTTGTTGCAAAACAAAAATGTGTATTATATTTTCCTCAATAGCCCTTCTTTTAGGGTTTTTGCTCCATTGATTCTTTTCCTACAGTTAGAATAATTTTAAGAACAGACATCTTTGTGCTACAACCTGGAACTCCTGGTGCTGTTTCCTCTTCTCGTTCCACTATTCATTGGCTCAGTGTTGATTCAGCTTCTTCAATGTCAAATGTTTTGTTAGCAGTGCAGAAACCCATTCCCTGCGGTGCAGGTACTGAAAGCACACTTGTCCCCTGAGCACAGGTTCTGCAGGGGACAAGTGAATACATGGTCCTTATTCATGACACAGTAAACACTTGTATAAAAATATTTTTGGGACAACATATGATTAGATGGTGTTACAGCTCGCATTTTGAACAGAATTGTCTCACTTTAATAAAAATACTTTCTGAGGTGACGGTGTGGGTCTCAATTTGTTGACCTCCCATGTAGACATCAGAAGGTGTTTGTGTGTTTAAATGGAGTTTACCAATTGACACAGAGACACTGTGGCTTCCCCTTCCATGAGGTCCTATTAGAGTCCAATCACGGTAAGATTCCCTCATGCCTTTTGCCTTCAATGGACCACCTCTTCACTTTTTTTCAAGTGTGCAGTGAAACAGCATGTTTTGAAGTGAGCATTTTCACAGGTGTTATGTAAGAGAAGTTTCTTCAAATGTTATTACTACATGTATTTCAGTCTTGTTTGAGAGGAGGCAGAAGACTAAAAATGTTATATGATAGGTCCTTCCATGTCGGACATTTTTCTACATGAGCAACCACCTTCATAGTCTGAGCCAACATTGGTTAGCGTAGTAGGAGTTTAGGTTCTGAAAAGAGATCTTCAATTCGGTCCTTATGAATTATGCTGTCGCGTTTTGGGCATGTGTTTCGAATGGAAACATTTTGACCACAACAGGACTACTGAGGAAACAGACCCATAGTGGCCAATTGTTTTTTTTTTTTTTTTCCAGTAGGAAATAGGTTTGTTGTTCACCTTCGGTAACTGTATACGGTTTTTGGCAGATCCATAGTTGAAGCATTTTTCCATATATTCTGGGAGCAATTTCAAAAATATCTCTATCAAGAATTTCCCTATATTGGAACTCGTGGAGACAAGTGGAGTTTTTTGTTCCCCCCAACAAGGTGCAAACCCTGATGATGAAGCATGCTACACAGGGTGGGTGAGGGTTTTGCGTCCTTAAAATAGTAACGCCGTAGACTTCTCAGTCTCTTTGTGGAATGTCATACATTGTAATGTTGAGTATCGTAGTGAGAGGAGTATGTATGGCAGACCATCTATTATAAAATCCCTCTCAATTCCTCCTTGTTGATTTGTACCCGGTTCCGACACTACCATATAAAAAATTTGTTTTTTGTGACATGTTATGATAAAAATCTTGAATGCGTAATCAAGAGAGAGAGAGAGAGAGGACCAGGTAGCTAGTCCTTATCCCCGGGGTTATATATGATTTAATCAAAAGGAGACTATTACCAGGTAGCTAGTTAAGTAGTAGATAAAAATCTTGGCACAAAAATACTAAGATTACAACTGGGGGGGGAAGCTTCGGAAAGGGGGTAGGGTTAGAAACGTAGGCAAATAAAGTCAGAGCTAGGCAATAGTTTTAAAAAAAGTATGGAAGTCTCTTTTGTAAAATAAGTTATGTTTTAAATATATATAATGAAAAAATGGAGAAGGATAAAAGTAGTAAATCTTAAAGGGATAAATTATGCAAGCCATATGGGCGTGTGACCCCATACAATATGTAAATATAATACTTAAGAATTAACATATTACTCACAAGCGTATTTAGTGAAAAATTTGTAGATGCAGCAACACTGTCATCTACCTTTCAAAAAAAGAGGAAAATCCGAGAGTATAAAATGGAATTTCCTAAAAGTAATGAATGCGATAGAGGAAACATTAATCGGAAACACAGGTCTGTGACATTCATCTCACCAAAATGAATATGCCTAAATTAATTTAAGAGTAATTAATGCACCCAAGTTGCCACATGAAACCATGATTTTCTCTTCCGGTTTATCAAGCTCTTGGTTGCGAAGCACACCACAAAATATGCCGAGTGCAAATCTCCCCGCAAACATAGATTCTGAAATTTCAGGACTATCTATAACCAGCCTGGAAGACCCTTAGAGAAACAAAAACAAAATGTCGTACCTATTGCCTACAACTTGTTTACACCACAAACCAATATTAGGGTTCAGAAGATTTGCACAGGTCATAGACAGTGGTTTTTGTTCCCTTTTTCTTCGGTGTTGAGCTAACCTCCAGTTCACTGGAGCGTTTTCTGTGTTTCAATCCCAGTAGTCTACAAGCTTCTGAATTTAATGGCAGAAGATACAATCTGAAGATGGCTGCCTTATTACCAGGCATTGTATGCTTCCCATCCGCGTCAGGAGTCGTATTCACTCTGACAATTGTGACAAAATAACCTTCCAAAAACTTGCATTTAGAAACAGAGGATGCTTTTCTGAGCCCAGCCACAATGTGTAAATCTAGCCTTGGTTCACGCCACAAAAGAACTCATTCAGACTCTGCATATTATAACCTTGTAAACCTGGGCTACTTCGCGATACTTCCGTTAAATCGATCGAAGGTCAGCAATGCATCACCCCTCCACCCCGGGACAAATCAATGAGTCTGCAATGCATGATTAAGGCACATGTGAAGTGCTAGTGGTAAGGCGGTTCCTCCTCGTTAGTGGTAAAGGCTGGCATGGACTCCCAAAATATTACAGCAGCCTAGAGCCGCTGGTGAGACTGCCAATGCTTACTGTGAGCTCTGTGGTTGGGTTTGTTCACTGTAGAGTGGCTGCAACTTCCTCACGTTACTGTTGTGGTGCCAGCCAGGGGCACGCATCTTTTCTATTCCGACACTTACCCCAACACCAGGAGGGCAGCGCACCAGCGGCAAGGGATACATGTGTTCTTCTCCCTCACCACAAGTGCGGCTGAGGTCAGTGCAAGTGCCTGGCCCATTCTATTACACAAGCAACAAGGATGTGACAGCAATCTGGGGTCCACAACTCTCCTGCTCCATCACACTTGCACCACAGGTGTGGTGGCAGTCAGGGGCACAGTGGATCCACACTCGTAGTCCATGTCCACCAAGGTTTGCATGTGCGTGCTCAGACTGCTCAGGGAGGTACCAGTCCCCGTCTGTCGATCTCGCAGACTCTGGAGGTAGCTCTAGAGGAAGAAGCAAAGAGTACAAGACACTTTAAAAAGAGGTGCAGTTTAACAAACTGTGACTTAAAACAAGGCTGCCCCTATGAAGCAGTCCTTTAACTCCTGCATTTCAAGTTTACTTTGGCTATCTCACTGTTCATCACTGCCCTGTGTCTCCTTTCCTCTGTCTTTTCTGAAGAGACCCCATCAGCATCCTACATGTTTTAGGTCTTGCCTACCTACAGCTTTTAGATATCTGTTTGCAAAAGACCTCTTTTAGACCATATCAAAAACTTACAGCCAGCCCCTTGCTTACCATTTTTGGAATTCTTGTCACTCATCTGCTTGCTTCTTATTTGAAGGCTTATCTTCCCCTTCTTGTGCTTGTCTCTCCCCAGGAGCGCAGCCTCTTTACCCTCCTTTTGATTGGATGAGTTGTATCCGTCCACTGCTCATGTTCAGGGAGCTACTTTTTTGTTTTTCTTTAAGCACTCAATAACAGAGCATGTGCGTCCTTGCTTTCTCCCTCGTGTGCTGCTCCCAAACTCAAATAATCTCCCCACATTCCACATATTCCTTCCACCTCCCCACAACTCCAGCTAGTCTGGTATTTCCACAGCCATTATTTTTTTTCCTCCCCTATGCCTCAAGCTCCTTCAATACTCCCCAACCCACTTTCCTTTGCTTCCAAATCCCTGTGTTAGCTTTCCCTGCCCACTCCATCCAGTAGCTCCTATGCTGCCCCCCACTCATGGATGCAACATTTCTGCAACTTTTTTATTGTGTTCATTTGTTGGGGCTCAGCAGTTGCTATTTGCTGACGGGCCATTCAGTTTTCTAAATTAAAAAGATAAAAAACGAATTACTTACCTTGGGTAATGCTCTTTCTGGTGGGCACTCTTCCTAACCGCAGATTCCTCACTTTTGAATATCTCCAGGGGCTAGACTGGATCCAGAGATTCTTCTCAGCACTTTCCCCGTGCCCAGGAGGTGGGGTCATGCAACTCAGCATCAGCTTTATCATGCCCCAGAAGTGACATCAGAGCCACGTATGAGCACCACTCCTACAAGCTGATATAAGTTTCTTTCTCGACTGCGCGGTGTCAGGCGTGAGCTTAACAAATGATCAGTTGTGGCAGTGTGCAGAGTCCTAGATTGGGATCTTTTTGAGATAGAAAATACAGCATTTCACAGATCGGAGAGATAGGAGGGGGAATATAGCACGTTAGTCCGCATGCATTTACAACGCATGCTGTTACGACGGGGTCATTACAACGACCGCGTTGTTACATTGCATACCTTTACAATTCAAGTCGGAATAACGACTTGCTGTAGGGGGGCGCTGGATGTTGGAATAGTATAATTTACTATTCCAACTACAGTCTATGCAACAGTAGGGAAGGTGTTGGATTTTAAATCCAACACCTTCTGCCCCCTAACGCAAGTCATTGTTCCGACTTGCGTTGTAAAGGTATGCGATGTAACAACGCAGTCGTTGTAATGACCGCATTGTAATGGCATGCGTTGTCTCGCATGCGTGGTAAACACGGTTTACCAGGAGGGGGTGAGGAATCTTAATTTAGACAGAGTATCCACCAGAAAGAGTGTTAAGAAAAGTAAGTAACTTGTTCTTCTGATGAAAGACAGTGTGCACCCCTTCCAGGTGAAGCTGCCAATCGTGATCTGCCGTTTTGCTGGCTGAGTTTGACCGCCCTGGTGTTCAAAACTCTGTCCACCTTCTTCACGATCAGGTGGATGCCCTGATGACTCAGTCAGTTCCAGAGGTACAGAGCCTCGTGGCACTGGGCCCAGGATCCCCTTGTGCCCTTCTTGTTGCAGTACCTCATGGCAGTGGTGTTTTCCGTGAGGAACAGAACCAGCCTCTTTTTAATCGATGGTAGAAAGGTATTCACTGTCAAGTGAAGGTCCCACTATCCCAACAGTCTGATGTGGAGGCAAAGTCCAGAGTCCTCTGATCTCCAACTGTCCCACGTAACCTCCCCAACCCAGCAATGACGTATCGGTCTCCACCGTCAGCTCTGAGAAGTGTAGGGATCGATTGCCACCACCACTGAAGATCTTATGCGGTTTCCTTCGAAACATGGATGGAATCTGACAGGTTCCCTTGGTGCTGAGCCCACAGACACTTCAAATCCCACTGCAGAGCCCTCGCGTGCCATCTGGCATAGTCCACAAGCAGGATACAAGAGGCCAAGAAGTCGCAAGAGCCACACTCACTAAGATCCAGGGCCAAGGCTAAAAATCAGGATCATAGCCCAAATGTCCTGGACTCTCTGAATGGAGCAATGGCTCGAAACTGCACCGTATCCACAACGACTCAGATGAATGGCATATGGTTTGAAGGAGTCAGATGTGACTTCAGCACGTTGGATAAGAACCCCAAACATGTTAAGAGGTCCATTTGGAGGTGGTCCACAACTGACTGCAGCAAGCCTGCCTTTAGCAGCCAATTGTCAAGGTACGGACGACTGGTATACCTGAGCTCTGACGGTGTGCTGCAACCACCGTCATCATTTTGATACACACCCAAGGGGCAATAGTGAGGCCGAAGGGGAACACAGAAAAATGAAAATGCTCTTGGCCCGCCTACAGGTAACGCCTGTGTGGCTGCAGAATGGAGATGGTCTTTTAGGTCTAGGGCCGAAAGAACTTGGGCCAACGTGAGCATCCTGAATTTGTCCTTTTTTGGGAAAAAATTGAGAGTGAAAAGTCCTCCCTCCTTCTCTGACACCAAGAAATAACAAGAGTAACAGCAAGTACCTATTTACGATGCCAGAACCCTCACTATGGGTCCTTTGTTCAAAACAACCTGGACTTTCTTTTGCAGAATGGACAAATGGAACCTTGAAAACTTGTCTGCTGTGGATGGGGTATGCAGTGGGTTATGAAAGGACCGGTAGTGAGTATATCTTTGTTAAATGAGTGGATTATCCATTTCTCTTTTAAGTGCTCCAGTGCAAACTCTGTCTTATCTTGAAATAGATACGTGCCGTCAGCTACAACACTTGGAGGTCAGCAGAGAAGCCCATGGATCTCATCCATGCATACCGCCAAAGCACCACGCTGATAACAACTGCGTAGCCTCAGTGGTGTCCAGGTCAGAACGGATCACATACTTTGCTGCATCCTGGCCCTCCTGGATAATCTGCACTAAATTGGTGCAAACCTCTTCAGGGATAGTCGGCAAAATCTGGCTGACCATATCCCACAATGCATGTTACTATCTTTCTAGGAAGCAGTTAGCATTGACAGAGCAGAGGGCTATGCTGGCAGAAGAAACACTAGTTTTCCGAATGCTTCAATACATTTAGATTTTACGTCAGAAGGTATTGTAGGAAATTCGATTGGATTGACCTCCGTGTGGAGGTTTGGACATATAGACTTTCAGGTGCAGACACTGGGTCAGGAAGTTACGGTCTTCTGGGGTCTGACTGTAGTTTCTGGCCACTTGCCTATTTACCAGTTTTGCTGAGGTGCCCATTAATATGGCAATGGACACTTAAATACACGGGGGAAGTGGCTTTGTAGATGCCATTCTGGGCTGCAGACCATCAGTTGGTGCATTGATCTTGACCTCAATGGATGGGAGCTGTAGGTCCAAAACTTCAAGCACACATCATCTCTAAGATATGTTGATTTTTGTGTCAGTCTGTGCTAAACACATTGTGGGGGGCTTGTGGGCGGTTTTGCAGTAGAGGCCGTGTTCTGTCTCAATCAGAATGAGGCTGGACTGGGAGTGGTATATGAAGCTGCTTTAGTCGAGGTCGAGTCAGGTTTGTTTAGGAGTCGTACATGATAATTCGGTCCTCCTCCGGTGTCAGGGCTAGCGTAGACACTGCAAAAACTGACCACTTTTCTTTTTCTTGGACTTACCTGAAGACTTTGAATGGTAAGAGGATCTGTTGTGAGAACAGCATCAAGAGCAGGAGCGGGTCCATGCCCTCAACTTCGAACGGGAGCCAGACTTGCGTGCCTTTTGCCGGTGTTAAGCAAAGTAGAGATTATCCTCACACTCCCAAATCACTTTGAAGGGTCATCCAAGTGCAGTCCTCACATGCCCTTGGATCTTGCAGTGACCTTAGACACCAGAGGTAGACCTCATGGGGATCCATCACAGACATCTACTTGTGACAGTCCCTATAAGGCTGTGGTTTCAGGTGGTGACATGTTCCCTTGCACACTGAAGAAGAATTTGAGAAAAAAAAGTTTGGGAGTGAGCCTCGGATCTGCATCCAAAGCCGCGGAAAGAAAATGACTTACGTCAGCACTTATGGATAGTGCTGATATGCAGCTCCAATGTCACTTCCGGGGTGAGACAAGGTTGATGCAGAGCTGCGCCAAGCCACCTGCGGGTGTGCAAGAGCAAAGCTGAGAAAAATATTCTGATCCAGTATGGCACCTGGGAGTATTCACACATGCGAGGATTTTGTGGTTAGAAGTATCCACAAGAATATTATTATTTTTATAGTACTGCTTTAAGTGGCAACCCCCATCTTGAAATGGTAAATAAAAAATATGTCAATCTGTAATGTGTGATGACCGATGCACGTGCATATGTGGTCATGCTTTCTTGGTGGGGGGGTTGCCGATGCTGTGCATCATTTTCAAAGCGCATTGACAAACCCAATAGGTCAGAAAGGTAAAACCTACGGGCTTTGCTAAGGCTTTTTTTATGTCTGTGTCTTTCATTGCACTTTTTGTTTGTCTCTCCTTAGATGCATGGCATTGATTCAGGCCTGCACGGCCTGCACTGCCTGCAGGGTCAGCGATTCCATTAGGTGAGGTAAGGCTAGGCTACTTTATTGTAATCCAATCACAAAAAGGGGTACACCAAGTCCGGAAACCTGGACTCGGTACCCAGAAAGGAAGGAAAAAGTTTCCCTGATCAGCACATGGGTGGTGGGGTGGCGGGCAGCCAATAGTACACTCTCCCTCAAAAAACTAAGACGCAAAATCAAAGAACTCCCATGCCTTGAGAAAACCAACTCCTGGTCTTCATCTTAACGCCCGGCCTAAGATGTAACTACAGAGAAAATAATTATTTTCTTTAATATGACCCTCACCCACTCTAATAGTGGCATGCTTCATCATCGGGTCCGCCCCAGCCCCTAAAACCTAGGGTGGGCTCAACCCACACTCCGGGAGCACTTGATAGATCCTACAGGGGGGGATTAAAGATTAAAAATACTTCCCTCTCACCAAGGTATCTCTTTATTAGTAGTGAAAGTGGGTATGGATTAAAAAGAAATGTATGGGGGGTACACTAGGATATCGTGGGCCTAAGACCCTCACATAAGCCTTTACAGGGGTCTCCAAACCGGTCCTGGAAGGCCGGATCCATGCCAGATTTTTGGGATATCCCCAATGAGATACATGTAGTTATTTTAAAAATCTGGCATGGATTTGGAAACCCCATGTTTCAACCTCTGCTGCCTTGCGATCTTTGCCCCCCCCCCCAGTTACCCCGGCCAGTCACTTCTTCCAGAATCCACCTTTTGTAGGACAGCACCCGGGAGGTAAGAAGTGTGGCGCCCCCGCCGCTGAATGCACTGAGAGGGAGGAGGGCCGCGTCTGTTCCCCGGTCAGACCTTGGCTGATGACGTCACAGCAGTGACTGGCTCACCTGAAGCACTCCCAGCTTAGCTCCGGCACGCTGGTGCCAAGGTGTGTGTGAAATGGAAGCACTAGGAATTAGGCTGAAGGGGTGGGGGATAAAAAAACACACACACATGCCGCATGTTAAAAAAACTGTAAAAACACTTTAAACTGGATCACTTGAGCCAAGTGATAGGCAAGCTACTGTTCGCATGCCCTTACTGCAGACAAGGGTGTGCGTCATGGGGCTGGGCCCGGCTTGCCCATGTCAAAAGCGGGCCCCAAGTCCTTCCCTGCCTCCGGTTCCCAACCTTTGTAGTGCCTCCTGCAAGTCCTCTCTCAGATCCATCCATCCTTTCCTTTCCTTTCCTTTCCTTCCCTTCCCTTCCTTCCCTTCCCTTCCCTTCCCTTCCTCCCTCCCTTGACCCCAGCCCCCACTTCTCCCAGGTCCTAGTCCCCGTTCCTGGCCGCTCCCGGGGGCCTCTCCTGCCCTCACTCACCGGCGCCAGTATATCCCCGGTGTATCTCTTCATCGGGTTCCCCTTTCGCCGGTAAGTCCCTTCCTGTGACGTGATGCTCTGCCGCTTCTTGGCCTCTTTCTGCCGGATACGCAGCAGCTGGAGCCGCTTCTGTCGTCGGCTGATGATTACTAGAAGGGGTAAAGAGCGGGAACAATTGTTAGTCATTGTAACCGGGCACAGTGAACACGTGACGTGTGAACTGTGAAAGAGCCCCACGAACGGCTGAGAGAGAAAGAGAGCGTGTGTGTGTGTGTGTGAGAGAGAGAGAGACTTGGGCACATTGAACCAATATGAACAGGCATGGATAACAGCTGTGAGTGGGTGAAACTCGTGAGTGCGGGCAGAGTGACCAGGCCTAACAGCAACTGTGAACAGGGGCGAGTGAGTACAAAGAACTTGTCTGCGTGGGCACACAGTGACAAGAAGTGAGCGGGCACAGTGACAAGAAGTGAGCGGGCACAGTGACAAGAAGTGAGCGGGCACAGGGAAAAGAAGTGAGCGGGCACAGTGACAAGAAGTGAGCGGGCACAGGGTAAAGAAGCAAGCGGGCACAGTGACAAGAAGTGAGCGAGCACAGTGACAAGAAGTGAGCGGGCACAGGGAAAAGAAGTGAGCGGGCACAGGGTAAAGAAGTGAGCGGGCACAGTGACAAGAAGTGAGCGGGCACAGTGACAAGAAGTGAGCGGGCACAGTGACAAGAAGTGAGCGGGCACAGTGACAAGAAGTGAGCGGGCACAGGGAAAAGAAGTGAGTGGGCACAGTGACAAGAAGTGAGCGGGCACAGTGACAAGAAGTGAGCGGGCACAGTGACAAGAAGTGAGCGGGCACAGGGAAAAGAAGTGAGCAGGTTGTTACAAAGAAGAGGCGTACAGGTAGATTATCAGGAGTCTTCTTTATTCAGTCTCAACACCATCACAGGTTCCAGTCAGCTGCAGCCAGCTGGGGGAGAAGGGCAGAGGGGTGGCGGGGTGTACCAAGTAGGATTACAAAACATCTCCTTACCAAGGGAAAGGGAAAATGGGAAGAGAGGAAAACAGGGGTGCAGGGCAGTACAATACTGCCTGAAGGTCATCAATGAACACAAAACCAAGGTCGGAGGAACCACAACATAACAAGGTCATAACATAAACATAGCATACCCAATGCAATCTCATTTGACACAGTAATCTTTTGTCCACCTGGGTGCAGATGTGGGCCTTAGTGACCTCCTCGGGCCACATTAGTCGTAGTGCAACCTTGCACCTCTGCTTGGGGGACAACCACTTCTCGATGGGGGACAATCCTGTCCATGCTCCATGTCTGTCCGTTGGCCAGCTGGACAACGTTTCTTCCCACCTTAGCTACCTTCTTGGGTTCAGAGAACCTTGTGGCCTCCCTCCTGCGTAGTTTGGGAAGGTCCAACCGGACCCAATCATCTTCTCTGACCATGCAAGATTTTATAGGTTTATTAGCGTCATATCTAGCTTTGTACTTGGCTTGGTGATCAGTTACTCGCCTACCGATCTCTTCACGATCTACCTTACACATGTTCTACCTTTTTACAGGAGGTGAGAGTCTGGTTTTGGGAACCCTCCCCTTTAATGAGCTAAAAGGGGATATCCCTGTGACTAGGTTGGGTGTAGTACGGTAAGCCCAGAGTGTCTCTTGCAATGTGTCCTCTGCCGAGATACCCAATATCTTTGCACGCTGTACGCATTCTTTTACCAGGCGATTCATGCGTTCCACCAAACCATTGGCACGGGCACAATAGAGGGCAGTTTCGTGGTGGGCAATGCCCATATCAGTTAGGAATTCTCTCATGTTATCTGAGGTGAACTGCACCCTGTTATCGGTGATTAGGATATCTGGGATGCCTTCCTCAAAGAACACATCTTTCAGGAATTTAATAAGTACTTTCGTGTCTATTTGGTGGACACATTTATATACCACCCACCTTGTATGGTAATCCACCATGACCAGTATGAACCGTTCCTTCAAGCTCTTGAGGTTGAGGGGACCGATTATATCAAGAGCTAGCTTAGACCATGGACTTTCAGGTAACAAGACCGGGGAAAGGGGGGATTTTCTTGTCTGCTCAGTTTTGTCGGATTTACCGCATTCGAGGCAGTCTCTCACCGTGTGTACCGCCATGGTATCCATCCCCGGCCACCAATAGTCCAGTCTTATCTTGTTCTTAGACAGGCTACGCCCCAAGTGACCAATGTGGACTAGGTCTACAATTTTCTGTATGAGAGATTCAGGTGGGACAATCTTCTCTCCTCTATTAATCATACCCTCTTGGATGTTTAGTCCCAATTTCACCTCCCAGAACCCACTTAACGGGGTGGCGACCTTACTCTTTTCGTTGGGCCACCCTTTGACAATGAAATTTTTCAGGGTTTGCATTTCCTGGTCATTGCGTAAGCACTCGTCCCATTCCTCTTTTCTTAGGCAGGACAATTTCAGGATCCTTTCCTCTTCTTCGGCTGAAGTGGCACAATCATTTGTGTCAGTGGGTGAGCGGGAAAGAAAATCTGCTACCACATTTTTAGAACCTGGCATGTATTTTACAATGAAGTTGTACCCCTCCAGCCCCAAAATCCATCTTGTAATACATTGTGTTGTTTTCTCAGACCCTTTTGTTGTGAAAGCATACATGAGGGGTTTGTGGTCGGTCCTCACAGTGAAGGGAATGCCCCACAGGAAGAAACAAAAGTGTTTGATGGCCCATGAGCATGCCAGCGCTTCCTTTTCCACCACAGAGTAGTGTACTTCTGCTCCTTTAAGGGTGCGAGAAGCAAAGGCCACCACTTGTTCCTTGTCATTAGCCACCTGGGTGAGGCTGGCCCCCAACCCCTTATTACTAGCATCAGTATACAGGACAGTAGGTTTAGTGGGCTCAAATCTGCCCAACGATGGAGTGGAGGCAATGATTTCCTTCACTGTGAAGAACGCCGCTTGACAGTTCTCATTTCACACATTCTGCACTGGGCTGTACCAAGGTGGGGAAGGGCAGAGGGGTGGCGGGGTGTACCAAGTAGGATTACAACACGGGCACAGTGAAAAGAAGTGAGTGGGCACAGTGACAAGAAGTGAGTGGGCACAGTGACAAGAAGTGAGCGCGCGCAGGGAAAAGAAGTGAGCGCGCGCAGGGAAAAGAAGTGAGCGCGCGCAGGGAAAAGAAGTGAGCGCGTGCAGGCAAAAGAAGTGAGCAGGCACGTGGACTAAGCATGAAAAAAATGGAGATGTGTGGGGGAGTAGAGAGAAAGAATTTGTGCAGGCACAGAGAACACGTGTAAAGGGCCCCAGACTATGCAGGGGTGGTCACCATAAATAGTCATGAACAACCCCAATGAACCAGTGTGCGTGGGAACAGAACAGGAGTGAGTAGGCGCACAGGCTTGTTCTGAACAGCCACAATGAGCAGGCGTGAGCGAGTACAGAGAGGACGGCTAAGTGGGCACAGTGAAAAGAAGCGAGCGAGCACAGTCAACGGGTGTGAGGGGTCACAGCGAAACAGCCTACGTGGGCACTTGTCAGGTGCTGGAGTGGTGCAGAGAGGAGGCGCGCGCAGTCACCGAGAACTGGCATGAAGGGACACAGGATAGCTGCGAGTGGGCACAGATGCCCTGCCTGGGGGGCACACAGACCAAATAGGAGCAGGCACGAGAACAAGTGTCAGTTGGCACTCAAACAGGTGTGAGCAGGCAAAGGTCATGGGTAAGACAGAACGGAAAACGAGTGACAGGGTTAAAAAGGTGCTAATAAAGAAAGAGAATGGGATCGATCCTTACAAACGTGTGTATGTGTCTTTAAGGGGGGGGGGGGGCACAATAAATGCCAGGCACTAAAAGTGTGCTAGCACGGAAGAAAAGGGACAGAGAACATGCACTGAAAATGGGCGCTGAGAGCAAGTGTGACAGCAGATAGACATGAACAGGCATAGCACACAGGAGTGAGCTGGTGCAGTCAACAGGTGCTTGGTCCAGGAAGGGAGGATGGTACAACCCTCACAAAGTGGCATCTCTCTCATTGTGACTAACATGTCTACTTCCTGCATCTGTGTCCTTCCTTTCTCTCGGACTGTTGTATCTTTCTTCTCGATATGTTGGGGGGGGGTGGGTCAAAAGTAGCCCAGGCAGGCTAAGGGAACAGTAGTGGGTACACACTTTTTCACACCAGATTCTGCACAGCAAGCCAGAGAAGTAAATGTGAGTTGCAAGTTCAAACTAAGATCAAAAGAAGTGGTAGTGAACAGGTGCTGTTTTGAATGTTTGGAACACATTAATGTATACAAAAAAGTGATGGATGGAATGCATGAATTAATGTCAGCCACCACGGCCAGACTGGAAATAGAAATCAGCCCTGGCAATTCACCTCGACCAGCCCGTCAAGCACTGCTGCCGCATTTGTTACAGGGGGCCGATGTTGTAGCATTGCTGCAAAACCAGCCCCCAGTAACAAAACCGGCTCCCACCCTTCCAACCCATGGGGAAAACACCTGGTGCCCAGTACGGCCAGTTTGGCCCTGTCAGCCAATTGTAATCGCTCTGGGTCGCATCCCAGACCACGGTTATTTTGTCCACCAGCCACCTCAGTTTGGACCCAGCCATATGCAAATCAGTCTTGACCCTGCTCCAATAGGAACAGTCCAGCCCGAACTGCCAGGCCGGGTGCTCCCTGAACTGGAAGACAAGCAACCCAGGACCGGTTTCACCTTGATGAGGGCTCATCAGCCGGGTATATCTTGGTTCCAGTGGCTGATGAGCTCTAACATTAGCAAAACCGGTCCTGGGTTGCTTGTGTTCTGGTTCAGGTATACTTTAATGAGTCACCCTAAGCGGGACGGGTATGCCCAGACATGGGTCCTGTGCACACTATGTCGCTGAGATTAATTCAAGCATTCCATCCATCACTTTTTTATACCATAAATGTTTGGAAGGCCTCGTCAGGGGTAGTAAGCGCTATATAAATGCAACTACAATATAATACAATGCAACAATCATGTTTACACCTTTACAGCTAAGTGGAAGTGAATAGGTATTTGAATTTTCTATGAAATGTAGCCGTGCTGTCAGCGGGGAACCCTTCAGTAAGTTTTCACTAGTCTATTTACATAAGAGCTTGTGCCAACTGACATTTAAGGCGGTCTTCTCTTTTAAGATAATAATATTACTAATTTAATCTAATTTGATTGTCATGCTTTGTGCGGACGAGGAAGTCCCTCTCCCTTGAGAGCTAGGCCTAGCTAACTTGGATGTACTTTCTTGGTTTGCATCTCTGAACTTTGCAGCTTGCGCGACGCATTTTAAAAGAGGAATCGCTGCCTCCGGCCAGAGATGGCCACTTTTTGAACTTTTCAATGTTCAGTGTCAGGATAGGGACAGCAGGGGGGAACACAAATATTAAAATGTTAAGCAGTTCCCAGGAATTCTTGCCCCAGAGATTAACTTTCATCTCCAGTCGAAAAATGAGGGCTTTGTGTATGGCAGAAAGAGAGCGGCGAGAGAGATTGGAGAGCTTTAAGTGAGAGGAAAAAGGGAGTGTATATAAATGGCAAAAGAAGCTTAACGAGAAATCCTTTACAAATGCCACTATGTAATGGGCGTGGCCTAAAACGGAGTTAGTGTCCCATCTGTGTTTTCTATTAGTACATGCAGACACAACAATGATCACATGCCCCTTTAACAAGGCAGACCTATTAATTGTAGCAATTCAGATATCTAAGTAATAACTCCCATTCTTCCCTTCATATTCACTTTCCTCAGCTAAATCTCTGTGTATTAGTCACTTACCCCAAACAACAACAAGAGAGAAAGGGTTCGAGTAGACACTCCTATACCCCGTAACTCATTTCATTAAACAACTAAGGAGTGGCTTTAGAGTAGATTGGTATGACCAAGCTAATTTCTAGCTACATAGAAATCATAACACCCCCATCAACCAACAGTGCCTTTTTTGTGAAAAAAGGGTATTCTTGTGTAAAAGGACCCTCACTCACCACTAGTTGGTGACATGCTTCATCATTGGGTCCCCGCTGGGGTGGCCGAATGCCTCCCCAGCGTGCTACAACGCCTGAATTACAGCGGAGCTGGATGTGTTGAGTGCAACAGTGCTCTAAGTGAGTTGTGATTTTAACTGTGAGTGCAAGTTAAAAAATACTGGCTTGGACCCAAAAAAACTTTAATGTAGGCCAACCCGTATTATTAAAAACAGTGAAAGCGGACCAACAAGGTTCTAATTTAGGAAAACCTGTGTCCTAATAGTTAATGGTCAACATGTTTCTGCTGTTCTGTATGCGTATTCGCTCAGCATTCGTCAGGACCTAAAAAGTGATTAATAAGGCCACCGGTGGTGTGTGCTCGCTAAGGCACACCCTCCCGTGAGGCTCTGTATGTGAAAAAGTTAGAACAATATTATGTTAAACTCACGGTTTTTATCCGTGGCGGCTCACTGAGTTCACAGGAGCGAAAAAAACGTAACGACCGGGAGTTAATTACCCCATGGGAAATGACGGCGCGGGAAACCTTCACGCGATGTCAGATTCAGATCACCGCGACTCCCCGCCTGGCACCTACACTCTCGGCTGCCGTCAGCCCGGCATTCGGCCACCCCAGCGGGGACCCAATGATGAAGCATGTCACCAACTAGTGGTGAGTGAGGGTCCTTTTACACAAGAATACCCTTTTTTCACAAAAAAGGCACTGTTGGTTGATGGGGGTGTTATGATTTCTATGTAGCTAGAAATTAGCCTGGTCATACCAATCTACTCTATTAGTCACTTACACCCATTCTCTCTGCACATCTGTCTGAAGCTGAAGAACATGCATGTCTCAGACGTCATCTACTTCCTCTCCATTGCTGTCTTTTCACTCTTCTTTACTTCCTTTCATCTCCTCCACCTCACTATTCCCCTCACACACACCAACACGCTGCATTTTCTTTTCCTTTGGTGCTACCAATATCTCCATAGCTATGTTCCTCCTTCATACATAATTGGTGCATACGTGACAGTCACTCTGTGTGCTGTGCAGAGAGGCCAAGAATTAAATGAGCATATAGTCCAAACTCCTTTATAACACGGTGACAGCTGCTGTTAGAAAGTCTCTCTGCCTTCTCTCCAGAGCTCTCAATCGTACCCTATCATGAACACCCAGACACATCCTGATCTCCCCCATACTGCTAAAAACTACTCAGTTTGCACAATACATGACAGACACGCATCTGGAAACAGCGAGACATGTACAATGCAGCAATAAGTAAAACAGGTGAAATGTAACAGGGACTGCATTTCTGTTGAGTTAGAAAAAATCTAAGAACATGAATAGAAGGCCTGATATGAACCCGTCTGTTTGAATACCCGCACTACTTAGCACTATGAGTGACTGCCACTAGGTGGAAACAGACCACAAGGAAAAGCTACGTCATAAATTGACACGAGCAGTGCCAAATGCCATAGCATCGCCAAACCCCTGATGCCCCTTGTAAAGGGAGCATAACGAAAGGAGGGGTCCAGCACACACACTGCGAACATTACACCCAAAGTTAGATCTACACAGCTGCCAATGTTTCAGATTGCATGTAATGTGACATTTTCATAATTCCAGTGTAAATACGAGTGACAGTTCAACGACTGTGAGTGACACTTTCTGGCGAGCCAAAGCAGGCACCATCACACCAGCCGCAGCCTGTCACTACAGGCTCTGCTGACTTAGTTCCCATGAGGCACAGGGTCAAGACTGATTTGCATATGGCCAGGTCTAAACTGGGGTGGCAGAGTGGGCTAAAGAATGATGGATTTAACCCAGATCTCTTGACTGGGGCTGAATGTTTTGATTTGTTCTGCATTCCGTCCATCACTTGTGTGTCTTCTGCTGACTTAGTGACACTTGTCACACTGAGAGGGTAATTTGGCAGGCACAAAAGTGGCTCTCACAGTTTACCGACCGAAAACGAGTTAGTGCAAGTGACTACTAACGCAGCTTAAAACTGTCAGTGAGCAGACTGACTGCTGTGTGATGCACAGTTCTCAGCTGTAACCGGGCAGGCAGGCGGCAGCTCGGAAGATGATCATGTCAGTCAACACGCGCTGCTAAAGCACATTTGTCTTAGCATCATTTAGCAATTTAGGCCAAGGAGATCACCTCAATGTCCCACTACTTGCGAGGCAAGCCCGAGCCGACAACAATTGGCAGACCCTGGCCAGAACGACTCGTGAACTCCTGCGGCAATGCCAGCCGTGGGTGCAGCCTCTCGGCTGCTGAGGAACCACTTGGGTCCGGTCATGGAATAATTTTACCGCGGTACGAGGACAGCAGCTGCGCTGCCATGATTGCCAGAAGAGCACCGCAAGTTCAAGTCAGCCGCCTGAGCCGGTGGGGTCGAATCTCATCACCATTTCCTCAGCGGCCCAAACTTCAATGAACAGATTGCAACTTCCGCTCGCTGAGCGCCTGCACCGCGAACGGCAAGATGAACCCACCTATTAAAGTCTCTCTCTCAAACTGATGTGTTGACCTCAGGGCTCGAGTCGGCGTACCACGCGTGTGGACGGCATCCCCCCACTTATTTTACCGGGTGGACGCCGTCCCCCTGCCCAAAAGCTGGATTTTCAATTATGGCGTTCCTTGCCTGCACGGCCGCTCCGTCGATCTCCCAAGCACAAATCAGTTCGATTTTACCACTAAAGATACTTGTGCGTTTGGTGTATGCGTGGGTGCGCTGAAGGCCTTTGCTGTGATACTGTGAAGCCGCCTCACCTCACCAGAGAGCTCAGGGGAGTCACTAAATGAAGAGCAGCGCTGTGTCTGATCCCTACCGATGTGTAGCGCGCCCTGTAATGAGAGGTGATTACCTTTCGTGATGTCACTTCTTGTCGTAACGTCACTTCCGGTGACACTACCTAACTTTGAGCGTCCCCCCACTTCTTTTTTTAGGACTTGTGCCCTGGTTGACCTCACCTGGCTGACACTATCTCATTGGGCAATGACTCCTGACATAATACCACGCCGACGGGTGTCATTATGTGTAACATTGTAGCAGAGCAGCAGCTAGAGCTGCAAGCAGCTGAGCCAGGCCAGAAGTGGCACACACTGCCACAGCTTTCACAGGCGGTATGGTGCATTACAGCACCCTCCAATTTGACAGCTGAGGAGGCGCTATAATGCATGACTTTGCATTTCAGTGCGGTGATGCAGTTCCCTACACAGAAATGCGTTACTCTAACACTTGATGCATGACACTTGGCAGGGCTGGATTTACTAAAGTCAAGCAAAGCAGTGCATCCTTGGTATGTGAGGAATTCCAGTTGCAAATGAAAACAGACAATGGGCGAGGAAGACACACCACAGCTTTCCTTTGGGCTCTTGTCTGCGGGTGGGGATTTGTATACTAGAGGGCATGTCTCAAGCACAAAACTTGCACAAGACAAAGCTCACTCGCCTATGAGCCATGGCCTAACAATAAATCACGTTTTTTGTACAGCACAGCAGTTTTAGCACAAGTTAACACACTTATCAGCTCCATGACTTGTCATAAATATGGCGCTGCTCAATGTTTTTCTTATTTGTGCTACCCAGTGCTGTAGCTTTTTATCCCGCGATGCGAGATATTTGGTAAATCTGGCTCTCGATGTGCTAAACGTGGACATACTGGATACAATTAGAACTCTTCTGTTTCTGTTAAAGTCAGAGGCTTAGTTCCGGGGAGTGTGTGGGGGAGATGTTTGGGGTTACATACAAGTGCTTTCAGTCTGGTAAGGCGAAGTGTCTGTCAGATTTTACCTGACATTTTTACATGCAAACACTGACAAAAAAACACACACTCTCTCGTCTATGTCTATAAGTCCTTAAATAATGTTGATTTGTTTGAAAAAGATTGCGTTTTCAGTGACCATAACAATCCGCACTGCTCTCTCCTTCCACCATCCCTTACATCCTCCTCAAGTCCTGCTTCTCATATAATGTATTTTAACAAGATGTCCCAGCATGATTATTGGGAAATCTGAAGCTCACATCCAATCCCCACCCCACCCCACCCCACCTATTCATACTGACCAAGCTACGCCCATGGTTAAAGTTGCTAAAATCACTAGTAGCCGGTTACTTCGCAGAGAAGATTTTCTCTAGCACCTCCCCTGGACGGCTTTGGTTTAGCTCCAGTCCTACATATTATCCAGCAAGACATTCCATTGTTAGATCAGGGAAGACACTCCTCAAAAATGCAAGTGCAAAACTATGGCAAAACATGCTTAAGTTTTACCGAGGTCTCACACTCCTGTGAAGTCACAAAATCACCCACGGACTTAAAAAATAAAAAAAACAATACTGATTGCTTCTCCAAATACAAATATCGGTCTATTTGTAATGGCAAGTTACATTAACCCCTTCTATGCTGATGACGGCCCCCGTCCGTCATGCATCACGGTGGGCGTGTGCTGATGACGGCTGGGGGCCGTCATGATCCAGCCCACTCTTCAAAACGGCCGCACAGGCGCAGAATCGCGGCCGCGCCCAAGGGGTTAATGGGAAAGCTGTTTTAGTGTCTTGTGGGAGATTTTATATGTAGTAAAAATCATGCAGTATTGCATTTCATAAGCAAGCAAACATAGGTATAGTCAATAGGTCTGGGTTTAATGCACTAACACACCCAGCATTAGCACATTAGAGAGAGAGAGAGAGACACATAGGAGAGTGCCACCATGATTGGACAGAGAGGGTTACTGATGTAAAGTAGCTCATCTGCGGTTTAATGCAAGCAATGCCGTGGAAGTAGGATACACTCAAACAGCCAGTACCATTAGGTGAGAGATTGACTTCTTCACTGGGCTGAGCCAAGACAAGATTGACCAAAGTCTCAAGCCAATGGTTAAAAGAGGCTGGTTGAAAAAAGCCAGTGTTTGAGGAGGGTGGATCCAAAGCCCACTCTATGTATATTGATAGGAATCATACTATTAGGTACCTCAGCTGTCAAAAACACCGAATTATAAATGAGCTGTCATCAGTGGCCTCTGCTTGTACTAAGCTGGCCAAAAAGTGATGGACTGGGATGCAGGCAGAGTAATTACCGATGGTCGAGATGAATGCAATCATCCCACGCATCACTTTCTTACATTCCTCAGTACGAAGTCGTAAGTACAGTGGGTATGCCAAGACGTGGGTCCCGTGCTCACTGTGCTACTGGATCAAAGATACATTCTGTTGGAGTGGCACAAATAGGCTAAAACCAGTCTGGGGTTGCTTGTGTTCCAGTTCAGAATGTCAGTTTGGGCTGGACTGTTCCTACTGGAGCAGAACCAAGACTGATTTTGATATGGCTGGGACCTGTCTGAAGTGGCACTGTGGGAAAAAAAACGATGGACTGGGATGACGCCAGATTACTTATCAGTCGCTGAGATTAATCCAAGCATTCCACCTACCACTTTTTTGTAATCCTCAGTGCTTTTACACAGAACAATAGAATTAGGTATTTTCATTTTTTTGGTACAAATTCTGATTTTATTTCCCACTAGCACGTGTACAGGTGATCTTGGGCTAGTTAACCATTCATCAAGTTATTGTCTTAAAAGCATAGTGAGTTTTGTTCACCTATTTTAAACTTCGAGAGTTAGCGGTGAATTATGACCGGTACGGTCCCCTCTTCAGTGCAAAGGATGTAGAATTTTTATGGAATCATTGAAAGTGATCTAAAAAGTTTGTCTATATGTTATGGCTCCTTCCTCTAAAAAGTAGAGCGTGGAAAAGACCACAGCCCCCAGAGACTGTCTGATCCCCCTGTGCCAAGCTTTGGCAGAATTGTAATAATGTACAGGGCGCAAGACCATGTTGACTCTTTCTGTATGAGTTTTCAATTTCCAATGCACTTATCAACGTTTTTATGTTTTGTTTAAACTAGTAAGCTTCGTTTTGTAGTATTTTAACAACTTAAATCAGGGCGATAGGCCACTAACACATTTGACGTTTAGTTAAGTGCATAAGAACTAACCTAACCGGTCTTAAGAATAAAAAGTCTGCTTGTAGCCTAGGGCTTTGAAATGGCTGACGTGCAGCATATCAAAAATGCAGGAAACACTACAAACACATAACAAGCATTGGCAAAGCCAATAGGCCTGGTTTACATGTTGATGATTAAAATATTTCAAATGAATTCTAATGCTCTGAGAAAGCGAAGCAAAAAAAGTATCGCTTTCTATCGATAATGCACTTGTGAGATAATGAATTGATTGTGTGATGAGTCAGTTCACTTTCGAAATGTAAAGTAGTCCCTCATACATTCCGATATAAGCACTCAATGGGCGTTGGAGTGATACACCTAACAGCCAGCGAGGTGAGGCAGTTATAATTCTCGGGGTGAAAGAAAAACCCACTCCTTGTACATTTTAAAGAATTGGTATAAAGTATAAGGATACAACCGTGCTGTCCTGCCAGGCATAAAAACACAAAGACATGGACACGTGACCTAAATCTTGAGACTACTCATGCTGATTGTTTCGGTCCCCAGGGACGTGACCTCTGTCCTTGCGTGAGGTCACGCTGCGGATTGCGTGCCCCCTGCAATGGCGGCAGTTCCCGCGCTATCCCCAGTTCTGGGTGCCCTGGGAGACTGTGCGGGGACTCCTGGGTGCAGCGATGTGCTTGGAGGTCTGCACGGCGATGAGGGGGACAACAGAGGAGGTGACCCCTGAAACGTCCCCGCCGTGGGGAGCCCTCAGACGGAGCACTTCCCAACCCGGCCTTTTCAGCCCCCGGCTCATAACTATTCCAGAGCCGTCGTCGGCTGAAAAGAGACCCGCCTCGTCCTTTCTTTCAGTGGCGAGGCCTGCCAGTGTTTTATCCGAGGTTCCTTACACTTGGCGCCCCCAAACCCCGCCCTGCTGCTGCCTGCCGGTTCATAATGCGTTCTTTATAGACAGGGCTGAGAGGGAGCAAGAGAGAGGGCAAGGAACTCAGAGGGAAAGGGGTCGAAGGAGCGGAGGTAGGGATACAGAGCGAGGGAAACCGAGTGAGGGAAGGAAAGCAAGGAGGAAGGAGGGGAACTGAGTGAGTGAGGGAAGAAAGCAAGGAGGAAGGAGGGGAACTGAGTGAGGGAAGGAAACAAGGAGGAAGAAGGGGAACTGAGTGAGGGAAGAAAACACGGAGGAAGGAGGGGAACTGAGTGAGGGAAGGAAACAAGGAGGAAGGAGGGGAATTGAGCGAGGGAAGAAAACAAGGAGGAAGGAGGGGAATTGAGCGAGGGAAGAAAACAAGGAGGAAGGAGGGGAACTGAGTGAGGGAAGGAAACAATGAGGAAGGAGGGGAACTGAGTGAGGGAAGGAAACGAGGAAGAAGGGGAACTGAGTGAGGGAAGAAAACACGGAGGAAGGAGGGGAACTGAGCGAGGGAAGAAAACAAGGAGGAAGGAGGGGAATTGAGCGAGGGAAGAAAACAAGGAGGAAGGAGGTGAACTGAGTGAGGGAAGGAAACATGAGGAAGGAGGGGAATTGAGCGAGGGAAGAAAACAAGGAGGAAGGAGGTGAACTGAGTGAGGGAAGGAAACAATGAGGAAGGAGGGGAACTGAGTGAGGGAAGGAAACGAGGAGGAAGGCAGAGGATCTGTGTGAGGGAAGAAAGCATCAGGGAAGGCAGGGGAACTGAGTGAGGGAAGGAAACAAGGAGAAAGAAGGGGAACTGAGTGAGGGAAGGAAACAAGGAGGAAGGAGTTGAACTGAGTGAGGGAAGAAAGAAAGGAGGAAGGCAGGGGAACTGAGTGGGGGAAGGAAACAAGGAGGGAGGCAGGGAACTGAGTGAGGGAAGAAAACAAGGAGGGAGGCAGGGGAACTGAGTGAGGGAAGGAAGCAAGGAGGGAGGCAGGGGAACTGAGTGAGGGAAGGAAGCAAGGAGGGAGGTGGGGAACACAAAGAAATATAGGGGAACCAACTGAGAGGCAGGGGAAACGAGAGAAGAGGACAGTGAGAGAGGCATAGGAAGATATAACAACAAAAGGACATTATAGAGGTGAGTGATATAGTAAAATGTGTCACACAAAAGTTTCTGAAATTCCACAAAAATTTCACAAAATGATGCTTTCATAGCAAAATGTGGTTCGCCATTATCTTGTGTGACTTTAAGTGAGTGCAACCCGCGTAAAAAAAGGCCTTCAACATACAGACAGGAGACTGGGTACAGCAGAAAATGTATATGTGTGCAAAATTTGAGTCTCTCACTAGTGTCTATCAAAACATTGTGAGATGCACACTCACTTAAAAAGTTAAGCAAAATTGCGTAATTTGAGATTTCGAGAAACTTCGAGTACTGACTCAGGCCTAATCATAAAGAGAAGAGGGGGCAGACAATGAGCAAACAGAAAGTAAGTGTGACAGACATGTAGGCCAAAGAAAGTGAGGGAAAGGACAAGTGTGAGTGTGGTGACAGTGTGAGAAACGTAAAGATTCAGGTAGAGGTAGATAGTGAAGAAGGACAACATTGTGAGAGGCAGTGGAACAGAGAGAGAGGCACAGTACAGATCCGGAAGGGCAAAAAGGATAGGAGGACCATAGTGAGGATTGAACCAGAGAGGGAGACAAGGATTGGCATATTTTCCAATAGAGAAGATTCTTCCAAATGAGGATTTAGGATTCCCTCCACAGTTCTGAGGATTTTATGGTACCCTAACCTCAATCAGGCTTTAGTCTCTAGTTTTGTTTCAAATCCAAAATATTAGCACCCAGAATTAAAACTGAAAGCCAATGTCAACATTATTGCCCCCTGGAAGCTGCAATCCATTAATCCAAAGCCTGTCTGCTGCCTTCCACCTTAACAAAAGCAACCTACAACAAGCTGATCATTGACAAAGCCTCCAACCGGAGCAGAGATCCCTTCAAATCCCTCAAGCACTGGATCAGCCTCTTCCATACCCTTTGATGCTTCGTTCAATTGCAAATTCTTCATTTTAAAAATAAACACCACAATGACAGCCATAACAGCCTTTGTTTGGGATCAGTCAGGTTTCATACTATTGTTGTTGTTATGACTTTAGAAATGGAATGTGTTTAGTATGTTTTTTCCCCAAAATGTTGTCATCTCGGTCTCCCTCTCTTGTGTGTAACGACCACTCTGACAGAACCAACAGTCGCAGAACTTGCTTATATCCCCACTACTCACAAGGCCACCACATATAAAAATATACTCTCATTCACGATCATACAGTTCATCTTCGGATAAACACCCACTTATGCATAGACAGTGATCCCTCGCTCAAGTCATCTTCCCTGAGGCATTCATCACAGGATAGACCATAATACTATAGAAGAAATCAATGCTGGTTCTCAACACCTCACCAGCTATTACTCATCACATCAACCTTTTCTATGGAAGACAATTGAAAGACTAAACAACCACCACCTCATACACGATTACCAATCTGGTTTCTCACCACGATGCAGCATGGAGATGGCAGGGTCAACACAATGCATCATAGATGCTGTTGACCTATGCCTCCTGTTTTGTCTTGATAGCTGAGTAGCCTTCGACTGCACCAATCATCAATAAAAGATCAATATTCATTCCACCTATATGCAGCTGAACGACACTGTATTACAGTGGGTTTTCACCCACTTTAACGAACATCAGAGGAAGTGCATAATCAACTTAAAGACTGACTGCCCTCTTTCAAGATCACCCTCTTCTAAGATTGGATGTCAAATGCCTACCTCTAGCGGAACTGGATGAACACAAAATACGGTCTTATCACCAAGAGCACCAGACAAGCTATAATCCAAGCGTCTGACGAGATGGTGAATGGAATGCCTGCATCTTTGAACAAATGCACAATCCCTCGGATTCATCAACCACAGGAATCTTTTCTTCACAATGACCTTGCCAGGAAATGTCATGCAACCTGGAACCTGTACTCCTTTTACTCAGAATCAAGCCTCACCTGTCTGACTCGAAATTCAAATTTATATCCAAATCTTCGTATTTTCAAAACTGGATGTTTGCAACACCTAACTTGCCAGAGTCCCTGACTCGACTTTAGCTTCTTTCATATGCTTACCACCGCCTGCTACTTGATTCAAAGTGATAAAGAGTAGATTCACTTTACTCCCACCTTCATGGGTTTCAGCAGATTGCCAATCCAGATCTGTCTCGCATGCAAGGCAATAATAAACAACACCCACCTTACCTGGCTGATTATTTAACCAACCCTGGATGTCCGTGCTACGCAGGAAGCCATGTCACAGCCAGACGTACATCAAAATGTGCTAAAATGAAAAGGCCAGAAGACCACCCTCCTCCTACTACACCCCGGGATCTGGAACCACATATCTCAATACGTCCGTTTCCCTCCCTGTCTCCTACACCCCCAGAAGCGACCTGAAAACACGTATTGTCAAAGAGCATCTTACCAGCTGCCAATAAAGAACACTCAACTGGTCTATCATCATGGGCCAAATTATAAAGAGTGACTCCCCCCCTACATAAGTGCACATCCTTGAACACCCCACCCAACCTGACAGCAATAAGAATCTATATTAAAGGCAATACAATGCTACATAAACCTTTGTCGTCATTACATAGAGATCTGTGAAATACATGCTCTTTCCTGTACATAAGCAAGGTGGGAAAGATTTAAAAATACGCTAAATCAACCAGAAATACACCTTAAGTACTATATATATATATATATATATATATATATATATATATCTCCCTGCATTGGCAAAATCAGTTGATTTTGACAGTGATTGTTTCAGCACAGTTTTTGTTAAACTTTATTGTTGGGAGAAGCTAATCGGCTCTGTCAATCAAAAAAATACACATTGGCTAAAGCAACAAAAAAAGTTTGTGTCTCAAAAACACACATTGCTGTAGTAGTCCTGCCACAAAAGGGAACTATTTTATGCAGATGTTCTCTTTTTGTGAAACAGCTTAATGCTGTCACTCACAATGTAGTTAGCCAATCGCTGAAGTGGGCTAACCCATTGCCGTATGCTGTCTACTACAGTAGATGGAATTCAAATGTGAATGATATGAAAGACCAATAGATGAAAAGGTCTGGTGTAAAACACTTATACAGACCTAAAATGAACCAAAATAACACACAATTCAAGACAAGAGACCTACATCTGCCTTTCTCAAGTATTTAAAATGCCACAATTCATGGGGAGTTGGGCAGAATACTTGTCGGATTGTTGTGTTAAATAAATGCATGTTTTTATGCCGTAACAGATATACAAGTCTATACAAGGATATTGTGTGTAAATATTTCTCATTTCATGTTTATATTCTTTATTTGTAACTAGAATAACATTTTACAATTGGGTGTGATTATGGTGTGAGCATTTCCAATGAAACTATATTTCATTTCGCTCACATGCATTTTATGTGTCATAAGTGTCTGGGGCAGTACGTGTCGTCATATTCAAGAAGTCATTATTCTGAACCAGTCAATCCTGAGGAAGTCAGAAGGCAGTGTACACAGAAAAGTGATCCAACCTTGAGAGGACAATTACTGTGATCAGTGGCAGGCATCCAGAGCCGAATATACACTTCAATAGGCGGTTTGGGCTGTGAGACTTTTTGTATGGAGGAGGAGGGATTTGACGGGAAAGGTAAGGGTTCATATGTGAAGGGCAGAGATAAGTGGTTGACGTCTGTGAGCCATGGAAGTGTTTGGCTGCATGGGGGGAGTAGCGGGAGGTGTAAGCAAGGAGTAAAAATCAGTTTTCAGTTCTGGGCGTGTGCACAAAGTAGCATGGTTAGATCAGGAAAAGTAACAGTTAGAGACCCCTTACCATCCGTGTGCGAGAAGCCTTCTGCTGTCAATTTCCACTGGACTACGATTCCCAGGATGCTCAGGGCCGGCCAGACTCCCAGGATCACACAAGTGTACCAGCAAAGTGGTGAGGAGCGTACAACACGAACCCGGTCGTATACATAGTACACAAGCAACAGCATCTCGATAAAGTAGTCCACGCACACCACTATAACAGCTGCCCCGAATGTGGCCGTGGACACAATGGTGAGGAGCTTCTGCCACTGCAATGTGAGCACGGCACAGAGCACTGCCATGCCCATGAGAAGGCCAACGGGTATCCAGACAGTGTGAGGGTGGTAGAAAGGTTCAAGTAAGACCAGAGTGGCAGTCGCCAGCAGTAGCCCCAACAGAAGGCCGCTCATGAAGAGCCCGACACTGTGCACTAGCATAGTAACCAGGC
Source organism: Lissotriton helveticus (assembly GCF_964261635.1). Classification (NCBI taxonomy): domain Eukaryota; kingdom Metazoa; phylum Chordata; class Amphibia; order Caudata; family Salamandridae; genus Lissotriton; species Lissotriton helveticus. The sequence continues at coordinate 1,705,781,168 of NC_136057.1, read as the reverse complement.
CACAGAGCAGACCGATGCCCAACGCAATGCCGGCGCTGACCTCCATGCTGAGCTGGGTGTCCAGTATACGCTCCTTGTAGCATAGCAGGAAAATGACTGTAGATCCGAAGAGGAGGCCCGACAGGAACATGATAGCTTTGAAGCAGCGGTATCCTAGGAGGAGAGGCAAGAGAGGAGTGTTAGGGGGCAGTACAAGGACCACAATTTCCATGCATCATGCAGAACTACCACTTTGATGGTGGCCTACCTCTGTGGAGACCACTGCCTGAAGGCCATTGCATGAAATATCTCTAAAGAGACCATCTCTGCCTGTTAGTACCACTGCCCAAGGGACATTATGCAGAATCAACACCTACCGACAACTATGGTGACTGTCTCACAACAGAACCACACCCTGAGGAGACCTCCATCTCAAGAAAGCAGCGACTGAGGACACAACTGCCCTCAGGGACCACCTAAAGAAAGGATAAACATCTAAAGGTTCCACCATCAAAGTACATCACTGTCTGACAGGTACACCTCTGCCCGTGGCGACCACCCCTTGGGAGCACTACTGTCCGAGAGAACCACTGCCTGAGGGGATCACCACCAGAGGGCACCATTCTCCGAGACAACTACCCCCTGATGGGACCCGTAACTAAGAGGGCCATGATGAGGCCACTGTCTTAGAGGAACTTGGAAGAGGAAACCACCACCTGAGAGGGGCATGATCTGAAGGGACCACTACAAGAGGGAAAGACCACCTGAGAGTCCAACTGCACAAGATGACAAAGGCATGAGGGCGGTCACTGCCTAGGAGGACCACCACCGCCCGATGGGACCACCTGAGGGGATCACATGGTGAGGGAAATGAGGCCAGTCACACAAATGTATGAACCCCTTTGAGGAGCACAAGACCAGCCATGGGAACCCATGATAGCCTAGCTTGTGTGACAGACTTGTAATGGACGCGTGAGACCACCCATAAATGCATGATGACATTCACATCAGTGTGGTATACCCCACTGAAGTGTATGAAGTGAACCAGGAAGATGACTGAGACACCCTGACAATCTCTTTGAGGAAACCAGAGGCCCAGCCCGGTCAGCTCAACACTCACCAAAGAAGCTGTAAATGATGCCGAAGAAGCAGCAGAGAGCACACACGACGGAGGGAACCACCTCATAGCTGCGCACAATCTCCAGGCTGCACGGGTTCGAGACCTCATCCTGTCCAGTGTCCACCGACTGGTGGTTAAAATGCCGGGGGTCCATGGTAAGCACCAGAGGTAGGAGTCCAGGATCCATGGTGACGGGGAGGCAGGACCTGGCTGTTCAGGATGCGTCATCCATCAGAGGGAGCTGGAGGGAAAGATGACAAACAGAGAGTCAGAGAATATGCTGGAGTACAGAAGGAAACCAGTGAGGCGCGTGAGTGCGCACTCTCAAGTAAGAAGGATCAGAGTGCTTCGACTGAACAGTGGAGGAGCTATGAGTGCTCATTCATTTTCAATAATCAATCCCCTGAATCTCAACAAAGAGAAATCACAGTCATTATGAACAATGATAAAATGCAACAGAGTGGTAACAATACTGAATAAGATGGGTTGGCTGTAGAGAGTGGACCAAGAGGAGGTGGTCACAGCTGTCTCCGTTGAGCAGGGTGGTACTCAGTACAGGTGAGAGCTTGAGTACCTTTACCCGCCAAGAAGTGTCGGTCCTTATTACTGAGGTGGCACCACCTCTCAGACTGGCACCCTACTGCCCAACATGTCAACCGTAGCCCATCTCAAGGATGTGCTTTGTCAGCTGCTTCCCCGTAGAGGATGGAATCCCTGTCTGCATGGATATTGAGAGGCAAGGACTGCAGTGCCCTGGTCTTTCAAGGGAACTTGTATGTTTAGTTCAGGAATCTCCCTGGTTGTCCCGTAAGATTTTGAACGCCGTTAGACCTCTTATTAGGCCTGGTGCCTTGAAACGAAGGTCCGCCCAGTGAAGTGTGACCCTATTAAATGGGATAAGTGGCTTGTTCCTCCCTCGCATTAAAGGTTTAAATGTCTGAACACATCATCTTACTCAATCACCTGAAATGAAAATATCTGATCAGTTAAGATCCAACATATAACACTACATTTCGAAAACATTTCCAGTACCAGGACTTTGGAGGAGAAGGAAATACAACTCATAACTATATTCCTTTTCTTTTAGGGAACTAAATCAGCATTAGACATGAGTGAAATTGCATAGTTTTTTTTCTTGCCTAGCCCACATTTATTATGAGAATCAATGGATTTATGCTTGCAATGGGAAGGTTGCCATCCACGTGAAATTTGGAACTTTTTGCAATGCTTTGCATCACAAGATCTCCAATCTCACCATCTGTTTAAGTGTGTAAATGATCTTACATATATTCCACCTCGCAACTGGTTCGTTTCTGTAAGTTGCGGCACGAACATTATCAACACAAGCAGTATACCTCTGGATTCAAGGTTCTGATACGAGGTTTCTGCACAAACCAACTCTTGTGAAATAAAACTAGGAGGGCTAGGTATAAGGAATACAGAAAATTACAAAGGCTACAGGTAGGCAGATAATTTGAATACGTAAGAGTTTATACCTGCGTAATCAAAATGTTGCACACACCTACTCAACATAACACCACCTCAGCGGCCATATGATTTACACTTTAGCACTGTGGAACATATTAACAAAAATTTTGCGTTGGGTTTGCGTGAACCTGCGTAAAATTTGTTTTTTTTGCACATTTACATTCAGTGCAAAACTTATTTTGCCCTGAGAAGTTGCCTGAAAGTAGAGCAAAGTGCTGGTTTGCATTACAGTGTGTCAAGGAGGCGTGCTACAGGTGGTTCATGGACGTTCCCCTACAACCCCTATAGTTTTAGATGCAAAACACGATTAACTAAGAATAGTAGACAGGGTTTTGCACCAAAAAATAATGTCACTTGAAAGCAGGCGTTAAAAAAGTAGATATGCTTTCTCCTAACTTTTCACACTTTCCTTGTGTGCTGCACCATATAACACATATCCAATGTGGGAAAAGTTTTAAAGTTAGTCTAGGCACATTATAGTGTACTAAAAGGGTACCCTTTTATTACAAAGCCTATGCTAGACTCACGCAGACTCCTCTTCACTATGGCGCAAAAGTGTGTGTGGGTGGCGCTCGGCAACCTGTGTGCCAGCGCAAGAGAGAGAGGAGGATAGCGCCATATCTCTGTATATATGGCTCTTTCCAACTCATGCCCTCCAACGCAACGCAGAGCAGCAACATATGGGTGCTGTAATGCATGAAAGTTTTGTTAATCTGGGCCTGTATTCCATAAATGCTAATGTTATTATGCAAATAAATTTGAAAGAATTTGTCTACACCCCTACTAAATTTATCATGCACCTTTATATTTAGATTATGATCCGTTAGGTGTGGGGGGGTTTGATCGCATTCCCTGACCAGCAGGGTTCTAGCCAGCGGATTCATCTCTCATCTGTCACACTATAGATAGGCAATACATTCCAGGAAATGGCCTCCTTTGGGATTTGCACGGTATAGGCAGAAACTGTGTTTACCAAATGCACTGTAGTGTCCTCTGGAGGGTTCAGTTTCTCAGATTTGAAACACACCAAGGGGCGCGAGTAAAGGGCGCCTCGCTCAGTATCCTTGTATATAATGTGTATTGACCCTGGCGCAGAGTCTCAGACAGGAGGCGAGGGTCCCTCCGGCTATTAATCAGCAAATGAATTTGGAGGTCAAACTTTACGCTGATTTGCTGAATTTACATTAGAACCCCGATTGATGTAGTACCTAAGCTTGCACTTTTGCATTTTTAGGGGTCTCTCTATGTACCAAGTTAACAAGCAGGCTGAAAGTCAAATGACCCGTGAGCACACTAGCACGCAGCCCACAGAGACAACCCGAAAAAGCCTTGCCCCTCACACTGGTTGGCCAGCAGGTTACAATGAAACCGCCCTCCTGCCACTCCCCCAGCCCGCCACCAATACCCCGGGATTGGAGTGCAGGAACACCACCACACTCACTCAATTGGGCACCCGACAGATGACCCTTTGTGGGAAAATCAAGAACTGCAGACACTTGTGTCTTCACAGAAAAGCACTAAAGGCCTAAAAATCAAATGAATGTCTGCTATGTAAGAAAAAAAACATCCTCTGAACAAGCAATACGTCGAGTCTCTAGGGGTCATTATAAGGAAGAGCTAACACAATTTTTCGGAAATAAATGTAGTCTTACTTGACTGAGAGGAAGAATCTGTTGAGGAAATTAGAGTGTCACCCCCTCACAGCTATCAGCAAGATAAATCAAATAAACATATCAATTTTGCTAAATGCACATTTGTTTCAGATCCGATATTGGTGCATTTCGTAAATTCTCTTATTGGTAAAGTTTCGTGAATCTTGTCTTTTTGAATTTATATAATAGTGATTTTTTAAAATCTGGACAATAAATGTTTGTCTTCTCTGCCAGCGGAATTTAGCACATTTCTTTGGGGTTTCAAAATTCCCAAGGATTTCCTTGCAAAAACATCCTGAATCTATAAGAAAGGCAATGTATGCCAGATCTAAGGTTACAATATTTAAGAGCTCAGTTAGAGAATGAGAACATTGCAGGGGGACAAATAGCCATACTGCGAGTATTAATCAGAGTGTATTATTGTGTCATAAACTGAAGGGACTGGTTTACAGATTATATGAAGAAAATAATATCAAGATGACCAGGCTAAAAGTCATAGACGGGTGGGAAAAGGGTATAGGGCTTTTCTTAGATTGGATTGGTGCGGGAGTCTCCTCCCTGTGCCCGTATTACAAATATGGTTCATTTTCTCTGTTTGCATGAGGCACACTTTTAAACAAGTGTGCCAGGTGCAAATAGGGATAGTGTGCCCTATTACAGCGAATGAACGAGCTGCCCCTAGGGCAGTCATGAACACGCGTTGCCCTGAGGGCAGCCGCGCATGCAGCGCAATCGGTGAAATATAAACTGCCTGCTTCAAAGCAACTCTGTGTTTCACAGTGCACGCTCCAAACTGCCTGCACTTGTGAAGAGGGGTTAGAGATCCCTCTGCAGACAGGTACAGTGAGTGACAACACCCACCTGCAGGGGAATGTAAAGGGAGTTCATGGGACCCCACAGAGGCTGCCTTCAGAAGTCGCACTGATAATACGCCACCATTTTGTGGGCTACTCTGAGTGCACCTCGTAATGGCCTGTTAGCGCCTGCGCCCACATCTATAATACAGTGCGGGCATGGAGACAACGAGATTTTCTCATTTGTATGATGCCGCGCTCCCATGCAAATGAGGGAACGCCCTCTCATGACTGCGCTTGCGCTACACGTGCACCAGTGCGACCCCTTCAGTAATACCATTGTGCCTCGGGTGCACAAAGCTGGCAGAAACGCTCTTTATGTTCCCAGGGCATAATGTAAAACACGCCCCTGGACTTCAGGCTCCAGCCTGCACCTGGGCAGGGTGAGGTGGTAGGAGGCCCCTCTCCCTGTTTCTGCCTATTTCAGCGTTTTGGGGATTGAGCTGTGTGGATGTGCATGGTTGAAAAAATGTAAATTGATACTTGTATAGCGCACTACTCACCCGCAAGGGTCTCAAGGCGCTTGTACGAATACCGCTGTGGAACCCATCCTGGCTTTCCCTGTGAGGTGTCCACTCCTGGGCACCCCCAAGGTGGAGGCCAGGCATCCTTAGCGTTGTGGGGGCCGTTGTGGAGATTAAGCAAGCTATTGCCCAGAGTTGCAGAGTGGGACTCCATGATTGGAATAGGCACCGAGGCTAGAATTAGCAGGTCCGTGGAATTTTTGAGCCCACGACCCGCCGAGGCGGGGAATTGAACCCTGGTCCCGGGCTAGACCTCTGCATCAGGGTCTGCCGCTCTAACCATTGAGCCACACTTCTCCGGTTGAAGACAGCGCCCATCAGAGTCTGGAGGAGGCAGAGCTGGGTCACCGCTGTTGGTTCTTTGTTCTCGTGTGTCAGCGGAGGCTGTATAGCAGTTTTATTACAGATAAAATAAATGTGTCTTTTATCCCCATGGAGAGCTCCTGTAACAAGAAACACTCAGTCCTCTCCTCCACAGATTCGTTTTTCGCTCATGCTGTGAGCACTACCAACGAAAAAGTTGCTGCAACTGAAAAATGCATTTTTCACTCATCTCATGGCCAAGTTACCACGGAAGTACTCTCTGCCGAAAGCTCCTCAGATGCCAATACTGTTCAGAAAAGTATTTTTGTGACCAATCCTTGTGCTCTTAATTCATCATCTTCAGTGGAGCTAGAGATGCACCATGCAGATAAGATTCCAACCTACCCACACCAAGATAGTAAATACAAATTATCTGATGAAAATGCCTAGTTCTTACTCTTTGCACCCCAATTCTGTTACGGGTGGTGTTTTTAACTTGTCTTTTTTGGTACACAAATCCCTGCCTAGTATTGAGTCCACTTTTCACAAGAATGTATACTAGACTTGTGACTGTTAAAGCAAGAGTAGAGGATATGTCAAAAGCTGTGGTCACTAAGGTTGTCTTTGGCTAGTTCTCGTTGCCCTGACCACCTCAAAATATCTAACATACATATTTTCCCCATCTAGCCAAGTGTTAGTCAGTACACTTTGGAAATTATGTTTTAATGTTCCAGCTACCCATTGAGTTTTTGTCCCCTTGCCTACAAACTAAACACTTGTGGATTCTGCGGTAAGCCTCCCTTATGTAGATAGTAACGTTAAATCGGATTTGGTTACTTTGAATCTTCCTCCCGCAACCATTCCCTTTTTTATGCATAAAATCTTGCACTGGCTACATAGACAGGTGAGGAGGTAGCCCTCGCTATTTGAATAAATAGTTTTTGCAAGGTGAGCGTTTTGGTTGGGGCATCCACTTATTACCGATTAGATGACTGTATCATTATTAATTCCACACATCTTATGTATGTGCTTTATTTAAGTTATAATTGACAAGGGCTCCTAGCTCATTCAAGATCAACGAAATACAATATAGAACACAATGGAATACTATATGCAAGAAATCCTTGCCCAGCCGGACAAGGGATTTATTTGTAGACAAATGTCAGATGAACATTATAATCCTACAGGAGTAGCATGACACAAGCCTGTGCCGTACTAGAGAAAAGGGAAACAAGATAGTAAAAGGTGAAAGGGTGTTTCAGGCAAGAGAGAAGAGCAAAAACAGGGCACTGTAAGTCGGTTTGCAGATAAATAACAGTGTCACCTTGAGTGAGGCATACATTCACATTTACAATAGGTTATGCGCATGTCCACTCATGGGTGTCGACGTTTCGATCCCTTAAGCTCCGTTAATTGGTAGGGATCATCATCAGGACTAAAAGTTAAATTTGCCTGAGTATAATGAAGCCTTTGTGTGTAGGCTGTGGTCACAGTATGAGGGGACCACCGTCAGAAAGGGATTCTGACTTAGGCGCACCGGGGGCGCAGGGAAATTCCACTTAGGGCGTGCTGCCGGGCCGGGGGTTGCTAGGGAATGTGCTCCTTAATTACATTCATACGATGCAGCAATGTTTCAGATGGAGGGGTCCTGGTCTATTGTGCTTCCGCCTCATACGGCGTGCTTGTTTGTAGAATCACAAACACCAAAAAGTTTGAGGATGTTGGAGTGGGGCTTGAATGCCGGACCCTCACTAACCCGTGATCGGGTAATGGACCGCAGGTCGCAGTGGGACTTGCGTGGACCAGGATACTCGGACTCGATTACTCCGGTCTCCTTGGGTAATTTTTATAGGCCCTCTTCGTTGTCCCGCTGCTTTATCATTCTGCAGCTCCTACAGCTATCTTTAATCAACATGGATAATTTTCTAATTCCTACTCAAAATCGTCACACCACTTTGGAAACTTTGACAATGACCGACTCTCTAATATGGTCGATGGTAAAGCAGTGTCCCATGGATTCATTAAACATTTTGCACACTTGGGATTTTGCACAACCACTGGCTAACTTCGCATAGGGCTATTTTGCACACCTGTGCAATTGGACAGTGTTTTGTTGACTTACCTCCTTTTATTAAAGGGGGTTTGAACATCATCTCTTAGAATATTGCAGGAATAGCTTCTAAGTTATCGAATGGTTCTTAATTTGATTTAATAAAATCTTTCATTTTATTTTATCCTAGGAGACTCGGTCTAATAAAGAACATCATCTCGATGAATATGGCAGTGCTTCCTTGTCAGCTACTCTATCACTCTCACAAAGAGCCAATGGGGGTCTTTTAATTTTGGTGGCTGCCGCTCTGAATTGCTAGGTTAATTTGCCCCCTCTAATTTTTCTAAACTTCCAGGATGTACCAGTGAAGTGGGGAAGAAGCTCTAGCATCCTAGTGATAAATATTTATGATGACAATCTTATCCAAAATAATTACTGCAACTTATTAATTTCTTTAACTATGTTGAACAATGTTGTAACTCTACTACCAACTCCTTCAGGCATTACTGTCTAATTGTTACTGCTGGTGATTTCAATGACATATTGGAGTTCACACACTTGAATGATGATTTTAGATTCCTTGTGAGCAATAAGATATGTGTACTTTATTGTGACACGACAGACTAGGTTGCGTGCTCCCAGATTTATTACAAGAAATGAACATGGTTAAAGCTCAAGATGCTCTCGGACAGACTGAAAGCTGTAATACTACTTTTAAAGGAATGGGCTGTACAAGTACCATAAATTATTATTTTTTTTATCTCCAATGTTTCGGCTAGCAATATTTTGTCAAACTTTTGTCAGACCCATGGGATATAGTTATCACAACATCTTACTGCTTTCTTTTTCTTACCCCTGGCTCCACAAGAAATCCTTTCTCTTGGTGAAACGTGATTTGGCCCTAACAGAGGGGGGACTGAGACTGAAATAGGAATGTGTTAATCCCCCTTTTCTTTTAAAACGGCTTTTGTATTTCAACTCTAGCGATGCTTTAAAAGTTTTTGAATAGGTCTTGTACTGTGGATACTATTGTTCTTGATTCTTTTAATAATATTTTTAAGTCTGATAACATATAATTAAGACCTAACTCAAACCCTGTTGTCAAAAGGCCTCACATATCGTTTGATAATTTGATCGTTCTTGCTCCCAAACTAATCAAAAACGTACAAATGGGCCCAGGGTCAATCTCCCAGATATAGGGACAAAATAGCATTAGGACACATTACACGGAAGTAATTAACAAGAGAAAGAATGAAATAAGGGACAAAGCTTAGGATGACTTATTTGTGGCCAGGTTAAACAAGGATAATGGTTGTGAGATTAGTATATTAGCTTCTGATCATCAGCCGTTGGTGTCCATTTAATCAAATCCCCATGCTATTTTAAATAGACATATTATTAAGGATTGTTAACACTGGATCATTGTTTTAATTCCAAATTGTTGGGTTATATAAAATGTTTATGTTTATAAATAGGTAGGCCAGATTTGTCTTTGCACATTCTGAGATTGCAACAAAAATGGATAACATTTGGTCCAAGTCTACATTTTGTCAGTTCAGAAGACAAAAAAGAGAAATTCAAGAACTATCTAAGCCTACTGTTAAATCTTACATTAAAAGACAGCAGAGTTTATGGAAACATAGCTTTTCCACTGTCCATAAAACCTGCAATTGTAATCAACTCACATGCTTTAGAACGGGCATAGCTCATTACTCACTGGCATTCAGTAAGGGCCGACTTGCACCAGAGAACTGAACTGTCTGTCCTTGTGAGAATGCTTCTCTTCAGACTGCGTTGCCTTTCTTTGCAGATTATATATCGCCTAAGCAATAGTGTATCATCCCTGTTGTTAAAAGTGTTAGCTTTGTTCAATGGAGACCTGCTTTTCTTTATTTGCAGATGCTTAATAGTTCTTTAGTAAGGTTCTCTGTAAGCCGCTTTTGTCAGCCGCTACCAAGATAAGGGCTAAGATGGTTTTTTAATTGTGTTTTATTATTTGTACTTATTTCATGATTATTTTTAACTGAATGAGGAACTGAAGATGATAATGTTGGTTTCCAAGGCTTTTGAGACATTTCAGCTAGTACTTAGCCAGCAGCCGTTGTGGCATAAGACATGTTGTTAAGGACCTTAATCTGGATGGCTTGGCCCCACAATCGCTGTCCCGTAAAAGAAAAATAAAGGACCTCTCAAGTTTTCCATCTGCATGTGTGAGTGCCTCGACCAATCCACGATTTTTAGTCTGGTCTAGAGACAGTTTAAACTGTCTTATCAACATCAGGGTTTAATAAAAAAATATATATCACACTACAAATACATTTATGTACCTTTCGGGACTTTTGGCCAGCCCTCTTAAGCCACTATTCTGTTCATGTGCCATTCATAATTTGCTTCCACCCACCACAATATACAGCAGGAGGCAGTGGTCAGCCCACATCAGAGCAAGGCTGTCTTCACTGCGAGTGATGGCCTTTTCCGCTTGCACATGATCATATCCACTCAAAAAGAAGCCCACCTCAGTGCCAGGGCTGGAAGGCCAATCTCTCATTTCATTGCATATTTGTATTTATTTCTTTTTTGCCATTGGTCATTTTTTATTTATTTATATTTTGCAAACATATGCACACCACTTTTTGACATTGGCATTTTTACTTTTTACACGTTTGTACTTTTAATATTTATCACATGCGTGCAAAAAAAATTCAATTATAAAAAAAAAATCACAGGCTTAGCAAGGCTAGCCTTATTGGCTTTGCCAATGCTCATTTTTCTTTCCATCTCATACTGTTTATCCTACTATAAATTCAAGACTACAAGTACAAATAAAAAGAAATAAACCCCATATTGGAATCGGGACACTTGAGATCTCTTAATCAATCAATCAATCAATCATCGGCGTTGGGAGAAAAGTCAGCAACAGATGCAAAAGCCAGTCTTCGGATAAGCCGATTGGAACAGGTTTTGAGATTGCGTCTAAAGCTAAATTCATCGTTTATTGCTCGTAAGTCCAAATGAAGGGCATTCCACGCACGGGCAGCAAGAAAACAGAAAGATGCAACACCCCATCTTTTCCTCTTATATCGAGGAACAACCGGCAGCACTGCGCCACAGGAGCTAAGGGTTCTTGCAGGATGATAAGGAGTGAGCCTATCGGCCAGGTACATAGAGCCAGACTTCTAGAATGCTCTATGAGCCAATGTGAGACATTTGATGGGGGCAAGATGTGGCTAGGCCAACAATCCCCATCCCAGGTGAGGTGTGATGAGCCAAATAACAGGATCAATGTTTTACCAGTGTTACACTGTAAATTACTGTACCACCTCCAATGGAAAACAGCTGTCAGGCAGGACTTGAACCTGCTAAAGGCATAGGGAGAGTACCTTTCGAGAGCGAGGAGGATCTGAGCGTTTTCGACATAAGATACAATCTGGACGCTGAAAGACTCCACCAAAGAGGCCATGGGAGTCATATAGATATTGAAACGAGTTGGACTCAGGGCAAAGCCCTGAGGGACTCCAAACTTTAACAGCTTAGGATCAGAGGCAAATGGTGGCATCCAAACACATTGGCTTTTATCAGCTAAACAAGAGCAGACCCAGGCCAGGGCGCATCCACAGATGCCTATATTTTCCAGATGTTGGAGGAGAATAGAGTGAGCCATCGTATCAAAGGCCACAGATAAGTCAAGTAATATCAACGCAACCTGTTTCTCTTATTCACAGCCAACGTGATGGAATCGGTGACCTCCACCAGGAACAACTCAGTGCTAAAGCGGGGACGGAAGCCTGATTGGGAAATGTGCAACAGTTGTCCTTGTTCTAGGAACTGAGTTAATCGACCATTAATAAACTTCGCTAACAACTTAGAAAGGCTGGCAACAAAGAGATAGGCCTGAAATTACTCCAAATAGATCGGTCCACTGATCTCTGCTAAAAAGGCCTAGTCTGGATTCGAAGCATTCAGCATAGCAGTCTCAGTTTCTGTCTCTGGCCATCTCTTCTCACCACTGAGATTTGGCTAGAGTCAGCTCCACAAGTCAACATTTTGAGCGTACGACAAAACGGCTGCACGTTCCTGATCATGCACACGGGTCATGTGCAGGACACGCCAGCCCCAATCCGCATTTGTCAAAACGTCTCTTACATAACTCTTACCTCACACAAATCCACTTGATGTGAAACATAGCACAGACATGACACCAATCATACACAAACCGCATCTGGTGCTCATATGCACAGAAATGCCATGTTTACAATAAAGTAAACAGGCACATGCAGTGCATGCAGAGCACATCTGCTCCTTCATTCAAGTCAACACACCCGCCCCCATAGATGTCAAATTTCCCAGATCCATGAGCAGCTCCAGTACAGGTTTTTAATTTTAATTCTTCTATTTGTAGTCATGTTTTAAAATGGAATAATTAAGACCAAAAGCCCCATAATTCAACAGGACTGGAGCAGCACATCACACATGGACCCGAGGACCTTGGAAATGCCAGAGCAGGCCCCTGATACAAAGATATTATCTTATTCTGCCTATGCTGTGAGTAACTCACCCACTACAATGATCTCCAGCTGTCTCTTGGTTGGAGTAGCTAGGGACACCGAGTGGCTCTATGTAACTAGGACGCCACTTTTCTATCCCTGGACTTGGCTTTTTACATATCAGTAGCGTTCTGGGAGGGGGGCGTGGCTAGATGCCGATGGAGTAGGAGGCTCGGAACCTCGCTCCCGGTGGCGAGCCCGAATCCGGCACCATCCTGATCATATACTAGTCACCCAAGGGCCAATATAGTAAGGACTCGCCCCCAGGAGTAAGGAGGGATCTGATTGTGGAACCGGCATGGCCCTAGCGGAGGTAGAGGAGGTGAAATTGGCGGACGGGGGCGCTGAGCCCCGAAAACAAAATGTCGACCGGGGCCGATGTCCGAGAACATCCCTGAATGGCCGCAGATGAGGAGCTCGAAGTGGGCGATAGCGAACCGAGAAATTGCCCCGGGGGACCCCTGCCACCACTGAGAAGTGAAAGGAGGCACTAGGTGGAACTACGGCCAGTGGTTGACAGAATCCAAGAGGTGTGGCGAGAGCGATCGCAGTAGAGATGTATGTGGAGTAGTGTGGCTCACTGGTTAGAGGCGGCAGACCCGGGAGCAGAAGTCGGCCCGGGACCAGGGTTCAATTCCCGACGCGGCAGGGTCGTGGACTTGGGTCAGCGGACTCGATAATTCTCGCTTCGGTGCTTACTCTAATCAGGGGTTCCACTCGGCAACTCTGGGCATTAGCTTGCTAATCTCCACAACGGCCCCATCAACTCCGGGGATGCCTGGCTCCACCTTGGGGAGTCCCAGCAGGGACCATCCCACAGGGAAAGCCAGGACGGGTTCCCCAGAGTTATACAGCGCCAGGAGACCTACGGACGGGTAGCAGTGCACTTTACAAGCTCAAATACATTTACATAGAGAGCGATCGCAGTAGACAGCGGAGGCCGTGGGAGGAGCCGCATCTGTGAGCCCCATCAAACCGGAGCCTGCGGCGAGTGCTGGCAGGCCTGGAACTTGGCCCTGAGATATCCCTACCGCCCCCAAACAGCGGCCTGAAGCAGGAGGGGGCCCGGGAAATCGGACCGGGATCGAAGGCTGGGTTCAGCCAAGGAGCTGGGGTGAGTGCTGTTGGTGAGGCTGACTGAGGCTGGGGTTTGTACCCCGACAGCGCTGAGAACGCCCTTTGAATAGCGGGCAAGGAACGAGTATTTGTTTGGCCTGACTGGTCCCCCTTTGGGGCAGAGGGAGTCCAAGCTCACCGAGGGAAGAGCGTGCATTGGCCTAAATACCGCCGCGTCCTCCATTCAAAAAGAGCCAGGAGAGGCAGGATGTGAAAGAGGGCCAGAAGTCTACAGGAACCAGACAACTCGAGGGGGCACCCCCTGGCACTGAGAACGTTTAGCAAAGTCCCCTCTGGGCACAGAAGAGCCCCCCCCCCCACCAGGGAGAACCAAAGTGGGTGAACTAAAAGTAGAGGAAATTCCTACAAAAGAAGTGGAGGGCCTGCATGGGAGAAAGGAGGCCCACACAAGAGGAGCTTGGGGTGATCGAACTGAGGACAGAGGGGCTAAAATAGGGGAGAGGAGGTCATAAAAATAAAGCAGCACCAAGAAAACACAGCCTCGCCTTGGGAAAGACCACCCGGAGGAAAGATTCGGACTCTCAAGCCAATGTTAAAAGCACAGGGCAGAGGAGGCCCGGATCAGCAGGAGCCTCCCGCCGGCCCAACGCTTCAGGACATACTCCTGGCGATTGAGACCTCCAGGATGGCTGTTGAAAACAAAATAGATACCCTGAAAGAGGACTTGGAACTCCTTAGAGAGGATTATAGACGCCTGGCAGAAAAGGTCACAACTAATGAGAGCGATATCAAAGACATTAGGCCGCTGGTCACTACAGCGTCAGATAAACTTCCAAAATGGAAAAGAGAGTGCACACCTTAGAACTAAGGGCGGAGGATGCTGAAAATAGGTCACGACGCAATAAGCTGAGGGTGGTGGGACTTTCGGAAAAAGTTGAAAGTAACAACATGGTTACATTCCTGGAAGAATGGATCCGGGACAATGTCGCAGTGGAAGGCCTTTCCCCTTACTTTGCTCTGGAACGCGCCCACAGGGTTCCAGCACGTCCACCCCGAACGGGTGGACCTCTGCGCCCAATGGTGGCACGTCTGTTGTTCTATAAGGATCGAAACTACGTGCTCCACCGGGCCAGACTGAAAGACCATATAGTGGTGGACAATAACACAGTTAGAATTTTTCCGGATTTCTCTCGAGAAGAACAAAAACAGCGGGCATCCTTCCTGGCAGCGAAACAAAAGTTACGCCAATTGGGGACTCAGTACTCAATGATATTCGCAGCGAACCTACATGTGGTGATAGCAGCAGGAGTACGGTTCTTTGCGACGCCTCTGGAAGCGTGGGATCGGATTGATCACCAGCCACCCACCAGGACAGATAGGATGCCAAGGGAGAACCGGGGGAAATCAATGGATCGCACACTGAGAAGGGGAGAGCGAACACGGAGGAACCCCACGGCGGTGGAAACTCAACAGGAAAGAGAGAGCGGTGGTGGCGGTTGCTTCAATAAGTGCATCGGAGGCTGGAGACTCACCCTCGCCGACAGATGGAGATGCACCCTCGCCGACAGGGGAGGAGTCCAGAGATTTGGACTCAGATCATAGCTCCGGCACAATAGGGGGAAGCAGCTTAGATCTCCCAGATGTGACTCCGGGGACGGCAGATGACATTATATGAACTGTATCCGGCAAGCAATTATAAGAGGAGGGTGGGCGGAGGGGAGAGAGGGTTTACTGAAGCAATGTTCATTGAATGGTGACTGGGAAGTTCACATAATATGTTTAACCGCATGCGTGCGGCATGATTTCCCCCCGTACGCTGGATTTTGCGGATTCGCACTTTACATGACGAGCTGGGCTCGTCATGAGCGTGCGAGGAGGCTACCTCATGACGAGCCCAGCTCGTCATGAGCGTCGAAGGGGTTAAGCACTATACCGGATGGGGGGATGGCCCTGGGACAGCGGGTGGCATTGGTTTTACCTTCCTCCTAAGCAGCTTCCACTACCCTTGGATCATTATTCTCTTTTGGTTTTAGACGCAAATTTGCATAGATTTGGATGGGGGAGGAACACTCACTTGTCCTGCGGTTTGGGAGTTTGGGGTTTAAGAAGTTGTTAATTGGGGTTGGTGCAGGATCCATAAGCCAATTGATATGTTGGTTTAAACTTCAGAGGCCTGCACTGACCCCCCATGGAAGGAATAGCTACAAATGGAGGGGCGGTCTGAGCTGGCTAAGAGCTATACTAATGGATAACACTACGACTTACAAGTTTTTGACCTGTAATGTCAGAGGAATACATACGATGAGGAAGCGACACAAAGTTTTCTCCTGTTTAAATAGAAGAGGGGTCCATATAGCTCTTTTGCAGGAAACGCATCTCCTAGCTCCTGAAGGGGCTGCACTGCAGCGCCGATGGCGGGGACAGGCCTACAACTCTTCATTCTCTGCATTTGCAAGGGGGGTGATGATCTGGATATGGCCAGGGGTCCCATTCCAATGTACAGGAGATTGGGTTGACCCGGAGGGTCGATATGCAGTGATCACTGGATGCTTGGACGGCCAGGACGTGATAATTATTAACCTGTATGGTCCTAACTCTGACCAAAGTGTGTTCCTGACTGCTATGTTTGGCACATTGACACCCCACCTCCTACACTTCACAATTTTGGGGGGAGACTTTAATTGTGTGGCTGACCCGATATTGAATGGCTCACACGCGCCGCTTAGAGATGCCCCAACTATTAGGGTAGCGAGAACCTTCACAGAGTGGCAAACTAGGTGGGGGTTGGTGAACACATGGAGGCACACGCTCCCGACGACTAGGGACTATTCCCATTTCTCGCATGTACATGATTTACATAGCCACCTGGACACCTTCCTGTGCTCCACTGACATCCATGCACTTGTGCAGGGGGTGGAATACCTTACATGCACTATTTCTGATCATAACCCATACACTTGTGCAGGGGGTGGAATACCTTACATGCACTATTTCTGATCATAACCCAGTCTCGATTAGATTACAATGGGGTCTGGGCCTTCAGCTCATTCCCACTTGGCGGCTCAAACCAGAAGCCCTGGAGGATCAAGTATTCCTCTCGAGGAAACAAGAGGCCATATAGCTCACTATTTCTATTTGAACACCGGCTCGTCCAGGTTGACGGAATGGGATGCCTTTAATGCGGTGATCCGGGGGAGATGTATGGCGACCTCCATAGAAGTGCATTGCACACTGGTGACAGACGTAGAAAAGACAGACCAGACACAACGGGACCTAGAAAAGTGCAGACCCGAGCACCCAAAGATTCGCTTGGATCTCCTAGATGCAAAGGAGATTGTAGCGGTGCTTGAGGAAAGTTTACGCTGCATTGATCATAAAAAATATATGGAGCAAACCCACGCAGAAAGGGACAAAACAGGTTCTCAATTGGCATGGCTGGCCAACCCGACTCGTAGGGGAACCCCCATAGTTGACATTGTTGATCAGAAGGGGCATTACCTATATAGGTAGGAGGAGATAAACACTAGGTTCATGAAATACTATAAGTCCCTTTACAAGAGCACAGGAAGATGGGAGGAGGCAACGCTGGCAGACTTCCTGGAACCACTTCCCCTTCCGAACCTGACAGAAGAAAATGCCACCGTTTTGAGGGGCAGCAATTACCGAGCCAGAGGTACGGGGGCCTATTAAAGAACCAGCTAGGGGTAAAGTCCTGGGAACAAATGGGCTACCTGCCGAATTTTACGCAGCCTATGTGGAGGAGTTGGCCCGAGACCGGTGGGGGTGTACGAAGTGGCGAGAGAGGAGGGAGTGCTTCCGAGTACAAGAGAGACACTTGTGATACCTCTGCTAAAACTGGGCACATCACCCGTAGACAGCATGGCCTATAGACCATTATCAATGCTTAATTGAGACTTTAAAATATTAAGCAAAATTCTGATAGCAAGACTTCTCCCTTTCATGACTACACTGGTCCACCCAGATCAGGCAGGGTTTATTCCGGGCAGAAACACAGCTCTTAACATCAGAAGGTTACTGTCTATTTTGGAGACAAGCAACCAGGGGGATGGAGATGGAGCGGTTTTTGCCATTGACATAGAAAAGGCTTTTGATAGCCTGGAATGGGGGTACTTATACAGGGTCTTGGAACGAATGCACCTGGGGCAAGATTTTATACGCTGGGTACAGGTGCTATATACAGAGCCAGTGGCAAGAGTACGAATGAGTCGAGTAATATCTGAGCAGTATGGGGTGAAAAGGGGGGCACGCCAGGGGTGTCCTCTCTCCCCACTGCTGTTCGCGCTAGCTATGGAGCCACTGGCTAGCCTAGCCCGGCTGGGAGAAAAATATCAAGTTCTAGAAATTGGAGGTTATGGACACAGCATTGCACTCTACGCAGATGACCTACTCCTTTTCTTGAGGGACTTGGGAGGGGAATTGCGAGGGGCTAGGGAAATGATGGCAGAGTTTGCTGGGTTGTCAGGGCTCAAAGTGAACTGGCAGAAGTCCAGACTTTTCCCACTAGCCAGGAACCAGGTACCGCTGGATGAGTTGGGAGATTTGATGTGGGAACCCCATTGTTTAAAGTATCTGGGCATCAAGATATATCACTCCCAAGGCGACCTCCAAGAAGGGAATGTAGGTGGGATGTTAAGGTCCTTAAATGAGCATGGCATTCTGGAGTGCCCTCCCTTTATTGGTAGCTGGCAGAGTGGCATTGCTAAAAGTGATAGCCTTCCCACGCCTAGTGTATCTGTTTACTGCACTACCTGTGCGGATACTGAGGGCCAGGTTCCTGGTTATCTGGGGGACAGGTCGACAAAGAGTGGCACTGGCAACCCTAAAACGACCAACGGAGGAAGGGGGACTGGTGGTCCCCGACTTTGAATCATACTATTTAGCAGGGCAACTGCAATGGTTTACCCAATGGATAACAGGGAGACTGGCACCGGAGAAAGAGTCGGAACCCTTCATACCAGAACGAAAGGTGCTCCTGCTGACACTTTTGAGGGTTGGGGGAGCACCATGAGCGGGCACCAATGAACTGCACGTGGTCTGACGTTGCTGGGGGAGATGCCTACCCTACTCACGAGACCTTCCAATGACAATGCTGCAGGCGCTGCCAAACGGGGGGACAGTGGGGAGGACTAGAGGACTGGACACTGGCGGGGGCCACTAAAATGGGAGAACTTTATAAGGAAGGAGAGCTCAGGTTGTTTGGGGACTTTACAACAGACTGGGACATTCCTCAGGGACATTTCCTGTTATATGGAGCAGTTACAACAGCAAATAGGCGACACCGGGGAATGGGCACTGCAGAACCCAAAAGCCACTCTACAAGTGGAAATATAGGAACAGCAGGGGGTAATGTCAAAGCGGTCACATGCCTATATAGAGTGATTGGCAGGGACTCTATTCAACCCCTGACGGCATTAAGTGGGAGGCGGACTTGGATAATCCGATGGAGGATGCGGACTGGATCAATACGTTAGTTAGAACATATACAGTTTCGAGAAATGCACGATTCAAACTAATTAACTACTATATAGTCCATAGGGCCTACCTCACCCCGGGACGTATTAATAGATACTTCCATAGAGACGATGCGTGCTACCCAAGCTGTGCAGAAAATGGAGCGGATATGATGCATATGTTCTGGAATTGCCCAGTGGTGCACAGATACTGGCAAGAGGTCACGGCTGCAGTATCTGCAATAATAGAGCATATAGTTCCAGGGAGGCCAGCACAATGCCTTCTCAGCTCATTCCCCCACACAGGTAAAACCAGGGTTACCGATAGGTTTCTGGACCTTGCCCTCATACTGATAAAGCGAGAAATCACAAAACACTGGAAGGCGCCAGGAGGTCCCCGTCTGGTCAGGTGGAGGCGGGAACTGAAAACATGGGCAGGATGCGAGAGCAGGGTGCTACTCAGAAATGCACGTAGAGGGATAGGAGCAATAGAACGGGCTAGAGCGTGGGAGCAGTGGAAGAGGGAATGAGAAACCCAGAGCCAGACTCGGGCCGATCCTCACCCTCAACACGCTCTCAGCAGGGGACCCCGCCACGTCATGAACAAGAAGGGAACATGGAAGGGGCCCAATGACACCTTTTGCCTTGAGCAGAAGATGGCTCCAATAGAGCTGATTGAGCATCAAAAGATGAACCACAACCAGTGGGGGAGCAGTGTTGTCCCTGGCGTGATCATCTAACATGTATACAAAAAGAGAACACAACAATAATGGTCCTGCAGTAAGGGGATGGGAGGGGGGGAGTTAGTTGGGGAATGTTTATCAAATGGATCGTAATAAGTAAGACATGAAGGTCATGACTAATGTAAACTGTATCAAATTCACAACACACTGAATGTAAGTGAGTACTTTAACCCGTTTGCTGCTTCGAGTGTTCAGCGCCAGTGCTGAACGTTCGAAGAAACGGGTGCGGCCGCGTCGGCCGTTGGACGTGCGCAGCACCAGGGAGGTAGCTCGCGCAACGGCCGACGGCAGCAGCGAACGGGTTAAATATGTCTATAGACGATGAAACTTGATGAAAAATAATATCTGTTTAAAAAAATCTGTAGCATTCTGGGGTCTGTAGTGTTACTTCATTTTAATTCAGCCAATTGGCCCAACACAACTGATGACAATAATTTTAAATCACTAAGTGCAAACATCTCAAGCAGCCCGGACAAGTTTCCTAGGTCCATAGCTGTTTCCAGTCAAGGTCTTTCTTTTAATTCTGGGACTTGTGATATGGTTACTCCATTCTAAAACCAGGACTACATGTCCCAGAATTCATAGAAAAAAGCCTGGACTGCAGCAACTTCTTACGCATGTACCTGGGTATGGCAGCTATGGACCTCAGACAATGTCGTGTCACTGACTTGAAGCATCTTCGCGCACGGCCCTTTGCATTCTAGTAATTGTAGTTTTACCTTTTGCGTCAAACTGTGAGGCAAGTACTACTTAACGATACTTATTATATCTCTGCGTGGCGTTGGCGGTACTGGGATGGTGCAGCACAGAGGAAACCGGGGGGGGGGGGGGGGCAGATTTACACGTCCCTTGCGCCACTTTTGCGTCATTTTTAGGGGAAAATTACGCAAAAGTGGCACAAGGGGCTTGTAAATGTGCCCCTGAATGTGCACGGAACACAATTGTACACGAGTTGTTGCCATTGGTTTAAAGCTTTAACCCGGAAGTGACTCCGGATAGCAGCGCCCACCTGCCTTGACCACCCACACCTGGGGCAGCAACCCAGGAAGTTCCCACACTCAGATCTGATGCAGCTGTTGCCGAGTTTGCTCTCGGAGTTTTAGAACAAGGGGACAATGTTCCCTATATCTCTGTTCCTAATCAGTATCACAAAAGGAAATGTTGTTCAGAGGCCCCGTCAAAAGCGGTATTTACCGATGTTTAATTAAAAACATGATGTGGGGAGGCGCGTCTACGGAACATGTAAATAAAAGCGTATTTATTTTTCAAACACCTCGAACAGAACCTCTACATATCTGTGTAGGCCCTGCCGGGACTCCTCCATTGTCTGTAAGTAACTTGGGACGGCAAATCCTTCTTATTCAAAACTGGAGACCCCCTTCCTCGTCCAATTAAAAGCTGGAGACCTCTTCTCTTGCAGTTGATGCTCCAACAGGTTTCATCTATGCCATATATTCACATCCTAAGGTTTGAAGGCCAAAATCACTGGTCATTTCTTAAAAACTTCACGGTAATCACCATGTCAGTGATGACGTCCATGTTTACATTTTACATATTTACTTCATATTGCATTCATTATTTCCATATGTTGTGTTTCTGTAGTTTTTTTTGTGTGCAATACTTAAGGCGCCTGTATGTGTATTGGTGATTTTCAGGAGTGAGTGGGGCTTCATGGCAGGAGTTACTGAGAGCTTCTAAGAAAGAGCTGGGGCTGAAGATAGTGAGAGGTTCTCACAGTGCCTGCCGATAGGGCTGGCTCCAAGCCCATCCGGTCACTGGCCTCTCTGCAGCGTGCACAGAGCGATGGTCACGCATGTGCTAACTATTTACTGTTTTATGTGAAAGTGTCCGAAGGCGGTTTATACAGCTGTTATGTTAAAGCTCCCTCGAGCAGTTGGCTGACGAGCCTGGGACCCCGCACCTACGCGCCTGAGTGGTACTAAACCTGGCAGATATTTGGCAGCCACCGGCAACCCCAGAACACGGCCTATCCCTGCTGACGAGGGGTGATACCCCGAAACACGTGTCATGGGATGGCGAAGACAGCGTAGATAGCAGAGAATCGAAAGAAGATGCATCGCGGAACACGTAACTACATTTACCATAGTCCTTAGGGGCGATACGGCTGGTGTGTGAGTAGTGTGCGACCCCACCCCCCAATTGTAATGTTAAAGCTCCCTCGAGCAGTTGGCTGACGAGCCTGGGACCCCGCACCTACAAGCCTGAGTGGTACTAAACCTGGCAGATATTTGGCAGCCACCGGCAACCCCAGAACACGGCCTATCCCTGCTGACGAGGGGTGATACCCCGAAACACGTGTCCAGGGATGGCGAAGACAGCGAAGATAGCATAGAATCGAAAGAAGATGCATCGCGGAACACGTAACTACATTTTCCATAGTCCTTAGGCCCGATACCGCTGGTGTGTGAGTAGTGTGCGACCTCACCCCCCAATTGTAATACATAACTAAAAAGCCATGTTATTTTAGCTGACTCCTCTTGTATTTCTTAACCTCATGGCAAGCCTCCATGGCAGGAGTTACTGAGAGATTCTAAGAGAGAGCTGGGGCTGAAGATAGTGAGAGGTTCTCACAGTGCCTGCCGGTAGGTCTGGCTACAAGCCCATCCGGTCACTGGCCTCTCTGCAGCGTGCACAGAGCGATGGTCACGCATGTGCTAACTATTTACTGTTTTATGTGAAAGTGTCCGAAGGCGGTGTATACAGCTGTTAAAATATTGACAGTGCCAAAGGAAAGAAAATGCTGTTTCCAGAGAGACAGTGACGAAGATAACGTGTTAGATGTTTAGAGGCAGGCCATGAATTGGTCCGGGTCCCTCCGGGTCTCAGACCCGGCAGTAATTAAAGACAGACGTTGACACGGGTCCATATGGAGCCCTATAATTATGTCCTTAACTTATAGGCAAAGTACCCTGATGCAGTGTCAGTTACTCTAAAAACCAATCCATGTCAGCGTTGTAGTTCCCGTTTACATTTGACATGTTTTAATCAACCTCGCCTTCCCAAAGAGTGGTTGCTGTTTCAAGAAGTTGTGTTTTTGTATATTAACGCCCTCTCTAGCTGTCTCTGTGAGTTCCGGCTGTGGGTAAGTAAGCATACATAGCAGGCCACAAATTAGAGCTCTGCATTTGAGTTTGAAGGCACCGATAGCGTCTCTCAGTGGACTACAAAGGGATTCAGAATACATGCTCATCCAATCCTTGGCCTCTCTGCAGATCTCATAGAGGAATGGTCCTGTTTGCCAATTGTGATTGGGGGTGTGAGATGCTCCTAAGACTACCACACCTTTCACGGATCTTTAAATGTTTAATTCACTCCTATTTTCAAAATTGAAACATTTTCAGTTCTAATTACCACAAAATCATTGTTGTCACTCCTGTATCTGTTACTGGTAACAAGCACTGGCTAAGGCAACAGGTTTGGCTTGGTTTAGGTGCATATCCATTACTGTGTGATCTGTATTTGAAGGAAGCTTAAAGTGAGGAACCAAAATACTGGTGGGGTGGTACTATGGAAAGCACAGGATTTTACTTTACATGTGTTAAGCCACACTGTTACACAGGCCACGCCGCTTGCAAGGGATTCCTAGTTACGCATCTTAGGCCACGCCCCTTTTGGGGACCATCTATTGTTTTCATCCTGTTCAGAGGGAGGATTTCAGAAAGATGAGGGGAGGAAAGGGGTGTACGTGTCTAACCGAGTGATAGACTTCAGAGTGCGTTGTTGTTAATGACAGCACGGGAGTGACTGACGCTCTACGAAGAAAACTATCCCTTCCACACACCTCAGTACTATTGAATTCATCGTTACTTATTGTCGGAATGTAAACCTTTTCAATTATGATTTTATGCAAGATCATCATTTTTCTAACTCATTTACCTGATACGGCCAAAAGTCATTGCCAATGCCAATGCATCTGATCTCTTTTAGGTTATGTTCTTTGTTGTGCGATTACTTTGAATTCAGTAACCGAAAGGTCGCAGGGAGCAACCTCAGTACTGAGTAGGTGCCATGCTGTGTGAAGCAAAGGACTCTAGTTCACATATTTCAAACCACACAACTAATTACAAAGACCTTGTCTCTCGGAAAGGATTCCTAGTTACACTTTTTTGGTAACGCCCCTTTTTTTAAATGTTATTTTACTCATAACACTGACCGAACCTCCACACCGCTTCCAGTCGAAGATTGGGGTGCAGCAGGAATTGACCCGGAAAGGCTTCTTTGCCAGGCTGATGACGCAGAAACACCCACTGCACAGGTGTGTGCCACCTCCGGGGGTCGCCGCCAGCAAGAGAACACACATCCCGTGCAGAAGAGCGTGAAAGTACCTCCATGTGTGCCCTCCGACCCCCACCCCTGAGTAACATGAAGGGGACAGCTGAGGGGTTTCCCTGCCCTTCCTGTACCCCCGCCCCACAACCGGACATGCAACAAACTCCGGGAGAAGCCACTCCTGGACATGGTGGCAACATCTGGGCCCCAGATGGGGACGGTGCCTGTCTGGGCCTCATCTGTTTCTTCACCCCCACCCCACGCGGTTTCCATCACAAGCCAGCTGCCCTGAAAGCTGAGAGCCAAACTTTCATGTGTAACACAATCCTAACCGGGAGGAGGGAGCGGTTATCCGGGGTGGGGAGGCGTCTTTTGTGCACTTTACTGCTTGGCGTTTGCCCCCCAAACCACAGGTAAATATGTTATATGTTACCTCCTGTAATGTATGAAAGCCTGATTTGGGGTTCTTAACTGTGATGGTCATGTTAAAAACAACACTGAGTGGACGCATTAACCCACTGAGCTACCCGTTTTTATTGTACTCTGTTACATATGTCAGTATATCAGTTATTAAATGTGCTGTTCTTCTTACAGCTACAAATTAACAAGCAATGGCAAAACCAATACATTTTGCCTAAGCAAAAGCTATTGGCGTTGCCAAAGTCTTTTAGCCATGTTGCATGAACATCAACGTAGTGGCTTGGAGTGCCATATAGTGGAGTAGCGTAGGAAAGAATGGCATAAGGAAGAATGGTTTGGAGTGGAGTGGACTGGCGTAAAGTACAGTGGCATGGGGGGGGGGAGACTAGAGTGGTGTGTAGTGGAGTGGCGTAGAGTGGGGTAGACTAGAGTGCTCTAGAGTAGAGTGGGGTAAAGTGGCACTGACAAGATTGAAGTGGTGTAGGGTTGACTGGCGTAGTGTGCAGTGGAGTAGAGTAGTGATGTATGGTGCACTGAGGTAGAGTGCAGTAGCGTGATGCAGAGTAGAGTGGCATAGAGAAGAGTGCAGTGGCAAAGAGTAGAGTAGTAGAAAGCAGATTGTGGTGGTGTAGAGTGGGGCAAAGTTGAGTGGTGAGGAGTGCAGTGGTACAGAATACAGTGGTGCACAGAGTGCAGTGGCAAAAAAGTGCAGTGGAGTAGAGTAGTGGCATAAAGTGCAGTGATGTCGTTTGCAGTGTCATAGAGTGCTGCAGAGAAGAACAGAGTGGCGCTGAGTGCAGAGGCATAGGGTGCAGTAGAGTAGAGTGCAGTGGCATAGAGTACAGGGTATGGGGTGGAAATGTAATTGCAGGAGAGTGGCACATTACCAGAAGGGCTGTGATTGTAGGAGAGGACGGGGTGAGCGCTGCAGGAGCTTCTTGTTAATGAGCACCTGGGAGTAGTGTGCTGCATAGAAGTGTGGAGCGAGTCCTGAGGCCTGGGCTAGTGACTCTTCTTCCGGTGTGGTGTATGCCTCACAAAGCAGGAGAGGTGAGATGTTGGGTTTGCACAGCCAGGGTAGGACGCACTAACTGCCAGAAATTTACAAGACTATGTGAAACATTGACCATATTGTGTTCTTGCACTGATCTTTATTTTCAAGGTCATATGACCTGCTCTGTATCCCTACCTCCAACGTATTCACAGGATATTGTGCATTTTTGATCTGATATTCATTTGGATTTATGTTCTCGTAAGCTGTTTATGTTCGTGAAATGTCTTTTACAACTAAGCCGGAATCACGCTGTGCCTTCACAGCGCCGGCAATAAAACGAATGCACCTATAGCATGCACTCGTTCAGCACGAAAGTCGTTACAATTGCTTGCTTTAGGGGGATGCATTGGTGGAATGGTATTGGATTTAAAGCCCAACACATTCCCTACTGTTGTGCAGACTGGAGTTCGAATGGTAAATTAAACTATTCCAAAATCCAGCGCCTCATGAGTCAAGTCGTTATAACGACTTGCATACTGAACGAAAGGCGCATTCAAATGACTGCGTTCAGTAGGCATGCATGCTAAACGCATGCGGAATACAGTCATACATTCTGATTTTCTCTTTGGCCTGTTTTTCCCTGCCTGTTTTGTTAATTTTTTTTGCTGCGTTGTGGGTATAGAAGGGAAGAGGATATTTTAGGCCTTTACTGCTTTAAGAATGCTATGATCCTTAAGTTTCTGGTTGTTGTCCATTGAATAGTAACATTCCGGGCCCAGGCTCTGGTTGTACTGCAACAGTGAAGTTCTTAGTCCTGCATGGACGTCTCGTGGGTTGCTTGGGCCCTTCTTGCCTCTGGTTCTTTCTCGTCGCTCCAGGTGGATTTGTGGTACATACATTCCCCGCATCCCTCTGCCTGGCTCCATGGATTGTGGTGCGGTAAGGTGTACCCTGCAGCTGCCTTTGCTGTGGTGCCTTGGCTTGTGGGCTTCATCAGGTGTGAGGGGTGTCTAGATCACCCAGGTGAGGTGGTAACTGGGGATAGTTTGTCAAGGCAGGTTTTGCGGAAGCGAGGTAGGAGGAATGTGAAGAAGTTGGGTGAAGACTTTTTGAGAGTGTTTTTGCATCTTGGGCCAGAGTTTTTGCTGATTTGTTTTGCTAGCAGCATTTTAATATAGAAGTGCGTGGGCTGCTCGGTAGCGTGGTGCTGGTTACGAGTGGGAGACAAGGGAAGGCCTTCTTGGGGTGTTTTTATGCCTGACTGGGCCTATATTTTGACGACTGTTTGGCGTGCAGCTTTGTAGTATGTTTCGCCTTATTTGGGAGAAGGTCAGACTGCACTGCGTAAATTTTAAAGTAACTCAGTGGTTTGAGCAGCATTTAAATATCAAGTGGTTTCCTTATCTGGTGTAGGTCTGACTGCTACACATTAATTCCCCAAGTAGCTTGCTGGTTCTGCGTTGTACCCAACTGTTTTTGCCACGGTTTTTGATAGGTCCAACGCAAATAATATTAATTACCTTTTCCCTAGGGCGGGTTGGCTACTGCTTCTGCTTGGATCATGGGTCAAAAGCGCCAGGATGCCCTTGGTGGTGACAGGTTGCGCTATATAAGTATACCACAATACAATAATAAGGCAGGCGGGGCAAGTTGGAAAAACTTTGATATTGCTAGGTAAATTGGGAGGTTTAATAGCACTAAGGAGTTTTTAGTCTCACTGAGGCTGCTATAAGGTACCCCAGCCCTGTCACCTCCGCCGCTATTCCCCGAGCCAGTCTGATGCTGGACTGCAGGCGAGCTTCCTTGTTGGTCTGGCGCGGCACCTGAGGCCGCCATTTTACCTGTACTGAAGTAAAGAGAAAATGAGGGAGAAAAGCATGCACACGAGCAGCCTTCTGCTATTCAAACTAATTCTTATGGGGTTCCCCTGGAAGCCACAGCTATTTCTAGCTGCTCCTCAAAGGGTCCCCCAGGACTCTGTTATTTTTACTAACGCCCCAGAGGGCGCCTTGGCACCAAGGGCTAATGACGTAGTGACGACTCTCGTTTCAGTCTATACTTCGAATCCCTCGGCCCATAATCCCGGTCAAAAAGCAACACATAGGGTAGTTTGGGGCGGGTTCTTCCTTGGTTGTCACAATTAAGCACTCCTGCGCCCACTGCCACCCATAATATCAACATACCCAATACCACTTGAGCTCCAGCCAGCCCTGGCCAATCCATCCCAGTGCGCAGTTGGAAGTGAGCCTTTAGTAGTACCAGATGCTCCTGGGAAAGAGCCCTTGTGCAGCCGTGGCCCACCCTACGACAGCAGCCCCCGGGGCGGCGGGGGAGTCGGGAAGCAGAAAGAAAGGCGAGCATACGCCCTGGGCTGTAGCAGTTCCAGTATCGGCCCTTTCACCTGGGGAAGAGATGGGGCTCCACCAGAGCAGGAATTGGTGGTATTGTGAGATGTTTCACCTAATCACGAGAAACCTATTGGAGGATAGAGGTAAAAGCCCCAAAGAATGTTCCCATGAGCAGTGTATACCCAAAGTAAAAGAAACACCAACAAACTGGGTGAAAGGCTTTACTGTTTGCGTGTTTCCTCATCTCCACTCTCTGATGGCTAAGTATCTAAATGATGCTGCCAGGGGGCAAGAGGAGTTTGGGGGCAGCTGCATGAAGGAGTATGCTTGGGCATTTCATCAGAAGAAAACCACAAATCCCAGTTTAAACTAGAATCAGACAGGTGTGAGGTCGTGACTGCAGTATATGATGCTTAGGGGGAGCCTGTCGGGGGCAGCCAGTGCTTTCAGACTGCTTATGGGACCACTGGAAAGAAGGGCACACGCTGGGCTCTCAAGAAACTTGCCGGCTGGCACATGCAAATTCAAGCTGAGCTGTTCTTTATACGGGGGAAAGGGAGGTCTAAAATGAAGGCAGGTTCTAACTAAGCAGTAAAGCTAATTCCCCATCCAGTCCGGCTTTTGTACCTCATTAGATACATTTTTCCTCAAAGGCAGCTCACCATTTCTTTCTTGGTGTTAAGTTATGTGTATTTGTAGAGCACGCTTCAGCTTTTATAGGGCTTAAAAAGTGAGGAGGCGGCTCTGATGTGTGGTGATGGGTCATTCCACGGTTTAGGAGCGATGTAGGAGAAGGCCCTACCTCGGGATCTGGCTCTGCGTGTGATGTGTGCAAGCAGGAGTGGAGCGGAGGTGTCTGAGTGGTTTGTGAAAGGAGATGCAACCACTCAGGTAGGCTTGGCCTGAGTTGTGTAGTGCTTTGAAGGTGTGAGTGGGGAGTTTGAACTCCACACGCGTGTGTACCGGGAGCCAGTAGAGCTCGTTGAGGTGCAGTGTGATGTGTGCGCTGCGTGGGAGGATGGTGTCCGTTATGACCGCCTAATTTACAACTCATGAGCACCTATGGGAACCTCAGTTGGTGATGGCATAGAGCCAAAGCTGTGCTGTGTTAAGTGCACATCCATGAACAAGGCTCTCAAGATCTTCAGGGCACTCTGGAAAGGAGCCCTCTGTGCCAAGGCAGACACTGAGGCTGTGTTTAGGCTGCTACCTGTATGTCCAGAGGATCTCCTATTATTGAGTTTCAGTTTTAGGGGATTTTCTTTTACAAGTTCATGCCCATGGGATGCTCGGAATCTTGTGCATATTTTGAACTGTTTAGTACCTTTATAGAATGGTTCTTCAAGGGGGGGGTGGGTATTAGCTGGATCATTCTTTACCTAGATGATTTCCTAGGCCTAGAAGGGTCAGTGGATGCACAGAGGCCTTCACAACTTTTACCACATGGACTAGCTGGATACGGGTCCTATTAGCCAGAGGAAAAAAAAACTACCGGCCCCACAACAAAACTGGGTTTCTTTGACACTTAGACAGACCTCATGGAGGGTGTGTGTTGATTTCCGCAGAACGAAGTGGCGGCCTTCAAAACCTCCATCAAACAGTGTTGCAGTGTGTGAAAGGTGACCCTACATCAGCTGCAAGTTCTAACTGGTTAACGCAATTTCGCTCTGTGCATCATTCCTATAGGCTGCCCTTTCTTGTAGCTCTATCTCCCAGGCAATCTCAAGTTCAAAGGTGGTTCATCATAGGACAATGCGCCCATGGAGAAGCAAAATTTGGCCCTCTGCTCTGATTTCCTGAATAAATTCAATAGTTCTATGCCTGGCCAGTTCCCAGGGTAACGAGCAAAGAAATAGGCCTCTGTATTGATGCAGTGGAGCGTGCTTGGTTCGGACTACTTCTGGGAACCTGGTAGTGATGTCAAAGTGGTCCAGACAAGTGTTTGAGTCAGATTTGATAAAAAATGTAACTGTTCTCCCAATCCTAGTGGCTTTGAAGATCAGGGTTGGTCGCTTTTGTGAATGGTCGGTGTATGTTGGTCTGATTCTAAGTCCGTGGTGGGATAAGTTAACCAACGGAGAGCCAGGTGTAAGGTGGATCTTAGGTCACTGAAGCAGCTGGTTCTCGTTTGCTTGAAAAACAACATATTGTTGAGAGCCATCCATGTGCGAGGCGCACTCAATGATGTTGTGCTTGCTTTGTCAAGTTGTAAGATAAACGATTTCAGAGGTTTCCACTGGGAAGCTGTAGCAGAAGCGTCACTATTTCTGGAAGCTTAGTGTTCAATTCTACTAGACCACCTCTCTCACAGCTCAGCCCCTAGGACCAGTAGAGCACATGAAGTGGCCTTTGGAGGGAGGGACAGGACTGGAATATTCACCTAATGGTCCTGGGTTGATTTTTTTCTTCTTCAGTGGTTAAAGGGTAACAGAAAGTCTGCAGCATATGTCTTCAAGCGTATTACAGCTATGGCTCGCTTTGCTAAGGTCTCAGTAGCCCATGATCTTTCAGGCACTTTCCATATCCTGAAGGCGTTCAAGGTTAGAGGATACTAACTCAGACAACCGTACTCCAGTTTACTTGGACAAGCTTAATAGTCCTTACTTGCCTTCCTTCTACATGCTCATCTCATTATGAGACTGTTTTATTGAAGGCAAAATTCAGTTTGGTCTTTAATGGGAACTTTAGACTGGGGGAAATCGGTCACAAAGTCCAAGACCAACTTTAGCGAAGGTATCCGCCTTACGATCGTTTGCAAGTCTATGATGTTTGCTATTGTTACTCCCTCTTTCTCGAAGACGATCAGATGGGGAAAAGACAACGCATAGGGCTAAAAATTGTGCAGGATCACGGGTGCTGCCAGGCCTTTGTTCTGAAAGACTTCACTTGGGCCCGCCCGGACTGACTGGTTCTTACTTTACTTGTGCACCGGGAGGATGGGCCCACTCTCACAGTTTCAATTAGTCAGGGTATTGCTGAGAGCCCCATCTTTGGCAGGTATTGATGCCACGCATTTTAGTTCGCATTAATTCCGGATAGGAGCGGCCATATGGGCAACTAGCTGGGGGTTTGGTATAAGGCCGGTCAAGGGTATTGGTAGTCGGAGATCACACTGATACAAGTGCGACATGCCCCTGGATCCAATATCAAGGAGATCTATGTCGAGGGAGTGTTGTGCCATTTTATTTCATATTCTCTTCTTTCCTTCCCTAATTTTTGTGTGTTGGTACCAGTGTGTGTCTGGGTCTTGGACACTGATTTGTGCAGTGGGCTAGTGGTTTCTCTTGTGCCGGTGATCTTCGACACAAAGCAATAAGTGGTGGCTTAAGCATGAAATAGTTTGGCGTTGGAAGTCTTAAGTGGGAAGCTGAAGCGCATCATGGAGAAGCTGGCGTATGCTGCCGGAGTTGTTAATCCTTCACACCGAGGGCAGCGGTCGAGCTGACTTTGACGGAGGATCTGTCGAACGGACAATGGGAGGCATTTCTTGGCTTGCACTAAGAATCTCAAAGGGAAGGTAGCCTCGTCCTGAATGGTCCAAGGACTATTTAGAGGTGTGGGAGATACCTGAAAGGACTGGATCATTGAGTAAAGCATCTTAATAGGTTCTTGTCTAAGGGCCAGATGTAAGAAGCCGTTTGCGATTCGCAAACGCCAGTATTCGCAGAAATCTGGCGTTTGCGAATCGCAAACTGTGTTTTGGTATGTATGAGCAAAATCGCAAAAATAAGGGGGCGTGGCTTGACGGGCGATGATGGCGGTCGCAGCTTTGTAGAGCTCCCGCCGGCCCGACCTTAATTCGTTCACTTATCCTGGTCCCCGAGCCCGATACTGCTTCCCGGCGACTGGCGCGGAGCTGGTGGAGTCCCCCGCCTGCTCCGGAGTACCGATCCTGCACTCTTCTCTCTCCTGTGCCCGTAGGGAGGCGACGGCGCCCTGCGGCCTGGTGACCGGCTGGAGACCGGGGTCCTCGAGTTTCGGGACGCCCGGCGGTGGTCGCGGGCTCGCGGGTGGTGGCGGCTTCAGCTGCGCCGCTACTGGCTCCGTCCTACTGCTGCAGCTGCCCGCGGACCGCGGCGGCGCCCCTCATCCTTGTGCCTTGGGTGGACACCTCTCTCCCCTGCAATCGGGGGGAGGCAACGACGGAGTGTGGCCTGGTGACCGGCTGGAGACCGGGGTCCTCGAGTTTCGGGTCGCCCGGCGGAGGTCGCGGGCTCACGGGTGGTGACGGCTTCAGCTGCATTGCTCCTGGCTCCATCCTATTGCTGCGGCTGCCCGTGGACCGCGGCGGCGCCCCTCATCCTTGTGCCTTGGGCGGACACCTCTCTCCCCTGCAGTCCGGGGGAGGCACCAGCGAGGAGCGGCCTGGTGACCGGCTGGAGACCGGGGCTCCCGAGTTTAGTGACGCCCGGCGGCGGCTGTGGGCCTGCGGGTGGCGGTGGGGTCCGCTGCACCGCTCCTGACTCAGTACCCCTACTGCTACGATTGCCCTCAGACCACGGCAGCGCCTCCCCTTTCCTGCACCTTGGGCGGACATTTGTGGAGATAAACGCCGGGACGGCCTGTCCCGCCTGGGTGAGACCGGTCCTCGGGTTTCGCGGCCTCGGGCCTGGGCTGGCCTCTTGGGACTCTTCCACTGCAGTTCTCTCCAGGGGCCTGGGGCCTCCAACGCTAGTGGCAGTACCTGGGGGGTCCTGAGCCTTGTTGGAAGGAGTGCCGGCCCTGCCCGGCGTGCGGTCCCGGCGAGCCCGTGTTGGGCCATGACCAGAACCGGAGGTGGCGGCCCGCCTAAACATGGCCCTATCGATAAATTCACGGGGCCTAGTGGTGGCTCCGGGGCGGCCGGTGGCAGCGGTGGCCCTGGGCCGGACAATGCGGCGATCCTGGCGGCCATCACCCAATCCCGGGATGCGCTTGATGCCAAAATCGGAGCGGTGGGAGCGGATGTCGCGCTGTTGCGCCAGGACCTCCGGAATGCGGTGGGTCGGATCACCGAGGCCGAGTCCCGGATAACGGTGACCGAAACAGACATTGGCGCCCTGAAGAAGCGGTTGGCGGAAGTGGAGGGAGTCCAGAAGACGTTGGCGGCCCGCGTGGAGGATGCCGAGGGGCGCGCACGGAGGAACAACCTCCGCTTTATTGGCTTCCCGGAGAGGTGCGAGAAGGACGACATGGAGGGGTTCTTGACCCGGTGGCTGGAGAGTTGGCTCCCCGAAGGGGGTGCTGTCCACGTGCTTCGTTATCGAGAGGGCGCATAGGGCCCTAACCCAGCGGCCACCGGAGGGTGAGCGTCCCAGGTCAGTCATAGCCCGGCTGTTGAATTATCACGACCGCGATGTCATCCTGCGGGAGGCGAGGACCAAAGGCTCGCTTACCTTTGAAAATCGTACCATCATGATCTTTCCCGACTACACGAAGTTGGTGCAGAAGCAGAGACAATCCTTTGTGGCCGCCAAGGCCAAGTTGAGGGGCTTGAAGCTCCAATACTCTCTCCTATACCCAGCCCGTCTACGAGTGGTGCACCAGTCCAGGACGCATTTCTTTGATTCGCCTGAGGAGGTTTTCCGTTGGACCGACGAGACGGTGCAGCTCCGGCCGCATCCCCAGCCAGGTCTGAATCCGGGCGGGTCCCAGAGGTCATCGCCGGAGCGGACGAACCACCAGAACCGGAAGGGTCGACACCGGAGGTCCCGGTCTCGGAGGCGGGCGGCCTCTGCTAGTGCATCGCAGACGAGTGGTGCAAGGGACTCGGAACACTCTGATGCCGGCAGTTGAACACTGGTGGGACTGGGCCTTGTTGCTGAGTGCTGAGTTGCCCTTCATAGGCTGGTGAGACTGTTCTCTTTTGACTTCCCTATGCCAGTCTGTTCCCGGTTGCTGACTCCTATCGCTTTTAGCGGGAGCACAGTAGGGCTCGGGAGGCACCTTTTGTGGGCCTCTGACCCTCACGGTTGTGAGTGTGGTGGGGGGGGTGGTGTGTGTGTGTGTTGATTGGGGTGTTGGGATCCATTGGTATGGCGGGCCCTGGGTTCTCTGTTCTGGACCCGGGTCTTTCCATGCCGCGACAGATGCTTCAATGTTCTCTGAGGTATTGGGGTGGGGGGAGTGGGGCGTGGGGGGATGTTCTTTGGTTGCTAATGGTTGGGGGGGCCTGGGTCTGGGGGGGTTGCTGAGTATTGGGGTGGGTAGGGGGGGACCACACGTGCCTATGATCGTTGATTTTGTTGTTTTGTGGGGTGCGCCGGGGTGGTGTGGAGGGCCGGGTGCTGGTCCCTGTATTGATTATGGCTGATGACGTGACTATGTCTCCTCCTAAGGCCCTGCGTGTTGTGACATGGAATGTGAGAGGAATTTTGGATAAAATCAAGCGTGGGGCTGTGCTACGATGGGGGAAGAGGGAGATGGTAGATGTGCTGCTGCTTCAGGAGACCCACATGCTGGGTTCCAAGGCCCTTAGCCTCCAGAGGTTTGGATTTCAACAAGTGTACCATGCCGGTTTTACAAGGGGCTCGCGGGGGGTGGCTATCTTGGTGCACCGCAGGGTGGCTTATGTGCATGAGAGGCAATGGATAGACCCTCAGGGCCGCTTTGTTTTCATCAAGGGCCAGCTGGGTACCGAACAGGTGGTGTTTGGTAGCGTGTATGCCCCCCCCCCCCCTCTCCAATGGGCCCTGTCTGAGCGGCTGTTCGCGCTGTGGGATGAGATTCCGGAGGTGCTGACCATGGTGGGAGGTGACTGGAATGAGGTTATGGATGTGGGCCTGGATCGTCGGAGGCGGGCGCCTGCTGTGGTGGATCCCCCCCCCGCTGCTGCTCCCACCAGATTGAGTGCGACTGCGAGTGGCCTGGGATGGGTTGATGTGTGGCGCCACTTTCATCCTGCTGCGCGTGAATTCACATTTGTGTCGGCGGTGCATGGGTCCTTTTCAAGGCTGGACTATCTGTTTGTGCCGGGTGCCTGTCTGAGTCGAGTCAGGGATGCAGTGATACTCCCCAGGGGCCTGTCTGATCACTCCCCGGTCCTGGCAACCATGACCCTCCCTTCCAAACGACAGCCGTTTAGATGGCGGATGTCGTCCTGGCAGCTGCAACAGCCCGAGTACGTGCATCACCTGCGCGAGGCGATTGATCATTATTGGCGTGAGAATCTTGTGGGTGATGTGGATGCAATGGTGGTGTGGGAGGCGCTGAAACCCACGTTGCGGGGTATTGATATTGCTTGGTGCGTGGCTGCTAGGCGGAGGCATCGGGAAGCCATTGTGACCGCTGCCGCCCGTGTAGAGGAGCTGGAACGGCGTGGTAGTCTCGGGAGCGACGAAGACATGGTGCGGCGGCTCCTACAGGCCCAACAATCGTATGCCTCCGTCTTACACGATGAAGCCCGGCAGGCGTGGCTCGACACGCGCAGCAGGGTATACCAGTGGGGCGACAAGTCCTGCACTATGCTACACAGGTTGTGTCAGGCGACTTTCCAGCCTCTTGTGTTGCCGGGTCTTACGGCTGAGGACGGCTCAGTTATGACTGACCCAGCCCTATTGGCGGCTAGCTTTGCCCGCTATTACGAGACGCAGTACGCCCCTTGTGACCACTTGGAGGAGGGTGGGATCTCCGCTTATCTTGACGACCTGCTACCGCGGGCCGTTCCTGATGAGACCAGGACTGCCCTGGACGCCCCGCTCACGGCTGAGGAACTCGGGGAGGCCCTTGGTCAACTGAATGCCGGGAAGGCGCCCGGCCCGAGCGGCTACCCGTGCGAATTCTATAAAAAGTTTCACGTCCAGCTGGGGCCCCACTATCGGCGTGCCCTGGAGGCGGCGCGGGCTCAGGGGGAGATGCCGCCGGACTGGCGCCACGCCGAGATCGTGGTCTTCTTAAAACCGGGCAGGGAGCCGGACAGATACGACTCTTACCGGCCTATTTCCTTGTTAAACGTGGAGGCTAAGATCCTGGCTAAGGCCTTAGCGAACCGCCTGCTACCCCACATCACTGACCTGGTCCACCCCGACCAGGCTGGATTCATGCCAGGGAGGGCCACCCGACATAACATCCGACGGGCGCAAGCGGCAGTGGATGCTATGGGTGCTAGCGATGAGCAGGCGGCACTCTTCTTGGCGGATATGGACAGGGCCTTTGATTCTGTGAGTTGGGATTATCTGTTTGCCCTCCTGGCCCGCCTCAACCTGGGGCCGGTTTTCCTGTCGTATGTCCGTCTCCTCTACACTAACGTGACGGCCTCGGTCCGTGTGGCCGGAGCTACCTCTGGGCGTTTCCATATAGGACGTGGCACTCGGCAGGGCTGCCCTCTGTCCCCGTATCTGTTTGCCCTTGCCATGGAGCCCCTGGCGTCGCGGGTACGAGTGGATGCCCGATTGTGTGGCTTTGTCTGGAATGGGGACCTGGCGGACAGAATTGCGCTGTATGCGGATGACGTCCTCTTCTTTCTCACCGACCTGCAACGCTCGGGCCCCCGGGTCCTAGAGATTATGCGTGCGTTCGGCGAGGCATCGGGCCTCCATCTCAACCTTAACAAATCGACCCTGTGGGTGCTGGGCGGCGGAGTGGTTGCCGACCCCTGGGCTGCGGAGTTGCGAGTGGCGACGGGAGGCCTAAAGTACTTGGGCGTTTTCCTATCGGAGTCGCGGGTTGTGGCCTGGGCGCGTGGAGTCCTGCCGGTGTGGGAACGGGTACAGGCTGATGTCAAAACTTGGTCCAGGATGCCGCTCACTATCTTTGGTAGATCGGCCATCTTCAAGATGGTGGCGCTTCCGCGTCTACTGTACCAGCTCCAGAATTTCCCATACCCCATCGGCCTGGAGTGGTTCCGTCAGGTTAACTCGGTGTTGGGTCGCTTCCTGTGGGATGGGGGTGCGGCCAGAGTAGCACTGAAGACGTGTTTTCTGTCCACATACTGTGGCGGCCTGGCCACCTCGGACCTCCTCTCCTACTACCAGGCTTCCCAGCTACTTGTTCTTAATGAGTGGTGGTATGGCGATAGAAGCGATCCGGCCTACGCCCTGGAACGGTCACTCATGGGTGATCATACGCTCCACACCATCCTGTATTCGGCTCGCCTGCGTCGTGGGTTACCCTCGGTCACAAGGGTGGTCTTTGCCGTGTGGCGACAATCCTTGCGCCGCATGGGATGGTGGGGCAAGTTGACGGCTGAGACGCCGCTTTGGCATAATGGTCTGCTCCCAGAGCTGGCGGCTCTGGCCGGCTTTGAGGGTTGGGAGGCCATAGGGGTTACACAACTGGGCCAGGTCGTGTCTGGCACCACCCTCAAATCCTTCGAGGAGCTCCGCACGGAATTCCAGATGCCTCAGTCCCAATTCTTCCGCTACCTTCAGCTGCGCCATGCCCTCGCCCCGAGCATCGCCGGTCTCGACTCCTTGCCAGAGTTTAGCCCGGTCGAGGCTAAGGTGTTTATGGGAGACTCGGGGGACAGAAAGGTCTCCAAGATATACCAGACACTTGTTGTCCACTGCTCCTCCACCCTGCACTCTCTTCGGGAGGCGTGGGAGGTGGACGTGGGTCCCCTCGATGAAGACGATTGGAGGGAGGCGCTGGAGTCCCCACGTGGAACTGCCATTGCTATCCGGCTCCGGCTCATTCAATTCAAATACCTGCATCGGGCATACTATACACGTGAACGATTGTGGAAAGCTGGTTTGATTGCATCCCCGGAATGCTTGCGCTGTGGGTCGGTGCCTGGGTCCTTAATGCATACTGTGTGGACGTGTGGCCGGCTGACTGGGTTCTGGAGGGGTGTGTGGAGTTGCCTGGCTGAGGTGCTGGGCTGGGACCTTCCTCGTACCCACCGGTTGGGCCTACTGCACATCATGGAAGGGATTGGGGGTAACATATATAAGCGCCATTTGCTGCTATTGGGGCTGGTTGTGGCCAAGCGAGACCTGGCCCGGGCATGGAAAGCGGTGAGGGCCCCCCCCCTTTCTGCTTGGAAGGCGGGGCTAGATTACTTCATGGGTCTGGAGAGGCCGGTCTTTGAAGCGCGGGGCTGTCCTCACAAGCACTTCAAAATTTGGAAGCGTTGGGCTGACTATCGTGGTCTATCCCTGGACCCCCCAGCGGAGCGAGAGGAGGACATT
The DNA here is from genome assembly GCF_964261635.1 of Lissotriton helveticus. Lineage (NCBI taxonomy): Eukaryota > Metazoa > Chordata > Amphibia > Caudata > Salamandridae > Lissotriton > Lissotriton helveticus. Next base: position 1,705,743,205 of record NC_136057.1, on the reverse strand, counting down.
TGATCACAGTGACACTGTTGGCCCGAAGTAGCATTGCCCTGGTGGCGCTGCACCTACTTGCTTTTCTTTATTGTTTTCTATGCACGTGTGGTGGGGGGGGTTGGGGGGTGTCCGGGGTGGGGGGGGTGGAGTTGTGGGTTAGGGTGGGTCACTGGGGTGTTTCTATACTGAGCATATTTTATGAGTCTACTCTAGCATTTGCTGCCTATGTAATTGCTGTTTTGATACTGTCGTGGTGTTCTTCGGTTGTGGAGATGCCACATTCTCAATGCTCATTTGCTCAATAAAATTGGTTGTGAAAAAAAAAAAATCGCAAAATAAGGAATCGCAAAAATTGCGATTCCTTGTTTTGCTCAAGCATTTAAGGATCGCAATTTTGCGATTCCTTAAATGCTAAGCATCAAGCATTTTTTTTTGCGAATCCACATTAAGAAATCGCAAATTACCACCAACTTGTAGTTGGTGGTAATTTGCGATTTCTTTTACAAATGCACTTTTTTGCATTTGTAAAGGTGCCATGTGGCGTTCATACATGCCCTTAGGGCATTATGTGCGCCATATGCGCACACATGTAAATTTCAGGGGTGCAGCAGGATGTCCTTAAGACACCCTTGCACCCTTGAAATTATTCTCATTTTGCGATTAGCAAATTGTGAATCGCAAATTGAGAATAACTTTCCCTTTCCTTCCTATGGGCCTCCTGGCCCATAGAAATGAATGGGAAATTATTATTTAATTGAGATTAGCAATTTGCTAATCACAATTAAGGAATTTTAAGAAATTGCTAAAAAACAGCGAATTTCTACATACATCCCAAATTGCAATTCTCAAATAGCGATTTCTAAAAAAATCGCTATTTGGGAATCGCAAATGATCATCTGCCCCTAAGCTCCTCAACATTGTATTCCTTATGGAATTTTAAGCAGGGTTGGGTTCTTCCATAAGGATGGGGTGGATTTGTTTCCTTTATGCAACAAAGTTTTCATCACCGCCGTGGGATTGCTTGCATTGCAGTATTGTCTCCTTTTGAGGGCATCGAATGGCGGTAGGAGTTCATCGGCCAGTGGCAGAGTGGTCTCATGATTTGCACACAGGCAGGTGGGCGCCACTGTCATACCGTAAACACATTGCATACAGCATGGTTGGCTTCGTACTCTAGGTGTGGGCCTCAGAGGGTTCTTGGTGCCACGAGGCTTGGGTACTGATGCGACTGTGTAGGACATACATAATGTACTCCACTGGTGGCCCACAGGATGTAGGAAGATGGTGCATGTGCCAGGGGACAAAGATGGGGTCCAATTGTCCAAGATAATCTCTCGCAGGTTGGGGGCATTTCTAGTATGATGTAGGGGTTCGCTAATGAGCAGGACCCGCCCCTCAGTTTGGGGGCGATATTTTACATTAGGCACTGGTTTTGAGGTCTAACTACACCAAGATACCCTGGATTGGCGCCTCACAAACCTACTATCAAATGTTAAGTGGATTTTGATACGTAAATAAGTATTTGGGCAGAGTGTATAATGTTTAATAGAAATTTTAATAATTTTACTGTGGATACTGTGTATTAAATGCTAGGCAAAATGGTTTTCTCTTAACATATCTTTAGTTTTGCATCCACCGTTGGTTCTTGTTTTGGCACCATGGAAGCTCACTTGCCAAACGTCTCCACCCTCTAATTTTGCGCCTGGTGATCTTTTTCTACCCTTATTTATTCATTGCGTTTTATAAAGCCCAAACTAGACCCGAAGGTATAAGAGCGCTTTACAGATATCACAGCAGCATTTCCTGTCCTCGGACGCACTTTTGTATACTTCTTTAATGACTTCAAAGACTGACTTATTGGTACACACAGTCGTCCTCGGTGCTTGTTTTACCACAATAACAAACAACTGTGGTATTGACACTACAACAATATCTGTAAAAAAAAAATACAAGAAACACAAAGATCCCTGGAGATGTTAAATAGCTACAAAACCATATGTATGTTGCTTTGATTCTGGGCTGAAATCCTTCAATAATGGGGCTGTTTTGGAGCCCAGACTTTAGTTGAATTGTGCAGTGGATATTTTCCACATGGTTTTGTACACTGGAACTTCTTGTGCATCCAAATGTGCTGAAATAGAGGAAAATGCTGGGTATGAGTAATGCTTTCTGGACAGAGTCCATCCTATGACGGTGGACAGCACTCTTGTGTACCAGGGTCTCCCTGAATATTGCTTCTCCAGACATCTGCGAAGGGGGTGGCCATTCCTTTGCTGCCCCCCTCTCCCCGGCCATTCCTTTGCTGCCCCCCCCCCCCCCCGTCTGCTTACTGTAGGGTGTATCTCTGCTGTTCTCCCTCTGTGTCCTCTTGGGGTGTCTCGGAGCAGTGCTATGTGCTGAGTGTGTAGAAATAGCACAAAGGTAGGGGGGAGTGAATGGAAAACATTACAAGTACTTTGTCATCTTCTGCCAGAATCAGCACGGAAAGTACATGCTCCAAGGCTCTTACTCGCACCCTCCATCTCAGTACTGCTGCGTTTAGTGAGATATATCCTTGTGGCACACCATTACAAAAGTGCAATGTGCATGTATATTAAGTGTAGGTAGGCACCTCCTGTCACCATCATGCCATGTCTTATACATTAGTTTTGATCACACCTTCCTTCTGCAGTGATTCAGACATAAAGTCCATTTAACCCACCAAGTGGGACTAGTTTTTCCCCCCTTTCAGTGATTAGACTGAATAGACCAGTCACCCACAGTGTCTGGGCACTGCACCACAAACTGGAGCCGAAGCAGTTGTTGGGCTCCAGTGAGCCATTATCACTTAAGGAAGCTGTCAGTAGGCATGATCTCCACTCACATGCACTCCAGGGGCACACAATCTTTAAAATCTCTGACACCATGCCCATTAACCTTGATAAAATGCTGTCAAGTTGCGCGTTGTGCCAGGACTTTCCATCAAATGTTGCCAAAAGCCACAACACACCATTAACTTTGGTCAGTTGCTTTGGAGGTATGCAACGAGGCCATATCTTTTTATCCAATGCTGTTGAGGTGCACCATGCGCCAGTATCTTTCACTTCGAGGAGTACATATTGGGCATTACCTTCGATAGATTGCTTTAGAGGTGCATATTGTAGAGAGAAGGTCAGCGGCAGCAAAGAATCATCTAGAGAAGGCCTCAAGCCTGGACCCTAAACGTTTCGGGATTGGCTTCAATATACTCTTTATGTTGGCTTACTTTTTCTGAGCTTTGGTGCTTCGAAAAAGTTTGTGGGGACTAGCATATATATATATATATATATATATATATATATATATATATATATATATATATATATATATCAAAACAAGTACTCCGACCACTTCCACCAAAGCCTCGGCGGCGAACCTCTTATTTGCAGGCAAGATTTTCTTTATTCAACAGTGCATATCCACAACAGCAATCGACAGATGACGCGTTTCGGGCTCGAGAGCCCTTGATTGATATATATATATATATAATTTCGGAACATTAATCTGGCACCGTTTTAAGCTCCGCACTGAGGGTGTTTTCTGAAAGTGGCCCTTGCTGCGCCCAGCCATATTCCTGGCTGCCCATGTGCCCTCGCCAGCCTCTGAAAGCCGTGATGAAAGCCGCCCTTGTTTGCTTGGGGTGGGTGAGGACCCCGCTTTGCCCCCTCCTGACCCGCGTTGTGAATGCCACTCTTGTGCGTGGCGACCCCTCTGCGTGCCGTCACCCCCGCAGACAATGGCCGCCACACAGCCGGTGTCATGGCGCGCAGGAGGCGCGCGGGGAGAATGCCTAACAAGCCACAGTGCCGTCACGTGTCGGGAGGGGGCAGGGCCGGGGAATCCGTCACACGTCTGTCTGAGGTCTCTGCAGGGACGGTGGGACTAGGGGACGTGTCCTGCTTCTCTCCGTAGGGGCGGGAGGGCTGGGGCAGACGGCCACATTCCCGTAGGCCCTCTGTGCAGGCCCGGTAGCTGTGGGGAGCAGTGAGGCACGTCAGGATGTCCTCTGCGATGCCACTGCGGGTGTGGGCACTCAGTCTCCTCCACAGACTGCAGTCAGTAGAAAGCCGGACATGGGGCCTGGGCAGAGCAAGTCCCACACCAGGCCTGGACAGACATCTTGTGTCCGGCTGGCCCAGACCGTGCCAGTCATATTCGGCCTAGTGCTTCGAACCGACAGTGACTTGGATAGCGCCGTTCACAGGTCACAATATGGCGCTCGTGGAATGCCACTACAGCTTGGGTAGAGCTATCCCCCATGCCGGGCCATAGCTTCTCGAGTAGCAGGGGGGCTGGGTTAAAGCGAGTCACACCTCAGGCCTGTGCGTCTGACATGCCACTTTGACACAGCGCGTCACATGTCGAGCATACACTTCTGAAACAGGCAGTTGTCACAAGCAGGCATGAACTGCTTAAAGGCCAGCAGATGCCAGGGCACACCTTGGAAGGCCTGGATACAGCAGGCTACGTGACTCTCCGCTGCTTCTGAAGGGCACTGCGGCTTGGACATAGTAACCCGCAATCTGACTGGTGCGTTAGAAATCCGGATAGTAATGGGGCAGAGGAGCATTGAGCCCGACTCTGATCTCAATGGCCTGAAGGGATGAGACGGAGTCAGTCACATGTCAGGCAAGAACCATAGATAAACCCTAATCATTTATAGATGTCGCCCCTGAGGCTAATCCCACTTTCTTTAACAGGCCTAAAAAAAAAAAACTAAAAAAAAAAACGTGACTAGATATCTTATTTTTAAAGTGGTTAATCATTTTGTTTAAATAAACCCCAGGAAACGCAAGAATGCAGAGTCGCATTTAGCAACAAACGTTTTTTATATTAAGTTAATACAGAAGGTTTTGTTGAGCCAGGCAGCGCCGTAATCTCATTTTTACAAGCGAGTGGCAAGCAGCTAAATCTGCAGATCTGAGGTGGGAGTAATATTATACAGCGCGCAGAAGGGCTGCCCCCGTCCCACCATCTGCTCGTGGGCAAGAGTGAGCCTCTGCCGGTATCAAATGCACAAATAATACCATTTACACAGGGTGGTGCGACTGAGGTGCACTGACATCTGTGCTTGGGTCCTAGCGCCTCGATAATACGAAGCATTAAACGCACGACTGATGGGGTTTGACAGAGCTGTGTGGGTCCGATCACTTAAGTAATGTAGAGCGGTGCAGACAAGAGTGGGGTGCATTAACAGAGCTGTCTTCGGGTCCTGTCACTTACAGAAGGGCTGCTACAGGTCACGATTAAGGAGCATTGGCAAAGCAACTTGCGGATCCCAGTACTGGAATGGCAGAGGCATTGCAGGTCAGGATTGGGTGCCTCAGCAGAGCTGTGTGTCGGTCCCAGTACTGGAGCAGCAGTGGCGCTTGGGCTGGTCTGAGAGGCACTAGAGCTGTTTGGGACACATTACTTCGACAGCAAAGGGTGGTGCAGGCAGATAGAGGCGCAAAGACTCAACAGCGTGCAGGTCCTACCTTTTTGACAATCCAGGGGGTCATATGTCAGGACTGAGGTGCACTTGCAGAGCTGTGTGTGAGCCCCAGTACTGGAACATCAGGGAGCTCAGTGGGCCCGGACTCTAGTGCGTTGTCAGAGCTCCGGGCTCGCACAGTACAGGAGTGAGTGCTGTGCTGGCCAGCACGGCAGGCGCAGCGGGGGGGGCTGCATGCGAGTACCGGTACTGGGCCAGCATCCAGTGCCACAGGGAACACGGAGGTGCATCAGAAGAGCTGTATGCAGGGCCCACTGCCGGGGCAGCAGAGGGCGCTGCTGATCAGGGATGCAGTGCTTTGGCAGGGCAGTGTGTGGGTGTCAGTACTGGACAAGCGGGGTGCTGGACAACATCACCGTCCCGCAACACTACCCAACATTTCTGAAAATCCACAAAACTGGCTTACATCCAAACTACACAATTTACAGAAAGCTACCTAACCAGCATCACATTCATCAATTATAATGTGCGCGGTGTTATCGCGAGAGCTCCGAGGGACGCCCTCCAACCGCCCTAGAAGGCGGAAAAGCAAACATGCACTACATAGTGCAGCAACAGACTCTGGAGCAGGCTCTTCTGATTGGCTCTTGCCAGCTCCTCTGGGACTTCTGGAAAGATCTGGCCCGAGGCCCTGGCTATTTATGCGGCCCTGGTATTTTCCCCAGCGCTTTTAATATCTGCAGATGCCTTCGAAAGAATGAAAACATACAACGGTCGTTCCCACCCTCCCCAAGTGAGGAGGCCAAGGTAGAGGTAGGTAAACTAGGATAGGTAGTTAAGGGAACCTGCCTAATTAAGCAAGAACAAAGCACAAGTCCTGCACCTTGTGTACCACCACAGCACTCTGGAGTGTGAGCTCCCTAGGAATCTTTGTGTCTCCTCTCAGATCAACAAGGATAACTGGAGCCCTCTTACGCCTGCATAGGCATTTTCATAATGCACTACCTGTGGTGTAAAATATCCACTCACTTCATAATCCAAGGAGACTGTGGTTTATGGTACTACTTCTGAACGCCTTACTTCTTCCTTGCTTTACCAACTTTTGAACTCCTCCTTCACTGTTTTACGTCCTCTTAGCCCTTGTTTTTTGCGCTGGGGGACTCCAGAGGAAGCCCAAGGTCACAATGAAGTGGTGTCAGAAGTGGGATGCACGAGTGAGCAACACTGAACTTGAACAAGCTTCGGGCGCTACAAAGGACAACAAAGGAGGCCTAAAAAAAGGAAAATATGGGCAGATGGTACACCCCCTTAGGGAGTCGGAGGACTCAGGGAGACCGGCCCCTTCTCAGTAGCTCGGAGACAATGGCCCTCTCGGGCGCACGACCTTGGTATCTCAGCGTGCAGCTTGCACAGGCGTGATATTATGCTGTTGGGTGATGGATACAGGAGGTACCCTGAAGAGGTGGGTAAGGAAAGAAAGGATGGCGGCTGTACCACTCATCAGTGAGAAGCAGGTTTTTTTTTTTTATACCTAAGATATCCTTGACTGCCCGGGTGCAGGGGCAGCACTAGTTGTATTGCAGCAGCATTTAATATCATTTCTAAATGCCTCTTGCAAGGCCTAAAGGGAGTTGAGGGTTGCATTGTTTATGTATTGCCGCATACACCCACGAGGACGTGAAGTGCTCCACTTTGCTTCCGGTTCCTGGTCGTCCATCAAAGAGCATGGTTGAAATGGAGTTTAGTCTATATGTAACATGCTGTGGAGGTAGGCTAGAGTTACTGTTGTTTTGGAACATACCGGGTCGCACTACAGAAAGGGGTGACGCATGCCTCCCAGGAGGCACCTCATGAGGTTGTGGAGCCCCAGTGAGTGCACCAGGAGTGGCACGTCCCTAGAGTGCCAGTGGACGGAGCATCCTGTCCCTCCTCCGGCAGACCACCGACCTTCAGAGAAAGACTCTCGAGGTGTACTGGTTCTACCTCAATCGGCAGTCCAGGCAAGGTACATAGTAGCCCTCTGAGAATCACAAGGGTAGACAAGTACAGGCTCTTACAGCTGGCTTAATGGCCCAGTATTTAGATGAGTCAGAGATGCTACTGTTGAGGCAAGCTAGAGCAGAAACCGAGGTAGCCACATTTGTGGCGAGTACTACTTTTAACAAGCATTTGCAATGCAATAGGTCTCCTATTTACGAAACTCTAGCAATTGCGATACCTATTGCAAATGCTTGTTTGCAAAAGCGCCCATTCAGCGCTTTCACTTGAATGTCGGTCTGCGGCACCCCTTTCCTTAGACGAGCCATGTCTGAAAAAAGGGGCAACTGTATTAAAGTAAAAGTGCGGCATGGGGCAGTTTAAAAAAAAGAAGTTAATAAATACTCAAAAAAAATATATATGTATGCAGCTGCGTTCGCCGCCACAAATAAACCAAGGACATGGCTGCCACTGGATGAGCGTGCCTTACTATGAGAAAATAAATAAAATTAAAGCAATGGGAGAGAGCGTGTGTCAGGCAGGAAAAAAAAACATTTAAGCAAATAGAGCTCAGAGGCTGTAATTAAAGGCCACAGGGTAACGACACATGTAACAGGAGGTGTCCTGATGGGAGGTTACAAAATGAGACAAGGCGGTACTAAGGAGGAACTACTAAGCCTTTTGACCAATGAAAAGCCACAGTTTCCAAAGGACAATGACACAAACCAATGAAAAATATGGGCGGAGCTTCAAGTCCATACCTGAATACAGCATGCCGCGCAGAGCAGCGTATGCACTGCCCAGACTCGACCTAAAAAGTATGGCTGGATCTGGTTGGTACCTGCATACATCTAAGTGCCCAAGGTGGACAGTCACAGTGTATTATCTCACAAAGTGCCTAGAGGCTCCCACTGTACTTCATTACAGGCTGCAGGTTAGCCTAAGCTATGTTGGATCCGTGAACCAGGAGAAGTTTCAGGCAGATGTGGCCTCAGACAAAGGCTCTCAGTTTTAGACACCTTCTGCTCAGTTGTTTTTCGGAGCGTGGGCTAGTCGGTCTGTCCAGGTTCCAACTGTAGCGATTCAATTCTACATTGAAGAGCTATGGGGAAGCAATGGAAGCGGTATCATCCCACCTACAATTCTTCTCGTAAGAAGTGCCCCCAGAGACGTGCGTATGATTCACAGCATTCTTTCTGGGTTTGATCAGGGGGAGTATGGAGTGTGAGTACCCCAGCCAGCACATCGCCCCTTTGGTCCCTACATCTTGAGCTTTAGGTAGAGGATGGTTGTGTGTGTATGTCTGCCCATGGCTCCTCTTTGATAACGGATGACCCAGAACTCATAGGATTGGAATGCCAAGGCCTTTCACCTGCAGCAGGAGGTGCAGCTTTTCATATCAGGCTGAAGTAGCAAGATACAAACGCGAAGAAACCAACACGCCAAATAAAACATCTGCAGAAACAACGGGACAAGCCCAATCAACATTAGAAACAATAACAAACTCTTGAAACCACCCAAGTATGCTACTACATGGGTGCCGTCTTGGGTTTGGATGCAGTATCTAAACCTTGCTCTTTTAAGTCTTCGTGCTCCCCACCCACTCTGCAAACGCCCACTCTGTCTCTCATTCTCTGGACCAGGAAGTGGTGTCGGAGCCAGTGACATACACTCAACCCCCCTGTACTCTTTACTGCTACACGTTCACCCGATGCCATTTGGCTTTAAGGCGGCCCTTCCCGTGGCCTGGTGCGGATGGACGCATACCGCGTGACGCACGATGGGAACGCCGCGGTTCACCTCCCAGGCCGACCTCAATGGCAGGTGCTTGTTGCCCGGCAGCAACGCAGCCTCTCCTACAGGACAGCCTCCCCAGGACCATGGGGCGGCGGGGCTCTGCCACGGTACTCAGCATGCCCGTGCTGGGCGGTGCGAAGACCAGGCGCGAGGCGGGGCCATGCCAGCTTGATCCCACCCGTCATGTGACCCAGCCCTTCCAGCAGGTGCCCTCGCCACACCACTTCTGGCTGCCAAAGTTCATGGGAGATGGCAAGCTCTATGGGCCAATGTGCTGGGTGGTCCCTCATAGGCATGGAGGTCATTATACAAAGATCTGTTTTTTCAGTTGACCTCCTGGCAGGAGAGCGCCCCCTCCCCCCCCCCCAAATGGGAGTATATACGGCTGGCATTAGTACTCAGATTTGCACAGAACATAGAAAATACGCTGGAGTCTAAGGCAGAGGGGGTTGGCAGGCAAAAAACCCTTTCTTTTTTTACCCAAGTCAAAAATTGGTATTAATACTGTGGTCCAACAATTTATAATCCCTTAGGCCAATCACGGGGTTACAGAGCATTTGGTGGCTCAGTGAGCTGAAAACTAGAAGGTGACATTTATTGTGCTCTGAAGAGTACTAGTTCAAATTAAGGCGAGTCGACGTTCCACCCTACCGAGGTCAGTACATTGGGAGTGTTAGGTGCTTAGAAACAAAAGAAGAGTTTTTTTGAAGCGCTGTTGTGGAGATTGAAATGAGGAGAAAGAGCAACTCGCAACTCCAACAGCTGTATAAAAACGTTATTATTGGTGGTGTTATAATCTAGAATTACTCTTCGCCTGCTTCGTCCGGCGTCCGTGGTAACCAGTAGAATGCATTGTTCAAAATTAAACCACCCGCGTGGGCCATCTGGCCTCCGATTGGTCTATTTGAATCACAGCCTTCAAAGCCAAAGTCCTATTTTAAATTATGCATTCTCATTTGTTCTGCTCCAATTAACGAAGACGCTGGGATATTCTTGTGTTTACACATGAATCCAACACGAGAATCTGGATCCTGGCTAGGGATGGGAGCAAGCAAAAGGCTGTGTGGAGAGAGTCTAGGAAGGGAGAGCGCGTTACAGCAGAAGGAAGGCCCCGACCGTGGCAGTGGTACTCGGCTTCTGGTGACCGAGGACTGAAGCGGGGGCTGGGCCTCGGCAGTTGGTACCCCCAGGCGTTAGCCACACAGCAGACATTCTGAGCCCCCCTCCCTGCCATGGCAGATGCTATGGGGCCGTTGCAGCACATGGGTTATTACAGCACGCGCAGCCACCGTTCTAACATCTTTCCTACATAGAAAGGGTACATACATCACAGGCAGCGGGAGTGAGCAGCCCTCACACACACAGAGGCGCAGCACGGGCACCAGCAGTGAGCAGCCCTCACACAGAGGTGCAGCACAGGCACCGGAAGTGAGCAGCCCTCACACACAATGACACAGAGGTGAGGCACAGGCACCGGAAGTTAGCAGCCCTCACACACAGAGAGGCGCAGCACAGGCACCAGCAGTGAGCAGCCCTCACACACACAGAGGTGCAGCACAGGCACCAGCAGTGAGCAGCCCTCGCACAGCGGTGCAGCACAGGCACCGGAAGTGAGCAGCCCTCACACAGAGGTACAGCACAGGCACCGGAAGTGAGCAGCCCTCACACACACAGAGGTGCAGCACAGGCACCAGCAGTGAGCAGCCCTCGCACAGAGGCGCAGCACAGACAGCAGCAGTGTGAGCGCACATTTCTCACACTGAAGAGTCAGAGTAAAGATAGTGGCGTAGCACAGGCTTCCCTCACCCACAGAGCTGAGCAGATAACATACAAGCAAAGCCATGTAAGCTTCCCCTCCCCCACAAACAGGCGCAGCAGCATTGGTGTGAGAACCCCTCACAGCGAAAAGATGTACAGACGGCGCAGCAGCAGTGCAAACCACTCGCATATATAGTCCGCAACAATGCACGCTTCTCGTGCACGGACCAGTCCAGCACAGACAGCGGCAGAACAAGCGTCCCTCATACACAGTATTATTACATTCAGGTATGGTAACAGCCTGACATATGCTTCGTTACAAATCTTGCTTTGCACTGCTTTTGCGATGTTTCCAAACGAGACGATGAAAGGTTTATAAACCTAAAACGAGAAAAGGAATTAAAAAACCTCCATCCAATGTATTTAAAACAAGCTCTGGCAAAAACAATGGGTCTGGCATTGGCTGCTGGACATTTTGGATTTGCCAGTGCTTATTTGTGTGGATGGCTTGTTTCTGAAGGCCCGCATTGTATGAATATAAGCATTGTCTAAAAAGGCAAAGTATATTTATGTAAATGCACACATTGCTTCACTGGTACTTCACTGTAAAGGAAACTACTGCACAGACATACACAATGTGCCGGTACAGAAGGCCATCCCTCCCAGTCAGGTAAGCCATTGGCTGAAGTGGGCTGACCCCGTGCCCCATACTGCAGTGGACACAAACAAAGGGGTTAACTGAAAGCCTATACACACACATATATATCTATCTATCTATATATACATAAATATACGCATACATATACATACAAATAAGCATACATATATATATACACACACATATATCAATCAAATGATCTCTGCTCCTCACATCAGACCTAATAAAAATACGTTTTAGAATTAACCGTGCCATAACAATACAAAGCAAATTAGTAAAGGGTCAAAATAATGCCAAACTTTAAACTGCAAAGTCTACAGGCTCTTTGTAGTACAGGAAGCTGGGACAGTGCACCAGCTGCAGCAGGGGTGTCCAACACAGGGCCAGGATGGCCAGATACATGGATGATTTTCAGGAAATTCACACTGGGTAAATGTAATTATATTAACTGCAAATGGAAACCACTGAGCTAGTCAGGGATGTGGCCCATTTAGACTTACTAGGACAGCCCCCCTACTCTACAATAAATGAAGGCAGGTGATGAAATCTGAACATCCTGTACATCGCTCTCACTCCTGTCCTGGAACAGGCTGAGTGTTGTAGAGCTTACATTTAGCCTCCATCTTAGCTATTTTTTTTAACATGGCACATTTTTGTAGTGGTGGTTTGCACATGTTTTTCCCTAATAGGAAGAATGGCCATGCGCAGAGTTATTCCTGGTAGATATAGTCGCCATGTAGTCTGCACAATTAGTTCCAGGCACACATATTAGAACATGATGCCCTTGTTATATTTTTGTACTCGTAGGAGACAACTCGTTCTTTGCAGACTAACTAAAGACACCGTCTGCACCTCCGGCACAGTACGATAAGGATGGTGTTTTATTATTTAAATAGCGTCCATTGTGAATTTGGTGATATGCACTTCCCACCGAGGTTATCATGGAAACTACAGTGACTGAGATGCAGCACTGCAGGCCCCAACCATCATCCTGAGAAGGAAGATAGCCGTGCAAAAGAAGTGTGCAGGGCTGCACACTACGACAGGTGCATTAGTTAATGAAAGAGCTTTTATATAGCACAACGTTTACTCCAGGGAGTATCTTGGCGCTGTATGCGGAGGGGGAGGGCACCTACCAGGAGAAAGGAGCTGGCACAGTCTCAGATGGTAGCAATTCAGAGGAAGGAATGAATGAAAGAGCTTTTATACACTAATGCACTGAGCCAGGCTTCCTGACACATTATACCAAGGTATTGGGTTAGATCATTCCAACAGGTCTGGCAGAAGGGTACTCCCGATATGTTCTCACTAGTGTAGCGATATTCGTGTTAGAAAAGAGTAACATTAGGAACAATTAACACAATTGAATTGTTTGCGTTTTTCACCATTCTAATAATGCTTATAATAATGATTTTCTCTGCTAAATAATTCCAGCTCATGTTTTATTTACAAGAATTAAATCTTTTCAATAAATATTTGAATATGTATTCTCATATTTTTTCATTGTGGCACTTTTGGCATGCAATGCAAAAGTGACTAACAAAAGGGTTAGATCTGTTTCCACAAATTCCCTGGGAATCAGAGTGGTCATGTTCAAGGTTGCCAACAACATCTATAGCTCTGAAAGGTTAAGAGTTAGCATGCGGAGACTGCCGCTCCGCCCGCTGCCAAGCCGACTGACAGCACACATGACTGGCTCAGCTGCATCCTTCTCAACATGGGCTCCCTCCACAGACACGTCACAGAAACCTGGGAACTTCTTGACTCTGTCTCCCCTAACATCGCCTTCCTCAAGAAAACCTGGACATACCACGACTTGGGACGGGATATCGCCATTCCCAACAACTACAAGATCACCCGCAAAGATCGCACCGACCGACCCGGAGAAGTCATTGCCATCGTCCACAAGAACTCCCTCTGCCTGACCACCCACTCGGACGACCCTACAGTAACAATAAAACACCTCCACTTCCAGACCAACTGCAACTCCACCCTCTGTGGGACCTTCTTCTACAGATCTCTTGGCCCATCGCACCCCAGGATCTCGCATCCACCGATTACATCCTACTTAGAGACCTCAACTTCTATCTGGACAAACCCAATGACCAGAACACTGCATCCCTTCTGAAGAACCTCACCAACATCGGTTTCAAGCAGCTAGTCACCTCTCTGACCCACGCAGCAGGACCTGCGCTCAACCCTGTGTACTCCGCAAGTAAAAACTTCACTTACAGCCACACCTCCGACCTCCTCTGGAACGTCCACCACTGCGTTCACTTCACCTTCACCAAACCCACCGTACACCAATGCACCCACCCTCCTGCTGCAAGCGGAACAAGGTCACCAAAGAACATCTCACCGCCTCCCTCAGCACACCACACCACGCCATCCATAGACGCCATTACCTCAGCATGCAACCTCCACCAATGGATCTTCAATTGCTCCGATGCGCTGGGACCACTAAAGATGTCAATCAGCAAGCAACACTCGAAGAAGGCCAGCTGGTTCACTCCCGCCCTCCACGAGTCCCGACACACCTGTATACGGCTCGAAAATGGGACCACAAAACCCTGGACACCCATGCAGCCTTCAAAGCCACCGTCTCCGCACACCACACCATCCTCAAAACAGGAAAAAAAAAACTGCGCTTCAAGTCAGAATCAAAGCCAACCCACACAACAGGAAACAACTCTTCTCAATCATCAAGGAGTTTGCAAAAGCCCACAGCAAGACCACAGAAGTCTCAATCTCCCAAGACATCTGCAACAAACTCGGCACCTACTTCAAGCACATCTATTACAACTTCGACAACCAAGACCCACCCATCACTCCGCCACCACCTCACAAGATGACAACAATGCCCCATAACAAATCCAGCTCATCTGGAGCCCACTCACCATAGACGGCACCCTCAAGACTATGAAGAGCATTAAATTTGAATGCCCCCTCGGACCCCTGCCCGCCTCACATCTTCCACAAAGCTGCCACCACCATAGCCTCCGAACAATGCCACACCAACTGATCCATTGAGACTACCACCTTCCCCGATGACTGGAAACACGCTGAGATCAACCCCCTGCTGAAGAAACCATCAGCCTGCCTGACAGACCTCAAGAACCTCAGACCCATCTCCCTGCTCCACTTCCCAGCCAAGGTCATCGAGAGGGCCATCAATGCCCAACTCTCGAAGTTTATCAAAGCCAACCATGTCCTGGACTCCTCTCAATCTGGCTTCTGAAGCAACTACAGAACCGAGACTGCCCTCCTCTCCACCACCGACTACATCCGCTCCCTCCTTGACCAGAGAGGAAGAGCAGCCCTTATACTCCTCACCCTCTGGGCCGCCTTCAACACCATCTCTCACCGCATCCTAATCACAAGATTCCACAACGCCTGCATACACAGCAAAGCCCTGGACTGGATCCGTTCCTTCCTCACTGGTAGAACACAGCGAGTTGGACTTCTCATTCCTCTTGGAGCCCACAGAGATCAGCTGCAGAGTGCCTCAGGGCTCCTACTTGAGCCCCATGCTTTTCAACATCTATATGTCCCTGCTTAGAGCCATTGTCAGGAGCCACAGACTCAATATAGTTTCCTACGCCAATGACACCCAGCTGATTCTCTCTCTCGCCAACGAACCCACCATCGCCAGAAGCAACTTTCACAATGGGATGAAGCCCGTGGGCACCTTAATGAGAGACAGCTGCCTCAAGTTCAACTTGGACAATACCGAAGTCCTCATCCTGGGGCCCAAGACCTCTGCTTGGGAAGATTACTGACTACTGGTAGCCCGCTGACCTAGGACCCACCCACTGACCACACACAAATCCTTGGCATCATAATGGACTCTTCCCTCACCATGAACCACCCGATCAACGCCGTCACCAAATCATGCTTCACACTCTTCGCCTGCTTTGGAAGTCCTTCAGATGGATCCCCACTGAGGCCAGGAAGATGGTCACCCACGTACTCATCAGCAGCAGACTAGACTACGGCAACGCAGTCTACACAGGCGCCACCCAGAAACTCCTCAGGAAACTTCATAACGTGCAGAACGTCACAGCCAGACTGGTTCTCAACATCCCTCGCTACAGCAAGATCTCCTAACACCTACGAGAAATTCACTGGCTCCCAGTCAACAAAAGTCACCTTCAAGCTCCTCACACACGCCTACAAAGCCCTCCACAACACTGGACCAGCATATCTGAACCACCGCCTCTCATTCCACGTACCCACCAGACACCTTTGCTCCACTCAACTGGCCCTCACCACCGTCCCTCGGATCTGCAAGACCAGAGCCGAAGGAAGGTCCTTCTTCTACCTCGCTGCCAAATCCTGTAACGCCATGCTTCTCCACCTCAGGCTCTCCCCATCTCTGACACAA
Source organism: Lissotriton helveticus (assembly GCF_964261635.1). Classification (NCBI taxonomy): domain Eukaryota; kingdom Metazoa; phylum Chordata; class Amphibia; order Caudata; family Salamandridae; genus Lissotriton; species Lissotriton helveticus. The sequence goes on along the minus strand of NC_136057.1, from coordinate 1,705,727,197 downwards.
TTCAGGAAGGATCTCAAGACCTGGCTGTTTGAATGAACCACAGCGCTCAGTCGGACCTGCAAACTCCCTCCCCCAAACCCAGCGCCTCGAGACCCTCACCGGTGAGTAGCCAAGTACGGATTAATTGATTGATTAGTACTGTGAGCTAGCCCAAACCAACTTTTACTGATGATATTAGTAGACTCAGTCTCTATATTGTGAAGTTTTGTTGACATAATACACATTCCTACTAAATTCGTAGGAACCCTATAACAATTGGATTATGACCACCCTGCTAAGCAACTTTCAGGAGTTGAAAAATAGCTCACTGCTTACGCATGAGGACTGCGAATCATATGGGCCTTGAGAAAGAACCTTCTGGTACGAAACATGTTGTGCACACTTTACATAGTTTTTATCAAAGCAATTTTTTAAACAATAAAATAAAAGGGAACATTTCAAGAAAAAACAAATGGAAAACAATTTGTTTTGGAAAAACAAGTCCCTGTGATTCAAGGTGTAACTAATTGGTCTCTATACAGGGTTATATACTTGGGTGGTGCATTTCCCTGTTGCCTCAATGCACATATTAAATACATCACTATAGCTTTGCCTGGCACTGCTCTTGTTGAGTCCATGCCTGTTGCCAATGGCATTTCTCTATGTTTTATTGTTTACTCCGGCATTAACCCCTTCCATGCTGATGACGGCCCCCAGCCGTCATGCATCACGGTGCTCGTGTGCGGATGACGGTTGGGGGCCGTCATGAACCCACCCACTCTCTAAATCGCCTGCACAGGCGCAGAATCTCGGCCGCGCCCAAGGGGTTAAATAAGCCTTTGCCATCCCCCTTTCATTGATAATATAGGGGTGTCCAACATCTATCCTGTTTCATGCCCAATGTTCAGGGTAAGTATGAACAATCTATAAATGGGTTCCATAACATTCCATTGCTGGTAAATGTATCTCACGTATATATCTTGAAATGTGAAAGGCATTCAGATAATATTTATCCAATATCTGTGAGATAGGTCTGATTAAAAAAAAGATGTTCCCCTACCGGTAGCTTCATGGTAAATTTACATAATGCCCTTCTGTAGGGTGCGCTGGGATGCCCATCTTCAAATCACTAATATAACGTTCACATTTGTTTTCAACGTGTTGGCGTATCAAAATCCTGCCTGTCTCTAGAACAGGTACGGCACAGGCAAGCAGAAGTGCAAGCTTCAGTCATACAGAGAACAGCTGTAGCATAACCAGCAGCAGTACAAGCTCCCATGACTTACAGAACAACATTCCAATACATACAGGACTGCAGAAGCACAGCCAGGAGCAATGGAAGCTTCTCTCTCACAGAGACCAGCTGTAGCATAACCAGCGACAGTACAAGCTTCTCTCGCACACAGAACAGCTAAAGCACAGCCAGCAGTAGTGCAAGCTTCAATCACATACAGAACAGTTAAAGCACAGCCAGCAGCAGTGCAAGCTTCAATCACATACAGAACAGCTAAAGCACAGCCAGCAGCAGTGCAAGCTTCAATCACATACAGAACAGTTAAAGCACAGCCAGCAGCAGTGCAAGCTTCAATCACATACAGAACAGCTAAAGCACAGCCAGCAGCAGTGCAAGCTTCAATCACATACAGAACAGTTAAAGCACAGCCAGCAGCAGTGCAAGCTTCAATCACATACAGAACAGCTAAAGCACAGCCAGCAGCAGTGCAAGCTTCAATCACATACAGAACAGTTAAAGCACAGCCAGCAGCAGTGCAAGCTTCAATCACATACAGAACAGCTAAAGCACAGCCAGCAGCAGTGCAAGCTTCAATCACATACAGAACAGTTAAAGCACAGCCAGCAGCAGTGCAAGCTTCAATCACATACAGAACAGCTAAAGCACAGCCAGTAGCAGTGCAAGCTTCAATCACATACAGAACAGTTAAAGCACAGCCAGCAGCAGTGCAAGCCTCAATCACATACAGAACAGCTAAAGCACAGCCAGCAGCAGTGCAAGCCTCAATCACATACAGAACAGCTAAAGCACAGCCAGCAGCAGTGCAAGCTTCAATCACATACAGAACAGCTAAAGCACAGCCAGCAGCACAACCTTCTATCACACACAGAACTACAGACCACAGCCAGCAGCAGTGAAAGCTTTTCCCACACATAGAACAGCTAAAGCACATCCAGCAGCAGTGCACGCTTCTGTCACACATAGAACAGCTAAAGCACAGCCAGCAGCAGTGCAAGCTTCAGTCATACAGAGAACAGCTGTAGCATAACCAGCAGCAGTACAAGCTTCTCTCACACACAGAACAGCTAAGGAACAGCAAGCAGCAGTGCAAGCTTCGATCACATACAGAACCGCTAAAGCACAGCCAGCAGAACAACCTTCTATCACACACAGAACTACAGACCACAGCCAGCAGCAGTGAAAGCTTTTCTCACACATAGAACAGCCAGGAGCAGTGGAAGCTTCAATCACATAAACAGCATTTGTAGCATAGACCGCAGCAGTAAAGATTCCCATCACATACAGAACTGCAGAAGCACAGCCAGGAATAATGCAAACTTCTCTCACACACAGAAATGCTAAAGCATACCCAGCAGCAGTGCAAGCTTTTCTCACACATAGAACAGCTAAAGCACAGCCAGCAGCAGTGCAAGCTTCAATCACAAAGAACTGCAGAAGCACATCCAAGAGCAGTGCAAGCTTCTCTCACACAGAAACGCTAAAGCATAACCAAAAGCAATGCACGATTCTATGACTGAGAGCAGTGGTAGCATTACCAGCAGCAGTACAAGAACCCATCACGTGCAGAACTGCAGAAGCACAGCGAGCAGCAGTGCAAGCTTTTCTCACACACAGAACAGCTAAAGCACAGCCAGCAGCAGAACAATTTTACATCACGTGCAGAACTGAAGAAGCACAGCCAGCAGCAGTGCAAGCTTCAATCACAAAGAACTGCAGAAGCACAGCCAGCAGCAGTGCAAGCGTCTCTCACACACCGAACAGCTAAAGCACAGCCAGCAGCAGTGCAAGCTACAATCATATAGAGAACTGCAGAAGCAGAACAATCTCCCATCACATACAGAACTGCAGAAGCACAGTGAGCAGCAGTGCACGCTTCTCTCATGCACAGAACTGCAGAAGCACAGCGAGCGGCAGTGTCGCTTCTCTCATGCACGGAACAGCTAAAGCACAGCCAGCAGCAGTGCAAACTTCAATCACATAGAGCACTGCAGACGCACAGCCAGCAGAACAAGCTCCCATCGTATACGTAGCTGCAGAAGTACAGTGAGCAGCCGTGCATGACGTCCTTATGCAGAAAATGCACAGAGTAGCAGTTCGGGCTTCCATAGCGCACACCTACAACAAGGCCAGCAGCAGTGAAAACCCTCTTCTCGGACACAGATGGGGTACAGCATGGCAAGCTTCAACGCAAGTTTCCTCGTTCCATTTATATAGCGCTACTCGCCCCTCACTAGGCGCTGAGTGGTCTACAAAGCATGGTCAACGGCATCAGTGCAGACTTCACCACACAGAAAGGGGCACAGCCAGCAACATGCAAGCACCTCAGGCACAACAAACAGGCAGAGCATACGTTACAGCAGTCAGTGAAAACTGTCTGAGGTACGTAGAAAAGTTACACTAAACTTTGCAGCGACTTAACACGGCTTAAAGAGGCTTAAGCTCTCACGGGACACACACTCCTATCCCAGTACGACGAGCTTAACTTTCTGAGTCCAATGATATCTGTATCGAGCCTGCAGGACAAGAATAGCGCATAGACGCTCCGCACGGGTGATGGTGAGCTAGTTCAGAAGAGTTATTGTTACTCAATGCATTATGGCAGCTCACAATAGTTGTAGTTGTTTTTTTAGAGCTCTCCTCTCCCCCTTCCTTGCTCGAACTCACCTTCAACCCTTGCCATTCCCGTAGAATAAAGAACCAGTTAACCCTTCCATCCCCACGCCTGGAGCCCCTCACATGAAGCTTGGGGTACAGAAGTTGGATAAAAGTTTAAAGCACTTACCGCAGCCTCCTACGTCCCTCGCCGTCCAGAGGGGGCCATCGGTTGCTCTCACCACAGCCGAGCCCTCCCTCTCCGGGCGAGCCTCGCCGCCACCACGTCTAAAGGGGTGAAAGCCCCCAGAGCCGTGCTTACAAAATAGACAATTTGTAATTGGATGTGTTGATAATGTCTGGGTTATACAGTTAAATGTGGTAATAAACAAAACATATAGAAAATCGGTTGAGTGTTGAGGATTCAGTTCAGGAAACCCGATGAAAAGACAGAGCAGCTCCTCTGCATGGCTGGGTGCTCCCTCGGCGCTATACTGAGATCCAGTCCCAGAAAGAGGCGCTTTCAGACCGAGCAGCCGCCTCTTGACCTCCCAAAGTCTGCACCCTACAGCGAGGAGTCGGCGGATCAGCCCCAGGGAACCCCCCGGCACCGAGCACCTCTTTCTTCTTCTGAATTCAAACTGTCCCAGGGAGATCTCCTCTTCTTCCAACAGCTGAAGAATGACATCAGCAGCCCTGCCACCCTCGGACCGTACCATTGCTTAAGGAGGGGGGTGCGCTGCAAGCCAGGGTGGGATCACCGTGGCTTCAGGGTCGTCTCTCACCGCAACATTTCGTTCAAGCCATAGCCTCCTCTAGCATATCTCACAGATTGCAGGCAGCTCTTAGTCGCCGTTTTTCAGTGGTAAATAAAGATTGCCGGAAGAAGTGCACCCCTTACTTTTTGTGAAGACTTGGTAGCTTCCAGAGAGGGATAATTACTTTATTGTCTGGAGCAAAAGAGGTAATTTTATACTGTGGCTGCCCAGGCTGGCTGTGTGGGCTGCCACAAAGTCCCACGGCTACTAGAGACGCCCCTTTCCTCAGAAGCAGCAGGAGGCTGACCCCTGACCTCAGAAGTTAGCACCAAAGCACACGATCTAGGCTTAGGTTCCTGTTGGCGGGACTGGGCTCGCGCCAGGGCCCTGCTGAGTTTTTTCCATCTGTTTAATTCGGAGAGAATTCTTGGCTGCGTGTCGAAGGCGATACATTTTAGGGTGGAACAAATTCACTTTAGGGTTGCTGTGACCTGCTAAACGCATGTTCTTGTCTAATCAATGTCACTGTTAATCTCCTTCCAAAGCTTTAGTGTCTACCTGTATATTTCAGAGCCTCTTTATGTACAGTCACCTTTACATCTTAGGGCAAGATGGGATTTCTTCGTTATTTTTACGAATCCAATTCAGGAAATTCTACAAAAACCTCACTACTAACCCCTAAACGTTGTAAGCCTACTAAGTCTGAACGGTGGTCAGTGACATCTAACTGGGATGCTGATTTGCGCAAACTCACCGATTCATTGTAGAATTTTGAGTCAGAAAGGCTGGGTTATGATCTTGGCTTCCTCACGTTATGATCATACGGTGTGATTTTGAACAGATTACTTTATCTTCTTTAGCCTCCACCCTCAACTAATAACATTGTGAGCTCTTAGAAAACAGCTACTTTCAGGCTTTAAGCACTGTCTGGAGAATTGGCTATAAAAGGGCACAGTAAAATGAAGATGATTGGTTCAAACAACGTACTCCAAGTCTGTTTTTGTACTTTTATTTATTTATGCGATTTTATATAGCGCGAACTTTACCCGAAGGTGTCAGAGCGCTTTACATAAGGACCAGTTGAAAAACATAAGGATTTAGGATTACATGCGTTACATAAAAGATACACAAGGAAAACAATTGCAAATGTACAAGATGTAAAGTCACACAAGGAGATACAAATACATATGACTGGATATACTCTAAGAGTCACATAGGAATGGTAGATGGTACAAAGGTCTACTGCATAAACTAGTGATTAGAATTATCTCTATATACATAGGGAAGGGATATGACTGGATATACTCTAAGAGTCACATAGGAATGGTAGATGGTACAAAGGTCTACTGCATATACTAGTGATTAGAGTTATCTCTATATACATAGGGAAGGGATATGACTGGATATACTCTAAGAGTCACATAGGAATGGTAGAGAGTACAAAGGTCTACTGCATATACTAGTGATTAGAGTTATCTCTATGTACAGAAAAGCAGAGTTCCATAAGTGGGGTCCTAGGGGGGATGCAGTCACAGGACAAAGGGAGGGTGGGAGGGATGCAAGGGTATGGAGAAAAGGCAAAGCAGAAAAGGGAAGAAACATTAGAGGATCATCAACGAGGAGAAGGGTTAAAGGACGAGGGAATGGATGGAGGGTCAGAGTCCATAGAAAAGTGTCCAAAATCAGCAGCAAAATGAAGGCGAGGACAAAACAAAAAGTAAAGAAGTCCAGGAGAGAAGGTGGTGGTGTGGTACGGCTGCCCGTCACCCACCAGTAGCATGTTGCCCAGGTGGGAGATGAAGGTGGAGGCCAGCCGCAGGCGCGTCTCGATCTTGGAGAGCTTGCGGTCTGTGGTTTCTGTAGACTAGATGGCACTCGAATGGTTTTAAAAAAACATTTATTTATAAGTTTTATATAGCGCTAGCTAGAACCGGTGGTAATAGAGCGCTTTACATACACAGGGGAACACAAGTTGCATTACATAGTAGGACATAGGGATGCATAAAATTATAAGCTAAACATTTTAATTATTTTTTGCAGGGATCGAGCGCGGCCGGACGACGAGCAAACATTTAGAGTGGACGCCGGTAACAACATTGGCAGCAGGTACGCTTTTAAAACAGGAAACGAGTAGTATGCAGATAGTGCGTTCAAAGCTCTCGCACTAAGTTAAATAACTTCAACCTCTTCTTCCTCCCCCTCTAATTATGCCAGTTCTGTCTCGGACTTTGTCCAGACATGACAATGAAGGTCTAATACATCAGAAATGACTAACAGCGCCCGTGGCAAGTACGAAGGAGGTACGTGGGTTGTGCTGTTTATATTATTGGCTAATGCTCTAAGTAGTGTGCGTCTAGGCCCTAATAGGTTCTTGTTTCCTGGCAGAACCATTAAATAAGCAGTGAGCAGCTTGACAATTACTTCCTAAAGAGAGATACCAGCAATCGAAACAGAGGTATGAGAAACTGATTTTGTATCATTCATGAAGTATGACGACCACTTCATTTTAAATATACAGCGTTCTGATGTATATGTTCTCCACTTTCAGGGAGTCATTAACTCTGAACAGGTTGATAAGTAGCAGCCACCACAATAAGGAGACTCGAAAGTGAACCTGAACCTTTACTTGAAGTTTAAGAGGTTCAGTGAATCAGATTGTTACAGGTACACATTCAATCTTTTTGGTGCAATAGGAGATATGAGTTAGGGGTGTAGGTTGTCAATAAAACTTTATTGTTTCTTTGCATCCTATACAGAAAAGTGACAAGGCCCTGATGAGAGTCCGGGAACTGGTTTCCCTGAACTCGAAACGCATCGGCACATCTGCAGGAGCAAGCAATAACATTGATAATGTATACTAGCGGTTGCTAGTGAAAATTGATCTCAAAAATTCTTTTTGCTCCTGTTTTTGACTTTGTCCTTGATTTTAGGATACAGATTGATTCCACATAATGAAAAACTGAAATGTTTGATGTTTGTTTTGCTTTGGATGTATGTCATTTGTTCCTTTGAAATGTCTTTTGAAATGTATATACATGTGTGTAAATATTATTGTATATTTATGTAATTGTATGTAGATGTATAGTTTCTCCTTGTCTGCTTGAGAGACAAAATACAAGATATAAAAATACTACAAAAGAGATGGGTATAAATAAAAATACAGGGTCAGATTAAACAATGGTGTGTTTGATCCTCATGTGAAGAATTCACAAGAGTAAAGTTGGGAGTAGGCACATTTCTATTTTTGTCAAACATTATAATTAGGCATTCATTACATACCAGGACATAAGGATGCATGAGGATATAAGCAACACATTATAATTAGGCATACAGTGAAGGGTAGGGAGGACGCTCAAGAGGTTGAAACAGTCCAATAACCACATATCCTTGACGGACAAGTGAGCAGGGAGTCAGCTGGTTATTGAAGTCTAGGTTCGTTGACTTGGACGGTAAAGTATTTCTTGATGAGAAGGAGTTTAAGGTCCCTTTTAAGCAGGGGAAGGAGGGGTTGCATCTGAGGTCAATCGGGAATGGGTTTCATATCCTGGGGTACGTTACCAGAAAAGGATCAGGACTGAGTGGTTTTCCTCTTCAATTTCGGAGGGATGAGAAAGAGTGAGTTGGAGCGTCTCTCAGGGATCTGGATCTTCCAACTTTAACCAGTTTGCGGTTTAGGTAGGTGGGGGAATGTGAGTGAGGGTTTTGCGTGTAGTGCAGGCCAACATTGAAAGTATTTGCTACAAAATTCAGTTTGAAATTTAAACATATATAAAGAGCTATAAGTTAACAAAAGCATTGGCATAGCCAATAGGTCTCGCCTTTGGGAACTTATAAGTGTTTAGCCAGAGATATTGACTTTACCTATGTCTTTAAGCTGTGCTGTACACAAGTCTGCAGCATGCTGAAAAGTTATAATAAAGAAGTGTCAGAAGCATTTTTGTTACCTTACATATGATCAAAAAAGCATTATGTACAACTGAACGACCATATTAAAAAGTATAAAAAATAATGTCTTGAGTTTTTTTTCGTCCTTTCAATGCTGGCAAATAGTATCTGCCTGTCCCAATGTTGCTTGCTGGGTTTGTTTTTGTTATGGGTGGCATAAATAACAGGAGGGTGATGGTCAATCAGTCAGTTAGAGAGAGTGAGTGAGAGAGTCAGTCAGTGAGAGAGAGTCAGTCAGTGAGAGTGAGTGAGTCATTCATTGAGCAACAGTGAGCCAGTCAGTCAGTGAGAGTCTGTCAGTCCGTGAGAGAGAGTGGGAGAGTCTGTCAGTGAGAGTCTGTCAGTCAGTGAGTGAAAGTCTGTCAGTCAGTGAGAGTTAGTCTGTCAGTCAGTGAGAGTGAGTCTGTCAGTCAGTGAAAGTGAGTCTGTCAGTTAGTGAGAGTGAGCGAGTCAGTCAGTGAGTGAGTGCATCAGTCAGTGAGAGTGAGTGAGTCAGTCAGTGAGAGAGACTGGGAGAGTCTTTCAGTGAGAGTCTGTCAGTGAGTGAGAGTGAGTCTGTCAGTCAGTGAGAATGAGTGAGTCAGTCAGTGAGAGTGGGTGAGTCAGTCAGTGAGAGTGAGTGAGTCAGTGGGAGTGAGTGAGCCAATGAGAGTGAGTGAGTCAGTCAGTGAGAGTGAGTGTCAGTCAGTGAGAGTCCGTCAGTCAGTGAGAGTCAGTCAGTCAGTGAGAGTGGGTCTATCAGTCAGTGAGAGAGAGTGGGAGAGTCTGTCAGTGAGAGTCTGTCAGTGGGAGTGAGTCTGTCAGTCAATGAGATCGAGTCAGTCAGTGAGAGAGTCTGTCAGTCTCAATCAATCAATCAGAACATTTGTAAAGCGCACTACTCACCCGTGGCGCTGGGTGAGAGTGAGTCTGTCAGTCAGTGAGAGCGAGTGAGTCAGTCAGTGAGAGAGAGTGGGAGAGTTTCTCAGTTAGAGTGAGTCTGTCAGTCAGTGAGAGTGAGTCTGTCAGTCAGTGAGAGTGAGTCTGTCAGTCAGTGAGAGAGAGTCTGTCAGTCAGTGAGAGAGCGTCTGTCAGTGAGAGTGAGTCAGTCAGTCAGTGAGAGAGTGGGAGAGTCTGTCAGTGAGAGTGAGTCAGTCAGTGAGAGTCTGTCAGTGATAGTGAGACAGTTGGTCACTGAGAGTGAGTCAGTCAGTGAGACTGTGAGAGTGAGTCAGTGAGAGTGAGTCAGTCAGTCAGTGAGACTGAGTCAGTCAGTCAGTGGGTGAGAGTGAGTGGGAGCATTAGTCAGTGAGAGTGAGTGGGAGAGTCAGTGAGTGAGTGAGAGAGAGAGAGAGTGGGAGAGTCTGTCAGTGAGAGTGAGTGAGTCAGTAAGTGAGAGAGTGGGAGAGTCAGTCAGTGAGAGAGGGAGAGAGTCAGTGAGAGTCTGTCAGTGAGAGTGAGTCAGTCAGTCAGTGAGAGTGAGTCAGTCAGTGAGAGTGAGTCAGTCAGTGAGAGTGAGTCAGTCAGTGAGAGTGAGTCAGTCAGAGAGTGGGAGAGTCAGTGAGTGAGAGAGACTGGGAGAGTCTGTCAGTGAGAGAGTCTGTCAGTGAGAGAGTCTGTCAGTGAGTCTGTCAGAGTGAGTCAGCGAGTGAGTGAGAGAAAGTGGGAGAGTCAGTGAGTGAGAGAGAGTGGGAGAGTCTGTCAGTGAGAGAGTCTGTCAGTGAGAGAGTGAGTCTGTCAGTGAGAGAGTTAGTCTGTCAGTCAGTGAGAGTGAGTGAGTCTGTCAGTCAGTGAGAGTGGGTGAGTCAGTCAGTGAGAGTGAGTGAGTGGGTCAGTCAGTGAGAGTGAGTGGGTCAGTCATTGAGCGAGAGTGAGCCAGTCAATCAGTGAGAGAGAGTCTATCAGTCTGTGAAAGAGAGAGAGTAGGAGAGTCTGTCGTGAGAGTCTGTCAGTGAGAGTGAGTCAGTCAGTGAGAGTGAGCGAGTCAGTCAGTGAGAGTGAGTTAGTCAGTCAGTGAGAGTGAATGAGTCAGTCAGTCAGTGAGAGTGAGTGAGTGAGTCTATCAGTGAGAGTCTGTCAGTGAGTCTGTCAGTGAGAGAGAATGAGTGAGCGAGAGTGGGGGAGTCTGTCAGTGAGAGTGAGAGGGTCAATCAGTGAGAGTGAGGAAGTCAGTGTGAGTTAGAATCAGTGAGAGTGTGATTGAGATTGTCAGTGAGATTGTGAGAGTGTGGGTGAGAGAGTGAGTCTGTGAGAGTGTCCGTGAGAGTGTTATAATCGGTGAGAGTGAGTCAGCCATTAATGTAAGGCATTTGCAGTTAGGGTGAGTACTCTAAAGCTCAATTTTCATTGTGACAATGGTTCGAATATAAAACCTGTACATGTTTGCAGAGTTTAACAATTTGTGGCTATTCGTAATGCTCTGAGGATACTACATTATTATATGCAAATGAATTCATGCAGAACAAATAAAAGAAACAATTATAGTGAAGACTTGAATCCGTATGTTCTGTAAACCTGTAATTTCATGTGTGCGTGCGCACGCAGTCTGCTCTTTTCCGAAGCACATACTCGTGCTTGTGGCGCGCTCCTGCTCGCTCCTGCATGGTGGATGCTGCCACAAGCACATGTATGTGCTTCGAAAAAGAACAGAACGACGGCTAAAGGTCTCCTATGCAGCACATGCGTGTGGGAGAGTCTGCCAGAGAGAGTTGAGACAGTCAGTCTGTGAGAAAGAGTCTGTCTGTGAGTGAGTGTGAGTCAGTCAGTGAGAGAGAGTGGGAGAGTCTGTCAGTGAGAGTCTGTCAGTGAGTGTGAATCAGTCAGAGTGAGTGAGTCAGTCAGTGAGAGAGAGTGGGTCAGTCAGTGAGAGAGAGTGTCAGTAAGAGTCTGTCAGTCAGTGATAGTGAGTCAGTGAGAGTGAGTCAGTCAATCAGTCAGTGAGAGAGAGTGGGAGAGTCTGTCAGTGAGAGTGAGCCAGTCAGTGAGAGAGTGGGAGAGTCTGTCAGTGAGAGAGTCTGCCAGTGAGAGTCTGTCAGTGAGAGTAAGTCAGTCAGTGAGAGAGTGAGAGTGAGTCAGTTTGAGTGAGTCAGTGAGAGTGAGTCAGTGAGTCAGTCAGTGGGCCAGTCAGTGAGACTGAATGCGTCAGTGAGAGTGAGTGAGTCAGTCTGTGAGTGAGTCAGTCTGTGAGTGAGAGTGAGTGAGTCAGTGGGTGGGAGAGTCAGTCAGTGAGAGAGGGGGAGAGTCAGTGAGTCAGTGAGTGAGAGAGAGTGGGAGAGTCTGTCTGTGAGAGTCTATCAGTGAGAGTCAGTCAGTCAGTGAGAGAGTGGGAGAGTCACTTAGTGAGAGTCTGTCAGTGAGAGTGAGTGAGTGAGGTTGTCAGTTAGAGTCTGTCAGTGAGTGAGAGTGAGTGAGAGAGTGGGAGAGTCAGTCAGTGAGAGAGTGAGAGTGGGAGAGTCTATCAGTGAGAGTGAGAGTCTGTGTGAGTGAGAGAGTCATTGAGAGTGAGAGTCAGTGTGAGTGAGAGTCAGTGAGAGTGAGAGTGTCAGTGAGAGTGAGAGTCTGTGAGAGTGTCTGTGAGAGTGTGAGGGTGTCAGTGAGAGTGTGATAGTCAGTGAGGGTGAGTCACCCATTAATGCAAGGCATTTCCATTTAGGGTGAGTACTCTAAAGCTCAACTTTCATTGTGACAATGGTTCGAATATTAAACCCGTACATGTTTGCAGATTTAAACGATTTGTGGCTATTCGTAATGCTCTGAGGATACTACATTATTATATGCAAATAAATACATGCAGAACAAATAAAAGAAACAATTTTAGTGAAGACTTGAATCTGTATGTTCTGTAATTTCGTGTGTGCGTGTGCACACAGTCTGCTCTTTTCAGAAGCACATACTCGTGCTTGTGGTACGCTCCTGCTCGCTCCCGCAATTTGGATGCCGCCACAAGCACGAGTATGTGCTTCGAAAAAGAGCAGGGCATCGGCTAAAGGTCTCCTACCAGGGCATGCGCGCTGCGTAGGCGAGACCTAAAAAACATTGGTGTGAAGAACAAAGATTCAGTGACGTAAATACATGGCCAGACTGGGAACACTAACCAGCCCTGGCAGATTGCTGCTCGACCGGCCCTGGGAGTGGGAGATGGGGTGGTGCTAGCAGAAAGCACCACTCCTGCTTTTGTTACAGGGTGCCGATTTTGCAGCACTGCTGCAAAACCAGCCCCCAGTTACAAAACCGCCCCCCACCCCTTTGGCCCACCTGGGAAATGCCCAGTGCCCGCTACGACAAGTCCAGCCCAGCGTAAATAAAAAGTGACCGTGTACAGATGTCAGTAGGTTAAAAAGATGGCTCTGACATACAGCTTTGATAATTTGACCCCAGCTTTAGAACCCAGGGAGCAACTGGGGACATCCATCACTCTGATTATGCCCTGATAATGCATAGGTGGAATAGTTCTTTGTGTTGTGTATGGAGCTTGGCTGTATTACATGTATTATATATAGTATTTGTATAGTATTTATTACTCCTCTGTGGGGTGCTGAAGCTGTTGTCCACCCAGGTAGCATGCGGCACCCTGTGGTATATGGTTGGAAGATTGTTGTCTTTTCTTTGAATCTTTTCAGGAGGTTTTTCCATGTCGAGTGTGATCCCCATTGAGGCGCATTTATTGTGTTAAGAATTAAAGCGCTTGGTTGGTTTGACGGATGAGGAAGTGTGAAAGGTAGATGCATATCTTTAAAATGCGATGTACTGCAGTTCTGATTAGCTGAATAGGTCACTGCATGTGTGTTGGTGATTTATGTTTTATGCTCTTCATCAGATTTCTAATGTTGGGTGTTGCTGGCAGTCCTTTACTGCGCGATCTCGTGGACCGGCGAGAGGTGACAGGTGTGTTGAGAAAGAGTAAAGGTAAATCAGAGATCTGCCTAGACAGACTGCATATAGTCTTATTTCTGTGACTGCTATTGTGAGATGTTTGTTGCAGAAATTTTGCAATATGGATTGCATTACTGTTGTCATTTTTGTCAGTCTAGGACAGGCTTCTCCAGCGACTAGCTCGTGAGTTACTGGTAGCGCTCCAGTTACCGGTAAGGAGCTCTCCTGTGTGCAACACAGCTTACTAAATTAGAACCTTTTGCTTGGTTGAATTTATATATGCTGGAATTGCGTATTCATGGCAAAAATTTGTATATTTGCAGAACTCATAAGCTGATGTTTGGAGAAAAAGGCCGGATCTCTAAAATATATTTAAAGCTGAATTTTGAGTGATAAATCGTGTGGGGGGACACATTGCTACTATTACTTCCGTGCCAGAGGCATTGCAACTTTGGCCATTATAGATTACCCATGTAGAAGAATTTCGAATTGCCAAAGCCTTTTGAACATTACTGCTGTAACCCGGTCTGATGAACTGAGCAAATCGCTGCAAGTAATCTTACATATGGTGGCACTAACGTAATCTTGTCTGATGTGGTCACTATCACAACACTAATAATATTAGTAGCTCACAATTTGTATTTGTATTTGTATTTGTGGTATACTTATAGAGCGCAAACCTGTCACCCAAAGGGTATCCTGGCGCTTTGAACCATAGACCAACAAATTACAGCAGCTTAGCCTGTCCTGGGGAAGAGATGAGTTTTTAGCGCCTTCCTAAAGGCTGGGAGATCCTCAAGATTCCTTAGAGATATCGGCAGGGAGTTCCAGAGCTTGGCCGCCGCTACTCTAAAGGATCGGCCGCCCATCCTCACTCTCTGGAAACGCGGAACTACAAGTAGCCTAGAAAAAGAGGAGCGTAAGGCTCGAGATGGAAGGTACCAAGCGAACATCTTCCGCAAAGAGACCGGGCCAAGGCCATGGATAGCCCTGAACACGATGCAAGCTGCTTTATAATGCACGCGTAGATGGACCGGCAACCAGTGAAGTTCCTGTAGCGCTGCCGTGGATGAACTGTAGTAGGGACGTGAGAGGGCGAGTTTGGCAGCTATGTTTTGCACCCTTTGTAGCTTACCCAGTAGTGTTATCGGGGCCTCCAGAAGTAGTCCGTTACAGTAGTCGAGTCGACTTAGGATGGTACTCCGTACTACTTCTGGTCTGGCTTGCTCAGGAAGAAGGGGCAAGACTTTGCGCAGCATGCGAATCAGCATCATGCACGTCGAGGTGACCTTGTTTACGTGCAGATCTAACTGCAAGTTGGGCCCGAAGCTAACGCCCAAGTTGCGTGCTGATGGTGGTTCATTGAACATAAGTAGCTCTTATTACACAAAGGGTTGGACTACCCCTGGTCTAGGATGAAATTGCTCAGATTTGCTAGGCTGTGTTGGCGTTTTCTGGTGATAAGCGATTGGTGGCAGGTGGCTTTGGTGTCAGCTGGCCTATTTGGCTAGTATTGAACTTTGTGTTAAGCGGGCTGGTATAGCCTATGTCTGTGCCAATGGTCCTTTAATGCATTCTATGCCTTTCACGTTGATGGTGAGGGATCAGTTAATGAATTGGTACATATCGTATGGTGATATTGCGTAGTCACAAATTGATACTGGAAGGACCATCATAAAGGCTAGAGAAACGGTCCTCCATCTTGTGATTAGAGATAGAAGGCAGGGTCTTGGAGGGGGTGCTGTTATGGTTGGGGTTCCATTTTTCTTTAGGCAGGTTGGTGTCTTCAGGTGCAAAGTGGCTACACATGCTCCCTGTGTTGATTGGAGAAGTGAAGTTATGACATTCCATTAATTTGTAATGTCATTGTGAGGTTATGTTGGTTTAAGCTCCCCAGTTTGGGTTGGATTCCCGTGTTTGACCTTTTGGTATGGTGTGCTGGTCCATACTGTTCCATAGCTCTCGATTGGTAAAAGGACAATCACTTTGGGTTCTGTCCCAGGGTCATCAGTTAATGTAATGATCTTGGGAAGAAGAATGTTTTAATTTATCCTCTGAACTTAAAATGTTCCTGGATACTTAGACCCTTTGCAGGCTATGCATTCCAGAGCTTAGCAGCATGGAGCAGCGTCCTATTATTTGTATTGTCCAAATTTAATTTGTCGGTATAGTGATCCTATTTCTTGGGAGGCTGCGTGGATGATGCAAAGTGCTTTGAACATCTAGCTGTAGGTTGCCAGGGAAGTATTTGTAGGGCTGGCGTTGTGTGTTCTCTGGGGTGAGAGGAGTTTTGCTGCAGCATTTTGACTTTGTTCAGTTTTGTATATTGTGAATCAGGGAGTGCCTAGCTATAAGCTATTGGCATAGCCGAGCTTGGAGATTGCAGAGTGATGATGGCTTGTAGTTTTTGTTTGTGTCCAAGGTAAGGAAGATTTGTTGCATATTTTCATTGTGTAAAAGTTGCTCCTTGTGACCTCATTGACATGTGGTATCTGGGACAGAGCAGAGTCCATGGTTTGTCGTAGGTTTGTCACTTCTCTTGACTTTGTTTGTTGGTGAAGGATCAAGTTACTTGGGTCATATGTATGTAGGCTGGTGTTTGTGGCGCTGCCCACAGGTCTTGATCTCGGCTTTAAGATTGTTGAAATTAAGATTGTTAGTCACCTAAGGCACAAAGGCAATCGTCAAGTCGTGACTTGTAGATGATTTCTGGGCCATCAATTTTAGAACCATCTGTCTATCATCTGCATGTAAGGTTGAATACCTGCTCCAGTCTGGAAAGGTGGTCGATAGATGTTGAATATTAGAGATGATTGACAGCTGAGGGACATCACGATGTTGGTTGCGAGAGACTAATACCCAAGGCTATCCATTTGTGGCCATTTCATATATTTCAAGATGATAGTAAACGTGTTAGAGGCATATGTTGGTCAGCAGTGTCAAATGCTGCTGATAAGTACAGAACCAGTAAGGCAGCCATTCTGGTCCTGTCCACAGTAAGATTTTTTTAAATAAAAAAATTATTTAATTTACCTGCTTGCCGAGTCCTCCTTACCGCTCCTCCTGGTCATGTCTCTCCTCCTCCCACCGGCAGGAACAGGAAGCAGCCTGGAGGCACCCAGGCTTCCCTGAGCCAATCACAACTCTGCAATGCAGCAATGTGATTGGTCTGAGCACCGTGACTCAGCGCTCAAACAGGGCATGGAGGCCTGGGCATGTTCTCCACCCAGGCTTTAAAGCAGTCTGGCTGGAGAAGAGGGAAAGTGCGCAAGACTGGTTTGGGCGGCCCAAGAGGGCCGGCCAAACAGTCATTGCGCACTTGGGAGTGGGGGCAAACCGGCTGCTCTGTCAGCCCCACCTCGCAAAGCACCAAAAAGGAAAAAATAAAATGCTAATAACTGAGTTATCATTTTATTTTTTTCTTATACTGGTGAAAAAAAATAGTGGGGCAACGCTCCTTCGCCTTAGCGGAGGAGCCACCATTGGTATTCGCTGCAGAAACCTAGCAACATGGCATTGTTTGATGCATGCTTTGATACAAGTGTATATTTGCCAAGCCTGAAACCTTAAAAATTCATGGCTCATCTATGCATATTTTATTTTAATAACTTGCCTTTCAGAACGGTGGAGAGTGGTAGTAACTTGTTCAGCTAATTGTTTGTGCCCAGTATTACCCCAGGCTACTCTGAATCCCATGATAAAAATGGTTCTTATTAGTAATACGCAAATTCAGCAGTGCAATATATGCTCTTCTGAATGAATAACAAGTTTAACAAAGACTTATGATTTTGAAACAAATTGTTGTCCTGGTTCGTTATTGTGAATACATACAAAATTATCTGTTTGAACAAAACTTTTACCTATCTGCTTTCCATGAGAGATGGTGCCTTACAAGTGACCATAAATCAAAATGCCTTAACAATGATAAGGGATAATTTAAAACAAGAAGTTTCTACTCAATATATGGTCCATGTTTATTCAGTAAGGCAGTCAGTCAATATTCTTTATTTGGCTAGTAAAGCCAACAAGCACTTGCAATGCAATAGGTCTCGCATTAGGAAAGTTTGAGCTATTGGTATTGTAAATGACAACTTTTTTAGGTCTCGCCTGTCGATGCGCATGCGCATCGAGCTTGCGAGACTATTGGGGCTTAAACAGTCTTTAACCAACTTGCAAGGAATCGTGGCGATTCCTTGCAGTGCCCGTGAAATTCAAGCTCAATGCGCATGCGCATTGACATTAAAAGCGCGTGCACATGCCCCCAGCCGCCTGCCTTGCATGTCTTTTCCCTCAGCCGCACTCCTCCCACACCCCCGCTCCGCCCCCTCCCCTGTCTGCCGTGTCGCATTTCTTCAAGGCACTTTCTCCACGGCCGCCAGGCCACATCAAAGGCTTCCCCAGCACTGCCGCACCCATCAATCACCATCCCACTGCCACCCCCCTCCCTCTCCATATGGTGCGCTCTGCCTCAGGCCTCTAAGCCGTCCCTACGCTCCCCACCCACCCCCATCCTTCACACCCTTTGTCATTACTTCGGCCCAAGCCTGAGCCATCCCTACGCTCCCCGCCCACCCCCCTCCTTCACACCCTTCGGCACCACTCCGGCCCCGATCCTGAGCCGTCACTTATTCACGGCCGCAGGCCATGACTCGCATGTACTTCCCCGGCTCTGCTCCCCGCCCCGCCTCCTCTCTATCCCTCGCTCTCCTTGTTTTGTTCTCATTCTCGCAAGCTTTTACCAAGTCTCAAGGCCGCACTTTCAAGGCCTGTCTCTTTCACGGCCAATGCTTGTTTACTTCGTCTCCCCCTAACCCCAACACTTCGAGATCGCTGTTATTTTTTATTTTTTATTTAATTAGTCGATTCCCGTGATTTGTGTATTTAAATTAGTAGTTTAGGAGATTAACGTTGAGCCAACGCCTAGGCTCGAACTCTGGTCTCCAAGTCTCTGGTTGGTGAAACTGTTTCAGCACAACAACAGCCACGTCACAACCCACCATTTGGAGCAATGCGCTCCCGCCATGCCCCCCACAGCAGTGCCAAGAGCTTGTTAATTCTTAACTAACTGCGCAAATTGCTCTGTACCACAAACTGCTACCCCCCACGCCTCAACTCTCCACGTCTGCACTTCTACTCTTCCCTACTCTCTAACACTACACCCTCTCACGCAGGCTCTCCACACTTTCACTCGCTTTCCCTGCTCCTTCACCTGTCGGACTCCTCTTCGTCCTCTCACATTTATACCTGTTTAGTCCCATCTTTCCGGCTTTCCCTTCCCATCTCCTCCCTCTGCCTCATCTCCCTGACTTGTCATTCGACGACCCCCTCACACACAGCCCAAGCCTTCCATCCATCGTACTTGCTTGCTTCCTCCCACCTTCCTCACCCTTTAACAATGTCCTACCCTCCAAGGTATCTCCCACATGCTTTACCTCTTACACTCCCCCTAACACACATGCTCTCCCATCTTCATCGGCTCGTCTCTCCCTGTTACTTCTTCCCTTCCAACACCTTCTCCTCCCTTACCCACTCCTTCTCTCGGCCCCATGCTCCCTTCACACTCTGCCCCCCCCATCTCTCTCTTTTTTTCTGCCTACGCTGCCTTTACTGCCCCGTCCTCGCCTTTACGAATTTACGCTGTTTACCGTGTGTCTCTTCTTTTACAACTTATTTGAGTGTTTTTTGTGTCTACACTCCAGGCTTTTGGGGTTCTGTTAACCCAGGGGCGTAACGCAGGCACCTGGAGAGGGGCATAATTTGAGCCGGTGGTTACCGGTACGCACATGGGGAAATGCCATTAAAATATAACAGTTACTCCTCTGTATGGTCTTAAATGTAAGGTTAGGTGGCTATGGGGGAGAGGAGTCACAAGTGCAGTGAAATAAACTTTCACTTTTAGCTTTCGTGTGGCCGCGCTTGCTAAAGCCTCCTGCCCTACCCCTTCCTTATCCCCTCTCCTTTGTGCCTCTTCCAAGAGCCAGCTGAAACGGGAGGAGATGGACTTGTTTTCGAGGTGCAAATGGGTTTTATTTAAAGGCGGTTCTGTACACTGACTGTCCAGTTGTGCAGTGGGAGAGGTGACATTGTGTACACCGTTGCATCAGCCTTGAAAGTGTGCAGTGTTGAGTGTGCATGTGTTTGTTGCATCCACCACCACCACATCCACCACCACCACATCCACCACCACCACATCCACCATCACCACCACATCCACCATCACCACCACATCCACCATCACCACCACATCCACCACCGCATCCACCACATCCACCATCACCACATCCACCGCATCCACCACCACCACATCCACCGCATCCACCACCACCACATCCACCACCACATCCACCACCACATCCTTCATCACCTCCACCACCACATCCACCATCACCTCCACCACCACATCCACCATCACCTCCACCACCACCTCCACCACCACATCCACCATCACCTCCACTGCCACATCCACCGCCACATCCACCACCACATCCACCACACCCACCACCACTACATCCACCACCACCACCACCACCACCCCATCCACCACCGCCACCACCACCACCGCATCCACCGCATCCACCATCACCACATCCACCGCATCCACCACCACCGCATCCACCACCACATCCACCTCCACATCCACCATCACCTCCACATCCACCATGACATCCACCGCCACATCCACCACCGCCACATCCACCACCACCGCATCCACCACCACCGCATCCACCACCACCGCATCCACCACCACCACCGCATCCACCACCACACCCACCACCACGTCCACCACCACATCCACCGCATCCACCACCACATCCACCACCACCGCATCCACCACCACATCCACCACCACATCCACATCCACCACCACATCCACCACCACATCCACCACCACATCCACCACCACATCTACCACCACATCCACCACCACATCCACCACCACATCCACCACCACCGCATCCACCACCACCGCATCCACCACCGCATCCACCACCGCATCCACCACCACATCCACCACCACCGCATCCACCACCACCTCCACCGCCACATCCACCACATCCACCACATCCACCATCGCATCCACCACCACATCCACCGCCACATCCACCAGACCCACCACCACCACCACATCCACCACCACATCCACCACCACCACATCCACCACCACATCCACCGCATCCACCACCACCGCATCCACCACCGCATCCACCACCGCATCCACCACCACATCCACCACCACATCCACCACCACATCCACCACCTCATCCACCACCACATCCACCACCACATCCACCACCACATCCACCGCCACATCCACCACCGCCACATCCACCACCACCGCATCCACCACCACCGCATCCACCACCACCGCATCCACCACCACCACCGCATCCACCACCACACCCACCACCACGTCCACCACCACATCCACCACCACATCCACCACCACCGCATCCACCACCACATCCACCACCACATCCACATCCACCACCACATCCACCACCACATCCACCACCACACCACCACATCCACCACCACATCCACCACCACATCCACCACCACTGCATCCACCACCACCGCATCCACCACCACCGCATCCACCACCACCGCATCCACCACCGCATCCAACACCGCATCCACCGCCACATCCACCACCACCACATCCACCACCACCACCACCCCATCCACCACCGCATCCACCACCACCGCATCCACCACCACATCCACCACCACATCCACCATCACCACCACATCCACCACCACATCCACCACCGCCACATCCACCACCGCCACATCCACCACCACCACATCCACCACCACCACATCCACCGCCACATCCACCGCCACATCCACCACCACATCCACCACACCCACCACCACCACATCCACTACACCCACCACCACTACATCCACCACCACCACCCCATCCACCACCACCACCCCATCCACCACCACCACCGCATCCACCACCACCACAACATCCACCACACCACATCCACCGCATCCACCACCACCACATCCACCGCATCCACCACCACCACATCCACCATCACCACCACATCCATCTCCACATCCACCTCCACATCCACCATCACCTCCACATCCACCATGACATCCAACGCCACATCCACCACCACATCCACCACCACCACATCCACCACATGCACCACCGCATCCACCACCACATCCACCACCACCACATCCACCACATGCACCACCGCATCCACCACCACCACATCCACCACCGCATCCACCACCGCATCCACCACCGCATCCACCACCGCATCCACCACCGCATCCACCACCACCACATCCACCACCACCGCATCCACCACCACCACATCCACCACCACCACATCCACCACCACATCCACCACCACATCCACCACCACATCCACCACCACATCCACTATCACCTCGACATCCACCATGACATCCACCGCCACATCCACCACATGCACCACCACCGCATCCACCACATGCACCACCACTGCATGCACCACCACATCCACCACACCTACCACATCCACCACCACACCCACCACCACGTCCACCACCACATCCACCGCATCCACCACCACATCCACCACCACCGCATCCACCACCACATCCACCACCACATCCACATCCACCACCACATCCCCATCCACCACCACCACATCACCACCACATCCACCACCACCCCATCCACCACCACCACCCCATCCACTACCACCACCGCATCCACCACCACCACCGCATCCACCAACACCGCATCCACCGCATCCACCATCACCACCACATCCACCTCCACATCCACCTCCACATCCACCATCACCTCCACCATGACATCCACCGCCACATCCACCACCACCACATCCACCACATGCACCACCGCATCCACCACCACCACATCCACCACATGCACCACCGCATCCACCACCACATCCACCACCACCACATCCACCACATGCACCACCGCATCCACCACCACCGCATCCACCACCGCATCCACCACCGCATCCACCACCGCATCCACCACCGCATCCACCACCGCATCCACCACCACCGCATCCACCACCACCACATCCACCACCACCACATCCACCACCACATCCACCACCACATCCACCACCACATCCACCACCACATCCACTATCACCTCGACATCCACCATGACATCCACCGCCACATCCACCACATGCACCACCACCGCATCCACCACATGCACCACCACTGCATCCACCACCACATCCACCACACCTACCACATCCACCACCACACCCACCACCACGTCCACCACCACATCCACCGCATCCACCACCACATCCACCACCACCGCATCCACCACCACATCCACCACCACATCCACATCCACCACCACATCCCCATCCACCACCACCACCACATCCACCACCACATCCACCACCACCCCATCCACCACCACCACCCCATCCACTACCACCACCGCATCCACCACCACCACCACATCCACCAACACCGCATCCACCGCATCCACCATCACCACCACATCCACCTCCACATCCACCATCACCTCCACCATGACATCCACCGCCACATCCACCACCACATCCACCACCACCACATCCACCACATGCACCACCGCATCCACCACCACCACATCCACCACATGCACCACCGCATCCACCACCACATCCACCACCACCACATGCACCACCATATCCACCACCACCACATGCACCACCACCACATGCACCACCACATGCACCACCGCATCCACCACCGCATCCACCACTGCATCCACCACCGCATCCACCACCACCACATCCACCACCACCACATCCACCACCACCACATCCACCACCACCACATCCACCACCACCACATCCACCACCACCACATCATCCACCACATCATCCACCACATCCTCCACCACATCCTCCAACACATCCACCACCACTTTCACCACCACCGCATCCACCACCACCACCGCATCCACCACATCCACCACATCCACCACCACATCCACCACCACATCCACCACCACATCCACCACCACATCCACTATCACCACGACATCCACCATGACATCCACCGCCACATCCACCACATGCACCACCACCGCATCCACCACATGCACCACCACTGCATCCACCACCACATCCACCACATCAGCCTTGAAAGTGTGCAGTGTTGAGTGTGCATGTGTTTGTTGCATCCACCACCACCACATCCACCACCACCACATCCACCACCACCACATCCACCATCACCACCACATCCACCATCACCACCACATCCACCATCACCACCACATCCACCATCACCACCACATCCACCATCACCACCACATCCACCGCCGCATCCACCACATCCACCATCACCACATCCACCGCATCCACCACCACCACATCCACCGCATCCACCACCACCACATCCACCACCACATCCACCACCACATCCTTCATCACCTCCACCACCACATCCACCATCACCTCCACCACCACATCCACCATCACCTCCACCACCACCTCCACCATCACCTCCACCACCACATCCACCATCACCTCCACTGCCACATCCACCGCCACATCCACCACCACATCCACCACACCCACCACCACTACATCCACCACCACCACCACCACCACCCCATCCACCACCGCCACCACCGCATCCACCGCATCCACCATCACCACATCCACCGCATCCACCACCACCGCATCCACCACCACATCCACCTCCACATCCACCATCACCTCCACATCCACCATGACATCCACCGCCACATCCACCACCGCCACATCCACCACCACCGCATCCACCACCACCGCATCCACCACCACCGCATCCACCACCACCGCATCCACCACCACCGCATCCACCACCACCGCATCCACCACCGCATCCACCACCGCATCCACCACCACATCCACCACCACCGCATCCACCACCACCTCCACCGCCACATCCACCACATCCACCATCGCATCCACCACCACATCCACCGCCACATCCACCAGACCCACCACCACCACCACATCCACCACCACATCCACCACCACCACATCCACCACCACATCCACCGCATCCACCACCACCGCATCCACCACCGCATCCACCACCGCATCCACCACCACATCCACCACCACATCCACCACCACATCCACCACCACATCCACCACCACATCCACCGCCACATCCACCACACCCACCACCACACCCACCACCACTACGCCCACCACCACCCCATCCACCACCACCACCGCATCCACCACCACCGCATCCACCACCACCGCATCCACCACCACATCCACCATCACCACCACATCCACCACCACATCCACCACCACCACATCCACCAACGCCACATCCACCACCACCACATCCACCACCACCACATCCACCGCCACATCCACTGCCACATCCACCACCACATCCACCACCACATCCACCACCACATCCACCACCACCGCATCCACCACCATCGCATCCACCACCGCATCCACCACCGCATCCACCACCACATCCACCACCACCACATCCACCACCACCGCATCCACCACCACCTCC
This sequence comes from Lissotriton helveticus, assembly GCF_964261635.1. Classification (NCBI taxonomy): domain Eukaryota; kingdom Metazoa; phylum Chordata; class Amphibia; order Caudata; family Salamandridae; genus Lissotriton; species Lissotriton helveticus. Next base: position 1,705,702,285 of record NC_136057.1, on the reverse strand, counting down.
ACCGCCACATCCACCACATCCACCATCGCATCCACCACCACATCCACCGCCACATCCACCAGACCCACCACCACCACCACATCCACCACCACATCCACCACCACCACATCCACCACCACATCCACCGCATCCACCACCACCGCATCCACCACCGCATCCACCACCGCATCCACCACCACATCCACCACCACATCCACCACCACATCCACCACCACATCCACCACCACATCCACCACCACATCCACCACCACATCCACCACCATATCCACCACCACATCCACCACCACATCCACCGCCACATCCACCACCGCCACATCCACCACCACCGCATCCACCACCACCGCATCCACCACCACCGCATCCACCACCACCACCGCATCCACCACCACACCCACCACCACGTCCACCACCACATCCACCGCATCCACCACCACATCCACCACCACCGCATCCACCACCACATCCACCACCACATCCACATCCACCACCACATCCACCACCACATCCACCACCACACCACCACATCCACCACCACATCCACCACCACATCCACCACCACCGCATCCACCATCACCGCATCCACCACCACCGCATCCACCACCACCGCATCCACCACCGCATCCACCGCCACATCCACCACCGCCACATCCACCACCACCACCACCACCCCATCCACCACCGCATCCACCACCACCGCATCCACCACCACCGCATCCACCACCACATCCACCACCACATCCACCATCACCACCACATCCACCACCACATCCACCACCACCACATCCACCACCGCCACATCCACCACCACCACATCCACCACCACCACATCCACCACCACCACATCCACCGCCACATCCACCGCCACATCCACCACCACATCCACCACACCCACCACCAACACATCCACTACACCCACCACCACTACATCCACCACCACCACCCCATCCACCACCACCACCCCATCCACCACCACCACCACATCCACCACCACCACCGCATCCACCACACCACATCCACCGCATCCACCACCACCACATCCACCGCATCCACCACCACCACATCCACCATCACCACCACATCCACCTCCACATCCACCATCACCTCCACATCCACCATGACATCCAACGCCACATCCACCACCACATCCACCACCACCACATCCACCACATGCACCACCGCATCCACCACCACATCCACCACCACCACATCCACCACATGCACCACCGCATCCACCACCACCACATCCACCACCGCATCCACCACCGCATCCACCACCGCATCCACCACCGCATCCACCACCGCATCCACCACCACCGCATCCACCACCACCGCATCCACCACCACCACATCCACCACCACCACATCCACCACCACATCCAGCACCACATCCACCACCACATCCACCACCACATCCACTATCACCTCGCACCACCATGACATCCACCGCCACATCCACCACATGCACCACCACCGCATCCACCACATGCACCACCACTGCATCCACCACCACATCCACCACACCTACCACATCCACCACCACACCCACCACCACGTCCACCACCACATCCACCGCATCCACCACCACATCCACCACCACCGCATCCACCACCACATCCACCACCACATCCACATCCACCACCACATCCCCATCCACCACCACCACCACATCCACCACCACATCCACCACCACCCCATCCACCACCACCACCCCATCCACTACCACCACCGCATCCACCACCACCACCGCATCCACCAACACCGCATCCACCGCATCCACCATCACCACCACATCCACCTCCACATCCACCTCCACATCCACCATCACCTCCACCATGACATCCACCGCCACATCCACCACCACATCCACCACCACCACATCCACCACATGCACCACCGCATCCACCACCACCACATCCACCACATGCACCACCGCATCCACCACCACATCCACCACCACCACATGCACCACCACATCCACCACCACCACATGCACCACCACCACATGCACCACCACATGCACCACCGCATCCACCACCGCATCCACCACCGCATCCACCACCGCATCCACCACCACATCCACCACCACCACATCATTCACCACATCATCCACCACATCCTCCACCACATCCTCCAACACATCCACCACCACTTTCACCACCACCGCATCCACCACCACCACCGCATCCACCACATCCACCACCACATCCACCACCACATCCACCACCACATCCACCACCACATCCACTATCACCTCGACATCCACCATGACATCCACCGCCACATCCACCACATGCACCACCACCGCATCCACCACATGCACCACCACTGCATCCACCACCACATCCACCACATCAGCCTTGAAAGTGTGCAGTGTTGAGTGTGCATGTGTTTGTTGCATCCACCACCACCACATCCACCACCACCACATCCACCACCACCACATCCACCATCACCACCACATCCACCATCACCACCACATCCACCATCACCACCACATCCACCATCACCACCACATCCACCATCACCACCACATCCACCATCACCACCACATCCACCACCGCATCCACCACATCCACCATCACCACATCCACCGCATCCACCACCACCACATCCACTGCATCCACCACCACCACATCCACCACCACATCCACCACCACATCCTTCATCACCTCCACCACCACATCCACCATCACCTCCACCACCACATCCACCATCACCTCCACCACCACCTCCACCATCACCTCCACCACCACATCCACCATCACCTCCACTGCCACATCCACCGCCACATCCACCACCACATCCACCACACCCACCACCACTACATCCACCACCACCACCACCACCACCCCATCCACCACCGCCACCACCACCACCACCGCATCCACCGCATCCACCATCACCACATCCACCGCATCCACCACCACCGCATCCACCACCACATCCACCTCCACATCCACCATCACCTCCACATCCACCATGACATCCACCACCACATCCACCACCGCCACATCCACCACCACCGCATCCACCACCACCGCATCCACCACCACCCCATCCACCACCACCGCATCCACCACCACCGCATCCACCACCACCGCATCCACCACCGCATCCACCACCGCATCCACCACCACATCCACCACCACCGCATCCACCACCACCTCCACCGCCACATCCACCACATCCACCATCGCATCCACCACCACATCCACCTCCACATCCACCAGACCCACCACCACCACCACATCCACCACCACATCCACCACCACCACATCCACCACCACATCCACCGCATCCACCACCACCGCATCCACCACCGCATCCACCACCGCATCCACCACCACATCCACCACCACATCCACCACCACATCCACCACCACATCCACCACACCCACCACCACACCCACCACCACTACGCCCACCACCACCACCACCCCATCCACCACCACCACCGCATCCACCACCACCGCATCCACCACCACCGCATCCACCACCACATCCACCATCACCACCACATCCACCACCACATCCACCACCACCACATCCACCACCGCCACATCCACCACCACCACATCCACCACCACCACATCCACCGCCACATCCACCGCCACATCCACCACCACATCCACCACCACATCCACCACCACATCCACCACCACCGCATCCACCACCACCGCATCCACCACCGCATCCACCACCGCATCCACCACCACATCCACCACCACCGCATCCACCACCACCTCCACCGCCACATCCACCACATCCACCATCGCATCCACCACCACATCCACCGCCACATCCACCAGACCCACCACCACCACCACATCCACCACCACATCCACCACCACCACATCCACCACCACATCCACCGCATCCACCACCACCGCATCCACCACCGCATCCACCACCACATCCACCACCACATCCACCACCACATCCACCACCACATCCACCACCACATCCACCGCCACATCCACCACTGCCACATCCACCACCACCGCATCCACCACCACCGCATCCACCACCACCACCGCATCCACCACCACACCCACCACCACGTCCACCACCACATCCACCGCATCCACCACCACATCCACCACCACCGCATCCACCACCACATCCACCACCACATCCACATCCACCACCACATCCACCACCACATCCACCACCACACCACCACATCCACCACCACATCCACCACCACATCCACCACCACCGCATCCACCACCACCGCATCCACCACCACCGCATCCACCACCACCGCATCCACCACCGCATCCACCACCGCATCCACCGCCACATCCACCACCGCCACATCCACCACCACCACCACCCCATCCACCACCGCATCCACCACCACCGCATCCACCACCACCGCATCCACCACCACATCCACCACCACATCCACCATCACCACCACATCCACCACCACATCCACCACCACCACATCCACCACCGCCACATCCACCACCACCACATCCACCACCACCACATCCACCACCACCACATCCACCACCACCACATCCACCGCCACATCCACCGCCACATCCACCACCACATCCACCACACCCACCACCACCACATCCACTACACCCACCACCACTACATCCACCACCACCACCCCATCCACCACCACCACCCCATCCACCACCACCACCGCATCCACCACCACCACCGCATCCACCACACCACATCCACCGCATCCACCACCACCACATCCACCGCATCCACCACCACCACATCCACCATCACCACCACATCCACCTCCACATCCACCTCCACATCCACCATCACCTCCACATCCACCATGACATCCAACGCCACATCCACCACCACATCCACCACCACCACATCCACCACATGCACCACCGCATCCACCACCACATCCACCACCACCACATCCACCACATGCACCACCGCATCCACCACCACCACATCCACCACTGCATCCACCACCGCATCACCACCGCATCCACCACCGCATCCACCACCGCATCCACCACCACCGCATCCACCACCACCGCATCCACCACCACCACATCCACCACCACCACATCCACCACCACATCCACCACCACATCCACCACCACATCCACTATCACCTCGACATCCACCATGACATCCACCGCCACATCCACCACATGCACCACCACCGCATCCACCACATGCACCACCACTGCATCCACCACCACATCCACCACACCTACCACATCCACCACCACACCCACCACCACGTCCACCACCACATCCACCGCATCCACCACCACATCCACCACCACCGCATCCACCACCACATCCACCACCACATCCACATCCACCACCACATCCACCACCACCCCATCCACCACCACCACCCCATCCACTACCACCATCGCATCCACCACCACCACCGCATCCACCAACACCGCATCCACCGCATCCACCATCACCACCACATCCACCTCCACATCCACCTCCACATCCACCATCACCTCCACCATGACATCCACCGCCACATCCACCACCACATCCACCACCACCACATCCACCACATGCACCACCGCATCCACCACCACCACATCCACCACATGCACCACCGCATCCACCACCACATCCACCACCACCACATGCACCACCACATCCACCACCACCATATGCACCACCACATGCACCACCGCATCCACCACCGCATCCACCACCGCATCCACCACCGCATCCACCACCACCACATCCACCACCACCACATCCACCACCACCACATCCACCACCACCACATCCACCACCACCACATCATCCACCACATCATCCACCACATCCTCCACCACATCCTCCAACACATCCACCACCACTTTCACCACCACCGCATCCACCACCACCACCGCATCCACCACATCCACCACCACATCCACCACCACATCCACCACCACATCCACCACCACATCCACTATCACCTCGACATCCACCATGACATCCACCACCACATCCACCACATGCACCACCACCGCATCCACCACATGCACCACCACTGCATCCACCACCACATCCACCACATCAGCCTTGAAAGTGTGCAGTGTTGAGTGTGCATGTGTTTGTTGCATCCACCACCACCACATCCACCACCACCACATCCACCACCACCACATCCACCATCACCACCACATCCACCATCACCACCACATCCACCATCACCACCACATCCACCATCACCACCACATCCACCATCACCACCACATCCACCATCACCACCACATCCACCACCGCATCCACCACATCCACCATCACCACATCCACCGCATCCACCACCACCACATCCACCGCATCCACCACCACCACATCCACCACCACATCCACCACCACATCCTTCATCACCTCCACCACCACATCCACCATCACCTCCACCACCACATCCACCATCACCTCCACCACCACCTCCACCATCACCTCCACCACCACATCCACCATCACCTCCACTGCCACATCCACCGCCACATCCACCACCACATCCACCACACCCACCACCACTACATCCACCACCACCACCACCACCACCCCATCCACCACCGCCACCACCACCACCGCATCCACCGCATCCACCATCACCACATCCACCGCATCCACCACCACCGCATCCACCACCACATCCACCTCCACATCCACCATCACCTCCACATCCACCATGACATCCACCGCCACATCCACCACCGCCACATCCACCACCACCGCATCCACCACCACCACATCCACCACCACCGCATCCACCACCACCGCATCCACCACCACCGCATCCACCACCACCGCATCCACCACCGCATCCACCACCACATCCACCACCACCGCATCCACCACCACCTCCACCGCCACATCCACCACATCCACCATCACATCCACCACCACATCCACCGCCACATCTACCAGACCCACCACCACCACCACATCCACCACCACATCCACCACCACCACATCCACCACCACATCCACCGCATCCACCACCACCGCATCCACCACCGCATCCACCACCGCATCCACCACCACGTCCACCACCACATCCACCACCACATCCACCACCACATCCACCACCACATCCACCACCACATCCACCACACCCACCACCACACCCACCACCACTACGCCCACCACCACCACCACCCCATCCACCACCACCACCGCATCCACCACCACCGCATCCACCACCACCGCATCCACCACCACATCCACCATCACCACCACATCCACCACCACATCCACCACCACCACATCCACCACCGCCACATCCACCACCACCACATCCACCACCACCACATCCACCGCCACATCCACCGCCACATCCACCACCACATCCACCACACCCACCACCACCACATCCACTACACCCACCACCACTACATCCACCACCACCACCCCATCCACCACCACCACCCCATCCACCACCACCACCCCATCCACCACCACCACCGCATCCACCACCACCACCGCATCCACCACACCACATCCACCGCATCCACCACCACCACATTCACCGCATCCACCACCACCACATCCACCATCACCACCACATCCACCTCCACATCCACCTCCACATCCACCATCACCTCCACATCCACCATGACATCCAACGCCACATCCACCACCACATCCACCACCACCACATCCACCACATGCACCACCGCATCCACCACCACATCCACCACCACCACATCCACCACATGCACCACCGCATCCACCACCACCACATCCACCACCGCATCCACCACCGCATCCACCACCGCATCCACCACCGCATCCACCACCGCATCCACCACCACCGCATCCACCACCACCGCATCCACCACCACCACATCCACCACCACCACATCCACCACCACATCCACCACCACATCCACCACCACATCCACCACCACATCCACTATCACCTCGACATCCACCATGACATCCACCGCCACATTCACCACATGCACCACCACCGCATCCACCACATGCACCACCACTGCATCCACCACCACATCCACCACACCTACCACATCCACCACCACACCCACCACCACGTCCACCACCACATCCACCGCATCCACCACCACATCCACCACCACCGCATCCACCACCACATCCACCACCACATCCACATCCACCACCACATCCACCACCACATCCACCACCACATCCACCACCACATCCACCACCACATCCACCACCACATCCACCACCACATCCACCACCACATCCACCACCACATCCACCACCACATTCACCACCACATCCCCATCCACCACCACCACCACATCCACCACCACATCCACCACCACCCCATCCACCACCACCACCCCATCCACCACCACCACATCCACCACCACCACCGCATCCACCAACACCGCATCCACCGCATTCACCATCACCACCACATCCACCTCCACATCCACCTCCACATCCACCATCACCTCCACATCCACCCTGACATCCACCGCCACATCTACCACCACATCCACCACCACCACATCCACCACATGCACCACCGCATCCACCACCACCACATCCACCACATGCACCACCGCATCCACCACCACATCCACCACCACCACATGCACCACCACATCCACCACCACCACATGCACCACCACCACATGCACCACCACATGCACCACCGCATCCACCACCGCATCCACCACCGCATCCACCACCGCATCCACCACCACCACATCCACCACCACCACATCCACCACCACCACATCCACCACCACCACATCCACCGCCACATCCACCGCCACATCCACCACCACCACATCCACCACATGCACCACCGCATCCACCACCACATCCACCACCACCACATCCACCACATGCACCACCGCATCCACCACCACCACATCCACCACTGCATCCACCACCGCATCACCACCGCATCCACCACCGCATCCACCACCGCATCCACCACCACCGCATCCACCACCACCGCATCCACCACCACCACATCCACCACCACCACATCCACCACCACATCCACCACCACATCCACCACCACATCCACCACCACATCCACTATCACCTCGACATCCACCATGACATTCACCGCCACATCCACCACATGCACCACCACCGCATCCACCACATGCACCACCACTGCATCCACCACCACATCCACCACACCTACCACATCCACCACCACACCCACCACCACGTCCACCACCACATCCACCGCATCCACCACCACATCCACCACCACCGCATCCACCACCACATCCACCACCACATCCACATCCACCACCACATCCACCACCACCCCATCCACCACCACCACCCCATCCACTACCACCACCGCATCCACCACCACCACCGCATCCACCAACACCGCATCCACCGCATCCACCATCACCACCACATCCACCTCCACATCCACCTCCACATCCACCATCACCTCCACCATGACATCCACCGCCACATCCACCACCACATCCACCACCACCACATCCACCACATGCACCACCGCATCCACCACCACCACATCCACCACATGCACCACCGCATCCACCACCACATCCACCACCACCACATGCACCACCACATCCACCACCACCACATGCACCACCACATGCACCACCGCATCCACCACCGCATCCACCACCGCATCCACCACCGCATCCACCACCACCACATCCACCACCACCACATCCACCACCACCACATCCACCACCACCACATCATCCACCACATCATCCACCACATCCTCCACCACATCCTCCAACACATCCACCACCACTTTCACCACCACCGCATCCACCACCACCACCGCATCCACCACATCCACCACCACATCCACCACCACATCCACCACCACATCCACCACCACATCCACTATCACCTCGACATCCACCATGACATCCACCACCACATCCACCACATGCACCACCACCGCATCCACCACATGCACCACCACTGCATCCACCACCACATCCACCACATCAGCCTTGAAAGTGTGCAGTGTTGAGTGTGCATGTGTTTGTTGCATCCACCACCACCACATCCACCACCACCACATCCACCACCACCACATCCACCATCACCACCACATCCACCATCACCACCACATCCACCATCACCACCACATCCACCATCACCACCACATCCACCATCACCACCACATCCACCATCACCACCACATCCACCACCGCATCCACCACATCCACCATCACCACATCCACCGCATCCACCACCACCACATCCACCGCATCCACCACCACCACATCCACCACCACATCCACCACCACATCCACCACACCCACCACCACCACATCCACTACACCCACCACCACTACATCCACCACCACCACCCCATCCACCACCACCACCCCATCCACCACCACCACCGCATCCACCACCACCACCGCATCCACCACACCACATCCACCGCATCCACCACCACCACATCCACCGCATCCACCACCACCACATCCACCATCACCACCACATCCACCTCCACATCCACCTCCACATCCACCATCACCTCCACATCCACCATGACATCCAACGCCACATCCACCACCACATCCACCACCACCACATCCACCACATGCACCACCGCATCCACCACCACATCCACCACCACCACATCCACCACATGCACCACCGCATCCACCACCACCACATCCACCACTGCATCCACCACCGCATCACCACCGCATCCACCACCGCATCCACCACCGCATCCACCACCACCGCATCCACCACCACCGCATCCACCACCACCACATCCACCACCACCACATCCACCACCACATCCACCACCACATCCACCACCACATCCACTATCACCTCGACATCCACCATGACATCCACCGCCACATCCACCACATGCACCACCACCGCATCCACCACATGCACCACCACTGCATCCACCACCACATCCACCACACCTACCACATCCACCACCACACCCACCACCACGTCCACCACCACATCCACCGCATCCACCACCACATCCACCACCACCGCATCCACCACCACATCCACCACCACATCCACATCCACCACCACATCCACCACCACCCCATCCACCACCACCACCCCATCCACTACCACCACCGCATCCACCACCACCACCGCATCCACCAACACCGCATCCACCGCATCCACCATCACCACCACATCCACCTCCACATCCACCTCCACATCCACCATCACCTCCACCATGACATCCACCGCCACATCCACCACCACATCCACCACCACCACATCCACCACATGCACCACCGCATCCACCACCACCACATCCACCACATGCACCACCGCATCCACCACCACATCCACCACCACCACATGCACCACCACATCCACCACCACCATATGCACCACCACATGCACCACCGCATCCACCACCGCATCCACCACCGCATCCACCACCGCATCCACCACCACCACATCCACCACCACCACATCCACCACCACCACATCCACCACCACCACATCCACCACCACCACATCATCCACCACATCATCCACCACATCCTCCACCACATCCTCCAACACATCCACCACCACTTTCACCACCACCGCATCCACCACCACCACCGCATCCACCACATCCACCACCACATCCACCACCACATCCACCACCACATCCACCACCACATCCACTATCACCTCGACATCCACCATGACATCCACCACCACATCCACCACATGCACCACCACCGCATCCACCACATGCACCACCACTGCATCCACCACCACATCCACCACATCAGCCTTGAAAGTGTGCAGTGTTGAGTGTGCATGTGTTTGTTGCATCCACCACCACCACATCCACCACCACCACATCCACCACCACCACATCCACCATCACCACCACATCCACCATCACCACCACATCCACCATCACCACCACATCCACCATCACCACCACATCCACCATCACCACCACATCCACCATCACCACCACATCCACCACCGCATCCACCACATCCACCATCACCACATCCACCGCATCCACCACCACCACATCCACCGCATCCACCACCACCACATCCACCACCACATCCACCACCACATCCTTCATCACCTCCACCACCACATCCACCATCACCTCCACCACCACATCCACCATCACCTCCACCACCACCTCCACCATCACCTCCACCACCACATCCACCATCACCTCCACTGCCACATCCACCGCCACATCCACCACCACATCCACCACACCCACCACCACTACATCCACCACCACCACCACCACCACCCCATCCACCACCGCCACCACCACCACCGCATCCACCGCATCCACCATCACCACATCCACCGCATCCACCACCACCGCATCCACCACCACATCCACCTCCACATCCACCATCACCTCCACATCCACCATGACATCCACCGCCACATCCACCACCGCCACATCCACCACCACCGCATCCACCACCACCACATCCACCACCACCGCATCCACCACCACCGCATCCACCACCACCGCATCCACCACCACCGCATCCACCACCGCATCCACCACCACATCCACCACCACCGCATCCACCACCACCTCCACCGCCACATCCACCACATCCACCATCGCATCCACCACCACATCCACCGCCACATCCACCAGACCCACCACCACCACCACATCCACCACCACATCCACCACCACCACATCCACCACCACATCCACCGCATCCACCACCACCGCATCCACCACCGCATCCACCACCGCATCCACCACCACGTCCACCACCACATCCACCACCACATCCACCACCACATCCACCACCACATCCACCACCACATCCACCACACCCACCACCACACCCACCACCACTACGCCCACCACCACCACCCCATCCACCACCACCACCGCATCCACCACCACCGCATCCACCACCACCGCATCCACCACCACATCCACCATCACCACCACATCCACCACCACATCCACCACCACCACATCCACCACCGCCACATCCACCACCACCACATCCACCACCACCACATCCACCGCCACATCCACCGCCACATCCACCACCACATCCACCACACCCACCACCACCACATCCACTACACCCACCACCACTACATCCACCACCACCACCCCATCCACCACCACCACCCCATCCACCACCACCACCCCATCCACCACCACCACCGCATCCACCACCACCACCGCATCCACCACACCACATCCACCGCATCCACCACCACCACATCCACCGCATCCACCACCACCACATCCACCATCACCACCACATCCACCTCCACATCCACCTCCACATCCACCATCACCTCCACATCCACCATGACATCCAACGCCACATCCACCACCACATCCACCACCACCACATCCACCACATGCACCACCGCATCCACCACCACATCCACCACCACCACATCCACCACATGCACCACCGCATCCACCACCACCACATCCACCACCGCATCCACCACCGCATCCACCACCGCATCCACCACCGCATCCACCACCGCATCCACCACCACCGCATCCACCACCACCGCATCCACCACCACCACATCCACCACCACCACATCCACCACCACATCCACCACCACATCCACCACCACATCCACCACCACATCCACTATCACCTCGACATCCACCATGACATCCACCGCCACATTCACCACATGCACCACCACCGCATCCACCACATGCACCACCACTGCATCCACCACCACATCCACCACACCTACCACATCCACCACCACACCCACCACCACGTCCACCACCACATCCACCGCATCCACCACCACATCCACCACCACCGCATCCACCACCACATCCACCACCACATCCACATCCACCACCACATCCACCACCACATCCACCACCACATCCACCACCACATACACCACCACATCCACCACCACATCCACCACCACATCCACCACCACATCCACCACCACATCCACCACCACATTCACCACCACATCCCCATCCACCACCACCACCACATCCACCACCACATCCACCACCACCCCATCCACCACCACCACCCCATCCACCACCACCACATCCACCACCACCACCGCATCCACCAACACCGCATCCACCGCATTCACCATCACCACCACATCCACCTCCACATCCACCTCCACATCCACCATCACCTCCACATCCACCCTGACATCCACCGCCACATCTACCACCACATCCACCACCACCACATCCACCACATGCACCACCGCATCCACCACCACCACATCCACCACATGCACCACCGCATCCACCACCACATCCACCACCACCACATGCACCACCACATCCACCACCACCACATGCACCACCACCACATGCACCACCACATGCACCACCGCATCCACCACCGCATCCACCACCGCATCCACCACCGCATCCACCACCACCACATCCACCACCACCACATCCACCACCACCACATCCACCACCACCACATCCACCGCCACATCCACCGCCACATCCACCACCACCACATCCACCACATGCACCACCGCATCCACCACCACATCCACCACCACCACATCCACCACATGCACCACCGCATCCACCACCACCACATCCACCACTGCATCCACCACCGCATCACCACCGCATCCACCACCGCATCCACCACCGCATCCACCACCACCGCATCCACCACCACCGCATCCACCACCACCACATCCACCACCACCACATCCACCACCACATCCACCACCACATCCACCACCACATCCACCACCACATCCACTATCACCTCGACATCCACCATGACATTCACCGCCACATCCACCACATGCACCACCACCGCATCCACCACATGCACCACCACTGCATCCACCACCACATCCACCACACCTACCACATCCACCACCACACCCACCACCACGTCCACCACCACATCCACCGCATCCACCACCACATCCACCACCACCGCATCCACCACCACATCCACCACCACATCCACATCCACCACCACATCCACCACCACCCCATCCACCACCACCACCCCATCCACTACCACCACCGCATCCACCACCACCACCGCATCCACCAACACCGCATCCACCGCATCCACCATCACCACCACATCCACCTCCACATCCACCATCACCTCCACCATGACATCCACCGCCACATCCACCACCACATCCACCACCACCACATCCACCACATGCACCACCGCATCCACCACCACCACATCCACCACATGCACCACCACATCCACCACCACATCCACCACCACCACATGCACCACCACATCCACCACCACCACATGCACCACCACATGCACCACCGCATCCACCACCGCATCCACCACCGCATCCACCACCGCATCCACCACCACCACATCCACCACCACCACATCCACCACCACCACATCCACCACCACCACATCATCCACCACATCATCCACCACATCCTCCACCACATCCTCCAACACATCCACCACCACTTTCACCACCACCGCATCCACCACCACCACCGCATCCACCACATCCACCACCACATCCACCACCACATCCACCACCACATCCACCACCACATCCACTATCACCTCGACATCCACCATGACATCCACCACCACATCCACCACATGCACCACCACCGCATCCACCACATGCACCACCACTGCATCCACCACCACATCCACCACATCAGCCTTGAAAGTGTGCAGTGTTGAGTGTGCATGTGTTTGTTGCATCCACCACCACCACATCCACCACCACCACATCCACCACCACCACATCCACCATCACCACCACATCCACCATCACCACCACATCCACCATCACCACCACATCCACCATCACCACCACATCCACCATCACCACCACATCCACCACCGCATCCACCACATCCACCATCACCACATCCACTGCATCCACCACCACCACATCCACCGCATCCACCACCACCACATCCACCACCACATCCACCACCACATCCTTCATCACCTCCACCACCACATCCACCATCACCTCCACCACCACATCCACCATCACCTCCACCACCACCTCCACCATCACCTCCACCACTACATCCACCATCACCTCCACTGCCACATCCACCGCCACATCCACCACCACATCCACCACACCCACCACCACTACATCCACCACCACCACCACCCCATCCACCACCGCCACCACCACCACCGCATCCACCGCATCCACCATCACCACATCCACCGCATCCACCACCACCGCATCCACCACCACATCCACCTCCACATCCACCATCACCTCCACATCCACCATGACATCCACCGCCACATCCACCACCGCCACATCCACCACCACCGCATCCACCACCACCACATCCACCACCACCGCATCCACCACCACCGCATCCACCACCACCGCATCCACCACCACCGCATCCACCACCGCATCCACCACCGCATCCACCACCACATCCACCACCACCGCATCCACCACCACCTCCACCGCCACATCCACCACATCCACCATCGCATCCACCACCACATCCACCGCCACATCCACCAGACCCACCACCACCACCACATCCACCACCACATCCACCACCACCACATCCACCACCACATCCACCGCATCCACCACCACCGCATCCACCACCGCATCCACCACCGCATCCACCACCACGTCCACCACCACATCCACCACCACATCCACCACCACATCCACCACCACATCCACCACCACATCCACCACACCCACCACCACACCCACCACCACTACGCCCACCACCACCACCACCCCATCCACCACCACCACCGCATCCACCACCACCGCATCCACCACCACCGCATCCACCACCACATCCACCATCACCACCACATCCACCACCACATCCACCACCACCACATCCACCACCGCCACATCCACCACCACCACATCCACCACCACCACATCCACCGCCACATCCACCGCCACATCCACCACCACATCCACCACACCCACCACATCCACTACACCCACCACCACTACATCCACCACCACCACCCCATCCACCACCACCACCCCATCCACCACCACCACCCCATCCACCACCACCACCGCATCCACCACCACCACCGCATCCACCACACCACATCCACCGCATCCACCACCACCACATCCACCGCATCCACCACCACCGCATCCACCATCACCACCACATCCACCTCCACATTTACCTCCACATCCACCATCACCTCCACATCCACCATGACATCCAACGCCACATCCACCACCACATCCACCACCACCACATCCACCACATGCACCACCGCATCCACCACCACATCCACCACCACCACATCCACCACATGCACCACCGCATCCACCACCACCACATCCACCACCGCATCCACCACCGCATCCACCACCGCATCCACCACCGCATCCACCACCACCGCATCCACCACCACCGCATCCACCACCACCACATCCACCACCACCACATCCACCACCACATCCACCACCACATCCACCACCACATCCACCACCACATCCACTATCACCTCGACATCCACCATGACATCCACCGCCACATTCACCACATGCACCACCACCGCATCCACCACATGCACCACCACTGCATCCACCACCACATCCACCACACCTACCACATCCACCACCACACCCACCACCACGTCCACCACCACATCCACCGCATCCACCACCACATCCACCACCACCGCATCCACCACCACATCCACCACCACATCCACATCCACCACCACATCCACCACCACATCCACCACCACATCCACCACCACATACACCACCACATCCACCACCACATCCACCACCACATCCACCACCACATCCACCACCACATCCACCACCACATCCACCACCACATCCCCATCCACCACCACCACCACATCCACCACCACATCCACCACCACCCCATCCACCACCACCACCCCATCCACCACCACCACATCCACCACCACCACCGCATCCACCAACACCGCATCCACCGCATCCACCATCACCACCACATCCACCTCCACATCCACCTCCACATCCACCATCACCTCCACATCCACCCTGACATCCACCGCCACATCCACCACCACATCCACCACCACCACATCCACCACATGCACCACCGCATCCACCACCACCACATCCACCACATGCACCACCGCATCCACCACCACATCCACCACCACCACATGCACCACCACATCCACCACCACCACATGCACCACCACCACATGCACCACCACATGCACCACCGCATCCACCACCGCATCCACCACCGCATCCACCACCGCATCCACCACCACCACATCCACCACCACCACATCCACCACCACCACATCCACCACCACCACATCCACCACCACCACATCCACCACCACCACATCATCCACCACATCATCCACCACATCCTCCACCACATCCTCCAACACATCCACCACCACTTTCACCACCACCGCATCCACCACCACCACCGCATCCACCACATCCACCACATCCACCACCACATCCACCACCACATCCACCACCACATCCACTATCACCTCGACATCCACCATGACATCCACCGCCACATCCACCACATGCACCACCACCGCATCCACCACATGCACCACCACTGCATCCACCACCACATCCACCTCACCTACCACATCCACCACCACACCCACCACCACACCCACCACCACATCGACCACCACATCCACCGCATCCACCACCACATCCACCACCGCATCCACCACCACCTCCACCACCACATCCACCACATCCACATCCACCACATCCACCATCACCACATCCACCATCACCACATCCACCACATCCACCACATCCACCACCACCACATCCACCACCACCACATCCACCACCACCACATCCACCCCCACATCCACCACCAACACCACCGCATCCACCCCCATCACCATCACATCCACCATCACCACCACCACCACATCCACCACCACCATATCCCCCAGATCCACCACCACCACATCTATATGTGTGTGTGTGTGTGTGTGTGTGTGTGTGTGTATGTCGCTCTGTGTGTGTGGAGGTGCAAATGCAAGGTTCTTGGATTTTCGTCACAATAAAATACACTGAACATAATCTTCACAAAAGATATTTACAAACGTTTAAGCTATTGCCATTATAAATTACAATACATTTTATTTCAGTAATAATTATTCACAAAATTAAAAGCCATTGTTATTTGTAATATCAATACATCTAAGTCACGTAAATCCAACACACATTGCATTACAAATGCTATAGGTGTCACATTTGCGAAAGTTAAAACTATTGACATTGTAACTGACAAAGCTATTAATTTTGCTATTTTCAAAACCAGCAATTTGTGTTGTATTTACGGGATTTAGATGTATTGATATTACAAATAACAATTTATTATATCTTGTAAATCTGCCCCGAGATATTTTAGAAAACCACCGCACGGAAACTGTAATTTACGAGGGTCGCGTGAAGTATAGGTGTGGGGTTAATTAAACAGGACAGTGATTGGCCATCCATCTCGGCTAATGAACCAATCTAGTCCATTTGCTGGTCTGCCATTTGCAATAAATAAATCCGCTACCCAGGAAGAGGGAGACCTGTTCTCACGTCTCTGAGCTGATTGAACCGAGCTGGGGGTATGCCCTTAAATACACCAAATGTTCTCCCTTAGCGAAAATTATTGAGATGTGATGGCGCAACAGTTCCGATCCCATGTAGGAGGGAGGAGGTGGTGACGGGGTTACATCAAGTTAAATATTTGCAGCTTAGGCTTGCAGGCAGCTGTAGTTTCTTACAAACTATAGTCAACTTCGTTAAAACAAAAGAAACAAAACTAGGGATGTCAACATAATTATAAGGAGGCGTATGAGAGAGTAGACTGGTCTGTCAATGAACGATTTAGAATAAAGGAAAAAAGGATTTGCAGCCCCCGGACGCGGTGCTTCAACTGACAGGAGGCGGAGTGTGGCTGCGCCTGTATCGTTGCTGGTCTGAAGTCAGCTGGCCTCAGCCTGCTAATTCAACACCGTGTAAAAAAATAACTCGTAGTTGTAAGAACATAAGACCAAACCAGACAGTACAGGTATGCATTTAACCACTGCAGCACCATTTTGGCCCAAAAACCAATGATTTTGCACACAGCATGGGACCCTGTTTCAGCAACAGCCTGTACGGGAAACCAAACCTTTTCTGTTTCCAGTGTGATTGTGAAACACTCGATTATTGGTGCCGGTGGACCCAGAAAAGTAAACTGGGGAAAGAGCCTCTGACAGCGGCATCCCTAATCCCAAGCGAAGCCCCATAATAGAGGACTGGGGCAGATGGAGCGAGTCAATGAACTGCCACGCGAGGCTGAGACCGTAGCAAACATGGTGGCGCCCAGGAGCCTGAATAACGGCCCGTAGAGGTGACTGATCGGAGTGCCGAAAGCGGTGCCAATTTCGTGCCCACAGGAAGGACAGCCGCCGCAGAGAGACAGACGTGACGGTTCCCGCAACCCCCAAGAGAAGGCCGCACCACAAATACCCGAGGTGATCGCTGGGGGTAACAGCAGCAAGGGAGACATGACAGGTGCACATGCCATGAAGCCATGTCTCAGCTCGATCCGAAAATGCTGCCACTCACAAATGGTGGTACCAGCGAGAGACCTTCCCCCGGCCGGAGTGAGGAGACTCTCAGCGCGGAGGTCGCTCCAGGACAAGCAGTCACAGACAGAAAACGGGGAACCACCGAAGAGCGATTGCCCCTTTCCTCTGTTCCATTAAAATAAGAACAGCAAACAGAGCGATCAGCGCCAGGCCTCAAGGCGCGAGGGAGGAGTTACAACCATGGGACGAAGCCACACGGGCGAGACGATCGAGGAGAGGGGGAACTGAGAAAAAGGACAAAAAGCAGCAATATAAAACCAGTGTACCTTTATATAGCGCTAAGTCGGCCTGAAAGTATTGGAGCGTCGTACATGAGTCAGAGGGACCCTGCGGCCCGCGCCTGCCTACCGTAAGGTTCAGCCTCTAAGTGACGGCAGGCGGGCGCACGCACTTCCGCGCAGGCGCAGAGTGTTCTTGGCCGCTTCTCCGGGTCCGCTTGCTGATGGCGTACAAGAGGCGATGGACGGCACTGGAGCCCCTGGCCGCGTCGCACCCGCCCGCCCGCCCGCCGTAGCAGCACTGGAGCCCCTGGCCGCGTCGTGCCCGCCCGCCGTAGCAGCACTGGAGCCCCTGGCCGCATCGCCCCCGCCCGCCCGCCCATCCATTGGGAGCCGGGCAGAAGGAGCCCACAAGAAAACAGGGATTTCATCAAGAAAAGAGCCCGGTGAGGTAAGGGGGGGTGAGCGTGTGTGTATGCAGTGTGTGTGTGTGTGTATGCGACGGCAGGGGTGGGTTCTCTGTATGTATGGGTGCGTGCGTGCGTGCATGGGCGCTCGTGTGTGTGTCTCTGTGTATGCGCATGCATGTGTGGTGTTGGAGCTTCCGAGGGGGGGGAGCGTGTGTGTATGCAGTGTGTGTGTGTGTGTGTGTGTATGCGACGGCAGGGGTAGGTTCTCTGTATGTATGGGGGCGTGCGTGCATCGGCGCTCGTGTGTGTGTGTTGTCTCTGTGTATGCGTGTGTGGTGTTGGAGCTTCCGAGGCAGGAGATGGGCACGGCGACGTGCGCGCCCACGAGGTCAAATCTGCGCTCGTGCCACTCTCGTGTCCACATTCCCAAATACGGCTGACAATAGTTGTCGAGCAGACAGCAATCAATGCTTCGCATTGAATGCAGTTCAAGCTCGACCTAAAAACGAAAGCAGCACATTAAAAAACGTACAGTTAAACTCCAGACAGTAAAAAGAGTGCATCAATACAAAACAAATAAGAGCATAGATTTCAAAAGTGTGAACAGTGCAGTAGTACATCATGGATGCAAAAAGGTGCAAGAAGTAGATCAACGGTGCCCAATTGCAGAAGCCCCTAAGTCTCTCCTGATCCTAAGGCTACAGGAAATGTAATTCATTACAGCATAACAAGTAGGTCCAGTATTTAAGAGCTGCAAAAGTTTGAGACTCAAACTGGCCAATCTACATTTGTTGATATGTAAGATAGGGCGTAAAAATTGAACTCTGGGGGTAATATAAAAACAAACAAAAAAATATCAAATGAATATGGGATTGTTGACCTCTAGTTATCACAAGGACATCAGGGTAAGGAGGAAAACCAGGAGCGTTGTTGTTGAAAAGCAGACAAAAAGTGGGCTGTACTCTACCTGAAGCGAGTTAAATAAAATCTGTGCTCCAGGTTCGGGATCCAGGCTAAGTATGGTGCGGGACTTTCGGTGGGGGTGATTTCCATTTAATGGCATGCAGTGTTCATTTCTTCAGACTGATTGGACTTTTTCAAATACCTGCTGTTTGGTAGTGGGAACGGATAAGGGTCCTCAAGTTGCCGTCAATTTCACTAGGTGAGTGGAATAGATGTGAGGATCTTCTGATATAGGTCATCCAACCAATCTTGTCGCTGTGTTCTAGTTTGATACAGTCAGCGAGGACTTGGGGAGAACATTTAGTAAAGGGAGAACTATAGATTTTTGCCCAAAGCAGGGGCCGGGCCATGTTAATGGCATCCTCAATGTAAGGGAGGTCAAGCTCTTGTGTGGGTGATGATGTTGGCGGTGCTTCTAGGGACTGCCAGCAATTTGGCAAGAAAGTTATTTTCGATTGTTTGTAGATGACCACATTCTGCGTACCCCCAGACTCCAGCCCCAGTAAGTACCAAGTGATATACATTTAGCTTTATGGAGGGATATCAACTGATGGGTTTATTGTTTATGTTTCTTGAAAAATAAAAAATGGCATAGACTGCATTATCAGTTTTAGGCCCTCTCTGCACCATAAGGTTATCCCATTGAAGATGGCAGTGTAACATGATCCCAAGGTAATTAAAAGTTTTGACTGTAGTGATGGGGATCTCCTCAATGGTGAACCTGCGAGAACGAGTGTTTCTGGGACACAGGTCAGGATGAATTATTTTTTATGATTGACCTTTAGGTCCCCTATTAACTCGTTGAAGGAGTCCAGGAGGAGCTGCAGCCCAATTGTAGTACGCGACAATAACACAGCATCGTCTGCGTAGAGAAGTACGGGCACTGGCCTATCCCCTACCCTAGGCAGGTCCCTCCATTTAGTTGACAAAACGTGGTCCGCTGAGTTGATGTAAAAAAAAAACGAAAGAAAGCTAGAATGCACCCCTGTCTGACCCTCCTGTGGACTTTAAAAGGAGGCGTGCATTCCCCTTCAATGCTGTACCAAACTTGAGCCAAGGTATCCCAGTGTAGGTGCTTAAGGAGGTCAATAAGGGCTCTCTCGACCCCTACACCACTCATTAAATCCTACAGCCTGTCCATGTGGTCAAATGTGCTGGAAAGGTACATGAAAGTAAGATGTAATGAGCCTCCCTTTGCCTTGGTGTACTTCCCTGTGAGCAGGAGCAGTTTAACACATTGCTCCACTGTGCCCCAGCATGGACAAAAACAAACAGTACATCGGATAAGAAACCTTTTTCTTCCACCCTATCTTCCAGTTCTGGAACATCAACCTTCAGAGACTTTGGCAGAGGAGTTCAACAGTGATATTGGGCGATAGCATGTTAGATTCCCTCTGTCACCCTTTTTAAAGATAGGTACTATGGTGGATTTCCTCCAGGAATTTGGTATGTCAGCTAAGATGGCGGCTCTGAACAGAAAACTAAATTTTGCCTTAAAACATTAATTGGGACCCCCGCATGTGTATTCATACAGGGGGACATAGCCAATATTCAATCTTTCTGTTTTTTTGTGCGTCACAATGTTGTATATCAACATTTCCCTTTTCCTTTATTCTAGGAGAAACTTTAAGTCAAGAAAGTTTGTGATATTAAATGTTCAGTTCCTGGAGTATATTCTCTACTTAAAATGAATACAAAATGTTTCATACAATAAAAAGAGAAATGCTTATTGCTTCAGTGACATAGTATGTCAGCATCCTTATTAAAATATAGGTGGTATGTAAAATAGACATTGATCTTAGAAACAGCTGTGATATTGTACCAGTTGTGCACTTATGAAAGAATAATTTCAGGGTCAAACTTTGTGATGTCACTGCTGCTGCAGAGTCTGTCAATGATGTGCTCCTAACAGGTAAATGGCTTTGTCTCAACCTGATGACATATAACAGACACCACCCTTGATTGAATTTGGGTGTCTGGTTGGCAGAGGTATGCACACTTTCCAAGCAGGAACCCCAGTACTAATCAGGGTAAGTGACAAACACACTCAAAATTAACTTGTGCTCACTCTCTGGTAGCCTGGCACAGAGCAGCCGGGCTTAACTTAAGAGGGAATATGTAAAGTATTTGTGCAACACTTAAGACAGTAAAACTGTGAAAACACACAGTAGAGGAGATGCATCTATCTTCTCCACGAAGTGGCGCTGATGCGTTGGGTCGGAAGTGGCGGTTCCGAAGGCAATGAGCTGGTTCCGAGTGAAATGTGCCAATCCTGTTATCGAAGCGGCAGCGATATGTTAATTCTGCTCTAGCAGCGGAGGATGCATCGGTCCCACTGGAGCAAAACACCTAAGGCCCCTTCAAAGGGTCCAGGACTGAGGTGGCAACACATGGTAGGGCAGACTCACAGATGGCAGAGTCCAGGAGCAGGATAATTGAAAGTCTTCTATGTTCCTGAAACTTCAATCAGGAAGCAAGCCCTTGGAGTCACTCTGGTCTTGGGTGTAGGAAGGTTGATACCTGACTATGGTTACCCCAGATTTTTTGCCTTGTGTTTAGCTGGTTTTCGACTTAGTTGGCCTGGGATCCTGCTAATCAGGGCCCCTGACTATCTGCTCTCTCTGTAAAATGGACTCCATGTACCCTAGGTACATAACTAATTTATTGAGTCACCTTATCAGCCCCTGTATAGTGTACTATAGGTACCCAGTGCATAGGTGCACCCAAGGCCTACCAGGGGCTGCAGCATATCTCTTGCCACCCCTGGCTGGCCATCCAAACTGACACAACTGGCTGATCACTCAGCTGGGGCAAGGTCGTGCAAACACCCTCTGCTTAGATATAGTATACCTATGTCTAACCTTATATCTCGACACATATACACCTATAAGTCACTCCTATGGCAGGCCTTAACAATCCTGGAGGCAGAGTGCTTGGTTTTATGTGAGATGGTGCTCTAGCATGAGCTGAGCCTGTCTGCAGCTTTCAGAACCATGTCCTCATAGCTGTTCTAGGGTATTGCCATACCATATACTCTTAAGTGCATTATGTACCTCGCGGTCAGATGCTATCCCTGGTTTGGCTTTATCAAAACATGTCGTGTACGGTGTCATACGCTTTGGAATACTACCCCCTCGCCAATTCTGGCGACGGGGGTAGCATTCCACCCTTCCAGAGGGAGAAGACATGTTACTTCCATTAATCCCGGTTAAAGTTAACCAGAGCCTCAGCATCACAAAATGGATGCTGCTGCCACAGACACAAGTCTGGCCTCCTGCTGCTGGACGAAACTCCGGCAGGGGAAGCCTGGGCAATAGGTTTCCTGTCACAGGGAGGTGCTAGCACCACCCCAGACCGGAGATAGTGGATTGGGGCAGGGAGGGCTGAATGCAATTAGACACTGCCTGGGGCACACAAGGTGTCCCATGCATAGGCCAGTTCAAACCGGTGCTGGGACACTCCAGCCCCAGCTCTGGCGTAAAAATGGACAAAGGGAAAGGGGTGTAACCACCCCCTTCCTGGGTCCCACCCATAGAGGGGACCTAGCAGGTAATCCAGCCCCTTGATTTGGAATAAAGGTAGGAGCTGTGTCCTTAGACTTTAGATAATCCTGACTGAAACTCTGATACAAAACTCTGGACCCTTCGACATCCTACTCGACGTAGAAGACTGAAGAATCTCCGTTGTGGTCAAGGAGTGACCACCCTGTGCAAGCAGGCACCATCAAGTGCTCAATGGTTTGCTTTATCGTTGCTCCCGCCGGAGCTCGAACAACAGAGCCTGACAAGACCAGGACTTCCAGACATCCAACAGCCTGGTCCACAGCCACAGCAAAGCTGAGACCCATGGAGGCGACGAGAGACGTGGGACCGGCCATCTTGGAAAGCCAGCAAAGTGCTTTCTGTGCAGCGCCTGAGGCCCCCTTGAAGCTGTGCATTGGGGATTAGGAAGCCCCTGCCCCGAGCATCCTTTGCACCAAAGATCACCTCTCCACACTCACCAAGTGTTGCGTGGGGCCCTTTTGCATTTTCCTGCTTGACACGTCTGTCCAGTCACTTGCCCGTTGGCTTGTGGCCTCTGTGACGATGAACCTTTGATTTTCCAACGTTGGTCTGGTTGCTCCGGACTGGCCCTTGCTCCCCTGAAAAGGAGCATCCCATCAAACCTTGCTGGTCTGATCCAGAAGCCATCTTTAATTCCTGCGTGGGTTGCATTTGCCAAGGCCTGTTAACTCCGAATCTAGAACCGACACCACCGACAGCGAGAGCTTTTGTGGAACAGTCCGTGTCCAGCACCTGGTTGTCGTCGACAC
The DNA here is from genome assembly GCF_964261635.1 of Lissotriton helveticus. Taxonomy (NCBI): domain Eukaryota; kingdom Metazoa; phylum Chordata; class Amphibia; order Caudata; family Salamandridae; genus Lissotriton; species Lissotriton helveticus. Next base: position 1,705,675,833 of record NC_136057.1, on the reverse strand, counting down.
CTCCTGGTCCACGTGGCAGCGGAGACAAGCTTCTCGACATCACCTGATCGCAACCCGACATCGCCTGGTTCCTTCCTGGTTCCTTCCTGGTCACTGGCTAGTGACCCAGACTCTGTCCCCTCTGCTTTCAGGTACTCTACATCTTCGATCCACCCTTGGATCCAACCGGACTCTTCTCTCCTGGTCGCCTGCGGCATCTTTTCTCCAAGGCTCCATAGAACTCCACAACGAAACCCGACACACTTTGACACCTATGCACCCGCTTCCTGTGGGTGAGGTAACGCGAGTACTGCGGTGCTCCTGTAGAGATCTACACTTCTAGTGTCCTAGTTTTAAGTGATTAAGTTCTAGTCCAGTCGGAAGACTTCCAAATCTGTAACTTTCTATCTTTACGCACCCATTGACTTCTATAGGTGCACGCGTGTGCATTTAGACACTGCACCGGCATCCTGTGGGCCTCCTGCTCCCTAACTGTTGTTAGTCCAGTGTAGCCCCAGCGATTCCCAAGGCCCTAGGCCATACCATTGTTCGTGACGTGGTTCTTATACCACTATTTTAGTATATGGTTTTAAGGGCCACTAGAGCCTATCCATATTTGTGCAACTTTTGTATGTTATATTAAGTTACTTGTTATACGCTTGTGCTCCTGTGCTCACAAAGAGTTAAGGGGATTTATTTAGAAATAAATACATATATATTTTGAATATATAACCTGTGTGGTGTCCTTTCATTTGGTATTAAAAGGTTTGCATATGGTAAAACAGCTGGCTTCACATGCCCTCTTGAGTTTAGCCTAAGACTGCTTTTGTCCATGCTACCACTAGGATAGCTGGTCTATATGGTTGACTTTACAACCATCACCATAAGGGTTGTTTGGACTGGTGCAAGGTGCTCACTAGAATAGTGAACATCATATACCAGGCCAACTTCTCACATTGGGTCATAGAGATGCGGGCCCAGCCCTTCTCTCTCTCAGGCAAGAGGGCAGAAGGCAGCAGGTCAACAAAGCAGGAGTACAGCAGAGTAGCAGTCCTTGTAGCAGCACATAAGTCCTTCCTTGCAGAGTATCCACGGTCCAGAAGTGTACTGAAGTCGTGGTGTTAGAGCTCCAGTACTTCTATCTAGTTGGGCCTTTGAAGTGAGGGAGACTTCAAATAAGGCTTTGAATTGAAGGGGTCCTCCTTTCCTGCCCTGGCTCTTGACTCACTACAGTGGGATATGCAGCCCTTTGTGTGTGGACAGGACACAGCCTATTCATGTGTAAGTGTGAGGCTGTGCTCCCTCCGATCACCGAGGATGGCTGATCAAGTCACACCTAAGCTCCCTTTGTATGTGGCGTCTAGAGGAATACAAAAAGCCCAGCTGTCACCCAACCCAGTCTGAACAGACAGGTAGCAGGCACCAAATGGCTAAATTAAGAAAATGCCAGCTTTTGGAGCATTTTCAGAATTGCAATTAAAAATCTGACTTCGCCATAAGTTCTGATTGTATATTGTGAATCTAGAGACACCAGACGTGGAGGTCCTATCCCTGCCCAATTGGGAATTATACTTATAACATGTAATAAGGTAATCCCAATGTTATCCTATGGGAGACATAGGCCTTGCAGTAGCTTAAAGGGATTTTAAAGAGTTTTTCTCCACCAGGACATGTAAAACTTAAAAGTACATGTCCTACTTTTTAAATACACTGTACTCTGCCCTTGGGTTGTACAGGGCCTACCTGAGGGTGACTTATATGTATTAGACAGGAAGGTTTAGACCTGGGAAGAGGTTTAACTTTGTAAGTCGACAGGATAGTTTAAAACTGCACACACAGACTCTGCAGTGGTAGACCTGAGACATGGTTAGAGAGATACTTAAGTGGGTTGCACAATCAGTGCTGCAAGCCCACTAGTAGCGTCTAATTTACAGGCCCTGGGCACATGTAGTGCACTTATAAGCAAAAGAAACATACCAATTGGGTATAGACCAATGTTATCATCTTTAGAGGAGAGAGCACATGCACTTTAGCACCAGTTAGCAGTGGTAAAGTGCTCAGAGTCCTAAAAACAACCTAAACAAGGTCAGAAAAAGAGGAGGCTGAGGGCAAAAAGTTTGGGGCGACCCTTCAGAGAAGGCCATTTTCCAACAACCCTGTACTGAAATCACCACTTTTAAAAGTTTGGCTTGAGGGTGCAGTTGCCACCTGATCTTATGCAGGGTCGAACTGAGACAGAAAATAGGCCCGGGCACAAAAATAAAACAGTCCCCCGTAGGCGAATTCGACAGCTAAAAAGTGGCCTACATTTGCAAATAGTGCACTTTTGGATTTGTAATGACTTGTTGTATAGGTGTTTGGCAAGGTCTGGGAGAATGCATGCATTTGTGCTTGCTACAGGTAATGTTTGTGGTAGTGTCACGTAAATCAACAGTAAAAACCATCAACGCATAACCTAAAACAAGCCCACAAACCTCCAAGAAACCGGCCCGCACTCACTGACCTATCAGTTCAGCCCCTCAGGCACTGCCTGGCTGCCCTCTAGGCCAGTAGGAGGACACCTGGTATTTTATTTTGCCAACCATAATGTTGGTTAGAGTTCTAATTTCGTGGCTATGACTAATGGTTGCATTGCTGGAAAGCTTATTGTCAATACATTTGGCCTGAGTTGGTTATGCTGGCAAGCCAGTGAGAAAGGGCTCAGGCCTGATTGGTTCAGTGGTAAAAGTTATGTCCGAGACTATAGGTTTGATCTCTTTATCATCCAATGTTATATGACAAAGGCAGTAGGCTTGGCTTATTTATTGAGAAAATCCAAGGCCAGACTGGGAACCGAAATTGGCCCTGGCAAACTGCTTGGCTGCCCCCCGGGGGGGGGCCCGTAAGGGGTGCAGCCGAGCTGTTTGCAAGGGCTGGTTTGCAAGGGCTTGTTACACAGGTGGCCGATATTCAAGGCCCCTGGTAACAAAAACGGCCCTCAGGGGTCCAAAACTGGCTCCCACCCTGGCGGCCCAGTGTGGAAATGCCAGGTGCCCACTATGGCCAGTCTGGCCTTGAGGAAAATATAACTTAAAGCCAATAGACTGTTAACGGTGGATAGGTGTCACGCTGTGTTACAGACTATAGACAGGTCTTTTTTTCACATGAAACCTCACAGGTTACCATAGCAGCCAGGGATTTTGGTGTTCTTCATCCCATAACAAACTCTGGGGGTAGAAGACATGAATTGTGATGATCCATTAGGCCCTTTTGAGGGGGTTGTATATTGTTTTACCAACTGGCATTTGGGACACATTTATAAGTTTAGAACTGCAAACTAGCATATGCACACTTCAGTAGGCCTGTGTTGGTTATGGTGTCAAGCCAATGGTAAAGCCTACAGGTCTTATTGGTTCACTTCTAAACATGATGTCAGATTTCATAGATTTTGTTTGTTTATTTGAAAAAAATATGAGAAGGCCAGTGATTACTGTGAAAAGCATGTTTAAAGGCAATACGCTTTACAGCTTTTAACAGTGGATTGCTACTACACTGCGGTCAAAACATGCAGCCAGATATTTAGGTAAATGGAATCTCATAGATTACCACAGTAGGCAAGCGTTTTGATTTTTGTGACTTCCATCAACAAACCATGGGAATAGAAGATTTACAATATGATAATCCTTACTATGCCTTCACAGGAGCGATTTTATGCTTTTTTGACAAATGTTTATGCAAATGTACCTAATGGTAACCTAGTGAAAAAATGTATGTTCAGTGCATTAGTTCCTAGCTGGTCATAATGACAATTCATTAAAAAAGGATATAGGCCTAATGGATTTATTGGGAAAAGTTATGACAGATGCCATTGTTCTGGTCTGTTGTAAGTTACAGCAAAGGCTATAGGACTCATTTATTTACTATCCAAAACATCTATTAAGATCAATGCACCTTTAAGAGTGGGTTTGTATTTTACTGTGTTAAACCTGCTGGCATCTATTTTGTTACATGCAATATCAGATTACCCTTGAAGGCAAGGATTCTGGCGTTAATTACGCCCTCTGACGAACTCTAAGGGCTAGAATATTTGCACTGTAATAATTATAGCTAGAATCTCTACAGAAGGTCTGACACACTTACTTGCCTTCCAGGATCGTGTATTAAAATACATTAAAATGATATCAATGTATATCCATCCAAACTGTGACCAAAGAGGTGACAAAGGGGTGCGCTGAAAAGCTATAGGTGAAGCTTGTTCAACCCGCCCAAGTAAATCAACTTCATTATCAACTCCGCACGTGCACTGCTTTTTTGGCTTTTTGGTCAAAATTTGGATGGATTTAAATGTTGGGCTCCTCTCGCCCATTCCAAGGATCTACAACAACTTCTCAGGACAAGAAGCGATTGTGTGTGTGTGTGTGTGTGTGTGTGTATATATATATATATATATATATATATATATATATATATATATATATATATAAATATATATATATATATCAATCCGAAAACTACTGACACCTGTCACCTGTCACTCACAGTGCAATAGAAATAAATTCAATGACTAAAGCAGTCTGTTTAAATCCATAATAACATTCAGCGTGGTCAACGTGTCAACCATTTCAGACATTGGCTCTATTGTCCAGTGAGTAGTGACATTTTTAGGTCTTGCCTATTCCATTCCGCAGGAATGAATATGCGAGTCTAATGCCGTCAAACCAAGACTTAAACCCAAGGCTCCCCAAAAGCGAATTTTCAACAGTTCATGTGAATCACGTGACCACAAGCACGCGCATTTCCCCACATGAAAGGCATCAGCCTCCCTCCCACAGGCTTCCCCAGCGTGCGCTCGGCCGGCCTCTGCCAGTTCTCCTCCACTAATTATTCACTTCACTTTTCACGGCCGCAGGCCGTGACTCGCATTTCTACTCCCCCCTGCATCAGCCTCCCACAGGCTTCCCTCCCACAGGCTTCCCTCCCCATGACTTCAAAGGCTCCCCCAGCGTGCGCTCGGCCGGCCTCTGGCATTTCTCCTCCCCTAATTATTTACTTCACTTTTCACGGCCGCCAGGCCGTGACTCACTCGCATTTCTCCTCCCACCAGCCCATTGCAGCCTGCCCAGCCTGTGCCGTCTCTCCCTACCCCATAACCCTTCACCCTGCCCCCACCACCTCTCGATATTGCTGCTTGTTTTATATTGTAATCATTTTGAGACTTCCAACTCGAATCATGGCATGGTCCCGCTCGCCCTGCAAAAGGGGGGGTGGCTGAGCCAGGCATCAGTTACAATACCTATTCGCTGACTGGACACAGTTCAAACAGCAGGTTGCCGTGTCTTGCTCTCCTTATGTGAAAGCCATCTCCACACTTGACAGCACTGATTAAGACAGCAATGAAGCGTTGTGGAGGCGCCTTGAGATCTTTCTGTCTCACATATTATACGCTGTGCGATTGGTCCTTAATGTTACCCTTTGACACCGGAATTACCCACAGGTTGAATCATGCGCAGCGGTGATTTGGTGTCTTGTGTGAACTAGTCCGTTCGATTTCTAGTTTATTTAATGAATGGGTCGAATGAGCGTACACGGATTTAGCACTCACTCACCTTCGGATTTAGCACTTACTCACATTTGAACCACTTCACGGCACAGGTGTTGATGCTCACTTCTCTCCTACCCTGCACTGAGACGCTCAGAGCAAAGACACTCTAACTCTACTCTCAACCCAGGTCTGCACTGCTTCATGGCACTTTGTAGTACTTATTTACATTGCATTGCTTGTACCTCACTTTTCCCATAGTAAAATTGACACATTGGGGTCAAGTGGCTTGTAATTAAGCCCATGTGATACTTGTTCATGGTTGTTTCCTTCTTTGCATGGAAGCGACTTTTTTTGGGTTTTTTTTGGTCGCCGCTGGGATGCTCTTTCCACTCATTTACGTCTTTATCTGGTCCTTGAAACCCGCCTCAGGGTTCCAGGCACCCTCTGGGTTGAATCTGTTGCCACATGAATGGGAAGCCATGTGAGATGTTTACCGCTCTGCCTGCCCGCATGCATGGAGACAGACGATAATGCCGAGGGCACACTTACATTTTTTTTTTACCTCTCGTGAACTTCTCTTTCATTAAGATCGGTGTTAAAACACTTAGAGGGTTATTTTCAAAGCTGCACTGTTCCTGGTTTCATTCCTTTCTCGCTCCTCTTTATTTCTCTTTCCTGCTTTTATTCTCTCTTCTTTCCATGTTTCTTTCTCTCATCTTTCTTTTCTCTCCTCCTTTCTTCCATTCTCTCCTCCTTTATCCTTTGTCTCTTCCTTTCCCTTTTGTTTCTTTTTCGTTTCCTTTTTTCTTTTTCTTCTCCTTTATCACCATTTTTCCTTTTTCTCCTTTCAGTTTTGCCTTTTTGCTGCCTCTAATTGCGGTTTCTTTTTCTCTGCTTCCATCTTTCCTTTTTTGTCTTTCCTTTATCGATCTCCGTTTGGTCTATTTGTCAGCACTTTTTCATGGTTGTTTCCTTCTTTCTGTCCTTCGTACACTCTTTCTTTGTTTATTTTTCCTTCTCCTGCATCCAGTTAGGGCATATGTAGTTTATGGTTCCATCATAGCTAATAACTCTTCCATTTCCTCCATTACGTCATCAGACTTGGCTGAACAGGAATGATGGGTTTCTCAGTTTAATGAAGTGTTACATTGTTCTGGTAGTCTGGAATATTTGAGAAAAGTTAGTTGGTTGCTACTAGACACTTACTGTTATTCCCTGACCACCTACTTTCTCTTCCATAGCCCTATCCTGCAAAGAAGGCCAATGACTTGGGAGTGTTTTCAGTGCTTAATTGACTGTTTAACTACTACCAAATGATCCATTTTACAGCACTATTTCCCAAAACTATGAATGAAACAGTTATGGTTTTTACGGGCTGTTCTTTAAATTAATTTCTGAAATGTTCCAATAATCCACGTGCTTACATAGTTACACCAGAGATGTATTGCTTCAAAAGCAAATCTTGTACATACCTTCATAAATACAACACATATTGCATTACAAATGCTATAGGTGTCACATTTGCAAAATTTATAACTATTGGCATTGTAAATGACAAAGCAATTTTCAAAACCAACACATTAAAAAAAGTTGTCATTTACAATACCAATAGCTCAAACTTTCCTAATGCGAGACCTATTGCATTGCAAATGCTTGTATTTGAATTCATTTTAGAGCATGTTACAGTTCCCAGACAATGCTAACAGGCTGCTTCTTACCATTTATTTCATCTTCAATTAGTACTTAATTTTAGCCGGTGGTTTCCGGTGCTCAACACCAGCACTTAATCATCAACACCAGCGCTTTTCATGAACACCAGTTAACGACTCATTTATGGTAGGCACAGGGAGATCGAGTGATTTGCTCAGAATCACAGAATGGAAAACCCACGCGAGACTCAAACCTGGTTCCCCAGCTCCGAAGTCGGCAGCTCCGGCAATTACACCACATCCTGTATCCACTTTCATGGTTAGTAGTTGGTTCTGTTTTAGGCAATGATAACAGGAGAAATGGGTGGTCAAGCTGTCTCCTGAAGAGAGCCACAACACTTTTTTTTTAAAAATAAAAAACTATCCACTGTCTTCAGTGTGCACCGTCCTAAAAGAACGCAGCTTTTAGACCAGGCGACCATCATAGAATGGCATTGTCCATTGTCTCATTGCTTTACCATCCTCAGATGGCCAACACATTTGTTCTAAAGGTGGCGGCCGGACTGCAACTTACCAACAGCGAAGCAGCAAGTACAATGCAATTGCAAGGAGGCCACCTACCACTATGTTAAATTGTATTCCTTATTGCAAGCTTATGCGCGCCATGTTTAGGTGGCAGCATGTTTTTTTTTACATTTATTGTTTCAATTTATCCTGCATACCTTGTTGTGGTTGTGTGTGAGTTTATTGTGATCATATAAAATGCAAGAATGAGTCGGTAGATGGATGGAGGAATGGCTGCATGATTGCTAAAAAGAGTGACAAAGTGCGTGTATGATGACTTATTGAATGCCTAAACCCATCACTGACCGAGGCGGCACTTTCATTAAAAAAAAAGCCAGACTTACTGGCATTGCCAAAGCTTCTTGTATACGCTAGTTTTTATGCAGCATGCCTGCTTTGTCAGCACTTGCAGGGCAAGGTGGCAGAGTGAAATATCCATGAAGGAATATGAAATATTTAGAACCGGTCTTTGAAGTCATTAAGGATGAAATGGGAAAGGAAGCCTAAAGCAGCTGACAAACGTCATTTGTCATTGAGCGTTACCAGCTGGAGACAAAGTGACAATTTAGAGGCGCGGCTTGCCACAGGTCGCCCATGATGTACCCGCCGTCTACCATTACAACAACACCGAGTGATTTAACGGTTTGTCTGGCTGACCCCTGGGTCACATGTGTTGAGCTGTCATGTTAGGAAGACACTGAGAGAGCGGCCTCTTTAGCAGGGACTGCGCCAGTGTACATTTCAGTTGTCGTATTTTTACTCTCAAACGTCCCGTTACTTTCCTGTGGGGTCTGTTTAAAATTTTTGTTTTTTTAATGCTCCTGAGACTTCTCAGGAAAACTGGTGTCTGGGATCAAACATCCGGTGCATGCAGTGATTTCTGTCTGACATCATATACCGGAAGTAGTATCTCTAGCCTACGTAGGGTTCCTAGAAAGAGCCATGGCGGTTCTAAGGCATCATCTTGCTTGTGAAAAGGGTCCTTTCTGAGGTCAGGTTTCTGTAGTGATGTCACAGTCTGACGTCTAGGTCCTGGAGTGAGGTCATTATCTGAGGTCAGGTTTGCGGAGTGATGTCACATTCTGCCCTCAGGTTTCAAATGAGGTCATAGTCTGAACTCCGGTCCTGGAGTGATGTCACAGTCTGAACACAGGCCCTTGGGGCATGGCACATTCTGTCATCTGGGTACACGGCTGATGCTTGCAGAAAGTTACAAAAAGAAATCTTAAAACTTATAATTAATAGAAAAGGTACTGGGCGGGGAATGAGTGACGTAAATATGAATAGCCTAGACTGACTTTAATTTAGGCTTGGGTTGTGACTATTCAAAAACAACTAGAGAGTACCATAATCAATAAATAACAAACTCACTGGGAGAGATGTTGAAAAGACCTTTCACCAGCCAACATCAGTGCCCCATGCGTGGTTTTGAAACTGTGTTAATAAGCGTAATGAATATATAGAGAGAGAAGGAAAGAACGAGTATACCAAAAGGAAAAAAATGGGCCCCTCAGGCACCCACACTCGGTAGGTAGCCGTTTGTCTTCATCGGGTTCCCATTATTTCGTATGTGAGAGGTACGAAACACAGAAGTGCAAATTAAAAAGAGTGTAGATCACTCCCTCAACCAACAATTTTAATAGATGGGTGACTCGAACTCTGGTTAAAATCAATGTGCTTGTGCGGACAGTGAAGAGTTAAGTAAATTTGAACCCCCTGTCCTAAAAAACGGTCGACATGTTTCAGCTAGATGGTCTTATTCGACCCAGCATTCCTCAGGACCAGTGATAAAAATTACTCACCCAGCGCGGCAGTACAACCCCTAAAGTGCCTACTCACGTTGGATGGATGTTCAAGGCAATATGTTTTTACCAACTTTTGTTCGTTGTGCTGGAAAAAACTTTAGATGTGTTACCTCTGTTCTGTGAGGATTATGGAATTTTGTTAGTATTCCAGTCTTTTCTTAGATTTTAGTGAAAGACGAGCATTCTCTTTAGGACTGCATAGATCCTACAGAAAAACCCCATGAGTCCGTGGTGGGGGAATTCTTCACGTCAGCGTTAGCTTGCTGGCGACTCCCCGCGTTTCCACCTAGTTCTGGCGCAGCCACGGCTCGAAGAACAACGCCAGAACTAGGTGGGGCACTGATGTTGGCTGGTGAAAGGTCTTTTCAACATCTCTCCCAGTGAGTTTGTTATTTATTGATTATGGTACTCTCTAGTTGTTTTTGATTGTTTATCCCAAGGGGTGTGAGAGTATTTCACTTTTCCCTTACTCTCTCGTTGTTTATACACACTTGGGTTGTGACTAGCCTAAAAAAGCCATTTACGGAAGTTCTGTTTTTTTAAAGCTTGGATTGAGATTTTAACTAATGCCTGGGGTAGGTATAACCTTCACTGGCTTTTTTCTGAAGGCTCATAGTATGTGTCAGTTAGACAGAACCTTTACAGGAGGCCTTTGAATTGTGCAGCCTGGGCTTTCCCTTTAATGGAGGCCTGGGGTGTGTACAGCATAGACTGACCCTTTAAAAAAGGCATGGCATATGTATAACCTTGACTGGCCCTTTAATGAAGGTCTTGATGTGCATAGCTTCGCCTGGCCCTTTAATGGAGGCCTGAGATGTGTTCAGGGTAGAGTGGACCTTTAATAGAGTCCTTGGATGTGTATAGACCGGACTGACCCTTAAATTATGCCCTGGGATGTGCAAAGCATAGAATGGTTTTTTAATGGAGAACCGAGATGTGTACAGCCTAGATAGCTTAGACTGGCCCTTTAAGCCCGGGATGTGTACAGACTAGACTGGCCCTTTAACAGCAGTCCGTGATCAGAACAGACTAGGCTGGTATTTTCATGAAGCCGGGGTGTGTACAGGCCAGGCTCTGCTTTAATGAAGGCTGGGAAGGGAGCTCCCGAGAATGTTCTATTTCCGGCTCGCGCTGACTCTCTGGAAACGCTCGTCGGGAAGCTCCGGCAGGAGCCGCGGTGTCCCTCCCTGGACACGCAGTCATCTGGGGAATGCACAGCAAACACCGTGCCCCCAAAAATACACACACTGGGAGGGGCACAGTGTCGAACGCGCCTTATGCTGTGGCTCCCCGGAGGCACTGTTTGTTGTGGGTCTGTGTGCTCGTTTTGTTTGTGTTGCCTGCCTCGTTTCTTCTTTCTGTCCTCTTTCTTTTTTGCAGTTTTATATACCCGAAGGTATTGGATCACTTTACATGAGCACCGGTTAGGTTGCACAAGGACACATTCATTTTTGGTAGGCATTGAGAAATTAGGTAATTTGCCCAGAATCACTGGATGGTGACCCAACGCCGAGACTCACACCTGGTTCCCCAGCTCCGAAGTCGGCAGCTCTGTCCGTTACGCCGCATCCTAGCCACCTGCATATGTGCGCTTTAGTCCAGTGCTTCATCTGCAAAAAGAGGAGTGCAGCCTGTGCCTAAAGCGATGCTCAGAAGCCCGTGGCTGGTACTATTAGCGTGCTGAATGCCAAATCTGCTTGGCCTTGAATCCACCTTTAATCCATTGCCAGGCACTCCCTGCCCGTTTATCTCACTCTTGTGAGTTCCTGCTTTCTCTCTCTCTCTGATGAGTTTTCTGTCTTTCTTCCTCCTCCTTTCCCCTTTGTGTGTTTTTCTCTCTTTCTCTTAGAAAATGATGAATAAGGAAAAATAATTGCCTGTGACCCCACCTGCAACCACCTGCTCAAATTAGGCACTGCTTACACACGCATGTGGTATTTATAGTTGTCACTATCAGTCCTGATGCCTGAGTTAGGTTAGCGCCAGATGTGATCCCGCGCCTCGATCTTTCAGTCAATATGCTGTGCATGAAATTAGGGGGATCTGGGCTGGACCCGGGGACATTAGTGGAATTTGTCCTGCTGTATTTTGCAGGCGCTGGGGACACATCAACCTCATCTGGAAGAGCAATTTGCAGGCAGTAAGAAGGATATTCTATTTTTACTTTCAGCTGGGCCCAAAACAAAGGCCTCACTTATAAGGCCATCAGCTGACCAGTGTTGGACTTTATTGTCCACTGGGCCATTTTTTTACTGTTTATTTCTCTGATATTAAAACAAACATTGCCTGCAGCATGCTCGGATCCATGCAGTCTTCCCTACCTCACAAAACACTTAAACCGTGTGTCTTTACAGTCACAAAAATGCCCCAATCTGCTATACTTTTTCAGCTGTTTTATTCACTAATAGGGACCACTTTTAATTTGGTGCCCAGGCCTACTTCTGTCTGGAAACTACCTGAAGCGTAACGCCTTGGCAGTGCCAGGGCGGGAAATAGGCACACACAGCTTGTTATCACTGCACAAGTACATAAGAGAAATGATGATCTGGAGGCAGGTTTTGACTTTGTTCAACCCTTGTAGGTAAGAGATATGATACTCTATAAGAATGTCTGTATAAGTAATTATGCAAATAGTGATTTAAGTAGTACTTATTAATTCATTTTATAATTGAATTCTTTTGTGGTGCTACTCATCCTAAGTAGGGCATCAGTGCCAATGAATTATACAAGTGTGTACGTCAATGTACAGGAAATGTTACATGAGACATTGGAATTACAGGGTGTAGGAGTCGTGTATCACCCAAACTGATACGAATTATATGTTAAGAGTGCATGAGCAGGAGAAACACAAAAGTCAGGATTTAGAACATAATACAGTATTTCTAGCCAAATGAAACTCTTTGAGCAACCTTACAATAATGATAGATTAGGAAGAAAATAAGGTTCTAAACCCCATGTCTTGCAGTTTGCAAGCAGTTCATTTGTGTCGGTTCATAGCTCAATGTGATACATTAGAAGGATTGCAGCAGCAGCAGTTCCTCCAGGGAGAGGAGTTGGCCTAACGGCTAGGGTAGTCGACCAAATCACTTAATTTCCCCATGCCTAACAAAAATGAATGTGTCCTTATGTAATGCAACTGGTGATATGTAAAGCGCTCTGATACCCGATTCGGGTCAAGTTCGGGTCAAGTTCACGTTATATAAAAACTCTGCAAAAAAAAAAAGGTGGAGGAGCATTGCCCCACAGGAAAAAAAAAAGGATAATAATGTTATCATTTTATTTTTCACTATTGGCTCCGTAAAGGTGCGGGTGGCCGGGCTGTGCTGCCCACAGAGCAGGGGAATGAGTGGTGGGCACTCTCTTAAGTGCGCATGGCTCTTTGACTGTCCGCCTTGAGCCGGCCAAACCGTCATGCCCACTTGGCATGTTCTCTACCTACTGTATTGCATAGCCTGGGTGGAGAACATGCACAGCCTCCCACTCCCTGTCTGAGCACCAATCCACTACGTTCAGACCAATCACAACACTGCTGTCATGCTGATGACAGCAGCGTTAAGATTGGCTAGGAGAACCTGGGAGCTTCCTGCTTCATCGACTGCAGAGGACGGAGGAGAGGCAGCCACCGGGAATTTTCTTTCTTTTTTTTTAACCCCCCCACCCCCACCACTACTGTTTTCTTTCTTTTTTTTTTAACCCCCCCCCCTCCCACCACCACCACTACTGCCTGGTAGCAGGCGCTACTGGTTTGCAGTGCTTTAAATGGGCCGTTACTCAACGGTACTTCTAAATTTTCGCCCCTTGAGTACCGGAACTTTTCCTTGTACAAAGAGAGTACCGGTACTCATGGGGCAAGCCAAAGTCAGTGAAATTTAGCATATACAAAAAAGAAGCGCGGCACAGCTGACGAGTTGGTCAGTTTTCGTGAAGCACTCTGATCGAGTGCTAATCTCCCCTCCTGCTGGCGTAGCAGAAAACGGCAGCATTTGTTTGGAGTCCGATGAAGGAGGAAGGTGGTGATAGATAGTGATGCTGTAGCCGGTGGGAATCAAGGCTTAATAATGTGGTCAGACTCTCTTTATCGGACTCCAAACAAATGCCGTATTCTGCTATGCCCGTTGGATGTGAAGGCTGCAGGGGGCATTACAACCAGAAGCAACATTTTTCTTTTTCAGTAAGAAATACTCCGAGTTGAAATTAAGAGTGAAGTTTGCTTTGTGGAAAAAGAGGTTGTGTTCAGAAGTATAGCAACAATTCTCTGTGAGTGAACCAGCAAATAGGTTTGCTTCATTTGTGTGTCAAATGTGTTGCCTAAAGCAAATGTTTTGTTATTTGTTGGGTAATTGATCGTAAGGTCAAATGTTCTAGTTGAAGAGAAACTAACCACTTTACCTCAATAATGATCAAACCCTACTACAGAGCACTTTGTGAATTGTTTTTCTCCGACCACGAAATATCCTAAGTTCTCTAAGACCAGGAGTTGGCAGTCTGTACCTAAAAGCTCTTTAACTCACAAGGCCACCTGATCTAGGAAAGAACCTAGCATTTTAAACCAAAGCAAAGTCCTTTGGATTTTCTAAACTAGTATTTTATTGGCCTAAATTTTGTACTTCGTGTTTGTGAACTTTTTCAGTACAAGAAGCTTCGTTGATATTTTGGCCAAGCTGGTGCATCTCTTTGGTCCCCAAAATTCCCCTTTGACTTGAACGGAGATGGTTAAAACCGAGTGCTGTAGTCCAACAGTATTATTTTTGGCACCCACTCTTTTTCTTCTGAGACGGCAGAGAACCTGCAGTCTAAGGGGCGACCGTGTAATAGGACAATTACTCAGTTTTAATCTGCTTTCCTCACTTTTTGATGGGTTTTGTGAGTAGAATTAGCTGCTGTGAAGATTGTTGGTCTATTTAGTGAAGCGTAATCAAATTGTTCCCTGGCTAGATTAGAAGCAAATTTGCATTGAGTGGCTCAGCTGAATGTATGTTTTGCATCTCAGTATAATTCTGTACATCTGCGCATCAATTGAATCTCACTCAAATTAAATGTGTGCTTCTGGCAGGGTCCCTTAGCATTTCCAGTAGCACCGCCCCATAGCCCATCCCAAACCCCGCCCCCTAGTCCACATCTCAATTTGGTGGGTAACTGCACTTATTTTTTTCCATTTAAAGCACTGACTAAAAGAAACAAAGGGATTTCAGTGTTGAAAGCAGTAATCTACTTACATATCTACTTAAAATACAAAGATTTAATCTGTATGTTACACTAAGTGTTTTGCAGCAGCAACCTTGACCCTCTATGCCACTTGAAACTGAACCTAGACAAAACACAGATCTTTCCAACAAGTGCATTAACCAACAGAGTTATCTCACTGTTATTATTATCTACTGAAAATTGCTGTGCACAGAAGGATATCTGCAGGAGGCGTCATAACCCTGTGAGATATTTAAAAACGCAGTCTCTTTGTGGCAAATTCAATAAACCAGAACACATTTACTGTCACAATTGACCTTGTTGACAGTTTCTGCTGCAGAGTTAAAAAGAAAATGTATCATTTGGCTATCTCTGCGCCTCGTGAATCCGCCCAGTCCCTCTGCCACACCTTAACCCCCAATTTATGGGTTCCTGGAGTAAATTCTTCCATTTCCAGAACTGTCTCTCTTAATCTCTTAACCGCTACCGCGCTACCGCGTTTTCCCGCTGTGCGCTGGAATTTCAAAAATGCGTGGTTTGTGACAAAGCCAGCTCGTCATCCGCGTAGCGCAGGTAATGCCCATGACGAGCTGGCTTTGTCATCCGCATCGAAGGGGTTAAACACACTTGTTACTGTTGTGCGATATGTGTTCATGCTTATGTTAGTTAGCTTGCTGTCTGTGTTTCATTGTCTTGCTGCTGCCTGTTTTTGTGTATTACGGTGTTGCTGCGCGTGACTGGATGTTGGTCTGTGTGTCACTGACATTGTGTTTCATCGCCTTTCTATGTACGCTTGCCACTGCCATGCTGCATATGTTTGTATGCAGGGACCACTTAATAAAAAAGAATTGGAGGGACTAAACAAGTTAGGGAGCATGCCAGTGCCATCATGGTGAGTCACATTGCATGTGACATCACAGGAAGCGGCATCACGGCCCATGACCTCACAGGAAGTGACATCACAAGAAGTGATACAAGATCTGAAGACCTGCAACATATGCGTAGCAGATCTATCATGAGTGCATTAAGAGATTTGACAAATGAAAGCTCATCAGTACTTAAGTCTGTGACTTGAGTTCCCCGCCTGAAGGAATAACAGCTCGAATTTGGAGGACGTTTGGTGACTAACTAACTACAGTAGACAAGCCACTAAGTGCTACACGCTAGGCATACTAAACATGGCACCAAGAGCAAAGCTCAGTTTGTGCAATGCATTAAAAATGGTACAAGCTATAATTGTGCATATCAAACTCAAAAATGTTTTAACTTACCTAGCATACCACCATTGTATACACTGACAATTTTGGCACACTTTGACCATTATCAAAAAAATGCAAGTTGAACACTGCATATGGTATTCCAGCCCACTCCACCAGGTATACTATTCCATCAATTTAAGCCATATATAGGGTGCACAGACAATTGCCGGGCATGTGGCTTCTGCCTGCCACCCATGCTCCACCCTCATGCGCCAAGGATTAAAGACAAAGCATTACTCTTCAATGTAAAACAGGAGAAATAAAAATATTTCACAACTCATAAAGTAGCCTGGAAAGTTAATATGTAATCTGCAAAGCAAATCCTGTAAGATACAAACGAGAGATTTTTATTTTATGGAGCTAGGTAAGTGCTTTTAACACTGAAATTATTTTGTTACTTGCAGTTCATAAATTGCAGTCTAAATATAACACAATGAGCCATGAGGCGGCATTAAGGACCTGCATGAAAACTGAAAAGCATGGGTTTAGCCAAGGCCAATGGATTTGTGTGATTGCCCAGATGCAGCGTTTTCCACATAATTATGGATTACCCACACTTTCCAAGTAATCCATTATCTGCAGATTTGTCAAAAAAACTGTTTCTAGTTGAAACAGATCAAAAGTTACTACAAGCATGGTGCCATGTGATGGAATTCCCTCCCACGCAGCCTCAGACTGGAAGCCAGCTACCTGACCTTCCGCAAAAAACTGAAAACGCACCTATTCCCGAAATAATTGTTCCTCCTCCCTCCCTCTCCTTCAGGATATACAATCTCATTACAGCGCGGGGATGCCCTTGGGTCACCAGGCGCTATACAAATCGCTAAAATAAATAAATAAATAAATGTGTCATTGCGCAGTGGAAGGCACTTCCACTTTCAGTTGTTTATTGCTGTATTTGGGTATTAAACTGGTACTAATAAGGAGAAATATTTTGACAATGTTAGCAGTGTAAAACTGATAAAATAATGAAGTAATACTATCACAAAATGTGGTGCATTACTCCGCATAATTTGCTTTTCTAGCTGCATAATTTAGTCAACCCTTGTTTATGATTTGGACCTCCGCTGACGCATAATTCCAGTGGTCTTGGTTTAGACCTTATGGACAGAGCGTCCACTCCCGCATGGAGATGTGGGGCACTTAGGACACGGGGCCTCCGTGGCCTGGGCCCCTCGCGATCCGAATAGGTGCCAGCCAAGGGCGGCTCAGGCCGGTTCTTTGGCTTCCGGTCGCCACGCCTCACAATAGGTGGGGCGGGCAGCATAGGCGCGTCACAGCACATCACTTCCACGTGTTGTTTCCGAGGTGGCCAAGAGAGGTAAAAAATCCCTTTGGCCTTGCCTCTTTTCCTGACCTGGCCATCGCAACGGCGATACGCGGTTCGTCTGCAATTCTCCTCCCACCCAAGCCCTATCTTTAGGTGTGGGGTCCAGAATCCTAAAGTCACCCCTAGTTAGCGGGGATCCTCCAAAATAAGTACCACCCCCCCCCCCCCCCCCAGTACAGCACTAAGGGGTAAGGTTCTGCAGTCCTGAGCCAAATAGAGGATGTACACCAGCATGTGGGCTAGGGTGCACAGAGAGATCACTCGGGCTGGGCACGGGGTTTGCTGCTCCTACCCTCCTAGTTGCAGCCCCTGAGGAGCTTGGTGATCAGTGGCAGTGCCTTTCTCCACAGTTTCGAGACTTTTATGTATTCGAAGTGTAATTTCACGATGAAGTTTTATGAACTTTTCACAGGTGTGATATGCCAATTCTGAATAAACTGATCCACAAGACGAAGCTTTTTCTGTAGTTCTGTTGGTACCTCGTTTGGGTGGTCTGGGCTAGACTGGGGGTATCCGGGTCCTATTGTTTTTTCTAAATCTATTGTTATTATAAGGCTGCTAAAAAGGAATTCTTTGGGTAGTACTAAAGTCTTATATGCAGGGACAATCCCAAGCACTGCATTACATTTAAAATCCTGACTTCAGGGCCGGACTGAAAACCAAAACCGGCCCTGGCAAAGTGCTCGGCCGGCCCCCTGTGGGTGCGACCGAGCTCTCTACCGGGGCCGGTTTTCAGCCGATTTTGTTACAGGGACGATTTTGCAGCTATGCTGCAAAAACAGCCCTGTAACAAAAACGGCCCCCAGGGCCCAAAACCGGCCCCCACCCTTGCGGCGCACTGGAGGATTGCCCGGTGCCCGCAACGGCCAGTCCGGGCCTGCCTGACTTTGTTTCTCCTGGCCATTCACTCTTAACACGTAATTCATACTGGTAAGGGCCGTATGTAACTCCTACAACTTGTAACAGTCATTGCCTTATGCAACGCATCCTGTACATTGATTTACACACTTGTATGATTTATTGTCAATGCATAATGTGTGTGTGTGTGTGATGTAAAGCGTTCCGATACCCTAAACGCTTAGCACTATAACATAATAACATTACCAAAATAGTGGTATTAAAATTGTTATTCGTGTGAATACTCCTACAGACCGATACATCTGACATTCTCACAGTGCAAATCTTTCAATCAGTTGGGGGGTGGATCACTTGTCCTGCCAACCTGGATTCCTCAGGTATTTAGTAGGTCCTTTTAGACCACGAAAATAGGTAGTGTAGAGAACCCTATAAACTCTCTGAACGCATACCAGGAATATTTTCACCATAATTAACTCGAATCCAGAATAATAAATTCACCTTCTGGCTGTCCGAGTTATTTTAAACTTCACCACCTTCACAAAACACTGGACACTACTGCACATAACCTTGGATGACTCCCTCCTGGTGGAGGCTGCATACAAACTAACCCTGTGATTATGCAGACACCCGAGGGCCATAGCGGAGAATCAAGATATACCGCTATTTACGACAACAACTCGAGTGCATGAGGGTTTTTTACCGAGGGACGCACTAAATACCTGAGGAATCCAGGTTGGCAGGACAAGTGATCCACCCCCCAACTGATTGAAAGATTTGAACCAAAGGTAACTGGATGGATCAGGAATTTCCTTCTCCCCACCCCCATTGATTGAAGAATTCTCACAGTGCATGCATATCAGTTGTATACAGAGGCTGAATACAAAATGAAAAACATGCCTCCAGATGTAGTTTTTGTTAAGTACTTGTAAAGAGATATGAATTGTTCCTTTCGTTCCCCTCCATTGCAAAGGCTTCTAGGTGTTAGGCCCCAGACAGATTCCTGCTGGAACAAAAGGAATGCTGATAGCCCCTTAAACTGGATCTTTGTTATGGGCACAGCTTAGGGTGACCAGAATTTTCAAAAATAGAAAGACTACAATTTTACTTCAACCCAGTGCATAGAATGACAGAGCTCCTTTACAGTGCCAGTAAGAACATAAATAAAATGCCATTTTAAAGCCAGTAGCATGCCTGTTAATTAAATTGCTTTCTTATAACCAGGCAAGAGTCCTAAAATAAGAAGTGGGGGGACGCTGACGTAACGACAGGAAGTGACGTCACAGAAGGTGGCTTGCACCATCGGACTCATTGCCTCCCCTCGCTCACCCCTTAGATGCGATTGCATCAGAGAAGCCAGCGTGTGACATACAGCTGATACACTTCATGCGTACTGCGGGCTGACCAACACGTCCCCGCAAGGGACCCTCATAAGAAGGCAGCCCCTTTAGTGCCACAAGACAGCCTAGTGTCCGGGAACCCCTTCAGGGTCCGGTGCGTCATTTCCCGCCGTGGTGGCATCAAAAAGTTGTCTTGTCTGCTTATTTATGTGACATGTATGTTGCTGCTGGAGGGCTGGTGAGTGTGTCCGATATTGGCACTATCTATTTTACAGATCAAAGGAGGTGTCACTACAGCCGTGAACAAGCACGCACTTTAGACTCTGACATTAGTTTGTTATCGAGCTCCCGGTAAAATAAGTTGGGGGACGCCGTCCACCCACGTGGTACCCCGACTCGAGCCCTGCTTATAACAGCTGCTACCTCTCACTGCTTTGGAACACATTAAAAGATACCTCCCACCGTTTTCAGCCGACCCTCTCTAAATACCGGGACATGAGCTTGATTTCTTGAAATCTGCCAGGGACAGCTGGAGGTAAACCGGGACTGTCCGGGCAAATGCGGGACGCCTGGTCACCTTAGCCCGGTGTCACGGCCTGTCTCTCATCTGTCGCTGACGTCTGTGTTCATTTCTCTCATTGATGCTATCTGCGCGTGTGTTTGTGTCTCGCAGTCCTGGTATGTCCATGTGTGTTTGCCTCCGCCTGGAAGCGGGCGCCTCTCTTGCCCCCATCGACTCGTTTCTCTGTTTGCGACAATTGTTCTTTGTGCTTCTTTCTTACAGCCCTTAAGGCCGCTCATCTTCTCCTCCACCTTCGTGCCCCGTTTCCCGCCATCGCCTTCAGCAGGCTCTCACTGGCGTCTGCTGATTTCTCGACTCTGTGCGTCTCAGCTGCGGGCGAAGTCTCCAAGTTTGTTTCACTGTATTCCGTCTCGCAACTTTGTTCCTTTTTTTGCCCTGTGTGTGCCCCAGTTTCATAAGGTTTGCGGCAAGCTCCATTTATTGCTGTAGGAGTCTCTCTTTTCGAATTTATTTTATCTCCAACTCTTCCTCCTTTCCCATCTCTCTCTCGTGCTCTCTCTCAGTCTCTGTGTATTGGTGCTAATCAGCTATTATGCTACTAACTCTCCCTTCTCGTCTATGCCTATCACTGTCTTTGTTCTTATTTCTATTAGCAGGTATCACTCTCACATCCACTAACTCTGTTTCACTTTTCTCTCTAGTGCTCTTTTTAGGTCTTCCAATGAAAAGATCTATTGTAAGCTTACAGCGGCTTAGAGCCCACCACCTATTAATTACTGTTTATTGTCACTATCATTTGCTTGCTTTTTAGGTGGAACCTACCAGACGGCTTCTGTCTGGCTGCAAAAGACACATTGTGGGTTTTTATCAAGTACATATAGCAGCTTGCAGCCCGCCCAGTGTTTACCATTGGTTGGCTTTACTGTCGCTCTCATTTGCCTGCAGTGGCAGCTGCCGGGAGGGAAAAGTGGTGGGACAGCAATGGGGGTAAATAAATTGAAATAAAAACATACCTGTCGCCTGGGTGCTCTTCTCCCGATCACAGGCTTTCAGACTCCCCTGCGCCAATCCAGACGCATAATGGTAATTCGGTTACCTAGCATGAGAGCAGCACTGAGATTGGGCCGAGCGGGCTGGTTTTACGCTCCCAGAGGGACTGGGAGTTGGTGCCTGTTGTTCTCCAGCAATAGTCTGGATACATCAAAGTGCTATTGCTGGAGACATCTAAGTCTGCATGACGGCTTGGCCGTCCTAAAACAGCCGGCCAAATCGTAATACGCACTTGCAGTGCTCACCACAGACAGTGCCCTCCATTCTTGCGTTGGCCCACCTCCAAGACTCTGCTTGGGTTATGAAAAACATAATGATAAAACTGCTGTATTATCATTTTATTTGACATGTTTTTATGCTGCCGTGGCATTGGGGCGACGCTCCTCCACCTTAACGTAGGAGCCGCCGCTGTTTGCCTGCTTCTTGTTCAATGGATTTTTGTGTCCCAGTATGTCATTCTCGTGCTTGTCCCTCCCATTTACCATCTCTCAGGACATGGGTTTTCCATGGGTTTTCCTTGTGTACTTTTCTCCCCTGTCAACCGCCACTCTGCTCTTTCGTGCCCATGTGCTTCTCTACCCTCACCCATGTTGCTCTCTCTCGTCTGTATGCTCCCCCTTGCTCCACATTGCTCTGTTTCACCTGTGTGTTTGCTGTTCTTTTTTTTTTATTTACCGAATAATCTTGGAATGTTAAGTTTCAAGAAAAAAAATTATGCCTGTGGGATTTTGTATATAAAAAAGAGATGGATGAAATGCTTGATTTAATCACAGTCATTGGTTATTTCTCGGGCTGCATCTCAGTCCAACATTATTTTGCACACCATGCCACCTCACTTCGCCCTAAGTAGAATGGGTATGCCGAGACGTGGGTCCTGTGCACACTGTGCTACTGAAACCAAGCTACACCCGGCTAATGAGCCCTAATCAAGGTGAAACCGGTCCTGTGTTACTTGTCTTCCAGTTCAGGGAGGACCTGGCCTGACATTTTGGGCTTGGACTGTTACCATTGGAGCAGGGCCCAGACTGATTTGCATATGGCTGGATCCAAACTGAGCTGGCATGGTGTGCAATATAGCGATCGACTGGTATGCGGCCTTGTGTAATTACTAGTGTCTGAGATTAATTCAAGCATTCCATCCATTACTTGTTGGTACGCTTCAATGTGTAATTTTGTAGGCAAGTGCATGTCTGCTGGACACAGGAATGCACCTACAAAATGATGCAGTGGCCACATCAGCATGGCTAAAAAACATTGGCAAAGCCAATAGGTGTCACAGGCGAAACCTATTATGTTTGCCAGTGCTTGCTATCAGTTGTGTTTAAACAGAGAGAGACCCCTTGTCAGCAACCGAGGGAGTAGAGTACTATCAGTACAAAAAACGAATTATCCCTTGATTCACTCAATCAACAAGAACCCTCTATCAATAGTGGAATTCTTAATTCATATAAAACACATAGATAAACGTAAAAAAGATCTCACTCAGAGTCCCTGAAACACTCCAACAATGATAATACTATAACATGCAGTGCAAACAAGTCAATTTATTTCTTTAGTACATGTGAATATTATTAAAACACAAATATTATGAAAACACCTATAATAAAATATAATGCATCATTTCAGCATAATTAAAAACAATACAGTTAATCAACTCAGGACATAACATAACATCTTATGACACTTTTACCACAGAGAACCCTAAAAATGAGGGAGGATGAATACTGATAGACAGTATGCTTTGTCTTTTAACTCAACATTTCCCTGGGAATAATTTTAGCCAGGCTAGCCTGGATACCTATACCCTATTTTGTATCTATAGGTCCAACTTGTCCTCTGGATAATTTGTAGAAATGGGTAGACGCGTTTGATGGGTATCTGGTTATTCCATCTTTATCAAGACAGTCATTATGTTCACTTTTCTTTGTGGTATATTTGATTGTTATACCCTGTATAAACAAGTATATAAAGAAATATGTATTTAAGAACCTCAAAAAAATTCTACTATACATGAAATTTACAATGACATTCTACTAACACAATTCATAATTCTATGATTCGTTTTATACATGCTCACATGTGTTATAGCTCAATTTACATGTGCATGCTTTCTTTTTTTGAGGTGCTTCAGGGAGGCCTTAGGCCCCAAGGCACCCTTGGCTTTGCCTTAGCTAATTTGCGATTGCCAATTAGGTCATCGCAAATTAGCTAATCCAAAACCATTCGCACCTATGGACCTTTAAGCCCATAGCAACAAATAGAGTAGTATTACCTAATAGCAATTCGCTATTTACTGAATCGCTATTTGGTAATATTAAGAAATTGCTAAATCTTTGGCGATTCCTTCATACATAAAATTTTGCGATTACCAAATAGCGATTCGGTAAAAATCACTATTTGAGAATCACAAAATGTTCTTTTGATACATCTGGCCCAACATGCCCTGTTAGTTGGCTGGCTCATAGACTTGTAAGACACATGACTCGAGCCATAAGTATTTACAGTGACAATTAATGCACCCTCTCAAGAGAAAAAAATGAAGGTCATTTAAGAGTAATTATGCTTTTTTAATTTGCATGGTGTACAACACATTTCAATTAACCATGATAAACCAGGTCAGGAATTGATACAGATCAGATAAGGCAATGAATTAAAGCTGAGCTCCTGGCATACATATGAAGAACAAAACAGTTACAGTTGACCTGATGGTGGCCAGCACCTGCAAGCATGTGGTTGAAAGCCGCTGACCTAATATAAATAGACATACTAAGAGATATCAGACTGCAAATAAATAAAAATCTAAATTTTAACATGCACCAATAAAAAGACAACATTAATATAATCTTTCATCTTAGATTATTCCAGCATAACCTGGACGACTACCACGAATAATAGTGGTTTAAGTATTGTTGAAAACATCATAAAGGAAAAGAAATTGTCATGAAAATCGTGAAGCATCATTCACAAATCTGTATCCTTGAAGTTTAGATGGTCCTGCACTTTTAGAAACGGTAGAAGTAGTGGAGTGGGTAAGTAGCAGGGCATAGAGGAAAGTGACACCTGCACTTAGGTTACATTAAACAAAAATAATTTCCCTCTCAGAAAATATATAAGTACACTAGAGTCATAGATGGTCAGACATATCTCATGGAGGCATTTTTTTATTCTGAGGTTTGTTGTACTTAGTGTCCTGTGTTTCTAATGGCACAACAAACATTTACACATGAGAATGTAATAAATAACAAGCATTTACAATGCAACGGTCTCGCCTTTGCAAAAGTTAGAGCTATTGGCAACATTTTTATTTATGTGTTGCTTTTGAAAACAGATAAATAAATGGCATTGTCATTTACAATGCCAATAGCTTAATCGCTCGCAAATGCCACACACAAACACACAGACCCACACCCACACACACAGAGCCCCACACACAGACACAAAGCCCCACACAGAGCCATACACACACAGCCCCACACACACAGCCCCACACACGCAGAGCCCCCCACACACGCAGTGCCCCCCACATACGCAGAGCCCCCCACACACACAGAGCCCCCCCCACACACAGAGCCCCCCACACACACAGAGCCACACACACACACACACACACACACACACACACACAGAGCCACACACACAGAGAAAAGGGTAATCCATCCCATATATTAGATGTCTCGTGAATTTATGAGAAAGCCTAAGTTACTAATACTGGGACACAAAGGAAACTACCACCCCTAGCTGCCAAGTAGACCTGTGAAGAGGTGACACTGAGAGCTAGTCCTGGCTCAGGAGGTAACAAAACAGCATTCTGAAACTTGCAGTTTAGCTGAGGG
This sequence comes from Lissotriton helveticus, assembly GCF_964261635.1. Lineage (NCBI taxonomy): Eukaryota > Metazoa > Chordata > Amphibia > Caudata > Salamandridae > Lissotriton > Lissotriton helveticus. The sequence goes on along the minus strand of NC_136057.1, from coordinate 1,705,650,941 downwards.
ACCCACATAGTGAGGCCTTTTGGTCTGCAGGTATGGCTACTGGATTATATTATGGGCTGGTGATGATTTCCCACATGTACTCTGAACACTGTTGCAATACGGGTTTATGCCGTGTAGTTTTGGGGGCTATCCTCAAGCCCCTGGTGGCCTCTTTGTCTTCAGTGTGGCTTTTTAGCAGGATGGATGACCAGCTGGTCTTAGGTCCACACTCACCTGGGTGGGACATGGTGGTGACGCTGTTTCCAGGGTCGGTATTGAACACCACCACCCCCATAGCGCCCTTGCTGGCTGCGTTCTCAATCTTCTCCCAGAAGGTGCAGTAGCCCCGCTGGACTAGCGCTATACAGGCGCCCTCTGGGGGCGCCGTGAAGTTGGCGCCGGGCAAGCAGGCAGTGTAGCCCTCGTCCTCGGGCACCGCCACCACACCCTGCACCCGCGTACTCGGTGAGTGCTGGCCGAACATCCCCAGCTCCACCACGTTGGAGCGGGTGTGGTTGTTTTTGGTGTAGGTGCAGTTTAAGTAGGCCGTCCAGATGGAGGTGTCCGCCCGGGAGCCCGGCAGGGTCCAGGCCGCCAGTACCAGCAGGAGAATCGTCCACGTCCCCGTCGGGTGCATCCTACCCAGCGACCTCTCGCTGCCCCAGGAACCAGCTCAACCCAAGAGGGCGGGCAGGGTCACACTCCCGAGTATAGCCCGAAAAGGCGTTTTATCCTTCGGCTGGAGCTCTTCACACTCCGCGCGCTCCCTCCCCTGCGGCATGGGGTTTTGCATCTAGACTGAAAAACAGATCCTTCCTACAGTGCACCCCCTCTTTAGAAGATACGCAATGGTACACGTACGTATTTTATTTTTACAGCTCAACACGTAAATTACTGTGAATGTTGTGATTTTTCATTATAAAAGAAGGGTTGCTATGTGTTTGTCTCCCGTTTTTTTCGTCTTCTTTTCTGTAAAAGTTAAAGGTTTGTAAACTAAGCACCAGAAAAACAAAACCCACCAACTACAGGGGCAAACCAAAGATTAAAACAAATATTACTGAGCTACTTCTAAAATAAGAGATGCCACATAAAACAAGCACTCGCCATTTGTCTCTAAGCCCCGTCCTTTTCAGATTGGGGGGCGTGTTTTTGACTTTCTTTCTAGCATGTAAACAACAGTCAAAAACACGCCCCCCAGTCTGAAAAGGACGGGGCTTACAGACAAACGGTTCTTCTTCCTATCTATGCCCCGTCCTTTTCAGACTGGGGGGCATGTTTTTGACTGTTGTTTACAGCCTAGAAAGAATGTCAAAAACACGCCCCCCAATCCGAAAACGACGGGGCTTAGATCCAGAGAAGAACATCACTGGGACCTCTTCTCCAATGGCTGAGACCGTTTAGGAGGCCAGCCAATGGAGAAGAGGGGCGGGGTTAACCTCGCTACTCAAAGTCATTAAATCTCGCGAGCTCGAGTGCGCATCCGACGCCACGTGAGACCTAAAAACATCAAATGGAAAACAAGAGGCTCATCCCATCAGTAAGCTCAAACAGAGGTGAAGTTACATCTCAAGCCAAAAGAAGACCTACCTTCCTTTTGACATTGGCGTATTTATTAACTTACAGCAACACTGAATAATCACTTTACATATTGCGTCAGATCCCTGGAAGTTACACCTCAAAGACTCCTCCTCTGGGCCGCAATCACACCTGGGCTGCGAAACTCCAATGGTCTAATTAAAGGTGTTTTTCTATGATCAAGTTCAACCAGAAGAACCTATAATAACAACTTGCAACCAAACTACCTTTGCATGGGAGAACACAAGATGCTCAAAGTTTAGCTCCACCCACTTCCTGTTCTGCATGGAATCAAAAGACCGCTGCAGTAATGTTTCTTGACTTAGGTAAATCATTGCGATTTAACTAAAAAGTTGATTAACACCTGCCTTTGTCCATATCTCAACTCACGAAAAAGAAATCCCAGCTAATCACACAATACCATAACTAGACATTATTATTTAATTTCTCTTTATCCCTCGGAGCAGGACACGTATACGTAATAACAAATGCCTTTGACGGTGGGTCCTGTTCTGGATCACTGCTTCCCCAGCAGCAGGGCCTTCCTGGGCTTCAGAATTAGAGTGTGCCTGAACAGGGCAGACCATTAGAACATATTATCAATATTTCCTCAAAAGCAGACCTTTTCAGTTGAGGCACAGCACACCCCAATTAAACAGATGGTCATCTAGGTTACAGCTACTGCATTACAAGAACAGCAAGGCTTTTTGGTAGCATTGGTGTTAATCCTACGACAGGGGTGTGCTATGCAAACACAACTTCACTACCTCGACACTGCGTCAAAAGTTAACCCGCAGTTTCCTCCGAGGCAGACTAGTACAAGTTGTACAATAAAATGCACCTAATTGCCAAATAGATTCTGCAGGAGGCCATTAAATAACCAAGTCATTCACATTATTGGACTGTTCAGCGAGTCGACCGTGTATCATCACCGTACAAAATACCTTCACTCACAACCTACTCATAGTGCTAAATCCTATTTTAAGGTATGGATCACCAACGCCTATAACGTGTATCGGCGCACATTGTGTTCAGTTAATACATTTAGCCCGGAGACTATCACCTTGTTCCAAAGAGCTAGCAGTCAAACACCAACACAACAGTGCCTCTTGGGACCTCGCAGATCTTGCCACACCTTTGTTTTAATACCACAACGCACACGAGATGACACACCAAAATCAATGATGCAAAGGCAGATCGTAGAAATGCAGGAAAACAAGTCACCACATTTAAACTGACCGAAGGTTCTCCAAGAACACAATGTTCAAGTCAAAACGTAAAATCAGCTGATCTGGGCCTATTTTGCAGAGCGTCTTTCATATAAAGCTACAAACGGCGCCGAATTCTTCTAACCTGCGAGAATTGCGGGGCTGCGGTGATTTACGGCGTGCAGGTTTTCAAAGACCACACTGAAACACGTTCCATCCGTAAATGGGTCAGCAATGGGGGTGGGGGTAGCCTCGGAATCTCGCATGCTGTAACGCTCACATTCCGGGCTTCCATCGGGTAGTCACCCTGTAAAATGATCGTTGAATGAGCGAATCTCCCCCCCCATTGCTCGAAGCATGAAATCAATGAATGACTTCTGCTCGCTGGCTGTTCATTCAGAAGACCACAAAAGCAAATGCAATGCCGACCTGTTATTAAAAACGGAATAAAAAGACGAAATGTAAGAGTAAGAGCACCTACCACTGCCTCGCAATCTGAACGTTCTCATACAGCCAACACAGGAGCTTCTACTCCCACACAGCTGTACTGAGCTTGCCCGCAGGTTCTCCGCCAGCTCAGCCCCGAGCATCCTGGGATTGGTAGTTTGCCTGCGTGAGTTGTGTGCGTGTAACCTGCTCTAGAAGACTAAGGCTCCCAGGCTGGCAAATCATTTTCGAAACGATGCTTGCATTAGTCACCGGTAAACAAAATACAAGGAAGAGCATCCCCGATCCAAGCACAGCTGTGGTAGCAGAAGAATATTATAAAATTGGTTGATATGATGCCCCCGCTTTCCTACCGTCTTCTGTACATACTCTCTAATTCATTTAAATCTCATTTTAAAGCCAACAAGCACTCACCCGAGGCAGCGGTCGGGGGAAATGAGTAAACGCCTACCTCCGAATGACGGAGAGAAAAGGGGCGGGACTTAAAAAAAGACCCAAAAACGCCCCCGAATTGCGTTGGGACAGGGAAAAGAGTAACAGACACCCATCTCTTCCAATGGCTAGCCTCCATTTATGGAGCTAGCCAATGGAAGAGAAGACGGGACAAAGCCCCACACTGTAGGATCATAAGATTTCGACCTGCGCGAACGCTGCTGCGCAGCGGATCGCCAGGCGAATCCTAAAAAGATTTTGTGACCTACACAAAGCTGATATGTGATAACTTGAGTGGTCAGGAGATGTGGGACAGAAACTGTGGTGGGTGGTGACCCTCAACACTAGAAGGGCGTTGAGGGGACCGTGAGCTAAACCTAGTGGAGCCAAAAAGATTTTATTTACATAAAAATGTACTTATCCACGGTCTCCTCCGTGTTTCACTCTCCTCTGTGTTTTCTTCTTTCTTCTTGGATGGCGGCAGCATGATGGAACCTCAGGCAACCCCTTCTGCAAATCCTGACGCTGCTTTGATACTGCAGATGAGCAGTATGAGAGCAGAGCAAGGATTGGTTGGAGCGGGCAGCCTCGACGCTCCAACAGGCACAGGAGTCCTGTGCCTGCTCCCCACCCATCTGTCCAGCTGTCTGAGACAGCTAGCTGGAGAAGTTTGCACTGAGCATGTCAGGCTGGCCGTCGCAAGACAGCCGGCCAAAGTGACATGTGCAGGGTAAACTGGAGTGAGTAACACTCCCCTGCTGCCAGTCAGCAATAATACCCTGCTCTCAAATACTGCTCGGGCTCGGAGCAGTGAAAAATAAAAGGGTAATTCATTTTATTACCAATTTTATTTTTCACATTTTCTGCATTGGCAGCTGGGGAGCGATGCTCCTCTGCCTAAATGGGGGGGGCCTCTGGCCAGAAAGGCACTGGGATAACCGAGTGCAGTGCAATGCATATCTGCATTCTGGCTTGTCACCGCTGGACTAACTTCTGTAGGTCACAGGGGCGGATATCTAAAGGTAATAGCAGATATTTCATTAATGTACCATGATGGTTCTGACTCTAACCTTAACAGTGGGCAAGAAAAATATATATCTATTTAAACAACTCTTTTTGTTCTGGCATGAAGTTGATATTCCTGAAACTGAAGGATAACAATTGTTTGTCACTTGATGTATGTTCATCAAACCTCTTCCTCTATTGACATGGTAACTATTGCTTGAAATGTAAAAGTGCATTAACATTGATAAACCTGGTTTCTAACAAGTCGTTTGTGCAGCTGTAATATAATTAGCAGTCATTATTATTCTGTGATTTCAGATATTCATGATATGTGTTTACTGAAAAAACTAATATTAAAAGTGACGCTATAGATAGGCGAAAATGACAATTTAAACATACTGTTTCAAACTAACAAAACCACTGAAATTCACCACTTACAGGTACCTGAAGCTGTGGATAATTTGTAATAGAATGAGTGCCAGTGGCCAAAGCTCAGCTCAGAAGCTGCGGCCGGCACAATCAAACGTCAATGTGCCGATAACCAAGGCTGCATAGTCTTCAAACCCAGGGCAGGACTGGTCATAGCGGGCACCGGGCAATCCCCCGGTGCGTCGCACGGGTGGGGGCCGGTTTTGGGCCCCTGGGGGCCGTTTTTGTTACAGGGCCGTTTTTGCAGCATAGCTGCAAATTCGTCCCGTACCAAAATCGGCTGAAAACCGGCCCTGACAAAGAGCTTGGCGCCACCTCCAACCCCCCCCCCGAGTGGGGAGGGGGGAGGGGACCGGCCGAGCACTTTGCCGAGGCCGGTTATGGTTCCCAGTCCGGCCCTGTTCAAACCACTTACCTATGCTAGTACCCAGCACTGACGAGTCAGAATGAAGATATGTATTGTCTGTTTCCTCTCTAATCCTGGTGCCTTTCTGTCTCTCCCACATTTCCTGACAACTTAAGCAATCACGTATCAGATTTGTGAAGGTCACACAATCTTTTTATTTTATACATTCTGATGTGTGCACTTTTGCTATGCCGTTAAAAACACGGGACATGAAGGGCCTTATCACGAGCTTGGAGGTCCTCCTGCAGCACCGCTGCGCTGCCAGGAGGACCGCCAAGCCTGTGGTGCACCCGCCCGCCTGATCTGACTTGAATTCAGGGGAGGCAGGCGGGGGTTGCTGCAGCAGTCTCACAGCGGCACCTGTGTTAGGCTCATATGAGCGCCTTAACAGACCTGCATGGTGTGGCATGCAGCATGTAGTGCATGCCACACGTGCAGGAATGGAATTGCAATACGGGGGGGGGCACATGTTCCCCCCCGCAAGCACCTGCATCCCAGAATCGCCCTTACTTGTATGTCCGCCACCCTTTTCATGGTGGGCTCATTGCCATGAAATGGGCAGTGGAATTGCAACTCAGAATATGCTCAGCAGTGCTGGCTTCGGCACCTCCAGCATAATCCTACCGCTGTCAGACCACTGCCCTAGCAGGATCATTGAGGCCGGTGGCAGTCTCATGCAGGGCCGGACTGGCTACCGGGCAGTTGTGTGTGCTGCCGTGCTTGGGGCTAATTTCGTTGATGGGGACCTGCGTGTGCAAAACGAAATTTGTTTTGCTTAATTATTTCAAATCGCACGCAGGCCACCATCAACTAAATAAGCCTCCACGACAGAGAAATTAGCCCCTAGCTCAGCAGCACACACAACTGCCCGGTAGCCAGTCCGGTCCTGGTCTCATGGCGGTCCCACTGCCATAATCCTAATATGGCAGTCAGACTGCCAGGGTTGTGGCGATCGTGCCGCCGCCACTAGTACGGCATTCCTGAGGGCCTCAGTACTTAGGCCCTTAGGATCACAAAGCACAGAATAAAATCATGACTCCATGAGATATACCTAACCATCTATGGCTCGAGTGTTCATTTACATTTTCTCAGAGGGACATTATTTTTGTTTAATGTAACGGAAGTGCAGGTGTCACTTTCCTCTGTGTCCTGTTACGTACCCACTCCTCTACTTCTACTGTTTCTGAAAGTGCAGGACCACCTAGACTTCGAGGATACACATTTGTGAATGATTCTTCACCATTTTCATGACAATTTATTTTTCTTCATGACGTTTTCAACAATACTTAAACCACTATTACTCTTGGTAGCCATTTAGGTTATGCTGGAATAATCTAAGATGAAAGAATATTTTAATTTTGTCTTTTTATTGGTGCATGTTAAAACTTGGAATGTTTATCTATTGGCAGTCTGATCTCTAATAGTAGGTCTATTTATGTTAGGTCAGCACCTTTCGGCCACATGCTTGCAGGTGCTGGCCACCATCAGGTCAACTGCAACTGTTCTGTTCTTCATATGTATGCCAGGAGTTCTGCTTTAATTCATTGCCTTATCTGATCTGTATCAACTCCTGACCTAGTTTACGGTGGTTAATTAAAATGTGTTGTGCACTGTGAATTAAAAAAGCATAATTACTCCTAAATGACCTTCATTTTTGTCTCTTGAGAGGGTGCATTAATTGTCACTGTAAATACTTATGGCTTGAGTCATGTCTTACAAGTCCATGAGCCGGCTATTAGTTTATGTAGGTATACAACCTTTATAACGCAACGTTTACAACGCACTACCATTACAACGAAACTTTTACAACGCAAAAACTATTACAACGCATGTATTTACAACGCATGTTTTTACAACGTAGGTACCTTTACAACGCATACCATTACAACGTAAGTATTGGTAAGTATATAATTATAATTAAAATGTTATATGTTTGGGGTTTTTTAAGGGGTATTTTTAGGGTTCAGGGTCAGTTTTGGGTTTTTGGGTAAAGGGGTATTTTTAGGGTTCAGGGTCAGTTTTGGGTTTTTGGGTAAAGGGGTATTTTTAGGGTTCAGGGTCAGTTTTAGGTTTTTGGGTAAAGGGGTATTTTTAGGGTTCAGGGTCAGTTTTGGGTTTTTGGGTAAAGGGGTATTTTTAGAGTTCAGGGTCAGTTTTGGGTTTTTGGGTAAAGGGGTATTTTTAGAGTTCAGGGTCAGTTTTGGGTTTTTGGGTAAAGGGGTATTTTTAGGGTTCAGGGTCAGTTTTGGGTTTTTGGGTAAAGGGGTATTTATAGGGTTTAGGGTCAGTTTTGGGTTTTTGGGTAAAGGGGTATTTTTAGGGTTCAGGGTCAGTTTTAGGTTTTTGGGTAAAGGGGTATTTTTAGGGTTCAGGGTCAGTTTTGGGTTTTTGGGTAAAGGGGTATTTTTAGGGTTCAGGGTAAGTTTTGGGTTTTTGGGTAAAGGGGTATTTTTAGGGTTCAGGCTCAGTTTGGGGTTTTTGGGTAAAGGGGTATTTTTAGGGTTCAGGGTCAGTTTGGGGTTTTTGGGGTACAGGGGTACAGGGTAAAAATAAAGTAAAATTAAATTTAAATTAAATTAATTAAATTAAATTAAATTAAATTAAATTACATTATATTAAATTATATTAATTTCAATTAATTTACAATTAAAAAATTAATATATACTTACCAATACTTACGTTGTAATGGTATGCGTTGTAAAGGTACCTGCGTTGTAAAAACATGCGTTGTAAATACATGCGTTGTAATAGTATTTGCATTGTAAACATTTCGTTGTAAAGGTATGCGTTGTAAAAGTATGCGTTATAACGTCATATATCCGTTTATGTAGTGTGTTATCCGGCATGTGTTAATTCTACAGCGTATGACCACTGGTAACACCATCTGATAACACTGAATCTGGTGAGCTACTCACACCTGACATGAGATGTTCTGATCTCAGGGTGAAACACACACACTCACTCACACAAATACACCTGTTTTAGTGTTGTGGTTGTGCCTCACAGGCTCCAGGATCATGCTTTGTGAACATGATGTCTTCAAGCCCAGCACTTGCACCAAGTGTTTTACAGGATCTTTGCTGAGTGATGATGCCAAAGGCAAGAAATGTGAGGATCTTTAGTCGCATATTGATAGTGATGTGAAAAAAGTACACTCTACTGCATTATTAGATTTTTACAGGAATACATATCTGCTGTAATGCACATAATAAAAAAAACTAAAGTCCGAAAAAACCCTTGTCTGCCAAGTGTTGGTGTAGATGTGAAACATCTCCTTGAGAGTAGGCTGGGCGATACCTTTAGTGACTTTGGCACTGCAACATGTTCCATGTTAGAGTGCCTGTCACTTGGTAAGCAAAGAAATGTTGAAGAGCAATTCAGGAACGTTTATTTTACAATGTATGAGAAATGGCTTGCAATGATGCATAGAAATGTCCCTTCACCACCAATGGCATTTGAAGTCAATGAAACCTCACTGTGGTACTCTGTACAAGTTCTAGATCCCTTCAGTAAAGGGGAATTTCCTCCATAGTTTCAAAAGTGCTGCTTCATTTTTGACCGCTTCAATAACTCTGAGGGCATAAGCGCCCAGCTCCATGCAAATGTTGCAGAACCTGCCCTGAGAATCGCAATCTTCATCTGCACCAGTATTTGCATGGAAAGCTATGTCAGTGGCCAGAGTTAGCAAATTGTGTTCTGGCTGTTTTGGCGTTGCCCGTCTCAAGTGCCAATGTTGAGAGGGCCTTTTCACAAAAGTTTACATGGGAAGGAAAGAGTGAGCGCACATGACCAAAGACTCACGGAAGAAGTATTGTATGGTGTACTACAATAAGTTTAATAGGCAAAAATCTATTGTGGATCTCATATACACTATACATACATTGTCTATATGCCATGATATGTTCTATCAGTGCAGAAAGCAAGCAATAATAAAAGCAAAACGTTCCAAAAAGACAGGAAAAACACATTTTCGGTTGTTTTTAGTGGCGCGAAAATGAATAACCACTGAGAACTGTTTTTTTAAGGTTTTGAAATCAGTTGAAAACACTGAAAAAAAAACACCAGAATATACCAAAAATAAAAAATTTAAACAGGCAAGCCTATTTATATTACTATGTAAATGTTTGTCCCCCTTGGCTTAGGGGCGAAGGCCCAGGAGGCAGGACTCGTGAGTTAGCACCAAGGTGTGTCTTACCAGTACCGCCGTGGTTGCTGTTACCTCCACCCATGTCTGTTGTAACAGTGGACACTCCTATACCATCTGGTAAAAACCAGCCTCTTGGAGGGAGAGATCTGTGTGGTGTTTGCAATTAAATTATGTAAAACAGAATCTGGGATTCCTAGATGCCTCCTTCATGTGCTGAAGCACTTGTGCCCAAGCCTTATCCATCAGTGGTTGTGTGAGGGCACTGTTCCACCTAGCCTGCACCCCCCGCGTACTCTAGCGTGCCAGATGTAAGTGCTAAATATACAGCGGAGATAGCTCGTCGCATACCACAATGCGTTAGGAGAGCATGTAGTATGGGCGATGGATACAGTTCCACCTCCCCAGCCTCCCAAATGGCCCAAACTATTCCCTGCATGGCGCGGTACACCAAGAAGGAAGTGATCTGCACCCATGATATGTGTGTCTTTTGTTTCAAAATCTTTTTATTGAAAATATTTGGAGCACCACAGTAAGAAATACATGGCAGGGATTATCATACAAGAAACTGGTCAAATGCTATAGAAATCTCATAAGACAACACAGCTTGTGAATAAGGATTCAACCCAATACACATTTATGCTTCTACACCCCTGCTTATTTCCACTACTTGCAATAGCAAATCCTCTGAATAGTGACCCAGTTAAAGGGGTTCTCGGTGGGAATGTGAGTGCTTACTGTCCATACTAAGTTCTCCCTTAATAATAACAGGAACTAGTAAAAGAAAGAAGAAGAGATAAAAGAAAGAAAATCAATTTAAACATGGCCCATGGGTACTCACAAACTTTCTCTCGGGGGCCAAATTTACAGTGTGGTTTGTGTCCGAGGGCCGCACCGGTGGGGGCGGGGTCAGTGGGGGGGGGGCGGGGCTAGAGCAACAAAAAAAACTGTGACCATGAGGTTGAACACAGGTCCCTGCAGCAGAAGCCTTCGTCCACTGAGCTACCAGACCCGGTATACACACCTCTCTCTCTCTCTCTCTCTCTCTCTCTCTCTCTGCCTCCCTCCCTCTCTCTCTCTCTCTCTGCTTCTCTCCCTCTCTCTCTCTCTCTCTCTGCCTCCCTCCCTCTATCTCCCTCTCTCCCTCCCTGGTCTCCCTCTGTCTCACTGACTTTGACTGTCTCACTCACTCTGACTCTCTCTCTCTCGCTATCTCACCCTCATTCTGACTGTCTCGCTCCCTCTCCCTCTCTCCTTCCCTCTCCCTTCATCTCCTTCCCTCTCCCTCCCCTTCCTTCTCCCTCCCTCTCCCTCCCTCTCCCTCCCTCTCCCTTCCCTCTCCTTCCCTCCCTCGCCCTCACTCCCCTTCCCTTCCCTTCCCTCACTCCCCTTCCCTTACTCCCTCCCTCATTCCCCTACCCTCACTCCCTCCCTCATTCCCCTTCCCTCACTCCCTTCCCTCACTCCCCTTCCCTCACACCCCTTCCCTCACTCCCCTTCCCTCACTCCCCTTCCCACACTCCCTCCCCTTCCCTCACCCCCTCCATCACCCCACCCTCACTCCCTCCCCTTCCCTCACTCCCTTCCCTCACTCCCGTCCCTCACTCCCGTCCCTCACTCCCGTCCCTCACTCCCGTCCCTCACTCCCGTCCCTCACTCTCTTCCCTCACTTCCCTTCCCTCACCCCCTCCCTCACACCCTCACTCCCTTCCCTCACACCCTCACTCCCTTCCCTCACTCCCTTCCCTCACTCCCTTCCCTCATTCCCTTCCCTCATTCCCTTCCCTCATTCCCTTCCCTCATTCCCCTTCCCTCATTCCCCTTCCCTCACTCCCTTCCCTCACTCCCCTTCCCTCACTCCCCTTCCCTCACTCCCCTTTCCTCACTCCCCTTCCCTCACTCCCCTTTCCTCACTCCCCTTTCCTCACTCCCTCACTCCCCTTCCCTCACTCCCTCCCTCACTCCCCTTCCCTCACTGTGCCTCCCGCACTCCATCGCCCTCATCCCTCTGTCACCCTCATCCCTCTATCGCCCTCCTCCCTGTGTCTGTCTCCCTTCTCCCTCTGTCTGTCTCCATTTCTCTGTCTCCATTTCCCTCCCTCCCTATGTCTCTGTCCCTCTACCTCCCTCTGTCACCTCACCCTGCCTGTGTCACCCGGGCTGAGACAGCTTCCCCAGCCTGCTTCCCCAACGTGCACAGACACACAGCCCCACCCGAGCATTTCACAGGTCTTCAAAAAGACCATTTGCTTGTGAATGGGGCATTGCTGTATTTCACACCCTCTTGGCGCCCCTGCAGCTCCACTCTGGCTTCGCCGGAATAAATTGCCCGGCCCCCACAGAGCAGCAGAGTGTTTGCAGACAGTCTTTGTAAACACGGGTACTATGTCTCATGGTCCGCGGGCCGCCACGGAAGGCTTGCCGGGCCGCCACCGGCCCGCGGGCCGTACTATGAGTACCCGTGAAACATGCTATCATGGTGTAAATGGTGTGGAGTGGTATGTCTTGTGGGGTGGGCGGTGGGCCGAGCCCAAAAGCATTGCAGCAAGGGAAAATGTACTCCTTGGGGGACTCCCTACTTTGTCAGATATGGAAGAGGTGAAGAGCGCTCAGTCGGGGACTACATGCAAATAAGGGAAGACCCTCCGAGAGGTATGTCACTAACGGGGACCAAATGTAGTCAAAGCTTTTCCTAGTGTCCTCCATAATGTCCGTCAGGCATTCGAGTGCCAGCACTCGCCATAGTCTCGCATGCCACTGTGAGATGGAAGGGGCCTCTGTCTTTTTCCAAGCTGCTGCAACCGCCATCTTAGCTGCGCCTAGGCATAGCCACATAATGTCTCGGTCACTGTTTGTTTGTCGCTTCAATAGAGGATCTCTTATGCCCAGCAGAGTGTGTTCAATAGTTTCCTTCATGGGATACCCTAAAATCAGTTTTATTTATTTATTTATTTATTTATTTTTGTAGAGTTTTATATAGCGCGAACTAGACCCGAACCGAATCAGGTATCAGAGCGCTTTACATAGCACCAGTTACGTTACATGAGGACACACTTTCATTTTTAGGCACGGGGAGATTAAGTGATTTGCCCAGAATCACAGGAGGTTTTTGGCGTCGTTACCGAGACTCGAACCCAGATCCCCAGGTCCGAGGTCGAGCGCCTTAGCCGTTAGGCCAACCCCTCTCCCCATATTTGCGATAGAATTTTCTTCCAAAATGGTTTAATGGAGGGACAGTCCCACCAGATGTGTCTAAAATCTCCCACCAAGCCACAGCCCCTCCAGCATCTATCAGAAGTGTTAGGGAAAATGTTATGCAGTTTCTGCGGGTACAAGTATCAATTATACATTGTTTTGAAATGAGCTTCTCGAAGGTACATTGAGCGATTATGTTTTGTTATATCTTTATAAAGGCGGGTCCACTGTCTCTCCTCTACTGGTGTAGGCAAGATGGCTTCCCAGAAAGCTCTGTGCTTTGGTCTCTCCAGAGTGCCCAACGACCGAAAAAGGGCATACAAAAAAGATGGGAGGGTCCTAACTCTGCAAATTTCTCTATGGGGAGCAAGTCCCTGGTAGCGGCCAGCCACTCCTGTGGTTGCTGCACCCAGTGCTTGAGTTGCGCATAAAGGAAACCCTCATGTGCTTCTAATTGGATTTCTTTGGCGCATTCCTTAAACGTCATTAGGACCCCCATCTTATATAGGTGGGAGATCAATAGGCAGCCTCCCTGTTTCCACTGTGTAAAACGCCCCTCCTGCATGGCTGGCGGGAAGTCGGGATTAAAACGGATGGAGTGAAAGGCGAGAGAAAAGTAGATAGAGAAAGCGTTTTAGTAAGCAGATCCCAAACTCTCAGGGTAGTGGCCATGGGGTACTGATGTAGGCGTTTGGTGATCTGTGCTGTTTTTTTAACCACAAAAGATCCCAAACGGTCCTTCCCGTTATCTGGCAGTCCATATGTAACCAGTGTTTTTCTGACTCCCTGAGCGACCATTCCGTGATGACCCGGAGCTGTGCCACTTGATAATATCTTCTAAAATCCGGGAGCGCCAGGCCTCCTTCTGATCTGGGTCTAGCCAGAATCCTGTGCGAGAGTCGGGCCCTTTAATCCTGCCAAATACATGTGGTGACTGATTTTTTGAGATCAGCAAAGAGCTCCCTGTCCACAGAAATCAGGAGACCTTGAAATAAGTAGAGTAGTCTAGGGAGAATATTAATGTTCGCCACGTTTATTTGACCAATCCAGGAAGTGTAGGCCGCCCTCCACCCTTTGAGGTCATCCTTAATTTGCCGCAGTAGTGGTGGCTAATTGGCTTTGTATAGGCCTGAGAGTTTGGGAGTAAGCTTGATCCCTAGGTAAGTGAGATGTTTGTTAGTGCAACAAAAAGGCACAGTCTCCTTTAGCCTCTCCCAGACACCAGCAGGGAGAGTCAGGCTTAAGAGGAATGATTTGGAGCTATTCACACCGAAATCCCGCCACTCGTTTGAAGCTCTCCAGCTCCATTAGAAGTGCTGGAAGCGTGGTCTGTGGGTCAGCTATGGGTGGGAGCATGTCATCGGCAAAGAGTGTGATCTTGTGAGTATTAGGGCCGAAGGGCACCCCCTTGATGTCTCTGTTGGCCCTTATCCTTTACGCCAGGGGCTCAATACTGAGCGCGATCAACAAGGGGGACAGAGGGCACCCCTGTCTCGTCCCCCTTGTGAGCGTGAAAGCGTCAGACACCGCTCCATTCACCAGAATTCTTGAAGTGGGAGAGTGATAGTTGGCCTGTATCATAGCTATAAACCCCTCACAAAAGCCGAATTGTTGCAAGGTTCTAGCTAGGAAGGCCCAATCGACACAATCAAAGGCCTTCTCCGCATGCAGCAAAAGTAGTGACGTGGGGATGTTTTTCCTCTGTACCTTCTTAATAATATGTGCCATTTTGAGGAGGTTGTCATGGTTCTGATGTCCCTTGACAAAGACCAATTGATCAGGATCTATCAATGCCGGGAGGAGGTTTTCTAGGCGGGTAGCTAACATTTTTAGCAGAGTTTACCATCCTGGTTGAGAAGAGCAGTTGGCCTGTAAGAGGCACACATTGTGTGATCCTTACCTGGTTTAGGGATGACTGAAATCAGGGCCTCCCCCATGGTGTCTGAGACCCGCCTTTGCTATTTCGTTAAATAGGGTCACTAAAATGGGGGTCAAGTCGGGTGCAAGCGTACAATAGAAGTGGGCATTAAGCCCATCCGGGACCGGTGCCTTCTGTAGTTTTAAGCGGTACAAAAGGGGGTGGTAATGGACGGAGCATCTGAACCAATCAAACACTCACACCCAGTCAAAAGATCTGGGTTTAATCCATCACCGTTCTTTAGCCCACTCTGCCACCCCAGTTCAGACATGGCTATATGCAAATCAGTCTGACCCTGTGCCTCATGGGAACAGTCCAGCCCGAACTGCCAAGCCATGCCTTCCCTGGACCGGAAACAAGCTTCCGAGGACCGGTTTCTGGCATTACAGCCGTCTTCAGCCCGGCTTGCTTGAATCCAGTGGCAAAGTGAGCAAGGGACTCACGTCTGAGCACACCCTGCCACACTTATGGCGGCCAAAAGCGGTACAAAAGGGGGTGTTGATGGACGGAGCATCTGAATCAATCAAACACTCACACCCAGTCAAAAGATCTGGGTTTAATCCATCACCGTTCTTTAGCCCACTCTGCCACCCCAGTTCAGACATGGCTATATGCAAATCAGTCTGGCCCTGTGCCTCATGGGAACAGTCCAGCCCGAACTGCCAAGCCATGCCTTCCCTGGACCGGAAACAAGCTTCCGAGGACCGGTTTCTGGCATTACAGCCGTTTTCAGCCCGGCTTGCTTGAATCCAGTGGCAAAGTGAGCAAGGGACTCACGTCTGAGCATACCCTGCCACACTTATGGCGGCCAAAAGCGGTACAAAAGGGGGTGTTATTGGACGGAGCATCTGAACCAATCAAACACTCACACCCAGTCAAAAGATCTGGGTTCAATCCATCACCGTTCTGTAGCCCACTCTGCCACCCCAGTTCAGACATGGCTATATGAACTGGGGTGGCAGAGTGGGCTAAAGAACGGTGATGGATTGAACCCAGGAATTGAACCCATGGATTCCACTCGTGGAAGACCCACCGTCCTGAGACTCTTGTTTCCTGTCCCTGCCACTGGTTTCTAGCTACAGGAGTAGCACAGCCTTTCCTGACAGAGCCCTGCTGAGCGAGTGAACGCGAGGCCGCAGAGGAGGTCGAGGCGCCGGCCCCAGGACTGCGAGGACCAGCATTCACCATCTCCAGCTGGTCCTCTTCCTGCGAGAGCCGCGCCCCCTTTCAGTGCCCCGCCCCCAGCAGACCGCTACAACATCTCGCGGCACCCGCTGCGCGGGTGCCACTCGTGGAAGACCCACCGTCCTGAGACTCTTGTTTCCTGTCCCTGCCACTGGTTTCTAGCTACAGGAGTAGCACAGCCTTTCCTGACAGAGCCCTGCTGAGCGAGTGAACGCGAGGCCGCAGAGGAGGTCGAGGCGCCGGCCCCAGGACTGCGAGGACCAGCATTCACCATCTCCAGCTGGTCCTCTTCCTGCGAGAGCCGCGCCCCCTTCCAGTGCCCCGCCCCCAGCAGACCGCTACAACATCTCGCGGCACCCGCTGCGCGGGTGCCACTCGTGGAAGACCCACCGTCCTGAGACTCTTGTTTCCTGTCCCTGCCACTGGTTTCTAGCTACAGGAGTAGCACAGCCTTTCCTGACAGAGCCCTGCTGAGCGAGTGAACGCGAGGCCGCAGAGGAGGTCGAGGCGCCGGCCCCAGGACTGCGAGGACCAGCATTCACCATCTCCAGCTGGTCCTCTTCCTGCGAGAGCCGCGCCCCCTTCCAGTGCCCCGCCCACAGCAGACCGCTACAACATCTCGCGGCACCCGCTGCGCGGGTGCCACTCGTGGAAGACCCACCGTCCTGAGACTCTTGTTTCCTGTCCCTGCCACTGGTTTCTAGCTACAGGAGTAGCACAGCCTTTCCTGACAGAGCCCTGCTGAGCGAGTGAACGCGAGGCCGCAGAGGAGGTCGAGGCGCCGGCCCCAGGACTGCGAGGACCAGCATTCACCATCTCCAGCTGGTCCTCTTCCTGCGAGAGCCGCGCCCCCTTCCAGTGCCCCGCCCCCAGCAGACCGCTACAACATCTCGCGGCACCCGCTGCGCGGGTGCCACTCGTGGAAGACCCACCGTCCTGAGACTCTTGTTTCCTGTCCCTGCCACTGGTTTCTAGCTACAGGAGTAGCACAGCCTTTCCTGACAGAGCCCTGCTGAGCGAGTGAACGCGAGGCCGCAGAGGAGGTCGAGGCGCCGGCCCCAGGACTGCGAGGACCAGCATTCACCATCTCCAGCTGGTCCTCTTCCTGCGAGAGCCGCGCCCCCTTCCAGTGCCCCGCCCCCAGCAGACCGCTACAACATCTCGCGGCACCCGCTGCGCGGGTGCCACTCGTGGAAGACCCACCGTCCTGAGACTCTTGTTTCCTGTCCCTGCCACTGGTTTCTAGCTACAGGAGTAGCACAGCCTTTCCTGACAGAGCCCTGCTGAGCGAGTGAACGCGAGGCCGCAGAGGAGGTCGAGGCGCCGGCCCCAGGACTGCGAGGACCAGCATTCACCATCTCCAGCTGGTCCTCTTCCTGCGAGAGCCGCGCCCCCTTCCAGTGCCCCGCCCCCAGCAGACCGCTACAACATCTCGCGGCACCCGCTGCGCGGGACGCAGCCCGGGGCGAAGCCCGGGCCAAGGGCGGGCCCGTTGTTGCCCGTTAGTGCCCGATAGAGTCCGGTCCGGGCCACCCCTCTTTAATCCACGACACAGGAGTTAAGCAAATATGCCAGCAAAAACAAGAAGTACTTCAAAACCAAAATCCAAACACGCTCAGGAGGTAGCACAGGTGACAGGCCCCATTGACCTTTCTATAACGCGGGTAGACGAGACTATAAATCAAAGTATAGCTCTCATGGAGAAGAGAGTATCCTTGGACCTTATGAGTGCAAACGCTAAGCGATCCTCACTAGGCGCCATAGCTAATGCAGCCTCCCCAATCAATCCTAACACCCAGAATATATCCCTTCCAGCGACTCTAATAGCTCCAGACTTAAATACCGTACCATCAGTAGTTGACCTATCGGTTACGCACTCTGAGACGGATTTTTCCATAACAATGGACGACCTAGAAGCAACTCCCGACTTAGCTGGCTGTCAAACTCAGGGAGAGCCCGAAACCACCGACAACCTGCCCCAGCTAGGTGAGAGAGAAGGAGCTGTACCGAAAACCCGATTTACAAACAGTGGAGATACACACAGCTTAGTCTGCCAAGACCATCCAACGTCCCATTCAAACTCTTCAACACTTAATAGCATTTTATATATCCCTGAAACAACTCTCCCACACAAGGCAATTTCAAGTGATAACTTTCCCAACCAATGTAAGACGTGCAGTATTACCTCACAAGTACTTACCACAACTAAAGACTTACTGTATCAATACCTAAAACCAATTCAGTTAAGTATCAGAAACCTTGAAGCCCAGCTAACAGTAATTTCGGCCACTCTTTTAGATTCAAATACCCGGATAGACATAAAAGGGCAGCGTAACATCCCACACCCACCAAAAAAGCAAAATCAATTACAGATGCAGACAAAAGTTCACCACTCAAACCAAGCACCATTAGCGCAAAAGAACTCAAAGCAATCTGTCACAATATCTGAATCCAATGTGAATACGTCCCACCCTCAGAAGGAGATACCACCTAAGAAAACAGTACAGCAAACAGTGTCAACAGACACAACCATAGCGAGCACTCCATGCCCAGCAGCAAATATAGACTCTAGTAGAACTTGTCCAGAGAAATCTGAACCCCACACATCAAAGCCCCTGCCTCCCCAAAATATACCCAAAAACACACCAAAAAAATCCCTTACAGTTAGACGTCCTGCCCACCTGCCCCCGGAAGCCACTCCACATACAATAATACTAACAGGAGTACCCGAGTTAACAGACGATATATCGGAAACTGCATGGTCACTTAAAAATAAAACCATGCAGTGGCTTAGCATTAACAGACCCCTTGAATCGCATCTCTCGGGAGGGATCACCGCAGCCCGAAGGGTAGCCTGGGTAGGCAAAACGAAAAAAAACATACGCGGTGACTGCATCATCGTGACCTGTAGAGATCCCGCTACTGTAGATTACATTTGTGCTTGGCCTCAACTTGATAAGAAAGGGGGAATAGATGCCCGCCATCTTTCCTACT
The DNA here is from genome assembly GCF_964261635.1 of Lissotriton helveticus. Classification (NCBI taxonomy): domain Eukaryota; kingdom Metazoa; phylum Chordata; class Amphibia; order Caudata; family Salamandridae; genus Lissotriton; species Lissotriton helveticus. The sequence goes on along the minus strand of NC_136057.1, from coordinate 1,705,632,024 downwards.
TCTACCCCCCAGTGAAGCAACATCGCAACCCCCCTCCGTGGGTATGGCACCACCAACCCAAAGATCCCCGAAATCAGGATCCATGGTATCAAGAACCGTGGAACCAGATGGAATACCCGTATGATTATCCAGTTAGGGGTGGACCGAGAGAAAGGTATGTAGAACGCCAAATTTCTTACCATCAAGGTAGATCATACCAACCATATGAGGGATGGCAGGGCTTCCCTACTCAAAACCGTTTCGACTGCCTCGAAACGGTCGACTGACCATTTCTGAACAGATCTAGTCACCATAAAGCTGATACCATACAATATTCCCTGCCAGACAAACAACACGTAGTACAAACAGAGATGACCCCTATAACTGAGACTCCATTCTTTCACCTAACTGACCCTCGGATTGGTACTCCCTCAGCAGAAGCTGATATCAGTCAAAGATCAAACACTGAGTTAGTTATAGCCAGGGAAGTCAATACTAACAACTCAACAACAGTCAACAATGTGAACGACAAAGAACTCATGAGCGTAGATATAGCCTATTGGAATATTGCGGGCCTAACCGCAAAAATAACATGCCCCATATGGCTGAACACCGCTAGGTCTTATCAAATCTTATGCCTCCAAGAGACCTGGCGTATAACCCCTCTCCATCTAGTAGGCTATAAGACTTTCTTTACCAAAGCAACGCCTAGCGCCATGGGAAGACCAAAAGGCGGTCTTATAATTTACGTCTCTAACACTGTCCCACTTACAGTGAAATTATTGAAGGAAACACCTTTCTTCCAAATCATTCAAATTACCCAACTGGTGGCAGAAACGAAAGAAACGGAAAATTTATTTATACTTATAAACTATTATAACAATGCAGGCACCTTAGAACGCTGCTCTCACTTAGACGGAATGATGGAATTTATACTATCATTTCAAAGCGCAAATCCAAACATAACGTTTAACCTCATATGGGGAGGTGACTTTAATCAAACACTATGTTCAAACTACGAAAGTGGGATCTGTGGACTACAGAACGAATTTGAAACACCCGTTCCCCACTTTGCTCACACTCCTGGCGGAAGTAAGCTCAACGAAATTCTCTTCACGTTGGACCTAGATTTTGTCAATAAACTAGTCGACCCGGAACAAGAATTTCTACCTACCTTCCACGGGCGAGGCTGTACGACAACCATTGATTTTATCCTAACATCAAACACCTGTAAAGGCTCGCTAAAAAACTACAAAGTAGGATCCAGTCCAATTAGTGACCACTATCCCCTGAGTGTGGAACTCCTCATGGGAAAAGTGGGTTTATATTCAGCAAAAGCCTCTTCTCTTGACCAACAATCATTAGTCATAAAGAAGAAGAATGGTTACACCATTAAATGGTCAAAGATCGATCCTGAAGAGACTACTCAAAAGATATTCGCAAAAACGCAGATATGGCTAACGGACTGCCTGTCCGCAGAAGCATCTCCTGAATCAATTATTACTTCTTTTAATAACATCCAAGGAGTAATAAGGGAAGAGCTACACAAAAACACATCAAATAAATTAAAACCCCCAACGACGAGATGGTTTGATTCCAATTGTCGAAAGGCCCTTACATCTCTCAAAGCATCTCTTCGCCAAAAACCCAAAGATGTCCAACTCATCTCACACCGGCGGAAACAGTACAACAACGCTCGGAATAAACGTAGGCGACAGATAAAGCAAGACCTATGGCGCCAATTACACGAGAGTGCATTAAAAAAAGATAGCATTTCTTTCTGGCAGACAGTAAGATCACCTTTTCTGGATAACCGCACCGACCCCCACCACTTAGATGTGGCAATAACTGAGAATGACTGGGTCAGCCACTTAAAAAAAATCTTTGGCTCAATAACGGACTCGCCACAATTAGAATGCCAGAAACAAGTAACAAATAACGTCTATCCCATCAACCTACGTTTTACAGTTACTGAGATAAGTAAAGCCATAAAAGCCTCAAAAACCGGTAAGGCCCCGGGCCCAGACGGGGTACCCATGGATTTGTTTCTACACAAAAGTGACTATTGGTCATTAATAATAACCCGGGTAATGTCCGCAGTCACCGAAATTGGACTCCTCCCATCATGGTCAACATCTACCCTTCTGCCAATATTTAAGAAAGGGGACCGCAACGACCCCGCGTGTTACCGACCAATTTCCCTTCTGGATTCCACGGGCAAGATTGCAGGTCGACTACTCCTGGACCGATTACAATCTTGGGCCCAGGAAAACAGTATCATCACAGACCTGCAATACGGCTTCCAGAAGGGGTTGGGGACGGTGGAACAGGCCCTAAATTTAATCCTCTTGGCCGGGAAATATACACGCGCGAAGGGAGGTAACATCTACTTGGTCTATGTAGACCTGAGCGCGGCTTTCGACTGCGTTCAGCATGCAAAGTTGTGGCAGACCATGGCAGGCCTTGGAGTGGATCCATCGATACTAGCCTTCCTTAGGGAACTATACACCAACGCGGAGGGCCGAGTTCGTTATGGCACTGGTGGCGAACTATCACGCCCTTTCAAAATATCACAAGGAGTACGGCAAGGGTGTGTGCTGGCTCCCTTCCTGTTCAATCTATACACCAACGGGATTGAACAGGCTATGTTGGAAGGGAGCCAGGACCTTCCACAGATCGCACACCGCCCGATACCCATTCTTTTATACGCCGATGACTCGGTCATCCTGGCTCGGACACCCAATCAACTCCAACGACAGCTGAGCAAATACGTGGCATACATGGACTCTTTAGGCCTAAAAGTGAATATCAAAAAAACCTTCACAATGACCATTGGTCCAAAACGGGGAGCATTAAAATCCATATTTATCAACAATAACAGACTGGATAAAACTTCGGTATACCCATATCTGGGTATACTTGTGGATGAGAAAATGGCCTGGCACAAAGCAATCGAAGCCAGGAACCTCAACTTCCGTCGAGCAGTATCAGCACTAAGTGCTTTTTCCAGGAAACTTGGTAAACCCGCACCAGCGGAATTGCTGACCATCTATTACGCAAAATGCCATAGTGTGGCCACGTGCGGAGCAGGCATTTGGGGCCATTGCCACATTGATCAACTTCAGGTAACGGAGAACGCTTTTATCAAATATATTCTAGCCCTTCCTCAAAGCTCCCCGACTCTATCTACACATCGGGAGCTGGGCATGGAATATATAACAGACACCATACGATGCCAGCCACTCATACTATGGCACCGGATATGGTGTAACCCTGCAAGCCACATAACACGTTCCCTTATCACCGAATGCCTTGGCCTAGCACACTGGGAAAAAATACCATGGCTCAACTATATCCATAAATTTTTCCAAGATCTAGATCGAGAGCAATATTTCCTCGAACCACCCTCAATAGAAGACATCTCAAAGAAACAACTTAAAGAACTCTGCATGGGACATTTAAGAGAGCTTCGAAATCAAGCCGAGATCGTTAAAATACAAAATGAAAAAATCCGCATATTGCAGCCAGAGAAACTGATGCAGCCCTATTTGAGGTTTTTTCTTTCAAACTATGAAAAATTCCTATTGACAAGATTACGGTTCGACCTTTTCTTTCGCATAGTTTCATTCCCTGAATTGAACAACTGGTCACGGAACATGACATGTTGTCCCTGTGACGGACTCTCTAAACAATCAACGGTCCATGTCATTTTGTTCTGCAAATACTATAGCCCAGCAAGGAAAAAATGGATTTTGCCCCTTCTCCGACTAAATGGACTCAGATATACATATCCAGCACTCGCTTATCTCCAGACACCGAAAACCCCTCACGAGGCAAAAATGATGGCGAACTTTTTAAAATCAGTAATAATAACTCGTCGTGAAATTGTTTCTTAAACATATAAATGTCTATGTAAATGACCCTTTTCTTTTTTAATTGTGCAAACCTGTGTTTTTTATATATAAATGTACTTTTTATGATTATACAAATTTATAATCGAATAAAAGTTTATGAAACTGAAACTGATTGATTCAGATGCTCTGTCCATCACCACCCCCTTTTGTACCGCTTTTGGCCGCCATAAGTGTGGCAGGGTGTGCTCAGACGTGAGTCCCTTGCTCACTTTGCCACTGGATTCAAGCAAGCCGGGCTGAAGACGGCTGGAATGCCAGAAACCGGTCCTCGGAAGCTTGTTTCCGGTCCAGGGAAGACATGACTTGGCAGTTCGGGCTGGACTGTTCCCATGAGGCACAGGGTCAGGCTGATTTGCATATAGCCATGTCTGAACTGGGGTGGCAGAGTGGGCTAAAGAACGGTGATGGATTAAACCCAGATCTTTTGACTGGGTGTGAGTGTTTGATTGATTTAGATGCTCCGTCCATCACCACCCCCTTTTGTACCGCTTTTGGCCGCCATAAGTGTGTCAGGGTGTGCTCCGACGTGAGTCCCTTGCTCACTTTGCCACTGGATTCAAGCAAGCCGGGCTGAAGACGGCTGGAATGCCAGAAACCGGTCCTCGGAAGCTTGTTTCCGGTCCAGGGAAGACATGGCTTGGCAGTTCGGGCTGGACTGTTCCCATGAGGCACAGGGTCAGACTGATTTGCAGATAGCCATGTCTGAACTGGGGTGGCAGAGTGGGCTAAAGAACGGTGATGGATTAAACCCAGATCTTTTGACTGGGTGTGAGTGTTTGATTGATTCTGATGCTCCGTCCATCACCACCCCTTTTGTACCGCTTCTGTAGTTTTAAAGCATCTATTGCCTTTTGGTCCTCCTCGTTAGTAAACGGCCTACTCAATTCCTCATTGGTGTGACTAGAGACCTGGGGCAGGGAGAGGGACTGCAAGTATTGTTCCTGGGCTTGGTTGTTTACTGGGTCTGCGGCGTACATAGCTTTATAAAATCGGCCAAGGGCATTTGCTTTGTCCTCTTCCGTGGTGTGAGAGATGCCTGCGTCATCCACTATCTGTCTAATGTATGCTTTTTCTTGCTTTGCCCTAAATTGGCGCACTAGGAGTGAACCTATCTTGTTGCCACTGTAATACCCCCTGGCCTGCAGCCTTATTAGTGTATATGTGTGTCTTTTATATCCAGAAAGGTCATAAGGGCTCCCTGGTGATAGAGATATCCTATTCTGTCAATCCCTGCCTCCATCCACAGTGTCAAATCATATCTCCCAGCCAGTTCCCATATGTTCGGCAATTGCTTCAGTACTCTGGATGGTGATTGAGGAATGCGTGGGCTCTTGTCATGCACAAACCCTTGCCAGCACACCCGTTTCGTGGCCATCTGGCTCAATCCCCATTGTGGCCGACAATCTTGATACATCAACCAGGTATAGATACTCATCCCACCCAGTATCTTTCAGACGGCTGCCCACTTGGGACAAGGAGTCACGTGTGGGCAGTGCAGCAGCCATTGGAGTTGTGCTGCTGTGTAATACATTTCAAAGTTTGATTCACCAAGCCCTCTTTCAAGCAGGAGGTCTTTGTACGATGGCGAGAGACACCTGATGGCGTCCCACTCCCACCCCCATAACTGTTTCAGCAGCAGACCATTCAACTCCTGAAAAAGCACTTGAGGAGCATGTGTGGAAGTGCTGCAAAAAACACAGTCTGGGCAGCATGAGCATCTTAGCAATTGCCACTCGCCCTAGTGGGGAGAGAGTGGGAACGAACACCAAAAGGAGAGGGATCACGGAATTGACCGTAGTGCCCTACCCACGTTGCCCTTCCTAAATGCCCGGGCGGCATGATATCTTGAGCGCCCAGATATTTAAATGTTAAATGTATTGCGGCACCATTTGAGCAGGTGTTCCAGTGAAGTACCTCTATGAGGCACAGGAGTTGAAGCAAAAGGGCACAGGTATGATTTGAGCCAATTGACCCTGAGCTGGGAGATAACTCCAAATTCCTCTAACAAACGTATCAGGTCTAAACGGGAGGTCTTGAAATCGCATAAGAAGGCCAGGGAATCGTCCGCAAAAGTGACACGATGTGGTGGATGTCCAGCTCTAGGATCGCCCAGTCCTGTGCTCCCATGCACAAGCGGAAAGCTAGTGGCTCTATGACTATTGCGATAAGTAATGGTGATAACGGAAACCCCTGTCTCGTGCCCCTTTGGATGGGAAAGCTGTCTGAGATCAGATGGCCCATCTCAATTCTGGTTCAAATACAGCGTGCAAATCCAGCTCAGAAAAGCTGGCCCAAATCGCAGGCTCTCTAGGGTTGTCAACAAAAATTCCCAGCTCAGGGTATCGAAAGCATTTTCAATGTCAAGGGACACTGCCACTCTGCTGTGTGCCTCTAGTGGGATATTGTGGATGAGCTGCAAGAGCAGGAAGGTACTGCACCTAGGGTTAAATGTTGATTGATTAACATGCACAAAGTTGCTGACTATAGGAAGCAATCCGTTTGCGAGCACCTTCCCCAACACTTCACAGGCAAGGTAGAGGAAGGATAGCGATGGTATGAATGCAAATCTACGGGGTTGCATCCCAGTTTGGGGAGGACCACAGCAGTGCCACACACAGCCAATCTGGAAGCTAGCTGTTCGATTTGGCTTCATTAAACATGTCCAAGTGGTGCTGGGTAGTCAGTGCTGAAAATGCAGAACTCAATTGGTAACTCATCTGTGGCTGGTGTCTTGTGGAAAAATGGCTGTTTTCATCTCTTCTAACTGGATTGGCTCATCTAGTTCAGCCCTCTGGAGTTGGGACAGGCATGGCAGTGACAGCCCACCCAAGAATCTGCACATTAGAGCAGGAGAAGGGGCGTCACTCACTTTGTACAAATTGTGATAATAATTGCGAAAGGCATCATTAATACCAGCCTCCTTAATTACTAATAAGCTATCCTCACGTCTAATGGCTCCAATTGTAGTGCACTGTTAGTCTTCCCTAACCAGCCATGCCAACAACCTGCCTGACTGGTCTCCCTCGGCATGCCACATGTTGAGGCGACGCTCATAGTCGTGCCTTCCCAATTGTATTGTCCCCTACTTATACTGCTTGCGGAGTTGCCAGAGATGCTCAACCCTGTCTTGTGAGTAGCCACTTTCCTTTCCAAGGGGTGTAGCTCCCTCTCCCTCAATTCTTCCTGCAGTATTCAGCAGACCACCCACATGGCAGCAATGCAATGACCCCATACAACCACTATGTGCACATCCCGTTCCAGAGCCCTGGGCGGAGGGGACCCCTTATTGAGGTCAAAATATTGAGTGATGCACTTTGAGAGATCCTCCCTGAATGGGAGATCAAGCAGCGCCTCAGTTTGTGATTGCCAAGTGGGTATCCTCGGGTGTGATCTGCCCCATTGCAGAACTATTTGCAACGGACAATGGTCCGATAGAGTGCAGACGAGATACTCCGATCGGGTAACCTGCACCCCCAGCCGGTCTGTACATAAAATTAACTTGGGCCTTGTGTCGGTATTGGGAACCAGGGAGTAAAATGAATATTTGTGGTTCACACAGCATATAATTGCCTTTGGTTCAGCCAGTTGTGAAAGTGTTGCGTTGTTTTGATACATGTCGCATTGCACAAGGGGGGGGAGAAAGCGATCACAGTGCACATCTGGAACACAGTTAAAATCCCCACCCCAAAGGCCTAGCACATAGGAGTCCCGGAGAAGTGCACTGGGAAGTGTGTCAAAGAAATCAGACTAATTGAAGTTACATGCATAGACCTCTACTAGGGTCATCTGGGCCCCGTCCAGGTGTCCCTATGTTATCACATATCTGCCCCCGATGTCCACAGTGTGATTATCCACCACATAGGGAACTCCTGGGGAAACCCATATAAGCATTCTCCTCGCATATGCCCACAATTATGTACCATAGACCGGCCCCTGCCACTTTACGCAGACCTTTTGGAGTTCTGTTAGTGTTAGGTGCGTTTCCTGCAGCATGGCAATATATGGATGACAATGCTTGAAGTAGGCATGAATTCTATATCGTTTAGCAGGAGTTGCCTTACCACGCACATTCCATGTTATCACATTGTACTGTGAGCTGAGACTATCTGCGCATGTACCTATGGCATGTAATGGTAATGTGTGTTCCAGTCAATGAAAAGTTGCCTCAAGTCGTCATGTACCCCATGTTCAATATTGTTCACACTTGCGCATCACAACCCTCCCAGCCGTAGGATAAACACACCAAATATGCCCTATTGCGTTACAAAAGCTCCCCGAAAACACCCATAAAACAAAAAAAACAACGTAACAATTGCATCCCCCCCAGATCAGGTGACCCTCAATGCCACAGCATTTACCCTTTACAGATAACCAAGAACTAAGTAAACTGTTGAATGGGCGAAACATGCCACTCCCATGGCGTGTAACCAGATGCACACACCCTCTGGAGTAGAGAAGACATGGGCCATCTCACCATCAACTACCTTGAGTTTCGCTGGGAATAAAAGGGCATATTTAGGATTCAAGTCTCAGAGGCATTGATCCTCACATAGATTTCATGGAGATGTTGTGGATATGCCGTGATCACAGCGTTTTCATACTCCCAGGGCATTTTCACCCGAAACTGCTTCAGCACCAAATCACAGACCGGAAAATTGAGGAGTCAGGCAATGATGGGCCACGGTGGGGCTCCCGGGGTGTGGGGGGGTTGTGGAGGAGTTCGGCCTGCCTGGCATCCAGTGTACTCTATCCAAAGAGAAATGTTTAGGCACTCTGTCTGCTAGCCCCGTGTCCATCAGTCCATCAACCAGGTTTCAATAAAGAGCTCTATGCTGGGACCCTCTGATCGTTCAGGAAATCCCAGGAGGTGGACATTATTGTGTTTAGAGCGCCCTTCTGCGTCTTCTACGGTGCAGAGAGGCCACCTTCTAGCTCATCGATGATCGGCTTGTATCAAATTTACATGTAGGCAAACCGTGTCCATCTTGGTCTCCAACAATGTTTTTGTGTCCAGGATTGCTAGAAGAACTTTCTCACATTGGGTGCAGTGTGCATGAAGAGTAGCTTTGAAGTGACTTAGAGTGTCCAGGGCCCGGTCTGCAGGAATAGAGGGCGACGCAGAGCCAATGAGGTCCAGCGTCAGAGGCTTAGTTGACTTTGGTTTCACCATCATTATATCCTTAAACTTGGCCCCTTCAGGTGCATGGGGAAAGCAGCCGGTGCACAGACCCCTCACAGCAGCATGTACCCACGATCATAGACAGGAGAGCAGAAAGCAGTCCCTCATCCCCAGTGCATAGCACACAGGCCCAGGACACATGCCTCCTCTGGTAAAGCTGCAATGCCACATCCCGCAGCAGATAACGGGCACTCATACCTGAGGAAGCTGATCGGCAGGCCACTGGCCTATACCAATGTCAATGTAAAGGGCCCCTAATGTTATGTGCAATGTGACAGGGGCAATCCTAAGGTGGCCTTTTCGAGGCAATCTTTCTTCATCAAGTTGTCAGCACGGTCCCAGGCACCACAGAGGCTCACAAAGTTAATATAGCAAAAGGAGTATGCTCCTGCGGTGAGGGGCAGCAGAGCCAGGAATCATGCATGCCAACTGTTCAACAAGCAAAGGGCTGGATGATCAGGCACTTTAAAGGCAAGGTGTGTCTTAGTAAACAGCTGCACGACATGCTCTCTGGAGGTTATGCAGGATGCCACTGGCTGCCACCTCCAGCATGCCTCCGTTCATTCCCAATCAGCCAAGGCCTTTGAGGAAACCAGAACTGGGGAAGCCCAGCGGCGTAGCTTGGGCTGCCAGTGCTTGGGGGCAAGCCAAGCATCCTTCCCATTTTCTTTTAAAATTTTGCTCCCCTAAGAATTTTGCGCCTAGGGCAACCGCCCCTGTGGCCCCACGCACACTGTGCCACAGGGGAGGCCTCCTTACCACATCGCCCCCTTAAGGTTCAAGTCTAGGCAGGTGGACAGCAGGCCAGTTATGGGGCACCTAGAAGTCCACTGTGGAAGGAGGAACTCTCAGGGGGCCAGAAGTGGAAAATATATAAAGAGCTAACAGCAGGCCCCCGGGCAGACACCCCACAGAGCTGGGCGTCTCCTTGGCTCCCCTCTGGACCAGTTGTGTTCATCGGCCAACGCCCTCATTCAGCACAAGCGCCATCAGGTCCATGCACCTCTCCCTCGGTGTATGGCTAATCTGCACTGCCACCTGGCCAGCTCTGACGTGGAGCCGCCATGCCCTAATGTGCATAGGCCCCTACTACCTTGGGCAAGCAAGTGGGGGGTCCACTTGATGAAGCATGCCCTGTGAGTCCACCTGGGGCCTAGGCCTTGACAGAGCTGGGGACCTCATACACATGGGGCAATAATCAGCCCACTATGGCGCCACAAGTAGGTTGAAGGGGGCCGCCCGTCTTCACCACTCAATGGCGTTCCATTCCCTGCACCTGCATACACCTGTCGCGGGCCCCGTTGAGTAACGGGAGCGCACCGCTGAAGGCCCCACTCTAGGCCACACCCCTGTACAGCGCACCTCGCCTCAAGGGCCACAGAATGTGGGCAAGGTACGTTAGTCTCCCCCTCAGTTTGTGCCCTCTTGAGAAGCCTGGGCATCAATGATCAATAGTTTGCTGCTGGATGGAGAGGATAGATGAAGGATTATATTCGGGCCACCCTCGGAGCTTGCTAAGATGCATCCGATAGGGCAGACCACACTCTGCTTTCGGTGAAAGTTATGTGCATCTGACCCTATGGCTGTGTCTACTGAGACTGATGATGTATCTGGGTGAGGTAAAAGGAAGAAGTATGATCTAAGACACCATGCCATACCTTTGCTGAAGTACAAGTAACTCTTGTGTGACAATTGATTAGTCTATGTCCTAGAAGAGACTTTCGGCCATAATTAAGAGTTTGGCAGCAGGGATACTCAGTAACAAACATGGCAGATATCCCATCGGACTTTTTACAAGTCCATTAAGGCCTATCATACTTGTAATATGGTGAACAGGATAGCCATCACATTTTGACGGTGTATCCTATCCCCTAACCTCCAAATAATTACCTTTTTGATTTTTGTTTATTTTTGACAGTGTTTTTAATTGTCTGCATTGTTTTGTTTTGGAAGGAATGTTGTGTTCATGGCCTGAGGAGGGCTTGTCTTAGAGGCAAAAGCCTACTCTGGTCCTACTAAAATGAATTTGGTCCTGGTGACACCAGGAAATGCATAGCCAAAAGGGCTGCACGCGCAGCAAAATTGCGAGCTAACAAGTTCTATGGCGTTGGTATTCTTGCTATTTGTAGTACCTTTCTGGCCCTCAACACCACTTTTCAGTGAGCCTCTAGCATGCATGGCAACATTTTTAAAAAGGAAAATGGGAAGTTTAGAAAAACTATTGGAAGAATGTATTTCTCCCATTGACTTCCATTGAGGCCTGATTCGGGTCTATTGTCATGTATGAGACTTGCAAGTGTGCTGCTGCTGGATCGAATATCAAAAATGCAAAAATACCGGGGGGTTTTCTTTCTTACCTGTCAGGAGCAAGGAGAAAGGGCTATGGGAGGCAGAAAGAACGTGACAAAAATGTGCATTGGTCTGCAGGAGAAGGTTACTGGCAGTCAGGGGTGCAACTAGACTCGAACTTGGGGGGGGGCTAAGACCTCAAACAGTGGGGGAAGGGTCATCTTCAGAATTTAATGAAAAATACTTATGGGGCCTTCTCTCACTCTTGTGGGCCAATGTGTAATAGTGGGGGGCCATTTACCTGGACAATTTGTGGTGAACTGTGTTTTTGAAGCACACCAGGCCAGTAGGAATGATCACAGCAAAGCAGTAATTGATTTTGTATTAATCCTTTTTATTGAGGTTTTAATATTTTCAAAGAGAGTCTGGTGCTGCATATCTCTCTAGGTACAGTAAAGGAAAATGCAGCCAGCTGTTAAGTCATAACCATAAGAAAACAAGTATCAAATGAATGTATACATATGTTAAACAGGCTGATGTCCATACATCGATCCCCCTTACATGCCCCAACGGCCTCTTCTTCCTCATCTTCGGTTAGCTTGTCATCTGCTGACCACAGAACGGAATTGCTCCCTCGAGTCCCAATGGCTTCAATCTCTTCTACTGCCAACTCGACACAGGAAGACTCTAGAGTGGAGTTGCTCTCTCTATTCGTAAAGTCCTCTCTTCAGGTTTTAGTGTCTTTATTTCGATGATAAAATCATAAAAGACAGAACAAAAACATTTACGAAACAAAACAAAACCACTACTGTATATAAACAATTATATGAGAACGCACTTAAACATATTATTAAATTTACACTGAGACTAAAATCACAATTAAAAAGTTATTAAACTTTTGTCGATTCCACAGGACATAAGTAAACCTGAAACTGGAAAAGCAATAAAGACAAAAACATTTCAAAATATAATTAGGAAGAGGATAGATTCCTTCTCGCTCTGATTGCCCAAGCCCAGCCTAAAAATTTGGCCAAGCATATCACAATGATTTCAGAAGTGTTTGTTTTCAGGGCCCATATTGCATCCGAGGATTTTCTGCAGGGTAGTCGTTTGAATAGAGGTTTTAGCCACTTGGAACGAGGTTCTGAATACTGGGGACAGGCAAACAGTAGATGACCCTCGGTTTCTTTATGATCTAGGCACCAGCTACAAGAGCTAGAAGAGGTTTTACCCCAGGATGAAGTGAAAGATTTCAAGGGTAAAGCGCCCACCCGAAACTGATGATAGAGTTTTTTGTCCAGTGGTCTGGTAATAGAATCCCAGTAAGTCTCTCGGGCGGGATCCAACTTGAAGCTTAAAAATCGCCCCGTTAGACTCCCAGAACTGGAAGCGTGTACCAAGGAGAGACGGGTTGAGGCCCAAAATAATTCCTTAAATTCTTTTTTCGATGGAAAAGTATTATTACCTGGGGACACCCACAGATGTATTAAACCCATATCATAGAGACTCTTTTTCACCGAGCGAAGCCATGGAATTCGCTCAGAACCCCCCATGGACGTCACTTCTGCTAGCTCCTTTGCAAAGAGTACGAGATCCTCGGAGGTCCACAAGCGCCTCCATGTGGACACTACTCTAAATCTGGCCATGTCCATGATTGGCAAGCAACCCATGTCATGGCAGAGGGGAGTCAGTGGGGTGGATTGGGGTAACCCTACCAGATTCCGAAGAAATCTACACTGGATTCTATAAAGACTGGAAAGGTCCATAAACCCCCATAACTCTGCCCCGTAGAGTGTGGCTGTATTTATTTTGGTGTCGTATATTCTCAGGGCCGGAATCACCCGCTTTGTGATGGATTTCTTCTGCTCGCGCAGAAGACATCCAGTCAATTGAGCGAGTTTTAGCTGCTGGGTCACTATTTGATCTTTCCAAGACAGACGACGGTCCAGGGTGACCCCCAGATACGTCATGGTTTCAACTTGTTCCAAGTTGACCCCACTCATTTGTACGTTACTACGTATGAGGTTTTTCCTGGATAAAACCATGAACTTGGTTTTTCCCACATTTATCTGGAGGTCATTTTTTTTACAGAACTCCTCAAAACGGTTCAAAGCCCGCTGTAGGCCTCCCCGGGTCTTGGATAGGAGTAGGGTGTCGTCGGCAAAGATCAACATAGGGAATTTGGTCCCTGCCAAAGATGGGGCATCAGTGTGGGTGGACATGAAGAATTTGACTACTTGGTCAATAAAGAGTAAAAAGAGGGTGGGAGCGAGAACGCACCCCTGACGAACTCCTCGTGTTACTGGAAAGGAGTCCGTATATTGACCTTGGACTCCCCACCTTACCCTGGCGTAGTTCTCTTCGTGTAGTCTGATAATCATCTCCACTAATTCACCAGGCATACCCAGGTCCCTCAATACCTGCCATAATTTACCCCTTGGTACCAGATCGAAGGCTGACTTCAGATCTATGAAAGCGGCAAAGATGGTACCACCGCCTAGCGTGACAACCTTCCAAAAGATCATACAAAAACGTAACACCTGGTCAATGGTACTTATACCAGATCTAAAGCCCGCCTGCATCGGGGACAGTATTTTTTCGAGGTCCATCCACCCCTGCACTCTGGCCAGAATCATGCGGGCGAAGACTTTTTGGAAGCAGTCGATTAAGCTAATCGGGCGATAGTTGCCTGGATTAGATCTGTCTCCTTTTTTATGTATGGGGAGAATCTCAGCCCCCTTCCAAGTTTTGGGAATACAAGCACCCCTCGCTATGGCATTAGCTATGTTTGTTAAGTATGGTACCCAAAGGGCTGTATTGGCCTTAAACAGATCGGCTGGAATTTGATCCAACCCAGGGGCTTTCCCCCGCTTTGTTAAACCTAGGGCTAGCTCTGTTTCTGTTTCGGTGAAGCTCAGGGTCATATCACAGGGGGGCATTACATATAACAAATTCAAGATGGGCGGAGGATCAATAACCTCTGAACAAAATTGGGAAGAATAATAGTTTATCCAGACTTCAGGGGATACATGGTTGGATGGAGTACGGAAGTCACCATCCTTTCCACATTTAACAATGTCCCAGAATTTAGTCTGGTTATTAGACTTACTGGCATCCAAGAGATCCGCCCAATAATCATCCTCCCATGCCCTCTTTGCTTCCCACTGTACTCTTTTATACCATTTCCTAGCCACCTTTACAGCGCTCATGTTTCTAGATTTAACTTTCTCAATTAACGAACTATGGGCCTCCCTACAGTCTTTATTGTACCAATTTGCTCTAGTGGCTTGCGGACGCCCAGTACCTTTCTTGCAAGGTTTCGAGAGAAGTTGCTTAAGCTCAATAAAACATTTGTCATGCATGCCCATAATCTTATCTGGTTCGATGTGTCCCCTCCCAATGACCTCTGTCATCATTTTGTTTAGTGCAAGCTTCACCACATTTTCTATACTGGCCTGTATAGTTGCATCACTTGAAATTGTGGACCATTTCAATCTCCTCCGATCATTTGATAAGGTTACAGCCCCTTGCCCCCTAGGAGCTGGTCCTGCCAATCTCGCCACATCATACAGTTTAAGTTTCAATGACAGAGGATTATGATCACTTTCGGGACGCGTGACAATTTCCATATCAACTATCAGGCTCCAGAATTCCATTTTTTTAAAAATGTAGTCAATGCGACTTTTTCTCAAACCATTGTCAAATGTAAAGTTGGCGCCAAGGTCCGATTGGGTGCGTCCATTTGCGGCCCTTTAGCCCCAGGTGAGACAAAAAGCAGTCCAGCTCAGGGCAGCCTCCGTTGCTTTAACAGGTTTTCTGTTCATTAGTTCCGGTATTTTCCATGTAGCATCCTCTGCAAACCCCCAATTGTCCTCGGCCAGATAAAGCGGCTCAATCGTGCAGTTTATATCACCAGCTAGCAGGATAAATGTTCCCTTGTTCCAACCAGCCAGAAGATTGTCCAAGGCACCCACCAGCTGGGGGCATCGGCCGCCAGGAAGGCCTCGAGAGTAGATATTAATAATAAGCATGTCCTGGCCCCCTTCCTTGCTCAACCTGATGGCCAAGATATCGGGGTTTTCCACATAAAGTTCAGTAGTTGAATAGCCCCAGGCCTGTTTGACCCACGTTGTCAGTCCCCCAGAGGCGCGCCCTTTATTACTCTTTATTGCGGGTTTAAAGAAGTTTATGAACCCAGCTTTATATATGGGTACGGTAGCCCAAGTTTCTTGTAGTAACACTACATCATATTTATCAATGAACTCTAACCAATCCTCGGAGTCCAGACGAGTCTTTGCTCCAGCTACATTCCAAGACACAATATTTGATATCGATGTGTCGGGTTCTACTAGGTTATTACTTAGATAAGGAGGGGAGTGGGGGTTAGATAATCTAGCACTTAGGGGCTTATTTCTGGCTCCGTTTTCTTCGGTTTTAGGAGTTAACACCCTTTCCCAAGCTGGCGGAACCAACATGTTTACATTTTTGTGGGACGTGAGCTGGTTATCCAAGTTTAGTTTCATAACATGGTTAGGTGGGTTTTGTACTTCTTCCCTGTTCTCATTAATCTGGTTAAGTAACGGGCTGGGTGAACACAGTCAATCTATCCATTCTAAATCTGACAGCGCCCCAAAATGATTAAAGAGTGGGGGGTACTGCTGAGGGTAAGGTGTTATCGGCCCTTGAAACCTCCCCTCTCTCGTTTTCCACTGATTAGGGCCCATAGAGTAGTTAATGTGTGTGTGGGATAGAAATAGGCAAGGTCCAAAGTCTGAACGTCACCTAGACGGGCAAATCTTGCTTTTCGTCGTATTCGGTCCACCACCCAGGGATCTTTAAAAGAAATCAAAATACAGTCCCCTTCTAAGTCTTTTGAGCCCTTACCCACCCAATCTACTCTCCTTACATAGAGGATTTCTGTGGGGGATGAGGGTGGGAGAGGGCGATGTTTATTTAACCAAAATATGACTTTGTTCCGCAAGTCCCCTTGGGTCTCTTTGATGCCATCTCTTAGAGGTGCCACCCCAGTTAAAACGATGGTATATTGGGACGCTTCTGGGGGTAGGTTAACTCGAGGTGTAGGACGTGTTTTCCGATTATCCATCATTTGGGACCTGGAGGATTGGAAATTATTTTGGTCTTTACCCATTTTTGGTAATTGTACTGGGGTACTATTAGGTTGTTTTGACAAGCCTTTCGGCAATGGATGTTTCACTGGGGCTTTGTTAATAGTTAGTAGGTGTATATCCCTTAGTATATCCTTTACGGGAGCTCTACTAACAGTGGTCAAGGTGGCAGCGGGTTTTACCCCTGGTAAGGGTTTGTTATTAACAGCGGATGTCCCTAAAAGTACGGACTTGCTTGCAAGGATCGCTGTGGGTTTTCCCGCTGATTGGTTTTTACCCAATGTTGGGTTACAGGCCCCCGCCCCAGTAGTGGGCGTTATTAGTTTTTGCAGAAGACCCAAATTGGTGTTTACAGCTAGTTCCAATGCGTCTATTTTAGCGGTCATCAACCTTGTTCTCTCTAAGACCGGAAGCAGTATGGTTTTTAATATTGCTTCCATCTTGACCAGCAGAATATCATCACTGTTAAGACAGGTTGGGCAAGGGTTTGATGACCCCGGGGGGACTAATGAGGGGCAATACACCGTTGGGAAACCTTGAGGGGGCTGGGAAAGAGATAAGCTCACATTGTTAGTAACATCAATTTTGGGCTGTTTTTGGACCTTTTCCCCCTGTGGGCTCGAAACATGTTTTCTTTTCCGGGATGTTGGATTTGGGCTATTTTGGGGCAAGTCGGACAAATTGGGGGAAGTAGGAACATAAGATTGGGATGCATTGGACAGACTATATTCGTCGTCCTCAATATACTGACTGTCATCCCCGTCTCTTGTCTGATTAGCATGGGAGTTCTGTTCCCTGTTATCATGGGATGGGGATATAGTGGCCCCATCACCATCTACATGGACTATTGCCTCTGTCTCCGAGGTAGAAATGCAGTTAAAAGCTGCATGAGAGACAGGGCTTTTGGCATGGGCTAGGGCGCCAATTGAAGAACGCTTCCCGGTAACTAGATCCAGGGACAGTCTATGTTCTACCATTTCAATTTCTTTCTCCAAAATTCCAGTCGCTCTAGTGATAAAAGCATCAAGGGGACCAGAAACAACGCCCTTGGAGGTTTGTATGTGGACTAAACGTTCTTTCCCAGATCTTAATGGCATATTTAGTCACTAAATGGAAAAGTGTGTAAAAGTAAAATATAAATAAGTCCACTATGCTACCTATTGGATACCGGTTGGCCCCCCACTCTAATGGTAAGTAAATAAAATACAAATGTATACCATACGAGAAAGATAGTTTGAGACAGAGAATAATTTTTGCAGGGCTCTGGGCCCAACCCAACCTTGTCCGACCACGGACGGCCACAGACGGTCCCGCCCTTGTCCCGGGCTTCTCCCGGGACGCTCCCGCGCAGCAGGGATCAACTAATCCTAATAAGGGGATGAGGTGGTTGGGGGCGGGGCAACCAGGGAGAGCGTCCAGGTGCAGGTGGTGTCAACACAGGGACTCCTGGGAAATGGAGTCCCTGTCCCTCACCTGGCGCTCGCAGCCCTGCTGAAATGTTCTCCTCCCGCCCGACGGTGTGGCCAAGGTCCCAGGCAAAGCTCCTCTTCCTCAACACAGCGCCCAGCAAGACGGGCGATGCGGGACCCGCGCAGCGGGTACCGCGAGGTTCAGAGGCGGCGAGGGTGATAGCAGCAGAAGGTACGTTGCAGGGATTGTGCAGCAAGACTCCCTGATCAGCAAGAAGGGCGGTGTAGGCGTCTCCCAATTGTCCGAGGCAGGCGGCACCTTTAGCTCGGTGGTCGGGGGCGGGGCAACCAGGGAGAGCGTCCAGGCGCAGGTGGTGTCAACACAGGGACTCCTGGGAAATGGAGTCCCTGTCCCTCACCTAGCGCTCGCAGCCCTGCTGAAATGTTCTCCTCCCGCCCGACGGTGTGGCCAAGGTCCCAGGCAAAGCTCCTCTTCCTCAACACAGCGCCCAGCAAGACGGGCGATGCGGGTACCGCGAGGTTCAGAGGCGGCGAGGGTGATAGCAGCAGAAGGTACGTTGCAGGGATTGTGCAGCAAGACTCCCTGATCAGCAAGAAGGGCGGTGTAGGCGTCTCCCAATTGTCCGAGGCAGGCGGCACCTTTAGCTCGGTGGTCGGGGGCGGGGCAACCAGGGAGAGCGTCCAGGTGCAGGTGGTGTCAACACAGGGACTCCTGGGAAATGGAGTCCCTGTCCCTCACCTGGCGCTCGCAGCCCTGCTGAAATGTTCTCCTCTCGCCCGACGGTGTGGCCAAGGCCCCAGGCAAAGCTCCTCTTCCTCAACACAGCGCCCAGCAAGACGGGCGATGCGGGACCAGCGCAGCGGGTACCGCGAGGTTCAGAGGCGGCGAGGGTGATAGCAGCAGAAGGTACGTTGCAGGGATTGTGCAGCAAGACTCCCTGATCAGCAAGAAGGGCGGTGTAGGCGTCTCCCCTCTCTTACTTCAGATGATGTCCCCCTCCCCTTCCCTATAGCACTGCCGCATACTAGACTTAAGCCCGGGCTTTGATCACCACCGCAAGCCCTTTCAGGCCTTCAGCAAGGTTCCCCGTCGCCGAACGTTCTCCCCCCACTCCTGCCTCCCTTCGCCCAACACTCTGACCTGACTTCACGTCTTGATGATATCTCTCTACAGCTACACCTTCTCTCCTCTGCACTACATGAGCTGAAAGCCCTATCAACGGATCTCGTCCCTAGGATTATTTCTCTTCTCTCTTCTGCGAGCGGGCCTAGAGAGGCCTCCAGGACTATGGATCACATGGTCCAGCCTTCAGGTCCCTCCACTTCCGAATCGATCCCACTAGTCAACGCCAATGCCTGTCACATGGAATATGAGGTCCAACCTTCGACCACTAGTCCACGTGACTCGCTCAACACTAACACGTCCTTTCCAAACTTATCCCACGACCTAACACCTGTCACAAAGGATTTGAGTCCCACCTTTCACCGTTGATCCAGATGTCTCTCACAACTCCAGCACTACCTTGTCAGAAGCTAACCTAGACCCTCCAAGACAAATTCCTTCCATTCTGTGTAACCCGTGCAGAGAACCCAGTCGCAATCTTAGTTGCAGTAACACTAACAACCTCACCTGTGTGAAGATCTCCCAGTTGTCTCCCTCCCCAAATCCACCCCATCTATAATGTGTACTTCTTAACTGCAGGTCTGCCAGTAAACATGCCACCGATATCTTCAACCTCATCCAACACAACGATTTAGACATTATCATCCTTACTGAAACTTGGCTAAATCCAGCTTCCACTCCCATCTTAGACCTCCTACCTAATACCCCCCAACTCATGACATAATTAGGCTTGACAGAAATTTGAAACTGAGTGGGGGACTAGCATGTATTCACAGAAACACACTTTTAGTTTCTCAATCAGACTCAGTGACGCCTACCTCCTGTGAATACCTCTGTCTCACTATATCAAGTATGAACCTACCTGTCTGCAAACTTCACACCTTTATCACCCCCCGGGCGACAATCTCCCTTACACTGAGCAACTAATGGAAATCATCTCTAGTAATGTCGACTCAGCGGTATCACAAATCTTCCTTGGTGATTTCAACCTTCATTGGTCTAACACCAACAACCCCGCTGTATCTTGCATTAAATCTTACTTAACTGATCAGGATCTTACTCAGCACTGCATCCAACCAACTCATAACAAAGGAGAAACGTTAGACCTCATTATTTCTAAAGAGCAGTCTATCTCCATTGAGTCCATCACCCCCTGTGACTGGTCCGACCACCACTGTATTCTCTTTTATATCAACAGGGAAGTATTGCTGAGAAAGGTTCAACCTCTAAAATCTAAGATCTGGAAATCTGTCCTCTCCTCTCAAGCTGATATATTTGAGGTACAATCACTCACCGACGCCTACAATTCAACCATCTCCAACATCATGGAGAATATTGCTCCACTCAGAACGCCGCAACCGTATGTATTTGAACGGTCATGGCGAGTCAATCCCTCCTCGGACCAACTAAAACTCCTTAGAGATGCCAGGAGCTGATACAACAAGCAAATCAAGAGTGCTATGGCGACTTACTTCAGACACCAATTGGATCAAGCGGCAAACCGCCCCAAGAAACTCTTCGAACTGGTCAAACAACAATCTGTTGTTGGGTCTAAACAATCTGATCCTGGTGGCAACCCACCTTCTTGCAATGATCTTGCCGCTTTCTTCACGTAGAAATCTTGACACATCTCCATTGACCAAGCCGCTAAGACGGCTTTACTTCCTTCTCCCATTACTACCTCACCCATTGTCTCCTCAGTGAGGTTTAAATCCCAAGAACAATGCAACATGGTGCACCTTTTCCACTATTAGCGAATATGATATCTTCAAGATTCTTCAGAATATCAACCCTTCCAGCGACCCTTTGCCCCCTTCTATTTCCAAAGAAATCAAGAATGATCTGATCCCCACATGGACTAGGATTGTTAATACTTCCCTAGCACAAGGCATGATTCCTGAATGCCTTAAAGCAGCTCAGGTAACACACATACAAAAAAACTAACACTGACAAATCTGATCTCAATAACTACCGCCCCATTTCCAACATCCCCACCTTAGCGAAACTACTAGAAAAATGTGTGCAATCTCAACTCTGTGCCCACATACAGCACCAAATCTGATCTTGCTTACTTCTTTGATGACATCTTAATTATGCTTGACCAAAATGAATCCTCCGCATTTGACACGGTTAGAATGGGTTTTTCTGATCAGGTGTTACTATGGTTCTCATCCTTCCTTCAGCACAGAGCTCAAAGAGTCAAGGCAAACCACTCTGTCTCCCAGCCCTCTCCTGTACACATGGGCGTCCCCCAAGGATCCGCTCTATCTCCTATCCTCTTAAATATTTTCTTGGAACCTTTTGCTCACTCCCTAAATTCCATGAACATTCTCTTCCACATGTATGCAGACGACACACAATTCTATTTGAAAATCTCATCCTCTGAAAACAACATCTCACTTTAACCTACCTTAATGTTTACACAAACCTGGTTAACGGAGAATCATCTACTGCTCAACACCTCTAAAACGGAATTCCTGCTCATCTCCCCCCCCCCCGAATCTCATCCCCAAGTTAGACCTCTGGCTGAGCCACCTCACTGCTTTCAACTGTACGACTCTTATCGTAGACGCAGCCAAGTCTCTCGGTATCACTATGGACAAGCAACTGAACATGAAAGGTCACATCAACAATGTATGCAAAGGAGCCAACCACTTGATGAGAACTCCAAGAAATATCAAACCTTTCCTTCCCCCAAATGATTTCAAGCAAGTGGTTCAAGCACTTGTCTTGCCGAGGTTAGACTACGGCAGTGCTACCCTCTGTGGCCTTCCCAAATACGTTCTGGCTCCACTAAGGGCTGCACTTAACTCAGCTGCTAGACTGGTTACAGATTCCAAGCTAAAAGATCATATATCACCAGTCCTAAAATCCCTCAATTGGCTGCCCTTCGAAGCACGAATTCAATTAAAGATTACTGTTCTCACACACAAAGCCCTTCACCTAAATATTCCATGTACCTTGCAAAAAAACGTACCTTAGTGGAGTAAGATCCTCAAGAAGTGCCTCGTCCCTCCTCCTGAAACCACTTAACCTTAAGAAAAATAGAAGTTGCCACCAAGCTTTCTCCGGAGCCGCCCCTAAGATTTGGAACTCTCTCCCACCGGAAGTTCGCAGAATTTCCTCTTTGACGGCGTTCAAAGTGGAAGCCAAAAGATTCCTAATGAACAAATTCATACCCTAATAGGGTTAGTCGCACAGACCCGTTGACATTGCACCTGCTGACTTTGTTCTGTTTTGTTACAGCTCCCCCTTGAACATCGTGTTTCACCCTTGTTAACCGCCTACACTTGTTTTATTGTATTACCCTCCTAGTTGTATTCCATAATGTATTCTCTTTCTCTCCCTTACTCTTTTGGATATTGTCTACAGATATTGTTTTTGTCTTCCTCCTATCATATTGTAAAGCGTAGTGTTATCCCTTGGGATCTTGTTTGCGCTATAAAAAACTTTATAAATAAATAAATAAATACTGGCCTGTCCATTAAGGACATTTAGCAAGCTGTATAGCAAACGTGGATTTTAAAATACACTGGGCCAGTTGACCTGGCAGGATGTGGAATTGTTTTTCTAGTGACTGGCATTATAAGTGATTGGTTTTTATTCCAAAACACACTAGGCAAGTTGGAGAGGACTTCAAAAATGATTGCAAAATATCTGAGCATCCTTCCCCCAAAGACATTTTGGAAAAGTGGTGACAGGTAGCATAGCTTAAGCAAAACAAAATGGTATAATTATTTTCATTTCATACTGCAGTTACATGCATTAAATACCTTTACATTATTTCCAGGACGGGGTGTTAGTGAAGGAGCAAACGTTCTTGCTCTTTTATGAGAAGGATGCCCCAAGTCCATGCAATAAAACAGATAGAAATTGGAATATGTGCTCCATGGTACTACATAATAACTCAGAGTTACACCTTCCATCCAGTATTCTTGGTCTTTATATGATTTGTCCCTCAAGCTTGAAATCTTACCCACGTTTGAAAAGATATTGGATGAAGAAACGTGCATAAAGCACAGAAATCAAGCACAAAGCGTTAGTTTCCATGGTGCTGTTCCAGCAGAGAACTTATACCCAAATGTACAGCTCACCCATGAACCATGGATAAAGAAGAATTATAAATAATAGTACTCTTCATGAAAATAAGGGGCTGCAGTCCATAAAGTATAAATTGGGTGCCAGCTGCGACTGTTGTGGAATTTGTACATATGGTTTTACAGATGGCATTGTGAGAGTTTTCTTTCGAATTATTTTGTGAAGCAAATGGATCATGAGATAGGACATCCGGGAGAAATGCTCACAAGTAGCATAACAAGCCTTGCAGAAGGACTGGTGGGGAAACTCAGAAGCGAAACCCCCCAAAAATTGGGACTAATTGGACCAATCAGTGTGAGGAAAAGAGTGAGTTATAAAGGTATTTGAATTACAGAGGTAGAGTTCTGAGTACGAAGCAAGTACTCCAAAACAGTAATTACATGCATTTGTCATTAACCATTTCAAGCACTGCCTGCTAATGTTTTACTCTCCCTCCAACCACAGTAAACCCTTGAAAAAGATTTAACTTCCCTAAACCTCATGGTGTCTGTCCTAGAAACCACGTTATCGCTCCCTCAACAGAGTATGGCTATTAGGAAGGCTCATTGTGTGCAGCATGTCGGCAGTTTATTGGCTCTTAGTGGCTTGCTAGAGCCTGCCCTAGAATATCTTGAAATGCTCAGCGGGTCTCTCTGTCAATCCCTGATTCCTCTCCCTGTCCCCAAACATAACTAGCGTCTTCCCTCTCTCATGTTGACTTGCCCTCTTCTGCACCCATTATCTTGTTTTCCTTCCTTCCGTGTTGGTCAGGCACTTATTAAAGAATATTTTTTCTGTCCAATGAGAAACCAGAGTGTTGAGGGATGACCACTTAATTTACGACGTTACCTCTTCATTCCTTCTACCTGGTCCCTCTTTTCTGACTTTCCCTTTTCCTCCCCTCTCGATCAGCACTACTTCTCCTTTTACACTCCCATCTCCCTCTCTCCTCTCCATCTCTTTCTATCGCCTGCCTCTCTCTCGGGGCCACTCCCTCTCTTTTTGTTTTGGTTTCTCTGTCTCTTTCTATCTATCTGGGTCTCACTAGATTTCTTTTGTGAAGTGCTGAAAGGACATGGATAGGTAGGGGTCTTGGAATAAAAATGTTTTAGCTAAGTTCTCCATGTATTGTATGTCTTAAGTTAGCATTCGCGGCACCATATTATATTCAGCCCCCATTTTGAGCCATGAACAAAACTAACTTCTGTCTCACTCTTTCTCTGCTTAAGTTGAAAGCAGCTGCAATGGCTTTTGTTTCTCCAAGGTTGAGCTTCCCTGTGCTACTGAATACACCGTTCTTGTCCGTACATACCTTTCCCATTACATAGGCCTGCTCCCAACCTTAGAGCGGTGGGCACCAGGCGTAGTGACCTTGGCGCTGAGATAGCATGTACCCGGTCTCAGGATCGGAACCCATCCTTCTGTATCTCCTCTGTTCACCAGCTACCAACTGGAAATTTCCAGTCAGGGCGTGTTTTCATTGGTTCTGAGTTGTACATAATGTATCGCCGTGTTTGCTAAGGTCAGTTCTTCTGCAGCAATCCAAGGAGGCTGGTCAGACCGAACTCCACTTGAGTGTACCTGAAAAAAATGGAGAACAGCCATAACACCGTGGGGAATACCCCGCACTGCCATTACAACGCGGGGATTACAACGAAAGTCGTTACAACGACTTTCGCTGGAGGGCGCTGTTGGATAGGAAATAGTTTAATTTTCTATCCAACACCTTCCCTACTGTCAACGTGGGCTGGAGTTGGAATAGAAAATTAAACTATTCCACTATCCAGCGCCCTCCAGCGAAAGTCGTTGTAACGACTTTCGTTGTAAACCCCGCGTTGTAATGGCATGCGGTGTAAAAGCCCGCGTTGTATTGACATACAACCAATAAAATATACTTGGTTTGTATTCTCTTCTGTCTGACCGACTCTTCAATTGTGTGGAAGGCTGAGAGGTGGTCATGAGTGACCTGGGTGACCCTAATAGGGTCACTTCCTTCAGGGGAAGATAAGAGGACCAATATATTAGGGGAATGAAAGTTCTGAGGGGATAGTGTGAGGAAGGGCTATTTGAGGGAGGATAGGAGGGAAGGCCGACAATAAAAGGGTGGAGCGGGGAAAGAGATTACGACGGATCGATGAGGAAGACCTGAGGGAAGAATAGGGGTTATGTGATTTTCGGATGTCAGAGGCCCCTTACCTGCTTACCCTGCACCCACAGAGCCCTTCATCTTACCTCATCCGTCTTCATTTAACAAGTCTCCCATGAGTATAGATGTAGACCCTGTAATTTTTTCTTCTGCAGAGGTACGCAGTTATGCATTGCTAGTCTTATTGAGAATGATTCTAATGAATGTTGATGAGAGAACATGCTGTTGAGGTGCCACATCTTAGGCCTTGGCGCCTAGTTGTGTGTGATGACTTCAGGGAGTGTGTCGAATATGTTAATTTGTTGTAGGGCAAGGTATACAGGTAACAATGCGGATATAAGCTGAGGTGGCAGTGCTTAGCCAAATGTGACTCTGGTGTTATATGAGCGATAATATGTTCTTTCAAAAAAGAATCACAGACCTAAAAATGTACAAGTGAGGTAATGTTTGCCATCAAAGAAAACTTCCCAAACTAGACTACAAGACTGAACCTTTAAATCAAATTTGGACAGCAAAACTGATCTAATATTCGTAGCATACGGTCTTTCACACAGAATCTATTACTGTTTTCCTTCATTTTCTCCCTTCCCTTTCTTTACCTTCTGTTTTTTTTATAATTCTTTTTATTGAACAGTCATCAAGATATAAAAGACATTACAGAGAAAGCAAGTACATTACATTCCACAATGGTAGTGATGAGTAACAGATAGTGCAGGTGCGCAATGAGTACAGATTATGGGATTGGGGGGGGGGGGTCGTCAGGGTCAAATGCAATTGGGGGGCACAGATATGACCTCTGTAGGCATTCCAGGGGTCCCACATCCTGGACCATATTTTGGGGCAGCCACGAGCCGTGAAGACTTTTCTCTATACATGCACCAGTCTAGATCCTCTTT
This sequence comes from Lissotriton helveticus, assembly GCF_964261635.1. Lineage (NCBI taxonomy): Eukaryota > Metazoa > Chordata > Amphibia > Caudata > Salamandridae > Lissotriton > Lissotriton helveticus. The sequence continues at coordinate 1,705,605,865 of NC_136057.1, read as the reverse complement.
CCAGGCTTTTACTTCAGGTGCCTGCGGCGCCCCCCAATTTTGTGCTATATTACTTTTTGTCACCATAAGTCCAAGTGTGGCCCATTGCGTATTGCAAATATTTAGGTCAGTGGGCTCCCAAATAATTAAGAGGCATCGCCTTGCTTCGTGGATCTTGAGCCAGTAAGTTTGGATATATTCACATTCCCATAGCATGTGGAGAAATTACCCTTCTCGTCCACACCCCCTCCAACAATCACCCGAGTCGGATCTACCCATCCGGACTAGAGTGGGCCCTGTGATGTAGACTCTGTGCAGGATTTTAAGTTGTACTAGTCTAAGCCTTGCTGAACTAGCCACAACTCTAGGTGAGGACACTGCCTCCTGCCAGTCCTCATCGTCTAATTCAAGGCCGTTTCGCACCCATTTCTCACGTAGTGGTCCGAGTGGGTCGGTCATATTATTTATTAGTTTTTTGTAGATTAATGATATGGCCTTGTCAGGTAAGTGTCCGTTCAACAATATGTCTTCTAACGGGGACGGTGCCGGAGGGGAGGAGCCGGCGGGGAATTGGGATGTAAGTGCATGACAAATTTGCACATATCTGAAACTTTCTGAGTTAGCCAATTCATACTGATGCTGCAGAGAGGTAAAGGACTTCACTTCGCCCTTGTCCCACATATCTTTTATCGTTGAGATTCCGATAAGAATGAATGAATGAATGAATGAAAAGAGATCTATAGAGCGCAAAACAATAACCCGCAGGTATCAAGGCGCCTAGCAAAAATGATCAGAGAATGATCAGGAAAAAGACATGAAGCCCTACACATATGCTTGCTGAAAGAGAAGGGTTTTTAAAGCAGTACGGAAGTTCTGTAAGGACGGGAGAGATCTCAGATCCGGAGGAAGTTCATTCCACCACTTAGGAGCAAGAGTGGAGAAGGCTCTGCCACCCCATTTGGCTCTTCGTACACGGGGGGCTGCCAGAAGCAGTTTCCCAGAGGAACGCAAGTTCCTTCGGGGGACATAGTGGGAGATGATGGATCCTATTCCAGTGTCGCTCTTTTTGGCGATGGCTCTGTAGGTCCTACATAGAACTTTAAACCGGATTCGGTGTTCTACCGGCAGCCAGTGCAGCGTTTTCCTGGCTGCAGTGGCCGAGGAGCGTCTGGGAATGTCCAGGACAAATCTGGCTATGGCGTTTTGGACTACCTGTAAGCGCTGCAGCTGTCCTTTGTTAAGTCCAGCATACAGCGCATTACAGTAGTCCAGACGCGAGCCGATGAGAGCAACAGCTATTTGTTTTCTTGCCTGGAAAGAGAGATATTTCCTGATCCTTCGTAGGGTGTGAATCAGGCCCCAACAGGTGGAAATGGTTCTGCTCACCTGGCTGCCTAAGTCAAGGGCAGGGTCTATTAGCACCCCGAGATTCTTAGCAGAAGATGTGGGGGAAGGGCATGTTCCAAGTGAGTCGGGCCACCAATTGGCTGACCAGATGTTTTCTTTCCCCCCAAACACCATCACCTCCGTCTTCTCCCCATTCAGTTTCAGAGAGTTCTGGATCATCCATTGACCAACCGCCTCCATACACGATCTAAACTTGGAGGCGATTAGTTCATCTGAATGGGGAAAAGAGACGAGGATTTGAGTGTCGTCTGCGTACGAGACTACCTCCATCCCGAACGATCTTATTAATTTGGCTAGTGGGGTAACATAGATATTAAAAAGGGTCGGGCTAAGTGCTGACCCTTGAGGAACCCCACATAGCACAGGTCGGGATGGAGATAGGAACTCCCCAAGCTTGACTCTTTGTTCCCTCCCCGTGAGGAAAGAGGTCAAAAGATCCAGAGCTGCGTTCTTCACCCCCACCTCCCTCAGCCGCGATGTAAGTACTGAGGGGGAGAGGGTATCGAAAGCCGCAGTTAGATCTAGCAGGACCAGGAGAGAGGTCTGGCCCTCATCTACTGTCGTGCGGATCTTGTCGAGCACGATGGTGAGGGCTGACTCGGTGCTGAATTCTCTCCTGAATCCATGCTGGGAGGAGTCTAAGCATCCCGAACTTTCCACAAAGACAGCGAGATGCTTGTTAAGATGTGTCTCAAGCATCTTCGCTGGGGCAGGGAGTAGGGAGATAGGCCGGAAGTTTTTTAGGACCCCCGGATCCAGAGAGGCCTTTTTCAACAGGGGTTTTACTACCGCCTTCTTCCACTCTCCAGGGAAAATACCATCTCTGATGGCTAGATTCATTACCTCTAGCAGCGGTGGTAAGAGGGTCTCCGTACACTGCTTGATGACTTTCAGTGGGCAGGTATCCAGAGGGGAACAAGACTTGGTCTTGGCTAGCAGTAGCTCGAGATCTTGCAAGGCCAGCGGGGGAAAAGAGTCCAGGGTGCATGGTGGGGAGATTTCTGTGGTGATCAGGCTCATCTCTACCCTAGGTGTAGATGCACTGAGAACAGCTCTTTGTTCCTCGAGGGCCAGGTGGATATCCTGAATTTTAGAATGGAAGAAGGAGGCAATCTTATCACAAAGATCCTGCGAAGGAATGACAGGGTCAGGGGCTTGCAATCTGACCAGGGAGTCAACAGTTTTAAAGAGCTCCTTCGGAGAGGAGAGCGAGGAAGTCGCGGTAACAAAGTATTCTTGTTTAGCCTGCACGATTTCAGCTTTGTATTTTTTAACAAGAAGTCTATGAGCTTCCTTGTTCTTGAGGTCCCAACTAGCATGCCATAGCCTCTCCTTTCTCCTCACTTCTTGCCTAAGAAGCCTAAGGGAGTCGGAGAACCAGGGGGCAGAAGGTCTCTTTCTGGCGCGGCGCCGAGATTGTACTGGGGCCAGTTTATTCAAGGCCTCGGTAGTGACCTGATCAAAGTGAGCGACTGCAGTCTGTACGCTATCTAGGCCAGTGGTAGCAAGGCTTGCAGCCCAGGGCACGAAGGAATTGCTATTAATATTCCTGAAGTTTCTGGTAGTCTCTATTGTGTGGTTCCCTATTTTACAGGAGTTCACCCTATGATGTTTCAAAAGGAAAGGGACCGCCAGATGGTCAGACCAGGAAAGATGGATCGGGTCCTTGGTAGTCAAACGGGGGTCATTGGAAAAGATGCCATCCAAAGTGTGTCCTGCACGATGTGTGGCTCCCGTAACACGTTGCGTTAGCCTGCAAGATTCTAGAGCCTCAATGAGACAGGAGGTATCAGAAAGGTCGTGCCGTTCTAGGTGGTAGTTAAAGTCACCCAGGATGGAAAAGTTGTCTCGGCCAAAATAGGGTTCAAGAGATTGGAGAAGGTGGTGCGTGAAGTGGGTTCTCGAGCCAGGGGGTCGATAAATTAAGATACCGTTAAAGAAGGGGCGTTGCGCTTCCTTTATTGTAAAATAAAATGCTTGAAAACTGTCAGGAAAATCGGTTATGGGTACTGTGTGGCATTGTAGGTGATCTTTGTGAAGGATCGCTATCCCCCCTCCCACTCGTCCCTGCCTATCGAGTCTGGCCAGGCAGTACCCTTCAGGGACAGCCTCTATTAAATCAGGGTCGGAAGAATCCTTGGCCCAAGTTTCGGTCACAAACACTAGAGTGGGCGTTCTGTCCAGTACCATCTCCTTAAACATAACCTTGTTCTTGATAAGGGAGCGGGCATTAACCAAGATGCCCTCTACTCCTACTGTATTAGAACTGGATGTGACGGGGTGTTCAGAGGTAGGGTGGATGGGGGCGGAGTTAAGAGGTCTGGGCGAGGAGTAACAGCCACATCGTAGTGGGAGCAGAAAATCATCCGGTTCATAGGAATGTAAGCAGCGTTTTTTACGAGGTTTAAGAGCCAGCAATTCGCGAAGAGAGTAGCTGCAGGGGAGAGATGACATTCTACCAGAGTCCAGGGACCAGCCGTCCAGCGCGTCCTTAGCGCGGGCGGGCGCAGACGGGCGCAGACGGGCTGGACTCTGGCGTGACTCCGGCGGGCATCCGGCGCATCCGCTACCGCATCCGCTACGCGGAGCGTCAGGGGTCTCTTTTATAACGACTAGAGCGCGAGGGCGCGCCTACACACCCAAGATGGCCGCTAAACAGCCCTCGCCTCCCCGGGACCGGCTCTCAGCGTCAACACTCAGCTGAGAGCGGCCCAGGAGGTAGAGGAAGGTAGGGAACAAAGATCCTAGTTGAAATCCGCTTATAAAATCAAGCGCCTAATAAAACGCAAGCGTCACTCGGGACGCGATTTAAAATTAGCGTTACCCTCTGCAATTAAGTCTGTGCCAGAGCAGGTAAAGAAAAGTGGAGTAGAACCTCCGGCTTCCGCCTCAGAGGGTGAAAAGGAATCGTTTGGCAGTCTCTACCTGAGCCCCCTTTATAACGACTAGAGCGCGAGGGCGCGCCTACACACCCAAGATGGCCGCTAAACAGCCCTCGCCTCCCCGGGACCGGCTCTCAGCGTCAACACTCAGCTGAGAGCGGCCCAGGAGGTAGAGGAAGGTAGGGAACAAAGATCCTAGTTGAAATCCGCTTATAAAATCAAGCGCCTAATAAAAAGCAAGCGTCACTCGGGACGCGATTTAAAATTAGCGTTACCCTCTGCAATTAAGTCTGTGCCAGAGCAGGTAAAGAAAAGTGGAGTAGAACCTCCGGCTTCCGCCTCAGAGGGTGAAAAGGAATCGTTTGGCAGTCTCTACCTGAGCCCCCTTTATAACGACTAGAGCGCGAGGGCGCGCCCACACACCCAAGATGGCCGCTAAACAGCCCTCGCCTCCCCGGGACCGGCTCTCAGCGTCAACACTCAGCTGAGAGCGGCCCAGGAGGTAGAGGAAGGTAGGGAACAAAGATCCTAGTTGAAATCCGCTTATAAAATCAAGCGCCTAATAAAACGCAAGCGTCACTCGGGACGCGATTTAAAATTAGCGTTACCCTCTGCAATTAAGTCTGTGCCAGAGCAGGTAAAGAAAAGTGGAGTAGAACCTCCGGCTTCCGCCTCAGAGGGTGAAAAGGAATCGTTTGGCAGTCTCTACCTGAGCCCCCTTTATAACGACTAGAGCGCGAGGGCGCGCCTACACACCCAAGATGGCCGCTAAACAGCCCTCGCCTCCCCGGGACCGGCTCTCAGCGTCAACACTCAGCTGAGAGCGGCCCAGGAGGTAGAGGAAGGTAGGGAACAAAGATCCTAGTTGAAATCCGCTTATAAAATCAAGCGCCTAATAAAAAGCAAGCGTCACTCGGGACGCGATTTAAAATTAGCGTTACCCTCTGCAATTAAGTCTGTGCCAGAGCAGGTAAAGAAAAGTGGAGTAGAACCTCCGGCTTCCGCCTCAGAGGGTGAAAAGGAATCGTTTGGCAGTCTCTACCTGAGCCCCCTTTATAACGACTAGAGCGCGAGGGCGCGCCTACACACCCAAGATGGCCGCTAAACAGCCCTCGCCTCCCCGGGACCGGCTCTCAGCGTCAACACTCAGCTGAGAGCGGCCCAGGAGGTAGAGGAAGGTAGGGAACAAAGATCCTAGTTGAAATCCGCTTATAAAATCAAGCGCCTAATAAAACGCAAGCGTCACTCGGGACGCGATTTAAAATTAGCGTTACCCTCTGCAATTAAGTCTGTGCCAGAGCAGGTAAAGAAAAGTGGAGTAGAACCTCCGGCTTCCGCCTCAGAGGGTGAAAAGGAATCCCACTTGTCAATCCCTATGATTGCCATAAGCTGCCTAATTGCTTAGAGTCCCATAGGGGGGTAGCCAGTGAAAGTCTCCTCTCCCAGCTCAGATTTTTGTTCACCGTGTGCCAGATGTGGACAGAGTGGTTAGTTGGACCTGTAAACGGGTATCGTTTAGGCTTGGAACATATTGCCCGAATGAAATTCCCACCCGGGAGAGTCCATTTGTCCATGGCATAACCAGGGTCATCAAATTGACCAAAGGTGCCCTGATTAATGGCTACGAGGTGGGCCGCACAATGTTATTTCTTAATATCTGGGCGACTGATCCCCGGCCATACCAGTTAAGTGTGAGTTTAGTCAAAGCGATACAAGGCTTCCCATCCCACGGCAGGTCTCTCTGTAGGCTCTCGACCTCCCTAAAATATCCCACTGGGACTGGATCCATGGCGTTCTGTAAGACTTATAGAAAGTGGGGCAGTGACATCATCTTGAAAAGGGCCGCTTTGCCTAACAGTGACAGTGGGAGGGTTTTCCAAGTAGCTATGTCGCGCTTAAGCCTATCCAGAGGCAGGAGAAGGTTTTGGGTATAGCGAAGTTTGGGATCCAATGTAATATAAATACCCAAATATTTAAAGCGGATCACTGAAACAATATCGATGTCAAAAATATAGAACTACAAGAATATCGAGGTAAAAATATAGAATACAAAAATATCGACCTCCTATCTCCAAACAGGTAAGTACAAAAATATTCAATCAATAATATCGATGAAAAAAATATAGTTAAATGCTTTAAAATAATAAAAAAATTATGAAATAATCAATATAATTTACTTAAACATACTTAAAATACTTAAATAGCCTTAAAATAAAAAATAACTAATGTAAGTTAAAAAAAACATACAAATTGATTTGTTAATACATATATATATATATATATATATATATATATATATATATATATATATATATATATATATATATATATATATATATATATATATATATATATATATATATATATATATATATATATATATCCAAAAGTGAGTTGTCCTCGAAATCAGAGCCACACCACAGGAGGTACGTTTTCAGGCATTTATTCAGGATAAAGCAGCTGCTGCTGCACGCAGTACAAAGTCTTTCTCTTTCTCAATCCCCGACGCGTTTCGTGCTCTTCTTAGCACTTAATCATGGGTAGATATGTGCCTGCATCTTGAGGCTTTTACCTCCGCACCTGATGTCCTCGTGACATTCGCCTCAGTGGGCGCGGCCGCCAAAGAAAGAACAGCCTTCTGGTCTTAGAAGTGCAGAGCTGTGTCTCTTCCGTGAGCAGCCACTAAAGATGCAAAATATTTCACAATGAAACCACAGTGGGCTGAAAGCAATTGTCCCGTAGTGCAGAAGCTGCATCTCACTGTTTATCCAGCCCCTCCTGTTCATGAGTGCCGGCGTCGTTTGGCACCAGCACAGACCGTAGGCACAGCGGGGCTCTGAACGCGGCCGGACCAGCCGCAGAAATATCCAAAAGTGAGTTGTCCTCGAAATCAGAGCCACACCACAGGAGGTACGTTTTCAGGCATTTATTCAGGATAAAGCAGCTGCTGCTGCACGCAGTACAAAGTCTTTCTCTTTCTCAATCCCCCGACGCATTTCGTGCTCTTCTTAGCACTTAATCATGAGTAGATATGTGCCTGCATCTTGAGGCTTTTACCTAAAGATGCAGCTTCTGCACTACGGGACAATTGCTTTCAGCCCACTGTGGTTTCATTGTAAAATATTTTACATCTTTAGTGGCTGCTCACGGAAGAGACACAGCTCTGCACTTCTAAGACCAGAAGGCCGTTCTTTCTTTGGCGGCCGCGCCCACTGAGGCGAATGTCACGAGGACATCAGGTGCGGAGGTAAAAGCCTCAAGATGCAGGCACATATCTACCCATGATTAAGTGCTAAGAAGAGCACGAAACGCGTCGGGGGATTGAGAAAGAGAAAGACTTTGTACTGCGTGCAGCAGCAGCTGCTTTATCCTGAATAAATGCCTGAAAACGTACCTCCTGTGGTGTGGCTCTGATTTCGAGGACAACTCACTTTTGGATATATATATATATATGAACATAATATTAATTAAAAAATTACAATATTTTTACCGTAGGATAGCGGAAAGGGTAACATTTACTATTACCACTCCAGTGAGTGCAACAGTAGGGAAAGCGTTGGATAGCGGAGGGGTAAAAATTACTATTACCACTCCAGAGAGTGCAACAGTAGGGAAAGCGTTGGATAGCGTAGGGGTAAAAATTACTATTCCCACTCCAGAAAGTGCAACAGTAAGGAAAGCGTTGGATAGCGTAGGGGTAAAAATTACTATTCCCACTCCAGAAAGTGCAACAGTAGGGAAAGCGTTGGATAGCGGGAGGGTAAAAATTACTATTCCCACTCCAGAGAGTGCAACAGTAGGGAAAGCATTGGATAGCGTAGGGGTAGAAATTACTATTCCAACTCCAGAGAGTGCAACAGTAGGGAAAGCGTTGGCTAGCGGTAGGGTAAAAATTACTATTCCCACTCCAGAGAGTGCAACAGTAGGGAAAGCGTTGGAGCGTAGGGGTAGAAATTACTATTCCAACTCCAGAGAGTGCAACAGTAGGGAAAGCGTTGGATAGCGGGAGGGTAAAAATTACTATTCCAACTCCAGAGAGTGCAACAGTAGGGAAAGCGTTGGATAGCGGGAGGGTAAAAATTACTATTCCAACTCCAGAGAGTGCAACAGTAGGGAAAGCGTTGGATAGCGGGAGGGTAAAAATTACTATTCCCACTCCAGAGAGTGCAACAGTAGGGAAATCATTGGGTAACGTAGGGGTAAAAATTACTATTCCCACTTCAGAGATTGCAACAGTAGGGAAAGTGTTGAATAGCGTAGGGGTAAAAATTACTATTCCCACTCCAGAGAGTGCAACAGTAGGGAAAGCGTTGGATAGCGTATGGGTAAAAATTACTATTCCAACTCCAGTGAGTGCAACAGTAGGGAAAGTAAAGATTTAATATATTAATAAAAAATAATTAAATATCAATACCAAGAAAATATTAATTAAAATAATTCACCAATTTAATATTATATAATAATTAATCAATTACAAATACAAATTATTATTAATGAATAAAATTAATTACCTATTAATACAAATTAATTACCAATTCATTAATACATTAAAAATAAATACAAATTAATAAATAAAAATGATTGACTTAATTACAATTAAATTACTTCCCCCCTATTCCCCTATAAACCCACAACCCACTACAGAAAATAAATTAATAAAATTAACTTAATTATCAAATAATCAATTAATAAAAATAAATTACCAATTAAAAATTAATTAATTAATCATCAATTAACAATTCAAACTGAATACCACTAAATAAATTAACACTTAATTAATTACAATTAAATTACTTCCCACCCTACTCCCCTATAAACCCACAACCCGCTACAAAAAATAAATTAATTAAATTAACATAATTATCAATTAATCAATTAATAAACATTAATTACCAATTAAAAACGAATAAATTACCAATTACAAATAATTAACAATTAATTCAAAATAAATACCAATAAAAAAATTAACATACTTAATTAATTACAATTAAATTACTTCCCACACTATTCCCACTCCAGAGAGTGCAACAGTAGGGAAAGCGTTGGATAGCGTAGGGGTAAAAATTACTATTGCAACTCCAGTGAGTGCAACAGTAGGGAAAGTAAAGATTTAATATATTAATACAAATTTATTAAATATCAATACCAGGAAAATATTAATTAAAATAATTCACGCATTTAATATTATATAATAATTAATCAATTACAAATACAAATTATTATTAATGAATAAAATTAATTACCTTTTAATACAAATTAATTACCAATTAATTAATACATAAAAAATAAATACAAATTAAGAAATACAAATTATTTACTTAATTACAATTAAATTACTTCCCCCCCTATTCCCCTATAAACCCACAACCCACTACAGAAAATAAATTAATAAAATTAACTTAATTATCAAATAATCAATTAATAAAAATAAATTACCAATTAAAAATTAATTAATTAATCATCAATTAACAATTCAAACTGAATACCAATAAATAAATTAACATATTTAATTAATTACAATTAAATTACTTCCCACCCTACTCCCCTATAAACCCACAACCCGCCACAAAAAGTAAATTAATTAAATTAACATAATGATCAATTATTCAAATATTAAACATTAATTACCAATTAAAAACTAATAATTTACCAATTAAAAAATAATTAACAATTAATTTAAAATAAATACCAATAAAAAAATTAACATAATTAATTACAAATAAATTACTTCCCACCCTATTCCCCTATAAACCCACAACCCGCTACAGAAAATAAATTAATAAATAAACTTAATTATCAATTAATTAATTAATGCAAATACATTACCAATTAAAAATTAATTACCAATTAAAAATTAATTAATTACCAATTAAAAATTTATTAACAATTAATTCAAAATGAATACCTATAAATAAATTAACATTTTTAATTAATTACAATTAAATTACTTCCCACCCTATTCCCCTATAAACCCACAACCCGCTACAGAATAGATAACGCAAAAATTAAATAACATAAAAAAAACTTTAAAAAATTAGATATTAAAAAGTCGATATATTTAAATACGTATATTATATACTTCGATGTTTTGAGTTTCTATATTTTAAAAATCGATATTACTTACTTTGATATTTTGAGTTTCTATATTTTAAAAATCGATATTACTTACTTCGATATTATGACTTTCTATGTTTTAAAATTCGATATTACTTACCTTCAATTCGATATTTTTAACCACTATATTCTGTCCATTCGATATTATGTCCGTTCTATATTTTTAACTCGATAGTATGTCCATTCTATATTTTTCCTTCGATAATATGTCTGTTCACGATTTAAAGCCCATTCTATTAACTGGAATCGGGCAATTGCCCAGCGTAACAGGAGGGTCTCCCACTAGGACATAAATGAGGGATTTTTTCCATTTGATGGAGACTCCGGAATATCTACTAAATATTGCTATGATATCAAAGACACACACTAACGATTTCATTGGAGAGGCAAGTTATAAAAGAATGTCATCGGCATAAAGGGAGATACTGTCCTCCCACCCAGGAGACCAGCGCAGGCCTCTAATCATTGGGTCTTGACGAACCCATGCCACCAATGGTTCAATGGCAAGGGCAAAGAGGAGGGGAGAGAGGGGGCACCCTTGCCGAGTACCCTGGCTTAGTACGAATGGGGCTGATTTCTTGTTGTTGACCACGACCTGTGCGTGAGGTTCCGAATACAGGACGCGCACCCAACGAATACATTCGGGGCAAGGGCATCGTCGCGGATAGTGGCTACTCTGCCAAGAACACCATGTAGTCTGTGCAGGTTCAACGCGGTGTTGCTGTGCAGCATTACCTTCTGTTTTTACTACTGCTTCTCCCTTACACCTCCCCTTCTCTTCCTCTGTCATTTTCTCTTCACTCTTCTGTCCCTCTTCCTCTGGCCTGCCATTCTCATCATTCTTCTCTTTTAACCCAACATTCTTGTCTGTAGCTCTATATTTGTTTCTTTTCTCTGCCCCTTTCTTCTCTGACTGTTTCCCTCTACTTTTCTCCCTCTCTTACACTCTCTGTATGACCTCCATATTTCTCTCCCTTTGTTCCCGTATCCCGCTTTCTTTCACTTACAATTTTGTTTCTTGTCTTTTTGTTTTTATCCTCATTTCCTCCTCTCGTCGACATAGTCTGTTATCTCTCCTTGTCAGCTCTTTTCCGTATGCTTCCTTCTCTTATTTCTTTCTCCCACTGTCCTTATTTCTTCCCATCCCATCACTTTCCTCATTCCTTTTCCATCTCTCTCTCCCACTTTCTGTCTTTTCTATGTATCTTTAACTCTTTGCTCTGTCACCTTCTTCTGTCTCTCTTCCTGTTTATCCTTTCTCCTCTGTTCCCTGTCTCTCAACCTCTTTTCTTTCAATTGCAACCATTTTCTTGGGCAATCATTTTATTTTTAATATACCTCATAATAGTGTTCTGCGAAGCTCACATTTTCAATGTTCAACACTGCACCAGAAAAACACAACTTGACCAAACACATTTTTTTAATTCATATGAAACATTTTTCTTTTTCTTTTTTAATCCGGTGTTAGCCAATTCCTTTCGATTTTACTCAAATGTATTTATAATACACTTTCTTGCAGGGGCTCTCAGACATCTCTCTTCATCTATTGGTCTGTTGTTTCATTTTAATTTCTTTCACTCTCTATAGTATAGAGCATGGGGCAATCGGTCTGCCCACTTTAGCCATTGGCTAACTTCACTGTGAGCATCGGCACTGTGCTTTCACAGTAGTTCCATTCAGTGCCAGGGATTGCTATAGCAATGCGTGCTTTTGAGACCCAAAAATATTAGCTATTAACCAATTTTTTTAATATAGTGACGATTGTCCAGCAGCTCTCCCAAAAAAAGTTTCATAAAAAAATAACAATATAAAACAAACATTGACAATGGAACAAGCAGCAGCGTCCTCGAGGACGCAAGTAGAAGCGTCACCAGGCAACCGGCGTACACAGACCTCACGCTCCCCGCGGAGCTCCCGACAGTGAGGACGGCGGACGGCGCTGAGCAAGAGCTGGAGCAGGGGATCCAAGGCGAGTTGGACGACGCCGAAAGAAAGGTGAGAGAGGCCGCTGGTGGGGCGGAGGTACTGAATACTGGACAGATGCTAGACGCCCTCAAAGAGGTGGAGGCAGAGATGCTTGAGGAGCAAGCCCAGTTGCAAGGAAATAATGGCGCAAAGAGTGTAGCGAGCCTCAGATCACAGAAAGACCAGGCAGAGGCGGATTTCACGGAGGGGGCCGAGGGGGACAGGTTCTTCTCGGTCCCTGAAGAGTCTGAATCAACGATAGCAAGCAGCGACGAAGGGAGAGACACCTCAGATTTAAGCTTGAGTTCTGGAGACAGTGGAGGCTCTAGGGGGAGAGGCACTCAAAAAAGGCGCAAGATGGTATCTAGAAGGGCAGGCTCGCCCCTGAGCACACATAAGAAACTGCTATGGGATTACTCTGCCACCTCTAGTATGTATAAAGAGGATGGACAAGAGGTTCAAAGCGAAGGAGGAAAATTGGATATAATGTTTGCCACATTAAAACAGATGCAAACAGAAGCCAGAGCTGAAAGTCGGAGAGCTAGGCATGATACCAAAAAAATTCAAGCCTCAATCAGGAAAATAAACAAAACATTTGAGGAAGTTGAGGAGAGAGTCTTAGGAGTTGAAGAGAGAACTGGAAGACTAGAGGATGAAGTCACAGACTGGCAGACATCTAGAGGGGAGCCGACAAAGATTGTGGAGGATCTACAATGGAAGGTGGAAGATTTGGAAAATCGCCAGAGGCGTAATAACGCCAGACTCCTTGGTATTGAGGAAGGTGTGGAGGGGCAAGACCCCAGAGGTTTCGTTATCAAGCTGTTAAAAGGGGCCTTTCCGGAGGTGCCATGGCAATGGGAGCAAGAAGTACAGAGAGCCCATAGGTTTCCACTTTCAATAAAGAAAAGGCGAGAAGGGGGTACAGATGCGCTTACAAGGGCCATGCTAGTGTTTTTTGGAAACTTTCTAGCAAGACAAGAACTGATGGAGAAAGCCAGACCAGACTCTAGGAAGACTGTCGAAGGAATAACATTTTTTGCTAGACCAGACTTCTGCCATGTAACAGTTGAGAGGCGGTGGAGACTCAGGCAATTGATTGCAGCATGTCAGAGACAAGGGGCAGAGGCTTACTTAATGTTCCCTGCAAAGCTAAAAGTTATTTCTGCAGGTCGAACAAGAATGTTCTTTTCAGAGATCAAGGCGGGGGAATTTTTGGCAGAATTAACAGAACAAGGAGGAGCTAGGAAGAAGTAAAAGGGAAATTACAAAGAGAGAAAAATGAGAAGGTTGATGGGAGAAAAATAATCAGCTTAATGAGCCTGGTTTTTGGGAGTAACAATGGGTGAAGGAGAGTTGAGGGAAGGAGAGGGGGGCGACACTACAACGCTCAGTGGTCATCATAGGTCAGTTGTGTCCTATTTGGCTGTAGCAGGGGGGGTGGGACAGCAGAGTGGGAGGGGGGAGGAGGGGGGGGGGTCGTGGGGGGGGCATTGGCACAGGTGATGGTTGGTGTAGAAATACAGTACAGATTCTTAAAATGCAAAAGGGAGAGAGAAAGCGGCTGGATAATTTCAAGATGGTATTTGAAAAGATGGCAAAATTAAGCATGAGTAAATGGCAGTCAGGGTAATCACGATTAACATTTGTGGACTAAATAATGGAGAGAAAAGACAAAAGCTAGCTGCATTGCTTCGATTCTGGAGAATTGACATAATTTGTTTACAGAAGACGCATGTGGCCGGCAAAGACAAGTTTATGCTGGATCAAATGGGATTTGAGGTTCTTGCTTATACAGGACAGGAAGGGAGAAGTAAGGGAGTGGCGATCTTGGCTAGGAAAGGCACTGTAAAAATTAAAAAGATAAAGGAGGATCGAGATGGGAGATGGGTGGTGCTGGATATGGAAACTATGGCTGGAAGATTCACACTTACTTCATTGTATGGGTCAACTGAAGATGAACCTGAGTTAATTGAATTTATGGATGGAGAATTAGCACTGTGGCCAGAACCTATGGTATGCTGTGGGGATTTTAACATCAATGGTTTGGATGGCCTAACTGACAGGGGTGGGGGTAGATACCGAGGGAGGAAAAAAAAGACATACAAAGCAGTACAAAATCTTGTCCGACATAATGCTCTGGTGGACATGTGGGCGGAAAAAAATCCAATAGGTACAGGGAGTACTTTCTATTCAGCCCCACATAAAACGATTGCCAGACTGGATTACTTCTTTATATCTAGTTCACTTGTAGGTGGAGCCACAATAGAACGTGTTCCCAGAATAGTGTCAGACCATAATCCGCTGGTTCTAAGTATGTCAGTGGCTAAAAATAAGGATAGGTCAACAACCACATGGACATTTGAACGGGGGTTGTTGAAGGAGAAGGAATATATTACAAGGATGCAGGAATGGATGACACAATTCTGGGACATGAATAGGTACTCGGCTTCAGCGGATATGGTATGGGACACTTTTAAAGCGGGAGTGAGGGGGGAGACATTAAGTTATACATTGTTAAGAAGTAAGAAGGAAAAGGAGAAGATGGAAGAGAAGATTAGAGCTCTGGTGGACCTAGAAGAGGACCTAGTGGCTGCAATAGGTAGGCAAGAACCTATTGAGCAGATCCTACTGGCCTTGGAAGTACAGAAGGCAGATGCAGGCGCTACATTGGCGCAGAAAACAGCAGGGAATTATCTAGCAAAAAAAGAAAAATGCTACGAATTTAATGAAAGGGTGGGACACCTCCTGGCAATTAGGACCAGACAAACACTAGCAGCAGGGGAGATAAAAGAAATTAAGTATAGTACAGGGACAATTGTTAATAAGGTAGAGGAGGTACAGGAGGTGTTTAGAAGGTTTTACGAGATCTTATACGAGCAAGACACAAACAATGCAAATCTAGAGACAGGGATTATGGAATATCTGTCACAGGTACCACAGGTTGGGTTAAGTACGGAGGAGAGAGATAAGTTAGATTTGCAGCTAACAGTCCAGAAGGTAAGGGACGCGGCATTCAGCCTCCCCTCTGGCAAAGCAACAGGTCAAGATCAAATACCTGCAGAGTTCTATAAGACCTTTTGGGATGTGCTAGCTAAGGACATGTGGGCAATTTGTTGTATGGCACAGGGGGGTAGAATAGTCCCACAATCTTGGGCCGGTGCGGATATCATAGTAATACTTAAAAAGGACAAACCCCCAACGGAACCAGGCTCATATAGGCCAATAACGTTACTAAATGCGGATGCAAAGATATTTTCTATATCACTGGCTAATAGGTTGAGCAAGGTTATAGAGGGGGTGGTATCCCCAGCACAACATGGCTTTATCCCAGGCAAAGGGACTACCCAACATACTAGGCAGATGATCACCATCTTAGATGCAGCGGAGGCTGCAGGAGACCCTGTCGCGGCTATTTTTTTGGATGCCGAGAAGGCCTTCGACAGGGTCTCCTGGGACTATCTCTGGAAAGCAATGGAATGGGCAGGTATAGGCAATGGATATATAACAGCAATCCAGGCACTTTATAAACAACCCTTAGCCAGGATAAGAATTAATAAATCCTATACGAAGGCAGTACAGATTAGACGAGGGACTAGGCAGGGCTGTCCAGCCTCGCCTTTACTATTTGCCATATATCTGGACCCGTTTTTAAGAAGGCTCACACATAATAATAGGATCCCCCCAGTCAGACTGCATGAGAAGGATTACAAATTATTCGCCTACGCGGATGACGTGGCTATTACAACACCAGCACCGGAGGGGGCACTGACTGAAATAGAACAAGAGGCAAGGAATTTCGGAGCGGTCTCAGGGTATTTAATAAATAGAGGAAAGACACAGGTAGTGCAGAATAGATATACAATATTTGAAGATACAAGAGTAGTCTCAGAAGCAATGTACTTGGGAGTCAGGGTGACTACGGACTTAGAGAACCTAATAGAAATTAACATGGAACCACTTTTAGGGAAGGTTAAAAGAAATATGGAGAGAGTCAATAATCTACATTTGACACTAATGGGACGTATTAATTTTATTAAAATGGTTACTTTTCCAAAAATTTTATATATTTTTAGAGCAATTCCCTTATACTTTGATGGCACATGGTTTAATAGAATAGAATCAACAGTGAATAGATTAATTTGGGCACAGGGGAAGACACGTAGAGCATATCGATTTTTGACACTATCAAGAGAGAAGGGAGGTTGGGGGGCACCGGACTTTAGATCTTATTATTGGGCGGCAGCTCTCCAATATTCTAAAGGGTTATTAGGAGGAAGTGAACAGCAGGGTGAGAGATCGGGTCAAGGGAACGTCTACGAAGCAATCTTGGGAAAGGCGGCAGAGAATGCCTTAGTAACGACAGTGGATTTTGCCTATTTTAAACACACGAGGTTCAAGACTTTGCGCGCTGTATATAAAATCTGGAGGGCAATTAAGAAAAAGTTAGGATTGGGGAGGTATAATAGATACCTGAGGCTGTATATGAACAACGAGCTTCCTGCAGAGATTTTCAGGGATGCAGTCATGAAAGAGTGGGATGGCAGGGGGATTAAGAAATTAGGAGACTTGTTGGATGTAAAAGGAGGGTTCTTACTGTTCCAGGATATCCAAAACAAATTTAGAATATAAGGGAATAATTTTTTTAAATACTTACAAGTGAGGAGCTACTTTCAAATAAAACGGGGTGGGACAGCAGGATTGACAAATTGTAGGATAATGGACTATCTAGGGAGTAGTCTACAGTGCACGATTAGACAATTGTACGCAGAATTACAGGAATATAAAACAGATGATAGAGAAAAATATGGCAATAAATGGGTGGAACAAGTAAGGGCCCATCCTGAAGCTCTTCAAGCCTCATTAGACCTAGGCCGAACTGTCTTGTGCTCAGCAACGCTACAAACTCAACACTATAAGACAGTCTACTCGTTGTACCATACACCTGCTAGAATTGCCCAGTGGGGGGGGGAGCACTGGAATAACTTGCCCACGCTGCAACTCAACAAGCGCCAATATTACTCATATGTTTGCACAATGCCCACAACTTTACACTTTAAAATTGGCAATAGAGGAATTTCTGGAGAGATCTCTGGGGTTAAAGACCAAATTAACGGATGAGTTGATAATGTTAGGTATTAGTATAGGAGATAATAATGTATATCCAGAATTTATGTTTATGGTTACGGCAGTTTTTAGGATTATTATTGCAAGAGCCTGGATTGATAAATCGGCACCGACATTTCAGGCATGGATAGCAAGGCTACTCTCCACATATAATTTGGAGAAAGCTATCTATGATAGGAAAGGTAGAAGGTCTAGGGCACTGGGGTGTAGGATCTGGTTACCCATTGAGCAACGGAAGAATAGGGAGAATTAAAAATATACGATGTGTCCTTTTACGCTTCCTCCTGGATTACTTTGTTTTTTTTCTTTTGTGTATTTTATATTCTTCTTTTGGGCGATGACTGTTGAATTTTACATGTATGTAAAATCTGTACTGTAAAGTTGTACTGGAATTATCAGAAAAATTGTAAATAAATAAAAAATAAATAAATAAATAAATAAAACAAACATTGACAAAGTAAAAGGCTGGTGGCCAACACCAGACCTATTCACTTTGCCAATAATTGTAATGTGTTGTACATTGTTCCTGTTGCAGCCTCAACTTCCACAGAAACATGTTTCTCGATTGCACAATTATGGTGAATTGTGCTTTATGTAGCACTTGTTCCAGCAGATCTCTGCAGTCCGTTCATTGATACACATTTGATACATTCAAAAAGGATTAAAGGTTGTGAAGCCCCTGCGGAAATTAATAATTGTACCCTATAGGGTATTTTTTTATTTTGAGAGTTTTATATAGAGCTGGCTAAACCCGGAGGTATTAGAGAGCTTTACATAATGTTCCACAGAAATTACAAAATTACATTAATTACACGTTACATCAGTTACTAGAAAAACATTTAAAGAGTGTAGAAGACGAAATAAATGGAGCTTAGAAGGATAAGGAGGTGGGGTAAAGGGGTGGGAGGTAGATAAGATGGAGAGACGAAAGGAGAGTCTGCCCAAAGTCCGGCTGGGTAGGTGACGGCCGAGGTCGAAGTCCACAAGCCCATCTCCTCTTTAGCTATTAAGTAGCTCCACTGGGCACCAGCGAAACAGCTAGGTCTCAACGGGAAAACAATTAAAGAGCAAAGAGGAGGGATGAATGGAGCGTAAGAAGAACGAGGGTGGAGTTAAGGGGTAGGAGGGAAAATACAACGGAGAGACGAAGTAAGTTCTGTCCAAAGACTGGCTGGGTAGGTGACGGCTGAAGGGGTAGTCCAAAGCCCATCTCTTTTTTAGCTATCTAGTAGCTCCACCGGGCATCAGTCAAAAAGCTAGATCTCCACAGCCAGAGGTAGGTTCACAGATTCCATATCTTGATGGGGTGGGAGGGGGGTATGACGGAGAGACTAATGTAAGTCTGCCCAAAGTCCGGCCGGGTAGGTGTCTGCCGAAGGGGAGTCCACAGCCCATCTCCTCTTTAGCTATCCGGTAGCTCCACTGGGCATCGGTCAAATAGCTACGTCTCCACGGGAAAGGTCGAAAAAATCCAGACGGGTGAGCAGGAGCAAGGTCAGGTGAGGGCTGTGATCAAGATCAAGGTCGAAGGCCAATTATATAGTCCAGGAGTAGTAGAGCATCATGGAGCGACCCACTGATGCGGCCATCTTGATGTCAGGCACGGGGATTGTGTCCAAGATGTATATAATCATTCGGTCCCCCAGTATTCTCAATAATTCGAAATGCAAAGGGGGTGTGATCTATGCATTGGTGCGGCAAGAGGACAGGGCCCTTGTTTGCGTGTTTTAAAAAGGGGGTGAGTGAGTCACTCCACCTCCAGCCACAACCGTAACTCAGAGGTAATGAGGGCAAGTGAGTAGAATAGTGCTCAGCGATCACCGCAGGGGATTGGCCGGTAAATCGGGATGTGGGCCGAGGGTAAGGGGCCTTCTCAGAAGGACAAAAACAAAGGTCAGCGGCATCAGAAAGCATCATTCTCGATCCCGGGAGCGATCCCACAGGTAGCTCCCTGGGTGCCATCTTGGCATCTTCGCTAGTGGGGAAAGTAATTGATTTATTTGTGAGGGAGCAGCACGAGTGGAAGGGCGATCGCCGTGCAGATTAAGTGGTGCCCGCCGGACGCCAGTGTCTGCTAATTCTCCCGCCGAGGTCCCGATCTCCGCAAAGGGATTCAGCAGTGAGACAGCTGCAGGTTCAGCTCGTAGTCCCCTCCAGCAGCACCTTACCGATGTTTCGGACCGGAAAACTCCTCATTTAGGCAGTCTTCCTCCCATGAGTGCCGGTCAGCAGATCTATGCCTCAGAAGGAAGGCAGAGAGTCCACCACCAAGTGCTCAAATGAAGACGAGCAGTGTGACGGCTTCTGTCCTCCGGGGAGGTTTTGAAATCCCTCCAGACGCCATCTTGGCGCTCGATCATACGGGAGTGCGTAGCAGCTCATTTCTCGGTTGATTTGTGCTGCAGAAAGGCAATTTTTAGTCCTACAGAATCCGCCAGTATTCCGATTACAGGATTGGTGAATATCGGTGAGTTTTGTATGCGGCTGAACGCCGCTTCGGGACCATATGCGTGGGTCGCCACGGAGCTGCCGCTCCAAGCTCACCTCCCTCTTGACGCATGCGCAACAAGCCTGGAGCCTCCTCCCATTGTAGCAGCTAACTGCATTCTAGTAATTTGGGGACATGGCAGGCAAGGCTTCCCATGAATACATAACGAGGGAGTCATTACAGTAGTTGGAACCCGGCAGGGGTCCTTGCAACTGGCAACAGTCTTTTGCGGATGGGTGCAGACAGGCTTGCTTTTGGCACTCCAGTGATGGGCTCATTCCATGCGTCTGCTGTGTGGATGTGCAGGTCTCTCAGCTAGACCACAGAGGCCCTGCCCCATCCTTCCCTCACTCCCAAGATGGCGGACTTCTGCTGTGGCCGCATCCTCCTCGCCATTGCCGTTCTCCTTCCTCCTCCTCGACGTCCGTTTCTATTGGAAACCCCTACGTTGTACGTCTTGTGTCTTGTAGACACAGATTTCTGAAAAAGTCACAATAATGGACCAGGGGCCCGATGTAGGTAGGCAAATACCGGTCGGAAACGGACGAAAATACCGATATTCGGCCGTTTCCGACCGGTATTTGTATATTGAGATGTAGGGGCATGTCAAATTACAGAATCTGTAATTTTTCCGATTCTGTAAAATACAGAATCGGTAAAATTACCAATTCTGTAATTTAACATGTAGGTAGCACTGTAATCAGTGCTACAAGGGTTTAAGAATTCGTTATTTACCACCAACTAGAAGTTGGTGGTAAATAATGAAAACCCTTCAATAAGCATTTTTTTTGCTTTAAAAATTTGCCATGTTGCAGACATACATGCCCTAAGGGCATGTATGTCAGCAACATGTGCACCCATGCACAATTGAGGGGTGCAACAGGGTGTAAAAGTGACACCCTGTCCCCCTTGCAAATTCGGTAATTTTACCGAATCGTTATTTACCGATTCGGTAATTGGCATTGATTCCTATGGGCCTCAAGGCCCATAGGAATCAATGGCAATTACCGAATCGGTAAATACAGATTCGGTAATTACCGAATTTTACCGATTCGGTAATTTAAAAATAGGAATTACCTACATCCCATTTACCTACTCTTAACTACTGAATCGGTATGATTCGGTATTTAAGAGTAGGTACATCGAGATTACCTACATCGGGCCCCAGATACCCACATTAGGCCTTTGCAACATATTCTTTACATAGACAAACTCTTGTGAAATTCACAAATTTTGTGTGTAAGCAAATTTTGCACAATTTCTTGCGATTCCATGAATGCAGTTTTTTTCTTAAATTGCGCCCACAGGACACTGGTCTGAGCTTAAAACATTGGTATAGAAAGGGGGGGGGGGGGTCTCTTACATGCATTTGCCGCAGGGGTGGCAAATACAGAATTCATCACCAGCACATACCCCCCCGCCCCGGTCTTCGGCGCAGGCGGCAACGGCAGGGACTGCCATGGGTGGCAGAGTGCCTAGGTACGCCACTGGCTTAAAATGTCTTACAGGGACATCAAAACCACAGTAGAGGTATATTTTTCCTCAAGCAAGTCTCCAACTGGATTCTCGTATGGTTCTTGCACACAAGACATGTCCTGGCGTCCAATTTTTACTCCAGATATAGGGCCAGCTATATCCAGACATTACTTGCATTTTGAAGAAAATACAATTGCGCCCACTGATTAAACCACTTGTAACATCATATTACGTGTACTCAATACAACCCAATTGCAAAATGTTAAAAAAATATTTTGTACAGTTCAAGTTAAAATAATGCCACTTATTATAATTGTCCTTGCATTACTAAAATACACATATAGACTACTGTTAAGTATTCTTTTCTAATGTGACATGCACTTTTCGTGGTCTTTGGAAAGCAAACCTCTTTTTAGAATATTATCATCGCTCGCTTTGCCATAATTTCATACCGATAATAACTTCCCTTTTCTGCTTTTGTTGTAAAGTGAGAATGCAAGGCACGATACACAGGTCAGTCCCTGGATGGCTACACCTGCTGTTTATTTGACATTTGGGGTCACTGCCATTTTAAACCTACCCCAAGGAAACCTAAAGTAGTCCAGGTGATGGTTTATTATTACGAAAGCGAAACCAGGAGAAGCAACAACAGAATATATAAACTAAACGTAGGCCAGTAAAACTATAAATGGCTCTCCGGCTTCTAACAGGGGGCCAGTGACCTGTGGTCCGCTACTGCAACCCAGCTAGCCCCTCTAATGGTCACTGACAGGGGGAAGGGAGGGTCTGAAGCCCTTTTAGCCCAATGCACCGACCTATTCGAATGCCTCATCTTCAAGCTTGATCTCCACCCCCAACGTAGCTGGAAAGGGGCTCTTGTATACAGACCCCCGGGCCTGCTACAAGATTTTAGTAGCCGTTTACTAGAGTTTATCTCTCCTCATGTAATTGCCACCCGCAATTTCCTACTCTTAGGGGGTTTTAACATTCATAGCGAGGATGCCTGCAACCTTGACGCGGCAGTATGCCTAAAAGACCTGGCCTCTTCGGGTCTCTTAAAAATTAATAATGAACCCACCCATATAGCTGGCCACACCTTGGATCTCATCCTATCCAACTCCCAGAATATCCTATGTGGAGAAACACACCACCACTCCCTGGTAAACTTTCGTCTGATGAGTCCCTGTACCCCACCGACTCCCACACGAACAGATGGTACAGACCCTGGCCTAAAATTAGGCCTGACCATTTTCTGTCCCCTTTTCTGTCCTGGGACAACGACACTCTCAATTACGATGTAGAACAGCAATTATCTCACTTTATCTCCATCATTTTAAACATTCTCCACGAGGCAGCCCCCTTGAAGCTACAAACCCACTCCTCCAAACTCGCTCCCTCCGATTGGTACTCCCCTGCCTTATGCACCAAAAAGAGTTGGTATGAAAAATTGGAGCGGATATGGCGACTCTCTCACAGAGAACATGATAAAGCAAGTTGCAAAACCGCCTTAACCTCCTACCACAAGAATATTAAAAACACACGCAAACTTCATATTTCTCATCAATTGGAGCAATCTGGAACCATTCCAGAACCCTCTTTCAAATCGCTAAATCCTATACCAACCCCAGAGCCTGTGAAACTGCGGAATACCCATCACAGTCTCTTTGCAATAATGTTGCCTCTTACCTTAACCAGAAAATTGAAAATGTATACCAGAATATCAACTCGGCTAATGCTGTCTCTGCCCTTCCCAAAATAGGTCACACCGGCCACCTCAACATCTCCGCACAATTTCATTGCTTCCCTCCTCTTAGCCCAGCAGAAGTCATATCCCTTCTCGCCATAACTAAATCCGGCACACCCCTGGATATTATCCCTGCTAAAATTTCTTCCAGATTTGCTGACCAGCTCGCCATTCCCATCTGCTCTATCCTCAATGGCTCCCTGAGCTCAGGCAGACTCCCTCGTGAATGGAAAAACGCACAAGTAGTACCCATACGTAAAAACCTCAAGATCCCGACTGCCGAACTGACTAACTATCGACCTACATCTCTACTCCCTCTGCAGACTAAGCTCATTGAAAGACATATTAACAAACACTTGTCCGAGTTCATTGAAGCCACTCACCAACTGGACGTCTCACAGTCAGGTTTTCGGGCAAAACACAGTACCGAATTGGCTCTTATCGAGGTAACTGATAACATCAGAATGGCACTAGACAAGGGTCAGGCAGCACTCTTGGTGCTGCTTGACCTGTCAGCAGCATTCAATCCGAGACATAGGTGTTCAGTGGTTGGCCCTGAAGTAGGTGACTGACTTCTTAACTGATAGAACACAGACTGTTACCCTAGGAACCTATAAATCTACACCTACCAAAGTGACCAAGGGGGTTCTGCAGGGCTCGAGCCCCACCCTTTTTAGGTCTCGCCTGAGCCAATGCTCTTGCGCATTGCTCCGGCGAGATTATAGTGAGCGGTCCAAAAAGTCTACCAAAGCGGCAGATTAGGCATAGTTCATGTGAGACACACGCGTGCACAACGCCAGCCACATCACACACCACCATTTGTCTGTGCCTTGGCATCAGACTTTAAAGACTAAACTCTGCATGCAAGTGTTCGTGTTTCCTTTCCCTTAATCAGCGCAACGCCACTTCACGGCCGCCCCGCTTCATCTTTCACACCAGACCACTTACATTTTTTATCGTATTTCCTGATTAGTGCCCACATAGGTACATGCGACAATGCGCTAGTCCTTCCATCTTAAACTTTTAAAATGGAGGTTTTCCTTGCATTACAACCGAAATAAACACAGAGACAACAGAGTAATTTCTATTAGAGAGAGCTGACTCTGCTCTGATGCCACTCTGCACCACAAATTAACTGTGGCCACTGCACGGTGTCAGCAACAAAAGACAGAACCACTCCTCCTATAAATGTAGCACATCTGTGCTGCTTCTTCAACCATGGCCTGGGCTTTAATCAACATGCAAGCATTCCCATAATGTAGGAAGTCACCTTTATTTAGATTCAGCTACAGCCCCCTCCACCCCACCCCCGCAGTAACAGATTTACTTTCGGCGTGAGGTGATGTTTTGGGTTTTGTTTTAGTCTAGCTTCCCCGCATTTGTTAGCCCGCATTATTCTTGCTCCGTGCCTTTGCATCAACAACTTAACGTTCCTCGTGAGGCAATGTATTTGTTAGGTTTACCTTCAGCACCCCCACCGCAGCAACATCTTTGCTGTCGGCGTGATGCGATATTTTTGGTTTCGTTTTAGGTCTAGCTTCCCCGCATTTGGAAACAAGAAACAAAGCTACAACACTAACACTTTTTTGGGAAACTATCAAGAAAGAAAGCTTTTACAAGCACATTTTACTGGAGTGATTTAACCAGGTATTTTCTTAGTTTTGGAACCCAGCCACTGGAACCAAGCTGCTGCACACTTGCTTACTCCGTTTTGTAAGTGGTGGATTAATTTAGCACTATATTTCGTATTACCAAAACTATTCAGCAACGGCTTTCTTTTCTGTCTAAGGTAATGTGTTTGTTTTGATTTTAGCCACAAAGTCCTTGCATTTATCTAACGGTATGATTATTTCCGTGCAACAAAAGCTTAGCTTTCACATCAGTCAATGTTTTGGTTTTCGTTTTAGCTACAGCCCCCATTTTAGCTACAGCCCGCTTATCTTTCTCTAAGCGTATTTCTAAAGCACCGTGCCTGTGCTTTTATTTTAGCCTGCAGTTTTCGGTAAATTGTTCTTACTTGTGTTTTATTTTATATTAGATATGAACAAAACATGCAATACAAACACCAGGTAAACACTTTTAGCATCTACTAATTCAATATATTCTAGGCACACACAACTACTTTTTGGCGTTCATCCATGTTACTTGCCCCACGAATTAACAAGCATTGGCATAGCCAATAGGTCTCGCTTTCGGGACATGCTAAGTATTTAGGTATACAGCACAATATCCTTGTTTTTTGGGGGAGTGGTATGGGGAAGAGAAAGGGGGTCATAGAAAATGTCTGCGTATGGACAGACAGTGTAAGCTTGTTGTTGGTTCATGGACTTCATTTAGCACTCATTTTTTGAGCAACAAAAAAAATGATAAATCTAGTTCACTTTTGTATCTAATTTTACAAATACAACTGTATCAGTTGTCAATATGCTAAACACATAGTAGACAAATTGTATTTTCCATTTTCAATTCACTTACCAAATTTTGGTTCACAGCACATCCAAAGCTGCAAACTGGCTAGGTAGGAGACCTTTAAGTGAACTTAACATGCCCAAGTTTTACCCTTCGTAATTCTTAAACTTTTCACAGTTAGAACCTGCTGTGATAATGTGCATCTTTGGACATGGAGAAAATTACAGGACTTTAACTACTTATTGTGCTATTTGTGCACTTGTACCGCAATTCTAAATGAAATACAGGCATTGATAATGAGGGCCTCCGTTCTGAAATGTATAATCCACAATGCACTTCTCCTGTGAGGGGACGAAGGCCGGGAAGGCAAACCAGTATGAGTTGTTTAACGTCAGGAGCGAGGCTCCATTTCAGTATTTAAACTTCGATTTCCTTGTAGCCTCTGTGCACTTACCTCTCGGACTTTGTAACAGTCTATTGCCCCCACCCCATCTCTGCTTCAACTCACTGCACTCTCAGTTGTCACAATCCCAATCTCAGCATTTTTAATTGGACCTTACATTAGTTCCTATCCGCTATTGTCTCTCTTTTACAGTTTTTTTTTTTTAACAGATTTTATTTGTCTTGAGCATATATAATGCATAGCTCCGGAGCCCGGAGTCGTCTGCACACATTAATACATCAACAGTATAACCTAGACATTTTGTTCCTAAATCAACAACCCCCCCCATCCTCCGTTTGTGCCAACGTTGCCACCTAGATACACGGACAAATCTGAATATTACATACCCAGTCCAGCGGAACACTCCCTCCTATCCACACATGTGCCACCAGTCAAATCGTTGGAAGGGTAGTCCTCTCAGGCGGCGGGTCTAGGTCCAACCCTCTATAATCCGCCCATCTCTTCCAGATCTTAAAATGCTTGCGAGGGCACCCCCTGGCCATAAACACAGGTTGCTCAAGACCCATACAGAAGTCCATCCAGTTTATCCAGGCCGCTAACGGCGGAGCTTGAGTCGCCTTCCACGCCCTGGCGATGTCTCTCTTTGCCAGCGTAAGGCCCAACAATAGTAGATGGCGCTTGTACCTATTGCCCCCTATCCCCTCCATCACATGCAACAGAGCTAGTTTTGGTGTATGTGGGAGCCCCCACCCCAAGACTTCTGACATACAGGCATACTCCCCTCTCCAGAACCTTTGCAGCCCCGAGCACCCCAGACGGTGTGCATTAGTGTACCCTCTTCCACCCCACAACGAAGGCAATTAGGTGAGCTAATCATGCCCGCCCTCCAGAGGCGCTCTCGGGTGAAGTAAGTGCGGTGCAGATATTTAAATTGGATCAGGCGTAAACGCGTGGAGATTGCGGCACCCCTTGGACTAGCTAATGCCTCTGCCCAGTCCTCCTCCCCTAAGTTCCCAACATCTCCTCCCCATGCAGCCCTAAGTCTGTGGAGGTCAGTGGAGCAGTGGTGCACCAGAGTTTGATAGATGCGTGACATTTTTTTGGCATTTTTTTCACCCTTAAAAACCTTGGCCTCAAGAGAACTAAATTTAGGGAGAGACCCCAAGTCAGTCAGGTAGGGTAGCAGGCATGTCTAAACTGCAAGTATTTAAAGAATTGGGAACGTGGCATCCCGTATTCCTCCTGTAAATTCTGAAAGGATTTCAGGGTACCTCCTGTCATGACATCGCCTAAGGAAGAAATCCCTATCGCATCCCAGCCCTCGAACCCCCGCAGGGTTCTCAGATCAGGAAATCGACCATTGTGACAAAGGGTAGTCTCCTGAGTCAGCACGTTCCACCACCCCATCCTACCCAGTGCTTGCATCCAGACATAAAAGACCACCTGTGTGGCAGACGGAAGACACTTCCAGTGCGGAGCGGAGTATAACAGGGCGTGTACAGACTCATATCCCATTAAGTGCCACTCCACGGCATAGGCCGGGTCCCCCGAACCCCATACTACCACTCATTGAGCACCAGCAGGTGCGCCGCCTGGTAATAGGAGAGAACGTCCGACGTAGCAAGCCCCCCGTGTAGGTGGATAAAAAGCATGTTCGCAAGGCCACCCGTGCAGTCCCCTCCTCCCACAAAAACCCACCCAACGCCGAGTTGACCTGCTGAAACCATCGGGGCGGAATCCGGAAAGGATGATTTTTTAGTTGGTACACTAAGCAGGGAAGCCCCACCATTTTAAAAATAGTTGATCTGCCATAGATCGTTAAAGGCATGCGATACCAAACCTTCAAGTCTTCGCGCATGCGGTCCCATACCGGAGTACGGTTGCGGTCGCAGGAGGCATTCGCCTCTTCCGACAAGTACACCCCCAGATATTGTATCCCATTGGTAGCGAGCTGCAGGCCAGAAGCCCAGCTGCCCACCCGCCGCCGGCCTCCCAGGACCCACAGCGTCGATTTACCCGGGTTCAGATACAGGCCGGAGGTTTCACCAAAAATCTGTAGGATACGAAGCAGCCCCGGCCCCGACCTGTCTAGGTCTGTAATGAAAAACAGGACGTCATCGGCATATAGTGCTATTTTGTCAGTGAGACCTGGTGCCCACCTAAAACCTTTGAGTTGGGCATCTATGCGGACCCACGCTGCCAAGGGCTCCATGGCGAGCGCGAAAAGATAAGGGGAGAGGGGACAGCCCTGCCGAGTGCCCCTCCGGACCGGGAAGGAGCGCGAAATCACCCCCCCACTCGCACAGACGCCGTAAGACCCGTATATAATAACTGAAGATACGCCATGAATCGCGGACCAAGATTAAGGCGCCGCAGCAGAGCAAATAAATAGGTCCAGCTCAGGGAATCAAAGGCCCTGTCCATATCCGCCAGAAATAACGCCGCCTGCTCCCCCAATCTCTCCCAAGCCGAAATCGCAACATTGGCACGCCTAATATTGTGGCAATTCGCCCTCTGAGGCATGGATGGATGGATGGATGGATGGGTTTTTATATAGCGCAATATCACCGCCAGGTCTCAAAGCGCTTTGCATTGGGAACCCGTCCTGGTTATCCCTGGGTATCCCCAAGGTGAAAGCCAGGCATCCCGCCGCGGGGGGCCGTTGTGGAGATTAAGCAAGCTATTGCCCAGAGTTGCAGAGTGTGAACCTGTGATCCGAGTAGGCACCGAAGCGAGAATTACCGAGTCCGTGGACATTTTGGGCTCAAGACCCTGCCGCGTCGGGAATTGAACCCTGGTCCCGGGCCTGATCTCAGCGTCCGGGTCTGCCTGCTCTAACCAGTGAGCCACACTTCTCCACCTCGATCAGGCATGAAGCCCGCCTGATCGAGGTGGACTAGATCCGTGATATGAGGCCTGAACCGGTTAGCCAAGGCCTTAGCAAGGACCTTGGCCTCCGTTTTGAGTAACGAAATGGGGAGGTAGGACGCATGATTTTCGGGGGCCTGCCCGGTTTCAAAAAGACTACTACTTCTGCATGCCTCCAGTCTGGGGGGAGCGAACCCCCTTCACGTGCCTCCTCGACCACCGGGTGAAAATGTGGGCCCAGCTACATATGAAACCGCCGAAAAAATTCACACAGGAAGCCGTTGGGCCCAGAGGCCTTGCCGGGACTCAGCTCGCCCAGAGCCGAGCCCAGCTCATTGTCAGATAGTGGCCTGTCTAATAAGTCCCGCACGTCGTCTGTGACCGACTATCATCGATGAACCGCTGTATTACATCGACCGCCAGACACTCCCTGGGAGCATACAGCGCCTCATAGTATGCTGCGAAGCTCTCCGCGATGGCCGAGGGCTCCGTGACGGGCACCCCCTCCGGATCTACCAACTGGGGTAGAGGTTGTGCATGGAGCGTACCCTGACATAAGCGGTGCAGCATCTTACTTGATTTGTCGCCCCATTGGTAAACACAGCTACGCGTGGCCAACCAGGCCTGCCGCGCCTCTTCCATCAAAACCGTGGTGTATTGCTGCTGAGCCAGTGCAAGTTGGCGTCTGGCCGCCTCCCGCTCCACCAAGTCTCTTTGTCGCTCCCTACGCGCCGCTGCGTACCAGGATATGTCGACACCCCGTATTGTGGCCTTTAACGCCTCCCATAGGATAGCCGGGGAGTCCACGGATCCCACATTGGAGACCAGGTAGTTGTGAATCTCTTTGGTCAAGTGTTCCCTGTACTCGTGGTGAGTGGTCCGAAAGGGCTCTCGGCAGGATTGCGGCCGACACTATTCTATGTGTCAGTCCCCTAGGGACAAAGATGTAGTCCAGTCTGGAAAATGAGTTGTGTACCGTCGAGAAGTATGTGTACTCCCTAAGCAAGCCGTGTACATATTTCCAAACGTCCACCCAGTCAAATCCTGTAGCCAGGGCGTGTAATTTCGTGGTATGACCCCCCACCCCAGCCGCCGCCCACTTCGCCACCTGTCGCAGCCCGGGTCCATCACATCGTTCCAGCCCCCCCTGAACACAGACAGGGCGTCCGGCACGTCGCCCCAAAGAGTCATAAGGCGCTCCACCAGAGGCCACTGCAAGGGCGGCGGAGCGTAAACGCTGCCCAATGTCACCCTGTCTCCCCCTATCCTGCCCTGCACGAGAACATATCTGCCCTGGGTGTCAGTCCAAATTCTGTCGTGTGTATAGGAGACCCTGCGGTGTAATAGTATCGCGACCCCCTTGTGAACCCCGAATGATACACCTGGTGGAACCCAAAGCGTAGCAAGCATGGCGCCTTCGTACCCAATAAGTGGGTCTCCTGGAGAAGGAGGACATCGGCCCCGGCCCTTTTAGCATGGCGAAGCACTGCCCCCTGTTTCACCTTATCCAGCACCCCGCGCACGTTCCAACTAAGTATGCGCAAGCTGCCAGGGGCTACCCGCCCTCCCCCCTCGGTGTCAGACATGGTAAAAAAACTCCAAACGGTCTATATGTGTTCCTGCGGCTCGGCACACTAGCAATATGGCATACAGGCAACAACAAAACATGCACAAACAACCCCCCCAGTCCCACCCCCTCTCGCAAACCCCCCCCCCACCGCCCCCCACCCCGTACCTCACCAACATGGAAGCACCTGTCGCGGTCGGATCGCAGCCAAGTTACCAATGGGGGAACATGTGCCACCCCCTCCAATGGATCCCCAAACAATAACCCACAACTCCAGGGCTTCACTCATGCCCATCCACACCTGCGGGGCCAGGCTCCCAGCCCTTAGAATCTCTTTTACTGGTTTTAACTGGCTGTCTATCTCTGCATTGATGGTAACCGATTAGGGTTTGTTTTCTCATGTATGATTTGCTCACATGCTTGCTATACACTACTGACCATGCCCTCATGTATTTGTTTTTGTTAATTAATTTTGTATAACTGGAACGGTTTCACTGTAAAGTTTCTAATGCTGGAAGGCCATGTTTGCTCTATGCAATACCACGTGAATGACTTGGAGGGTGACAGAAGCAGGCAGATTTTGAGACCTTTAAGAAATCCACAAAAAGTCCTTCTCAATTGTTTATCTGGGCACCGGGCCAAAAATCGTGCATTTTAAGGCTTTATTGGGTGCATATTGTTTAAAAGAACTAAATACATATAACTTGAAAAGTCGGTGTGGGCTGTGATTGAAAGGACTAGGGTTGTCCATTGAATCCGGAGTATGAGCAAATAGAAAGCAGATCCAGGAAGGAGCAGATTTTAGGAGGCTTGTAGTCTCCTAGCAATGAAAGTAATGTATTGGGGAGTTCAAGCAACAGTAGAAAGGTGCACTGATATCCTCCATTGCCCTATGTTTAAAAGTGTTGTTAATGTCGTCTAGCACTTGCAATTTCTTAGCAGATTATGTAATAACACACATTTGTCACAAACGGTCAGTTTCAGAATTCTCACACACTTTAACCTGCAATAATAGGCGGGACATTCAGGAATAGTGCTGCTGGCATTTGCAGTATGCTATGGAGAGGCTTACAATTATAAGTGGCCGCAATGGCAGTGTCCAGACAGTGCTTCCTGGGGCAGGTTATGTAGTGATTTTGTGTTTGTACTGTTCTGGGTACACACCTCAGGCCAGAACCAACAAGGGTGGGAGATTTTCCTGTGGTAAAGGCATGCTTTAAATCTAGACTAGCCTGCATCGAAGACTGATTTCTTTTAAGGTCACACACACAACCACAGAACCACACACACAACCACAAATACAACACACACACAACCACACACACACACACAACCGCACACACAACCACAACCACACACACAACCACACACAGCCACACACACAACCACAGAACCACAACACACAACCACATCCCTACTGTTGTCACATTACCAGCACCTGTCCTACAGTAATACACATGCTAGCCCCAAACGCTACCCTGTAGCATCAGACCAGTGAAAGCAGTACTGTGCTTCCTCGTATACATCATGCTAGGGTCATAGGCAAACTTCCCCTTTTAACCCCTACCGCGCTACCGCGTTTTCCCGCTGTACGCGGGAATTTCAAAAATGGCTTTATCGTGACAAAGCCAGCTCGTCATCCGCGCAGCGCAGGTAACGTTGATGACGAGCTGGCTTTGTCATCAGCGCCGAAGGGGTTAAAGAGGTGACATTGGCTGCCATTAATACTAGGCACAGTACAGCAACCATGTGCTAGCACAAGCCATAATAGCCATACACTCAATCCAGACGTCACATGCATCTCAATAGCCATCTTTCTATATTGTGCACATTCCTTTTGTTGCGAGCCTGACGCTTGCTTCAGCTTCAGTTTATCCACAAAAAATATGTAATTCGTCCTGTTCACTGCCATGGAGCAGCTTAGCATGTTTGGCTGCCCTTAGCTACTGGCATGTTCCAATATTCCCTACCCCATTTAGTGTAACGGTTAAAAAATGTCTGTATTGCTGTGTTGTGCACTTGTAATTGTGTTCCCAAAACATCTATGCAGACTGCAAAAATTTAGTACGGTGTACTCCACATGTGTCAGTTTACCACAAAAGGTATCATTTATGTTTCTTCCTCTCCTGGATCTCTCAGCCAGCTGTGCTTGTTTGGCGTCCCACAGATGCTGCCTACGAGTAGATTGTAATCTGTCTTTCTCTACTTGTTAGCGCTTCATGAGCCTGCCCTTGTTTCCATTCTAAAGTGTATATTTTCACTCCAAAACATCACACTATTGCATACTTTCGGTCTGCTTTTGGCCCCCCAAAACCACGTTTTCAGACAGAACACTTTAGGCTTTTCTACGCATAGGAAATAATTTGTAAGTTAACTTGAGGTACGCTACACATTGTTTTAGTTTGGTATTTTGTTTTAGTCTTTTGCCCAGCGACATTTAGCATATACACAAAGCAGTGTAACTATTAATTTACTTTTAGGCTAATGTATTTATTTTGATCACATATATGTGTGCTTGCAAATGTTTATAAAGGCAATAGTTATGGCTTTTTGTAGATGTAATGTTAGTTTGGTTAGATGTTTGGTACTAACCGTAGCAGCAAAATGTCACTTGTGCGGTACACTATACTAAACACTGATTTTGAGCTTACGTCTAGCGCTGTGACTAGAACCAGCTTTCTGCAAACTTCAAAGCCGGAAACGTTTTCTTTATGCTACAAATTTGCCCTTAATGACTACACCGTTTTTATTATTAATACAGTAACGCTTTATTTTGCAGTTAATTATTTATGTGGGAACAGCTACTATTAATTGCATATGCTTTCTATATGATTAATTGATGTTATCTATCGCCCTCACTCTATCTATCTATCGCCCTCACTCTATCTATCTATCGCCCTCACTCTATCTAACTATCTATCTATCTATCTATCTATCTATCTATGTATCTATCGCCCTCAATCTGTCTATCTATCTATCGCCCTCACTCTATCTATCTATCGCCCTCACTCTATCTATCGCCCTCACTCTATTTATCTATCTATCGTCCTCATTCTATCTATCTATCGCCCTCACTCTATCTATCTATCGTCCTCACTCTATCTATCGCCCTCACTCTATCTATCTATCGCCCTCACTCTATCTATCTATCGCCCTCACTCTAACTATCGCCCTCACTATCTATCTATCGCTCTATCTATCTATCTGTCTATCTATCTATCTATCTATCTATCTATCTATCTATCTATCTATCTATCTATCTATCTATCTATCTATCTATCTATCTATCTATCTATCTATCTATCACCCTCACTCTATATCTATCTATCTATCTATCTATCTATCTATCTATCTATCGCCCTCACTCTATCTATCCATCTATCGCCCTCACTCTATCTATCTATCGCCCTCACTCTATCTGTCTATCGCCCTCACTCTATCTATCCATCGATCACCCTCGCTCTATCTATCTATCCATCATTCGCCCTGACTCTATCTATCTATCTATCTATCCATCCATCGCCCTCATTCTATCTATCTATCTATCTATCTATCTATCTATCTATCTATCTATCTATCTATCTATCTATCTATCTATCTATCTATCTATCTATCTATCTATCTATCTATCCATCTATCTATCTATCTATCCATCGCCCTCACTCTATCTATACATCTATCACACTCGCTCTATCTATCTATCGCCCTCACTCTGTCTATCGCCGTCACTCTATCTATCCATCTATCACCCTCACTCTATCTTTCTATCACCCTCACTCTATCTATCTATCTATCTATCGCCCCCACTCTGTCTACCGCCCTCACTCTATCTATCGCCCTCACTCTATCTATCTGTCTATCGCCCTCACTCTATCTATCTATCCATCGCCCTCACTTTATCTATCTATCCCCCTCACTCTATCTATCGCCCTCACTCTATCTATCTATCTATCTATCTATCTATCTATCTATCTATCTATCTATCTATCTATCTATCTATCTATCTATCTATCTATCTATCTATCTATCTATCTATCTATCTATCTATCTATCATTCTATCGCCCTCACTCTATCTATCTATCGCCCTCACTCTATCTATCCATCTATCGCCCTCACTCTATCTATCTATTGCCCTCACTCTATCTATCTGTCTATCGCCCTCACTCTATCTATCCATCGATCGCCCTCACTTTATCTATCTATCCATCTATCGCCCTCATTCTTATCTATCTATTGCCCTCACTCTATCTATCTGTCTATCGCCCTCACTCTATCTATCTATCCATCGATCGCCCTCACTTTATCTATCTATCCATCTATCGCCCTCACTCTATCTATCTATCGATCTATCTATCTATCTATCTATCTATCTATCTATCTATCTATCTATCTATCTATCTATCTATCTATCTATCTATCTATCTATCTATCTATCTATCTATCTATCTATCTATCACCTTCACTCTATATCTATCTATCTATCTATCTATCTATCTATCTATCTATCTATCTATCTATCTATCTATCTATCTATCTATCTATCTATCTATCTATCTATCTATCTATCTATCTATCGCCCTCTATCTATCGCCCTCACTCTTTTTATCGCCCTCACTCTATCTATCTATCGCCCTCACTCTATCTATCTATGGCCCTCACTCTATCTGTCTATCGCCTTCACTCTATCCATCGATCACCCTCGCTCTATCTATCTATCCATCGATCGCCCTCACTCTATCTATCTATCTATCTATCTATCTATCTATCTATCTATCTATCTATCTATCTATCTATCTATCTATCTATCTATCTATCTATCTACATATCTATCTATCTATCTATCCATCCATTGCCCTCACTCTATCTATCTATCTATCTATCTATCTATCTATCTATCTATCTATCTATCTATCTATCTATCTATCTATCTATCTATCTATCTATCTATCTATCTACATATCTATCTATCTATCTATGCATCTATCGCCCTCACTCTATATTTCTATCGCCCTCACACTATCTATCTATCTATCTATCTATCTATCTATCTATCTATCTATCTATCTATCTATCTATCTATCTATCTATCTATCTATCTATCTATCTATCTATCTATCTATCGCCCTCACTCTATATCTATCTATCTATCTATCTATCTATCTATCTATCTATCTATCTATCTATCTATCTATCTATCTATCTATCTATCTATCTATCTATCTATCTATCTATCTATCTATCTATCTATCTATCTATCTATCTATCTATCGCCCTCTATCTATCGCCCTCACTCTATCTATCATCTATCGCCCTCACTCTATCTATCTATCGCCCTCACTCTATCTATCTGTCTATCTATCGCCCTCACTCTATCTATCTGTCTATCTATCGCTCTCACTCTATCTATCTATCGCACTCACTCTATCTATCTATCGCCCTCCTTCTATCTATCCATCGCCCTCACTCTATCTATCGCAACACCACAGCATCACTCAGCACCACCACAGCATCACTCAGGGGCACCACAACATCACTATGCGCTACCACAGCATCAGTGAACATCACTGCATCACTCGTCGCCACCACAACATCACTCAGCGCCACCACAGCATCAATCTGTGCAACCAGTCAACAACAACTGGTTCAAATATGTTCTCTCAATGTTTCAAGCTTTATTACAAATGTCACAAAAATATGTTAATATTTCACTTCTGTTCTTGGATTTTCATCACAATAAAATACACTGAACATAATCTTCACAAAAGTTTAAGCTATTGCCATTATAAATTACAATAACTTTTATTTAAGTATTAATTATTTAAAAAAAATAAAAGCCATTGTTATTTGTTATATCAATACATCTAAGTCACGTAAATACAACACATATTGCATTGCAAATGCTATAGGTGTCACATTTGCAAAAGTTAGAAGTATTGGCATTGTAAATGACAAAGCTATTAATTTCGCTATTTTCAAAACCAACACATAAATAAAAAATGTGTCATTTACTATACCAATAATAGCTCATACTTTCCTAATGCGAGACCTATTGCATTGCAAATGCTTGTTAATATTTACGTTACCCACTGGCTAAACTTATCAGGTCCTTAGGATTCAATCCCATCTCCTACGCAGATGACGCACAGCTCCTCCTCACATTTGATAAAAACAGACCAGATATACAGCTCATTTTCTCCGAAGGCATGAAAGCTATCGCTGCCTGGATGCGCACTAACTTCCTACAACTAAACGCTGGGAAATCAGAAATCATGCTGTTTGGAGGAGCTGTCACATGCTGGTCGCCAAACTGGTGGCCTGAGGAACTAGGCCTTACCCCGGCCCCTAAGGAAGTAGTCAAGAATCTAGGCGTCAGATTTGATCAAAACCTTACCCTTTAGGCTCATGCTAATAATACTACGGGCTCCTTTTTCTACATCCTTAGTCTACTTAGAAGGATTTTTCCCCTTCTACCTACTTCCACCAAAAAAACATTAATGCAAGCTTTGGTACTAAGTAGACTAGACTAGTGTAACGCCCTGCTATTTTCGGCAAACGAAGGTTCCCTCAATAAACTGCAAGTGGTGCAGAACACGGCCGCCTGTCTCGTAGCTGACGCCCCAGCCAGAACACCCTCTGCTCCCCTCATTAATAATCTCCACTGGCTCCCCGTTAGAAAGCGGGTAAAATTCAAAATAGGTTGCACTATCTCCAAAGCCCATAATGGTCAAGGCCCTTCCTATCTTTCCAACAAACTAGCAATGTACACCCCTGCACGTGTGCTTAGATCAGGCTCTGAACTTTTGTTATGCACCCCTAGAATCAAACCAGAGTGATACGGTGGTGTCCCCAAGTGATGTGGTGGTGCCGCTGAGTGATGTGGTGGTGCCGCTGAGTGATGTGGTGGTGCCCCTGAGTGATGTGGTGGTGTCCCTGAGTGATGTGATGGTGTCCCCGAGTGTTGTGGTGGTGTCCCAGAGTGATGTGGTGGTGTCCCTGAGTGATGTGGTGGTGTCCCCGAGTGATGTGGTGGGTGGTGTCCCCGAGTGATGTGGTGGTGTCCCCGAGTGATGTGTTGGTGTCATGTGGTGGTGTCTCTGAGTGATGTGGTGGTGCCCCTGAGTGGTGCCCCTGAGTGATGTGGTGGTGATCCTGAGTGATGTGGTGGTGTCCCCGAGTGATGTGGTGGTGTCCCCGAGTGATGTGGTGGTGTCCCGGAGTGATGTGGTGGTGCCCCTGAGTGATGTAGTGGTGCCCCTGAGTGATGTAGTGGTGCCCCTGAGTGATGTGGCGGTGCACCTGAGTGATGTGGCGGTGCCCCGGAGTGATGTGGTGGTGTTCCTGAGTGATGTGGTGGTGTTCCTGAGTGATGTGGTAGTGTCCCTGAGTGATGTGGTGGTGCCCCTGAGTGATGTGGTGGTGCCCCTGAGTGATGTGGTGGTGTTCCTGAGTGATGTGGTAGTGTCCCTGAGTGATGTGGTGGTGCCCCTGAGTGATGTGGTGGTGTCCCTGAGTGATGTGGTGGTGTTCCTGAGTGATGTGGTGGTGTCCCCGAGTGATGTGGTGGTGTCCCTTAGTGATGTGGTGGTGTCCCTGAGTGATGTGGTGGTGTCCCCGAGTGATGTGGTAGTGTCCCCGAGTGATGTGGTAGTGTCCCCGAGTGATGTTGTAGTGTCCCCGAGTGATGTGGTGGTGTTCCTGAGTGATGTTATGGTGGTCGGTAAGCAGGCGGCGCTGTGGGGTGACAAGTGGTGGCCCTCTGAATTAGGTGTGACCCCTTTCCCAGCATCGGAGATAAAAAATTTAGGGGTGTGGCTTGACCCGACTCTCGGTTTCATCTGTCATACCAAGAAGGTGGCGGCTTCTTGCTATGGCATCATTAGAGGGCTCAGACCTATCCTTTTTGATGCATCCACCAGGCAACTGGTGGTTCAAGCATCAGTGCTGTCCCGGCTGGACTATGCCAGCTCGCTGTTAGCCGGGATTAATCAGGCAGAACTCACCCGGCTGCAGCGAGTTCAAAACGCTGCAGCCAGAGTGGTGATTGGTCTGCCAAGGAGGTGCTCGGTCTCCAAATCTTTGCACTCTCTCCATTGGCTCCCCATGCCCCAGAGGATTAAATTCAAGGTTCTTTGCCTTGCGTTTAAAATCCTCAAAGGCATGTCCCCCCCAAATCCTGGAGAATTTGCTGACACCGTATGTTCCCCCGCATACCCTCAGATCTCTGGGTCAGAATCTGGCAGTGGTTCCGCGCTTCAGACTGGCTAGAGTTGGTGGCCGCTCTTTTCGTGTGTTAGCGGCAAAGTGGTGGAACTCTCTTCCTTCGCATATCCGGGCTATTGATGACCTTTTTCAGTTTAGACGGGCCGTCAAGACTTTTTTATTTGTTTAGTTTTCTTGCTGTTTCTTTTGCCCTTTTGAGTCTCTTTGTGTTGTGTTGTGTTTGCCTTGTCAAAGCGCCAGGACGCCCCTTT
This sequence comes from Lissotriton helveticus, assembly GCF_964261635.1. Lineage (NCBI taxonomy): Eukaryota > Metazoa > Chordata > Amphibia > Caudata > Salamandridae > Lissotriton > Lissotriton helveticus. The sequence continues at coordinate 1,705,566,967 of NC_136057.1, read as the reverse complement.
GCTGGGGCAGCTGTGCGCGGTATAAATAAAAATAACATAACATAACATAACATGTGGTGGTGTCCCTGAGTGATGTGGTGGTGTCCCTGAGTAGTGCCCCTGAGTGATGTGGTGGTGCCCCTAAGTGATGTGGTGGTGTCCCTTGGTGATGTGGTGGTGTTCCAGAGTGATGTGGTGGTGTCCCTGAGTGATGTGGTGGTGCCCCTGAGTGATGTGGTGGTGTCCTCGAGTGATGTGTTGTTGTTCCTGAGTGATGTGGTGGTGTCCCCGAGTGATGTGGTGGTGTCCCCGAGTGATGTGGTGGTGTCCCTGAGGGATGTGGTGGTGTCCCCGAGTGATGTGGTAGTGTCCCTGAGTGATGTGGTGGTGTCCCTGAGTGATGTGGTGGTGTCCCTGAGTGATGGGTAGGTGCCCCTGAGGTGTGGTGGTGCCCCTGAGTGATGTGGTGGTGCCCGTGAGTGGTGCCCCTGAGTGATGTGGTGGTGCCCCTGGGTGATGTGGTGGTGTTCCAAAACAAAGGGGGAGCGTAGAGGTACTGATAGAATCACCCTCCTAACAGAACTTTAATAAACAAAGAGATTCTATCAAAAAAGTGATAACATGGTAAAATTTTAATTTTTAATTGGTTTCAATTTTTCTAACAAACGTGCTAGGCTCTCTCTTAAAGGTGAAAAGACCAGAGCGCAATGTGCTTTTTTAAAATACCCCTCACACACTAAAAAAATCCAATAGTGTCATGCTTCATCATAGGGGTCTTCCCGCCCCTATAACGGGACGGGGCGTGCTACGACCAAGCGAATACGCGGGAGCACTTATATTGTGACAGTGACTATGTGTAAGTGCACAGGTGTCAGTGAAAGTGTAGGGACCTCAAAAAAGTGAATTAATAAAAAATATAAAAATTCCCTGGCATAGTAGAAAAAATACTTTATTCACTTCTCTAGCTGGGAACATTAAGAAGGGGTTGTGAGGTAGAGCAGTAGCTAGCTACCTAGTCGACATGTTTCGTAAGCAGTCCCCTACTGCTTACTCATCAGGACCAAAAAGCGATCCCTACTAGAATATACTCAGTTCTACAGAATATGCCTACTGTCCTACAAACAGCACAGCAAAAATAAGCTGACTGTTTCGTGCTCCGGGGCATGAGTTGGCCCAGTGAAGCAAAAAAATATATATTGATACAAATAGTACCAAAAAGGGACCTATTATGGTCTCTGTGGAGAAAAGAGAAAAAAAGAGAAAAACAACACATATGCGTAAATTTACGTCATGATCCAATGATAGGTACAGATATTCAATTATGTACCAGTATGCTTTATCCATCAAAAGCAGTCATATCCCTTGATACATTTGAGAAAGGATATTGCATTAGGTATAAACAGCGTCCTATAGCTGGTTATAGAAACAGGGACCTCAAACTGCTCGGTTCCGCTGTCATCTCATCACACACACACACAATCACGACTCAATGCATTACCACTGAACAAGCAATTCAAAGGAAGGGACCTCCTTTACCTTTGGTTTCTATCAGAGAAAATATGAAAACGCTAGCCGTTATTAGCGATATTGTGAACACTACAATACGTACACTTTTTAGTTAGTTTCAATGCCCCATGAGTTTGCAGGCGAGGGGTGTTCTTCCGCGGTACTGTGAAAAACAAAACCGCACCTTGGTTTTAATTGTTGCGCAAAGACCAAACTTGTCGTTTGTGCCCGTGACCCGTTTTTTAAAGACTCGAGGTCAGAGTCTATTACTCACATGTCCGGCGAGGAGAAGAAGCATTGTTCCCACCCCCGTGCTACTCCGAGGAATACCGGGCTTGTCAGTCTCGTGTTTCTTAAGAAGTATTATTTCCGCATAGTCACCCGGCAGTCCTGTGTATGACTAGTGCGTCAACCTCCCAAGATGGCCGCCACCTGATGGAACAATGTGAGGAGAAGGACGGGAGTCTTTCTACTCTTTCTTTTCTCGGGGCGGGGGGGGGCGCAATAATTAGGGAAATACGCGCATAATTAATAATATTCTTTTTGGTGCATGAGGAAATTCTTAATAAAGTGGTATGGTCGTGTTTTGACATTTGTTGGTTATCAATACAGACATAGTGCTCATACCATACCCCGTTACATTAATTATGTCTATGTTGACGAAACAAAACAACCAAGGGTTCACAGGGCCGGTGTCGTCGCTCTGTCTAGTAATTGTAATGACACAGTCAGAGGAATGCATGCCCTTATTTACGTTGTCAGACATGGCAGTCTCATTAAAGGAAATCGAAAAAGTTTTCTGGGGTAGTGAGTGGATCTACTCCAAGGGGGTTACATTAAAGTTGAGCCCAAGGGATATCGTCATTCAACCCAATCTTATGTGACTGAACACGAAACACCCATCTTTGTTCCTTCTCTAAGAGGGTTCTCTCGTTGCTGACAGTTTCAATCACGGTCCATTGAATTTCTTCTGGTTTATGACCCATTTCAAGGAAGTGATTGGTGAGTTTTGTACTGGATTTCCTGCATTTTATTGTACTCTTGTGTTCGCCTATCCTGATCTTTACTGCCCTGCTCGTCATCCCTACATATTCAAGTTTGCATGGACAGGTGATCAGGTATACGACGTTTACACTGTTGCAGTTACTGAAACCCCTTTGTTCCCAGTTTGTTCCATTGTTGAATGCTATCTTCTTGCTCTTCTGGGTAAGGCAACAAACCTTACATCCTCCACATGGATAGTGGCCTTGGACAAAGTTCGGATTTCTTTGTACGTTGTTGGTGTCTGATTTCGGTCTTGTGTGGACCAAAACGTCTCTTAAACTCTGGGCTTTTTTGTGGGCAAACATGGGTTTGGGTATCTGTAGGCCTCCACTGTTCAGGATATTCCAGTTTTTGTTAATGATTTTCGTAACCAAATTGGAGCTGGTGTTATATGTGGTTACGCAAATAGGTCTTTTTTCTTCAACCTTTGGTATCTTAGGCTCCAATAGGCTTTCACGGCAGTTGTTCTTTGCTCTCGTGTATGCCTGGTTGATGATGCGATCTGGATACATCCGTGCTTTCAATTTCCTTTTCAAATCCTCCGATTGTTTCTTGAAATTGTCAATCTCTGTGCAGTTCCTGCGTAGACGCAGGAACTGACCATATGGGAGATTATCCCGCAGGTGTCGGGGATGGAAGCTGTTGTACATAAGGAGGCAATTCTTTGAGGTACCTTTAAAGTGAGTCGTTGTCATTAGTCTCCCATTCTTCGGAAAGATGTTTAAGTCAAGGAAAACTAAGTTGCTCCTAGAGGTGGTACTGGTGAATCTCAGGAAATCGTCCTGTAAGTTCAACCAGGTTAGAAATTGTTCAGAGTTCTTTTCATCTCCATCCCAGATGATGAGGATATCATCGATGTATCGTTTCCACAACTTGATGTTGGATTTGAAGGGGTTACTTGAGTTCAGTATTTTGGTCACCTCCAGATGGTGCACGTATAGTCCAGCTATACTAGGAGCAAATGTGCTTCCCATACTGGTACCGTGTTTTTGCAAGTATATAGTGCCATTGTACTCAAAGTAATTCTCTTTAAGTGCCAGAGAGACACAGTCCATCACTACGTTGCGAGGTGTCTGATACTCCCAGAATTCCTCAAAGAGCACATCTTCGATAATCTCCAAAGTCGCTTGGTGTGGCAGGCTGGTGTACAGACTCTCCACATCACAGCTAATCAATAGCTGGGTATTGGGATCAAAGGGCACCTCTTCTATTAGGTTCAAAACATCCTTGGTGTCTCTCAAGTATGTAGAGGTCTTTTGAACCATTGGTCTGAGAAAGGCGTCCGCAAATTTTGAGACCGGCTCTAAAATGGACCCAATCCCAGAGACGATTGGACGTCCCGGGGGGTTGTCCATCTTTTTGTGGATTTTGGGTAGAGTATATAGATAGGGGATCCTTGGGTCTTTTTGGCAGAGGAAATCCCCTTCTTTTTTCGAGATCCAGTCGTGTGCCAATGCCTCTTCTACCAAAGTACCAATTTTTGTTCTTATTCTTTCAGTAGGGTCTGCGGGAAGAATTTCATAGTTTCTTGTATCCTGTAGCAGCCTCCTACATTCTTTGTCATATTGTTCTATGTTCTGTATGACAGTGGCACCACCCTTGTCGGCCGGCTTTATTATGATCCTTTTGTCATTGCTCAGATCTCGTAACGCTTTCCGTTCTTCATTCGTGGTGTTGTGAAAAATGCGTTTTTCTAACGGATTGATGTTTTCTAGCTCCATCATTACAGCCTTTTCAAATGTCAACAGTTCAATTGGGAGAAGATGGTCCATAGGGGTGAACCTAGATTTCGGTCTCAGATCAGTGTCCCCACGCTCTGTCTCGTCTTCCTTGTCTTTGAAGAAGACCTGTAATTTCAGACGTCGCATGAATTCCTGTACCTCTTTGCAGAGATGGAATTTATCCATATTTGCTGTTGGTACATATCCCAAGCCCTTTTCCAGGACTGCTTTTTGCTGTTCTGTTAGTTCTATACTGGAAAGATTCACCACCAGACTCATTTCTGGTTCTTTGTTGCACCTGTCATGCTCCTTGTTGCTACTCGGGGTGTTTGTTCTTCTTCTGGGTTCCAATGTACCGTGGTCCCTCTCCGGTTCCTCCCCTTCGCCCGTCCCTGGCGCGCCCCTAAAAAAGGAGCCGAAGGGTCATAATAACTATAATCTTGTGGTTGATATCCCCAAGTTGGAAACGGTCCCTGAGGATGTTGAAAGGGTGGTGGTCCATATTGTTGTTGTGGGGGGTACATCATGGGAGGGTTGTAGTTCTGCCAGCCTCTCGTGCCTCGAAAGTTTGCCCTCCGGAAGTTTCTCCTGTTCCCTCGATATCCTGGGCTCTTATTCCGACTAGAATTTGAGCTGTTGGATCCAGAGTCAGATGTCTCGTCATCTGTGGCATTCCCATTCGTTGATTTATAATCATCCTTTATATAGGGATAGACTCTTTCTTTAGTCCAGCGACTGTTGTCTTTATTCAGTTTCTCATACTTGCTGCTTTTCAGGGTGGTTTCGAACTCATTCAATGATTTGTTCATTGCATCAAGATACTTTTTGATGTCAGCTGGTGATTCGTAGCTCTTTATACGTATCTCTATAGTTTGTATTTCAATCTTTAGTTCGTTCGCCAGTCTACTTGCAGTTTTTATTATGAGAACAATCCAATCCCTGGTGCATCGCCAAGAGATCTTGGACCAGTCGATTTTGAAAGTCTTGTCCTGTAGAAAAATAAAGGGTTCATTGCGGACCACGAGCCCTGATGGTGCAGTGTTAACCTTAAGGTATTCTGACATTAATAGACCATGGAGTGCTGTTTTTATCTGGGTCCTTCTCAGCTCCTCAAGTTCATCCCAGTCATTGTTCTTAGTGGGAGGGCCTGCAGTGTTTAGTCCCTCAAAACTTCCCAGGGAGGACATCAGGTTAGAAATCTCTTCCTCAGTGAAAGTTAAGCCCAGGTCTGCCATCAGTTTGCAGCAAAGGGAGTTTGTATAAGTAGAAATAGGCGGTCCCTTGATCGATCAATAGCCTGTTGTGAAATGCAGAATCGCTTTTGTCGTGGTAACGAGGAAAGTACTGATATTCGAGTCAAGCATCCGCAGCTGTACGCTGCCAGTAATTCCAAAACAAAGGGGGAGCGTAGAGGTACTGATAGAATCACCCTCCTAACAGAACTTTAATAAACAAAGAGATTCTATCAAAAAAGTGATAACATGGTAAAATTTTAATTTTTAATTGGTTTCAATTTTTCTAACAAACGTGCTAGGCTCTCTCTTAAAGGTGAAAAGACCAGAGCGCAATGTGCTTTTTTAAAATAACCCTCACACACTAAAAAAATCCAATAGTGTCATGCTTCATCATAGGGGTCTTCCCGCCCCTATAACGGGACGGGGCGTGCTACGACCAAGCGAATACGCGGGAGCACTTATATTGTGACAGTGACTATGTGTAAGTGCACAGGTGTCAGTGAAAGTGTAGGGACCTCAAAAAAGTGAATTAATAAAAAATATAAAAATTCCCTGGCATAGTAGAAAAAATACTTTATTCACTTCTCTAGCTGGGAACATTAAGAAGGGGTTGTGAGGTAGAGCAGTAGCTAGCTACCTAGTCGACATGTTTCGTAAGCAGTCCCCTACTGCTTACTCATCAGGACCAAAAAGCGATCCCTACTAGAATATACTCAGTTCTACAGAATATGCCTACTGTCCTACAAACAGCACAGCAAAAATAAGCTGACTGTTTCGTGCTCCGGGGCATGAGTTGGCCCAGTGAAGCAAAAAAATATATATTGATACAAATAGTACCAAAAAGGGACCTATTATGGTCTCTGTGGAGAAAAGAGAAAAAAAGAGAAAAACAACACATATGCGTAAATTTACGTCATGATCCAATGATAGGTACAGATATTCAATTATGTACCAGTATGCTTTATCCATCAAAAGCAGTCATATCCCTTGATACATTTGAGAAAGGATATTGCATTAGGTATAAACAGCGTCCTATAGCTGGTTATAGAAACAGGGACCTCAAACTGCTCGGTTCCGCTGTCATCTCATCACACACACACACAATCACGACTCAATGCATTACCACTGAACAAGCAATTCAAAGGAAGGGACCTCCTTTACCTTTGGTTTCTATCAGAGAAAATATGAAAACGCTAGCCGTTATTAGCGATATTGTGAACACTACAATACGTACACTTTTTAGTTAGTTTCAATGCCCCATGAGTTTGCAGGCGAGGGGTGTTCTTCCGCGGTACTGTGAAAAACAAAACCGCACCTTGGTTTTAATTGTTGCGCAAAGACCAAACTTGTCGTTTGTGCCCGTGACCCGTTTTTTAAAGACTCGAGGTCAGAGTCTATTACTCACATGTCCGGCGAGGAGAAGAAGCATTGTTCCCACCCCCGTGCTACTCCGAGGAATACCGGGCTTGTCAGTCTCGTGTTTCTTAAGAAGTATTATTTCCGCATAGTCACCCGGCAGTCCTGTGTATGACTAGTGCGTCAACCTCCCAAGATGGCCGCCACCTGATGGAACAATGTGAGGAGAAGGACGGGAGTCTTTCTACTCTTTCTTTTCTCGGGGCGGGGGGGGCGCAATAATTAGGGAAATACGCGCATAATTAATAATATTCTTTTTGGTGCATGAGGAAATTCTTAATAAAGTGGTATGGTCGTGTTTTGACATTTGTTGGTTATCAATACAGACATAGTGCTCATACCATACCCCGTTACATTAATTATGTCTATGTTGACGAAACAAAACAACCAAGGGTTCACAGGGCCGGTGTCGTCGCTCTGTCTAGTAATTGTAATGACACAGTCAGAGGAATGCATGCCCTTATTTACGTTGTCAGACATGGCAGTCTCATTAAAGGAAATCGAAAAAGTTTTCTGGGGTAGTGAGTGGATCTACTCCAAGGGGGTTACATTAAAGTTGAGCCCAAGGGATATCGTCATTCAACCCAATCTTATGTGACTGAACACGAAACACCCATCTTTGTTCCTTCTCTAAGAGGGTTCTCTCGTTGCTGACAGTTTCAATCACGGTCCATTGAATTTCTTCTGGTTTATGACCCATTTCAAGGAAGTGATTGGTGAGTTTTGTACTGGATTTCCTGCATTTTATTGTACTCTTGTGTTCGCCTATCCTGATCTTTACTGCCCTGCTCGTCATCCCTACATATTCAAGTTTGCATGGACAGGTGATCAGGTATACGACGTTTACACTGTTGCAGTTACTGAAACCCCTTTGTTCCCAGTTTGTTCCATTGTTGAATGCTATCTTCTTGCTCTTCTGGGTAAGGCAACAAACCTTACATCCTCCACATGGATAGTGGCCTTGGACAAAGTTCGGATTTCTTTGTACGTTGTTGGTGTCTGATTTCGGTCTTGTGTGGACCAAAACGTCTCTTAAACTCTGGGCTTTTTTGTGGGCAAACATGGGTTTGGGTATCTGTAGGCCTCCACTGTTCAGGATATTCCAGTTTTTGTTAATGATTTTCGTAACCAAATTGGAGCTGGTGTTATATGTGGTTACGCAAATAGGTCTTTTTTCTTCAACCTTTGGTATCTTAGGCTCCAATAGGCTTTCACGGCAGTTGTTCTTTGCTCTCGTGTATGCCTGGTTGATGATGCGATCTGGATACATCCGTGCTTTCAATTTCCTTTTCAAATCCTCCGATTGTTTCTTGAAATTGTCAATCTCTGTGCAGTTCCTGCGTAGACGCAGGAACTGACCATATGGGAGATTATCCCGCAGGTGTCGGGGATGGAAGCTGTTGTACATAAGGAGGCAATTCTTTGAGGTACCTTTAAAGTGAGTCGTTGTCATTAGTCTCCCATTCTTCGGAAAGATGTTTAAGTCAAGGAAAACTAAGTTGCTCCTAGAGGTGGTACTGGTGAATCTCAGGAAATCGTCCTGTAAGTTCAACCAGGTTAGAAATTGTTCAGAGTTCTTTTCATCTCCATCCCAGATGATGAGGATATCATCGATGTATCGTTTCCACAACTTGATGTTGGATTTGAAGGGGTTACTTGAGTTCAGTATTTTGGTCACCTCCAGATGGTGCACGTATAGTCCAGCTATACTAGGAGCAAATGTGCTTCCCATACTGGTACCGTGTTTTTGCAAGTATATAGTGCCATTGTACTCAAAGTAATTCTCTTTAAGTGCCAGAGAGACACAGTCCATCACTACGTTGCGAGGTGTCTGATACTCCCAGAATTCCTCAAAGAGCACATCTTCGATAATCTCCAAAGTCGCTTGGTGTGGCAGGCTGGTGTACAGACTCTCCACATCACAGCTAATCAATAGCTGGGTATTGGGATCAAAGGGCACCTCTTCTATTAGGTTCAAAACATCCTTGGTGTCTCTCAAGTATGTAGAGGTCTTTTGAACCATTGGTCTGAGAAAGGCGTCCGCAAATTTTGAGACCGGCTCTAAAATGGACCCAATCCCAGAGACGATTGGACGTCCCGGGGGGTTGTCCATCTTTTTGTGGATTTTGGGTAGAGTATATAGATAGGGGATCCTTGGGTCTTTTTGGCAGAGGAAATCCCCTTCTTTTTTCGAGATCCAGTCGTGTGCCAATGCCTCTTCTACCAAAGTACCAATTTTTGTTCTTATTCTTTCAGTAGGGTCTGCGGGAAGAATTTCATAGTTTCTTGTATCCTGTAGCAGCCTCCTACATTCTTTGTCATATTGTTCTATGTTCTGTATGACAGTGGCACCACCCTTGTCGGCCGGCTTTATTATGATCCTTTTGTCATTGCTCAGATCTCGTAACGCTTTCCGTTCTTCATTCGTGGTGTTGTGAAAAATGCGTTTTTCTAACGGATTGATGTTTTCTAGCTCCATCATTACAGCCTTTTCAAATGTCAACAGTTCAATTGGGAGAAGATGGTCCATAGGGGTGAACCTAGATTTCGGTCTCAGATCAGTGTCCCCACGCTCTGTCTCGTCTTCCTTGTCTTTGAAGAAGACCTGTAATTTCAGACGTCGCATGAATTCCTGTACCTCTTTGCAGAGATGGAATTTATCCATATTTGCTGTTGGTACATATCCCAAGCCCTTTTCCAGGACTGCTTTTTGCTGTTCTGTTAGTTCTATACTGGAAAGATTCACCACCAGACTCATTTCTGGTTCTTTGTTGCACCTGTCATGCTCCTTGTTGCTACTCGGGGTGTTTGTTCTTCTTCTGGGTTCCAATGTACCGTGGTCCCTCTCCGGTTCCTCCCCTTCGCCCGTCCCTGGCGCGCCCCTAAAAAAGGAGCCGAAGGGTCATAATAACTATAATCTTGTGGTTGATATCCCCAAGTTGGAAACGGTCCCTGAGGATGTTGAAAGGGTGGTGGTCCATATTGTTGTTGTGGGGGGTACATCATGGGAGGGTTGTAGTTCTGCCAGCCTCTCGTGCCTCGAAAGTTTGCCCTCCGGAAGTTTCTCCTGTTCCCTCGATATCCTGGGCTCTTATTCCGACTAGAATTTGAGCTGTTGGATCCAGAGTCAGATGTCTCGTCATCTGTGGCATTCCCATTCGTTGATTTATAATCATCCTTTATATAGGGATAGACTCTTTCTTTAGTCCAGCGACTGTTGTCTTTATTCAGTTTCTCATACTTGCTGCTTTTCAGGGTGGTTTCGAACTCATTCAATGATTTGTTCATTGCATCAAGATACTTTTTGATGTCAGCTGGTGATTCGTAGCTCTTTATACGTATCTCTATAGTTTGTATTTCAATCTTTAGTTCGTTCGCCAGTCTACTTGCAGTTTTTATTATGAGAACAATCCAATCCCTGGTGCATCGCCAAGAGATCTTGGACCAGTCGATTTTGAAAGTCTTGTCCTGTAGAAAAATAAAGGGTTCATTGCGGACCACGAGCCCTGATGGTGCAGTGTTAACCTTAAGGTATTCTGACATTAATAGACCATGGAGTGCTGTTTTTATCTGGGTCCTTCTCAGCTCCTCAAGTTCATCCCAGTCATTGTTCTTAGTGGGAGGGCCTGCAGTGTTTAGTCCCTCAAAACTTCCCAGGGAGGACATCAGGTTAGAAATCTCTTCCTCAGTGAAAGTTAAGCCCAGGTCTGCCATCAGTTTGCAGCAAAGGGAGTTTGTATAAGTAGAAATAGGCGGTCCCTTGATCGATCAATAGCCTGTTGTGAAATGCAGAATCGCTTTTGTCGTGGTAACGAGGAAAGTACTGATATTCGAGTCAAGCATCCGCAGCTGTACGCTGCCAGTAATTCCAAAACAAAGGGGGAGCGTAGAGGTACTGATAGAATCACCCTCCTAACAGAACTTTAATAAACAAAGAGATTCTATCAAAAAAGTGATAACATGGTAAAATTTTAATTTTTAATTGGTTTCAATTTTTCTAACAAACGTGCTAGGCTCTCTCTTAAAGGTGAAAAGACCAGAGCGCAATGTGCTTTTTTAAAATAACCCTCACACACTAAAAAAATCCAATAGTGTCATGCTTCATCATAGGGGTCTTCCCGCCCCTATAACGGGACGGGGCGTGCTACGACCAAGCGAATACGCGGGAGCACTTATATTGTGACAGTGACTATGTGTAAGTGCACAGGTGTCAGTGAAAGTGTAGGGACCTCAAAAAAGTGAATTAATAAAAAATATAAAAATTCCCTGGCATAGTAGAAAAAATACTTTATTCACTTCTCTAGCTGGGAACATTAAGAAGGGGTTGTGAGGTAGAGCAGTAGCTAGCTACCTAGTCGACATGTTTCGTAAGCAGTCCCCTACTGCTTACTCATCAGGACCAAAAAGCGATCCCTACTAGAATATACTCAGTTCTACAGAATATGCCTACTGTCCTACAAACAGCACAGCAAAAATAAGCTGACTGTTTCGTGCTCCGGGGCATGAGTTGGCCCAGTGAAGCAAAAAAATATATATTGATACAAATAGTACCAAAAAGGGACCTATTATGGTCTCTGTGGAGAAAAGAGAAAAAAAGAGAAAAACAACACATATGCGTAAATTTACGTCATGATCCAATGATAGGTACAGATATTCAATTATGTACCAGTATGCTTTATCCATCAAAAGCAGTCATATCCCTTGATACATTTGAGAAAGGATATTGCATTAGGTATAAACAGCGTCCTATAGCTGGTTATAGAAACAGGGACCTCAAACTGCTCGGTTCCGCTGTCATCTCATCACACACACACACAATCACGACTCAATGCATTACCACTGAACAAGCAATTCAAAGGAAGGGACCTCCTTTACCTTTGGTTTCTATCAGAGAAAATATGAAAACGCTAGCCGTTATTAGCGATATTGTGAACACTACAATACGTACACTTTTTAGTTAGTTTCAATGCCCCATGAGTTTGCAGGCGAGGGGTGTTCTTCCGCGGTACTGTGAAAAACAAAACCGCACCTTGGTTTTAATTGTTGCGCAAAGACCAAACTTGTCGTTTGTGCCCGTGACCCGTTTTTTAAAGACTCGAGGTCAGAGTCTATTACTCACATGTCCGGCGAGGAGAAGAAGCATTGTTCCCACCCCCGTGCTACTCCGAGGAATACCGGGCTTGTCAGTCTCGTGTTTCTTAAGAAGTATTATTTCCGCATAGTCACCCGGCAGTCCTGTGTATGACTAGTGCGTCAACCTCCCAAGATGGCCGCCACCTGATGGAACAATGTGAGGAGAAGGACGGGAGTCTTTCTACTCTTTCTTTTCTCGGGGCGGGGGGGGCGCAATAATTAGGGAAATACGCGCATAATTAATAATATTCTTTTTGGTGCATGAGGAAATTCTTAATAAAGTGGTATGGTCGTGTTTTGACATTTGTTGGTTATCAATACAGACATAGTGCTCATACCATACCCCGTTACATTAATTATGTCTATGTTGACGAAACAAAACAACCAAGGGTTCACAGGGCCGGTGTCGTCGCTCTGTCTAGTAATTGTAATGACACAGTCAGAGGAATGCATGCCCTTATTTACGTTGTCAGACATGGCAGTCTCATTAAAGGAAATCGAAAAAGTTTTCTGGGGTAGTGAGTGGATCTACTCCAAGGGGGTTACATTAAAGTTGAGCCCAAGGGATATCGTCATTCAACCCAATCTTATGTGACTGAACACGAAACACCCATCTTTGTTCCTTCTCTAAGAGGGTTCTCTCGTTGCTGACAGTTTCAATCACGGTCCATTGAATTTCTTCTGGTTTATGACCCATTTCAAGGAAGTGATTGGTGAGTTTTGTACTGGATTTCCTGCATTTTATTGTACTCTTGTGTTCGCCTATCCTGATCTTTACTGCCCTGCTCGTCATCCCTACATATTCAAGTTTGCATGGACAGGTGATCAGGTATACGACGTTTACACTGTTGCAGTTACTGAAACCCCTTTGTTCCCAGTTTGTTCCATTGTTGAATGCTATCTTCTTGCTCTTCTGGGTAAGGCAACAAACCTTACATCCTCCACATGGATAGTGGCCTTGGACAAAGTTCGGATTTCTTTGTACGTTGTTGGTGTCTGATTTCGGTCTTGTGTGGACCAAAACGTCTCTTAAACTCTGGGCTTTTTTGTGGGCAAACATGGGTTTGGGTATCTGTAGGCCTCCACTGTTCAGGATATTCCAGTTTTTGTTAATGATTTTCGTAACCAAATTGGAGCTGGTGTTATATGTGGTTACGCAAATAGGTCTTTTTTCTTCAACCTTTGGTATCTTAGGCTCCAATAGGCTTTCACGGCAGTTGTTCTTTGCTCTCGTGTATGCCTGGTTGATGATGCGATCTGGATACATCCGTGCTTTCAATTTCCTTTTCAAATCCTCCGATTGTTTCTTGAAATTGTCAATCTCTGTGCAGTTCCTGCGTAGACGCAGGAACTGACCATATGGGAGATTATCCCGCAGGTGTCGGGGATGGAAGCTGTTGTACATAAGGAGGCAATTCTTTGAGGTACCTTTAAAGTGAGTCGTTGTCATTAGTCTCCCATTCTTCGGAAAGATGTTTAAGTCAAGGAAAACTAAGTTGCTCCTAGAGGTGGTACTGGTGAATCTCAGGAAATCGTCCTGTAAGTTCAACCAGGTTAGAAATTGTTCAGAGTTCTTTTCATCTCCATCCCAGATGATGAGGATATCATCGATGTATCGTTTCCACAACTTGATGTTGGATTTGAAGGGGTTACTTGAGTTCAGTATTTTGGTCACCTCCAGATGGTGCACGTATAGTCCAGCTATACTAGGAGCAAATGTGCTTCCCATACTGGTACCGTGTTTTTGCAAGTATATAGTGCCATTGTACTCAAAGTAATTCTCTTTAAGTGCCAGAGAGACACAGTCCATCACTACGTTGCGAGGTGTCTGATACTCCCAGAATTCCTCAAAGAGCACATCTTCGATAATCTCCAAAGTCGCTTGGTGTGGCAGGCTGGTGTACAGACTCTCCACATCACAGCTAATCAATAGCTGGGTATTGGGATCAAAGGGCACCTCTTCTATTAGGTTCAAAACATCCTTGGTGTCTCTCAAGTATGTAGAGGTCTTTTGAACCATTGGTCTGAGAAAGGCGTCCGCAAATTTTGAGACCGGCTCTAAAATGGACCCAATCCCAGAGACGATTGGACGTCCCGGGGGGTTGTCCATCTTTTTGTGGATTTTGGGTAGAGTATATAGATAGGGGATCCTTGGGTCTTTTTGGCAGAGGAAATCCCCTTCTTTTTTCGAGATCCAGTCGTGTGCCAATGCCTCTTCTACCAAAGTACCAATTTTTGTTCTTATTCTTTCAGTAGGGTCTGCGGGAAGAATTTCATAGTTTCTTGTATCCTGTAGCAGCCTCCTACATTCTTTGTCATATTGTTCTATGTTCTGTATGACAGTGGCACCACCCTTGTCGGCCGGCTTTATTATGATCCTTTTGTCATTGCTCAGATCTCGTAACGCTTTCCGTTCTTCATTCGTGGTGTTGTGAAAAATGCGTTTTTCTAACGGATTGATGTTTTCTAGCTCCATCATTACAGCCTTTTCAAATGTCAACAGTTCAATTGGGAGAAGATGGTCCATAGGGGTGAACCTAGATTTCGGTCTCAGATCAGTGTCCCCACGCTCTGTCTCGTCTTCCTTGTCTTTGAAGAAGACCTGTAATTTCAGACGTCGCATGAATTCCTGTACCTCTTTGCAGAGATGGAATTTATCCATATTTGCTGTTGGTACATATCCCAAGCCCTTTTCCAGGACTGCTTTTTGCTGTTCTGTTAGTTCTATACTGGAAAGATTCACCACCAGACTCATTTCTGGTTCTTTGTTGCACCTGTCATGCTCCTTGTTGCTACTCGGGGTGTTTGTTCTTCTTCTGGGTTCCAATGTACCGTGGTCCCTCTCCGGTTCCTCCCCTTCGCCCGTCCCTGGCGCGCCCCTAAAAAAGGAGCCGAAGGGTCATAATAACTATAATCTTGTGGTTGATATCCCCAAGTTGGAAACGGTCCCTGAGGATGTTGAAAGGGTGGTGGTCCATATTGTTGTTGTGGGGGGTACATCATGGGAGGGTTGTAGTTCTGCCAGCCTCTCGTGCCTCGAAAGTTTGCCCTCCGGAAGTTTCTCCTGTTCCCTCGATATCCTGGGCTCTTATTCCGACTAGAATTTGAGCTGTTGGATCCAGAGTCAGATGTCTCGTCATCTGTGGCATTCCCATTCGTTGATTTATAATCATCCTTTATATAGGGATAGACTCTTTCTTTAGTCCAGCGACTGTTGTCTTTATTCAGTTTCTCATACTTGCTGCTTTTCAGGGTGGTTTCGAACTCATTCAATGATTTGTTCATTGCATCAAGATACTTTTTGATGTCAGCTGGTGATTCGTAGCTCTTTATACGTATCTCTATAGTTTGTATTTCAATCTTTAGTTCGTTCGCCAGTCTACTTGCAGTTTTTATTATGAGAACAATCCAATCCCTGGTGCATCGCCAAGAGATCTTGGACCAGTCGATTTTGAAAGTCTTGTCCTGTAGAAAAATAAAGGGTTCATTGCGGACCACGAGCCCTGATGGTGCAGTGTTAACCTTAAGGTATTCTGACATTAATAGACCATGGAGTGCTGTTTTTATCTGGGTCCTTCTCAGCTCCTCAAGTTCATCCCAGTCATTGTTCTTAGTGGGAGGGCCTGCAGTGTTTAGTCCCTCAAAACTTCCCAGGGAGGACATCAGGTTAGAAATCTCTTCCTCAGTGAAAGTTAAGCCCAGGTCTGCCATCAGTTTGCAGCAAAGGGAGTTTGTATAAGTAGAAATAGGCGGTCCCTTGATCGATCAATAGCCTGTTGTGAAATGCAGAATCGCTTTTGTCGTGGTAACGAGGAAAGTACTGATATTCGAGTCAAGCATCCGCAGCTGTACGCTGCCAGTAATTCCAAAACAAAGGGGGAGCGTAGAGGTACTGATAGAATCACCCTCCTAACAGAACTTTAATAAACAAAGAGATTCTATCAAAAAAGTGATAACATGGTAAAATTTTAATTTTTAATTGGTTTCAATTTTTCTAACAAACGTGCTAGGCTCTCTCTTAAAGGTGAAAAGACCAGAGCGCAATGTGCTTTTTTAAAATACCCCTCACACACTAAAAAAATCCAATAGTGTCATGCTTCATCATAGGGGTCAAGCAGCAAGTATGAGAAACTGAATAAAGACAACAGTCGCTGGACTAAAGAAAGAGTCTATCCCTATATAAAGGATGATTATAAATCAACGAATGGGAATGCCACAGATGACGAGACATCTGACTCTGGATCCAACAGCTCAAATTCTAGTCGGAATAAGAGCCCAGGATATCGAGGGAACAGGAGAAACTTCCGGAGGGCAAACTTTCGAGGCACGAGAGGCTGGCAGAACTACAACCCTCCCATGATGTACCCCCCACAACAACAATATGGACCACCACCCTTTCAACATCCTCAGGGACCGTTTCCAACTTGGGGATATCAACCACAAGATTATAGTTATTATGACCCTTCGGCTCCTTTTTTAGGGGCGCGCCAGGGACGGGCGAAGGGGAGGAACCGGAGAGGGACCACGGTACATTGGAACCCAGAAGAAGAACAAACACCCCGAGTAGCAACAAGGAGCATGACAGGTGCAACAAAGAACCAGAAATGAGTCTGGTGGTGAATCTTTCCAGTATAGAACTAACAGAACAGCAAAAAGCAGTCCTGGAAAAGGGCTTGGGATATGTACCAACAGCAAATATGGATAAATTCCATCTCTGCAAAGAGGTACAGGAATTCATGCGACGTCTGAAATTACAGGTCTTCTTCAAAGACAAGGAAGACGAGACAGAGCGTGGGGACACTGATCTGAGACCGAAATCTAGGTTCACCCCTATGGACCATCTTCTCCCAATTGAACTGTTGACATTTGAAAAGGCTGTAATGATGGAGCTAGAAAACATCAATCCGTTAGAAAAACGCATTTTTCACAACACCACGAATGAAGAACGGAAAGCGTTACGAGATCTGAGCAATGACAAAAGGATCATAATAAAGCCGGCCGACAAGGGTGGTGCCACTGTCATACAGAACATAGAACAATATGACAAAGAATGTAGGAGGCTGCTACAGGATACAAGAAACTATGAAATTCTTCCCGCAGACCCTACTGAAAGAATAAGAACAAAAATTGGTACTTTGGTAGAAGAGGCATTGGCACACGACTGGATCTCGAAAAAAGAAGGGGATTTCCTCTGCCAAAAAGACCCAAGGATCCCCTATCTATATACTCTACCCAAAATCCACAAAAAGATGGACAACCCCCCGGGACGTCCAATCGTCTCTGGGATTGGGTCCATTTTAGAGCCGGTCTCAAAATTTGCGGACGCCTTTCTCAGACCAATGGTTCAAAAGACCTCTACATACTTGAGAGACACCAAGGATGTTTTGAACCTAATAGAAGAGGTGCCCTTTGATCCCAATACCCAGCTATTGATTAGCTGTGATGTGGAGAGTCTGTACACCAGCCTGCCACACCAAGCGACTTTGGAGATTATCGAAGATGTGCTCTTTGAGGAATTCTGGGAGTATCAGACACCTCGCAACGTAGTGATGGACTGTGTCTCTCTGGCACTTAAAGAGAATTACTTTGAGTACAATGGCACTATATACTTGCAAAAACACGGTACCAGTATGGGAAGCACATTTGCTCCTAGTATAGCTGGACTATACGTGCACCATCTGGAGGTGACCAAAATACTGAACTCAAGTAACCCCTTCAAATCCAACATCAAGTTGTGGAAACGATACATCGATGATATCCTCATCATCTGGGATGGAGATGAAAAGAACTCTGAACAATTTCTAACCTGGTTGAACTTACAGGACGATTTCCTGAGATTCACCAGTACCACCTCTAGGAGCAACTTAGTTTTCCTTGACTTAAACATCTTTCCGAAGAATGGGAGACTAATGACAACGACTCACTTTAAAGGTACCTCAAAGAATTGCCTCCTTATGTACAACAGCTTCCATCCCCGACACCTGCGGGATAATCTCCCATATGGTCAGTTCCTGCGTCTACGCAGGAACTGCACAGAGATTGACAATTTCAAGAAACAATCGGAGGATTTGAAAAGGAAATTGAAAGCACGGATGTATCCAGATCGCATCATCAACCAGGCATACACGAGAGCAAAGAACAACTGCCGTGAAAGCCTATTGGAGCCTAAGATACCAAAGGTTGAAGAAAAAAGACCTATTTGCGTAACCACATATAACACCAGTTCCAATTTGGTTACGAAAATCATTAACAAAAACTGGAATATCCTGAACAGTGGAGGCCTACAGATACCCAAACCCATGTTTGCCCACAAAAAAGCCCAGAGTTTAAGAGACGTTTTGGTCCACACAAGACCGAAATCAGACACCAACAACGTACAAAGAAATCCGAACTTTGTCCAAGGCCACTATCCATGTGGAGGATGTAAGGTTTGTTGCCTTACCCAGAAGAGCAAGAAGATAGCATTCAACAATGGAACAAACTGGGAACAAAGGGGTTTCAGTAACTGCAACAGTGTAAACGTCGTATACCTGATCACCTGTCCATGCAAACTTGAATATGTAGGGATGACGAGCAGGGCAGTAAAGATCAGGATAGGCGAACACAAGAGTACAATAAAATGCAGGAAATCCAGTACAAAACTCACCAATCACTTCCTTGAAATGGGTCATAAACCAGAAGAAATTCAATGGACCGTGATTGAAACTGTCAGCAACGAGAGAACCCTCTTAGAGAAGGAACAAAGATGGGTGTTTCGTGTTCAGTCACATAAGATTGGGTTGAATGACGATATCCCTTGGGCTCAACTTTAATGTAACCCCCTTGGAGTAGATCCACTCACTACCCCAGAAAACTTTTTCGATTTCCTTTAATGAGACTGCCATGTCTGACAACGTAAATAAGGGCATGCATTCCTCTGACTGTGTCATTACAATTACTAGACAGAGCGACGACACCGGCCCTGTGAACCCTTGGTTGTTTTGTTTCGTCAACATAGACATAATTAATGTAACGGGGTATGGTATGAGCACTATGTCTGTATTGATAACCAACAAATGTCAAAACACGACCATACCACTTTATTAAGAATTTCCTCATGCACCAAAAAGAATATTATTAATTATGCGCGTATTTCCCTAATTATTGCGCCCCCCCCGCCCCGAGAAAAGAAAGAGTAGAAAGACTCCCGTCCTTCTCCTCACATTGTTCCATCAGGTGGCGGCCATCTTGGGAGGTTGACGCACTAGTCATACACAGGACTGCCGGGTGACTATGCGGAAATAATACTTCTTAAGAAACACGAGACTGACAAGCCCGGTATTCCTCGGAGTAGCACGGGGGTGGGAACAATGCTTCTTCTCCTCGCCGGACATGTGAGTAATAGACTCTGACCTCGAGTCTTTAAAAAACGGGTCACGGGCACAAACGACAAGTTTGGTCTTTGCGCAACAATTAAAACCAAGGTGCGGTTTTGTTTTTCACAGTACCGCGGAAGAACACCCCTCGCCTGCAAACTCATGGGGCATTGAAACTAACTAAAAAGTGTACGTATTGTAGTGTTCACAATATCGCTAATAACGGCTAGCGTTTTCATATTTTCTCTGATAGAAACCAAAGGTAAAGGAGGTCCCTTCCTTTGAATTGCTTGTTCAGTGGTAATGCATTGAGTCGTGATTGTGTGTGTGTGTGATGAGATGACAGCGGAACCGAGCAGTTTGAGGTCCCTGTTTCTATAACCAGCTATAGGACGCTGTTTATACCTAATGCAATATCCTTTCTCAAATGTATCAAGGGATATGACTGCTTTTGATGGATAAAGCATACTGGTACATAATTGAATATCTATACCTATCATTGGATCATGACGTAAATTTACGCATATGTGTTGTTTTTCTCTTTTTTTCTCTTTTCTCCACAGAGACCATAATAGGTCCCTTTTTGGTACTATTTGTATCAATATATATTTTTTTGCTTCACTGGGCCAACTCATGCCCCGGAGCACGAAACAGTCAGCTTATTTTTGCTGTGCTGTTTGTAGGACAGTAGGCATATTCTGTAGAACTGAGTATATTCTAGTAGGGATCGCTTTTTGGTCCTGATGAGTAAGCAGTAGGGGACTGCTTACGAAACATGTCGACTAGGTAGCTAGCTACTGCTCTACCTCACAACCCCTTCTTAATGTTCCCAGCTAGAGAAGTGAATAAAGTATTTTTTCTACTATGCCAGGGAATTTTTATATTTTTTATTAATTCACTTTTTTGAGGTCCCTACACTTTCACTGACACCTGTGCACTTACACATAGTCACTGTCACAATATAAGTGCTCCCGCGTATTCGCTTGGTCGTAGCACGCCCCGTCCCGTTATAGGGGCGGGAAGACCCCTATGATGAAGCATGACACTATTGGATTTTTTTAGTGTGTGAGGGGTATTTTAAAAAAGCACATTGCGCTCTGGTCTTTTCACCTTTAAGAGAGAGCCTAGCACGTTTGTTAGAAAAATTGAAACCAATTAAAAATTAAAATTTTACCATGTTATCACTTTTTTGATAGAATCTCTTTGTTTATTAAAGTTCTGTTAGGAGGGTGATTCTATCAGTACCTCTACGCTCCCCCTTTGTTTTGGAATTACTGGCAGCGTACAGCTGCGGATGCTTGACTCGAATATCAGTACTTTCCTCGTTACCACGACAAAAGCGATTCTGCATTTCACAACAGGCTATTGATCGATCAAGGGACCGCCTATTTCTACTTATACAAACTCCCTTTGCTGCAAACTGATGGCAGACCTGGGCTTAACTTTCACTGAGGAAGAGATTTCTAACCTGATGTCCTCCCTGGGAAGTTTTGAGGGACTAAACACTGCAGGCCCTCCCACTAAGAACAATGACTGGGATGAACTTGAGGAGCTGAGAAGGACCCAGATAAAAACAGCACTCCATGGTCTATTAATGTCAGAATACCTTAAGGTTAACACTGCACCATCAGGGCTCGTGGTCCGCAATGAACCCTTTATTTTTCTACAGGACAAGACTTTCAAAATCGACTGGTCCAAGATCTCTTGGCGATGCACCAGGGATTGGATTGTTCTCATAATAAAAACTGCAAGTAGACTGGCGAACGAACTAAAGATTGAAATACAAACTATAGAGATACGTATAAAGAGCTACGAATCACCAGCTGACATCAAAAAGTATCTTGATGCAATGAACAAATCATTGAATGAGTTCGAAACCACCCTGAAAAGCAGCAAGTATGAGAAACTGAATAAAGACAACAGTCGCTGGACTAAAGAAAGAGTCTATCCCTATATAAAGGATGATTATAAATCAACGAATGGGAATGCCACAGATGACGAGACATCTGACTCTGGATCCAACAGCTCAAATTCTAGTCGGAATAAGAGCCCAGGATATCGAGGGAACAGGAGAAACTTCCGGAGGGCAAACTTTCGAGGCACGAGAGGCTGGCAGAACTACAACCCTCCCATGATGTACCCCCCACAACAACAATATGGACCACCACCCTTTCAACATCCTCAGGGACCGTTTCCAACTTGGGGATATCAACCACAAGATTATAGTTATTATGACCCTTCGGCTCCTTTTTTAGGGGCGCGCCAGGGACGGGCGAAGGGGAGGAACCGGAGAGGGACCACGGTACATTGGAACCCAGAAGAAGAACAAACACCCCGAGTAGCAACAAGGAGCATGACAGGTGCAACAAAGAACCAGAAATGAGTCTGGTGGTGAATCTTTCCAGTATAGAACTAACAGAACAGCAAAAAGCAGTCCTGGAAAAGGGCTTGGGATATGTACCAACAGCAAATATGGATAAATTCCATCTCTGCAAAGAGGTACAGGAATTCATGCGACGTCTGAAATTACAGGTCTTCTTCAAAGACAAGGAAGACGAGACAGAGCGTGGGGACACTGATCTGAGACCGAAATCTAGGTTCACCCCTATGGACCATCTTCTCCCAATTGAACTGTTGACATTTGAAAAGGCTGTAATGATGGAGCTAGAAAACATCAATCCGTTAGAAAAACGCTTTTTTCACAACACCACGAATGAAGAACGGAAAGCGTTACGAGATCTGAGCAATGACAAAAGGATCATAATAAAGCCGGCCGACAAGGGTGGTGCCACTGTCATACAGAACATAGAACAATATGACAAAGAATGTAGGAGGCTGCTACAGGATACAAGAAACTATGAAATTCTTCCCGCAGACCCTACTGAAAGAATAAGAACAAAAATTGGTACTTTGGTAGAAGAGGCATTGGCACACGACTGGATCTCGAAAAAAGAAGGGGATTTCCTCTGCCAAAAAGACCCAAGGATCCCCTATCTATATACTCTACCCAAAATCCACAAAAAGATGGACAACCCCCCGGGACGTCCAATCGTCTCTGGGATTGGGTCCATTTTAGAGCCGGTCTCAAAATTTGCGGACGCCTTTCTCAGACCAATGGTTCAAAAGACCTCTACATACTTGAGAGACACCAAGGATGTTTTGAACCTAATAGAAGAGGTGCCCTTTGATCCCAATACCCAGCTATTGATTAGCTGTGATGTGGAGAGTCTGTACACCAGCCTGCCACACCAAGCGACTTTGGAGATCATCGAAGATGTGCTCTTTGAGGAATTCTGGGAGTATCAGACACCTCGCAACGTAGTGATGGACTGTGTCTCTCTGGCACTTAAAGAGAATTACTTTGAGTACAATGGCACTATATACTTGCAAAAACACGGTACCAGTATGGGAAGCACATTTGCTCCTAGTATAGCTGGACTATACGTGCACCATCTGGAGGTGACCAAAATACTGAACTCAAGTAACCCCTTCAAATCCAACATCAAGTTGTGGAAACGATACATCGATGATATCCTCATCATCTGGGATGGAGATGAAAAGAACTCTGAACAATTTCTAACCTGGTTGAACTTACAGGACGATTTCCTGAGATTCACCAGTACCACCTCTAGGAGCAACTTAGTTTTCCTTGACTTAAACATCTTTCCGAAGAATGGGAGACTAATGACAACGACTCACTTTAAAGGTACCTCAAAGAATTGCCTCCTTATGTACAACAGCTTCCATCCCCGACACCTGCGGGATAATCTCCCATATGGTCAGTTCCTGCGTCTACGCAGGAACTGCACAGAGATTGACAATTTCAAGAAACAATCGGAGGATTTGAAAAGGAAATTGAAAGCACGGATGTATCCAGATCGCATCATCAACCAGGCATACACGAGAGCAAAGAACAACTGCCGTGAAAGCCTATTGGAGCCTAAGATACCAAAGGTTGAAGAAAAAAGACCTATTTGCGTAACCACATATAACACCAGCTCCAATTTGGTTACGAAAATCATTAACAAAAACTGGAATATCCTGAACAGTGGAGGCCTACAGATACCCAAACCCATGTTTGCCCACAAAAAAGCCCAGAGTTTAAGAGACGTTTTGGTCCACACAAGACCGAAATCAGACACCAACAACGTACAAAGAAATCCGAACTTTGTCCAAGGCCACTATCCATGTGGAGGATGTAAGGTTTGTTGCCTTACCCAGAAGAGCAAGAAGATAGCATTCAACAATGGAACAAACTGGGAACAAAGGGGTTTCAGTAACTGCAACAGTGTAAACGTCGTATACCTGATCACCTGTCCATGCAAACTTGAATATGTAGGGATGACGAGCAGGGCAGTAAAGATCAGGATAGGCGAACACAAGAGTACAATAAAATGCAGGAAATCCAGTACAAAACTCACCAATCACTTCCTTGAAATGGGTCATAAACCAGAAGAAATTCAATGGACCGTGATTGAAACTGTCAGCAACGAGAGAACCCTCTTAGAGAAGGAACAAAGATGGGTGTTTCGTGTTCAGTCACATAAGATTGGGTTGAATGACGATATCCCTTGGGCTCAACTTTAATGTAACCCCCTTGGAGTAGATCCACTCACTACCCCAGAAAACTTTTTCGATTTCCTTTAATGAGACTGCCATGTCTGACAACGTAAATAAGGGCATGCATTCCTCTGACTGTGTCATTACAATTACTAGACAGAGCGACGACACCGGCCCTGTGAACCCTTGGTTGTTTTGTTTCGTCAACATAGACATAATTAATGTAACGGGGTATGGTATGAGCACTATGTCTGTATTGATAACCAACAAATGTCAAAACACGACCATACCACTTTATTAAGAATTTCCTCATGCACCAAAAAGAATATTATTAATTATGCGCGTATTTCCCTAATTATTGCGCCCCCCCCGCCCCGAGAAAAGAAAGAGTAGAAAGACTCCCGTCCTTCTCCTCACATTGTTCCATCAGGTGGCGGCCATCTTGGGAGGTTGACGCACTAGTCATACACAGGACTGCCGGGTGACTATGCGGAAATAATACTTCTTAAGAAACACGAGACTGACAAGCCCGGTATTCCTCGGAGTAGCACGGGGGTGGGAACAATGCTTCTTCTCCTCGCCGGACATGTGAGTAATAGACTCTGACCTCGAGTCTTTAAAAAACGGGTCACGGGCACAAACGACAAGTTTGGTCTTTGCGCAACAATTAAAACCAAGGTGCGGTTTTGTTTTTCACAGTACCGCGGAAGAACACCCCTCGCCTGCAAACTCATGGGGCATTGAAACTAACTAAAAAGTGTACGTATTGTAGTGTTCACAATATCGCTAATAACGGCTAGCGTTTTCATATTTTCTCTGATAGAAACCAAAGGTAAAGGAGGTCCCTTCCTTTGAATTGCTTGTTCAGTGGTAATGCATTGAGTCGTGATTGTGTGTGTGTGTGATGAGATGACAGCGGAACCGAGCAGTTTGAGGTCCCTGTTTCTATAACCAGCTATAGGACGCTGTTTATACCTAATGCAATATCCTTTCTCAAATGTATCAAGGGATATGACTGCTTTTGATGGATAAAGCATACTGGTACATAATTGAATATCTGTACCTATCATTGGATCATGACGTAAATTTACGCATATGTGTTGTTTTTCTCTTTTTTTCTCTTTTCTCCACAGAGACCATAATAGGTCCCTTTTTGGTACTATTTGTATCAATATATATTTTTTTGCTTCACTGGGCCAACTCATGCCCCGGAGCACGAAACAGTCAGCTTATTTTTGCTGTGCTGTTTGTAGGACAGTAGGCATATTCTGTAGAACTGAGTATATTCTAGTAGGGATCGCTTTTTGGTCCTGATGAGTAAGCAGTAGGGGACTGCTTACGAAACATGTCGACTAGGTAGCTAGCTACTGCTCTACCTCACAACCCCTTCTTAATGTTCCCAGCTAGAGAAGTGAATAAAGTATTTTTTCTACTATGCCAGGGAATTTTTATATTTTTTATTAATTCACTTTTTTGAGGTCCCTACACTTTCACTGACACCTGTGCACTTACACATAGTCACTGTCACAATATAAGTGCTCCCGCGTATTCGCTTGGTCGTAGCACGCCCCGTCCCGTTATAGGGGCGGGAAGACCCCTATGATGAAGCATGACACTATTGGATTTTTTTAGTGTGTGAGGGGTATTTTAAAAAAGCACATTGCGCTCTGGTCTTTTCACCTTTAAGAGAGAGCCTAGCACGTTTGTTAGAAAAATTGAAACCAATTAAAAATTAAAATTTTACCATGTTATCACTTTTTTGATAGAATCTCTTTGTTTATTAAAATGATGTGGTGGTGTCCCTGAGTGATGTGGTGGTGTCTGTGAGTGATGTGGTGGTGTCCCTGAGTCCTGTGGTGGTGTCCCTGAGTGATGTGGTGGTGTCCCTGAGTGATGTGGTGGTGCCCCTGAATGATGTGGTGGTGTCCCTGAGTGATGTGGTGGTGTCCCTGAGTCATGTGGTGGTGCCCGTGAGTGGTGCCCCTGAGTGATGTGGTGGTGCCCCTGAGTGATGTGGTGGTGTCCCTGAGTGATGTGGTGGTGTCCCTGAGTGATGTGGAGCAGCAGCACAGAGACTGAAGCTAAGAACACGTGGGGTTGAGTGCTACAAAGCGCGTTCAGTTTATCAAAGCACAGAATGATGGAGCTGGGAAAAAGCAAGGGGAAACAGGAAAACACAGGGAGAGTGTATAATGATAGAGGCAGCGAGGGCTGGGGCTTGGACAGCAATCAAGTACGGGGGCGAGAAGGCAATTAATTGGAGAACACGGAAAACACCCAGGGCCAAGGAAGGAAGATGCAAGCACACGGGTGAGCAGGCGGAGACCAGAGGTCAAGGAGTAGCAAGCAAAACTAGCGCATTCCTTTGAAGTCTGATGCGAGGGGCGGGGGACCGGCAGCCTATGAAGTCTGATTTGGAGGGGGGGTGACAGCCTTTGAAGTCTGATTGGGGGGGAGCGGCAGCCTTTGAAGTCTGATGCGAGGCATAGACAAATAGTGGTGTGTGACGTGGCTGTCGCTGTGCACGCACATAGATCACATGAACTGTGTCTAATCCGCCGTTTTGGTAGACTGTCCTTTTCCCCTTACTATAATCTCACCGGAGCAATGCGCAAGTGCATTGGCTCAGGCGAGACCTAAAAAGCGCACAGTGGAGGCAAAGCATTCTCCTACCTTGCCCCTGCCTTCTGGAATAGCTACCTTTCCATCTCCGCACCTGTCAGAATCTCCCCCAGTTGAGAAAGCTTCTGAATACGCACCTCTTCTAGTTCTTTGCCTCGGCTGATTCCTCCCGTCCCAAGCGCAGAGATACCCTTTTGGGTGATACAAATCAATAAACTTCAAACTTCAATGGTTATCTCTCCTCTACTGGCAGTGCTTTCTCTGAGTCACACAAGACCAGTACCTGTTGCAGAAGCGCGCAGAAGAATCAGACATTTGTATGCAGGAATCATGAAACTAGCCTTGAAATCGGTAGTCTCCTGACTGCATCGAGAGGGTTGGCATGTATGGTCATTAGTCATTACAGTGCTTTAAATGGGCCGGTACTGTCCGGTACAGAGTACCGGCACTTTTTCATTTTGAGAGGGAGAGTACCGGCACTTCTCAAGAGAGACATAATACTTTTATTGGAGAGAACCAGCACTTCTCAGAAACATGCAGGTACACTGGTACAGAGTACCTGCACTTCTATTTTTCCATTTCATGGGTCATTAGTGAGGTCGAAGGTCAACCTGCTAACAAAGAAAAGAGTGGGGGAGCCAACTAATTAACAGGGAAAGCCAGAGACGAGCCAAAGGTCTGGCTCGGATTGTAGAGCCCGTGCATTAGCGGAGCCCTGAAAATGTTTGCTATTTAAATCATACAACAAACCTCACGCAAAATATGATAAAGTATCTTCAAAACACTTTTATTTATTGAGCTTGTGGAAGCTTTGACGTTAATATGTCACATTAAAGCACTGCTCTGCACTTATTGAAAGTTATACTTTTTAAGCATGGACCATTAATGAACTAAGAGGCAAGACAGTCAAGTAAACCCTATATGTGGCAGAGATTTGTATAGAGATTTCCCTTATGCTAAGTTCGCGCTTTACCTAGAAACCCTTACATTACACAAGGCGCATTGTTTCTAGGAGGTGGGGAAATAAAGGGATTTGCCCAGAATCACAGACTTTAAGCTGACGCCGAGACTCCAACCCGGTTCCACATCTAGGATATGGAGGCTGGCAGGTAGAGGCCAAAAGAAAGCTCGTTTCGTGATGGACTCGAGGTTCCCACAGCTCGCCTCCAGACTCGAGCCTGGCCCGAGCTTTCAGCGGCTCGCCCACCTCTAGAAAAGAGGGGCCGGGGCAGTTGAGCTGGGGGCTGAGAAAGTCGGGCATTTACAGAACACTCTCAATTTCTCATGTGACGCCCAGTGAATAAATGGAAGAGAAATTAGAATAAAGTGAAGTTAGGCAACGGCAGCGCCTGCTTTCTATCTGTCCTGCCACGGCTGTGCTCTCATAACAGGAAGGGGCCCCACACCGGGCCCGCTGGAGTTCAGATCTGTGGCCCGAGAGTTTCCCGCCCCTTTGATGGTGCGTGTCTGCGCGGCGCCCCGTCTGTCCCTCTCAGTCCGCACTCTCGATAGCACGAGAGCGGCGCGGAGCGGAAATAGGAAGGACTTCACGCCGAGGCCTCCCCGGAGGCCCTTCCTGTTTACAGCAGCCTCTACGTGGCCGATGGAAACTCTTTCCACACGGAAAATCCGGCGAGCGCTTCAGAAGGGAAACGAGTAACTGACGAGTGCAAGTGACACACACCTTCGAGCACAGCCGATCTGAGAGCAGGGTCGAGACTTAGGTTCCGTTATGTGGATCCAGGCACGGATCTAAGCTTTCGAGCCCTGCATACTATAAGCCTAGAGTGTAGAGAGCTCTCTCGTGCACAGGGACAGACGGGCACAGAAAACAGACGAGAAACCAAAATGAAAGTGGCCACCATTAGCGAATCACACACATGCCAACAGAGAACAGACCCGATTCGGGCAGGTGACTCCTGACTTTTGAAGGCAAAAACATTCTTTATTTAAGTTGTCTCCCGCCTAAAATTGCATCTGCTTCAGTAACCTGAGATGGGTAAAATGTATTTCCTTGGTTTTTTTCTTCTTCAGAATCTCTTACTTTTCAGGTTTAAAATGTTGGCATGTACGCATCAGTCTTTCTGGCACTGCCAGATTACCCTATAGGCAAGTCTGGCCCTACTCATTCACACTCAACAGCGTCAGGTGGGCAAACTGTAGCCCTGCCAGCCTTCATGCACATTCACTGAGATTGGGCCCTTCTGGCACCAATAGGAGTACGTTTTGTGTGCAATTTAAATGAGGTGTGCAAATCCGTGGGGCGGGCTGAGCCGCTGTACAACCAGCCGTGGCCGGTGCAGGTAAGAGCGATGGGGTGGTATAACATAGTCGCTTGAGAGCAGGGCTTCACCACCCGCATTGCTATATCCAATCGGTTACGCTCCTGGCTAAAGGCATCTGACGAAGAGGTGTAGGGCGAAGCTTACCGTATGTTATTCCTAGGACTGATCAGAGCCTTTGTACACTTTCGGAACCAGGCATACAAATCATGTCACAGCTGTAATCCATTGAATACTAACAAAAGAACCTGCGTGAACTCTGGCACCTGTATGAGAATCTGTGCACACTTGGGTTCTTGTGTGCAAACTGGGACTAATCCAAGCCTTCATGTATCCTCAATGAGTAGTGCAAACCTAGCATTAGTCATAGCCTTCTGTACGCTTAGATTCAGGTGTGTACATTTTACCTTTATCAGAGCCTTCTTGCACTGCACATCCAGTTTGGTCTGCAAATCCTATGATCCTTCATGCACATTCAGGTGAACAAATCCTAGGCCTGTTAGTTGACTTTTTTGCATACCCGTAGTCTGTTGTGAAACTCCCATTTGTGCTCACTCAGAGACAGATGTGCGTATCGTCACAGTGATCTGAATTTTTGGTCACATTTGGAGGCAGGTGCCTGAATTTCTCATCCTGAGCATTATTCATTATGAGTTTTATACAGAGCTATGTTTCTCCTTTCGGTTACTTCAGAGTGCTAGGAGAAATAACACTATACAGGACATTGAGGAATACTAGACAAGGGAGGTTGTGATCCTATCTGATGGGAGTTACCTATATCCATTGTTCACGTTCCTTGTTCAGCCAAGTCGTCCGTTAGAGAAAAAGTCAGAATAATTCCTTCTACAGAAATTTTCTGATTCATAGGTTGAGATCTGAGAGGGTTCAGGGTATTCCTCATTTTAGGGTCCTGAACTCTAAACAATTTCTGTTACTTGACCAAGTGAATGTCTGTCAATGGTTCAAGTATGTGGACGCTGGTCTAAGGTTATTTGTTGGTGTAGGAAATTTGCCCTTTTCTACTGCGTTACCCCAGATTTTCCGCATTTTGCTGGACCCAATATTTTATTTTTTATTTTTTTTTAAATTTAGTTATAAGTCAGGGCAAACGCACATATATCAAGAGCAGTTACCGTCTGCATCCGTATCAAAACCATAAATCAGCAAAACATGTTTACACTTTCACATGTCATAAAAACAAACCCATACATACAACACCGTCCCCCCGCCACTCATGACATAACAGCCCTATTACAGGGTGACATCGTCTGCGACAATTTCTGGCGGATCACAGATGTATCCCCTAAACTTATTCCATGACCCTCACACTTTTCCCCACTTTTGAGGACATCCGTGATGAATAAAGACCGCTTTTTCAGCCACCATCGCTCCATCAATATCTTTACACCATTTTTGGAGCGTAGGCAATGTGTCCGACCCCCACAACATAGCAATATTATGTTTCGCCATCATCATACCAAGCATAGACCAATCTTGTTCTTGGTGGTTGAGGTCATTCGGTTCCCACACATTTAGTAGACAAAGCCTCCGGCAGGACCAAAATTTCTAGTGCCTGAGAAATAGTGCGCATTATTTTAACCCAGTATGCCGCAATGCGGGGACAGTACCAGATGGTGTGGTAAAACGTGCTCTCCCCCCCCACAACTGCGTAGGCAGTATTTGTGCGATGCTGTTCCCATTACATGGAGCGTTGTCCTAGTGTAATATGTGCATTGCCGCACTTTGAGTTGGACCAGTCGGAGCCTGGATGGTATCGCCGTCTCACAGGGTGAGGACAGAGCTTCCTGCCACTCCGAGTCTTTAAAGTCACCCACTTCCCGGGACCAGGTCTGTCTCAGCTTGGAGGTTGGGTCTGGCAAGTTGTTGACTAGCTTACGGTACGTCAAGGACGTCGCTCTATTCGTCATGTGTTCCGTCAGAAGTCTATCTTCCAATGTGGTGGCCTCCTGTAGGGAAGTGTCCGGCGGTACGACTGTCTGGAGTGCATGTCGGATTTGGAAATATCTAAATTTCTCCATCTGCGCCATGCCATACTGTGTTTGTAGATGTACAAAATCGACCACCGCCCCCTTTTTCCAAAGATCTTCCACCACAGAAAGACCAATATTGTCCCAATTTTGGAACCCTTTACTCCTGCGGAGGTAACCTAGCTGTTGGGAGGGCCATAGTGGTGTCATTTGCGTGATTGTCCCTGCACATTGTAATCAGGCATGCGCTTGGTACCAAATATGTATTGTGTGTGCGGTAGGGCCAAGCAGCCCAGGGGGTTTACGGCGCCTATATAGATTCGCCATCAGTCCTTTCTCTTCCAAGCTCTGCCTGTCTGCATGGTACGCCGGCTCGTCTTGAGGGGCATGCAACCAATGATTGATTATTTTAAGGTGCGCCGCCCAGTAGTACAGTTGTACGTTTGGAAGTGCTATTCCTCCATCGTACCAGCTGCGTACCAATTTATCTTGTGCGATCTGTGCTGGCTTATTTCCCCATAGTAAGCTGGTAACTTCTGCCGCTATGGCCTTGAAGTAGGCTCGTGGGACTAAGAACGGTGTGTATTTGAGAACATAGTGAAAGCGTGGAAGCGCCATCATTTTATAAAGTGCCACCTTCCCCAACATTGTGAGGGGGAGATTACGCCACACCAGCACACCGCGTTTAAATCGGTCTAATTGGGGCTTTACATTTTTCGTATAGAACTCAGCGAAGTCAGACGTTGCGTAAATGCCCAGATATTTAAAGGCTTCATCAGTGACTCGCTATGGACAGTCCGCAGGCAGCAGCGGCGGCGGTCCAGTCAACACCTACAGAACGGATTTGGACCAATTTATCATGTATCCGGATACCCAACCAAATTTCTCGCATACATTCAATAGCTCCAGGATGGATTTTCTAGGGGAGGTTAGGTATAACAATACGTCGTCCGCATACAGAGATATGCAATCCTCCCAGGTATCAGTCCAGCGGAGGCCTCTAATAGAGGGTTCCCATTGAAGCCAAGCTGAGAGCGGCTCTAATATCAGTGCTAACAATAGAGGGGACAGTGGGCACCCCTGCCGCGTACCCCGCCCAAGCAGGAAATCCCTTGAAATATGCCCATTGGCCGCTACATGCGCCATTGGGTTGTTGTAAAGCAAACGGATCCAGGCACAAAATTTGGGGCCAAATCCCAAGTGCTGCAGTGCCGCGAACAAATATGGTCACTCTACCGTATCAAACGCCATAATGGCGTCAAGTGAGAGGATGACCGCAGGTTCCTGAATGTAGGATCGCCTAGTCAGTACTGCGTGCAGCCGTCGTAAATTAAGTGCCGTACTGCGGTGAGGCATGAATCCGGACTGATCAGGACTTTTTCAGGGATGAGAGATGGGTGGTCAGCCGCATCACCAATAGCATGGCTAGTACCTTTGTCTCAGCGTTAATTAAGGAATTTGGGCGGTAGGAGCTACAATCCGCCGGTGACTTGCCCGGTTTATGAATTGCAACAATCGTGGCCAACCGTTCGTCATATGGCAGTTCTCCAACCTGAAGACTGTCTTGAAACATATTCAAAAGGAAGGGCACCGTCACCTGCGCGGTGTGCTTATATAGTTCAATTGGGAAGCCGTTTAGACCCACTGCCTTGCTGGACGCAAGGGAGCCAATCTGTACTTCCTCAACCGAGAGGTCGGCTTCTAAAAGTAGCGCCGCCTCCGATGTAAGCTTTGGCATAGCAATATCCTTGATATATCCATGCGCTTCCTCAATTGGGAACGTGGTGCGGGAGGCATATACCTTTTCAAAATGGTCAGACAATGTGTCTACTATATCATTGGGGTCAGTCACCAGGGAGCCAGCAGGCGTATGCAGTTGCGCAATTATCCTACCTGCTTTCTCCTTTTTATCTAGCCAGGCTAGCATTTTCCCCGCCTTGTCTCCTAGCTCGTATACCCTGTGGCGCGTGGCTTGGAGTCTGTCCAAGACCATTTCTCTCTGGTACGCCACGTACTCGCTTTGCTTAAGCCGCACTCGTTGTGCAGTGTGGGGCGTCGGACGAGCTGCATGTTGAACCGTCGCCTCATCCAGGTCGGCTTCTATATTATCAAGTTCAGCCCGTTTACCTCGCTTGTGCCCCGTGATTAATGCTATAGTTTGCCCATGTGTAACCACCTTATAGGCCTCCCATAGTATTCTGGGTGAGTCCACCGATCCTGTATTTTCTTGGAAGAAGTTTGTAGTAGTTTCTGTAATACCCTTTGATACCTCCAGTATATGCAGATAGCTAGGATGGATGGGGAATATACGGCGCCGAAGCGTCAGATGGTGTGTATAGGTGAGCAGTATTGGCGAGTGAACGGATATACCCCTAGGACGGATATCTACCTTATCTATTGCCCCCAGACCATCCTCCGTTACCAGGAAGTAGTCTATACGTGTGAGACAATTGTGAACCCCGGAGTGGAAGGTGTATTGCCTAGTATTGGGGTGCCTATACCTCCAAGCGTCTGCGAGCCCCAATGCCTCTATAAGCCCCGTCATACGGCGACTACGTGGTGGTGTCAGTTTTGTGGGGTGTCTATCTATTGTATCGTCCACTATATCATTAAAGTCGCCCCCTATCACCATCACTGCCACCGGCAATGCAAGTAGAAATGCAGTAAGCGCAGAGTGTGCCACGGTATGTAAGGATGGTGGGATGTACACGGAGACGAAATTGAACAATTCCCTTCCCATTGGCAAATGACAGCTGCAAAGCGACCCTGGTCATCTACCTTCGTCTGGTGTACTATGAGTGGGAGGCTCTTTTTTATGAGCACACCCACACCTCTAGACCCGGAGGAGAACTCGGCATGGGCCACCATTTTGTAACCCCATCTATCCATGGCCCTGCAAGTGGATCCCGTCTGGTGTGTCTTCAGGTGTGTCTCCTGCAAGAGGGCCACCGCAGGTGTGCATCGTTTTAAATATTACAGTACCAGACTTCTTTTCACCTTGTCCCCCAACCCCCACACGTTCCAGGTCAGCACAGTCAATGGGGTCCCCGGGGCCAGTTGAGTCAATGGACGATTAGTGTCTTGTTGGGTGTGTGTAGACATATGTTACAGAGACAAAGCATAGCGTTGCAAAATACTATCCAGTCATACAACTTCAGTGCGTCTGCAGCTATTCGTTTAACCATGTGTGCCCTGAGAAACTGCGATAACCAAACAAAAACAGCAAAACATAAAACAATTCGAACAGCCCCACTTACCCTTCCCACCCCCCACCCTGCCTCCCAAAGTCTGTCCTTCAGATCTGTGACAAAGAAACATTCACGTTGATCAATATTGTGGAAACAACAACAATCCCCCCCAACCCCCTCTCCCCCCCCCAATCACAAAGGAATTTGCAACATTCTTCAGTCTGTCATGGATAAACGAAACATAAGAGATGAAACAGTGTGGTACATTACAATCACAGTGAGGACTGTCTAGCAATCCCTTAGTAAAGAAACAAGCTTGTCTACGGTGAAGACACATATCAATACTCTGAACACAGCCACACTCCCTCCAACACTCCCCATACCCCCCTACCCCCCATCTCCCCATCTCCCCCCACTCTGCTGCCCTGCCCGTGGATTCAAAACTACCCACTACCAAACATGGCAGAGTTCTTCTCACCCCCCCGAAAATACTAGAAATGCAGAGGGAAACGGTCCCCCCTCCCGCAGATACACTATACAGTTATCTAAAATCATAGCTATCCTTATATTTCTGAAACTAAGCAACATCATATCACATCAATATAGTCCGCAGATAATTCACATCATCTACTTTGAGTGCAAAAAACAATAGTAGCTCAATGAACCAGAGTCACAAACCCCCTACTTGCATACGGTCTCAAATCCAGTTCTCGCCGTGGAACACAGAGTCTGCTTATTCCTGATCTTCCAGTCCCCTTGTTTCCACAGCAACCTTCGTACCTGCCTCCTCTGAGCGAGTGTCTTTTTGCCGTCCAGGTCTCTCAGGTCGATTTCTCCTCCGGTTCCCTACCGTGCTCCAGCCCTCCATCCAGTCCCACACTGCTTCCGGTGAGTCAAAGAACCATGATTTGTCATCTGATTCCACTCTTGGCCGCGCCGGGAAGAACATCGCATACTTCACTTCTCGTTCCCTCAGTTCTTTTTTGACCGCTTGAAAACTTCTCCTCTGCGCCTGGAACTTGGCTGTGAAGTCCGGAAAGAACAATACCTCGTAATTATCCACTTTCAGAGGGGGTCCGGATCTCGAAGTCTGCAAGCTTAGATCCCTGTAAGGGTGGGCGGCCAGCTACGCTCCGTGCACGGAGTGCACGGAGTGCCGTCCCCTACGCATTTTGCGTAGCCGGCGTAGCCAGGCGGCACTACGCGCGCTCCGCAGACGGTGCGTAGCCGGCCGCCACCCGCCTCCCTCCCGCCCTCCCTAAATACATAAATAAATGAATAAAAAGCTTTTAAAAACACTTACCTTGTCTGCCGCGTCCCCGGGGCTCCCTCTCGCCGTCCCGCGATGCGCGCCGCCATTTCGGATCCTAATGCGCATGCGCGGGCGGCTGCGCATGCGCATTTCTCGTGAGGAATGCGCATGCGCGGCCGCCCGCGCATGCGCATTAGGATCCGATTCGGTGGCGGCGCGAATCGCGGGACGGCGAGAGGGAGCCCCGGGGACGCGGCAGACAAGGTAAGTGTTTTTAAAAGCTTTTTATTCATTTATTTATGTATTTAGTGAGGGCGGGGCGGAGTGGGGCTACGCGGAGTGGGTGGGCGTAGTTGTGCGCCCACTTCACGTAGCTCCGCGGAGCCCCACTCCGCCCACTACGCCCAGGGTTAGATCCCTGTCCCGGTAGTTGAACACTCTGGCAATCAGCGGCCTCGGGGGCGCTCCCGGTTTGGGTCGTCCGCCAGGCACCCTGTGGGCTCGCTTAATAGCTGGACAATGTCTTGGGCTTCAGGTGTTTCAAGATTAAGTCCTATACATATAGGTCCGCTGCTGGCCCCTCCGTCCTTTCTGGAACGCCCAAAATTCTAATGTTTTTGCGGCGGGCCCGCCCTTCATAATCATCCAGCTGTTGCGACAGCCTTTCCTGTTGTTTCCGCATCTCTAGCATCTGGCTCTGGAGCTCCAAGGTGTCCACTTGTAGGGCGCTCGTCACAATTTTCAAGTCTTTCACCTTCTCGTCCATTTTTCTGAAGTCGGCTCTGAGTAACGAGACCTCCACTGTGACCGAGTCCACCGAGGTACGTATTCCTCCGATCGCCACCATAACATCATGGAGAGTCGGCTCTGGTCCCGGCGCCTGGGTCACCACTGGTCCCTCCTTGTCTGATCGCGGTGAATCACCTTTGTCTCCTCCTTTAGCCCAAGCGAATTTCGCTAGCTGCCTCTGGGCATTGGCTTTTGTGCCCTTTCCTCCCGCCGCCATTTTACAGGTTGTCCGTACACTTCTCTTGCAACTGGTGGCGGAGAGCAGGCTCCGTAGATTTATAGTACCCGGGTCCACCACCTGTCAAAGCGCGGTCCTGTCGTCCTTCACCCTCTTTGCTTGGTAGGAGAGCGATTAGTCTCTTTTACATCGTAGGGCTCTCCACCACCGGTCTTGCCCCAGAGGTCGGGTAACAGCCAGAACAACACACCACCTCTTCACAGAAGCTGTTTAGCTAGGCCCATCTGGAAGATCCACCACTCATTGCTTCCCCCTAGGTCCTCGGGAGCGGACTGCTGAAGGTCTCAGCACAACTCGGGGATCCGCTTGTAGGGGCCCCCATCAGCCCCAAGCAGGACTATCAGACCGGTCAGCATCTTCCAGCAAACCTCTCCACAGTGCAAAGGCAGCCATCCATGCATCTGTCCTGTGTTGGGATGGAGTATCAGGCACCTTCGTAATCTCCTATGGCAATCTCTCACACCCCTCCTGTCACTGGCTTGCCTTCTCTTTAGCTCCACACACCTTCGAGCCGGACACTTCAACCTCACGCTGTGTGGCTACTGTCCCACTCCATGTGGCTCACACAGCTGCCTCCCAGTACCTTTGCCACCATAGTCCGCCCGCCGCCATCAACGTCTCTTCACTCGGCCCCTCCAGCACTGCCACAAGACGGTCTGTCCACTCGGGCCTGGAGCGTCACTACATCTCCATTGTGGGCCTCAAATACATTCCTCACTATTGAAGGGAGGGGCGGGCCGACCGCAGCGCCCCCTCACCCAAGTCATACACTCACCGGCTTTCAGGCAGGGTCCCAGTCACCTCTGTCTCCTGCTGTGGTTCAGGCTGTCACTGGGGCCCAGGAGCCGGGGCCCCGATTTTCGCCGCTCTCGGTGCCTCAGGCCAGTCCGCGCTGTACCCTCCGGGGGCGCCTCCACGCCGCCTCCCCGCTGATGCCGCAACTGTTTTCCTGCCCGCCGGTAGTGCACAGGTGGGCTACACCACTGTAGAGGGGCAGCAGGGATCGCACAGGGTGGGCGATTTCAGCCGATGCGGGCCGGGGCTGCCATTTTCAATCATTAGAGCCACAGGGCCCGGGCCGCGTCAGACAGCTGATTTTGCCGCCCGGAGGTCAGCCAGCCGTCTTCGATATGTCGGGGGGGGGGTCCAGATGTTATGCCCCCAGCACTCGATTCTGGATGGCTACAGACTGGGAAATCGCCGCGGAGGGGCAGGAGCACGCTCAGGCTGCGGGCATTGCTCTCGGCTGCTAGCCACGCCCCTCGGACCCAATATTTTTGCTGACTGCAGAACTCTGTGCACTTTACTGCTGCCAACCAGTGGTAAAGTACACGTGTTCCCCCTTTCAACATGGTGAAATTGGCATACCTCTGATTAGCACATTTAATTTACCTGTATGTCCCTAGTGTGTGGTACAGAGGATACCCAGGGCCTGTTAAATGCCACTGGTGGACTGTAACACCAATTCTGCCAACCACTGCAATGATAGTGACAACATGACTGTAGGCCTGTCATTTGTAGCTTTGCTGTTGCAATTTTAAACTGTAGACTCATCCTATCAAAATAACCCCTTGTGACAGGTCAAAACCTTCCATTGAAATATTTATAAGTCTTTCCCATGGTTGGTCTTATCCATCATAAAGCAGGGTGCCTCATATTAAAAAGTAGGACATGTAGGAATTTAGTTTTGAACACCTCTTTACATTGAAAGGGCCCCAAAAACTATGTTCACTGTCCAAGACTAGCTGTTCCAATGGAAAACAAGCATTTACAATGCAATAGGTCTCACATTAATTACGTTTGAGCTATTGGCATTGCTAAATATTGCAACACCAATTGCAACAAAAGTCTATAAATTGTAGGCCAAAAATTTTTTTAATTTATTTTTGTAGCAATGGTGGCATGCTGCGCTTTAAATGAATATGTTGAAAAGTAAAGTACGCCTTACTACGATTACTACAATAGTTAATTGTGGATGCGTTAACAATTGAGAAGTGCACTGATGGCTGGTGGTGTGTGTGCCTGGTGGAACCGTGCACTGATGGCTGGTGGTGTAGGTGCCTGGTGGAAGTGTGCACTGACGGCTGGTGGTGTGTGCCTGGTGAAAGCTTGCACTGACGGCTGGTGGTGTGTGTGTGCCTGGGGAAAGCGTGCACTGACGGCTGGTGGTGTGTGCCTGGTGAAAGCGTGCACTGACGGCTGGTGGTGTGTGCGCCTGGGGAAAGCGTGCACTGACGGCTGGGGGTGTATGTGCCTGGTGGAAGTGTGCACTGATGGCTGATGGTGTGTGTGTGCCTGGTGAAAGCGTGCACTGACGGCTGGTGGTGTGTGTGCCTGGTGGAAGCGTACACTGACAGC
Source organism: Lissotriton helveticus (assembly GCF_964261635.1). Lineage (NCBI taxonomy): Eukaryota > Metazoa > Chordata > Amphibia > Caudata > Salamandridae > Lissotriton > Lissotriton helveticus. The sequence continues at coordinate 1,705,528,301 of NC_136057.1, read as the reverse complement.
TGGTGGTGTGTGCCTGGTGGAAGCGTGGTGTGTGTGCCTGGTGGAAGCGTGCACTGCCGGCTGGTGGTGTCTGTGCCTGGTGGAAGCATGCACTGACGGCTAGTGGTGTGCGTGCCTGGTAAAAGCATGCACTGACGGCTGGTGGTGTGTGTGTGCCAAGTGAAAGCGTGCACTGACGGCTGGTGGTGTGTGTGTGCCTGGTGAAAGCGTGCACTGACGGCTGCTGGTGTGTGTGTGCCTGGTGAAAGCGTGCACTGACGGCTGGTGGTGTGTGTGTCTGATGAATGCGCGCACTGACGGCTGGTGGTGTGTGTGCTTGGTGAAAGCGTGCACTGACGGCTGGTGGTGTGTGTGTGCCTGGTGAAAGCGTGCACTGATGGCTGATGGTGTGTGTGTGCCTGGTGAAAGCGTGCACTGACGGCTGGTGGTGTGTGTGCCTGGTGGAAGTGTGCACTGACAGCTGGTGGTGTGTGCCTGGTGGAAGCGTGGTGTGTGTGCCTGGTGGAAGCGTGCACTGCCGGCTGGTGGTGTCTGAGCCTGGTGGAAGCATGCACTGACGGCTAGTGGTGTGCGTGCCTGGTAAAAGCATGCACTGACGGCTGGTGGTGTGTGTGTGCCAAGTGAAAGCGTGCACTGACGGCTGGTGGTGTGTGTGTGCCTGGTGAAAGCGTGCACTGACGGCTGGTGGTGTGTGTGTGCCTGGTGAAAGCGTGCACTGACGGCTGGTGGTGTGTGTGTCTGATGAATGCGCGCACTGATGGCTGGTGGTGTGTGTGCTTGGTGAAAGCGTGCACTGACGGCTGGTGGTGTGTGTGTGCCTGGTGAAAGCGTGCTCTGATGGGTGGTGGTGTGTGTGTGCCTGGTGAAAGCGTGCACTGACGGCTGGTGGTGTGTGTGTGCCGGGTGAAAACGTGCACTGACGGCTGGTGGTGTGTGTGTGCCTGGTGAAATACACGCACTGACGTCTGGTGGTGTGTGCCTGGTGGGAGCGTGCACTGCCGGCTGGTGGTGTCTGAGCCTGGTGGAAGCATGCACTGACGGCTAGTGGTGTGCGTGCCTGGTAAAAGCATGCACTGACGGCTGGTGGTGTGTGTGTGCCAAGTGAAAGCGTGCACTGACGGCTGGTGGTGTGTGTGTGCCTGGTGAAAGCGTGCACTGACGGCTGGTGGTGTGTGTGTGCCTGGTGAAAGCGTGCACTGACGGCTGGTGGTGTGTGTGTCTGATGAATGCGCGCACTGATGGCTGGTGGTGTGTGTGCTTGGTGAAAGCGTGCACTGACGGCTGGTGGTGTGTGTGTGCCTGGTGAAAGCGTGCTCTGATGGGTGGTGGTGTGTGTGTGCCTGGTGAAAGCGTGCACTGACGGCTGGTGGTGTGTGTGTGCCGGGTGAAAACGTGCACTGACGGCTGGTGGTGTGTGTGTGCCTGGTGAAATACACGCACTGACGTCTGGTGGTGTGTGCCTGGTGGGAGCGTGCACTAACGGCTGGTGGTGTTTGTGTCCGGTGAAAGCATGCACTGACGGCTGGTGGTGTTTGTGCCCGGTGAAAGCGTGCACTGACGACTGATGGTGTCTGTGCTTGGTGAAAGTGTGCACTGACGGCTGGTGGTGTGTGTGTGCCAAGTGAAAGCGTGCACTGACGGCTGGTGGTGTGTGTGTGCCTGGTGAAAGCGTGCACTGACGGCTGGTGGTGTGTGTGTGCCTGGTGAAAGCGTGCACTGACGGCTGGTGGTGTGTGTGTCTGATGAATGCGCGCACTGATGGCTGGTGGTGTGTGTGCTTGGTGAAAGCGTGCACTGACGGCTGGTGGTGTGTGTGTGCCTGGTGAAAGCGTGCTCTGATGGGTGGTGGTGTGTGTGTGCCTGGTGAAAGCGTGCACTGACGGCTGGTGGTGTGTGTGTGCCGGGTGAAAACGTGCACTGACGGCTGGTGGTGTGTGTGTGCCTGGTGAAATACACGCACTGACGTCTGGTGGTGTGTGCCTGGTGGGAGCGTGCACTGCCGGCTGGTGGTGTCTGAGCCTGGTGGAAGCATGCACTGACGGCTAGTGGTGTGCGTGCCTGGTAAAAGCATGCACTGACGGCTGGTGGTGTGTGTGTGCCAAGTGAAAGCGTGCACTGACGGCTGGTGGTGTGTGTGTGCCTGGTGAAAGCGTGCACTGACGGCTGGTGGTGTGTGTGTGCCTGGTGAAAGCGTGCACTGACGGCTGGTGGTGTGTGTGTCTGATGAATGCGCGCACTGATGGCTGGTGGTGTGTGTGCTTGGTGAAAGCGTGCACTGACGGCTGGTGGTGTGTGTGTGCCTGGTGAAAGCGTGCTCTGATGGGTGGTGGTGTGTGTGTGCCTGGTGAAAGCGTGCACTGACGGCTGGTGGTGTGTGTGTGCCGGGTGAAAACGTGCACTGACGGCTGGTGGTGTGTGTGTGCCTGGTGAAATACACGCACTGACGTCTGGTGGTGTGTGCCTGGTGGGAGCGTGCACTAACGGCTGGTGGTGTTTGTGTCCGGTGAAAGCATGCACTGACGGCTGGTGGTGTTTGTGCCCGGTGAAAGCGTGCACTGACGACTGATGGTGTCTGTGCTTGGTGAAAGTGTGCACTGACGGTTGGTTGTATGTGTGGTTGTATGTGTGGTTGTGTGTGTGGTTGTGTGTGTGGTTATGTGTGTGGTTGTGGTTGTGTGTGTGGTTGTGTGTGTGTGTTGGTGTGTGTGTTGGTGTGTGTGTTGTGTTTGTGTGTGTGGTTGCATGTGTTTCCAGACTCCCTGCTCCCCCTTGACGGTCGGTCCGAGTTATACCTTGCACTGCTGTTAAGCCTCAATAAATCCCAGGCACACTTCTGCTTTGCATCTATCGCCACTGGGAAGAAGCAGTGTACCAGTACATTGATGAATCGGCCGGCTGATGGAGACCCTCCTGTGAAATCTAAAGCATTAAAAAAAATAACCCTCATTTTAGCTCCTAAAGTGACCCTCACATTATATCCTCAAATGACCTTCACGTGGCCCTGCTTATAGGGTCTTTCAGCCACCCTTCTTCCTCCAATGGTCTGTTGTCATGTCATTCACATTTTCCTTCCAAGCACTACAGCATGCAGCGAGGGGTAACAGGTCAGCCCTCCGCAGCCATTGGCTAAGTCCAACGTGAGTGATGGAATTTTTCTCTGCCACAAGAAGCACATCTGCACGCAAAGTAGTTCCTTTCAGAGCTGCTAATGCAATGTGTGACCCAAAACATTATGTTGCCTTTAGATGATTCTTATATACTGGTGAGTGCTGTTTAGCTCCACAGACAATAATATTTTTACGAAAAACAGAAAAAGAAAGCTAGCATTGACAAAGCAAAAAGGTAGACAGTGCCCTACCGTTGGCTGTGCCAGTGCTAGTTTTTGAACTGCAACTTTGATTATTTCTTTCCGCAGGTGGGTTTCCTGGAAATCTAGCAGATACTGTACTGTCCAATATATTCTCTAACTGTGAATCTTGCTGTGTGTGTGTGTGTGAGAGATTTGTATAGTGCACATCCGGCTACAAAGCCACAGCACTGCACAGAAATTGTGCACAAGTGAGGGGGAGTAGAAGGGGCGGGGCTCGCACAAGGACACGTGCCAGAGACTCCAACCCAACCATGAGCAGGTCAGTACAGGCAGAGTGGGGGGGTGTCAGGGGGCCACCGAGCCTCCCATGCGTAAAAACGGACCTCACAGTTCACCACTGCAACACACCGAACGTGTTCACCACCTTCCTGAACCGGCGAGGCACCTCAGTGGGTTAATGCACCTTCCTGAACCGGCGAGGCACCTCAGTGGGTTAATGCACCTTCCTGAACCGGCGAGGCACCTCAGTGGGTTAATGCACCTTCGAGAGAAATTAGAGCAGGTTGCATGTCACGGTTCTCTTCTTCCTGACGTCCTTCAAAGGAGTACAGTCAACAACTCAAAGCGCTACGAAGAAGCAAGACACAGACGCTACCTACCTCAAACAGTTCCTATCCTTGTGAAAAGAGTGACTTCACGCCAGCAGTGAGGGGGTCACGCAGGGTCTGCCGCCGTCCTTCACGGTGCGTTTTTGTCATCGGTCCTAGCAGTTTTAAGCAGCTCCTACAAAGCCCACGGTACTGCATTTACCAAGTAGAGAGTTGCTCTTTTATGGCAGCCGGTACTATTCCTTTGATTTTATTGGGGTATTGTATAGCATGGGCCTAACGCCGCGAGCAGTTAATCTCTACTTGCCTAAAAACATGACTACCCTTATGTAATGTAATCTGGTGGTCCTATAAAGCCCCGCAGTGCCCTTGGAGCAACGTTGTGCAATATAAAAACTGCAGGGGAAAAAAACACATGTACAGAAAGCTGTGTCCGAGCGGTCTGATGCAGACTCGCTGGTCCAGGTGGCTATTTGCCAGAGTAGCATGCATGCTTACAACAAGGATTTTTCGAGGGTAAGATTTGGCATGACATAAGGAAATACGCACATTACCCGTACGTTTTATAAACATAATACAGTGAGGCTGATAAATGCTGCGAGACAGCGAACGAGCGTTTGAATCGCTTCAAGGCAGTCAGCCTTTCATCCTTCCAAGGTGGCTGCATTGATTGCTATAGGTTAAGTAATCGTAACATCTGTTATTTTCAGTGTTAAGAAAGGGCAGAACTGTGATATTTGGTACTGTGCAAAAAAATAAATGATCAATCAATGTTAAATATAAGTATATGGTTCTGAACTTAGCATGTGTCACATGTACCGCATGCACGGTTCATAACTAACCTTCAAAAAACACTGCCAGTTGTGCCCACACACACAGACACACACACGCATACACACTCCTTAAAAAAATACTGCTAGTTGTGCCCACACACACACTCCTTCAAAAATTACTGCCAGTTGGGCCCACACACACACACACCTTCAAAAAACACTGCCAGTTGTGCCCACAGACACTCCTTCCCAAACACACAGGCAATTGTGTGTACACATACACACACACTCCTTTAAAAAAAAAACACACAAGCAATTAGACACACGATACTCCGACTGGTGTCAGAAATGTATAGAGAGCTTGTTTTTCACAATAAAGGGAAGGGCAGTACTTAAAAAAAGATGTCTTTCGTCTGCTGTGGTTTCACAAGTCCTTGCCTGCTACACTGGCGATGAATGGTGACAAACCCCCACTGTCCCGCCGATAGCCTCACTTGCCTCATACACTGAGCCTGCCACTCACGCTGCAAGACTGGTGTGGTGACGTCATAGTGGGTATTGTTTTTGCTGCCTTAAAGCTCTAACTTCATACGCTTAGATAAAGGCACAACTCACAGGCCGAGCTGCTATCAGAATTAAAGAAGACGTCAGCGCTTCGCCGTGAAATGGATCCCAAAAAAAAAGCTTGTGAGTGGTGCCGTGCACGCGCCACTGCGAGCATATGTCTTTAATTATTGCGGCCAAGTCTGGCTGCCATAATTAAAAACATATGGGCTTTGGTGCGCATAACAGACACCAATAGGCCATAGGCGGAGCTACACGACCGCCTATGGCCTATCGCGTGTTCTGTTATAAAACAGCACGCATGCAAAGCCCAATCAAAATGGACCTTGAAATGCACCTGCACAAGCTGTGTGGAATTTCAAGGTCCATTTTTGAAACCCTAGTAAAAGGGCTTCTCGTTCGCTTCCCTTGCAAGCCCTAAAAAGGGTTAAGGGATTTTGTTTAATAATGCTGTTTTTGGTTGGGAAAAAGCTAGAAAAATAATTAAACAACTATTTTAATGGTTATTAAACTCTAAACCAATTGCGAAGTTGGAGTTTTAATAATTATTAAGGAATATGTACCTAAAATATTTTACCTTTTCCCTGCATAAAGCCTCTGGAGACCCATTTCCATTTGCTCTCCTACTTCCAGCCTGTAATTAGCATTTGAATAGATGTGAATGGGTGTGAAATGACTGCCAGGAGCAAAGAGTAGGTAGACCTGAATGAGCAGAGATGACCACTATTAACCTGACAGAATAAGCTGTTGGGGGGCTCTGAGCAGTCATTTTGACTTTACAATGTTAATTCCTGCTTGAATGTCGAATCCTGCTTGACAGATCTGGTGGGTTTACATATAACATTGGAGGTGCACTTTAAAGGTTGGGAAACAGGATGACAAAGCAATTCTTGTTTCCACTGTCTGATTGCCGGAAGATCCTGCTTTGTCCTATCAGACTCATGTCTCTCAGATGATTGGAGACACAGTGACTGCCCAAAACTGGATTTTAATGTTAGATGTGAGAGACCACTAGGATTACCACATTCCCCCAACACACACCCAGCCTCTGGTGTCCAAATTCAGTGTGGCCGAAGACTACTGCCATCCTGAAAATGCCCAAAGTGAGCAGAGTTGGCCTCTGGAAGTTTTACCATATTAGTTGGTGCATGCCCAGGAGTCATTCTCACCCACTACCTTATGGCAGGCCTTAATGTGCCAAGGACAAATAAATGGGTTGCAAGGATTATAAGGCTGACTACTTGGCAAACTACATGGCTACAAAAAGCTACAGTAGGCCTTTCCTGCTACTGTCCAGCTGACCAGTGGAAACTAGATCTGGATCAGACCCTTCTGTTTGTTTCCTCCTTGCACCTTGTGAATCTCTAAGTGCCCCCGAGGTCCTGAAGAGCTTTGGAAGTGTACTCCTGTAGTGGATTGGGGCGTAACGATTAAAGTCTGAAATTAAAGTCTTTGACCAAGACGAACATGGTTGGTGTATCTGACCCTCATTTTATTGTGGCCAGAATAACATTTCACATATGTTCTTGTCTACCATGATCATTGACTATAATTGGCACTTTATGCTTCTTGGCGCTATTCCTACTTAAAACTTTAAAAAATCATATCTCTGGTTCCCCTTATTTGATTTTAAAATTTTGGTGTCATTTGGTTATTACATTTTACTCTTTGTTTCTAATTCATTTTGGGATTTTTATTGTTTTGCATCTGAACTTTATTACTATTTCAGTAGTTCATAACTTTACACATTGCCTTAAGCTACACCTGTCTGATCTGTGCCACAGCTTTCAGCGATTTGGGCTTAGGTTTATTTAGTGATTTTGAGGATTCACCTTGATAAGGGTTGTGATTGTTCCTTGAGGTGGGTTGTCATCCATTCCAAATTGTGTTCCAAATTCTTACAGAAGGGATGTAGTTAGTTGCCAGTTTATGAAGATGATATGCACCTTTTCCGCACAAAGCCATCTAGATACATGCGCGCTTTGGCCGAGTGTTCAAATCGTTATTTGTGAATCTGTGTGCCAACTCAAATACAAGCCGTGAATATTTGAATTTGAATTATTACTTCGATCTTAGCATTTGCTCATTATTGGAACCATGTATATTAATTTTGGAATGTGCCTAAGCCTTTCCACACACTCTGAAGCTGGCGCTTGGGATTATCTAAATCTTCTTGCACATTACCAGGTCAGAAGTTAGTCATGGCATTGTGAAATATGCCATTGGCCTCCATTTTGTACATTGCAACTGGAACAGAAGCTTCTTTTAGCAGCAAACTTGAATATCCAGACCTCCTGGTGTATTTTTGGCTCGGACATTAGCCACGACCTTTTGATATCACTAAAATTATATCTACATTAAAGCTGCTTAAAGGGGCTTTCTGCTCTTTACCAGGCTGAGGCAGTCTGCCGACCCACTTCACCCACTGGCTAACTTCACAGTGAGTGACTGCATTCTTTTTTTCTTTTTTTCTTTTTTTTAGTTTCAAAGACCTTTATTGGTAGGTTACAAATTACATAGCCTTGCGCCTACAACCAGTTCTGGCCGGCGGCACCTTGAGATCGCAAACGGTTAAGTATATCATAAATTACATAGTTAAAGCAAGTTAACACAGCGATTCGCCTACAACCTTTACAGGCCGGCCGTGTTGTATTAAAAGGTTCCCTGGCATACGCTTCTAAAGGATTAGCAGATCCCAACATTCAAAAACAATGGAAGATAACCGAGGTCTCAGAAGAAACATAGACACATCACTTTCCTTTTCCTGTCTGTCAACTAGTAGCCACGTAACTGCTGGCGGGCAGTCACCGCGTGGACCGTAAACATGGTATTCCACCCCCAGGTGACAACATGCAATAAAGTATGTTCAACCGTGTATCTGCCGACTTGTTAGCTTACACCGCCTTGAGCTGTCAGTTGCAAGTAAGTTACTAATGGCGACCATATGTCCCTGGGTCTAGATGAGACAGGTAAAAGTTCAGCATGCAGGGCAGATTGCTCCTGGCAGTGTATCAGATCAGTCAGCCAATCTTTAAACTTTGGCGCCCTCCCCCTGCTCCATCTGCAGGCTACCTGCCTTTTTGCCATTAACAATGCCAACGCCGTATAGTGGCGAAATGCTAGCGGGATATGTTTTACATGACTCAATAAAGCGACTAATGGCGTGGCTTCTATGTTTATGTCTGTCATGTGTTGTAGTGCTGTAAATACCTGCTCCCAGTACTCGTGTACCGCCGGGCAATTCCAGGACAGATGCAGAAAGTCAGCTTGTGGGGCATGACATCTATCGCACCTATCGTTATCTCGTAGATGGTGCTTGTGCATACTGACCGGGGTTTTGTACAATCTGTGAAGATATTTATAGTGTATGATCCTCAACCTGCTGCTCGCCGAAATCCTTTCAGTCTGCGAGCAGCAGTATTCCCATTGCTCTTCCGTTATGGGAGTGCCGAGTTCCGCCTCCCATTTGGAGCGGGACGGCGTAGCTTCAGATTTACGTTGAGTGCATATGTTGCGATAGAGCAAGGATACCAGCCGTCTCGGCGATGGTTGCTGCAGCAGTGTCTGCAGAGGCGCAAGCATCGGAGGCTCATCCGGAAAATCCACATGCAGGGATCTAACCCCTTGTCTAAGGCGGATATACAAGAAAGCATCTAGCGGTGTGCGATGCGCATCTTGAAACACGCTGTCAGAGGCACGGAACTTCCCATTCTCATACAGGTCCCCCCAACATTTAATGGATGTGTGGTCTTGTAATTTCTGAAAAAGGGTTTCTTGCAAGAGGGGCATGCTTGGATGATACACCAGGGGTAATAGCGGCGAGTACGGTATTGGGGCCTCGAGTTGATTCGCAATTCGCTGCCACGCCGTGATCGTGGCATTCACAGTCGTCTGAGTGCGTTCTCGGGCAGGCAAATCCATGTATATCGTGCCCTCTATCGGTATGGGATGAACAAGCCAGTGTTCCGCTGCTAGTTACGGCATATATTTGGGCTGATGTATCCAAAAGTATAAGTAGTGTGCCTGCGCGCAAATATAATATAGTTCAAAATCAGGTACGTCGAAGCCACATGTCGAGTATGGTCTAATTAACACAGCCCATTTCAGTCTAGCTTGTTTGCCTCCCCACACCAATCGAATCATCTCAGAACTAAGGGACTTGAAGAAGTGGCGGCCTGGAAAAAAGGGATGTTCAGAAAAAGATATAATAGCTGGGGTAAGATCACTATTTTGATCAACGATAGCCTGCCTGCCATGGACAGCGGGAGTCTAATCCATCTATTTACTTTTTCCGTTATTCGGGTGAGCGCCACCCCGTAGTTGAGCCTCATGAGCTCTTCCTTATTTCTGGTGATGCAGATCCCTAAATATCGGAGTTCGTCTGTGCACCACTCCAGTGGGTAGTCTAGTGAAAATTGCTCCACGGAGTCAGTCAGGGGGAAAATGCAAGATTTACCCCAGTTTATTTGAACTCCAGACAGATGTCCAAAAACAATAAACTCCCGCAAGAACGTATTTAAATTATTCTGCGGGTCTTTCACGTATAGAGTGATGTCATCCGCATACATTGAGACTAGGATTTGCCGCATGTTACATTGCAGGGCCATCACGTTATGATGTTGACGCAGGCGCGCTGCTAAGGGTTCCGTGGCTAGGGCAAAAAGGAGTGGGGAAAGAGGACATCCCTGGCGTGTCCCTCTAGTTATGGAGAATCTCGGTGACAGTCGGCCATTGATCAATACTTTAGCCCCGGGTTGATAATACAGAAGGCGGATCCATGACAGGAAAAGCGGTGGAGACCCCATTCGGCTCATTATCGCAAATAAGTAATGCCATTCAACAGAGTCGAAGGCTTTTGTTGCGTCTAAAAAAATTGCTGCTAAAGGTTGGTCAGAGGCGACATTATTCATGATGGTAAAAAGAGTCCGCAAATTATGGGAAGTGGCTCTTCCGGGCACAAACCCGGACTGCTCTGGGAGAATGAGGTGTTCCAACAGCAAGGTTAGCCGTTTAGCAACCAATTTCGCCAGGATTTTTGCATCACAGTTGAGCAAAGATAGCGGTCTGTACGATCCGCAGAGGTGGGCCGGTTTATCTGGTTTCAGCAGGGATATGATGAGGGCTTCTCTCATTGACGGGGGAGAGAGCCCACTTCCAAGGACTCCTCATAGACCTCGCGAAGGATTGGGGCCATTATGTCGACATAAGTTTTATAAAATTCGACAGGGATGCCATCCATCCCTGTGGCCCTCCCAGACTTTAATTCCATTATGGCCATGCGCACTTCGTCCAGTTCAAACGGTGCGCACAAAAAGTTACGATGCACATCGCTGAGCCATCCAAGCGCAACATCACCTAAGTAGTCATCCAGCTGCATACTCGGAGCCCCCGAGCTAGTATATAACCTTTCATAGTGACTGGTAAACTCTGTGAGTATACTGGCCGTATCACAGCAGCGTGAGCCATCTGCCTTTTCCAATTCCACGACATAGTTGGAATATCGCGGTGTACGGACAATATCTGCCAGCGTCTTGCCTGGTCGTTCCCCCTCTCCATATCTGCGGGCCTGCCAGTGCTTACCCCTAAAATGTACCTCCCTTTGCACCTCTTCGGTATATTCTGTGAGTTTGGCCCTGAATTTCTCCTGAGTTTCCTGATCTGGCGTATGGTGTGGGGTCTCTTCTAAGCTTTTTAAGTCTCGCGCTATCTTGCCTAGTGTGGCCATAATATCGCGGATACAGTACCCCCTCAGTGTGACCTTAAAGGCCTCCCAAATTGTCTCTACGGCCTGCACCGTGCCCTTGTTGCGCTAAAAAAACCTCAATATCTCTTCGCGCAGTTCCTCCTGGAAGACTGTATCCAATAACATCTTGGGGTTCATTCGCCACGCGCTGCGTGGCGGGCTGAACTCCGCCGAGGAGAGTGCTAGTTTGACAGGTGCGTGGTCAGAGTATGTTCGGGGTAAGTGTTGTGCTGAGCAGATGGCAGACCCAAGCCCTCGAGAAACAAACCAATAATCTAGCCTCGCCCAGGTGGCTGAGTGAGCTGTAAAGTGTGTGCCTTCTCGTTTCGAAGGGTGCATGTGCCTCCATGCATCGAGAAGATGATGTTCTGCAATGATATCTCTGAGCAGAGCACCCGCCTTGGTGTGATGGTGTGGAGCAGGGTGCGATCTATCAATAGACGGGGCATATGCGACATTAAAATCTCACCCCAGACAATGTGATTCGACCCAATAGCTTTAACCGTTTCCCATAAGGTGAAATAGAAGTCTGGGTCATCAACATTGGGTCCATAGCAGCACACTAGCGTAATGGATTCCGTGCCTAAGCACCCCAACATCATGCATTATCTGCCCGCATCATCACACTTGGAGCCCGCCAGGGAGAGGGTACTTGTTTTTTAATCAATATGGCAGTGCCCCTGGCGTAGCTGGAATAAGAGGAGAATACTCTGTGTATTGGCCCACCCGGAAGCAAATATATTAGACTGTTGGTGTGGAAAATGAGTCTCTTGTAACATTGCTATGTGCGTGTTGTGCCTGCCCAGATATGCGAGTACCTGGCGTTTCTTTCGTGGATCTCCTAGCCCCCTAACATTCCACGTAATATTATTCAGTTGTGAATTTATCTATAGCCATCCTGTCACCATCGAAGAAGAGGAAGGAAAGAACAATGTCAGTGCCCAGCCCTTACAGTGCATTTACTGTATGACATGAAACGCTGTGCACTCAACAGTACTATACCACTCTCTGATAATGTACATTTCCCTGTCACAAGGATGTATATACCCACCAAGGTCAAAACATTCAATTTCCTAACATCCCGCCACTTTCTCCCCCCTCCCACTGAAGCAACCTTAACCTGCCAGTATTACATCCCTCCCTCCCCTCCCCCCTGAACAGTTCCCCAACCAGGGACTTGGTGTCGTCCCATTCCTAAGAAAATGGCAAAAAGCCAGAGGGTATTTCCCGCTGGGGGCCATGTCTAAGTGGCGGCACATCAGCCCCTCACACCCAGAACCTATTCCACCTAGGCAATGTCCCCTGGAGGTGTGGAAGAGGGGTGCCCAGCGATCAAGTATCAGGTACCTCGGGGGGGGACATATGCAAACTCAGTACATGAACGGTCAGGCCCCTCCCAATCATCCACATCAATACTCACAGGGACAGGCAACAAATGAATAAGGTCCATATTGTCAGGGATGTTCATTCGTCTTCTGCGTGTGCGGAGTCTGGAGGGTCTTCTTCTTCCCCGCCCGTTCTGGTTGATTTTTTAATCTGTTTGAGGAAATCTTCCACTTGTTGTGGCTTCGTGTAGAATTTCTGTCGGCCCTGGTGTGTTACCCTCAAGCGTGCCGGATAGAGAAGAGCATAATCAATTTGGAGTGTACGTAATTTCGCCTTGACGCCCAGAAACTTCCGCCATTCTTCCTGTACCATGGGCGTGAAATCCGGGTATATGGTAAAAGGAGTTGCCATCAAATGATAGCGAATTCTTGCTTCGAGCTGCCCGCAAAGCTACATCCCTGTCCCTATAGTTCAGGAGCCTTGCAATGATGGGTCTCGGGGCAGTGCCCGGTTTGGGCCGGGGTCTTAACAAGCGGTGTGCCCTCTCAACTATAAACTGATGAGAGAAGGCCTCTGTCCCAGTTGCCGCCAGGAGCAATTTCTCTACGTACTCCTCCATTCTTCCCGTGTTGGTGGTCTTCGGAATACCTAATATGCGAATATTATTGCGTCTACTTCTCGCCTCCAAGTCTTCATTCTTAGCCGCAATTATCGGCAACAGGTTGTCCATTCTGGAGAGCTGCGAGGTATTCTAGCCGTGGCATCGTCCGAGTCCGAGATGCGCTGTTCCGCTTCCTTTAGTCGTTCTTCATGTACATCCAGTTTGTGGACCATTACGTCCATACTTGAGCACATCCTGTCCACTTTGTCTGCGATAGTGGCAAACCCCTGACACACCTCCCGGAGCACCTCCTGCAGGTCCGCTACTGGTGCGGATGTTGCGCCATGTGCCTCCCAGGTTCCCGCCTGGCCTTGCTGATCCTGAGCCGCTCGGGAGGGCCTCTTAGGGTATGTAACCTTTACAACGAAACTTTTACAACGACCTACCATTACAACGCAACTTTTACAACGCAAACTATTACAACGCATTGCTCTGGGGGGCGCTCTAGGATAGGGAATAGGTTAATTTACTATCCAATAACCTTCCCTACTATCCACGGGGACTGGAGTTGGAATAGTAAATTAAACTATTCACTATCCAGCACCCCAAAGCGCTATGCGTTGTAATGGTATGCGTGGTAAAAACCGCGTTGTTAAGGTAGGCGTTGTAAAAGTATGCGTTGTAACGTCATACATCCGCCTCTTAGTAGCATCGAAGGTAAGTTTAGGTTGTTTCGCATCGGGTTTGCCCATGGTGGGTACGCCTGTGGTTGCGCAGCTGGTACGCGTCGTGTGTCAGCACACCAATTCCCTCAGCAAGGGGCGAAGGGAGGTCCGGAGCAAAGCCACCCACACTAATGGAGACTGACAGAGATCTGCGGCCAGGCCTCAGGAATGCAGTGTTACCCCAGGGCGTCAGGCCCACTCGGCCACCGTCGTCCACTCCTCTCCCCGTGTGGCGCACCTCACTCGCACCCAGCCGCCGCCTCTCACCTCCGCAGGCAGTCGAGGGGGGTAGAGGTTGTGGCAGTGCCCCCTGCCACAATATGAGGCGATCCCCAGCACCTACAGTGTATCTTGCCTTTTGTTTCCTCTCCCTAAAGCGTCGCTGTCAGCAGGGGTATGTACAATGCGGGCAGGCGTAGACAAAAATGTCAGTTCTGATCCTCCCGATTCAGAAAAGGGGGTGGTGATGAACAGAGTGTCTGAATTAAGCAGACCACTCTTACCCAGTCCAAAGATCAGGGCTTGATCCATCACCGTTATTTAGCTCACTGCCCCATCCCAGCTCAGAACCTGGCTATATGCAAATTAGTCTGTCCCTGGCCCAGTGCATCATGGGAACAGGGCAGACCAAACTACCAAGCCAATTCTTCACCAGAAAGGAGACAAGCTACCGGGGACCGGTTTCTGGCATTTCAGCCTCGTCGGCCAGGCTTGCTTGAATCCTGATGGAGCAGTGAGCAAGGGACTCATGTCTGAGTATACCCTGCCATACCTATAGTGGCCAAAAACCATTCAGAAAAGGGGGTGGTGATGAACAGAGTGTCTGAATTAAGCAGACCACTCTTACCCAGTCCAAAGATCAGGGCTTGATCCATCACCGTTATTTAGCTCACTGCCCCATCCCAGCTCAGAACCTGGCTATATGCAAATTAGTCTGTCCCTGACCCAGTTCTGAATCATTTTGTCCACCATAAGCGTGGAAGGGTATACTCAGATGTGAGTCCCTTGCTCATTGCACCATCAGGATTCAAGCAAGCCGGGCCGACGACGCCTGAAATGGCAGAAACCGGTCCCCGGAAGCTTGTTTCCTTCCCAGTACAAGAATTGGCTTGGTAGTTTGGTTTGCCCTGTTCCCATCATGCACTGGGACAGGAACAGACTAATTTGCATATAGCCAAGTTCTGAGCTGGGATGGTGCAGTGAGCTAAAAAACGGTGATGGATCAAGCCCTGATCTTTGGACTGGGTAAGAGTGGTCTGCTTAATTCAGGCACTCTGTTCATCACCACCCCCTTTTCTGAATCATTTTGTCCACCATAAGCGTGGAAGGGTATACTCAGATGTGAGTCCCTTGCTCATTGCACCATCAGGATTCAAGCAAGCCGGGCCGACGACGCCTGAAATGGCAGAAACCGGTCCCCGGAAGCTTGTTTCCTTCCCAGTACAAGAATTGGCTTGGTAGTTTGGTTTGCCCTGTTCCCATCATGCACTGGGACAGGAACAGACTAATTTGCATATAACCAAGTTCTGAGCTGGGATGGTGCAGTGAGCTAAAAAACGGTGATGGATCAAGCCCTGATCTTTGGACTGGGTAAGAGTGGTCTGCTTAATTCAGGCACTCTGTTCATCACCACCCCCTTTTCTGAATCATTTTGTCCACCATAAGCATGGAAGGGTATACTCAGATGTGAGTCCCTTGCTCATTGCACCATCAGGATTCAAGCAAGCCGGGCCGACGACGCCTGAAATGGCAGAAACCGGTCCCCGGAAGCTTGTTTCCTTCCCAGTACAAGAATTGGCTTGGTAGTTTGGTTTGCCCTGTTCCCATCATGCACTGGGACAGGAACAGACTAATTTGCATATAGCCAAGTTCTGAGCTGGGATGGTGCAGTGAGCTAAAAAACGGTGATGGATCAAGCCCTGATCTTTGGACTGGGTAAGAGTGGTCTGCTTAATTCAGGCACTCTGTTCATCACCACCCCCTTTTCTGAATCATTTTGTCCACCATAAGCGTGGAAGGGTATACTCAGATGTGAGTCCCTTGCTCATTGCACCATCAGGATTCAAGCAAGCCGGGCCGACGACGCCTGAAATGGCAGAAACTGGTCCCCGGAAGCTTGTTTCCTTCCCAGTACAAGAATTGGCTTGGTAGTTTGGTGTGCCCTGTTCCCATCATGCACTGGGACAGGAACAGACTAATTTGCATATAGCCAAGTTCTGAGCTGGGATGGTGCAGTGAGCTAAAAAACGGTGATGGATCAAGCCCTGATCTTTGGACTGGGTAAGAGTGGTCTGCTTAATTCAGGCACTCTGTTCATCACCACCCCCTTTTCTGAATCATTTTGTCCACCATAAGCGTGGAAGGGTATACTCAGATGTGAGTCCCTTGCTCATTGCACCATCAGGATTCAAGCAAGCCGGGCCGACGACGCCTGAAATGGCAGAAACCGGTCCCCGGAAGCTTGTTTCCTTCCCAGTACAAGAATTGGCTTGGTAGTTTGGTTTGCCCTGTTCCCATCATGCACTGGGACAGGAACAGACTAATTTGCATATAGCCAAGTTCTGAGCTGGGATGGTGCAGTGAGCTAAAAAACGGTGATGGATCAAGCCCTGATCTTTGGACTGGGTAAGAGTGGTCTGCTTAATTCAGGCACTCTGTTCATCACCACCCCCTTTTCTGAATCATTTTGTCCACCATAAGCGTGGAAGGGTATACTCAGATGTGAGTCCTTTGCTCATTGCACCATTAGGATTCAAGCAAGCCGGGCCGACGACGCCTGAAATGGCAGAAACCGGTCTCCGGAAGCTTGTTTCCTTCCCAGTACAAGAATTGGCTTGGTAGTTTGGTTTGCCCTGTTCCCATCATGCACTGGGACAGGAACAGACTAATTTGCATATAGCCAAGTTCTGAGCTGGGATGGTGCAGTGAGCTAAAAAACGGTGATGGATCAAGCCCTGATCTTTGGACTGGGTAAGAGTGGTCTGCTTAATTCAGGCACTCTGTTCATCACCACCCCCTTTTCTGAATCATTTTGTCCACCATAAGCGTGGAAGGGTATACTCAGATGTGAGTCCCTTGCTCATTGCACCATCAGGATTCAAGCAAGCCGGGCCGACGACGCCTGAAATGGCAGAAACAGGTCCCCGGAAGCTTGTTTCCTTCCCAGTACAAGAATTGGCTTGGTAGTTTGGTTTGCCCTGTTCCCATCATGCACTGGGACAGGAACAGACTAATTTGCACATAGCCAAGTTCTGAGCTGGGATGGTGCAGTGAGCTAAAAAACGGTGATGGATCAAGCCCTGATCTTTGGACTGGGTAAGAGTGGTCTGCTTAATTCAGGCACTCTGTTCATCACCACCCCCTTTTCTGAATCATTTTGTCCACCATAAGCGTGGAAGGGTATACTCAGATGTGAGTCCCTTGCTCATTGCACCATCAGGATTCAAGCAAGCCGGGCCGACGACGCCTGAAATGGCAGAAACCGGTCCCCGGAAGCTTGTTTCCTTCCCAGTACAAGAATTGGCTTGGTAGTTTGGTTTGCCCTGTTCCCATCATGCACTGGGACAGGAACAGACTAATTTGCATATAGCCAAGTTCTGAGCTGGGATGGTGCAGTGAGCTAAAAAACGGTGATGGATCAAGCCCTGATCTTTGGACTGGGTAAGATTGGTCTGCTTAATTCAGGCACTCTGTTCATCACCACCCCCTTTTCTGAATCAGTTCTGATCCTCCCAGCAATACAGTAGCTCAGGTCCGTGACCCCCGCATTCCACTTTCTTGTGCCCCTGCTTTCTTGTCTCTCCTGTCGCAGTACCGCTCTGGGCCCACCAGTTGGCCCCCGTACTGCCACAGGGCCGGGTCAATAATCGGTGCCTAAGTTGTGCGGGGGGCGGGTAGGCAGCAGCGCAGACAGTGAGCAGGGCGTCCGAGTGTTACCGCCAGCGCGCTCCTGTCCCGTAGAGGAGCCCAGCGTCGAGCCCCCCCCCAGCCTACCTCCGTTCTGTGCCCGAGGCAGTTTCTCCTCCAGCTCGTGTTCGGGGGGGGGGAGATGGTCGGGGAGCCTCCTCTCCTGTCGCGGCAATTCCGGCGGCAGGCCACAGGTGCCCAGGGCCGCAGAGCAGAGCCCTCCTCCGAATGCGGCCCGCAGCCTCATGGAGAGCCACGGGCTCGCGCAGACACTGCGGCCGACCTCCAAGAAGGGGCACCTCCGTCACTCGATTCCGGCGCACTTTCACCAGCGCCTCACTGCCACCATTCTCCACCGATCTCGCTGCAACTCGAGCAGCCCACGTCGGGAGGGCAGAGCTACACAGGGGTATGTCCCAATTTCCCAAAAAGTGCTATCTTTAGGATATTTTGAGGATAAATATCGCTGGGCGGCGAGAGCCTCACATGAAGGCTACCATCCGCTAGTGCGCCACCTAGCGCCCCTCGAGTGACTGCATTCTTCCATTCACAAGGAGCACAATCTCACACAAAGTAGTTGTCTTCAGTGACAGGACTAATATGGTGATGTTTGCTTTTCGAGACCCAAACATTATTGTTACTTTTAGCCAATATATATATTTTAGATTCACAAGGGCCCAACAACTTCTCAAGCAATGACGTTTTGCTAAAGCCCTGGAAAAAAAGAAAGCATTGACAAATCTAAAAGGTTGGCAGACATATCCAGACCTATCGGCTTTGCCAATGTTTGTTTGTGATTGTTTCCTGTAGGAGAATTTTAGACCAGAATGGGCCGACACCCAAAGACGAGGGCAGCTACCACTACCTCAGCAAGCCCTGACGAGCCGTATTGTTGGTGGCTTAAGCTAAACTACTGTAGAAGTATAGCTATTGTCTTTGTACCCATGGGTTAGCCGCCTGCGGGCCCTAGTAGTAAAATACAATTTGTCTTTCATAGTCTGAATCCTTCGCTGAGTGTGATGGATGTGTGGGACATTTTGCATTACCAGCAACTGCAAGAACTCAGCGACTGCCACCCAAGATAAATGCAAGCTTGAGGTGAGTGAACATTAGTCTGACTTCTGCTCCTCCAGGCTGTCCTGGCCTGCATCATCAAAGACTCAACTTGCCATCCTGGGTTGTTCTGTTAGTCTAACTTTGGGGCCCTAACTCAAATAACTAAAAATGACCGTCCTGACGCTCTCAGTAGCGGTCGCTCCCCACGCTCCCTGCTGCCCTGTGGTATCGCTGAGCTGTGCTCCTTGCTTTACGCCCTGAATAACTGCTGCCTGCTGCCTGTGGTATCGTTGAGCTGCGCTCTTTGCTCTGCGCCTTGAATAACTGCTGCCTGCCTTATGATATAGCGCTGTGCCTCTCCTAAACATTGCTCGAATATTTTTGCTGTCCTAGTCTGTATCGCTCCCCTGTTTAGCTTAGACCTTTCATTATTATCTGTATTGCTCGTCACCCACAGCGTATCCCCACTTTGTGCCCCATCCTGTTCTGGTTTCACTTCTGCTGCCATTTTTGTTGTTGTTGTGCCTCGGAGCCCGTCCTCTCCACCCCGCTCCCGCCTCCCAGCTGCTCCTCCCTCCCACAGACTGCTTAGGCTTGCCCCGTCCCCAGAAGCGCTGTGACTGTCCTGACGCTCTCAGTAGCGGTCGCTCCCCACGCTCCCTGCTGCCCTTTGGTATCGCTGAGCTGTGCTCCTTGCTTTACGCCCTGAATAACTGCTGCCTGCTGCCTGTGGTATCGTTGAGCTGCGCTCTTTGCTCTGCACCTTGAATAACTGCTGCCTGCCTTATGATATAGCGCTGTGCCTCTCCTAAACATTGCTCGATTATTTTTGCTGTCCTAGTCTGTATCGCTCGCCTGTTTAGCTTAGACCTTTCATTATTATTTGTATTGCTCGTCTCCCACAGCGTATCCCCACTTTGTGCCCAATCCTGTTCCGGTTTCACTTTTGCTGCCATTTTTGTTGTTGTTGTGCCTCGGAGCCCGTCCTCTCCACCCCGCTCCCGCCTCCCAGCTGCTCCTCCCTCGCCCCACCCCCCTCCACTATCCACTTATGACAGATGCATTTGCGCGCAGCGTTCACGCGCAGCGGTCGTGCCCCATGCGCGCCGAAGGAGCGCCAAATGTAAGCCCGTCTACGCCCGTCCGCGCCTGGACCGCGCCCAGCGCCAGACCCCCTGGTCCCCGCAAAATCCTCTCCACCCGCATAACGTACGACGCCGCTACCCTCTCAGCACTTAATCCCGGCCGACTCCCAAACTGCTACCAAGCCGCCCCAGGACACTCCCATGGACCCTTCACCTGCCACTTTTGCAAGTTCGACTGCATCAAAACCCACACCAATGAGGTACCGAAAATTCTCTACCACCTCCCAATTATAGTTACAGTAAACCCATATTACCAATAATTAGTCAGTTGGCAGTGTAGAAGGTCCAAGCATTTATTATGACAAACAAAACTCTGCCAGAGGAGCTTCCTGCGACCTAACCCCACGAGGTCCGCCAAGAAGACTGCTGGCACACTGTCAGTACATCACATATATACAGTCGCATTGGCATCATCATATCCCAACATGGAAAAGTACAAATTGGTACAAGCTGGCACAGACAGAAAGGAAAGCCCATATATGGCACACAATGCGCTCCTGGTTTCGCTCATCCTAGATTTAGCAAGGTCGAACGTGTGACTCCCTTCTGCCGTCTCCGAGACAGTCCGCCCCACACCCCTCCCGGAATGTGCTTATCGGTCCTTCTTCTGCTACCTATAACCTTGACAGGCCTAACGAGCTGAAACAGCAGTTTTAGCAACAGTTGGGTTATTTCTCAGGAGGCCGACTCTGGTGCAGGGAAGGAGTGTGGGGCTTGTTAATGCAATGCTTTCGGCAAGGCCACAATATGGCATTAGCAAAAACAACAAGTGATGGACTGAATGTGGATCAATGTCACACACTCCCCCAGTCAAAAGATCTGGGCCCAAATCCATCGTTTTTTTGCACTCCACACCACCCTGGGTTAGACAATGGCGATATGCAAATCAGCTCTGACCCTGTTGCCCCATGGGAACAGTCCAGTCCGAACTACAAAAGCCATGTCCTTCCCAGAACGGAATCAAGCATCCGAGGACCGGACCGGTTTCGAGGTAACACCTCTCTTCAGCCCGGCTAGCTTGACTCCAAGTGGTGTGGAGTGCCTGGGACCCACGTCTGGGCATCCCCAGCGCACTTAGGGCGGCAATTGCAAAAACAACAAGTGATGGACTGAATGTGGATCAATGTCACACACTCCCCCAGTCAAAAGATCTGGGCCCAAATCCATCGTTTTTTTGCACTCCACACCACCCTGGGTTAGACAATGGCGATATGCAAATCAGCTCTGACCCTGTTGCCCCATGGGAACAGTCCAGTCCGAACTACAAAAGCCATGTCCTTCCCAGAACGGAATCAAGCATCCGAGGACCGGACCGGTTTCGAGGTAACACCTCTCTTCAGCCCGGCTAGCTTGACTCCAAGTGGTGTGGAGTGCCTGGGACCCACGTCTGGGCATCCCCAGCGCACTTGGGGCGGCAATTGCAAAAACAACAAGTGATGGACTGAATGTGGATCAATGTCACACACTCCCCCAGTGTGGAGTGCAAAAAAACGATGGATTTGGGCCCAGATCTTTTGACTGGGGGAGTGTGTGACATTGATCCACATTCAGTCCATCACTTGTTGTTTTTTGCAATTGCCGCCCTAAGTGCGCTGGGGATGCCCAGACGTGGGTCCCAGGCACTCCACACCACTTGGAGTCAAGCTAGCCGGGCTGAAGAGAGGTGTTACCTCGAAACCGGTCCGGTCCTCGGATGCTTGATTCCGGTCTGGGAAAGATATGGCTGTTGTAGTTCGGACTGGACTGTTCCCATGGGGCAACAGGGTCAGAGCTGATTTGCATAAAGCCATTATCTGACCCAGGGTGGTGTGGAGTGCAAAAAAACGATGGATTTGGGCCCAGATCTTTTGACTGGGGGAGTGTGTGACATTGATCCACATTCAGTCCATCACTTGTTGTTTTTTGCAATTGCCGCCCTAAGTGCGCTGGGGATGCCCAGACGTGGGTCCCAGGCACTCCACACCACTTGGAGTCAAGCTAGCCGGGCTGAAGAGAGGTGTTACCTCGAAACCGGTCCGGTCCTCGGATGCTTGATTCCGGTCTGGGAAAGATATGGCTGTTGTAGTTCGGACTGGACTGTTCCCATGGGGCAACAGGGTCAGAGCTGATTTGCATAAAGCCATTATCTGACCCAGGGTGGTGTGGAGTGCAAAAAAACGATGGATTTGGGCCCAGATCTTTTGACTGGGGGAGTGTGTGACATTGATCCACATTCAGTCCATCACTTGTTGTTTTTTGCAATTGCTGCCCTAAGTGCGCTGGGGATGCCCAGACGTGGGTCCCAGGCACTCCACACCACTTGGAGTCAAGCTAGCCGGGCTGAAGAGAGGTGTTACCTCGAAACCGGTCCGGTCCTCGGATGCTTGATTCCGGTCTGGGAAAGATATGGCTGTTGTAGTTCGGACTGGACTGTTCCCATGGGGCAACAGGGTCAGAGCTGATTTGCATAAAGCCATTATCTGACCCAGGGTGGTGTGGAGTGCAAAAAAACGATGGATTTGGGCCCAGATCTTTTGACTGGGGGAGTGTGTGACATTGATCCACATTCAGTCCATCACTTGTTGTTTTTTGCAATTGCCGCCCTAAGTGCGCTGGGGATGCCCAGACGTGGGTCCCAGGCACTCCACACCACTTGGAGTCAAGCTAGCCGGGCTGAAGAGAGGTGTTACCTCGAAACCGGTCCGGTCCTCGGATGCTTGATTCCGGTCTGGGAAAGATATGGCTGTTGTAGTTCGGACTGGACTGTTCCCATGGGGCAACAGGGTCAGAGCTGATTTGCATAAAGCCATTATCTGACCCAGGGTGGTGTGGAGTGCAAAAAAATGATGGATTTGGGCCCAGATCTTTTGACTGGGGGAGTGTGTGACATTGATCCACATTCAGTCCATCACTTGTTGTTTTTTGCAATTGCCGCCCTAAGTGCGCTGGGGATGCCCAGACGTGGGTCCCAGGCACTCCACACCACTTGGAGTCAAGCTAGCCGGGCTGAAGAGAGGTGTTACCTCGAAACCGGTCCGGTCCTCGGATGCTTGATTCCGGTCTGGGAAAGATATGGCTGTTGTAGTTCGGACTGGACTGTTCCCATGGGGCAACAGGGTCAGAGCTGATTTGCATAAAGCCATTATCTGACCCAGGGTGGTGTGGAGTGCAAAAAAACGATGGATTTGGGCCCAGATCTTTTGACTGGGGGAGTGTGTGACATTGATCCACATTCAGTCCATCACTTGTTGTTTTTTGCAATTGCCGCCCTAAGTGCGCTGGGGATGCCCAGACGTGGGTCCCAGGCACTCCACACCACTTGGAGTCAAGCTAGCCGGGCTGAAGAGAGGTGTTACCTCGAAACCGGTCCGGTCCTCGGATGCTTGATTCCGGTCTGGGAAAGATATGGCTGTTGTAGTTCGGACTGGACTGTTCCCATGGGGCAACAGGGTCAGAGCTGATTTGCATAAAGCCATTATCTGACCCAGGGTGGTGTGGAGTGCAAAAAAACGATGGATTTGGGCCCAGATCTTTTGACTGGGGGAGTGTGTGACATTGATCCACATTCAGTCCATCACTTGTTGTTTTTTGCAATTGCCGCCCTAAGTGCGCTGGGGATGCCCAGACGTGGGTCCCAGGCACTCCACACCACTTGGAGTCAAGCTAGCCGGGCTGAAGAGAGGTGTTACCTCGAAACCGGTCCGGTCCTCGGATGCTTGATTCCGGTCTGGGAAAGATATGGCTGTTGTAGTTCGGACTGGACTGTTCCCATGGGGCAACAGGGTCAGAGCTGATTTGCATAAAGCCATTATCTGACCCAGGGTGGTGTGGAGTGCAAAAAAACGATGGATTTGGGCCCAGATCTTTTGACTGGGGGAGTGTGTGACATTGATCCACATTCAGTCCATCACTTGTTGTTTTTTGCAATTGCCGCCCTAAGTGCGCTGGGGATGCCCAGACGTGGGTCCCAGGCACTCCACACCACTTGGAGTCAAGCTAGCCGGGCTGAAGAGAGGTGTTACCTCGAAACCGGTCCGGTCCTCGGATGCTTGATTCCGGTCTGGGAAAGATATGGCTGTTGTAGTTCGGACTGGACTGTTCCCATGGGGCAACAGGGTCAGAGCTGATTTGCATAAAGCCATTATCTGACCCAGGGTGGTGTGGAGTGCAAAAAAACGATGGATTTGGGCCCAGATCTTTTGACTGGGGGAGTGTGTGACATTGATCCACATTCAGTCCATCACTTGTTGTTTTTTGCAATTGCCGCCCTAAGTGCGCTGGGGATGCCCAGACGTGGGTCCCAGGCACTCCACACCACTTGGAGTCAAGCTAGCCGGGCTGAAGAGAGGTGTTACCTCGAAACCGGTCCGGTCCTCGGATGCTTGATTCCGGTCTGGGAAAGATATGGCTGTTGTAGTTCGGACTGGACTGTTCCCATGGGGCAACAGGGTCAGAGCTGATTTGCATAAAGCCATTATCTGACCCAGGGTGGTGTGGAGTGCAAAAAAACGATGGATTTGGGCCCAGATCTTTTGACTGGGGGAGTGTGTGACATTGATCCACATTCAGTCCATCACTTGTTGTTTTTTGCAATTGCCGCCCTAAGTGCGCTGGGGATGCCCAGACGTGGGTCCCAGGCACTCCACACCACTTGGAGTCAAGCTAGCCGGGCTGAAGAGAGGTGTTACCTCGAAACCGGTCCGGTCCTCGGATGCTTGATTCCGGTCTGGGAAAGATATGGCTGTTGTAGTTCGGACTGGACTGTTCCCATGGGGCAACAGGGTCAGAGCTGATTTGCATAAAGCCATTATCTGACCCAGGGTGGTGTGGAGTGCAAAAAAACGATGGATTTGGGCCCAGATCTTTTGACTGGGGGAGTGTGTGACATTGATCCACATTCAGTCCATCACTTGTTGTTTTTTGCAATTGCCGCCCTAAGTGCGCTGGGGATGCCCAGACGTGGGTCCCAGGCACTCCACACCACTTGGAGTCAAGCTAGCCGGGCTGAAGAGAGGTGTTACCTCGAAACCGGTCCGGTCCTCGGATGCTTGATTCCGGTCTGGGAAAGATATGGCTGTTGTAGTTCGGACTGGACTGTTCCCATGGGGCAACAGGGTCAGAGCTGATTTGCATAAAGCCATTATCTGACCCAGGGTGGTGTGGAGTGCAAAAAAACGATGGATTTGGGCCCAGATCTTTTGACTGGGGGAGTGTGTGACATTGATCCACATTCAGTCCATCACTTGTTGTTTTTTGCAATTGCCGCCCTAAGTGCGCTGGGGATGCCCAGACGTGGGTCCCAGGCACTCCACACCACTTGGAGTCAAGCTAGCCGGGCTGAAGAGAGGTGTTACCTCGAAACCGGTCCGGTCCTCGGATGCTTGATTCCGGTCTGGGAAAGATATGGCTGTTGTAGTTCGGACTGGACTGTTCCCATGGGGCAACAGGGTCAGAGCTGATTTGCATAAAGCCATTATCTGACCCAGGGTGGTGTGGAGTGCAAAAAAACGATGGATTTGGGCCCAGATCTTTTGACTGGGGGAGTGTGTGACATTGATCCACATTCAGTCCATCACTTGTTGTTTTTTGCAATTGCCGCCCTAAGTGCGCTGGGGATGCCCAGACGTGGGTCCCAGGCACTCCACACCACTTGGAGTCAAGCTAGCCGGGCTGAAGAGAGGTGTTACCTCGAAACCGGTCCGGTCCTCGGATGCTTGATTCCGGTCTGGGAAAGATATGGCTGTTGTAGTTCGGACTGGACTGTTCCCATGGGGCAACAGGGTCAGAGCTGATTTGCATAAAGCCATTATCTGACCCAGGGTGGTGTGGAGTGCAAAAAAACGATGGATTTGGGCCCAGATCTTTTGACTGGGGGAGTGTGTGACATTGATCCACATTCAGTCCATCACTTGTTGTTTTTTGCAATTGCCGCCCTAAGTGCGCTGGGGATGCCCAGACGTGGGTCCCAGGCACTCCACACCACTTGGAGTCAAGCTAGCCGGGCTGAAGAGAGGTGTTACCTCGAAACCGGTCCGGTCCTCGGATGCTTGATTCCGGTCTGGGAAAGATATGGCTGTTGTAGTTCGGACTGGACTGTTCCCATGGGGCAACAGGGTCAGAGCTGATTTGCATAAAGCCATTATCTGACCCAGGGTGGTGTGGAGTGCAAAAAAACGATGGATTTGGGCCCAGATCTTTTGACTGGGGGAGTGTGTGACATTGATCCACATTCAGTCCATCACTTGTTGTTTTTTGCAATTGCCGCCCTAAGTGCGCTGGGGATGCCCAGACGTGGGTCCCAGGCACTCCACACCACTTGGAGTCAAGCTAGCCGGGCTGAAGAGAGGTGTTACCTCGAAACCGGTCCGGTCCTCGGATGCTTGATTCCGGTCTGGGAAAGATATGGCTGTTGTAGTTCGGACTGGACTGTTCCCATGGGGCAACAGGGTCAGAGCTGATTTGCATAAAGCCATTATCTGACCCAGGGTGGTGTGGAGTGCAAAAAAACGATGGATTTGGGCCCAGATCTTTTGACTGGGGGAGTGTGTGACATTGATCCACATTCAGTCCATCACTTGTTGTTTTTTGCAATTGCTGCCCTAAGTGCGCTGGGGATGCCCAGACGTGGGTCCCAGGCACTCCACACCACTTGGAGTCAAGCTAGCCGGGCTGAAGAGAGGTGTTACCTCGAAACCGGTCCGGTCCTCGGATGCTTGATTCCGGTCTGGGAAAGATATGGCTGTTGTAGTTCGGACTGGACTGTTCCCATGGGGCAACAGGGTCAGAGCTGATTTGCATAAAGCCATTATCTGACCCAGGGTGGTGTGGAGTGCAAAAAAACGATGGATTTGGGCCCAGATCTTTTGACTGGGGGAGTGTGTGACATTGATCCACATTCAGTCCATCACTTGTTGTTTTTTGCAATTGCCGCCCTAAGTGCGCTGGGGATGCCCAGACGTGGGTCCCAGGCACTCCACACCACTTGGAGTCAAGCTAGCCGGGCTGAAGAGAGGTGTTACCTCGAAACCGGTCCGGTCCTCGGATGCTTGATTCCGGTCTGGGAAAGATATGGCTGTTGTAGTTCGGACTGGACTGTTCCCATGGGGCAACAGGGTCAGAGCTGATTTGCATAAAGCCATTATCTGACCCAGGGTGGTGTGGAGTGCAAAAAAACGATGGATTTGGGCCCAGATCTTTTGACTGGGGGAGTGTGTGACATTGATCCACATTCAGTCCATCACTTGTTGTTTTTTGCAATTGCCGC
This sequence comes from Lissotriton helveticus, assembly GCF_964261635.1. NCBI lineage: Eukaryota > Metazoa > Chordata > Amphibia > Caudata > Salamandridae > Lissotriton > Lissotriton helveticus. The sequence continues at coordinate 1,705,501,301 of NC_136057.1, read as the reverse complement.
CCTAAGTGCGCTGGGGATGCCCAGACGTGGGTCCCAGGCACTCCACACCACTTGGAGTCAAGCTAGCCGGGCTGAAGAGAGGTGTTACCTCGAAACCGGTCCGGTCCTCGGATGCTTGATTCCGGTCTGGGAAAGATATGGCTGTTGTAGTTCGGACTGGACTGTTCCCATGGGGCAACAGGGTCAGAGCTGATTTGCATAAAGCCATTATCTGACCCAGGGTGGTGTGGAGTGCAAAAAAACGATGGATTTGGGCCCAGATCTTTTGACTGGGGGAGTGTGTGACATTGATCCACATTCAGTCCATCACTTGTTGTTTTTTGCAATTGCCGCCCTAAGTGCGCTGGGGATGCCCAGACGTGGGTCCCAGGCACTCCACACCACTTGGAGTCAAGCTAGCCGGGCTGAAGAGAGGTGTTACCTCGAAACCGGTCCGGTCCTCGGATGCTTGATTCCGGTCTGGGAAAGATATGGCTGTTGTAGTTCGGACTGGACTGTTCCCATGGGGCAACAGGGTCAGAGCTGATTTGCATAAAGCCATTATCTGACCCAGGGTGGTGTGGAGTGCAAAAAAACGATGGATTTGGGCCCAGATCTTTTGACTGGGGGAGTGTGTGACATTGATCCACATTCAGTCCATCACTTGTTGTTTTTTGCAATTGCCGCCCTAAGTGCGCTGGGGATGCCCAGACGTGGGTCCCAGGCACTCCACACCACTTGGAGTCAAGCTAGCCGGGCTGAAGAGAGGTGTTACCTCGAAACCGGTCCGGTCCTCGGATGCTTGATTCCGGTCTGGGAAAGATATGGCTGTTGTAGTTCGGACTGGACTGTTCCCATGGGGCAACAGGGTCAGAGCTGATTTGCATAAAGCCATTATCTGACCCAGGGTGGTGTGGAGTGCAAAAAAACGATGGATTTGGGCCCAGATCTTTTGACTGGGGGAGTGTGTGACATTGATCCACATTCAGTCCATCACTTGTTGTTTTTTGCAATTGCCGCCCTAAGTGCGCTGGGGATGCCCAGACGTGGGTCCCAGGCACTCCACACCACTTGGAGTCAAGCTAGCCGGGCTGAAGAGAGGTGTTACCTCGAAACCGGTCCGGTCCTCGGATGCTTGATTCCGGTCTGGGAAAGATATGGCTGTTGTAGTTCGGACTGGACTGTTCCCATGGGGCAACAGGGTCAGAGCTGATTTGCATAAAGCCATTATCTGACCCAGGGTGGTGTGGAGTGCAAAAAAACGATGGATTTGGGCCCAGATCTTTTGACTGGGGGAGTGTGTGACATTGATCCACATTCAGTCCATCACTTGTTGTTTTTTGCAATTGCCGCCCTAAGTGCGCTGGGGATGCCCAGACGTGGGTCCCAGGCACTCCACACCACTTGGAGTCAAGCTAGCCGGGCTGAAGAGAGGTGTTACCTCGAAACCGGTCCGGTCCTCGGATGCTTGATTCCGGTCTGGGAAAGATATGGCTGTTGTAGTTCGGACTGGACTGTTCCCATGGGGCAACAGGGTCAGAGCTGATTTGCATAAAGCCATTATCTGACCCAGGGTGGTGTGGAGTGCAAAAAAACGATGGATTTGGGCCCAGATCTTTTGACTGGGGGAGTGTGTGACATTGATCCACATTCAGTCCATCACTTGTTGTTTTTTGCAATTGCCGCCCTAAGTGCGCTGGGGATGCCCAGACGTGGGTCCCAGGCACTCCACACCACTTGGAGTCAAGCTAGCCGGGCTGAAGAGAGGTGTTACCTCGAAACCGGTCCGGTCCTCGGATGCTTGATTCCGGTCTGGGAAAGATATGGCTGTTGTAGTTCGGACTGGACTGTTCCCATGGGGCAACAGGGTCAGAGCTGATTTGCATAAAGCCATTATCTGACCCAGGGTGGTGTGGAGTGCAAAAAAACGATGGATTTGGGCCCAGATCTTTTGACTGGGGGAGTGTGTGACATTGATCCACATTCAGTCCATCACTTGTTGTTTTTTGCAATTGCCGCCCTAAGTGCGCTGGGGATGCCCAGACGTGGGTCCCAGGCACTCCACACCACTTGGAGTCAAGCTAGCCGGGCTGAAGAGAGGTGTTACCTCGAAACCGGTCCGGTCCTCGGATGCTTGATTCCGGTCTGGGAAAGATATGGCTGTTGTAGTTCGGACTGGACTGTTCCCATGGGGCAACAGGGTCAGAGCTGATTTGCATAAAGCCATTATCTGACCCAGGGTGGTGTGGAGTGCAAAAAAACGATGGATTTGGGCCCAGATCTTTTGACTGGGGGAGTGTGTGACATTGATCCACATTCAGTCCATCACTTGTTGTTTTTTGCAATTGCCGCCCTAAGTGCGCTGGGGATGCCCAGACGTGGGTCCCAGGCACTCCACACCACTTGGAGTCAAGCTAGCCGGGCTGAAGAGAGGTGTTACCTCGAAACCGGTCCGGTCCTCGGATGCTTGATTCCGGTCTGGGAAAGATATGGCTGTTGTAGTTCGGACTGGACTGTTCCCATGGGGCAACAGGGTCAGAGCTGATTTGCATAAAGCCATTATCTGACCCAGGGTGGTGTGGAGTGCAAAAAAACGATGGATTTGGGCCCAGATCTTTTGACTGGGGGAGTGTGTGACATTGATCCACATTCAGTCCATCACTTGTTGTTTTTTGCAATTGCCGCCCTAAGTGCGCTGGGGATGCCCAGACGTGGGTCCCAGGCACTCCACACCACTTGGAGTCAAGCTAGCCGGGCTGAAGAGAGGTGTTACCTCGAAACCGGTCCGGTCCTCGGATGCTTGATTCCGGTCTGGGAAAGATATGGCTGTTGTAGTTCGGACTGGACTGTTCCCATGGGGCAACAGGGTCAGAGCTGATTTGCATAAAGCCATTATCTGACCCAGGGTGGTGTGGAGTGCAAAAAAACGATGGATTTGGGCCCAGATCTTTTGACTGGGGGAGTGTGTGACATTGATCCACATTCAGTCCATCACTTGTTGTTTTTTGCAATTGCCGCCCTAAGTGCGCTGGGGATGCCCAGACGTGGGTCCCAGGCACTCCACACCACTTGGAGTCAAGCTAGCCGGGCTGAAGAGAGGTGTTACCTCGAAACCGGTCCGGTCCTCGGATGCTTGATTCCGGTCTGGGAAAGATATGGCTGTTGTAGTTCGGACTGGACTGTTCCCATGGGGCAACAGGGTCAGAGCTGATTTGCATAAAGCCATTATCTGACCCAGGGTGGTGTGGAGTGCAAAAAAACGATGGATTTGGGCCCAGATCTTTTGACTGGGGGAGTGTGTGACATTGATCCACATTCAGTCCATCACTTGTTGTTTTTTGCAATTGCCGCCCTAAGTGCGCTGGGGATGCCCAGACGTGGGTCCCAGGCACTCCACACCACTTGGAGTCAAGCTAGCCGGGCTGAAGAGAGGTGTTACCTCGAAACCGGTCCGGTCCTCGGATGCTTGATTCCGGTCTGGGAAAGATATGGCTGTTGTAGTTCGGACTGGACTGTTCCCATGGGGCAACAGGGTCAGAGCTGATTTGCATAAAGCCATTATCTGACCCAGGGTGGTGTGGAGTGCAAAAAAACGATGGATTTGGGCCCAGATCTTTTGACTGGGGGAGTGTGTGACATTGATCCACATTCAGTCCATCACTTGTTGTTTTTTAGGTCTCGCCTGTCGATGCGCATGCGCATCGAGCAAGCGAGACTATAGGGGCTCATCGACTCTTTATCTAACTTGCAAGGAATCGTGGCGATTCCTTGCAGTGCCCGTGACTTTTAAGCTCAATGCGCATGTGCATTGAGCTTAAAAGCGCGTGCACAGCCGCCCGCATTCCTCCGACACCTTTGAAGTGAAGCTTAGCTTCACTTCAAAGGCCCGGCTTCTTCACACCCACATGCCGCTCTGCCCCGCTCCGCCCCCTCCCCTGAGTCATCCTGCCTGCCCAGACTTCTCCTCCCCCCTACTTACATCCCGCTTTCACTTGTTTTTTTGACTCGACGTTCCCCCCGCCCCCTCCCGCCACGCAATGCCGAGAGCTTGTTGACAATGAAAACAGTTTTAGTGATAGTCCCGTGGCATTGTCGTGTGTAATCTGACACTGAACTTTACCGGACCAGAAAGTATGCTTGTCTTTCATTGCAGCTTTGCTTTTTCTGACTGCCTCGGCAAGCTCCCATCCTATCGTGGCTCCTATCTTTCTAACATGATTTGGCCATGCCAATCTGCCTCATTTGTTTGTAATAGGAAGGAGGGGTTTGGTGTATATACTGTGATATATAACGAAGGCATTTCTATTCCCGGCCGTACTTTTTTTTCTACTCCCCCCTAATTATTCACGGCCGCGTTGCCCAGAGCTGCCACTTCTCTTTTTTTGTGCACACCTTTTTTCTTTTTTTTTTTTCTTCTTTTTGCTTGCATTTTTTATCACCTCTCTCTTTCCACTCACCATCTACCTCCCTCCGCGATCTTTCTCGCTCTCTCCCTCCCTGTCTCACCCCCTCTCTTCTTCTCCACCGAGTCCTCCCCTGCCCCCCCCTGCCCTCCCCACTGCCTCTTTTCACGCCGCTCTCTCTTCTCTTTCTCCCCTCCGTTATGTCACAGGTTGTTACCCGCGGAGTGAGACCGGCCGGGTGAGACCCGGTTGAATCAGCGTCTCTCGCCTGTCAGCCTCTCACCCCATCCCTCCCACCCCTCCGGTCCCTTCCCAGCTTCTCCCCGTCTCTCCCTTTCATCGTCCCCGCAGCATCTTCCCCATGGACCCCACACTTCCGGTCCGATTCCGCTCCACATCTACCTTTCCTCCCCTTCCTGCCCCCCTGTTCCCTTTCAGTATTTCTCTTTTCATCCCCTCTCTTGCGTTCCCTCGTGCCGCCCTTCCACCCCCTCTCTCTCTCCCCACCTCTCCAATTATGCTTCTGCCACTGTTCTCCCTTCCTGTCTCGTCTTCTCTCCCTTCGCTTCTTCCCAGTCTTTCCCACCCTCTTTCCCTCCAGCTCCCATTTTACCATTATCTTTCTTCCTATCTTCCCCTCTCGCTCTCTTTCACTGCCCTTCCACTCTCTCTCATTTTCCTCTCTTACCATCTCTCTCTTCTCCGTTCCCGTGGACTCTTTATTTTTCCCCCCTCTTTATTCACTTTCCTTTTCCCATCCACCCCTGCTCTCTGCCACTCCTCTCTCCCATGCCACCAGCCTTGTGGAGTGCTGGTACGCTCCCATTCAATGTAATATTACACCTCTACTGAGAAATTAAGGTACTCTCCCTCATGAGTTCTAGAGTCGCAGGCACTGAGTACCGGACAGTACCTGTCCACTCATGTCACTATGCTCAACCGGAAGCTATATGGAAATGCACGTGCGTGTGTTCTTTCACATATGAAGAAGAGCTTTGGTGACTGTAGCGCCTCGCCTTCTCTCGGTATCAACTTTAAAATGGGTGCAATATTGTGATTTCGCCTCTCTCTCTCCCCACCTCTCCACTGACGCTGCTTCTGCCACTGTTCTCCCTCCCTGTCTCGTCTTCTCTCCCTTCGCTTCTTCCCAGTCTTTCCCGCCCTCTTTCCCTCCAGCTCCAATTTTACCATTATCTTTCTTCCTATCTTCCCCTCTCGCTCTCTTTCACTGCCCTTCCACTCTCTCTCATTTTCCTCTCTTACCATCTCTCTCTTCTCCGTTCCCGTGCACTCTTTATTTTTCCCCCTCTTTATTCACTTTCCTTTTCCCATCCACCCCTGCATTCTGCCACTCCTCTCTCCCATGCCACCAGCCATGTTGAGTGCTGGTAAGCTTCCATTCAAAGTATTATTACACCTCTACTGAGAAATTAAGGTACTCTCCCTTATGAGTTCTAGAGTCGCAGGCACTGAGTACCGGACAGTACCTGTCCACTCATGTCACTATGCTCAACCGGAAGCTATATGGAAATGCACGTGCGTGTGTTCTTTCACATATGAAGCAGAGCTTTGGTGACTGTAGCGCCTCGCCTTCTTCTCGGTATCAACTTTAAAATGGGTGCAATATTGTGATTTCGTTATTTTGTGTTTAATGGCTGAAACAGAAATTTCGAAAACGGCAATGGATTAATGTGTACTACAGCGCACTTCGCCAACATAGTGGCATATATATTTTTTCGGTTTACACATTGTCATGTCCGTTGACAAGAATTTGACCGAAATTACAAAAACATACAGAGGGATTTGCATGCAGACCGCTTTCAAATTAACTCTTTCAACAGAGTGTTTATGATTTTCTACACATTTTTTTTAGCGTGAACTTGACCCGAATGCACTGGAGCAGTGTACAGGAGCACCAGTTACATTACACAAGGGCACACATTCATGTGTTTTTTTTGTTAAGTATCGAGACTTTAAGTGATTTGCCCAGAATCACAGGATGTTGAGCTGCGGAGAATCGAGCCTATCTCACCACTTCTAAAATCAGCACCGCTGGCCGTAAGCCCACATTTTCTGGCCATTTTCTACAAACTTTTTTTTGGGCCAGTGCACTATATCGAAATATTCCATTTCAGCAGACTTTGCACTTATCCTCCCATAGTAATCAAAAACGTAAATAAGTGTGATTAAAAACTCACTTCTACACTTTATATCAATGGTTTCCAGCCACCATAAATGATTGTCAATAAATGGCCGACATTGAGAATACAAAGATATTGTGTCTGGTGAACAAAGGGACTTTTTTGCCCCGTTTTTTCTAGGTGCCCTCACTCTATCTATCTATCTATCTATCTATCTATCTATCTATCTATCTATCTATCTATCTATCTATCTATCTATCTATCTATCTATCTATCTATCTATCTATCTATCTATCTATCTATCTCCCTCACTCTATCTCTCTATCGCCCTCACTCTATCTATCTATCGCCCTCACTCACCCTCACTCACCCTCACTCACCCTCACTCACCCTCACTCACCCTCACTCACCCTCACTCACCCTCACTCACCCTCACTCACCCTCACTCTCACTCACTCTCACTCACTCTCACTCACTCTCACTCACTCTCACTCACCCTCAACCCCTCACCCTCACTCACCCTCAACCCCTCACTCACCCACCCTCAACCCCTCACTCACCCTCACTCACCCTCAACCCCTCACCCTCACACAGTGCAATAGGTCTCGGAGCATTTGAGTTAGAGCTTTTAGAAATGTTTATGGCTTTTTTTTTTTAATTCTTTAGCATTGGCTACAGGAAACAAAAATGCTAAAGATTTACAAAAAAAACCATAAACAATTCTAAAAGCACTAACTCTAATGCTGCGAGACCTATTGCATTTCCAATGCTTGTTACAATATGGCATTAGAGCGTGAAGTGGTGCAAGGCTATAACGTGTAAGGCTAATGTGTACGTACATAAACGAAAGTATTTAGTGACATCATGCTAATCATAACATATCGATTATAAGTATTGCTTAATGGGAAATCGATTCCGGTTCCTCAAACCCTCCTTTTAGCGTGGTGTAGCTAAATACAAAGTCAAGCAGTCAATCTTCAAAAATCTCTTCATTAATGGCCATTAGTTCATGTATCCCTTGTTGCAGCATTTGGTGTTTAGTAGGGACAGTGGTAGGCACGCAAAGCGTAGTGACTCGGGAAGCACAATAAGAGCAACATGCCGGACCACATTGTATCAGGATACAACAGGAAAAGATGATACCGGCTGCCCCGCCCAGGATCAATAATAATTTCCATCCCCAAGTGGACAAGAGTCCCCAGAACCAGCCCGAGAGTGACCAGGACCCATTTTCGGTGTGCATTTCAGAAGCAATGCGGTGCAGTTTCTGGATGGCCAGATGAACAGAGGGGGCGGAGTCAGGGATATATACACAGCAAGAACTGCCAATCACGCGGCATGCTCCGCCCCGATCAGCCAAGATAACGTCCAAAACCATACGGTTTTGGAGCCCCACGAGTCTCGTCGCCTGAAGCTCCACAGTGAGGTTGGCTAGGATGTCAGTTGTTATGTTAATGACATTTTCCACTATTCTGGACAATCTCCTTATTTCCCTGCTATTAAATATGGGACCCCAGAACGGTGTCAAACCCTTGCTAAAATCCGTGAATTGCTGCAGAGATGTGTCTGTTTGATCAACTTCGGTCATATCAAGTTGCCTGCACTGTCTATTGGGTAATGCAGTGCAAGCAGTGCTTACAGGGAGTGGCCGCGCAGGGTGTAGCTGGTGTGTCTTGTGATAGTCAGATGGTGCTATGTATACAGGTGGGTAGAGGAAAGACAAGTAACAACGTCCTGCCCAATTGCGTGGTAACCAGGTATATGCATTCTCTCCACAGACAAAATACACATTGGGTGGAGTTATCTAAGGAGGGCCAATGCGTTTCTTCAGACGATAGGTGTAATTGCAGATACTATCTCCAACCTGTATCCGGCCCACCCCTTGCACACAGAATCCAGAAGAAACATTCAAAATAGGAATAGGTACAACACGGTCTCTGGTAACATTGCGTTCAATAAAAAGCTGAAAATATTGCGAGGCATTGAATTCTCTAAAATCATAAAGTTCGTTCTGTAACCAGGTCTTGTTCATTGCTACCAAATACAGCTGTATACATGCCTGTGGGTCTATCATTCCCCGTCCCCCGTTTCCTGTTTTGTTGAAACCATAGTGTGCGCCAACATAGTCTAGAATTATATTATGCTCATTAACATCGAAATCCCTGCGATGTTCACCCCAATATCGGTATATGGCTGAGAACAGTTTGTACCAAGCCTCGCAGCTGCCCAGATAGGACAAGGGTAGTGAGAGAAACAGATCATGATTGTGTACTGCAGATCGTAGAAGCCCACAAACCCAGCAATCAGTAGTGTTGGTGACACTGTGCGTCTGATGAAGCATTTCAACAAATACATTTTTAGCATATTTCTGACGGTGTCGTTCTTTGTGGGGTGCCAAAGTAAACAGCAAATGCTCAGAGGGTGCAGCAGTGGACGGTAGGAACTTCTGCAAAGGGTATTTATACTCCAAATATACGAACAAGCCCATGAACACCGCTACAATAACAGCTATAACCACTACAAATGCTACTTTGACCTTCGTGGTCCATGTGGAAAACATTGGCTCATAAAAAGGTATGTGTCGTGGGGCAATTGGGAATTCTTCTTTTAAAACAATACGGACAAAAGGGTGCATTCCTAGCTAAAAGTCCAAAAGTAGGCCTAGCAGTCCGTCCTGCCAGAGGGTTCTTCTTCCCTGTGTCCGTCAGAGTCTCACAGGCAGACTCCTATTGTTCATCCCAAAGAAATCCAACAAGCAGTGGTCCGAATCTTCTCCGTTGCGCAACGTAGGCCTTTTGCAGAGTTGAGTCTTCTTTCTGAACAGAGCACAATATTCAAAGTTCCAGCTCTCAACGAGTTCAGTCCAGTGTCTTGCTCAGCACCTCAGACCAAGAAGCTAGCAAACCCTGTCTATGCAATCGAGTCTTTCCCTATCTCCTGAGGATGGGGTCTGAGGCGCCGTGTTTTGGCTTTCTTGGCCGCAGGTTGTATCGCACATTACCCGGCACTTCCTGATCGGGAAAGAGTGTGTCAGGTACGTTTCGCACATGAGAACTTTCACTTGCCGGGGTACTGAAAGCAGGATTCAAAGCATTTGCATATTTAGTGGAGACCAAGTCATCTGGTCTCGCCTCTCCCTCCTCTAGGCTTGGTTCAATCTCACAGGCGTCAGAAAAGGGTACGAATGCAGCGGCTCTCTCTGTTTCCTGCGTCAGAATTCCCACTGGGCGTTGTTGATCATAAGGAAGCGGAAAAGGCAGCCTTTTTAGATGGGAGACGTGGATCCAGTGTTTTCTCCCGTCCACTTTAACCGCCGTCCGGGTGGCCAGGAGAATCTGTCGTGGCTCGGACCACGTTGGAGCCAAACTGGTGTCACGTTCAAATTTCTTCACCAATACCCACTGGCCGGGTTGCAGTCGATGACCGGGGCCCTCTGGCAGCGGCTGCAGTACAGAAGTTACCTGCTGATGAACAGAACGAAGGTCTTTAGTCAAAGCATAAAGGTAATCAATCAACATAGGATATTCAATGTCCGCAAAAGATCGTGGTCAGGGTACCCCCCACACGTTAGCAGGCCTGCCAAATATTATCTCATACGGGGAGAGACCAGAACGAGAGTACGGGGTAACACGTAATGACATGAGGGCTAAAGGTAAAGTGTCAGGCCATTTTAACCCAGTGTTTTCCTGTATCTTGGCCATTTTGAGCTTAAGGATGCCGTTATATTTTTCCACGAGCCCTGCTGATTGCGGATGTCGGGCAGCGTGAAACTTTTGCTTAATGTGCAGACCCTCACAGATATGCTTGACAATGGCCCCATGGAAGTGCCCCCCATTGTCCGACCAGATCAAACGGGGCAATCCAAAGCGGGACACAAACTCTTTTAAGAGGGCTTTTGCTGTGGCCATGGCAGTATTTTCCTTGGTGGGGTAGGCGTCAACCCATTTGCTAAAAGCACAAACCACCACCAGGACGTATTTCAGGTTATTGACGCGCTCCATATGAATGTAATCCATCTGGAGCACTTCAAAAGGCAATGTGGGAGGTGCAAAAGTCCCACTTAAGACACTTTCCCCTTTCCCTGGATTGTGTTGCAAACAGACCATACAGTATTGGACCAAGCGGACAGCCGTCCTTTGGATATTAGGGTTGTTCCAAACTGGGTCCAGGAGCCCGCAGATACCTTTTGCTCCTATGTGTGCAGGTCCGTGTGCCATGGTCACAACAGCCTGTACTAGTGCATTGGGCAATAGCCATCTCTGCTTTTCTGTCAAATCAATCCAACAATTATTTTTATCCAGTCTTCCTACCTCCTTTTCCCATCTCTCTAACTCTGCAGGGGGGGGCTCTTTCTGCAACTCTCTCACACTCTCCATAGTATTATCAAACAATTCAGAGTCCTCCACCCATCTTGCAGAGGAGTTGACGAACATAGCGGACATCGGGGTCTGTGCTGTCTGTTTGGCCACCTGATCCGCAAAAGCATTTCCCTCCCCCACCTCATCCACTATTGCTTTGTGTGCACTGTATTTGATGATAGCTACCTTTTTGGGTAGGGTGAGGGTGTCTAACAGCCGCAAGACCAAGGGACCGTTCTGTATTTTCTGGCCATGGGAAGTAAGGAAACCCCGCTCCCTCCACAACCGCCCAAAACTATGGGCCACGCCAAAGGCGTATTGGCTGTCCGTGTAAATGTTGACTTCCAATCCCTCACTCAACTCACAGGCTCGCAACAGGGCCATAAGTTCGGCAGCCTGAGCTGACCGGTGAGGTATTCGAAACGTTTCGACAACTGTCTTCAAAGTCGTAATTGCATATGCACCTGTTGTTGTCCCATCTGCTAGTTTAAAACAAGACCCATCCACATATAACTCCCCTTGAGGGTCATCTAAAGGGGTGTCAGTAAGGTCAACTCTGCCTTTAGTTTCTTCTTCAGTGCGATAAATGCAGTCATGGAGATCTATATTATGTTCATTCGTAGGGAGTGGTAGCAATGTGGCAGGGTTTAATGTTGCACATCGAGTAATCGTAATATGTGGTGCAAACAATGTCAGTTCATATCCAGTGAGACGTGCACTTGTAAGGTGTTGCGTTTTGGTTTTATTTAGTAATGTGTCCACTGCGTGCGGCACCATTACGGTCAAATTAGAATTCAAAACGAGCCCTTCCGACTGCCGGATTGCCACCGCAACAGCTGCTGTGGCCCTCAGACAGCTAGGAAGTGCTCTTGCAACATTATCCAATGTGGCTGACAAATAAGCGCACGGTCTTTGCTTACCACCAAAGTCCTGCGTTAACACTGAAAGTGAGCAACCGTCGACCTCGTGTACGTATAGTACAAAAGGTTTACCATAGTCAGGAGTGGCCAAGACAGCAGCGGAACACAAAGCAGTTTTTAAAGAGTCAAAAGAGTGCTGACATTCATCCGTCCAGGGTAGGGGTTCATGCACATCTTTAGTAGTCAGGTGCAACAGAGGCTTTGCAAGCAGGGAAAAGTTAGGTATCCATTGGCGACAGTAAGAGGTAATGCCAAGAAAAGCGCGAACTTCACGCTGCGTGCAAGGTACAGACATGTTGGAAATGGTAGTAATACGTTCAGATGTTAGTCGTCTACCCTCCTTCGATAGTAGATGACCAAGGTAGGTCACCTCCTGTCGACAGTATTGGAATTTCGATAATGATACCTTGTTCCCTTTAGCGGCCAGATGGTGCAGCAATTTAACCGTGGCCTCTTTACAGCCTTCCTTCGTGTCGGAGGCAATGAGCAAGTCATCCACATATTGCAAAAGGACATTGCCATCCGGCAGGTCCAGATTGTCCAGCAAAGCCTTAAGGGCTTGGCTATATATACTCGGGCTTTCGGTATAGCCTTGAGGTGCGCGACAGAAGCGGAAGCTTCGACCAGATAACGAGAATCCGAAAATCTGCCTGCTATCAGGATGAATGGGGATGCTGAAGAAAGCATTTTTGCAGGTCAATGACCGAAAAATATTGGGCAGTTGGTGGGATCATTGTGAGAATCGTGGTGATGTCAGTCACCACGGGATACTGTGGCACCACTATTTTGTTAACCGCTCTCAGATCAATCACAAAACGGTAAGCAGCACCCTGCTCACCAACATCAGAGTTCCTTTTCAAAATTGGGAGGATCGGGCTATTTCAAATATTAGCAGCCGTTTCTTCTACCACTCCTTTATCGATCAGGTCCTGAATAATGCGTAGCAAAGCTCGCTCTCCTGCTGGTGCTATTTTGTACTGCGGGATGCGCGGTAATTTTGCGCCTTGTTTCAATGTAATGTGAACCGGAAGAATATCCAGCTTACCCACATCCGCATCCCCTACTGCCCAAAGTGTGGCGGGAATGCCATCAAACTCAGGCGGAAGGCGTTCACCTTTAGCGAAACATTGTTTCACATGATCAGCATAGGGTTGGATCGTTAAATAAACCCCGTCCGCAGAGCAATGAATTGTTGCATTTAATTTTTTTAGCATATCTAATCCCAACAAATTTTCCCCGCAATGCGAGGTCAGTAGTAGAGGAGTGTCAATGGTGGCAGGACCGATCGTGAAAGGGAGAGGTCTAGAGATGGGACTGACAACTGGGACTCCCGAGAATCCCACTGAAACATTATTTTGCCCGGACTGAGCCGCCCCTGGAACCAATGATCGAGCAACGGAACTATTCATTGCTCCCGTGTCAATTAGGAAATTCTCAGAAGTCCCCAACACTTCCCCTTTTACATCAGGTCCCCTTTGATTGACCGGGATCGACACTTGGCCCCCACTCTGTCCTTGGCTGTCCTATGCTGTCACGTATGCGTCTTGATCCTCATATTCATAGCCATCGTGATAGTACTGCCTGCCTTGGTGACCGTCAAAATGGTTCTTTTCCGACTTGCCTGATCTCTCTTCTCTGTGCATATCACTTCGGTCGGAGCCGCCTCGTCCTCGTCCTCGGGCCGCTCCGTTCTGGGCAAGCAGAAACGGACACTGAGCTTTCCAGTGCCCCTCCTCTCTGCAATAGGAACACTGGTTCAGACCTATTGTCGGGGCTCCTCCCGCACCCCTGCCTGTACCCGCCCCTCTGGACATAGTTCCTCGGCCTCCTCTCCCCCCTCCTTGTCCCCGAACTACTTGCTGCAGCAGTACTCGAGTTTTAAGATCTTTGGTCTTCTTCTCCACCATCTCTTTATTCTCGTTCTCCCTATGTTCATAGTACTGGGCCATGCTTAGAATTACAGACGGGGTAGAGGTAGTCCATGTACTTTCCGCCGCCTCTAATCGTGCAGAAATTTCCGGAGCTAAGTTCGTAACAAATCTGTTAACGAACAACCTAGTTCCACCTTCAGTCGCCAAATCTTGCCCACTAAAATCAATGAAAACTTCCTCAAACCTCGTGAAGAAGTCTGACACACTTTCATCCTTCTGCCGGCAGGCAGACAATTTATCCCAGTCAACCTTTCTTGGCGGTAGCAAAGTATGCATGAAGGCTATAATTCTGGCTGGCAAGGACGTTATTTCAACTCTTGGTTTGTCTCCTGGCTTGCGATCCTGGTCCCACCCCTTTAACTCCTCCCATGACCTCCCTAGCTCAGCATGATCTGAGTCGTGCACCTGTCGCCATACGTCAACAGGTACTAATAACCCAAAGAACAACTCGACTTCTGCTAATGTCATTACAGCGGAGGCAGCTGCCTCAGTCAATTCTTTATAATATGCGGTAGGATTCTTTCGGGGGTCGGGTAGTTGGGATTTCAGGGCCAGAACCTCACTTCTCTTCTACGGGGAGGAAACCCATTGTTCCTGAAACCTAGCGGCTATTCCTGCCCGTGTGATTGCCTGGTTATCATCTCGTAGTTCAGGGACCTCGGGATGATAAATGGGATGAACCTCCCGCATAGGATGCTGTGAAGTCCACTGAGGGCTCTTCAAGAACAGTCTACCTCGGTACTGAACCAGGGTATCTATATTCTTGAACACCTCCCTAGGGGTCAGACTAAATTTATGGGACCAGTCCCGGATATTATACAATATCCGAGGGGCAGTCCCATCCTTGAAACTGACCTCCCAAGACCAAATGAGTGAATTAGACATCTGGAACATCACGTGTTGCTGCATTACCGGCTCTAATTCTTTGACCGTACTCCATATGTCAGTCACAGTGTACGCGTCACTCCTTATCCACCTAACGGCCTGATCTTCTAATACTTCCTTCTCGCCATATCCCACGGATGATCTAGTGAACAGTCGTTTGCCGTCCATCCCTCCGGATGTCCCTCTGGGAGTCCGCTCCGAGACACCGGGGGTGGCGTCGGCCGAGGAAGGAACCCACTCGGGAGTCGGGGTACTTAGTTGTATACATGGGGTTGCTGGCACCTGCATGGAATCGGGGACATGTGTGGCCAGAGGGCATGGAACGCTAGCATCTCGTCCGGAGGTGACAGAGCCCCTTTCCTCTGGCGCGGATGCTTGCGGTCTGGCTTCTGGCTGGACAGGTATTGCGGGATATACGCGCTGCGGGGCATATGGCGGAGGAGGTCTCGCATCCAGCAGATCCTCTATCTCACCTTCAGCTCCTTCTCGAGTTACATAGCTTTTGTCCACCTGAAGTCTAAATTGTCTGTCTGCAATTTCAATATTCTTTTCTATTCTATTTTTGTCATGGGCAATAGCTTTCTGAGTTATAGTCTGTCCTTGCTGTATCTTGAGGAGCTTCTCCGATCGAATGTGCCTCCTCTTTGCCTCTTTCTGCCATTTGTTAAGAGTATCGAACATAGACTGTCGACTACGTTTAACAAAGAGGCGCTCTTGTAAAAACTGAAGCTTCTTTTCATCAAAAGATCCAGTTTTTGGCCACTGCAATTCTACGTTGTCCTTAGTGTATTTATGCCATAAGGAATTAAAAATAAGGGGGCCAATACCGTGCTTGCAATACATATCATGGCTGGGTGTCCCTTCCGGAGGGGCTGGCTGACTCTCGTCCAGCCTTACGCCATCGCTATGGACACAGCCGAAGCATAACTTGCTAAGACACGGCATTTCCCTTTCCTTTGTTTTATTTCAGCTGAAAAGGAATAAGTTCTATTAATTACAAAATAACAGAACCGAATGTCATTCAATCACGGTGCTCTCATTCACATGGCCATGTCTTCATTTTAAACCATACACACCTTGCATTATGTAGTTTCGAGGTGACATAACATGAAAACACAAAACGTACCAACAGGAACACAAATATTTGCAATCAAAAGGTGGAGCCCGTCGACTCCCACCTATGGAGAACCCTTTTTCTACTATTCAAAGCTGCAAAGAATGTTTTCCAACAACAGTCTCGTCCTCAGACTGCCTGGAGATAGTTACACAGGTTTTAAACCACAGACCGGCCTACAGGCCATCCGACAGTATTCATGGTTCACCTCCCGAACTATTCTGGCTGAGCCCGCGTTTTAAGCGTCGCTCCAGATTTGTCCGGGTGCTACCGAATCTCAACCATCGGCCTTCCCGAGAACAGTCCGGCCGAGCGAGAACCGCAGTTCCCCTGAGGCGTGCAATCCTTATCTCCAGTATTTTACACCAAACACACCAGGGGCGTCCGCACGTGCAATCTCATCATTGCCCCCGTCGGACCCCCTATTCAGAGTTTCTTCGTGACCACAAGTCACCCAATGCTCAGTACCAAATCTATTCAGAGTTTCTCCGTGACCACAGGTCACCAAATGCTAAGTACCAATATCCAGATCTGCAGACGTAGTCCAACACAAAACGAGACACAACACTCACCTGGTGCACGCAGGTTTGATTGAACGTTCTCCACTGCCAACTCTCGATAAGGCCAACGTGGCTGGTTCTCGGGTCACGCCCGAAGGACTCCGGCATGGGGCTACTAGCAGCTGAGGTCCCCTGGATCGGGAGGGTGGAGCAAACCCCAAATTCTTGCTGGTCTATTCTGAACCCCCCCGATCGAGAGCACCCCTTTCAATGTCCCTCCGATCGTCTGTGAATACACAGGGACAGCCCCAACGCGGAGTCCCGGCGGAGTCGCCAAACTGAGGTACCGAAAATTCTCTACCACCTCCCAATTATAGTTACAGTAAACCCATATTACCAATAATTAGTCAGTTGGCAGTGCAGAAGGTCCAAGCATTTATTATGACAAACAAAACTCTGCCAGAGGAGCTTCCTGCGACCTAACCCCACGAGGTCCGCCAAGAAGACTGCTGGCACACTGTCAGTACATCACATATATACATCGCATTGGCATCATCATATCCCAACATGGAAAAGTACAAATTGGTACAAGCTGGCACAGACAGAAAGGAAAGCCCATATATGGCACACAATGCGCTCCTGGTTTCGCTCATCCTAGATTTAGCAAGGTCGAACGGGTGACTCCCTTCTGCCGTCTCCGAGACAGTCCGCCCCGCACCCCTCCCGGAATGTGCTTATCGGTCCTTCTTCTGCTACCTATAACCTTGACAGGCCTAACGAGCTGAAACAGCAGTTTTAGCAACAGTTGGGTTATTTCTCAGGAGGCCGACTCTGGTGCAGGGAAGGAGTGTGGGGCTTGTTAATGCAATGCTTTCAGCAAGGCCACAATATGGCATTAGAGCGTGAAGTGGTGCAAGGCTATAACGTGTAAGGCTAACGTGTACGTACATAAACGAAAGTATTTAGTGACATCATGCTAATCATAACATATCGATTATAAGTATCGCTTAATGGGAAATCGATTCCGGTTCCTCACCAAATCCACTAACTCCAAACAGAACTCCGACACTAACCATCTGAAATGCATCTTACTCAACACACGCTCGCTCCACAGACACGCCATTGACCTTTGGAACCTCCTCGACACTACCTCGCCGGACGTCGCCTTCCTTACGGAAACGCCTCATCAGCTCCCGACATCGCCATAGCCATCCCGGACAACTACAAGATCATCTGAAAGGACCGCACCAACCAAATAGGAGGAGGCATCGCCATCGTCCACAAGAACACCATCCGCATCACGACCAGCTCCGACGACAACCTCGCTACCGCCGAACACCTTCACTTCCAGATCCACACCGACCCCAAGACCACACTCAGAGGCACTCTCATCTACAGGCCACCAGGACCCCGCACACAATTCAGCGAAGACATCACTGACTTCATCAGCCCACACGCCCTCCCCTCCGAGGACTACATTCTACTGGGAGACCTCAACTTCTACCTGGAAAAGAAAAACGACAGCAACACCACCACCCTTCTGGACAACCTCGCCAATCTCGGACTCAAACAACTAGTTGACACCCCCACCCACTATGCCGGGCACACACTCGACCCAATCTTCACCTCCAGCAAGCACATCTCCTTCAACCACGCCACAGCTCTCCACTGGACGGACCACAGCTGCGTTCACTTCAACTACAAAAAGACCACAACCCACAACCTCCCACAACCAGTCCCCCGAAGAAACTGGAACAAAATTACCACCGACCAGCTCTTCACATCGCTCCACCAAAACCCTCCTGCTAAATCACTGGACCCAAACCAAGCAGCCACCAACCTCATACAATGGATCACCGACAGTGCCAACGAACTAGCTCCCTTGAAAAACCATCAAATCAAGCAAGGTAACAAAAAAGCCCCCTGGTTCAACGATGACCTTAAGAAGTCCAAGAAGTTCTGTTGCACCCTCGAGAAAGCCTGGAGAAAAAACCCCACCACTGACAACCTGACCACCTTCAAGAACGCTACCCACAAACACCACCAACTGATCCGATGCACCAAGAAATCAGCATTCAAGGATCGACTTCACAACAATGCCCTCAACAGCAAGGAACTATTCAACATCGTCAAAGAATTTACCAACCCCACCGCCGGCACCAACGACATCACTCCCTCCCAAGACCTCTGCGACTCCCTAGCCTCATTCTTCCACAACAAAATCGCCGACATACACAACAGCTTTGAAAACCAGTCCGGAGACCAGTCCACTCCACTCACATCCGAACCAAAACCCCCTTCTAACAACCTGTGTGCCTGGAACCCAATCACCACTGAAGACACCATCCACCTGATGAACTCCATCCACTCAGGATCGCCAACCAACCCATGCCCCCACCACATCATCAACAAAGCAGACTCCGTCATCGCACCCCATCTCCGAGACGTCATCAACTGATCCCTCAACTCCGCTACCTTCCCGGAAAGCTGGAAACATGCCGAACTCAGCGCCCTTCTGAAGAAACCCACAGCAGACCCCACTGAACTTAAAAACTACCACCCCATCTCGCTCCTCCCATTCCCTGCCAAAGTCATAGAGAAAGCAGTCAACAGTCAACTCGCCGCCTTCCTCGAATCCAACAAATCTCTTGACCCCTCACAGTCCGGCTTCCGAGCCAAACATAGCACCGAAACTGCCCTCATCGCAGCAACAGACGACATTCGAACATTACTAGACAACGGAGAAACTACTTGACCTCTCCGCAGCCTTCGACACTGTCTGTCATAGCACCCTCATACAACGCCTCAGCAACGTCGGAATACAAGGAAAAGCATTGAACTGGATCATCTCGTTCCTCGCCGGAAGAACCCAGAGAGTCCGCCTCCCCCCTTTTAGATCTGAGGCCACTGAAGTTATCTGCGGCGTACCACAAGGTTCATCACTCAGTCCCACCCTCTTCAATGTATACATGAGTCCCCTCGCATCCATCGCGTGCCAACACAACCTCAACATCATCTCCTACGCAGACGACACCCAGCTGATCCTCTCCCTTACCAAAGACCCAAACACCGCCAAAACAAACCTTCACGAAGGGATGAAAAGAGTAGCCGAGTGGATGAAGAACAGCCGTCTAAAACTGAACTCGGACAAAATGGAAGTCCTCATTTTAGGATCATCCCCCTCCGCTTGGGACGACTCATGGTGGCCACCGGCCCTGGGAACCGCACCCATACCAACGGACCACGCACGTAACCTGGGCTTCATCCTGGACTCCTCCCTCTCGATGACCAGACAAGTCAACGCCGTCTCATCATCATGCTTCAACATCTTACGCATGCTCAAAAAAATCTTCCGTTGGATCCCCACCGAAACAAGAAAAACGGTCACCCACGCACTGGTCACAAGCCGACTGGATTACGGAAAAACCCTTTACGCCGGAACCACAGCCAAACTACAGAAAAAACTCCAACACATCCAAAACGCCTCAGCCAGACTCATACTAGACATCCCTCGCCAAGATCACATTTCCGGTCACCTTAAAGACCTACACTGGCTCCCCGTCAATAAGAGAATAACGTTCCGTCTCCTCACCCACGCACACAAAGCCCTCTACGACCTAGGACCCGAATGCCTCAACATGCGCCTGTCCTTTTACACCCCCACCCGACAACTACGGTCATCCAATCAAGCCCTCGCCGCAATTCCGCGCATCCATAGATCCACCATAGGGGGTAGATCCTTCTCCTTCCTAGCGGCCAAGACTTGGAATTCTCTCCCCACCCACCTCCGCCTTACACAGAACCACCTCTCCTTCAGAAAGCAACTCAAAACTTGGATATTCGACAAGTAGAGCACCCCCCCTCCCTCAAGCGCCTTGAGACCCTCTGGGTGAGTAGTGCGCTATACAAATTTTTGAACTTGAACTTGTACTTGAAATAGCCCATAGACTACTGAGCATCAGGTCACCCACAGCCCTGACCAAGGATGGGACCTGCTTTCTGTGGTCATGAGGAGAGGTCTCCAAGCACCTGGAGCCTAGATGAAGGATGCCTGGAATGTGGGGACTCCGTACACATCCCAGACTTTGATCTTTTTATTTTTAATTTGACATTTATCATTCGCCTCCAACTGCCTTAGTCATCTCTAGAGGCCAGCACGAAGTGATCAGAACAGCACAAAGCTCTGGAATAGTCACATGAAGACTTATAAGTACTGGTAAAAGGAAACAAAATAGCAATTTGCTGAAAAAAAAGGTCTTAATGATTGATGTTTATTGCAGATATATTGTGGTAATTCATATCATAACTCAGGACCCATGAGGAAAAAACACCAGGTCTGCCTCCTCTTGAGATGCGAGTTGGCATCAGTCTGGTGGCTAGTATAATGAAAGACAGTGAGGCAATGGGTGCACTTGTGCCATCCAGTGGACACATCTCAATGCATCACACAGGATATTCAGGCAGAGCAGGTTCTTCAAGAGCAGCCTGTGCCAGCTCGTCAATGTGGCATGGTTCTCTTCCTCTGCTTCGCCTGTGTTTCATGCAATGGAACAAGGAAGATTCCATTTGAATTTCAATGGTGGCAGCACCCATGAGTGGGCACTGTGTATTTTAAGGTCTGTCTGTTTGTGAATTGCCATTTGTAGGTTTTCCAAAAACTTATAGTGGGCTTACAGCTCACCCACTGCTTATCATTGATTGGTTATAATGTCACTCTTGGTTGTGTACTTGCTTATGCAGTGGTTTGCCTTCCTCTTCCTATGCTTGTCCCTCCTTTGGAGCATAGCCGTTTTATTATCTGTTTGATTGATTAATTGGTATCCTGTGTTAAAACCAAAACACAAAAAGTCAGGAAGCCCTGTAATCTAATGTGTTTAATGCAAAAATAACAAGCAGCACAGCAAATAAATAAAATATTTCCCACTTCAACTGACCAGAGTTCTCAATAGCATAACGTAAATTGGAGTCTAGTGCTAAAATGCATGACATTTAGTACATTATATATATGTTTTTAATACAAGTCTATGGAACCTAATCATGGTACAAAAGCATGTACTTTCACGAAAAACGTATCTAATGAGCAGGCGGCAGGATCTTCTCCTGTAGGAAGCACAAGAAGTTCTTGAGGAGAAGATTTCATTCATGAATACAATACTAAGCTCATTATTCTCCTAAAATCCCACTTCTAATTGCCAACTCTGAAAATGAGGTCACCCTTTGCATAAATGTGAAAATGTACTACCTTGAATAAATTGGCTTCTGGGCCTACTAGGATCTTGAACATTAGCAAGCATTATTGACGCCGAAAGGCGCTTCAGATCAATAAGAAATAACAGCCATATCTGAATGTAAATCATATTGAGACACAAAGTGAGATTCGAAAAACAGTAACACTGAAATGCATATGTGTAGGAGAGTAGGGTCTGCTATCCTATGGTCACCCCAGTTTTTGCTTTTTGCTTCACTGGTTTTCGACTTAATGTGGCTGTGGGCCTGCTAATCAGACCCCCAGCCTGCTGTTCTCTCTCTGAATTCACAGACATGTACTATAGGTACATAACCAATTTGGTACTGGACACCTTGTCAGCCCCTATCCAGTGCACACTAGGTGCCAAGGGCATAGGTGCATCCAAGGCCTACCAAGGGCTGCAGCATATCTTTTGCCACCCCTGGCTGGTACTTAAATCGACACAACTGGCTGTTCCCACAGCTGGGGCAAGGTGGTGTACTCACCCCTTGCTTAGATGTAGTATACCTATGTCTAAACCTATATCTGGACACATCTATACCTATCAGTCACTCCTATGGCAGGCCTTACAGTCCTGGAGGCAGAGTGCTTGGTTGTATGGGAGATGGTGCTCTAGCATGAGCTGAGCTTGACTGCAGTGTTGGGACCAATTCCTTAATGCTGTTCCAGTGATACTGCCATACCATATACTCTTAAGTGCATTATAATCCTTACGGTTATTGCAACTCTGGTTTGGCTTTATCAAAACATGTCGTGTTTGGTGTCCTACACATTGGAATACTATCCCCTTGCCAGTCCTGGTAATGGGGATAGCATCCCACCCTTCTAGAGGGTGAAGGCATGTTACTTACTGAAACCGGGGTTAATCCTAACCAGAGCCCCAGCATCACAAAATGGATGCTGCTGCCACAGACACATGTCTGGCCTCCTGCTGCTGACCGAAACTCGGCAGAGGACGCCTGGACAAAGGGTTTCCTGTCACAGGGAGGTGTCACACCACCCCAGACAGGAGATAGTGGATTGTAGCAGGGAGGGTTGAATGAAACTAGACACTGCCTGGGGCGCACAAGGTGTCCCTGGGCAGATTCCAGTCAAACCGGTTCTGGGGCCATCCTGCCCGAGTCCTGGCGCGAAACTGGACAAAGGGAAAGTGGTGTAACCACCCCCTTCCCAGGTCCCACCCATAGGAGGGACCTAGCAGGTAGTCCAGCCCCCAGATTTGGAATATAGGTGGGAGCAGTGCCAATGCACATCAGATTATCCTGACTGAAACTTATGAAACAAAACTCTGGACCCTTCGACATCCCACTCCTCATGGAAGACTGAAGAATCTCCCTTGTGGTCAAGGAGTGACCACCCTGTGAAAACAGGCACCATCCAGCACCTCGACGTTTGCTTTGTTGCAGTTCCCGCCGGAACTCGAGCAACAGAGTTCAACAAGACCCAGCGTGCCTTCCTTCTAACAGCCCGATCCACAGTCCCTGCAGAGCTGAGACCCGTGGAGGCGACCTGAAGCGTGGGAGCGGCCATCTTGGAGAAACCACGAAGCGCTGACCTGCAGCATCCGAGACCCCCTCGAAGCTGTGCATTGGAGTCTGAGAAGCTCCAGCCCCGAGCAGCTTGTGCACTGAAGCTCAACCCTCCACACTCGACGAGTGCTGCGTGGGGCCCTTTTGCATTTTACTGCTTGACGCGTTGGTCCAGTCGCTTGCCTGTTGGCTAGTGGCCCCAGTACCAACGAAACCTTGAATTTACACAGCTAGTCTGGTTGCTCCAGAATGGCACTCGCTCCCCTGAAAAGGAGCACCCGCTCAGACCTTGCTGGTCCGAGTGTTAAGCCATCTTTGATTCCTGCGTGGGTTGCATTTGCCAAGGCCTGTTGACTCCGATCTTGAAGCCGACACTGCCGACAGTGAGAGCCTTTGTGGGACAGCTTGTGATTCACTCCAGGACATCCTCAGTGCCCCAGAGACTACGTGGAAGCGGAGAGAAGCTACACAACATCAACCTGATTTCGCCCGACATTGCCTGGTTCCTTCCTGGTTACTGGCTAGTGACCCAGACTCTGTCCCCTCTGCTTTCAGGTACTCTACAACTTCGATCCACCCTGGGATCGCACCGGACACTTCTCTTCTGGACGCCTGCAGCATCTTCATCTCCACGCACCCTAGATCTTCGTGACGAAACCCGACACATCTTTGCACCTGTGCACCCGCTTCCTGTGGGTGAGGTAACACTTGAACGCCGGTGCTCCTGTAGTGGTTTACACCTCTAGTGTCTAAGTCTAAGGTTTTGTCCTTCTAGTCCAGTCAGAAGACTCTTAAAACTGTAATTCGATAACTTTTATGCACCATTGACTTTACATTGGTGCAAGCTTGTGCTTTAGGCACTGCACCCGAATCCCGCGGGCTACTCCCGCCCTAACTGCTGTTAGTGCATCGTAGTCCAAGCGATTCCCAAGGCCCTAGGCCTTACCCCCGATCGATTAATGATTGTTATACCACTTTATTGATATATGGTTTGAGTGGCCACCGGCCTCATCCAAAACATGCAACTTGTCTATGTTATACTGTGCTTTTATTTAAACGCTTGTGCTTCATAGCTCATAAAGAGTAGTGGGGATTATTCTAAGAATAAATACATATATTTTGATAATATATAACTTGTGTGGTGTCCTTTCATTTGATATTACAGGATTGCATATGGTAAAACAGCTCGCTTCACTCGCCCTCTGAAGTTAAGCCTTTAAGGCTGCTTAGTCCATGCTACCCCTAGGATAGCTTGTCTATAAGGTTGACTTACACAGTTCGTGCTGGACTGTTCCCATGAGGCACAGGGTCAGACTGATTTGCATATAGCCATGTCTGAAATGGGGTGGCTGAGTGGGCTAAAGAATGGTGATGGATTAAACCCAGATCAGTTGACTGGGGGTGAGTGTTTGATTTGCTCAAACACTCCGTCCATCATCCCCTTTTGTATCGCTTTGTTCGCCCTAAGTGTGGCAGGGTATGCTCAGACGTGAGTCCCTTGCTCACTTGGCCACTGGATTCAAGATAGCCTGGCTGATGAGGATTATGAATCCGAAACCGGTCCCAGGATGCTTGTTTCCGGTCCATGGAAGACATGGCTTGGCAGTTCGTGCTGGACTGTTCCCATGAGGCACAGGGTCAGACTGATTTGCATATAGCCATGTCTGAAATGGGGTGGCTGAGTGGGCTAAAGAATGGTGATGGATTAAACCCAGATCAGTTGACTGGGGGTGAGTGTTTGATTTGCTCAAACACTCCGTCCATCATCCCCTTTTGTATCGCTTTGTTCGCCCTAAGTGTGGCAGGGTATGCTCAGACGTGAGTCCCTTGCTCACTTGGCCACTGGATTCAAGATAGCCTGGCTGATGAGGATTATGAATCCGAAACCGGTCCCAGGATGCTTGTTTCCGGTCCATGGAAGACATGGCTTGGCAGTTCGTGCTGGACTGTTCCCATGAGGCACAGGGTCAGACTGATTTGCATATAGCCATGTCTGAAATGGGGTGGCTGAGTGGGCTAAAGAATGGTGATGGATTAAACCCAGATCAGTTGACTGGGGGTGAGTGTTTGATTTGCTCAAACACTCCGTCCATCATCCCCTTTTGTATCGCTTTGTTCGCCCTAAGTGTGGCAGGGTATGCTCAGACGTGAGTCCCTTGCTCACTTGGCCACTGGATTCAAGATAGCCTGGCTGATGAGGATTATGAATCCGAAACCGGTCCCAGGATGCTTGTTTCCGGTCCATGGAAGACATGGCTTGGCAGTTCGTGCTGGACTGTTCCCATGAGGCACAGGGTCAGACTGATTTGCATATAGCCATGTCTGAAATGGGGTGGCTGAGTGGGCTAAAGAATGGTGATGGATTAAACCCAGATCAGTTGACTGGGGGTGAGTGTTTGATTTGCTCAAACACTCCGTCCATCATCCCCTTTTGTATCGCTTTGTTCGCCCTAAGTGTGGCAGGGTATGCTCAGACGTGAGTCCCTTGCTCACTTGGCCACTGGATTCAAGATAGCCTGGCTGATGAGGATTATGAATCCGAAACCGGTCCCAGGATGCTTGTTTCCGGTCCATGGAAGACATGGCTTGGCAGTTCGTGCTGGACTGTTCCCATGAGGCACAGGGTCAGACTGATTTGCATATAGCCATGTCTGAAATGGGGTGGCTGAGTGGGCTAAAGAATGGTGATGGATTAAACCCAGATCAGTTGACTGGGGGTGAGTGTTTGATTTGCTCAAACACTCCGTCCATCATCCCCTTTTGTATCGCTTTGTTCGCCCTAAGTGTGGCAGGGTATGCTCAGACGTGAGTCCCTTGCTCACTTGGCCACTGGATTCAAGATAGCCTGGCTGATGAGGATTATGAATCCGAAACCGGTCCCAGGATGCTTGTTTCCGGTCCATGGAAGACATGGCTTGGCAGTTCGTGCTGGACTGTTCCCATGAGGCACAGGGTCAGACTGATTTGCATATAGCCATGTCTGAAATGGGGTGGCTGAGTGGGCTAAAGAATGGTGATGGATTAAACCCAGATCAGTTGACTGGGGGTGAGTGTTTGATTTGCTCAAACACTCCGTCCATCATCCCCTTTTGTATCGCTTTGTTCGCCCTAAGTGTGGCAGGGTATGCTCAGACGTGAGTCCCTTGCTCACTTGGCCACTGGATTCAAGATAGCCTGGCTGATGAGGATTATGAATCCGAAACCGGTCCCAGGATGCTTGTTTCCGGTCCATGGAAGACATGGCTTGGCAGTTCGTGCTGGACTGTTCCCATGAGGCACAGGGTCAGACTGATTTGCATATAGCCATGTCTGAAATGGGGTGGCTGAGTGGGCTAAAGAATGGTGATGGATTAAACCCAGATCAGTTGACTGGGGGTGAGTGTTTGATTTGCTCAAACACTCCGTCCATCATCCCCTTTTGTATCGCTTTGTTCGCCCTAAGTGTGGCAGGGTATGCTCAGACGTGAGTCCCTTGCTCACTTGGCCACTGGATTCAAGATAGCCTGGCTGATGAGGATTATGAATCCGAAACCGGTCCCAGGATGCTTGTTTCCGGTCCATGGAAGACATGGCTTGGCAGTTCGTGCTGGACTGTTCCCATGAGGCACAGGGTCAGACTGATTTGCATATAGCCATGTCTGAAATGGGGTGGCTGAGTGGGCTAAAGAATGGTGATGGATTAAACCCAGATCAGTTGACTGGGGGTGAGTGTTTGATTTGCTCAAACACTCCGTCCATCATCCCCTTTTGTATCGCTTTGTTCGCCCTAAGTGTGGCAGGGTATGCTCAGACGTGAGTCCCTTGCTCACTTGGCCACTGGATTCAAGATAGCCTGGCTGATGAGGATTATGAATCCGAAACCGGTCCCAGGATGCTTGTTTCCGGTCCATGGAAGACATGGCTTGGCAGTTCGTGCTGGACTGTTCCCATGAGGCACAGGGTCAGACTGATTTGCATATAGCCATGTCTGAAATGGGGTGGCTGAGTGGGCTAAAGAATGGTGATGGATTAAACCCAGATCAGTTGACTGGGGGTGAGTGTTTGATTTGCTCAAACACTCCGTCCATCATCCCCTTTTGTATCGCTTTGTTCGCCCTAAGTGTGGCAGGGTATGCTCAGACGTGAGTCCCTTGCTCACTTGGCCACTGGATTCAAGATAGCCTGGCTGATGAGGATTATGAATCCGAAACCGGTCCCAGGATGCTTGTTTCCGGTCCATGGAAGACATGGCTTGGCAGTTCGTGCTGGACTGTTCCCATGAGGCACAGGGTCAGACTGATTTGCATATAGCCATGTCTGAAATGGGGTGGCTGAGTGGGCTAAAGAATGGTGATGGATTAAACCCAGATCAGTTGACTGGGGGTGAGTGTTTGATTTGCTCAAACACTCCGTCCATCATCCCCTTTTGTATCGCTTTGTTCGCCCTAAGTGTGGCAGGGTATGCTCAGACGTGAGTCCCTTGCTCACTTGGCCACTGGATTCAAGATAGCCTGGCTGATGAGGATTATGAATCCGAAACCGGTCCCAGGATGCTTGTTTCCGGTCCATGGAAGACATGGCTTGGCAGTTCGTGCTGGACTGTTCCCATGAGGCACAGGGTCAGACTGATTTGCATATAGCCATGTCTGAAATGGGGTGGCTGAGTGGGCTAAAGAATGGTGATGGATTAAACCCAGATCAGTTGACTGGGGGTGAGTGTTTGATTTGCTCAAACACTCCGTCCATCATCCCCTTTTGTATCGCTTTGTTCGCCCTAAGTGTGGCAGGGTATGCTCAGACGTGAGTCCCTTGCTCACTTGGCCACTGGATTCAAGATAGCCTGGCTGATGAGGATTATGAATCCGAAACCGGTCCCAGGATGCTTGTTTCCGGTCCATGGAAGACATGGCTTGGCAGTTCGTGCTGGACTGTTCCCATGAGGCACAGGGTCAGACTGATTTGCATATAGCCATGTCTGAAATGGGGTGGCTGAGTGGGCTAAAGAATGGTGATGGATTAAACCCAGATCAGTTGACTGGGGGTGAGTGTTTGATTTGCTCAAACACTCCGTCCATCATCCCCTTTTGTATCGCTTTGTTCGCCCTAAGTGTGGCAGGGTATGCTCAGACGTGAGTCCCTTGCTCACTTGGCCACTGGATTCAAGATAGCCTGGCTGATGAGGATTATGAATCCGAAACCGGTCCCAGGATGCTTGTTTCCGGTCCATGGAAGACATGGCTTGGCAGTTCGTGCTGGACTGTTCCCATGAGGCACAGGGTCAGACTGATTTGCATATAGCCATGTCTGAAATGGGGTGGCTGAGTGGGCTAAAGAATGGTGATGGATTAAACCCAGATCAGTTGACTGGGGGTGAGTGTTTGATTTGCTCAAACACTCCGTCCATCATCCCCTTTTGTATCGCTTTGTTCGCCCTAAGTGTGGCAGGGTATGCTCAGACGTGAGTCCCTTGCTCACTTGGCCACTGGATTCAAGATAGCCTGGCTGATGAGGATTATGAATCCGAAACCGGTCCCAGGATGCTTGTTTCCGGTCCATGGAAGACATGGCTTGGCAGTTCGTGCTGGACTGTTCCCATGAGGCACAGGGTCAGACTGATTTGCATATAGCCATGTCTGAAATGGGGTGGCTGAGTGGGCTAAAGAATGGTGATGGATTAAACCCAGATCAGTTGACTGGGGGTGAGTGTTTGATTTGCTCAAACACTCCGTCCATCATCCCCTTTTGTATCGCTTTGTTCGCCCTAAGTGTGGCAGGGTATGCTCAGACGTGAGTCCCTTGCTCACTTGGCCACTGGATTCAAGATAGCCTGGCTGATGAGGATTATGAATCCGAAACCGGTCCCAGGATGCTTGTTTCCGGTCCATGGAAGACATGGCTTGGCAGTTCGTGCTGGACTGTTCCCATGAGGCACAGGGTCAGACTGATTTGCATATAGCCATGTCTGAAATGGGGTGGCTGAGTGGGCTAAAGAATGGTGATGGATTAAACCCAGATCAGTTGACTGGGGGTGAGTGTTTGATTTGCTCAAACACTCCGTCCATCATCCCCTTTTGTATCGACTTACAACCACCACCATAAGTTATTGTTTGGACTGATATAAGGTGCCCCCAGAACTGGAGACATCATACATCAGGCCAACTTCTCACAATAAGTGATTGTTTTTACACCTTTCAATGCTCATCATTGGGTCAAGCACTCACTGAAAGTGCATGTTTTCTCCAGCTCTCGTCCACAAGTGCTTCTCCCCCTCCAAATGCCCTCCCACCTCTATGCTCCTTGTTGTTATCTTGTGTGCTTCTCTCCCACCCCATGTGATGCTCTCTCCCTCGTTTGCTGCTTTTCCCCTCCTTCCCCCACTCTGCTTTATTTTGATATATTCTCCCGCCCAATTCTAGTTACATTCCCCCAACCCACTGCTCTGTTCCCCACGCATACCTTTTTTATTTTAAGTTTCTTTGGAGGGCACTGCTGCAAATTGCTGCCAATCCCTCCACCGTACAAAAAAATATTGGCAATTTTTGTATTTACAGAAGATTCCTGGATCAGCAAAAAATGTTGCCATGTCATTTAGTAGGTGCACATGTGTGTGGTGATGCATGCTCATGTGATGATGCCTGCACACATCATCACACATGTGCACGCTTATGACATGACATAACTGCATTGAGAATTTTCTTCTTCTTTTTGGCCAGAGCAGCACAGCATCGGCAAAAAAAATGCTTTACAGCATTGCCGAAAAGCATTGGCCAACCCAGTAGGTCCAAAAGTTGAAACCTATTGCGTTGCTGAGGCTTGTTTCACCTGCGCTTACAGCGTCGGATGTATGGTTGCATCCCTGCAAGGCCAAGACTGGGCCTTGAACAGCAGAGCGGCACAGCTGATGTGCCCTAAGAAGAGGAAGCCTGCCCCGGTGGAGGTGCTCTGCTCACGACTTTATGATCAAGATGAGTCTCAATCTGCTGTCAGAACCTGTTTGAGGCTAAAGAGCCCGCCTAGATCGGATGACCGTCTGCTCATTGTGAGCCATGAACGAGAACATCAGCAATAGGACGGACGCATTCTTGGCAAATGAGGACAAATGCTCTGCACACTTGTACGCCTGCCTTTTAAACTTGTGCCCCAGTGGTTTGTGCTCGAATTATGGGATGTGGGACTTTCTCAAGACTCTACCCAGTCTCCTCACCTGGGGGATAGACCCTTAGACTCCTGTCTGCCCCTAGCCCCCACCTTGCATCAAATGTTCTTGGGTGTGATGCCAGTTGTGTAGGCTTTGTACTATACCTAGCACCTAAAGTTAGCTGACCAAAGAGTGCTCAAATAAATCTTTAACCTGTGTAGACCAAGGTGTCCTGTTTTTCAAACCACTAGTTAAGTCCTGACCTTGTCTTAGATATCGTGGTTGCACGTTCCAGGATCTGATCTGCCTCAAGTCTCAGACCCCCCTCCCTCCCCCCCCCCATGACATCAAGGGGTGGTACTATCATGAAATGTCTCCACTAGCCCGCCGTTTTCAGATAGAGGTTCCGGTACTTTCTGCAGATTGGAAAAGACCAATGTTCACTTCCGACTCCTTGCCTTCCAAGCCTCCATGTGGCCTTCCAAAGGAAGTGGGTTCAGAGATCCCTTCGGGCTGGACGGTGTTGCTGTTTCTTGTAGCGCCCTCCGCAGCACTGACCCTGGCTGCTGATCCGGGAGCCCACAGATACACTGTTGCGTCCATTTCCCCGAGATCTCATATTTAGAATACATGTGACTAGCGTGGATGCGGGAGAGGTCACGTTCGCAAGATAAATGCTGCAACTTAGACTCAATTTCAGCAAACCCCAGCACAATCCGGTCAAAAGGGGGCATTTCCGAGAGAGCCTTGCCGAGGGCCTGCATTTCTCTGCAGTGACCGTGGGTCACGGGGCCTGCAGCCTTGGAAGAGACAAGGAGCACTTACGCTTTATTCATATCTGGGGAGAATCTCTCCCCCGGAAGGTGATATGACATTTTTGTTCATTTACAGAGTAAAGATGTATATGTTTTTTTCAATGAGATATTGAAATGTACATTCAATTATGTGCATGCACGTGGTGTTTGTTTTATTATAGGAGTGACATACTCTTCACTAACGTTCTGTAACTCATGTTTAACATTTTTTGTAAAAAAAAGACCTATATATTCTTTAAACGGTAACTCTGGCTGGACATTGAACTTTATCGAGTGTTATTTGGTTGTGTCGACTTTAACCAAGTTCTGAACCTAGGACATCTCCTAGATTGAGGCTTGGCTGCTTTAACTCACTACTCCAAGAGAATTAAAACTTTGAGAGGGGTATTTGTATTTGTGAGTGGTGCACCAACAATAAGATCATCGTAACAAGTAGGAAATAGTAGCTGCTTGCTTAAGAATTGCCCAGTCGCAATTGACTGCCCCAGCACCTGGGTCTGTATTACGGAAAGTGCACTGGGGCGCAACAGGCGTGTGCACCTACTTTGTCCACTCCTGGGGCACATTTGGATTACAGAAGGGGCTGTAAACGCGTGTATGGCCCCGTCTGTAATAACGATGGTGCTGAAGCACACGCAGCACCATCGTTATCATGATAGGGTCCACCCTCGTTTGCTTGGGGTGTGGCCCCATGCAAATGAGGAAATCACTTTGCTTCTGCACCCGTGCCGTATTATAGACAGGGGCTCAGAGGTAAACATGTACTTAGGAGGTGCACTGTCGCTGCCACCCTAGAGGGCAGCCCTCAGGATGGTGGAAAGGTTCATGGACCCCCTCATAATTCCACTGCAGCCAGGTGCAGTCAATTACTGCACCCACCTGTGTGGGCTCTCTACCTCCTCTTCAAAGTGCCACCCGGTTGCTGTCTGCACAAAGGTGCACGGAGCGCCTTTCAAGCAGCCGCTCCATATTTCACTGAATGAGTTGTCCTCAGGGCAGCACAAGTTCATGGCTTGCTTGAGGGGAGTGCATTCATCATAAGAGGGTGCACTTTCCCTGTTTGCGTCTGGCGCACCTGTTTAAAGATGCACTGTAGCGCAAACGAGGAAAGTACGTCCCTTTTTGTGATATGGGCCCTGGGGTAAAGGCACGATGCGCTTACACTTAGATGTGTGCATCTATGCACTGATCAGAGCCTTTGCTCCCTCTCGAAGGAAGGTGTGAATTTCCTTGTACTAATATGAGAATTTGCTCACACTCAGGTGTGCAACTTCTTGCTGCTGCGTTGACCCTTGGCTCACACTTGATGGCATTCTGGCATTGGTCTCTACTGTGGTCCACATGCAGAGGCAAGTGTGTAAACCCTTGCGTTTAGGTTTTCTCAATTTAGAAAAGGCCAAAGTTGAATTATGTTCTGCCTCAGCTTTTCCAGAGCTAAATACTTTATAAGTCCCTGTAGGCAGGTAAGGCTTCCACTGTACAAAGAACATCATTTTACAGGTTGCTGTGGGTTGTTCTCTCTCTGTACATGGCTTGTCCAGACTCAAATACATTGCAGGGCCATAGAAGGCAGTACTGCCTCTTCACTCACCCAATATTGTTTCCCTATGGGACAGAGGTATCTACCCTTTGGGCCCTGGAGTGTCCCATAAATCACAGATATTCATTGGCCTTTGGCGGAATGGAGGCTCCTGAATGGCTTAGGGCCCGCTGCTCTGCAGGGGCTTGGATTAAGTCCCTGTGCCGTAAAGGACAGGTGTGTTTGCTCAACGTTTTGTCCAGACCTGAAGGCATTATCGATTTCTTATCGGGCTGTGTTTTTCAAACCTCTAAACAGAGTGTTCTTCATCCCTAAACACCACATGGAACCCCATCGGGCAGTGCCTCGTGAGGTGGTGAACATTGGTATTGAGGTTGTAAGGCATTTCTTGAGTGACCTTGACAAGGGTTACGCTGTCTTCTGCCATATCTTTGTGAAGCTTGCAGAAAATTAATTCTTTAATGTGTACAATTTCTGGACCCGGAACACTTTAAAAGGCAAAGGCCTCAAGCATCTGATACCCACTCGGGTGATTAGTCCACCATATAAATCCATTTAACATAACATAACAAGGCATTCAAGAGGATCTGCTCCTTACCCTAGTATTATACAGGTACTGAGAATTGTGATACATTCCTAGAATTGGGTTCTTCCCAAGAAGATAGCAGTGTGGGCAGCTTTCTGCATGCACCCATGATGTGTAGCGGAGGTGATGCTCTTCACTGGCCAAGAGTGGCCAGAGCTGGTTTCTCATTGACTTGTGTGAGGAACGCCCTTCCTCGGTGAGGTTTAGCTGATCTCTTTTGTTGTCAGTTCACCTTACTTTCTCACATCTCTCTGTCCTCTGACAGCCTGCTTAATCCTGTTATTCCCATTTGACTGCCCTGGGTAGCCTTGGCTGTCTTGCAGTGTCCCTGTACCCTGAGCCAGCAAGTTCATATCACTTCACTTTCCCCATGTTTTCGTCAACTCCTAGGTACTTTACCAGTGCCCACCACCCTTTTTATGACTCAGATGGTTTTTGTTCTCCTAAATTCTTCTTACTGGGGCCAGTTTTGCAGCAAAGCTGCAATATCTGCCCTTGTAACAAAATCGTCCAAAACCGGCCCTGGCAAACAGCTCGGCCGCCGCCCCACCCCTCCCCCCTACATCCAGGGGGAAGGCTGAGCAGTTTGCCAGGGCCTGTTTCGCTTACCAGTCCGGCCGTGAATGCATAGGAGGCACTGCTGTCTCAGTACAAGCCACCAAGCTCTGGAATTACCAGCACGCCAAGGTTCAAAGCATCCAGGAGCACTTCCAGCTCAGAAGAGAGGTGAATACAAGGCTGTTTCCATGATACCTACACCATCCTATAACCCTGAAATAGAACCAAAACAATAATCTTACACACAATCTAGAGTCCTCAGATATGCAACAGCACAACTGACAAACTCTTCTCATGCTGACAATCACTTCAACAACTTTCTACATCCTGGTAAATTAGGAAGAGATGGCCTGTGCCTAGCCTGGGTATTGTGCAGTAATGTGAACTCAAACATAACCCCCTGGCCCTCACTGATGCTAAAACACTTGGAAGATATGCAGCCTATTGTAGTTCTTACAGGCTGCATAATAGTTCCCTTATACTGCCTAGCCCTCTTACGCTCGCACAAGACAGGACCATTACAAATCATGTCTATCACCAATAATGTACCACTCCACAGCAACAAACCACCCATCACTTGAGCAGATGTGGAATAACTAAAGAGATCTGCTGCACCTCACTGCCCACTAGAGGACAACAGTTTATTCCACCATTGCAGATCCCAACTGACTATATACTATCACCACGTCTTGACCCATTACAATGACATTCATAAAATGAATTATTGTAACTAAATTCATTCCATCAGATCTCTTGGCCATCTCTTTCAACTTAGGTCTGTTGAGCAGTACCACTGCAGTAACCAACTTAGACTGCGGATATATGTAATATTGTAAAGGCGCCTGCAGAGATGATCAAAGCTACCAGCTTACTAAAATTAAACTGTGAGACGGTCTCTTACACTTCTTCATATACCACACTCCTAAGCACTTCATCCCATAACATGATAACCGCACCTCGGTGGTCATGACGCACAACATGGAAACACTTAACACGTAGGATCAAAACAAAGACAATACACTTCCAACCATATACCCTACATGGTGTAGCGTGTTACCCATATAGGCAAGCGCTTTGGCGTCCCACACAAATGTAGTAAGTGCTGTATAAATGCTTAAATACAGTACAGTGAGTAAGTTGCTTGGTTCGTTTTGCAGCGTTTGCAGGTCATTTTTAGCGCTAGGCACTGCAGCGGGCACATTTCAAATGTTAGTACTCCATTTAGCCAAAACGTGACCTTCGCGAGTCAAGGCAGAAATATATGTAAAGATTATAACAATGCAACATCCACTGTGCTTTCATCCTTACTCATTAACTAGTTGTTATAGTAGTTGGAATGTAATAGGGGAATGGGCACTGAGGATGTTAGGAACAGCATTGAGCAGTCTTTTGAACTGAAGTCCTGGATGAACTAATGGCCATGGAGCCATGGCATGTTCAGTCCATTTAGACCAGTTTCCTTTCCTCCTGCCCTTGTGCCTTTTCCTGCTGGTATTTCTAGCACTTGCATCAATTTGATGGCAGGCGTGATGCCAGGATCTGAAGTTATTTGGCCTATATTACCTTTCCAAGTTACTGAAGCGCCTGCAGTTCTGGAGAGATTTAACTTTTCTGTGGCCCTTCCTGGGGTGATTGACCAATGCTTGCTTCCCATCTACACTTGCCTGAAGCGGAAACGATGCAATCACGCGAGTCACGTGGGGGAAACAATTGTCTTGTGTTTGCTGGTCCCATCATCTAGGTTTTCCATGGAGAGGTTTGCAATAATGCTCAATGAAGCTTTTTGTCGTAGCTCTTTGTACAATGGATATGGCCAGAATAAGACCTTTAGCTGCCCTTAGCACTTAAAAGATTTTGATGCCCTATATTTAGCTATTCAAAATATAAATAATAATAAACCGTAAAATAAAATGTTGTTTTTCGAAATGAAACAAAACTTACAGTAAGATAGAAAATAGTGTTTATTTTTACATACTTCCGCTTTATTTTTTAGGTTCAGCTGCACCATTTGCATTTTTGCACCATATGGTAAATCTGGCAATGGAAAATATCTGTGGTGCCTCCCCTTCATTCCCTAAGCATGTGCTTATTTTTCTTAATGGTTAATCCAGCCCTGACCATGGGCACTGGTACAAGACACAGTAGAGGCTTTGCGTTATCAGAACAGCCAATCATCACTGGTAACGTGCACCAGTTGCTTGTTGGGAGACATAGCCAGTGGTAGGTTTGCTGTGGCCAAGATACACATATGCTATTTTAGAAATTGTCCAATGGCAGTACCTGAAACTACTTCTAAGTGAATCAAGTGTATCTGTTATTGAGTATAGTTCAGTAACCTTGGTCTGTCTTTGGATCGAGGCAGGTGTCTGTTGTTCCTCGTGTTGTGTCCATGGTTGGTGGTCTTTTGCAGCTTGTTTTCCCAGGTATTCCAGTCAATTGACTTTAGTTGTGGGCAGTTGCACCCGGCCTCTGAACATCTAAGTCTCTTTGTTTTCTCCATTGTTTAGTGCAGCTGGGTAACCAGTTGTATAGCATGGATGAATACTAACCAGAAACATTAGATTTGAAGACTCCACAAAATTAGTAAGCACTTGAACAATACACAAGAGTGGTGGACCGGGACCTAGATAGGTAGACTATTGGGTGACTGATCAATTGAAGACCACCCGCTTAGTCAATCCGGTCCTATGTGACAAAGTCAACCTCCCCAAATCGGATTGAGTCTGGCAGATGACACACACACTTTTAACAAACCACAAGGAGCAGCTACTCTGCCCTCACTTTACTGATAGGATAGGGACCTCCCATCCTTTTAGTTCCCTCACATAGGGGGTCAGCCTTGCCCTGAAGAAAGCCCAGGACCTTTACGGCCACTACGGACTGAAACATGTCGGCACTAAGGTCTTAGGACCATAACACTCCAATAAAGACCCAATTTTACAATTTTTAATTACCCAGACAGACCCAAGAATAAAGGGAAACCGGGGATCTGCCTGAAGTATTTTATCTTAAAACCGCCCTTGTCTTTAAACTATTCAAAGAGCTCCCAACATTGTGGTTGAGTCCACCCGGACTTTTAGGGGTCGGGGTGACCCGATGATGAAGCATGACACCACTAGGGTGTGTGAGGGTAATTAAAACAAAAATAGTTTTTTTCCCCACATTCATGGTTGGGTTAGGTACAACCTTTCACTGGAGAGTTCCCCTCCTTGTTCTTGGTTCCCCCATTTTGGACACAGCTAGTTCTCTAGCACCACTGACCACTACGTGGTTAATTGGAGTATTGTTTGTGATTTATATACTACCTAGGGAGGATATACCTTCTCAAACCCTTTAGTTGTTGGGATCTCTCCTAGCACCTGCCTGTATTTAAACAAGAGTGGCGCCAACATATTAGCCTATGTAATGCATGTGGGTTCAATATTGTTTTGCAAGGAATGTAAGATTATTAGAACATTCACATGCAAAAAATATACAAAAGATGAACCCAGAAGGGATTGTCCTGAAAAGGTGCATGGATTGCTCCCTGCTGGACCAAACTGGACTCCCATTTCAATTCATAGACTATTTGTAGTGCTCAGAGGCACACAGTTAGACAACCAGATGTAAATCTTGTTATGAAAGACCACATGGGATATTAAACCTCTGGCGGCAGCCATGAGGCAACTGCTGGCTGATGGGATTCCGCTAGGAGATGGTATGCACCAGGTGTCCCTGTATGCAGACGACCTATTGGTCTTTGTCAAGGACGTGAATAGTATGCCGGAACAGCTTACCCCACTGCTAAGTCAATTTGCCGACCTCTCGGTGCTCCGAGTTAACGCGGGTAAGTCCTGCCTCTACGCCTTCAATAGTGAGGCGCAAGATCCGGAGTACAGCCTGCAAGGCACGAGAGTGCAGTGGCGCGCGGATACGTTCAAATACCTGGGGATCCAGATATACAGGCGGCCAGCGGACCTGATGGATGGGAACCTAGGCAGAGCGGTTACAGCGCTCAAGGCGCAGATAGGCTTTTGGTCCACGCTACCCCTGACGACCACAGGCAGGGTCGCTTTGACCAAGATGGTGATGCTTCCTCGCCTCCTATACTATTTTACGAATCTGCCGCTGTTCATGCCCGCGGCTTTCTTCTCCAGGCTCAATGGGATCCTGCGCGATTTTATGTGGGGCACGTCCTGACACCGGCTGGCCCTGGGGAAGCTATTTCTCCCCACAGACAAGAGTGGCCTGGCTGCCCCTTGCTTTGAGCACTACTATCTGGCAGCGCAGCTCCAATGGATTGCACGCTGGATGGCGGACAGGGGGAGAGAGGACACTGCCACAAGTGAGCCGCCTTACACCTTGGAACGGATCACTGCGCTGTTTCATCCTTTGGCGGACAGGGCCACGCCTGCCCCGCTCCTGCTAGCGGTGGCATACAAGTGCTTCCGTAGGGCACTATACCTCACGAGGAAAGTGCTTCCGTACGCGCCCGCGGTGCCGCTGGAGGGCTCTCCGGAGGCGAAGGCGTCCTCACACGTCGCATGCTCGAACAGTGGCAAGAGGCGGAGGCACAGACGCTGGGCGACCTATACCAAGATGGAGTCCTGATCCCCTTCGAGTCGCTGGTTGCAGCGGCTGGGCACCCCCCTGGGGGATTCCTAATGCATAGATCGCTCACAGCCCGGATGGCGATGGCGTGGGGTGACATAGCGGAGGAGCCGGCGCAGCATCTGGTGATCCAGTACCTTCACGTCATGGGCAGGGGCAGGCACCTCATTAAATGGTTTGCCGCGTCCCTACGTTT
Source organism: Lissotriton helveticus (assembly GCF_964261635.1). Lineage (NCBI taxonomy): Eukaryota > Metazoa > Chordata > Amphibia > Caudata > Salamandridae > Lissotriton > Lissotriton helveticus. Next base: position 1,705,462,891 of record NC_136057.1, on the reverse strand, counting down.
GCACACAGAGCTGGACCTGGCCCCCCTTTGCGGGAAGTGGGAGCGAGATATGGGGAGGCCGCTGGCAGACAAAGAATGGGAACGGATACTCATAAGTCCGGTGCGCATACCCAGAAACATGCGCTTTCGCCAGATCCAGGTATATATAGTCCACAGGGCCTACCTCACCCCGGCTTTAATCAATAAATATTTTCATAGGGCGGACGCATCTTGCCCCCGATGCGGCGAGCTTGCTGCGGACCTCCTTCACCGTTTGTGGCGCTGTCCAAGGCTTAGCGATTATTGGAGGGAGATACATGCCCGGCTCGTGCGATGCACTGGCCGCGAAATCCCTTGTGACTGGCCAGAATTTCTCTTGCACCATTTTAAACGGTCCCCTGCTACCAAAGTGCTGTCCCGATTCCTGGACCTGGGAATGATTCGTCGGTGAGACTTCTGACAAAGCGATGGAAAGCGAGGGAACCACCCAGTCTGCAGGCGTGGACCTTGTCTCTCCTCTCGTGGGGCCGTGCGGAGTGGACTGCCATTAGGAGAGAGGAAACGGTGGGATTACGCAAAGAGCCCATGGCGGAACGTTGGGAGGGCATGCTCAACGCACTACAGGCAACAGAGACTGACACGGCTGTGGAAGGGGCTGAGGACATAGAGGGCGGAATGGATAGCCATGGAGAGGGGCCCATAGCGACTACCAATAACAGCAGCAATGGCAGCAGCAGTGCTGACACCAACACGCAGGCGGGAGCTCACAGCCGAAACGCTGGGAGGGTGCAGTAGACAGGGGGAACATATAGGCGCCAAAAGCGGAGGGCAGAGGAGTGGGGGGCGTGGGAGGCCGGTTAGACAAGACGAAAGAATAAACACACATTTACTGACTGAAGAAGAGGGAGGGGGACCTCGGGAAGGGGAATGGGGGACCGATTTGTATTGTACACAGGTGATACAGCTGCATCTTGTTATTACTGTTTCTTGCAAATGTTGTGGTTGCAACTGAGTTATGTTTATATGAACTGGCACTCCAGGTGGAGAGGAGACGCAAAGATCTGCACGAGCTATGGCCATGCACGAAGGCCCGGAACTCTGTCGCCTGACGTATATGTCATAATATGTTAGCGTCTTAATAGCGAATGGTGTTGTCATTGTAATGATAACAGAACACTGGGGTAACTGTATTTGCTGTACACGATGCGTAAACTGAGTTGTTGAAAATGATGATAAAAATGACAATAAAAAAAGAGTTGACAAAAAAATGAAAGACCACATGTGAGAAGCTGGCTTGGTATATGGTGTACACTTATTTAAGTGGGCACCTTGCACCAATCCACACAACCCTTATGGTGATTTTAGTGGTCTTACACAACCTTAGAAAGCTCTCTAAGTGGCAGCTGTGGAGAGCAGCCTTCAGACTTAGTCCAGAAGGAGTGTAAAGCGGCTTGCTTTACCAGAACATAATCTTTTAGCTATAGATTAAATGAAATGAACCACATAGTGTATTTATAAAAAGATGTATTTATTATAAGGCACTCACTAACACATATAGATATCTCGTAGCCGGAGATGTACACAATTCACACAATACCTATCAATAGACAAAGGTAAGTAGCACGAAATATACAGTGGTCACCAGGGGGAGACCAAACCATATAATAAAACAGTGGAATGCGAACCACGACTCAAGTCAAGACTTTACCCAGAAGACATAGAAGTGCGGAGGATCCAAGGAACCACCCAAGGTAAGTAACCAGGAGCCCCACAGAGGCCGTGTGCAGAGTGGGAACACAACCACATGCTCAATGTAAGTCAATGGGTGGTCGCAATTGCAATTTTAAAGAAGGACCCTTCCCAGTGGACCATGAAGAAACCCTTTGGAAGACAGAAGGTTGGAGAGCCACCACACCCTAGGAACCAGGATAACTACACCAGGGAAGCCGGGTACCTAGGTGTGAAGTGGCGTGGGAAACCGTCGTTAAACTCAATGGAGGACTTCAGGAAGATGGTACTGCTGGAGAAGATGAGAGTGTCCGGTGAAACCCGGGGTGGATTCAAGTCGAGAAGTACCTGCAAGCTGAGGGAACAAAGTCTATGCCACTTGGAAGTGACCAGGAGGCCCGGAAGACAAATTCCCACTGAAGTTGAGTGTTGCAGGAGAGTAGGAGAGCTGACGGTGACCTCGAAACTGCAGCTGTGCAGACCAGGCGATGCTGTGAAGGAACAGGAGCCATGCACGAGCTGTCCCACCTCGGATGTTGAGGGCTTGGCGTCCGTCAGAAGCACAAACAAGCCTTGGCAACTGCAACCACCATGGAAAGTGAGGAAGGTACAGTGTCGGAAGCAGCAAGACCAAGGTGACTCACCACAAGCAGGGGAGTCAGGGCAGGCCCCCAGCAATCAGAGGAGCCCACAGAATTCAAAGATGACCCCTCAAGAGGACCCACAGGCCGGAGGTACTAGAGTCTCGAGGGGATCTCAAGCAGATCACCAAACATGCAGGCCAACGGGGCAAGTGATGCAGTGAGGACAAGTATCTTGATCACAGGAGATGCCGGAGGTTGGGGCTACTTGGAGCCTGAAGATCTTGGTAGAAGGAAGCCAACAAGCCTTTGCAACTGCAAGTGGACGTGGTGACAGGGGTTTCGTTCCTGAAACTCTGAGGAGTACTGGCCTCAAACTTGGTGAGAGTACAGGGCAGGCCTCGAGGGATGTGAAGAACCACCACCTGTGTTGCTGTGCCTTTTGGAGTCAGTGGAAGCCCAGGATCAGCAGACCAGTCAGCTTAGTTGCTGTGCCTGCAGATGCAGGGAAGTGTCTCCATCACTTCAAGGGAGAATCCTTCAGGTGTCTTTGATGCCCACAGGTATTGGAAGGTTCATGTATGGAGCACAGGCATAGTCGTTGTAGCAGAAGAGCAGGGCAACAAGATCAGGACCAGCAGGGGTCTTCTCAGCTGAAGCCTTGATGCCCAGTGCGAAGTCCAGCGAAGTCCAGAGTGCCCCGATGGTTAAATAAGAAGTGGTGTCTTGAAATTAATCTTGTCCCATGATACATTTAGGGATCCACCCTCAGGTAAGACCTTAAGTACCCTAAGGAAAGGGTTAGGACGATGCAGGCTTTCCTCCCAGGGAAGGAGTCAGACAGTGGGGAGGATACTCCCAAGTCCTTTATCCAGTTTCACGCCAGAGTGGGAGCCAACAGCTCCCTGAACTGGTTAGAACTGGACTATGCAAGGAGGGCACCAAATGTGCCCCTCAAGCAGACTGAGTGGCGATGGTAAGTGCTCCCACCCAGCCCCAATACACTAAACCCTGTCTGGGAGGTGGTCACACCTCCCTGTGACAGGATACCCATTATTCTGCCTTCCCCTGCTCGAGCTTGGCTCAGCAGCAGGAGGGCAGAATCGTTTCTCTGGTTGGCAGCAGCTATGTTGTGCTGTTCAGGTCTAGAAGACTGGAACCAGGAGCACTGAGGGCCTCACGGCGGAGCTTTACAGTACATGGAATCATATCTCCCATACCGTTTACGGTGTGGTGATAGGATTCCAACATGTATGATACCAAACATGACAGGGTTCGTTCCAGCCAGTTTAGAGATGATCATCGTGTAATGACGCATGAGCACTCTATGTATTGTAATGGCTGATGCACTTACAGCCTGGGAGAATGGACCGTTGTAGGGGTGTCCTGCTCATGCAGGGGCACCCTCACACTGAGAACCAAACACCCTGCCTTCAGGATTGAAAGGCCTGCTCTAGCTGTGACTTATAGGATTTAAGTGCAGTGACCTTAGAAATAGGGAAACCTTTAGCTTTCGTAAGTGGTGCACCAGCTTACACAGACTGCAATGGCAGGTCTGTATATACAGTTTGAATGGTCTCTCATGGGTGCCATAATAGATGCTTCTGCTCATGGGGGACCCCTGTTGTACCTATGCTCTGGGTACCTCAGTACCATATACTAGGGATTGATAAGGGTTACACCAGAGTCCAATGTGGGATGTACCTAAGTACTTACCATACCAATTTAGGGGAGAAAGCACCGAGACTGGGGTCCTGCTTAGCAGGATCCCTGTCAGACTAGTCAGAAACAGCATAGCGCCAGGCAAAAAGTGGGGATAACCATGCAGAAGGATCCTACCTTCCTACACCACATCATATATTTTTACAAATGTTTTGACCGAACCTCAGGTGCAGGCATTAAGAGCAAGTGGCCATGCACCTCACGGCTGGAGCCATGAGGGGACTGCTGATTAGGGTGGCCAGATTTTGAGAAGCAAAAACTAGGACCGGTCAGGCATAAAAGTTGGATTGAATCCTGTAGTCTTACTGCAATATCTGTCCTGTTCCATTTTTTTGCATAGCCTTGAAATATATATATATATATATATATATATATATATATATATATATGAAATCAAAGCTCCTCCTCAGCACGCTCTGCGCTCGCAGACACCGCTTCCACGCCAGCAGAAATGAGGAACGGACCAACGAAGTCAGCAAAAGATGTTTTATTACCAAAACAGAACCAGCGACGTGTTTCGAGCTAAAAAGCCCTTGTTCATGCTGCCATATATATATATATATATATATATATATATATAGAGAGAGAGAGAGAGAGAGATGTGTAGATATATAGTCACCAGATTTTCAGAACAAGAAAAGAGGCATGTGCAGACATAATAATAGGACTAAACATTGAATGCCAATTGCTGTCAAGAGCATTGCTGCTGGTGAGCCTTGGCCCTGACTTATGGACACTGCAGACCTCATTCCCCCCTCATTAGATCCTGGTGTGCTGCTTGAATGAGGCGAGGCAGCACAGAAGGTGGCTCTGTAAAAGTTAAGTTGTGCCTCTGGTGTGATAAGAGGGCCGCATGAAACGTGAGCCTGCACAACTGTGATTAATGTGCACTTTCATCTGAGCCTCTCCCAAAAACCTGGACATGTCTTTGTTTTGCCTTAAAGTTTCGGGATGCCGGGACAGGCCTTAAAAAATTGAACCGTCCAGGTAAAATTGGGACGTCTAGTCACCCTACTTATCAACACATTTGTGTTTACCAGACGCTGCCATGGTTTAAGTCAGTGTTTGCGATGTGTTTCATAAAAACGTTTACATTTTTTCTTCCAAGCCTTATTTGATGCCTTAGTGATACCTTTCCCTGGGCTTGATATTCCATAAGTGTACGCCCTTTGAGCTTATTCACAGCTGCTCTTTAAGGCTCTTGGTGCTGAAAACAGTCTTCCTTACCTCCATCGCGATGGCAGTGATTGAGCTGCAGGCACTGTCTGTATAACAGGTCAAGTTGGTGATAGGGACCCAGGGTTGGATGGCCAAACAATCATCTTGCCTGCAAGCTTCACTCCCCCTAATGCCTTGAAACAGGAGGAAAGACTCCATCGTCATGATCAAAAGAAGACCTTGAGCTTTTACATTGACTGGATGGAAGATCATCGGGTAGACGATCAGCTCTTCGGCAGTTTCTCAGGTGCAAAAACAGGCAGGATGGGCCAGACGAGCATGTGTCGAGGTGGATAGTCCTCTGCACTTGCCATAAAGCAGATCCCTGTGGGACCATTCCACCAGAGCTAAAGGCACTTAAATGGCATTCACATGAGAGGTGCTTGTTTGATAACTACCAAGTAGCAACATGGGGGTTGTTAGGTATGTTTCCAAAGCACTACTGCTTTGACAGACAGATTCACTTGCTCCCTCTGTAAGACTCAGTGTGAGGTTCCGTGGTTTTCGGGACCGGACTCCATTTTGTTTGCGTTGTTCGTGACGCCATTTTGTGCTGCCCTCACGTAGGCCGTAGAGGTAAACGAACGAACAAAGTTGCATGGGCCTCGTTGTTCATGTATGCATTAACAGGCTCTTTTCGACTTATGAGTGAACTGTAAGATGCTGACCCCGTCACCTGAAACTGACCCTTTGCGAAGCCAATTTTCCCAGCTGATCGTTGTCTGAAATTGCCAATCAATGTTCAGGATATCGTTAACTTTTAGTTCCTTGCACATATCTTATCCTACTCAGCATCTGAATTGTTCCTTTTCTCATGTCTTTTCATTATATGGGTAGTGCTTTCAATTATGGGTTTGTCCGGCTTGTGGAAATTGAATTTGGGACAGTCCTAATAATTAACTTGTGGGTTGGTACGATGTAAAGTGAGCTTTTTGGAATGTAATAATGTATGTGAAAATGTATTCCATTGGTCAGAATTTGCCGCAGTGGGTGTGCATTCGTAATTAATCGAAAACAGCATAAAAAGTGATGTCTTGCTCTACGAAAGTTGAGCAGTCTCCTGAGTTGTACACCGTGTTGTATTGCTTGGTTTACTGTTACTAGCTGCAGCTAATAAATTTGATCTCTGACGCCACCTAGAAGTATTCCGTGTCTCTGTATACCAAGACAGGTGGAACCCGAAGACTTCGGGTGTGTCCCTGGCACCGCTGGGTTCTAAGAAAACCCGGTTCTTCAAGTGGTCTGAGTCCACTCCTCAGACCATCCACTTTTTAGAAGTCGTGTTTTGGTATCTATTCCAAAGGTGAGGAATCTGTGGTTAAAAGTAGCCCTCAGAAGAACAAGTTATTTAGGATGTATGACGTTACAACGCATGCTTTTACAACGCATGCCATTACGACGCAGGTTTTACAACGCAAGTCGTTACAACGACTTGCTTTGGGGGGCGCTGGATAGTGAATAGTTTAATTTACTATTCCAACTCCAGTCCCCGTGGATAGTAGGGAAGGTGTTGGATAGTAATTAAACTATTCCCTATCCTAGAGCGCCCTCCAGCGCAATTCGTTGTAATGACTTGCGTTGTAAAAGTTGCGTCGTAATGGTAGTGTGCTGTAAAAGTTGCATTGTAAAGGATGTGTCCCAGTTATTTATCTTTGGTAATGCTTTCTGGGGTGGGAAGCCAGGACTCTTTCTACCCACAAATTCCTCACAGCTCTCCCACATCCCCAATCTCTGGAGGGAGTCTGTTAACATCTAAAAGGTTCCAAGTTGGAGATCGGCACAATATCACCAACAATTGTTCTTGGCTGCACATCTGAGGGCACGGAAAGGATAAATACAAAATGGAAGAAACTGATATCAGCACATGGGTGGATATTTATATGCGGCTCTTCTCTTTCACTTCCAGAATGGTACAAAGCCAACATGGAACCGCAAGACGACGCCTGCAGTAGCATGGTAACACTGCTGTTGAAATTCTCCAGATCCAGTCGTATGCTTTGGAGATATTCGAAAGGTGAGAAATCTTGAGGTTAAGTAGAGTATCCACCAGAAAAAAAGCATTAATCAGAGTAAGTAACTTCTCCTTCTCTGCCCCAAATTGCACTTTCCTTTATTTTTAATTGTAACTGTCTTTCTGTCCTCTTCGGATATAAAAGATCTTTTTTTGTTCAAAGATATAGCAGTGACTGTACATTGAGATTTGAGATCATCCAAACCCTCTACTGTTAGCTAGAGTAAGCATTGACCACTCTCCCTTGCAGGTAAGTGAGTAAAGGGGGTAGCTTGGATAACTTGGTAATCCAATTGGAGCTCAGTAGTACTTGCAGAGTATCCACCATTACCCAAGTACCCCAGGAAAATGCCTCACACTGATGCATTCTCTTAGTTGTAGTCTTGGAGTTGATTTTCATCAATGAAACCAATTAAGCTAAATATCACATTATAGGCGTATATAGAAGGAAATCCCAAGCCTGGAGCATTGCTTCCCTGGTCAGGCATAATCCTCTTGTAATTGTACGCTGAAGAGTGGTCTTTGGCACATGCAGAGGCATGTGGAGTGTGTGGGTCATACCCTCTGGGTGTGATGCACACAGAGCCATCTGTGAATCCTTCACTGGGGCGCAACCTAGGATATACCACGAGGCATGTGCGGTATGTGTGTGGGTGCTAGACTCAGGCAAGTCTTTGGCCTGTAGATATGTGGGATTCCCAGCCTCTCCAAAACACACCCAGAAGCAGCTGCAAGACTTAATCCAGGAACGTTTGCTATGGCGAAGAGTGGCCCCTGTTTAGAAAGATGACTACGCGCTAGTGTAAACCATTTCAGCACACCTTTATCACCTGCCTCCCCAACATGGCGGCAAGACTCCCCATCCGACTCACTCCAGTAGGCATGCCGTGCGTTCCAATGTCATTAAGCACTGCCCGCACCCTTATTTACTGTCTTGCCCATTGCTGCCTCCTTTTAACTCCCCCTCCCTCCCCTGTCTTCAATTCCCCAGTGTTCCTTTCCAGTTGTTCCACTCCTCACATCTCACAAAAACTCAGTCTCTCTCTCCCACTGGCATCCCAAACAGCCATGCTGCACTCTGCTTCCTCAGCTAGAATGTTGTGAACTGGAGAGTTCAACAGGTGCCTGAAATTAAGCCAAGATCCCACCCGCAGAAGAAGAGGCGAGGACTGGGAAGGCAGCCAGAGCCTGGAGAGACTCCAAGAGCCTCGGCTTGAGAGTGGAGAGACAGTGAGTGTTAGATTAAAAGAGCTGAGAGCGACTGTAATTCGATTTTAATATAGCCTTATAGCCAGCCGTAGAGGGCTATACCGGCTATTAAAGGCCCTCTGTAGCGCTAAAGGCCGGATGTATGACGTTACAATGCATACTTTTACTCCGCATACCATTACAACGCGGTATTTACAACGAATACCGTTACAACGCATAGCGCTTAGAGGTGCTGGATAGTGGTAAGTATAATTTTCTATTCCAACTCCAGTCCCCGTGGACACTAGGGAAGGTGTTGGATAGAAAATTAAACTTATTCCCTATCCTAGAGCGCCCCCCAGCGCAATGCGTTGTAATAGTATGCGGAGTAATGGTCGCGTTGTAGTGGTAGTGCGGAGTCAAAAATGCGTTGTAACAGGTGTATACCCTAAAGGCCCCGAGCCGAAGGCGAGGGCCTTTAACAAGGGAAAGGGACTTTAATAGCCGGTATAGCCCGACTATGAAGGGCTATAAGGCTATTAGAACATTCTGCCACTAGAGGGCAGAATGTTCTAACAAAAAAAAACAAAGCCTTATGGGAGCGTGAGGGGATTGGAATCCCCTCAGGCTCCCTGAAGCCTTTGTTCACAGCCAGAGCAGTGAACAAAGAATCATTGGAATGTTGGAGCTCTGGGCTTATACCAGCCATTATAAGCCCGGAGCACTCCATTGTTTTCAATGGAGCTCCCAACATTCCAATGTTCTAATAGCTTTTATATAGCGCTTACTAGCCCCGATAAGGCATTGAAGCGCTTTACATTTGGTAGCACTCTACTCCAGAACTCAAGGTTAGTTGTTAATCCAGTGTTGTTGGTTATAGGAAGTAGTCTGGTGCTCTCAAGGAAGCCATCCATGCATTTACTCGAGTTTCCTTGAGGTAGACACATTTAGTAGGGGATTGGGTATTGTTAGGTTGCATGGATGTGGTTTCAAAGAAGGAGAGGCTTTGATCTTTGAAATGAGGCGCGGCAGCTGGCAGAAATACAATATTAGACAGTAATACAGACAGACATGTGACTTAGAAGCACTACACTCAGATAGAGATGGTGGGTAAGGAGAGGGTCAGTTGACAGAATGAGAGGAGAGAGAACGATGGCAAGTTTGAAGCCCAGATAATGGTGCATGCAGAGTCCTACAAATATGGTGGAGGAGGCGTTGTGAGATAGCATGCAATCTGAGGATGGGAAACTGTGGAAAGAAACAGTATTTGCATGCGAGATAGCATATTGTACTATAGAATTTGTATAGCTCTTATTACCACTAAGTCAGGCGCCCAAGTTCCTCTCCAAATGGACAGCACGCTACAGAGAGGGATGTATGACGTTACGAAGCGTACCGTCACAACGCGTGCTTTAACAACGCGTCCCTTCCAACACAAGTCGTTACCGCAACTTGCGTTGAGGGCGCGGATTGAGAATAGTAAAATTTACTATTCTAACACCAGTCCCCATGGACACTAGGGAAGGTGATTTGGAATAGTAAATATACTATTCTTAATCCTCTAGCGCAAGTCGCGGTTACGACTTGCGTTGTAATTGACACATTGTTAAAGCCTTGAGGAGTAAAATCCGCGTGGTAAAGGATGTTTCCCTACAGAGAGATATGTAAAGTTATGTAGACAAATGCCTGCCTCTCAATGGAAACACACTTGTAAACTTGCACAAAGCTCTTAGACGTGCGAGGGGAGGAATGAAATCACAAAGTATTAGTGAATCAATAAGATGTGGGATCAGATATTATCTGCCAAATGTCATTAAGAAAAGATACAAATATAAGGTAGTTGGCATGCATTTGAATAAACATCGCCATGTTCAAATAATGGGGAACTGTGTTATCACACACATCACAAATGAAGGAACTCGTTTTATTTATCCATGTGCCCTTTGCCATGTACTGCTCAGACCCCGAAAAAGCACAGCCTTCCAAACAATGCAGGCAAAGGAAAATGTCTCCATTGTCATTGCATAATGTAAAAATGTTTCATATGGTGATTATACCGCTCAATATATAAAATGTATCAATTGTCTAGACTTATGGCCTGTAGCAAGCAAACACAATGTATCCAGTCTGGGAACACTGCTCACAAAACAATGCTATTTACAGCCCATGTGTCCTATCATTGATGCGGGTTTCTGACATTCACCTACTTTTGCATTTCGAATGTGTGGGCCATTCCGTTAATTTGCATGCTATGCTAAATTGTGTCTTTTTAATTTATTTATATTTCATTTAGATTTTGTGTGCCAATCTGTTCATTTGCATGCTTTGCTAAATTGTGTCTTTTTAATTTATTTATATTTCATTTAGATTTTGTGTGCCAATCTGTTCATTTGCATGCTTTGCTAAATTGTGTCTTTTTAATGTAATTAATTTGCATTTTGAATAGTTGGGCCAATCCGTTAATGTGCATGCTATGCTAAATTGCAGTGGCAGCTGGCATGCACAAAGAGTGGTAGGGCAGGTGGGGCAAAACTAAAATAAAAAAAATAAGATACAAAAATAACTACACTTACCTTCCTGGGGTGATGTCCTCCATGCTTGGACCTTCTCCGGGTAGGCAGGCTCCAACTTGGGACCCAGGGAACTGCAGTAACCAATCCTGGCACTGCTCTCAAGCAACATGAAAGAAGTGCCAGGATTGGAGGGAGCAACCTCCGTCGGCACTCCCGAGGACACTCGAGCCCTATGCTGTTTCTAGCCTAGCTGTTCTAGACAGCTGGGTTAGAGAGATTTAAAATGTGCTGTCGCAAGACAGATGGCCAAACAGACATGCACACTTTAAACTTAAAGTGCCCTCCTCATTACAGCTTTCTGCTGCTGCCTGACTGCAAAAGACAAAAAAATGATGGACGGAATGTGGTGCAAATCAAACATTCTACATCGGTCAAGAGTTCTGGGTTAAATCCATCATTGTTTTACTCACCATGCCACCCCAGTTTAGACCTAACAAATCAAACATTCTACCCCAGTCAAGAGTTCTGGGTTAAATCCATCATTGTTTTACTCACCATGCCACCCCAGTTTAGACCTAACCGTATGCAAATCAGTCTTGACCCTGCTCCTCATGGGAACAATCCAGTCTGAACTGCCAAGCTAGGACCTCGCTGAGCCAGAAACAATCATCCTGGGACAGGTTTCGGGGTTACAACCCTCATCAGCCTGGCTAGCTTGAATCCAGTGGCATAGTGAGCCTAGGGCCCATGTCTGGGTGTACCCAGCGCACTAAGGACGAGAAAGCAAAACCCCCACAAATGGCACAGTGAGCAAAACAACAATGGATTTAACCCAGATCGCTTGACTGGGGGTGAATGTTTGATTTGTTTTGCATCCCGTCCATCATGTGTGTGTCTTTTGCTTTGAAATCAGAAAGCCCCGCCCCTCGTCCTGATGCTCGTCTCCGGGTTTTGAAAAATAAAATGGTGATTAATGAACTTGATTACCATTTTATTTTTCTATCTCTGGGGTCAATTTAGTTAGTGCAACGACGCTCCTCCTCCTTAACGGAGCCGCCCCCGCTAAATAGTGTGTTTTTCATTTAATTACTTTGTATTTCAATCGTCAGGCCAATCTGTTAATTTGCGTGTCTTTTGAATTTATTTACACACTTACTGGGAAGATACCTTACCAGACTAGTGTTACTTGCACTTCTTAAAGAAGCACAGGAGCACAAAAGGTACAGGGAAGATCCATGTCTCCAGCCATCAAGCTCTTAATGGGAAGTCTGAAGTCACCGTAAAAGCGGTGCAAATCTTTCAGAGGTGCAGCACCATCTGGGATGCTCCTGGAAGTGCAGCGACACCGGCACACTATTTGATATGCAGTGCTATGCAGAATCGTCATAGGAGTGCAGCTGGATGTGTAATTTTGCTAGAAGTGCAGTGCACTGCAGAAAGCTCTCACAAATGTAGTACTATGTGACACCCTCAGCCCAGGAAGACTTCAGGAAGCACCGAGCCCCTCCTGGAAAACGGATGACCAGGATACAGCAGGTGGTGGCGGTTTGCTTCTGCTATCTTCTGGTGGCAGGTTATTGCCCAACCATGGTATTCACAAACTCTGACAATTACCACGCATCAGAGGTTAGACTAATGCATTTGACTTAACATACGGCATCACAGCATGATCTTATATTATCAGCTAAGTTCAGCTAATAGCCAGACTACGCATCAGTGTGGATATTCCTTCCACACCTGTGCCGATGAGGCTATGCCAGAGTCAACGCTGGTGCAGTAGCGTTGACCCCCACAGCCCAGTGTAGGTGGAGAAGGGTGTGCGGCTGCCTTCACCAAGCCAAGATCCAGCTTGGCCACCAAGTCCTTACAAAAATGTCACTAAAAAAGCATGATGAAAAATTAAATCAACATCAGTGGCAATGCATATTTTGAGTGTAGGCGTGAGCTATTTGGCAGTGGAAAGCCCCATACACCAAAATGCACATACTAGGAGCATATAGAAATGCATGAGGCTGCATGCCATGCATGGCTTGTCCACTTAAAGTCCCACTTCCTCTTCAATGCAAAGGCAATAATACGATTCAACTCTGCTCTTCCTGTATGATTCAATTATAAAGAGTGTATGCAACATTATGCTCGCTGCAACACTGCACACGTTTAACCTTCTGCACTGTCTTCACTCTTGCAGTTCAGTTGCATCACATGTGTCATTCTTCGGGCTTGTGCACTTTAGTCAGTTTCCAGGTCTCTCTTTACTCTCGCAGTGTGATTGCATTATGTATATATGTCCTTAATATTGTCCACTCTAGTCAGTCTCCAGCTTGGCCTTTGCGCTCACAATATGATTCCATTACGTGTGTAGCGTGTCTATAAAATTGTCCACAGTAGTCCGACTCTACTCGGTTTTCAGTCTCACAGTATGATTGCATATGTAATGTAGGGTGAGGTGTCTGTGGGATTTCTTCCGGTATTTGTATACACACATTCACACACATGCACAGTAAAAAACACACACATGCACTCTTTCTCTTGTCTGTTTTGAGGGTCTTAAAAAATAATGGTTATTTTGCAAAATATTGTTTTAAATACCTTAGCAATCCGCACTCCTCTCCCCTGCCTCTTAAGTCCTCCCATGCCTTGCTTCTCATATAAGATATTTTAATATGATACGCCAGCATGATTGTTGGAAAATCTGATGCTTAGAACCCCCCCAATCCTCCTGACTAAGCTACGCCCGTCACTGTGTCCTGTACCGAGTCACTAGCTCTCTTCTCTGCTAATTATGGCTCCATCATTTCAAGCATAAGCCGCGCTACACCTGTCTTAATAGTCAGTGCTTTAAAACGGCAGGTAAGTCCAGTACAGAGTACCTGCACTTTTTTAATTTGAAAGGAAGAGTATCTGCACTTCTCAGCACTGTTGAAATAAATATAACGGCAGAGTACGGGAATTCTCAGGAGCAAATCGGTACTCGGAACAGAGAGCACCAGCACTTCTGTATTTCCATTTAAAGCACTGCAGTTAGAAATGGTGGTCTCTGGTTGGCAGTGGTTTGCCCACTTTCAAAGCAGGGGCCCTCACTCTAGTCAAGTTAATCAGTTACTTCCTCAGAGGAACCCGTGCTCACCTCCTTGGTAGCTTGGCAGAAGCAGTCAGGCTTATCTCAGAGGCAGTGTGTAAAGTATTTGTGTACACACACACACAAAACACACATAGTAACACTGTGAAAACACCACAAAAATACTTCAAACCAGTTTGGAAAAATAGCCAATATTTGTCTGAGTAAAACAAGACCAAAACAATAAAAATCCAACATAAAAAACCTAGATGCAAATTTCTCAATATTAAATGCAAGTAAAATGTTTAGAAATACATAAGCTTTGGCTGGGGCTATATGGCGTGCCTGACTGAGTCAAATCCAACAGTTCATCGCCGACCACGGAGTAGCGCAGGCTGGCTGCGGAGTCATACGGACTCTGGTTACAGTACCTTGGAAAACGCTGGGGAACAAAGATGCTGCATGGCACCGAGGAAGTGTAGAGTTGCTGAAACCGGTGCGCAGTCGGTTCCTTACTGCTACATGAGAGGTGAGGTATAGGTTCCTTACTGCTAGGCTGAGGTGGTGATGTGTTGGTTCCTTACTGTTGCAGGGGAGGTGATGCGGCATTGGCGGTGAGGTGTTGATTCCTTAATACGGTGTGGAGTCGATGAAGTTCTGAAGGTCAAGCCACATTGCGTTGACTTGCGTTGACTTGGCTGTGTCAGTGTCACTCCACAGGCCACAGGTGCTGCGGTGGAGTTGGATGTCACGGATGTCCATTACATGGCACTTGGGACTCACGCTGTGGCGGGACTTCAGAGGCACTGCGTCATCGTCTGGGTCTGTATTGTAAGTCATAATCGTAGCACTCCGCAGGACCTATGGTTCCGGTGCAGGCAGTGCACTGTGTCGAATTATGGTGCTGGCTCTGAAGTCACATTCGAAGTTGATGTAGCATTTTCTTATTGATGAACACAGCAAACTCACTTCCAAGGGCCAAGGAACTGGATTTGGCACCACTTGGCAAGTTAGGACTCTCAGCAGAGCAGCCCAAGTGCTGCAGATGAAGTCTTTGCTGGTCCCGAGACTTCCAACAGAAGGCAAGCTAAGTTCAAGCCCTTGGAGAACCTTGAAAAGCAGGATGTAGAAAGCAAAGTCCAGTCCATACACTCCCGGGACAGAAGCAGTAAGCAGCAGGCCATCACAGCAACGGAAACAGCGAAGTGACAGTCCCTCCTGACAGCTATCCAGTTATTCCTGGCAGAATGTCCTCAAGTATTCTGAGTATTAGTGCTCAGGCCAGCTTTCTCCATTTCTGGCTCCACCCTACTCCATTTCAACCCCATGTGGCGGTGTAGGCCAACCTTGCCGCCCCTTGGCCACTCACAACTGCACTGTTCGCCCCAGCGAAGCTCCAACGCACTGAAATTGATACAGTCGAAACCCTGACCTGGGCCTGGGATGGCATTCGTAAGATCTCTGGCTCTGATATTCTCTCCACAAACACTATGTCCATTGTTCATCACCCTGCCTTTCCTCCACTCCAGTCATCGGTGATGGTTAAACACGCTGCTCGTTTAGGTCTCTCCACAATATCGGACCTGTTTCCCGGGGATACCTTCTTTTCGCTTGCCGCCGACTCTGGACCCATGGACACCCTGTTGTTTTTCCAGCCCCGGGCTGTCTGCAGGAAGCTCCACTCCACTTTTCCCCAACCTCCTCCCTCGTTGGCCACTCTTGATCTGCTCTATGCCTCTTCCTCTCCCAAGAAATTGGTTACTAAAATGTATGCTTACACGCTTGCAGCGTCCTCCATTTCGACTGACCGGGCGCACATTGCATGGGGAGAGGACCTGGGAATCGAGATCTCTCAAGTGGATTGTTTGTATTGTTGTACTCAAATCAAACGCCTTTCTCCCAACTATTGTTTGCGCCTTATACACTTCAAATACATACACAGGCTGTATCGCACCCCCCAACTTCACAGTTTAGGTCTTACAGCAAGCGACAGATGCTTGCGCTGCTCCAAGCCCACGGCTGATTTTGCTCATCTTGCCTGGCTGTGCCCCCGGGTCTCTGCACATTGGTGTGAGGATTGTGCAATTATCACAGAAATCACCTCGTCACTACTCCAACCTGACCCCGTGATCTGCCTCTTAGGCTTCGTTAAATTTTGCCGGGATGCCTCTCGCGGTTTGACCGCCATGCTGTTGGTCCTTGTGCGGTGTAGGGTCTCGATGTGTTGGGGTCACAGGCCTGCGCCTAAGGCGGCCCTCTGACTCGAAGATGCGCCCGCTGCCAAACCCTCCTGTCTGAGATCTGGGACCTCTTGCCAGCTGGGTCTCGTCTACTGGACATATGGGGCCCACTTGTTACCCACCTTTCAAGCCATGACCCCCAGCATTCTGCGATTTCTCCCGTGCTCCCCGCCGGCTCCCGCCCGCGGTGGCCGCCGGTGTTAGTCCATTAGCTGCTCCCTTCTTGTTCACGCCCTTCCATTCTCCCTGCCTTTCTCCTCTATGCCCGGTGCCTCCCCTGGTCGTCTGCTTTCGCCCCTCACTGGGATTTATGACAACTCTCCATGGCATTGTCTCTAATGTGACACAAGTGAGCAACTATCTCTGCTGTGCTGCAATGTTTTGATGTGCTTAATCTTCTGCTATTGCTGAACTATGTAATTGTGCTGTGCAATTCTTTCCAAATAAAGGTTTTGAATTTTTTTTTTTTAAAGTCTTCTCAGTATATGGTATCAGAGGTCCAGTACTTATACCCATTTCAACCTTTAAAGTAGGCAAAATTCTAAGGAAAGTCTTTGTAGTGCACAACACCCTGCTGTGTTAGTACTGCCGCCGGTGTCTGGGAGGCAACGGAATAAATGTGAAGTTATCAGCAGAGCTAATGTCTGGGTTTTAGGCAACCCTCTGGCCATTTTCAGAGTCTGCGATGAGCCAAATTGGGGTACATTTAAAAAGCGTGCAGCTGTCTAGTATTGACTTCAATAGTATAAGTGTTTGGTGGATCTTTTCAGGTCAAAGGAAATGTGTGCACCATACACGCTTGTAAGCATTTCAGTGGATCCTTCTGGCGACGGTAGAGGGCGCCATGCTCTCATAAATGATTTGCTGATCGAAATAAATGTATGAATTATTTAAGGAGATAGAGAAAGTGGTGGTTTGGTAAAACCCATTGCTACAAGGCAAAAGTGTTTCTTTATCTGAATGCGTGCCACTTCCAGGAGTTTTTTTAATTTTAAGGAGGGATTGTGAGCGGCTTTTTGATAAACAGAACGAAGTTTGGACATGTAAACCTTTCCTCTCCCCCAGAGCAACCTCTGTTAGCGGTTCTTTTCCGCTTTATTTAGCCTCATTTCTTTTCAATCGATTCCCATTGGCAAGGGGCACATACAATGGCAATTATCTCAATGATAATGCACTTTAGAGCACTCATTACCGTTCTCAGTGGCTGATTTAGTAGTGACGCATCACATGTTACGAAGTCCTGTGTCCTTGGTAACGTAACTGGTGCTTATGTACAGCGCTCCAATACCTTCTGGTCAAGTTCGCGCTATATAAATCTGTAACAAAAAGCAAAAAAAAAATACGCAGGTCTTTCCTGGCAGTTAGCTCCCTCTTTCTGAGAAGCCGATTCTTCACCACAGCCTAATTGTTCACCAAAGCATGTTATCACAGATTTAAGTATGGCATGTTTATTGTATTAACATTGTTTGCATGGCTCCTGTACCTTTGTGTTGCAGCTCAGTTTATATTTTATAATGAAATAATTTTCTCTGGATATTTTTATTTTGATGCCTGCTGTTGGCTAAAAACCAATGAGCGCTCAGTAAAAATTTTATTTGAATTTTTTTTTTATCTGTCCGAAATAATCTCTTAAACTCATGGAACCCAGGCATCTTGTTATAATATACGTACGCAAATATCACCAGCTTGATAAAAAAAAAAAAAAAAACTCACAGGTGCTCTAAACTTCACCTCCAAGATTGGGTATGTAATCTGATAACACAAAAGGTAATATAAGCATTTATATACATATTGCTCAGAGTTCCAGAGTACACAAGTTCTAATATAACAATCATTTAAAATGCAATAGGTCTCGTTTTTCCAAGAGTTTTAGCTATTGCCATTGTAAATTACAATGCCTTTTATTTATCCGTTTTGCTAATTAACACATAATTAAAAGGCATTGTCATTTACAATGCCAATAGCTCCAACTCTTGCAAATGCGAGACCTATTTAAAAAGCGACCGCCATTGTCCCGAGATGCTCGGAAAGTGAAAGCACGCTTGGCGCGCTGAATGTTGCAGGAAGGGCAACCGAAGAAGGTTTGGGTCCAGTCTCTGACTAGCTTGGACCACTACAATATTCTAAACAAGAAAGGGAGGGCTAGTCAGGTATGATTTGTTTATGTTTTTCTGTGAACACACCCAGCCTGAGAGTGCTGTATGGTCAGTATTTTCTTTTACATTTATTTTTTATAGTTTCAAAAAATATATTTTACATTTCTCTTTTGTATATCGTGAAAACAGACAATCATCAAACAATAAAGAATGCATTCAAAAGACAATGTGCACAATATATACAGGTGATCAATATATACATCATCAATACAAAACGATTGCAATGAAACCAGAACAAGAATGGTATTAAACAAATTAAGTAAATGTGATGCCTAAGTGAAATTATTTTAATAAAGAAAGGCACCAGTCCTTCTGATTTTGTAACTGAAGACCAGCGGACAACACATTTCATAGAAACTGCCTGCTAGTCTTACTGAGCCAGTGATTAGACATTAATATAGTTGCACAACTAGGGACTAGGGGTGTGACTTTGTTTAAGTCTCTAGTGGCACTCTTCCTCTTTGTCACTGGCTCGGGGTCAACGCGTTTCAAACCACGAGGTGATTGGGGGTTCTCCTCAGGACACGGACTGGATATAATCGTGACTGTGAATATAATAAAATAAAATCTGGTTTGAGTATTGGAGCATAAGCACAATCTGGTGGACTCAGAAGCTCGTAAACTCATATTTTCCTCTACCTGAATGTAGTCTTCACGGTTGAGATGTGTATGGGGGGGCGCCAGCCTCACATGGTACTCCTGTTCTGCACTGAGAATGATAAAGGATTGCCTGTCACTAATTGAAAATACTGCCAACGTGGGGCGCAATCGATGGTTTAGTTACAAGCGTACCTTAGTCATTAAGTGGCGTCCATGGTATTAATCTGGACTGAGGGAGTGAATTCGTGTGCCACGTGAAGTATCTGCAAAGGGAAGAATTACAGCCACATGTGAACCCGTGGGGCCGGAGCACTCGCTAAGTTCCGCGCTACACTTTTCATTCACAGGGAGACGTACCTGTCTGAATGGTTTGCGCTAGCAAAGGAAGAAAGTCTGGCCGTGCGGTCCAGCGGAAATTTCAATAGGCGCTGTTGGAAAATAAAGGGAAATGAGTTCAAGTCCAGCGCAGCACCGCCGCAGCTCATGAGGACCGAGCGGCGTGCGGCATATGCGCGTCGCGGTAATAGCGTGCATGAGTGTTTCACTTACTCGTGATGCGAGCGTTCTCCTCCCAGCGTTACCTCCGGCGTCTCTCATGCAAGTGACCCGGGCCGGAGTAGCTGGTTAAGACAGGGTAGGCGGCCATGTTGGCTGGGCGTCACCGGCTGCCGGGAATGCTGGTACTAGTAGTTCAAGCGGGGCAGAAAAGAGGTCACAGACAAACTGAACAGACAGCAGACTCAAGGAAGGGGGTCATTGTTGCAGATTACTGATTTCAGACATTTCGTTGAGCCCCGTGTTAAATGTATCAAATTTCAATATTAAATAAGCCTCTTTTTGGGACAATCGGGTTTCGGGGTCCCCATGGCCACCTTTGATGACTGACAGCACTGTCCATTTCAGATCATTTACCGAGTGCCTATGTTGTAGAAAATGAGATACTAGCGGTGCTGTAAGGACCTTGTTATTGATCCGGGAGCGATGCTGTATGATCCTTTGCCGGATCTCTTGTGTTGTCTTCCCGATATACACTTTGTCACACGGGCACTGGATGGCATATACTGCATTTTTGGTTTTGCAGTTGGTGTGATCTTCATGGCGCCAGAATCTTTTTCCATCAGAAAAGAGAGAACCTTCCATGGTGAGATTACAGACGGAACATGTCCCACATTTTCTGTGTCCTTTTACAGGAGTCGTGCCAAATATGGTGCTCTGGGTGTCCTTCTTTGGTGGAGGACGGGTTGATGTTATCAGCTGCCCTATACTTCGGTTCTTCTTAAGGGCGAATAGTGGTGAACCCACCTCAGGCATGATTTCCTCTACCAGATGCCAGTTTTTCCGAATGATCTTTTGCAGGGGTTGAGTGTGAGGTCCAAACGTGGACACACAGACCATTCGCTGTGTGGGAGATCTCTGCCTCTTTTGCAATAGGTATTCCCTTGGGGTCCATCTGGCCCTTTTCATGGAATGCTTGAGCAGCTTACGAGGATATCCTCTCTCTTGCAATTTCCTCGTTAGGGCTTCGCCATGGGTAATAAAATCTTGAGTGCTCGAGCAATTTCGTCTCACCCTCAGGAATTGCCCGTAGGGCAGATTGTTTTTAAGGCTCCTGGGGTGGTAGCTAGTGAAGTGGAGAGCATTGTTTTTATCTGTCTTTTTCTGGAAGAGAGTACATGCCAGTCCGTCTGGTGATGTCTTGACTTCGACGTCCAGGAATGGTAAGGCTTTGGCGTCATAGCAGAGACTGAACTTGATGTCTGGACTTCGGTCGTTGAGCCAACAATGGAATTCCTCGAGAAGCTGCGGTGTACCACTCCAGATGCACCAAACGTCATCAATATATCTTAGCCACTGGAGGATGTGGTCTTGATAAGGGTTGTTATTGTGTACGTATTTCTCTTCATATTGGCCCATGTATAAAATCGCCATTTCAGGAGCAAAGGGACAGCCCATCGCGGAGCCCTTGATTTGCAGGAACATTTCCTCTTCAAACGTGAAAAAGTTCCTTTTGAGCGCCAAAGATGCAAATGCGACGATCAAGTCGGTAGGCACTCGATGTGGACGGGGCCTTTTATCAAGGGACATTTCAATCTGGACGTGATTGAAATGTCCCTTGATAAAAGGCCCCGTCCACATCGAGTGCCTACCGACTTGATCCTGAAATGGCGATTTTATACATGGGCCAATATGAAGAGAAATACGTACACAATAACAACCCTTATCAAGACCACATCCTCCAGTGGCTAAGATATATTGATGACGTTTGGTGCATCACCAGACGGACTGGCATGTACTCTCTTCCAGAAAAAGACAGATAAAAACAATGCTCTCCACTTCACTAGCTACCACCCCAGGAGCCTTAAAAACAATCTGCCCTACGGGCAATTCCTGAGGGTGAGACGAAATTGCTCGAGCACTCAAGATTTTATTACCCATGGCGAAGCCCTAACGAGGAAATTGCAAGAGAGAGGATATCCTCGTAAGCTGCACAAGCATTCCATGAAAAGGGCCAGATGGACCCCAAGGGAATACCTATTGCAAAAGAGGCAGAGATCTCCCACACAGCGAATGGTCTGTGTGTCCACGTTTGGACCTCACACTCAACCCCTGCAAAAGATCATTCGGAAAAACTGGCATCTGGTAGAGGAAATCATGCCTGAGGTGGGTTCACCACTATTCGCCCTTAAGAAGAACCGAAGTATAGGGCAGCTGATAACATCAACCCGTCCTCCACCAAAGAAGGACACCCAGAGCACTATATTTGGCACGACTCCTGTAAAAGGACACAGAAAATGTGGGACATGTTCCGTCTGTAATCTCACCATGGAAGGTTCTCTCTTTTCTGATGGAAAAAGATTCTGGCGCCATGAAGCTCACACCAACTGCAAAACCAAAAATGCAGTATATGCCATCCAGTGCCCGTGTGACAAAGTGTATATCGGGAAGACAACACAAGAGATCCGGCAAAGGATCATACAGCATCGCTCCCGGATCAATAACAAGGTCCTTACAGCACCGCTAGTATCTCATTTTCTACAACATAGGCACTCGGTAAATGATCTGAAATGGACAGTGCTGTCAGTCATCAAAGGTGGCCATGGGGACCCCGAAACCCGATTGTCCCAAAAAGAGGCTTATTTAATATTGAAATTTGATACATTTAACACGGGGCTCAACGAAATGTCTGAAATCAGTAATCTGCAACAATGACCCCCTTCCTTGAGTCTGCTGTCTGTTCAGTTTGTCTGTGACCTCTTTTCTGCCCCGCTTGAACTACTAGTACCAGCATTCCCGGCAGCCGGTGACGCCCAGCCAACATGGCCGCCTACCCTGTCTTAACTAGCTACTCCGGCCCGGGTCACTTGCATGAGAGACGCCGGAGGTAACGCTGGGAGGAGAACGCTCGCATCACGAGTAAGTGAAACACTCATGCATGCTATTACCGCGACGCGCATATGCCGCACGCCGCTCGGTCCTCATGAGCTGCGGCGGTGCTGCGCTGGACTTGAACTCATTTCCCTTTATTTTCCAACAGCGCCTATTGAAATTTCCGCTGGACCGCACGGCCAGACTTTCTTCCTTTGCTAGCGCGAACCATTCAGACAGGTACGTCTCCCTGTGAATGAAAAGTGTAGCGCGGAACTTAGCGAGTGCTCCGGCCCCACGGGTTCACATGTGGCTGTAATTCTTCCCTTTGCAGATACTTCACGTGGCACACGAATTCACTCCCTCAGTCCAGATTAATACCATGGACGCCACTTAATGACTAAGGTACGCTTGTAACTAAACCATCGATTGCGCCCCACGTTGGCAGTATTTTCAATTAGTGACAGGCAATCCTTTATCATTCTCAGTGCAGAACAGGAGTACCATGTGAGGCTGGCGCCCCCCCATACACATCTCAACCGTGAAGACTACATTCAGGTAGAGGAAAATATGAGTTTACGAGCTTCTGAGTCCACCAGATTGTGCTTATGCTCCAATACTCAAACCAGATTTTATTTTATTATATTCACAGTCACGATTATATCCAGTCCGTGTCCTGAGGAGAACCCCCAATCACCTCGTGGTTCGAAACGCGTTGACCCCGAGCCAGTGACAAAGAGGAAGAGTACCACTAGAGACTTAAACAAAGTCACACCCCTAGTCCCTAGTTGTGCAACTATATTAATGTCTAATCACTGGCTCAGTAAGACTAGCAGGCAGTTTCTATGAAATGTGTTGTCCGCTGGTCTTCAGTTACAAAATCAGAAGGACTGGTGCCTTTCTTTATTAAAATAATTTCACTTAGGCATCACATTTACTTAATTTGTTTAATACCATTCTTGTTCTGGTTTCATTGCAATCGTTTTGTATTGATGATGTATATATTGATCACCTGTATATATTGTGCACATTGTCTTTTGAATGCATTCTTTATTGTTTGATGATTGTCTGTTTTCACGATATACAAAAGAGAAATGTAAAATATATTTTTTGAAACTATAAAAAATGAATGTTGCAGGAAAGCATGTTGTGCCTGCAATAGGAGAAACTCAATAAAGAAAATAGTGCTTACAGACTGAAAAAGACGTACTGTGTAACAACTGAAGTAAAAGGGCCAGTCCTCATGGGAGGTTACAAATGAATGTTCCAAACAAAAAAGAGAGTAAGGGAGTTCGTTCACTCAAAGGTGAACTAGAGACTTCTCCTATTCCCCTGGGAGGAAATGTATCAAAAACAGAAAGAGGAGTATCCCCTATGAACTTGAAGAGCAGACGTATCTGGAGGACCGGTTCTTGGCAAAAAGGAGGCAATTCATCCTTTTGAAAGAAACCCCTCACTCACCACCTAGTGGTGACATGCTTCATCATCGGGGTCCACCTTGGCGTCCTAGCGACACCAAGGTGTGCTGCGACACCTGGACTACAGTGGAGCGGGTTATGGCTGTGGGTGCAAAAAAATAAATGTTAAAAATGGTCCTGGTTGTACTCAGAAAATCTAGTTTTAATTATAGAGCAACTGAACAATGTTTTAAAAATATCTACGGGCGAGATCCTGGTAGGGGGGGTTACGACCAAAGGGATCTCTATATGTGTTGAGTGGTCAACATGTTTCTACCATAAGGGCTATTGCCCGGTATTCGTCAGGACCAGAAAAAACAGGTGGACAGGGGGTGCGTGCTCCCTAAAAAGCACACCCGTCCTTGGTCCCCTGTGAGCCTCCTGGCAAAAATAGCCAGTGGTAGGTGCTGCTCAATAAAATAAGTGAGCAGGCGAATAAGCATAAAATAAGTGAGCACGCTTCAACGGGCAGGGCGTAGGGTCAATGCCTGTAGCGTAACATATTAGTTGCAGGCAGGGAAGATCATGGTCGACCTACTCCTCGCATCCACTGCTCGGCCGAGCAGTGGACGCGAGGAGTAGGTCGACCATGATCTTCCCTGCCTGCAACTAATATGTTACGCTACAGGCATTGACCCTACGCCCTGCCCGTTGAAGCGCTGAGTACTCTTATTCGAGTCTCTTTTTTGCTTATTCGCATGCTCACTTATTTTATTGAGCAGCACCTACCACTGGCTATTTTTGCCAGGAGGCTCACAGGGGACCAAGGACGGGTGTGCTTTTTAGGGAGCACGCACCCCCTGTCCACCTGTTTTTTCTGGTCCTGACGAATACCGGGCAATAGCCCTTATGGTAGAAACATGTTGACCACTCAACACATATAGAGATCCCTTTGGTCGTAACCCCCCCTACCAGGATCTCGCCCGTAGATATTTTTAAAACATTGTTCAGTTGCTCTATAATTAAAACTAGATTTTCTGAGTACAACCAGGACAATTTTTAACATTTATTTTTTTGCACCCACAGCCATAACCCGCTCCACTGTAGTCCAGGTGTCGCAGCACACCTTGGTGTCGCTAGGACGCCAAGGTGGACCCCGATGATGAAGCATGTCACCACTAGGTGGTGAGTGAGGGGTTTCTTTCAAAAGGATGAATTGCCTCCTTTTTGCCAAGAACCGGTCCTCCAGATACGTCTGCTCTTCAAGTTCATAGGGGATACTCCTCTTTCTGTTTTTGATAAGGTTACAAATGAAGACAAGGAGGAACTAACAAGCCTATTAACGAATCAGAAGTCAGCATTTACCAAGGGCAATGACACAAGCCAATAACAAATATGGGCGGAGAGTGGACAGGTTTCAATTCCATACTCCAATACAGCATACCGCAGATCCGCGCATGCGCTGCCCAGGCTCGACCTAAAGAGTAATGAGTGGTGTGCCCAAATGGTGGGTGAAAGTAGGACGTGCACACTATGTCATGATTTGACACAGAGCTGATGTGCTACTACTGGGGCAGTCTGAACTAACATTCGAAAGAGTTTGAGTGCAGCTAGTATACAACTGCCGACACACGATCCCCATGCTGTATATTTGGATTGGAAGTAAAGTTAAAGTGTGATGGTCAAACAACTTGTATTTTATATGGTGCACTGTTTATTATGTTTCTGCCCCTCGGGACGGGTTGGAATCTGGCTGGAAAACCTATAGTTCCAGAGATGCAATAAAATGGAAAGATAAAAGCATGGCGTAAGGTGTCATGGGTAGCGCCCTACATCCGTAGCAACCCCTTGCACAGGTACTGGTAGCCTGCGTCTTTGCAGCATAAATTAAACAAAACAGACTCCAGTTCAGCGTTTCAAAACTATAAAAGTTAAGTTGATTTCCAGAATTGAAATTATTTCTAAAGTAACACATCTGCTCTGTAGATACGGAGTCTGTGACACCACATTCTAGCATGCACTGACCTCTAAGATGGAGGCCCACCTTATGCTGCAGGTGATACTGCCCAATGCTCTACTGTTTCCAATAGAGGGGAGCTGGTGTGGATAGAAAACAGGAGGGGGATTAAAGTGGACAAATTGGGCTACAAGACAGGGCTGGATGTGAGGAGGAGAGTTAATTCACGATGAAATGAAACCACGGTTGTTCAATTAGCTCTTGGTCTTCCTTCTTCAGAAACATGCTCCACTTGGTGAATGATGCACTTTACATTCACTATCTTCTTTTACCAAGTTTTCACTAGCTCACCAAATAATCATAACTTCCATAATTTCTCTTCTTAAATCATAAATGAACGCTTATGCACTTACAGCCTGATTCATCAACGGGCCGTTTTGCGAGCCCCTAATAGCGATTCATAGCGAATCGCTATTGAGGACTCGCAAAACGGTATTCATGTAGGAATTGCTAAATAAATAGCGATTCCTACACATTCCTTATTTGCGAGTAACAATTTGCTACTCGCAAATAAGGAATAACTCCCCATTCATTCCTATGGGCCAAAAGGCCCATAGGAATGAATGGGGAGTATCCCTTATTTGCGAGTAGCAATTTGCTACTCGCAAATAAGATAGCGATTTTAAGGGTGCCAGAGGTGTCCAAAGGACACCCTGTAGCACCCCTTAAATGCACATTTGAACAGGTGTTGCGCACACACATGTCCAAAGGACATGTGTGTGTGTAACATGCAAAAGAAAAAAATGCACTAAAGTGCTTTTTACACTATTTTCGCAATTTACCACCAAGTCAGACTTGGTGGTAAATTGAGACCAAATATTGCGATTTCGCTATTTCTAATTGGTTGATGAATTGCATTTAAGGAATCTCTATTAGAGATTCCTTAAATGCAATTCCTCGCAAATATGCGATTTCGCTAATAGTGATTTTTGCATTTGGGATGATGAATCCCAAATGCAAAAATCGCTCTCGCAAAGGGCCAGATTC
Organism: Lissotriton helveticus; assembly: GCF_964261635.1. Classification (NCBI taxonomy): domain Eukaryota; kingdom Metazoa; phylum Chordata; class Amphibia; order Caudata; family Salamandridae; genus Lissotriton; species Lissotriton helveticus. The sequence goes on along the minus strand of NC_136057.1, from coordinate 1,705,436,130 downwards.
TCAGAATCTGGCCCTTTGCGAGCGCAAATCAGCTTGATGAATCTGTATGTGCCTCTGACATTTCTGCTCCAGATACAATATTTAGATCATTTACCCTTTTGATTTCTTAAACATGCAACTCTAAGCTCTTCATATAACTCTTCAAAGCTGTTCCCAAAATCAACCTAGAATCGTTTTCTTTTCGTCCCGAAAATTGTTTTAGTCTATTAATTCTAAGCTAAAAAGCAAGAATTATAATTATGAAACAATTGGAATTATAAATCACTAGTCGCTCTACTTGCCAAAGTTCAAACAAGGGTATTCTGGCTCAGAGGAAAGCTTACTATAAACTATATACCTGCCAACTGGGCCAATTCACGCGAGAGACTCCTGTTTATTTAAGCCAAAAATGCTTTTATTTTACCAGCTTCCTGGCTAAAATTGCCCCTTGTTCAACATATGGCAATGGGGAAAAAGCATTCCCCTGATTTTCTTTTTTAAAACTTACCGGTTGTAAAATGTTGGCATGTAGGAAAATACGACTACTGTTTTACCACATGGAAACTCAAATTGGTCCAAATCAGTGAGACTCCCCTCAAACTAGAGTTATGTGTCCCCACAATCCCCCTACATCTAGGATGTTGAACAAAATGATCTCAGTGGAAGCTAGAAAAGGTAAAGGCCTGGGGCCCTATAAAAAAAGTCAAAGTACATCGCGTTTTCACGTCAATGAAGGTTCTGTTTGAGGAATGCCCTCTAGTCATGACAGCAAATGGCTCCATAAAGCTCGAGGCAGTTGTACTGTGATATAAACAAACATGCTGAAGTGTTATGAGCAGGCCCGTGGTCCAGTAGCACCCGGGGCGGAAAGATATTTGCTGCCCTTGCTACTGCTGGTGAATAAAATGTGACAACAGATGATTTTCACCAGCCAGACTCCAGCTGGTTACATCAGATCAGCAACTTGCCTCTAAACACGCATCTTCCCCGGTTCACCTGTTGGGTTAGTGTTTGAAAACGAGGCAGTATCTGTGAGGCCTGCACAAATAACATGACTACATTTGTCCTTAACTGGGAACCAAACACCCAATTGTAGTGCCTGACTCTCAGAGGGTAGCGTTGCAGAGCCGTCTAAGGCTTACTCAAGGGAGGTGGTGTGGGCTAGTAATCGCCATTTACAGGTACGCAGATATAACACTCAATAATTGATTGTCCAGTCTGTACTTTGCTTTATAAAAGTAAGAGTACATTTATTAAACACACACACTACTCAATACTATGCACCAATTTACAAATGTACATAAGCTGTTGGAATTACTTTGTGACATTGCATAAGATCTCCACCCCTCCCGCAGGGGGGGTGGGGTTTAGTACCACCACTCCTATGTATGCACATCATATTGCCCCCTAATGCAGTTAGTTGAACATAACCTGGAGCGAGGGCCCTGCGCACTGGCACCATCCCAGTGGCGACTCACCCCATTAACTCAACAAGCATTTAAAATGGGCACACCTGCTATGGTGACACATAACCCTGACTGAGCATCTCCTACTGACCATGAAGTATACAGCTCTACATCTTTAGTGGCTAACAGCCTTGGTTGTTCTTCGCCTAAGAGCAGCGGCAAGAATACATGTTTAAGCATCACTCTAGAATGGCAGTACTCATCACATTTGTTGATCATTATAATGCATTGCATTTACAGCCCCTAAAGGCAGCACAGATGAAATCACAGGATTCAGCATATACCGCCAGACACCCTATCAGGAATGACTATCAGGAATGACTAGCAAAATAACCCCACTTTGTTTATAACATCACCTTACACAGGTACTTCACATTACTCATGTGACTTTCAGTCTCTCTAAGAGAATAACCTTAGTAAATGCCTTTCTGGTGCACTTACACCTCTTCATCTCTAGGGGATGCACTTTCAGACATCCCCAACTCAGACCACCATGTCATGGTGCAGTCTTTCAGGCATCCCCAGCTGCAGAACAAAAGTTCCAGCCATGGGGATGCTGATGATGCTTGCCTGAGCCCTTTAGGGGTTGGTCTTTATAAGTCCCCATGAGTCTTAGAGAGGGACATTCCATTTTCGTGCTGGGGGAGACTGTGTTGCTCCTGCAGCTCCCCCTGCACCACACACTCACTTGGTGATGACCCGGTCCTCCTGGGGCCACTACAAACAGAGAAAACGCAGTCTTCTCTTGCAAGCCTCTCCGGTCCTGCAAGGCATTATGGGCCGCTTCTGCCATTTTCATGCATATTATAGCAGCGGTTCTCCCGCTGCCTCGGGGAGATCCGCGACGTCTGCCTCCGGCCACGTTGGATCTCTGTGGGAGCGTCTGGTCCTACCCGGACCCCCAGTTGAGTGCTTCGGCTCGGGGTACCCACCCCCGACCTCTCCTTTGGTATGTCAGGGGCCTGGTCCCACCCAGGCCCCTGCCACCTCCTTCTTCCTTTCGGGGTCCCGGTCCCACCCAGGACCCCACATGTCTTTAAATTAGAGGGCAGCCTGGGGAGCCCACCCCCAGCTGCCCCCGCAGGCTCCCTGCCCGCACCCTTGCGTGCTGCCATGGGAGCCGGCCCTTCTCTTCTGGTCTACCCGCTCCGGCTGGCAGACTTGCAACCAGCTCCGGACCTCGGGGAGTGCAGCGGCACTCCCCCCTCCTCCTGCCAGTCTTGGACCGGAGATGGGTCCCGGGTCCCCAGAGCTCATCTTCCAGACACCAGGGCCCGGGGTTGGGGTCCCGGGCCACCCAGGGGCATGTTCACCGACTTACACCGGTTCTTTCCGTTGGCATGGGGCAACCTGGGGCCCAAAGTTGGGATTCCGGGCCCCTCCACCTTCTGAGGTATTTTCTCGGGGAGTGCGACGGAAATCCCGGCTTTGACTTCTCCCACGAGGGGGGTTGCGCGACGGCATGCCCCCTTCCTCTCTGCCGCCATTATCGGGGCACGGAGTTGGGATCCCAGGCCCCCTGGGAAATTCTTCGCGGGGAGCGTGACGCGGCTCCCCGGCTTGTTTTCTCTGGGGGTGGGGGGGAGCGATGGTGCTCCCCCTCCCCCCAACAACACCGGGGGCCAGGTTGGGCTTCTCGCCCCATGCTGGGCAGTTTCACGGGGAGCGGGATGGGGGCAACCCCCAGGACCGGATCCACTCCAGGGGCATTTTCTGGACCGGCGGCAGAGCCCCACATGCTTCGTTGTCGGTCCTGGCAGAGGTCAACGGTCGCCTACCTTCTGGGGGGTGTATCTCGGCCTCCAGGTGGACGATTTTCCTCATCTTCGCCTCTTCTTGCTCCTGGTGGCGCTCCCCTGCCACTGGGAGCACTTTGCTCGCCCTCCTGGTCTCCAAGAGGGTGAACTTCAGCAGAGAGCTGTTTTCACTGGCTCCCTGTGCCAGGCCTTCACCTGGCTCTCCTCCTGGGCCTCTCCAGGCGCAGAGGCCCAGGCTCCTGCTCACAGGTCCTGGACTCCTCTCCTGGTGCTATTCCTGATCCTAGGACAGGCAGAGGGTTCCTCCTTCCAACTGACCATGGCATCAGGCTCCAGCACCCTATGCCTCAGCAGACCACACCCCAGAGAGAGCTTCTCTTCCTGGGCAAACACTTTTTAAAGAATGGGAGGGGCCGGCCGGAAGTCTCTGGTTGTCCTATCAAACAGCGACACATCACTTCACTGCCCCTGATCCCTCCTTCCGGCTCAGACCTCTGGGTTGGTTTAAAATGGTGTCGTCCAGAGGTCTCCTGCCACAAGGACTCTGAAAGCCCCTACCCCCGCGCTGCTTTCTCCCTTGTGCAGCTTAGTGCCTGGCACCAACTGCTGATAGATTAGCCTGTAGCTCCACCCATCTTCTCTTCTTTGGAGAGGAGGCCTTCGCTCTTGGAAGGAAGCTTATTAATCCAGCCTGCCAGGGTCAGCCCCCAGCCAGGCCCTGTTTTTGAGCTGACTCAGAGAAATGTGACATTTCTGGATGACCCAAAAGCAGTACAAATATGACTCTGTGCTGAATACTTCTTCTCACACCAGTTACAGTGGACTTTAGTGCATGTCTGGAACTTGTAGGCCTTAGGAAAGTGAAACTAGCCCATGGGCTCCACATCCCCATAGGAGAATAATGAAGTGAAAAAAACAGTAAAACACACTGACTTTCCCTGGCATGTTTCTTCCCCACTGTATAAAGCCTATTCCATGTCACCATCCAATTCTGCATAAGTCCTGCCACACCATTCACCTTGTAGCTGCTCCTGGGCTGCGCACACCAGGAATATCCCCTGCACAGCCCGTACACGTGTGCACATGCATGTACACACGTGTCTACCGGTAACCAGCCCGGTGCCGCTTACTCCAGCTGCTGCGTAGCGGCCTAGTCAAGCTAGGGGGACACCGGTAAAATCCACATGCAGTCTCTTTCATCATGAGTTCACTGTGGATGAGTCCGAACTTATGAGGCTCTCTCACAGTAAAAGCTCAACAAATAGGGTGGAAACGGAAGGTAAAGGACCGATAGGGTACTAAAACAGCGACTGCAGCACAGCGAGATAACCCGTGCTCCCGTCCCCTCTAACAGCTGGAAAAGTTAATGGGCTGAGGGAGCAGAAATAAGGGAGGTTTAGCATTGCATAATTTGAGCCGGTGGATTCCTGGGCTCAGCATCATCACAGAACTTATGACAGGTGCCACATGGTGTCCCTGTTTGTGAAATTCAGAGATAAGCAAAACAAGAGTTGTTTATTAATTCGATATGCATTTCAATAACTAATGCCTGCTGCCCAAGCCATTCTTATAGCTTTATGGGCCTGGAATTGTCACACTTTAAGAGTGCAGTGGTTCGGAATTGTACTGTCACTGGCAGCGCTGAAAGGGGCCATGGGTGGTGCAAGCTGTGATGCCCCCTGGCGAGGGCTCTAGCACTTATGTTTTTTTTTTTTTTACAAATTAAGCACTGGAGGTTTAGGAGCGTTCCTGGCCCTGGAAATTATCTTAAAAGTGGCATTTATTTCCCTGGGGCTGTGATGCACATTGCATAGGCACAACTTCAGAAAAATGCAGCTTGTTCAGAAGAAGAAGTTGTGGCCCAAACTGCGGGTGCTGCCTGCGAGGGCCCTCACTGTACTCATGCTTTGGGCATTAAAAGCCAATCTTTCTGACTTTGCCAATGCTTGCTTGATGCTGCGCTTAATGTATACGTCCTGCAGTTTCACAGTGCTGTAAATTACAAAGAGGCTGTAAATAAAAGAGGGCCAAAATTAATTGCAACCACTGAGTGCAAACCACTCGCTCCTAGGTCATTTGCGAGATGATAAATCCCCACGCCCAGATTTACCGCTCCCTTGTGATATACAGCCGCCACCGGAGTGAAACCAGCTGCACCAACACCCTGCACCCCGGGGCACGCAGGTGGGAGCGGCTCTGCCAGGCTTGTATGGTGCGACAAGCAGTTTCACTGAAGACGTCCCCCGGCACAGGCTTCCTCGTACAAGACTGTCTCATTCTGAAAAGGGGGGGTTCAATGCCCCCTGTGCCACTGAAGATGCATTGCTCAATAACCTGTCCTTGAATATGAGGTAGCACACTGGGTTAATAGAGCTGCTGCTGACGTCTGCTTGCAGTCTTCATGGTGCCAACTCAGACTTTCATCCTTCCAAGCAAAACAATACTTGTTCCATAAAGTTAAACAACGCTGGTAAAAAAGCCAGTTTGAAGGTTGGTGGTAGGGGCGCATGAATGTTTAATGTTAACGGCATTCAAAATGATTGAATTCAGGTTTCACTTGTTTAGTTCCGCTAACCAGCACTGCCCCTTCTCTCCGTATTGGCCCAGCCTCTCATCTTTTCCATGTCGATCACAAGACTACCACGAAGCCTGGTGATAATGAGAGAGCACAAATCTGGAAAAAATGTATAAGTGCACCATATTTACAAGCACGTAGTTAGTTAACATATACCTTGCACCAGAGTGTCTTATATTCAGTAGTGAAATGTATAGAGTGTTCAAGTAGGGTAACAATAATCATAACAGTGTGAGACTAATGTAGAAATGTTGGAATGAATATGAAAACCTCACGTTCTCATGTTAAAGGAATCATGTAAGAGTTAAGTGGAACCTTGCAAACCAGTTAAATTGTGTAGGCCTCATGGCAATTCACAGAAAATCTAAACGTGCTGCTAAAATAATGTGAGGTGGGGTTAACGTGGTTCTTCCAAACTGTATTATTGAATTTAGTATTGAAATATATGCTTTACAGATGTGTTGCTTTTAGAAACGTATGTTAGTTAAGAATGCTGTTTAAATCAAGTTAAATGTTTTCAGAGTGCAGGGACCCGCTTCATGTAAATCAAGTAGGCCCGAACTGATAGTGATGCTCCTTTGATCTGAAATGTGCTCGTTAGAGGAGAAGTCGAGAGGTGCCAAGTGTTGGACACGGCCTTGTGGCGTGGGCCTACCCCTCCCACATGGCGGGCCCCGGACGACATCGGGCCGCCGTCGATCTGCTGTCGACCCCCCTGACACGAACATTCCCGAACCCGCAAGGAGGGCCGCCCCCTGGCAACCTACGGCTCTCCCCCTTCCTGACCCCCGGCGGGCCCTGCTCGCCAACGCCGCGGTCCAGCAACCATGCCTGGCCCCATCTCTGGCCCGACTCCATCTTGGGCCCATCACGCCCCGAGCACGTGGCAGCCGCCACCCTGGCCCCGGCCCCAGCGAAGCCCCGACATCGGGGCACCAAGATCCTCCCAGGTGGTCGAGAGGCCACTTGACAGATCCGAGAGGCGGGAAGTTTCGATGGCCCTCCAGCCGTCCCCGGATGCCTGGTATCGATCGCCCTCCAGCCTCCCTGGGCGCTGGCTCCACCCCCCTGCTGGGTGTCTGGACACCTTCATCCCGGCCCCTCTGACCCCCAGGCGCGAGGGTCCGGACATCAAAGGACTCCAGTCCTATATCTGGGCCAGCCCTGGATCAGGACGGCAGTTGTATCTGGAGTCGAAGCCCTGCTGACCTCGTCGCGGCTGATCCTGATCCGAACTCTTACACCTGGAACTATCTTCGAGGCCCTGCTGACGCTGTCGCGGCCTGTCCAAGCTGAACTACCTTTGAGGCCCTGCTGACGCTGTCGCGGCCTGCCCAAGCTGAACTACCTTTGAGGCCCTGCTGACGCTGTCGCGGCCTGTCCAAGCTGAACTACCTTTGAGGCCCTGCTGACGCTGTCGCGGCCTGTCCAAGCTGAACTACCTTTGAGGCCCTGCTGACGCTGTCGCGGCCTGTCCAAGCTGAACTATCCTTGAGGCCCTGCTGACGCTGTCGCGGCCTGTCCAAGCTGAACTATCTTTGAGGCCCTGCTGACGCTGTCGCGGCCTGTCCAAGCTGAACTACCTTTGAGGCCCTGCTGACGCGGTCGCGGCCTGTCCAAGCTGAACTATCTTCGAGGCCCTGCTGACGCTGTCGCGGCCTGAACCCTTGAACTATCCACGCCCCAGTGGGTGCCAAGACTGTCCCGCTAACCCCTTTTTCCCCGAAATCGAGACATTACGGATCCCTCGATCCTTGCCGCTATCCTGCCAAGAACTTGCTCTGAGTACTTATATAAAGATTCTTGTGAACCTCCTTCCTGTGTAGTGTCTATCTGTAAGTAGTGTGACCACCCTGCTGTTACGATTGTAGGAGAGGAGCCTCGCCAAGGAGGCCTCCCTACGGTGCTCGGCCTAGTCCATACAGAGAGGCGGGTCTCGGGGCGGACAGTCAGACCCCTTCTGTCTCCCCTGGGGTCGCCTTTCCAACATTGGTGGCAAGCGACGGGATCCGAGTCCACGCAAATCGTACAGCGAGTAGCACGTCACTACTGACAGAGACCCACAGCCACGATGACTACTAAGGAAGCCGGACCGACCGCAGAATTCCAGAAAGACCTGTTAGAGGAGTATACCCATAAAGAACTTAAACAATTTTGCAAAGACTTGGGTATCGCTACCACTGGACTAAGTACAAAGGATGATTTCAAAGAAGCGCTGCAAACCTGGGTGGAGGCCAGAGAGACCCCACCCCAACCGAACGATGACATTGTCCGAGAAGTACCCGTGAGTACCGTCATAGCCCCCATAGAGGAAAGAACCGCCAACAGGGACCCGGCCCTCTCCCACGAAGATGCCCGGGAGCGAGAGAGGAATCGGCTCCATGAACTAGAACTCGCCCGACTCCGGCTGGACGGAGAACTCCAATTAGCAGAAAAAAAATGGCCCTTGAACAACGGCGATTGGAGGGAGATCTGGAAGAGAGGCGGCGGCAAAGAGAATTGGAAGAAAAAAAACTCGCATACGAACACGAGCGTGGCCTCAAAGAACTCGAAATCAAAGCCAACCTCGAAGGAACTGGCGCCACGGTAGCCCGGAACCCCTCACCGCCGGCCGACCCAAAGGTCCACATCCCGAAGGATATCGTGAAGGAGTACTACAAGAATGACGATATCCAGCAATGGTTCAAGGCGTACGAAGTGGCCATGACAGCGCACCGCATTCCGCGATCAGACTGGGGTGCCGGCTTATGGGGGAGATTCGTCAGCGAAGGAAGAGACACCCTGCTGGAGCTGGCTGACGACGTAATGTCCTCCTATGACCACATGAAGGACGCCCTGCTTGTCCGGTATGGCCTCACCCCCGAGATGTACCGGCAGAGATTCAGAGACTGCAAGAAAATCCCCGGTACCACGTGGGTCGAGTACGTGAACTTTTATAGCAGGGCCCTGGAAGGATGGATAAAGGGCAGCAAAGTGTCCACCTACGAGCAGCTGTTCGACCTCATCGTTTGGGAGCACCTCTCCAACAACTGCTTTGTCGAGCTCCGACAGCATCTACTCGACAGCAAGCTGACCGAGCACCGGAAACTCGCCGTCGAGGCAGATCGATGGGTGAGCACCCGGGTCCCCCGAACACCGATAGGAGAAACCGGTCTGGGCAGCCGGGGGCACCCCCGCCAGCGGGGAGGTGGAGGAGGACAGAACCAGAGCCGAAGTTTCCCGCCAGCCTCAGGCCGGGGGCCCCCTCCCGGGTTCCCCCCGAGTAACACTTCGCCGTCCCTGAGGAGGGACCCCCCAGCACGGCCGGGGCCCCACCCGAACATTACTTGCCACAGATGCCAGCGGACCGGTCACTATGCCAGTGACCCCCTCTGCCCCATGAACCAGCGTCCCGGCACCACTGGGCCTCCGACCCGCCAGTTCGCTGCTGCAGCTCTGGGAGGAGAGGGAGAAGAAGACGTAGAGGTCTACGAGGAAGAACAAATCGAGTATGAACAGGCCGCCATGGCCCTAGCCTGCCTGGGCAATAGAGACATGGTCCCCCAGGCCCCGCTACCGAGCAACACTCGAAAATACCGTCAGTGGGTCCACATCAATGGACGACGGACCGAAGCCCTCCGAGACACGGGAGCCAGTGTGACCGCCGTCCGCTGCCACTTGGTGACCCCCGAACAGATCATCCCGAACGTACGCTGCCCCGTGAGGGCCGCCGACAACTCCGAAACTCTATGCCAGATGGCCCGAATTCCCTTCGAATGGGGGGGGGTGTCGGGCACCCTCAAGGTGACCGTCCGGGACGACGCCCCCATGGACTGCCTCCTTGGGAACGACCTCGAGAGCTCTCCCTGGGCCCAAGTCGAGCGGAGAGAGCACCTAGGAATGATGGGACTACCAGAGTGGGTCTGTGCGACGACCCGATCTATGGCGGCCCGAGCCCCAGCCGCGTCCGAGGCCGCCCCGACCGAAGAGCCAGAGTGGCCCGAGCCACCACCCTCGGCCATCCATGAAGAATGCGACTCCGAGACCAGGCCCTCGGAGCCCGAAAACCACCACGAGCTCAGCGACATCCCCGAACTCGCCCAATGGCGCCAAGAGGGTGGTCCCACCCGAGAACAGTTTCGGCAGGAGCAGAAGACCTGCCCTTCCCTCGAGGGGACCCGCCAACAAGCCGCTGCCCAAGCTACCGGGGACACCTCAGGGTCCCACTGGGTCTACTGGGACCACGACCTCCTATATAGTGAACAGAAAATTGCCGAGCTGGGGGCCAGCCGAGTGCTAGTGGTTCCCCTCCGATTCAGAGACTTCCTTTTGAACCTGGCGCACGATGTGCCCCTCGCAGGGCACCTGGGGCAGGACAAAACTTACAGCCGCCTGGTGACCCATTTCTACTGGCCCAAAATGCGCACTGATGTACATAACCACTGCCGCACCTGCCCGACATGCCAAGCCAGCGGAAAGAGCGGGGGGAAGGTGAAGGCCCCGCTCCAACCTTTTCCAGTAGTGACCACCCCCTTCGAGCGAGTGGGAATAGACATTGTGGGGCCCCTGGACCCTCAAACCTCGCAAGGGCCTCGCTTCATACTTGTCCTAGTGGACCACGCCACCCGCTATCCTGAGGCCATCCCCCTCAGAACCATCACCGCTCCCGTGGTGGGGCGAGCCTTGATGGGGATCTTCTCCCGAGTAGGATTCCCCCGGGAGGTCGTGAGCGATCGAGGCACAAACTTTATATCTAAATATATGCGGTCCCTGTGGCAACAGTGCGGGGTCACATACAAGTTCACCACCCCGTATCATCCCCAAGGGAATGGACTTGTGGAGCGGTTCAACCGGACACTCAAGGGGATGATACAGGGCCTAGAGGAGCCACTACGACGCAGATGGGACGTCCTGCTGCCCTGCCTCCTGTTTGCCTATCGGGAGGTACCACAGAAATCCCTGGGGTTCAGCCCCTTTGAACTCTTGTACGGACACCCTGTCCGAGGTCCGCTCAGCCTGGTCAAAGAGGGCTGGGAAACTACCGTCCAAGGCGCACCCCCGGATGTCTACCGATACCTCCTGACCCTTCGAAACCAGACTCGGAAGTTCCGGGCCCTTGCAGAGGCCAACCTGGAGGCCAGTCAGGAGGACATGAAACGCTGGTACGACCAGCACTCCTCCTCCATCGAGTTCGAGCCGGGCCAGCGGGTCTGGGTCATGTCCCCGGTCGAACCCTGTGCCCTCCAGGACAAATGGTCGGGGCCCTTCAAGGTGATCGAGCGCAAGAGCCCCGTCACTTACCTCGTGGATATGGAGTCTCCCCGGAACCCCCTCCGGGTTCTAAACGCCAACCTGCTCAAACCTCATTTTGCCCGCACAGAACTGAGCCTGCTACTCGCTACCGACGATGGGACCGAAGACGACTCCGAGCCCTTGCCCGACCTCCTAAAGTGCACGGAGAAGGACGGCTCCGTCGAAGGGATCTCTCTCTCCCCCGACCTGACCCCCGCGCAGCGTCGAGACTGTCAGGAACTGTTGGGACAATTCACAGACCTGTTCTCCCTCACCCCCGGGGTTACCCAATGGTGTGTCCACGATGTCGACACCGGGGACAGTCAGCCAGTACGACACCGGGCCTACCGGGTCCCCGACCGAGTTCGGGCCTGCATCCAGAAGGAAGTCACCAAGATGCTGGCCCTGGGGGTAGTCGAACCCTCCGACAGTCCCTGGGCCAGCCCAGTGGTCCTGGTCCCCAAGGCCGCCGCCCCTGGCACCCCGCCAGAACTCCGGTTTTGCGTCGACTACCGGGGGCTGAATGCTGTTACGAGAACCGATGCACATCCCATCCCCCGGGCCGATGAACTGATCGACCGCCTGGGGGCCGCCAAGTACCTCAGTACCTTCGACCTCACCGCCGGGTATTGGCAGATCGGCCTCACCCCTAGCGCCCAGGAGCGCTCAGCCTTCTCCACCCCCGACGGCCACTTCCAGTTCAAGGTGATGCCCTTCGGCATGAAAAACGCCCCGGCCACCTTCCAGAGACTAGTAAACAAAGTGCTGGCGGGGCTAGAAGAATTCAGTGCCGCCTACCTAGACGACATTGCGGTCTACAGCCTCCACTGGTCTGAGCACCTGAAACACCTTTGGGAAGTCCTGACCGCCCTCCGCCGGGCCGGGCTAACCGTGAAGGCCAGCAAATGCCAGATAGGCCAAGGGTCCGTGACCTATCTGGGACACCAAGTGGGGAGCGGCCAAGTGGCTCCCCTCCAACCCAAGATCGACGCCATCCTAGCCTGGGAACCCCCGGCCAACCAGACCGCCGTCCGAGCCTTCCTGGGGCTCACGGGGTACTATTGGCGTTTTATCAAGAACTATGAGAGCATTGTGGGACCCCTCACGGAACTGACCTCGAAGAACCGGCCACAGAAAGTGCAGTGGACACCCGCGTGTCAGGTGGCCTTCGAGACCTTGAAAACAGCCATGTGTACCGCCCCTGTGCTCCAGGCCCCCGACTACAGCCGAGAGTTTGTGCTCCAGACCGACGCCTCGGAACACGGCATCGGGGCGGTCCTATCTCAGATGGACCCCGAGGGAATTGACCATCCAGTCGCCTTCATCAGCCGGCGGCTGCTGGCCAGAGAACGACGATGGAGCACCATCGAGAGAGAGGCCTTCGCCGTCGTGTGGGCCCTTAAGAAACTCAGGCCATACCTCTTCGGCACCCACTTCCGGGTGCAGACAGACCACCGGCCCCTACGGTGGCTGATGCATATGCGTGGCGAAAACCCGAAACTGCTGCGATGGTCCATCTCCCTCCAAGGGATGGACTTCACTGTGGAGCATCGCCCTGGCAACGACCACGTCAACGCTGATGGCCTGTCCCGATTCTTCCGCCTCGACGAAGAGAGTCCCCAGGACGATGGGTGACTCTCCCCGCCTTCAGCTGGAGGGGACGTGTGTTGGACACGGCCTCGTGGCGTGGGCCTACCCCTCCCACATGGCGGGCCCCGGACGACATCGGGCCGCCGTCGATCTGCTGTCGACCCCCCTGACACGAACATTCCCGAACCCGCAAGGAGGGCCGCCCCCTGGCAACCTACGGCTCTCCCCCTTCCTGACCCCCGGCGGGCCCTGCTCGCCAACGCCGCGGTCCAGCAACCATGCCTGGCCCCATCTCTGGCCCGACTCCATCTTGGGCCCATCACGTCCCGAGCACGTGGCAGCCGCCACCCTGGCCCCGGCCCCAGCGAAGCCCCGACATCGGGGCACCAAGATCCTCCCAGGTGGTCGAGAGGCCACTTGACAGATCCGAGAGGCGGGAAGTTTCGATGGCCCTCCAGCCGTCCCCGGATGCCTGGTATCGATCGCCCTCCAGCCTCCCTGGGCGCTGGCTCCACCCCCCTGCTGGGTGTCTGGACACCTTCATCCCGGCCCCTCTGACCCCCAGGCGCGAGGGTCCGGACATCAAAGGACTCCAGTCCTATATCTGGGCCAGCCCTGGATCAGGACGGCAGTTGTATCTGGAGTCGAAGCCCTGCTGACCTCGTCGCGGCTGATCCTGATCCGAACTCTTACACCTGGAACTATCTTCGAGGCCCTGCTGACGCTGTCGCGGCCTGTCCAAGCTGAACTACCTTTGAGGCCCTGCTGACGCTGTCGCGGCCTGCCCAAGCTGAACTACCTTTGAGGCCCTGCTGACGCTGTCGCGGCCTGTCCAAGCTGAACTACCTTTGAGGCCCTGCTGACGCTGTCGCGGCCTGTCCAAGCTGAACTACCTTTGAGGCCCTGCTGACGCTGTCGCGGCCTGTCCAAGCTGAACTATCCTTGAAGCCCTGCTGACGCTGTCGCGGCCTGTCCAAGCTGAACTATCTTTGAGGCCCTGCTGACGCTGTCGCGGCCTGTCCAAGATGAACTACCTTTGAGGCCCTGCTGACGCGGTCGCGGCCTGTCCAAGCTGAACTATCTTCGAGGCCCTGCTGACGCTGTCGCGGCCTGAACCCTTGAACTATCCACGCCCCAGTGGGTGCCAAGACTGTCCCGCTACCCCCTTTTTCCCCGAAATCGAGACATTACGGATCCCTCGATCCTTGCCGCTATCCTGCCAAGAACTTGCTCTGAGTACTTATATAAAGATTCTTGTGAACCTCCTTCCTGTGTAGTGTCTATCTGTAAGTAGTGTGACCACCCTGCTGTTACGATTGTAGGAGAGGAGCCTCGCCAAGGAGGCCTCCCTACGGTGCTCGGCCTAGTCCATACAGAGAGGCGGGTCTCGGGGCGGACAGTCAGACCCCTTCTGTCTCCCCTGGGGTCGCCTTTCCAACACCAAGTACAGAGCTTTGCAAATGCTTTATGACCTATAGATATGGTGGAGCCTGGAATTTGAGGCCCACTGTAGTACGGCCTGTATGCAGGTGCGAGGGGTCCTAATCAGTCAAAATGAATGGAGCCTTGTTCAGTGGCGCTTGGCGCAGGCCTGTAGGAGTCTACTGGAATTTCAGGGGGTACCGGCGCACTGAAGAAGAAGCCTGGGAACCAAGGTCAACTTTAACGAGGGTCTTGAAGAGTACCATCATGGAGTTTACCGCGCAAAGATGTACCACGTGAGGGGCGTCCCAAGGGGCGTTCCTATCGGAAATGTGATTTTGTATTAGGGAAAGCGACCCGGGAGGAGAGGAGAGCAGATGATTTTGGGAGCCTAAGGAAGCGGATGGGTAGGCAGATAGACTGATCAGGAGAGACTCATTATCAGAGAAGAGACAAAGAGAAGTGCGTGATCTTCTTAGGAAGTCACCACGGCTGACACCTTTTGGGGTAAAGATCTTGTTAAGTAGGGATGTCACTTAGTCTAGTGTAGGGACAGACTAACCTGAATTTTCTTTTCTGTAATGACTCTTAGGTTGCAACTTATATCGATCCTTGCAAACCTAATGATTTTCGAACTTGTACTCATTATCCTGTTTTGTAGACTCAGATTATTCAAAGAATTTATGTTCATAGTGATACCAGTTTACCTTTTGAATCTCATCTTAAGAAGTGTGTATCTTCAGTTATCTTTGACTTTATATTAAATCTTTGAAACGTAATCCTGGTCAGTGGTCATTTAGAGTGGTGTAAGTTCTTAATTGATTGACCTATTGTTAGATTGCCTTTACTCAATGACAGGTACCAACGATCCAGTCGACTTGGTTTGGGATCTGGTAAGGTAACTAGTAACCAGTAATCCCGCGTTAACAGTTGGTAGCAGTTAGGATGGTTATCTTCTTGAGGAAGGTAATCTAGAGAGGTTAGTTTACCCCAAGGCCCCTAGACATCGAGAGACGAGCAGCGGAAGAATCGTGAGCCGAAGGTGCAGACGGTGCGAGAAAAGCAGCAGTATCGGAGGAGAGTGAGTATAACAAGGGTCATGCGTGAACAGATTGCGGTGTTTTGTGTTGTATTTGTATTGTAATGTCTTGCGGAGTTGAATGCCTGTAGTGTGAATGAGAGAAGGTTGTGAGCGCGCGCAACCTGGTAAACTGGTTACCTGGTAAACGGGTGAACTGGTGAAATCTTAAGTTCAGGCCAGAGCTTAAGTGGTTTGGGTGTATCGAACATCCCGAGTAGTTGTCAACCACAGTACGGAGGTCACGAGGTACCATTGACCGCCGTGGGACCGAGATAGGGGGAGTGTAAGAGTGAACGTATGAGTAACGGACGCTGGTCGAAAGTTACTGTGTGTGAGTAACCTATCAGAGAAGGCGATTGTCTGGAAACGGAAAGACATTTCGTCAAGTTAAGGTGACAACTACAGAAAAGACTGTGGGCGTACAGTCAAGAAAGGTGATCGCTTGGACGGAAGTAATCATTTTTCAGAGTATGAATGGGACGCGTGCATGATCGAGGAGACGAGCTGAGAAAGGAGGGGAACTGCTGCGAAGGGGGACGGGTGACGTCAGCTAGAGCCGCGCTGCGATTGAGCGGTTGGTGTGACGTTAGCTGGAGCCGCGCTCTGGTTGGGCGGCTAGAGTGACGTAGGAGGAAAGCCGCGCTCGGATAGGCCAGTTAGCGAGAACAGCACGGTGATTGGTGGATTGTCATCAGGAAGTAAACAAACGCGTAGAAAAGAGAAATCATGAAGTGCTTTAAGTGTTTGAAAGGGATTTTTAAAAGAAAAAGAAGTGAACATTATTACGGGGAAGAGGCTCCGCCGGAGGGTACACCAGCTCATTATATGGCAACGAATGTGGGGCTGCATACCATATTATGGATTGGGGCTTGGAATAAGCTTACGGAAGGGGGTGAGGAAATGCAGTTCCCGAAGTACGGGACGTTTAAGTTAGAGGTGTTGCATCGGCTAAAAGCAACTATGTCCTCATTGAAACCCTCACCTAGACCAACACAGTTTGAGGCCCTTAATGCATGGATTAGGGCTGCACACGACAGGAATTTGAACAGGCGTCAACAAAGACTGACGCGATCGGTAAGAGCAGTGCGAGATTCCAAATGGGACGAGGAGGCAAAGAGATGGAGGGTACAGGCTATTGAAGTAGAGAAATTGTATCCCATGAGGGAGGTGGGAGGAGGAGGAAACCTCATGGAAGAGGACGAAGAAAGTGAGTCGGAAGACAACCTGATAAACAGGTTGCTGTTAGATAGACCACCTCCGAGAGTTGGGGAGATTGAAGATAGGGGACTCGCAAGGGAAGGTGGGACTGTAATAGAGGGGTATACACCACTCCCAGTATCAGAATGGACACCTATCAAAGGCGAGGAGACACCTCACAACAACACTGTACAGAGTAGATGATTTTGGGAGCCTAAGGAAGCGGATGGGTAGGCAGATAGACTGATCAGGAGAGACTCATTATCAGAGAAGAGACAAAGAGAAGTGCGTGATCTTCTTAGGAAGTCACCACGGCTGACACCTTTTGGGGTAAAGATCTTGTTAAGTAGGGATGTCACTTAGTCTAGTGTAGGGACAGACTAACCTGAATTTTCTTTTCTGTAATGACTCTTAGGTTGCAACTTATATCGATCCTTGCAAACCTAATGATTTTCGAACTTGTACTCATTATCCTGTTTTGTAGACTCAGATTATTCAAAGAATTTATGTTCATAGTGATACCAGTTTACCTTTTGAATCTCATCTTAAGAAGTGTGTATCTTCAGTTATCTTTGACTTTATATTAAATCTTTGAAACGTAATCCTGGTCAGTGGTCATTTAGAGTGGTGTAAGTTCTTAATTGATTGACCTATTGTTAGATTGCCTTTACTCAATGACAGGTACCAACGATCCAGTCGACTTGGTTTGGGATCTGGTAAGGTAACTAGTAACCAGTAATCCCGCGTTAACAGTTGGTAGCAGTTAGGATGGTTATCTTCTTGAGGAAGGTAATCTAGAGAGGTTAGTTTACCCCAAGGCCCCTAGACATCGAGAGACGAGCAGCGGAAGAATCGTGAGCCGAAGGTGCAGACGGTGCGAGAAAAGCAGCAGTATCGGAGGAGAGTGAGTATAACAAGGGTCATGCGTGAACAGATTGCGGTGTTTTGTGTTGTATTTGTATTGTAATGTCTTGCGGAGTTGAATGCCTGTAGTGTGAATGAGAGAAGGTTGTGAGCGCGCGCAACCTGGTAAACTGGTTACCTGGTAAACGGGTGAACTGGTGAAATCTTAAGTTCAGGCCAGAGCTTAAGTGGTTTGGGTGTATCGAACATCCCGAGTAGTTGTCAACCACAGTACGGAGGTCACGAGGTACCGTTGACCGCCGTGGGACCGAGATAGGGGGAGTGTAAGAGTGAACGTATGAGTAACGGACGCTGGTCGAAAGTTACTGTGTGTGAGTAACCTATCAGAGAAGGCGATTGTCTGGAAACGGAAAGACATTTCGTCAAGTTAAGGTGACAACTACAGAAAAGACTGTGGGCGTACAGTCAAGAAAGGTGATCGCTTGGACGGAAGTAATCATTTTTCAGAGTATGAATGGGACGCGTGCATGATCGAGGAGACGAGCTGAGAAAGGAGGGGAACTGCTGCGAAGGGGGACGGGTGACGTCAGCTAGAGCCGCGCTGCGATTGAGCGGTTGGTGTGACGTTAGCTGGAGCCGCGCTCTGGTTGGGCGGCTAGAGTGACGTAGGAGGAAAGCCGCGCTCGGATAGGCCAGTTAGCGAGAACAGCACGGTGATTGGTGGATTGTCATCAGGAAGTAAACAAACGCGTAGAAAAGAGAAATCATGAAGTGCTTTAAGTGTTTGAAAGGGATTTTTAAAAGAAAAAGAAGTGAACATTATTACGGGGAAGAGGCTCCGCCGGAGGGTACACCAGCTCATTATATGGCAACGAATGTGGGGCTGCATACCATATTATGGATTGGGGCTTGGAATAAGCTTACGGAAGGGGGTGAGGAAATGCAGTTCCCGAAGTACGGGACGTTTAAGTTAGAGGTGTTGCATCGGCTAAAAGCAACTATGTCCTCATTGAAACCCTCACCTAGACCAACACAGTTTGAGGCCCTTAATGCATGGATTAGGGCTGCACACGACAGGAATTTGAACAGGCGTCAACAAAGACTGACGCGATCGGTAAGAGCAGTGCGAGATTCCAAATGGGACGAGGAGGCAAAGAGATGGAGGGTACAGGCTATTGAAGTAGAGAAATTGTATCCCATGAGGGAGGTGGGAGGAGGAGGAAACCTCATGGAAGAGGACGAAGAAAGTGAGTCGGAAGACAACCTGATAAACAGGTTGCTGTTAGATAGACCACCTCCGAGAGTTGGGGAGATTGAAGATAGGGGACTCGCAAGGGAAGGTGGGACTGTAATAGAGGGGTATACACCACTCCCAGTATCAGAATGGACACCTATCAAAGGCGAGGAGACACCTCACAACAACACTGTACAGAGTGTAGTGGGAAGGTTTGTGGTACAGAAGACGCCAACAACCGAAAGGGTTGAGTCCTTTGGATTGCCAGACGCTCTTCAAGTGCCTGTTACCATAGGACCTATAGTATCGATCTATAACCCTGAGAGAGATAGAGAGGAAGAACAGAGGCAATTGGATAGAGAAAGGATTGAGATGGAAAGGAGGAATAATGTGACAAATGCATGGAAACAATTGCCAGGATCGGTAACGTGGAACACCCCATTAGATACAACTGTAGGTCCCAACTCAGGACAGGGAGGTCCGAGAGGACCAATGGACCTAAGGGGACCGCGGCCAAAGTCCTATACAGAATTAAGAGCTTATTTGAGGGAATGGGATGGGTCCGCAGTAACCCCGAGTAACAGGTCAAGAACAGAACCAGAGTGGGAAAACAGAGGTAACGGGACTGTATCTCATTGTGGGGCCAGCGAAAGCAGTCAGGGGCGGGAAGGCCAAAGTCAGGAGAATAGAGGGGTTACACGTCCTACGGATGAGAGGGAACAGCAGGAGCAAAATAGTAGGAGTGTAGAGTGTGAGGAGATGTCCCGTCTCTGGGAGAAAGGTGGAGATCAGATGGTACATGCTTTTCAGAATAGGTTTAGGTGCCTTCATCATGCACTCGGAGAAGACGTCCAACATTGGAGAAAGGAGAACAGTGATAGGTCCCGCCATGCCTCGAGTAATCAAGAATCACAGGGAAATAGTGAGGAAAGGGGGAGCAATGGAATGCCTTACTATACATCCAGAGAGAACAGGCAGAACGGGGAAGGTGGGAATATGAGAAGCAATGAAGTATTTCACCATCCACCCCGAGAGGATGGAAAAGCATGGGATCTGGAGAGGTGGGAGCATGGGAGGACTCCGCATAACTCACTGGAGCCTAAACGTAGAACTAGGAGCTGGGATGGGAGAGATGTGGATGGACTACCTAAATCTAGTGTGTTGAAAGCTGCAATTAAGGCAAAGAGACTTGATGTCACCAGTTTAAAATCAGATGTCGATGAGATAATTGATGGTACATTGCCTTTAGAAAGGATAGAATTGTATGAACAGGATGAGCTGTTGTTCATGGCAAAGGATATTACTAGGAAAGCTAGAGCGTTTCATGAGAAACTGACCAATTTGGCAGACAGGTATGCCGTAGATTTATCTAGGACAAGGGCATTGCAGAGTAACCACAGATTACAGTACTCAGACCAAGATCTAGATGAGAAGAGAACTACCGGATTAAAAACACACATAAGAGAATTGGTATCAGGAATAAGGGTGTGGAGAGAACTGGACAAATGGGAAGAGAGGTGGTCGAAAAAGGGCACTTTTAGGCGGAGTACAAGTGTGATGACCCCAGAGGGAAGGGTAATGCAGATGGAGGCATTCCCTTTGCGAGAAATATCAAACGGAAATTATGTACATGTGCCCTGGAGTAGAGGAGACTTAGCTGCATTTACCAACTCATTTCCGAAGTTGAGGGACAATCCAGTAGAGTGGTATAAGCAGGTAGAAAGGTTTGTAAAGATCTCGAAAGTATTGTGGATTGATTTGAACACGTTGTTTGACATCGTGGTTCCATCTGATTTGTGGACACCATGCAAGACTAGTGTTGAATGGCCAAATACTGAACCAGTGAGGGATGCTCGGACTAATGGACCGTCCGAGATTGTCATGCAAAAGTATGAAAGGGTAATAGCTTGGCTGAAAGATAAGGTACCACCACAGGACATAGATTGGGTAAAAATAGACCGAACGAGACAAGAACCAAAGGAGACCGTTCATGAGTTTTATGAGAGGTTGTTGAAAACATTCAAGCAATACAGTGGACTCGATGTAATGGATCCCAAAGATATAGGGCAGTTTGTGCCAAAGTTTGTTTTGGGGTTGAGACCTGATATTTGTTTGATGATTCAACAACATTTAATATGTTGGCAAAACAAACCACTAGATGAGATCCTGCGATATGCGAGATACTGTAGTGACGAAATAGATTCTAAAGCCAAGAATCTAAAGGAGAAATTGATGGTGGTGCAAATGCAGTCAGCCGGGAAGGGCGGACAGCAGAAACAAGGAACGGGGACAATGGGACGGAAGTCAAATGGTCAGAGCAAGGATAACGAAGAAGGTCAGAGACCTAGGGTAGACTTTGCCACTTTAAAGAAAACGACAAAGTGCCACCAGTGTCACCAGGTGGGACATTGGCGACGCGAGTGTCCCTTTAACCCTGAAAATGGAGAGCTAGAAGTAGAAGAGCAGGTTCAAGAAGTTCCAGCTCCAAAGGTGACAGTTCCAGGAAGCAAGGTGGCCAAAGGGGGGACTTCGGCTCCACGGGCCCAGTTCCCACAGCCACCGAAAATAGCGACAGGGGGAAAGGTCTTTAAACAAATGCCTCTCTTTATCGAGGAAGAAAAGTGTTATTACATTGATCCATTGACAGGACAACGTGTGAGTAGTGAAGAGGACTGTACCCTCGGGGCAGTCCTAGAGGTGGATCAGAGAGGGCCGTTTGTTGAGGCAGAAGTGGCAGGGTGTCCTACAACGTTCTTAGTGGATACTGGAGCTACTCGATCAACTCTGAGATCAGCGGTGGTTCCAGACTTGCCGATGTCAGGGGAAACAATTCAGGTGGTAGGAGTCGCAAACAAAAGGCTGACTAGTCCCTTGACAGAACCAGTGTATGTGAAGATAGGAAACCATATGAACGAACATCAGTTTGTGGTTTGTGATTCGAGTCCTGTATGTCTGTTAGGAAGGGATTTGTTGTGCAAATTGAACTGCACAATATACTGCACCCCGCAAGGAGTGGAGGTACAGACTACAGACGATGATGCTACTTTCAAGGTAGCCAATTCAAAATCTTGTGTGGAACTATATCCTACTCTGACCGTAGAAGATATTCCCCAAGACTTACGAGATGCAGTGGCGTCAGAGGTATGGGATTTCACAGGAGAAGAAATAGGATTGATTAAAGGGTTAGAACCAGTAAAAATACTGGTAAAGCCAAATGCCGAGTTTCCAAGAACGCCTCAATACAAATTGTCTCAGGAAACGATTGCAGGAATAAAACCTGTGATCGAGTCAATGATTCAACAGGGAATACTGAAAGAAATCGTGGGTAGTCCTTGTAACTCTACGATTATGGGTTTGCAGAAACCTAGCGGGAAGTTCAGGATAGTTCAGGATTTACGAAAAATTAACAACATAGTCGTTTCATGTTGTCCCGTGGTACCGAATCCATCAGTGATACTGTTTCAAATACCATGTCAAGCAGAATGGTTCACAGTGATAGATCTTTGCCAGGCTTTCTTTTCAATCCCATTGGATGAAGAGAGCAGGTATCTTTTCGCTTTTAAAATGGAAGATCGCGTTTTAACATGGTGTCGAATCCCACAAGGATTCACAGACAGCCCATCTATCTTCAACCAGTTGTTGAAGAAGAATCTCGAAAATCTAGTACTGCCGCAGAATTCGGTTCTGGTCCAGTACATAGATGACCTACTTGTTGCGTCAGAGACGGAGGAAGCTTGTAAAGTAGATTCCATTGCCTTATTGAACCATTTAGCTAAAAATGGACACAAGGTATCTCCGAGCAAGTTGCAGTATTGTCTGACAGAAGTACAGTATTTGGGGCACCGGTTAGAAAAGGGAAAACGCAAGGTGTCCCCAGAGAGGATTGAGGCGATAATGAAGATGAATGCGCCTACGACACAGAGAGAAGTTCGGATGTTTCTAGGAATGGTTGGTTATTGTCGACAGTGGATAGTTAACTTTTCACTGAAAGCAAAACCTTTACAGAAACTGACGCACAAGGAGGTGAGTGATCCGGTACCATGGGACGACGAATGCCTAGTGGCGTTCTTGCAGCTGAGAGACGACTTGTGTCGTGCTCCGGCTCTGGGGATGCCCGACTACGAGAAATCATTTTCACTCTATTGCTGTGAGAGGGAGGGATGTGCTTTGTCAGTCTTGGCACAGACCCACGGAAATGCCCGTAGACCAGTTGCATACTTTTCGGCTACATTAGATCCGGTAGCCGCAGCGTTGCCCGGATGTCTCAAATCCGTTGCTGCAACGGGTGTCAGCATTGAAAGGAGTGAGAGTATTGTGATGGGACATCCGTTAGTGGTGTATGTACCGCATTCTGTAGAATTGTTAATGACCAGGACGAAGACGCAGCATCTGACCAATAGCAGGCTCACGCGCTACGAGCAAGTTATTCTTGCCGCGGAGAACGTGACCCTCAGGAGATGCTCTGTCTTGAATCCTGCTACTTTGATGCCATTATCTACTGTAATAGAAGGCGAAGGATGTGAAGACCACGATTGCCCTGATGTGACTGAATTATGCACGAAACCCAGACCAGATATTGTGGATGAGCCGTTGTCTTACCCTGATGAGATTTACTTTGTCGATGGCTAATGTTTAAGAGACGATACTGGTCGGTTGAGAGCAGCTTATGCTGTTTGTACCATTACTGGAGTTGTGGAAGCCGCTTGCCTGGAAGGAGTACATTCCGCACAGGTAGCAGAAATTATTGCCCTAACTCGTGCCTGCATAGCAGGAAACGGAAAGAGAGTCACCATATACACGGACAGCCAATATGGTTTCGGTGTGGTTCACGATTTCGGGCAGTTGTGGTCTCAGAGAGGTTACATGACCTCCTCTGGTTCGCCCATTCGAAATGGAGAATTTGTGCGATTGTTGTTTGAAGCATTACAAGGTCCAGTTGCCATAGCAATAGTAAAATGTGTAGCTCATACTAAGAATACAGATTTTGTATCACAAGGCAACAGGTACGCTGATGAGGTCGCACGCTATTGTGCGGAACAAAATTATTCTTTCTCAAAAGTGGAAATTGATGGTGCTGAAGAAAAGACAGAATTAAGCATGATGTTAGAGACCATGGATACCTGGGAGGATTTAAGGGTAATGCAGGAGAACGCACCGGAAACTGAGAAAAAGGCATGGGAAATAGCAGGTTGTGTGCGAAGTGAAATGGATTTTTGGGTTTCAGCAGATGGGAGGGCTGTGTTACCTGAAGAATTAGCTAATCCCATGGCAAGAGAGATACATGGTCCAGTACACCTAGGAAGAGACGCTATGATGAGAGTGTTTAGGCAGACTTGGTATTGCCCTAAATTTAGAATAGCAGCAGAATCAGTATGCAAGCGATGTGTTACCTGCCAACAACTGAACGTAGGCAAAAGAACACCAGTCACACTGAGTCACATTGGGAGGTCGGGGGGGCCTTTCAATAGAATGCAATTAGACTTTATTGAAATGCCAAGAGTTAACCGCCTTAGGTATGTGTTGGTGGTTGTATGTATATTTTCCAGATGGGTTGAAGCGTACCCTACACGTAGGTGCGATACACTCACAGTGGCTAAATTGTTGCTCAGGGAGTTGATACCGCGCTTCGGGGTGCCTGCCTCTCTGGAATCGGACAGAGGAAAACATTTTAACAGCGAAATAGTGAAGATGTTGTGCTCCACATTAAAGATCGATCAGAAACTGCATTGTAGTTATCGACCAGAAGCCTCAGGGATTGTGGAACAAGTAAACGGCACTCTGAAGAATAGATTGGCTAAAGTTTGTGCATCCACATCTTTGAGTTGGCCAGATGCTCTTCCTTTAGTGCTCATGAGCATGCACAGCACACCTGACAGGAGGACAGGTCTCTCTCCACACGAGATTCTGATGGGGAGGGCCATGAGACTTCCCACGGTCCCAACTGCTGCCCTATTGAATATTACAGATGATCTGATCTTGGATTATTGTAAGGGACTGTCTGACGCCATCCATTCTGTGTCCCTTCAGGTGCATGCGGCTGAAGTTCCAGCATCAAGGAATCTGTGTCATGATCTGAACCCAGGGGATTGGGTGCTGGTCAAGAAGCACGTCCGGAAGAACTGCCTAGATGTACGCTGGCGTGGGCCCTTTCAGGTAATCCTGATCACGAACACCGCGGTGAAGTGCGGGGGGCTGCCAAATTGGATCCATGCATCCCATACTCGAAGAGTTCCAGCACCTCTAGAAGAAACAGCTCCTATCCCAGACGAAAGTCCAGACGTGGAAGAAGAGTCACAAGAGGGGATCGGATCAGCTGAGGGGGTGTCGGAAGAAGTTGGGAACGCATCGGATCAAGAAGAAGAGAGAAGGCAGGACGGCAGTGAGACTGAAGACGCAACTGAAGGAGAGAGCAGCAGTGAATACGATTCAGACACAGATCAGTACCAGAGCGATCAAGAACCGAGTGTGAGGACGAGAAATAGGAGAACAAGGCTTGGAGCTGCCACTTGGCCAGAAAGAAGAAGGAGGCTAAGTTTAAGGTCGGCTCAGGAAGAAACGCTTGCTCCTATATCCGAAGACTCGGATCCAGAAGAAGATACCCAGGATCAAGCCCAGGAAGGTCCTAGAAGGTCAAGGAGGGTGCGAGTGCCTAGTAGAAGATACTCTACTCCTGATTGGACCTACCTCGTTGCAGATGTCCGTGGGGCACAGAACCGGGAGGGTCAGGGAAGTGAACCTGATCAGAACTGACCCGATCATCACAGTGCAAATACGGTTCCTGCTACCAGGGGTGGAGGCCGAAAGGTTGCTGACACTCAACATCGTCTACACTCCTCTCCTGAGCGGGATAAGAAAATTGATTTTAGAGACAGTTGATTTTCCAGTTTGCTGTTCACGATATCCAATATTGGAGGGAACTCTTCTTCGTTTGGAAATGCTTGAGCGAGTAGTGGAAGTTCTTGGAGCGCTCATTGTTTTGGACTAACACCTTGTTGCAAATGTCTTCAAAGGGGCGTAGAACTGGGAAAGTGAAGAAGGTGATCCTGGTCAGAACGGACCCCTTTGTAACTGTGGATGTAGAACTGATAGTACCAGGAGTGGAGATCGAAAAGACATTAACTCTTCATTTCGTTCGTCCTCTTGTTCAGAGCGAAATAAGAAGGATAATCCTAGAGACAGTCGAATTTCCATGTTGCTGCAAGGAATGCCCAATACTTGAGGGAATGTTTCTTCGGATGGACATTTATGAAGACGTAGTGTCACTCCTTGCAACATTCATAGATTCTGATTGATAAAAGACTTTTGAAAAGGACTTTGTAAAAATTGCTGCAAGATAACCTAGCGCCGAGTGGAAGAAGAAAAAAATGGTAGGGGTTTCCTTTTAGAGGATGGAGAAGGGCTAGGGTTGTCTATTTTTACAGGACTTCAAACTGTTTTGCGGAGTAAATTGTCAGCTTCCAAGTGTTCAAAAGAAAGACATTGTTTGAAAGAAAGTCTTTGTTCAGAGAGAAGGAGAAGTTGATGCTGGAAGAACATCCAGAGCTACACTGTTTGAGAACATGGAGGCCGGCAACCCGAACCGCAAGGCAAAATGCATAGTGGGCACACTTTTAGGAGTGGTGATTTCTCTTATAGCTTTAGTGGTTACTATTTCATATATAGTGGGACATGAGAGAGATGCAACTACAGTCAAGGAAATAAAGGGAGTGACAACACAGAGAACCACTACTGTTAATTATAAGGGAAAAATCAATGATAAAGACAAAGCGTTGTTAGATGCGGAAATAAAGAGATTACACACTGACGAATCACAGGGAAATTTCAGGTCAAATGCTTATGCCAAATTACTTTATGAGTACATTGATGTCATGGAGGCGAAGAATTGCTACGTTTGTATGCAGTTACCAGCTTCTGTGGATGAGGGTATCAGATACCATCATCTTCCATTGACATATGGAATCACATGTAGTTTGTTGTTGAGCATATTCTATGGACGAGAAGGATTCGAGTATTATTTCTCGAATTTCGACTCGACCCTGCCAGAGGTCCCAAATTACAAGCATTTAAATAAGTGGGACTATTACAAGAGTGAAGACAGGTTACAGAAATGGTTTCTTCCATGGAGAACGTTAGACACATCACATGCCCGAAGAAATAATTTGACTTGTCAAATATCAGAAATTGAAAAGAAGTTTATAGGACAGGTGGATACTCGATACAGAAGGCAGAATATTCAGAAAGCTTCAGGACAATGGGAGACAGATTGGACCAAGGAAGAAAGGGAACACCAGAGGAAGGGTAGTAAGGGTCCAATTGCTTTAGATAAAGAGAAAAGGGGGAAACTATGTATACACAGAAGTTACTCCTATTATGAGAATTTGTTTGTAGGGGAAGTTAGTTGTGAACATGCTTTCCAGTTGGAGTATTACTCCAAGGACTTTTTGAAAGAAATGCAAGCCATACCAAATGTATATTTTGTATGTGGAAGAAATGCCTATGTGAGGTTACCAGATAATTGGTACGGATCATGCTATTTAGCGATTGTCTTTCCCAAAATATACCATGCCGAGAATTTAGAGACAACAAAGAGGGGAAAACAAGCTAGGGGGAGAAGAGATCTTGCCACTGAAGAAGTGGTTGGAGATGTATTTGGGGTGGTATTTCCCTTTTTGGGATTGATATTGAATGACATCAAGCTTAGGAGATTAGCTACAGTCGTAGATAGGCTATCTGCCAGTACTGCTAGATCATTAATGCTGGTGGAAGGTGAGATGCAATCGATCAGGGCAATGGTTCTTCAGAACCGACTTGCTTTAGACGTTCTGTTAGCCAAAGAGGGAGGAGTCTGTAAGGCTTTGAAGGTCCAGGAGTGCTGCACTTACATTCCGGACAATTCAAAACCTCTAGAGAAATACATACGAAACATCACTGCAATTCACCATGAAATTGAGGATCTAACAAAAGTAAACGTGTGGGAAAAAGTAGGTCATGGAATGGGTAAAGTTGGAGGTTGGTTTGCCAACCTAGGAAAGGGTATCGTTTGGTACATACTGAAACCCATCATCATAATTGTGATTTGTGTCATCACTTTGTGGGGATTGGTGCGTCTGTATCAGTGGTATAGAGCAAACAGGTTGCAGAGATCTATGAGAGAACAGGAGAGGAGGTTAACAGCGATGCAGGATACACAATATAGGAGTCTGAAGGCATTGGAGACAATGAAAAGAGGTGGCACTGCCACGACTTCACTTTGAAGGGTCCTACATTTTTGTGATGGTGTTTTGATGGTGATGACCCCTGAAGGTCATCAAAGGGGGGACTGAGAGAGCACAAATCTGGAAAAAATGTATAAGTGCACCATATTTACAAGCACGTAGTTAGTTAACATATACCTTGCACCAGAGTGTCTTATATTCAGTAGTGAAATGTATAGAGTGTTCAAGTAGGGTAACAATAATCATAACAGTGTGAGACTAATGTAGAAATGTTGGAATGAATATGAAAACCTCACGTTCTCATGTTAAAGGAATCATGTAAGAGTTAAGTGGAACCTTGCAAACCAGTTAAATTGTGTAGGCCTCATGGCAATTCACAGAAAATCTAAACGTGCTGCTAAAATAATGTGAGGTGGGGTTAACGTGGTTCTTCCAAACTGTATTATTGAATTTAGTATTGAAATATATGCTTTACAGATGTGTTGCTTTTAGAAACGTATGTTAGTTAAGAATGCTGTTTAAATCAAGTTAAATGTTTTCAGAGTGCAGGGACCCGCTTCATGTAAATCAAGTAGGCCCGAACTGATAGTGATGCTCCTTTGATCTGAAATGTGCTCGTTAGAGGAGAAGTCGAGAGGTGCCAAGTACAGAGCTTTGCATATGCTTTACGACCTATAGATATGGTGGAGCCTGGAATTTGAGGCCCACTGTAGTACGGCCTGTATGCAGGTGCGAGGGGTCCTAATCAGTCGAAATGAATGGAGCCTTGTTCAGTGGCGCTTGGCGCAGGCCTGTAGGAGTCTTCAGGAATTTCAGGGGGTACCGGCGCACTGAAGAAGAAGCCTGGGAACCAAGGTCAACTTTAACGAGGGTCTTGAAGAGTACCATCATGGAGTTTACCGCGCAAAGATGTACCACGTGAGGGGCGTCCCAAGGGGCGTTCCTATCGGAAATGTGATTTTGTATTAGGGAAAGCGACCCGGGAGGAGAGGAGAGCAGATGATTTTGGGAGCCTAAGGAAGCGGATGGGTAGGCAGATAGACTGATCAGGAGAGACTCATTATCAGAGAAGAGACAAAGAGAAGTGCGTGATCTTCTTAGGAAGTCACCACGGCTGACACCTTTTGGGGTAAAGATCTTGTTAAGTAGGGATGTCACTTAGTCTAGTGTAGGGACAGACTAACCTGAATTTTCTTTTCTGTAATGACTCTTAGGTTGCAACTTATATCGATCCTTGCAAACCTAATGATTTTCGAACTTGTACTCATTATCCTGTTTTGTAGACTCAGATTATTCAAAGAATTTATGTTCATAGTGATACCAGTTTACCTTTTGAATCTCATCTTAAGAAGTTTGTATCTTCAGTTATCTTTGACTTTATATTAAATCTTTGAAACTTAATCCTGGTCAGTGGTCATTTAGAGTGGTGTAAGTTCTTAATTGATTGACCTATTGTTAGATTGCCTTTACTCAATGACAGGTACCAACGATCCAGTCGACTTGGTTTGGGATCTGGTAAGGTAACTAGTAACCAGTAATCCCGCGTTAACAATAACAAGGACTTTCCCTCCTGCCAGTTAATCAAAAACAAGCCAGTTACATGTCTCTGCTTCTCCACGGAAAACATGCCAGAGCAGCCCTTCTTGCAATGTAAGTTGCCATAAAGCATGGCGGTGCGTGCTGTATCCGTGAAGCACATCGTGGGTGGAATGGTTAAAATTCATTCAATAAAGGAGTGCTCACAGACGGAGATAAAACAGATGCAGTTACAACACAAGTAAAGGGTCCAGTCCTCGTGGGAGGTTACAACGGGAGACAAGGCGGTAGTAAGGAGGGAATAACAAGCCTGTTACCTAATCACAAGCCCGCGTTTAGAAAGAACAATGACATAAGCGAATCACAAATATGGGTGGGGCTTCCACTCCACTTCTAAAACATACTCTACTAAAATATGCCTTACAGAGCGAGCAGTGCATGTGCGCTGCATTGCTAGGCGAGATCTAAAAATGACAACCCTCTGCTATTGAATATAGGCTGCCATGCTTATATGAATTTTTATGCCATGCACATGGCAGTTAAAATAAATGTGATCCAATAACCTGTTATTTAGAGAAATCATACCAACAAACACACATCCACACATTTATTACTTCAGTGCAGAGGTCGAATTGCAGTTTATTACCGTAGTTGAGTAAAGTTACCCAGAGAAACCACTGTTTACTGCATCACCCCTTGTATATTATATTCACTTTACAAATGGAAACAGTTATTTTATTTATGTGCTTCTATAGCGCCTGATTAGATCCCCGAAGTAAAATCTCTGCGCTTGAGATGGAACAAGAATATTTGACCCCGGCCTGGTCATAAACAGAAATAGTAAGTCATAGGCTGATTAAATGGTGGTAAAAAGGTGGGTTTTAAGGATTTTGCGAAAGGATAGATGGTTGGTGATGAGTTTGAGTTGAAGGGGAAGGGAGTTCCAAAGGACGGGTCCTGTGTGTGCCAAAGCCCGGCCTCCCTGGCGAGATTTTTTTATTTTAGGGACCTGTAATAAGTACAGATTACTGGATCGAAGTGATCAGCCTGGCACATAGGGTAAAAAAGCTTTAGTCAAATATTTAGGGCCCTTTCCTATCAGACACCTATGAATGGTGCACAGAATTTTAAACTTCGTGCGTTGCCGCACTGGCAACCAGTGAAGTTTAGCTAGTAGAGGGCGGGAGGGAGTTCTAGATGGAACATTGAGAACTAGCCTCGCCGCCGTATTTTGGACTACTTGTAGTTTGTTTAATTGGCCTTCATTAGTTGACAAAAGAAGGCCATTACAGTAGTCCAATCTACTGATCACTAGTGCCTGGACTAGGGTTTTCCTGTGACCATCGGGTATATAGGGAAACACCCTACATTCTGATTGTCACCAGACTTCGTCCCTGTGATTTAGTTGCACAAATGTAAAACTTTGCCTCCTGGTTTTGGTTAAATATTCTTTTTCACAACAAACATGAAAAAACGTCATGGTATAACCCATATATGAGGATGTGCACAATGTAAGATGATATTTATTGCAATTGTTGAGGGAAGGAGGCGTCAAAACCTATACATATATATATTTCGCTGAAAAAAGCAAAGGTTAAAGTGACATTGTAATTTGGTGTTGTAATAAGACTAGATCTAATACTACTCACTTTACCCATCTTCTCAGTCACTTAACAGCTAATAGTGACATTTTGGTACACAACCTTTATGCGCAGTGGGGATGGCCACTCCTACATGGTTGAGCCAATTTAGAATATGATTTTAAAAAATGGATGCTGTA
Organism: Lissotriton helveticus; assembly: GCF_964261635.1. Lineage (NCBI taxonomy): Eukaryota > Metazoa > Chordata > Amphibia > Caudata > Salamandridae > Lissotriton > Lissotriton helveticus. The sequence goes on along the minus strand of NC_136057.1, from coordinate 1,705,405,163 downwards.
CTTAAGCAGATGCAGTTCTCTTTAACTATTTTTAGCCCTTTAAAATATATTTGCCTCAAATTACTATAACTACAACCTCCCCTCTCATTATTAACCCGCTGGTGTCATACCTAAATTAACAGCTCATTTACTTCAGCCTACTCCTCAGGAAACGCTTTAAATTCAACAGCTTCTTTTACAACAAAATTGCATTAATGAGTGCATCACTTCTGTCTTGAATACAAAATGTTAATGCTCTAGTTGTTCATTAGAACTCTGTAGTGAAGTGCAGCTGCAGTTGGTCAATCAATCAATCAATCAATCAATCGGGAGGAGCCTAACCGACAACCATGATGGCCGCCTGATTCCTCGGCTCCGCCGACCCTCTCGCCTTTCTCCCGTTTTCCGTTCTATCCTGTTGCCTATCCTCCTATTGAGTAACGTCGGCGGAACCGGGAGGCAACCCCGGATCTATTGGTGTGTTTTGTTGCAGGATCCCGGCAGTGAGAATACTGGAACGTCTCCGCCTCCTCCTGGCGCTGCGCGGCTGTGGCCGGGTCTTTGTTCTCGGACTGGGGCCGGCCCTGCTCATAATAACAGCCACCATTACCGGCGGATCGGACACGGCGGCGTAAGGCTCGTCCTGCTCCCTGCAACCTGCTTCATCGCTTCACGGGCTCGCGCGCCACCGATGCGGGGAACACATTGTATCGTGTCCTTCACCCGGAGACGTCTTTGCTGGATACTTTGTCTCTCAACGAGCTGGGCTGGGCGCCATCTTACACCCTGCTCTCCTTTCCTGGGACAGCGGACCCTGGGCTGCTACCGACGACACTGCTGTCTGCCCACATCACGCTGATACTTTGTGCACATGGAGTGTGCTTCCCCTGTGCCTCAAGCCTGGTTGTGCCATGTCTCGTGTCTGCGCGGTGCCCAGCTGCCTGCGAAGGGTGATGGTGGACGGCTTATGGGACAGTGCTGCATTTGTTCGCCTTGCGTGCAGAAGACTGCTGAATCCTCTCTCCCCGATGCACCAGTGCTGATCGGTGACGTTTTGGGCGCCCTAGTTGCTCTGAGAGCGGCTCTACATACTGCTGCCCGTGGGTTGGGCGACCGGCTAGATGTGATTTCACCTGCAACACCATTGCTTGATCATGGATGCCTCCGGGAGCAGGACACTCTGCCACACTCTGCTTCTGCCTTCTGTTGTTCCTCCTCTCGGGCTGCTATCGGCACGCTGAGGGTGCGAGATCCTACTATTTTTGAGGTGCCGGCTGTACTATCCTTGGGGCGAACTAAAGTTTCCGGAGATGCGATGTGGCTGGAGCCACGCAGCCGGGCGCCATGTCTAGCTGCCCTTCCTGAGGTCCCCGGCACGACTTGCTTCCCCATCCTGACGCGGCTCCTATTGACTGGGCTTGTCGATTCTGGAGGATCTTTGTTGTACACTGTTCCTTCTTGTGCCACTGATATCTACATGGCTGTGTATCGGATGGACTTTCCTGGTCGTCCCCCCACTCGGATCTGGATACTTGGCTCGCTCGCCTCCTTCAAGATGTCTACCATGAGGCTGGACTATGTCGCTGCTTCGCATCGCAGGGGGCAGGGTTGAGTGTGCCTCCCATCCTGTCAGGACTGTTCTCACTTGTACTGCTGGGACACTGATGGACTGCCGGGGATATCGACCATGGGTATTGTATTGGTCGCGGGGTCTGGGATCGGGCGGCCGGAGTGATATGTGATGGTAGTTTTGGGAATATCCGCTGGCCCTCCTGCGGTCTTCTGTGTATTATGTTTTTTCTTTTCCTTCTCTTCTTCCCTCTTCTGTTCTAAATTTCGGGTTCGGTTTGTGGGCGACAGGCACGCTGCTAGGGGGGGGGGTAGGCCGTAGCCTCTGCATACGTGCAGGGTGGGGGGGTGGGGGTAGGGATTTTGTTTAAGTTTCAGTTTCTATGGGCCTTTTTTCTTTCGTCTTTTCTTGGTTCCTTTTTCTTTTTCTTTCCTTTGGGTCAGTCAGGAGCTTCGGGGTAGTGATACCTATTCTCTCCGCTGTTGATACTGTCACTTTCGTGGGTTTGGGTGTACTGAGTCCTTGGGGCGGGCGATGGCCAACATGTACTGTTTTATTGTGCAACTATCCTGATGATTATTATCCTTCGTTGCTTTTAATTTCTCTCTTTCGTTTTGCTGCTAACTCGCTGGCTCGTTGCCTGCCATTTGCTTTCGGTGGATTGAATGCATCTGATCCTTCTTATCTGCAAAACTTTTAAAAATTAACCTGATTCCTCCTGTTCCTAGCGGTCCCGTCTTATTTGAGTCACGTCTTGGACACTTATCGCATGGGTTTTCTTTGGGACTGCTGGGTTGATCTATTCTTACTTTTTGTGCTACTGACTGCTTTCGAGGCCGGCCTGTAGGGTTGTGGGCCCGTATTTGTACGCTTACTATGCACAATAAAGGTTTTAAAAAACAAAAAAAACAAAAAACAAAAAAAATCAATCAATCAATCAATCAAGTAGTACTTGTATAGCGTGGCTATCCACCCCAGAGGGCATCCAGGAGCTGTGCTGCAGGCATTAGGCGAAGAGTCACTTCCTGAAGTGGGTCAGTAAGGATGCGCTGCGGAGGTGAAGGGGGTGGGTGCGCCAGGCTTTGACAGCGAGATAGAAGAAAGACCGTCTTCTGGAGTGGCAGCGGCAGATATGTGGTGTCTGTGCAAGGGCGAGGTGAGGGGAGCGGATATTCCTGATAGGTCGGCGGAAGTGCAGATGGTGTGCTTGGGTTGCAAGGTGAATGGAAGGAGGTGTATCTCTGGGTGCGTCCCTTAACAATGGATGCAATCCATCTAAGCGCATTGTCTGTGACTCTAATCTGGCGTAGTCGATCAATTATTGTGTGGTGGGAGACGGTGTTTAAAGCTGCGGAGTGGTCCAGGATGATCAGGGCAGCTGATTCCCTTCTGTCTAGTGGGGTGTGGATGCAGTCTGTTGCGGCGATCAGGGCTGAGTCAGTGCTGTAGTTGGCTCTGAAACCTGATAGGGGCAGGTTCAGCAAGTTGTTTCTCTCCAAGTGTTGGGTGAGTTGAAGGTTGATGGCCTTCTCCAGGACTTTGGTGTGAGCAGGGAGATGGCATCGTAGTTCTGACACTCCCTGGGGTCTGCCAAAGGTTTCTAAAGGAGGGATCTAACCTTGGTGTGTTTCCACACGTCTGCAAAGGTGGCTGTGGTTATGGAGGCATTGAGGTTGGTGGTGAGCTGGTGGCTGATCTTGTCTCTTCCGAAGTTGGAAAGTCGATGGGGGCATTAGTCGGTGGGTGCTTCTGAGTGGATGGAGTTCATAAGCGTGGTTGGGATCAGTGTGTTGAGTTGTTCCCATGCAGTGAGCAGCTTGTCGGTGGTTGTGGTTGATGGATTGGTGAAAAGGTCGGCGGGTTGGGGATTGAAGTTTCTATACATGGTTGCCATCTTGTTTAGAAAGAGGTCGGCGTGGGCATTGCAGAGTTTCTGTGAAGAGGGTATCGAGTTTTCTGTGGCTGACGTACAGGTGAACTCTGACGATGGTGAAGAGTTCTTTGATTTGGTTGGTGCTGGTCTCAATCTGGTGGGTCAGGGCCGCCTTTTTGTGGCTTGGAGGTGGCGGTGGTAGTCGTTGAGGGCTGATTTATAGGTGCCTTGATCAGTGTGGTTGCTGCTGGTGTGCCATCTTCTTTCCAGTTATTTGCACCTTCTCTTCGATGTGCTGAGTTCCCACGTGTACCAGCTGGCTCATTTGGTGCGTTCTGTGCATTTTGGCTGGTTTGTTGGGAGCGTCTTGATTGGCAGTGCTGGTGATTCAGATGAGTTCTCTACTGTCTGGTCCAGGTTGGTGGAACTGTTGGATTGTGTGGTGCTGAGTGCATCCTCTATTACTGCTGAGTGACCTTGGTCCAGCTGCGGTAGGGAGTGCTGTGAAGGTTGGGGTGGTGCGGGAAGGTCCGGTGAGTGTGAAGTGTATGATGAAGGGGTCCGACCAGGTGAGTACAGAGGTGTGGCTGTATCCGATTCTGTTACTGGACATGAAAATGGGATCCGGCTTGTGTCCTGCTTTGTGCGTGTGGGTCAGTGACCACCTGTTTGAGGCCAATGTTGTCCAATCTTTCCAGGAAGTCGGTGAAGTTGGTGTTGGTTGAGTCGTCCAGGTGGAAATTGAAGTCTCCCAGGAAGACATAGTGTTCGGTTTCGATGCAAGCGGGGTGATGAATTCAGCGATGGCGCCGCTGAGGCTCGTTTGTGGTACTGACGGTCTGTATGTGAGGGTGCCTTTGATGATAGCTTTGGCATTGGCATAAAGCTGGAAGTTCATGTGTTTTATGATCGCCGTGGTGTCGTCATCGATGAAGGTGCAGGTAATAGATTCCTTGTGTAGGATGGCGATGCCACCTCTGTGTCTGTTAGTGCGGTCTTTGTGTTTTGTCTTGTAGCTCCTGGCGATGTCTGGGGCCGATGTGGAGGTGAGCGAAGTCTCCGTAATGAAGGTCACATTAGGGTCAAGGGTAGAGATGGTGTTCCAGACTTCAGTGGTGTGTCTGCAGAGTTTTGCGGTGGAGTATCTGTGGGAGTGCGGAGGACCAGCGTTCCTGGTGCTGGGTGTGGTCCAGGCATGGATAGGCACAGACGGGCTTACCTTTGGCACTAGGGAGTTAATTGAAAGACTGGAAGTACATGTTTCAGTTTGCATGCCTCAATGCTCTACTGACATGGAGGAGGAAGATAATTGTCAGAAAATGTATCCTCATTTAAGCTGACCCCCCTCATTTCCTTAAGTTTTAAAGGAAATTCTTTGACTTTTACAGCTTTGATTCTATCAAGATATCGATCTTTTGTACCACACTTTTCTCATATATACAGAATGTTGTTACTCTAGTTGTTCTTTAAAACACTGTGGTAAATGAAAAAATGTCTAGCTTACACGTTAAGAATTTTGAATTCTATTAAGGACATTTTCTTTACTACAAATTTTCAGCAGCCAATGGCTTTAAAATAAACAAAAACTACATTAGCCATGTACCCCTGTACATCACATATCACATGCCCAAGTCACAGACGAGCAACCCATATAAGTACAGATGCCTCCATTTTGTATCCTCTTTCTTTGGAGGATAGCGTCATAAGTACAGAACACTCTAACGGAAACCAGAGTAATAGTCACCAAAAGTTCAAATCTATTCAATCAATCAATAAAAACTTTATTTCGGTTTTTGTTCAAAAACCACAAAAGTACAATAATACAGAAGATTCATAATTCTTTAAAAAAACATATCATAGCAGGATACAGAGGTGCAAAAGTATAATTTCATCATTTCATAAAAACCAGAAAAATACATAATTTGTCCAAGTTGTGCCGACAATTTCATAAAAAGATTTCATTGAGTAAAGACCATTACAAATCCATGCATTTTCTGTATTTAACAGTTAATTTTAAAAATTCAAGGACATGGAGAATACTATCATTGTGCAAATTTTTTAAATACATCAAGGCCGGTCTGATCTGAGTAAAATTAAGATTTCTTAAAAGTGTCACCAGATAGCGTTTACGGGGGTATTCATAGAAGCTACATAAAAATATAAAATGCAGCATATCCTGCGGAGACTTTCCGCCGCAGCCGCAGGGAGCTGCAACTTTACTAAAATTAGCAGTTCTTGGCCTAATAAGCAAAAGATGAAAGAGATTCAACCTGAATCTAGCCAATAAAAATTTTTCAGGAGAGGTCAGAGAGCCCATTAAATAAGGCTCAATAGATGCACATGTTTTCAGCATAACATATTTTCTGACACTCGGCTTCTGGATCTCAATGGCTTCCCTCTGGGTCTTCCTATCCATGAGGTAGGCCAGTTTCGTTGCCTCCAGGTCCCCCTTGACAATGCTACTAGGATTTTCAAACAATTCGGAATGCCCCAATCTAAAAAAACTAGACTTCAAATATTTCATCCATAGGATGGCCAATGCTTATCCTGAGACAAGCAGTCTTTCACAATTAAGTGCGTCAATGGAACATCAAGATTCAGCCAAAGTTTAATCCAACAGGTCAGTGGACGTAGGGAAAAAATATCGCTTATATATTGTGTCCCCAATTCTTCATGGACTGCTAGATTGGACGTGCCCGAGGGGAAACACAGGAGACGCTTCATGAAAGAGTTTTCCACAATCTGGAGCTGCTCTCCTGCGACATACCCCCATATTTCACTGCCATATACAGCCCTGGCCACTGATTTGGCATTATATAATTGCAGCAGGGCGCCAGTTGTTTTTTTCCCCAATTTGGATGCAAAATTAAAAATAGATGCATTCACCCTGACCAGCTCTCCTTTCTTTTTAAGTAGATGCGGGCCCCAATTTAATTTAGTGTCAAAAAGGACCCCGAGATAGGCGAACGTCTTTGATGTGGGGATTACTGCTTCATCTACTTTAAATAAAAAGTTCCTTTCGGGTTGTTGACCTACTTGCATGACAAATGATTTGGAATTATTAATCATTAAGTCTCTATCTGTCATGAAGGACTTAAAAGCCTTTAAAAAAGCTTGGAGGCCCCTTTCAGTCCTCGATATGAGTACTGCATCATCTGCGTATAATAGGACTGGAATACCCCGGCGACCGACTCTAGGACAGTCAGCCGATACCTCCTGTAAAACGCTATCCAGGTAATTAATATAGAAGTTAAAAAGAAAAGGAGCCAAAATACATCCTTGTCGGACTCCTTTTCTAATAATAAAATTATTTGTCACGCTCAGGTCTTGAGGGAATCTAAAGCTAGCTCTAGTATTGCTAGGAAGGTCTATAAGGAAGTCAACAATACCACTGTCCATCCCATTCGCCCTCATGGACTGCCACAGCTTCCGCCGGTTCACACAGTCAAAAGCTGAGGACAGATCCATGAAGGCGGTGTGGATGGTACCCCTGTGAGCCACTGTATATTTACTTAAGATTAAGAAAAGGTTACGGCATTGGGTTGTTGTTGAGCGACCACTGCAAAATCCATACTGGGAGATGGACATGATGTTATTTTCCTCCACCCAGCATGAAAGTCTCTGCAGTAGTATCCTTCCTATTATTTTCACCATGGAATCAATGAGTGAAATTGGTCTATAGCAATGTGGGCTACATTTGTCCCCTTTTTTAAAGACCGGGACAATTGTGGAGACCCCCCATGATTGGGGGCATCCACATTGCACTGCAGCGTTAAAAACAGACTCCAGAATAGGAGCCCAAAAAGAAGGCTCAGACTTAAATAAATCCGGAGGAATCCCATCTGGTCTGAGTGCTTTCCCGGCTGTTAATCCCATGATACCCTCAAGGATTTCACCCCTGTCAATTCTAATTGTCTTTCCATTATTGGCAGGTGCCGGGCTATCAGTTTCTTCCATAGGACAATCGTACAATTGCTCGAAATGTACTTCCCAGTCCTCCTTGGGTATATGGCATTCAAGACCGTCACCGGTCTCCTGGACGAGAAAAGGCTTTTTCATTGCGCCCCAAAATTTAGAGCTATTCTTAAGAGTTTTAGGGTCCAATAACTCGTTCCAAGCCTCTACCCTTAGGGATTCCTTACGTTTAGCTAGTATTGATTTATATTCCTTCCGACACAATTGTACATTCGCCTGTTCTCTGGGTTTAGCTGCTAAAGCCACCCTGAGATTGCTGTCTGCTTTAGAGCAATCATGATTAAACCACTTTGGGCCCACATTAGCTTGATTTTTGGCTGGTGCAGACAGCAGCTTCTTGACCTTATCTGAGAGTGACTGAAATGCCCCAAGCACCTTCATATGCTGTATGCCTCCTTGGGTGCAAGTGATAATTTCGTCTGCACACATTGCGTTAATATCTTTGTACAGCAGATCAGGGGTAATCTTAGACCATTTCAGTCTGCGCCTACCATCAGTTGTGCTTAGTCTTCCCTGACTAGGATTCGGCCCTTCCTTAGCGATCCATGGTCCTAGCAGTCGCAAAGTAAGAGGATTGTGATCGCTAAATTCACTCTCCTCAATTAAAAAAGAATCTACAAAAGTCTGCATAGATAATGAAATGAACACATAATCAATACATGTTCCCTTACCATGACCCTTAAAAGTAGGTGTCTCAAATCTTTTGGAGGGATCCATCAAAGCCATGGTGGGTGTCACATCCAGATCATTCAGCATATCATTAAAAAGCTGCCCCTCAATCGAGTGTTCAAAATGTAAGCCATAAGATCGTGAGCAATTAAGATCTAGGATACATTTAAATAGGGGGTCACCACAAGGGTTTACATTAAAGTCACCCATAACCATGAGATTATGCAGGCTATGATTCATTGACATGTTAATAAAAACATTCAAAGCAGATAAATGACTAGAATCTGAGCATGAATTAACTGAATTATAAAAATGTACCAGACCAGCTAAACAGTTTTCTCCATTTAAAGTTAAACCAAGAATGCCAGGGCTGGCAGATGGTACTCTACGCACTTTACAAGTTAGCGCTACAGAGATATATATAACCAGCCCTCCCTTGGGTCTTCCCCTGATGGTTGCAGTGGCTGGGACATAATATGATTTATACCCTTCTAAAAAATGGTTACATTCAACAGACCAAGTTTCCTGTAAACAAATTATCAGGTACTGCCTAATATAAGTGATCCAGTTACAATCCTGCATCTTGGCAGCTAAGCCGGCAATATTCCAGGAAATGACATTGTTAGAACAACTCTTACCCGAGCTAACTTCTTTGACTCCCAAGTCATTCGGTCTCCCCCTTCCCTGATCTTCAGGGGCCTTAAGTCAATCACAGGCCTCTAGGCCTGATAGAGGTTCAAATCTGTTTTGGATTGGGAGTCCGAACCCATTCATACCTTGGTTACTAAAATTGTTTGTTTGTAACCTACGAGGTTTAGCTGGTGAGGAATCTTTCAAACGTGGATCCAACAGCTTCCAGATGATCATATTGGTGGTGGCTGCTAGGGAATCCTGGCAGGGGGGTGGGGGTAGAAAACAAGAAGAAAAAAGAAAATACATCTTACCTGCTCGTTGCCGGTCATTGTCTGCTGCCTCGCCTCCGTCCCCCCTCTGTTCCTGGCTCCCGGCAGTACCCAGGCTCCAAGACTCCTCTATGCCAATCACAATGCTGCTGTCACCAGTATGACAGCAGAGTCATGATTGGTCTGAGTGGCCTGTTTGGCCGCTCAGGAAGTGCCTGGGAGCCTGGGACATTTCTCCACCTGGCTGTGCAACACAGCCAGGTGGAGAAATGCTAAGTGTGCATGATGGTTTGGCCGTCCCAAGACCACCAGCCAAACTGTCATGCCTCCCTCTGACAAGAGCCCCGTCCGACCTAACCTGGCTCCACCCTAAACATAAAATTATAATAATGTTGCATTATAATTTTATTTTCTCTTTGCACTGCTCAGAGAGCAGTGGGGCAACACTCCTCCGCCTAAACAGAGGAGCTGCCGCTGGATCCAACAAGGATGTCTAACGACCAAACAGGGCCAGAGACAGACCTCCAAACTGGACCTCCAGGAGCATAAAAGGCAATCAGCCATACACGACTCCCTCTTATATGAGAACTCATCGAACCAGACTGGAATCAGCTTCTCAACCATTCTTCAGGTCGTTTTCTGAAATGCAAAAAGAGCAACTGTAAAGCCTGCAAACGGAAGTTGACAACACATAATAATGCAAAACAATTACATGGTGCGAGAAGAATTTAAAACATTTTTACATCAACACATCATTATGAAAAGTCCATGAAGTACAAATGAAGACAAGAAATCCATCTAATGGGCGGGATAATCCTCGCCTCTGTATACTTAATAGAATTGAAAATTCTTGATGTTCAGCTAGAACATTTTTCATTATAAGTTATGACTGGAGGCTCTGATTATACTTGTTCACAGCTACGGTACCACCACAGATGCAACATCCACAATAGACTTCTAGTAGTACCTCTAAAATGTAGATTTGTTAGACCAATCTGCTGCCCTCATAATGTCCTCTATGCGAAACCTAAAGCATACAATTTGGACGCCATGGCTCCCCTGGTGGAATGAGCTCCAAAAACAGAGTTGTCAATGCCAGCTTCTGCAAGCACCCATCTCATCCACCTGGCTAATGTAGCCAAGGACATCGGTCTAAGGTTTTTGTAAAGCAATGAGCAGTTGGCCACCTGACTCCTGTCTCACATCACCAGTAGAAGCCTCATCGTCTTTTAAACATTGAACAACACATAACTGAGTATTACATGGAAAAGCCCAGTAGTATACTGACCTGTGATTAGATTTGGTACGATGAGTGATATTGAATGTAACATCTCCTGGGGAAAAACCCTGCCTGTCAAATCCAGAGCACGAGCATTGGATGCACTATTACATGATATTACACATAACAGCATAGTGAGCTTAGCAGAGAGCTGTTTGTGCAACAAATATCTGTTCACATCCCAAATGCATTGCTGGCAAGGTTTCAAATTACTTATGTGTGACATTTTCATAATTTCAGTGTAATTATGAGTTGCATTCAACGACTATGTGACACTATGTGAAGCAATGAAGAAGAGGGAAACATATAAATATCAGAATTTACACCCTTTTGAGCTATGAGAAGCTCTTAGATGATCTTAAAACTGCTGCAAAGCACCAGAAATGGAAGGGCACTAACTTAGTGCCCTTGTAAACTGATCGTACTGTTAAACAAATGTGTAACCAGGATACTAACTGCCAGAGTCTGTCCAGGCTCACCTCCACGTGTGACCCGGCAGTATACAGGATGTGAGAGAGGACCCAGCATGGATCATGATCTCAGCTGCCTAATAGCTAATCTCTGAAGCCTCAGCAGCTCATAGCTGCCAAGCTTTCATATTGCTGATGTTTGACAATTCTAATGGCTTCAGTGCGCTTATTAGTGACATTCAACTGCAAATGTGCGACACGTAGAGTGGCACTTTCTTGCAAGTAAAACTAAGCAATGAAGAGCACAGAGCACACGTAAAATATCAGAAATTATATCCTTTTCAGCAATGAGAAGTTAACATTCTTTATTGAAACCTCTGAAATGGAAGGTGACACTTGCTTTTTTTAACACTCAACGGCTGCAAGGTTTATGGCAGCCTTTCTTATATTGTGTGTAATACTATTTCAAACAATGTGAGTATTCATAGTGTGTTTAGTCACCGACTGTGACCTTGTAGCACTATAATACAGAAGTCACCATTTCCCACTGCACCAAGCAGGTCTCAGTTCTATTTCTCTCTGGTTTCACAAGACATCTCTGCAGTCATTGTATTAAACAAGTGAGGTAATGAAGAAGATTCCTGCCTTCGGGGTGAATAACAGATGTGATCCTTGGCAGCCCTTTTGGATTGATGTGCTGCCTGTGTTACTCCTCAACCTCTTTCTTCGTGCCAGTATGTCCCACGCACCCACTGCTCCATATTTTCCCCATATTTATTCAGTCGATGGGGCAGATGAAATCATTCGGATGTTTTACCCATGTGTGATCCTAAGCAGTTCTGCATAGGCTGATGCACACCTTGCTCTTTACATACTCTACTTTTTGGTAGCCCTGATGAAACCCCTGGTACCCCACTCTAAACCACGACGATCAGTGCCCCGCTTGTATATACTTGCTACATAGCACAGGTTATTTCCACCCCAGGATCCCGCTTGTGTCTAGGGAAAGGCACACCAAGAAGAATACCCAAAAGAGAACACCATCAAATGTGTTGATTATCAGGGGATGGTTAAAAAGATGACACTTTGCCTTTTGAATTGTCTCTTGTATTTATTATCGTCTCCTCTCTCCACCACTACATCACTCTCTGTCGCCGCCTTGACAGAGTAGAACGCTAAAATCAACTTTCTAAGGCAGGCTGCATTGCCTAACTGTAGGAATACATCAACAAGAGATGAAGGGAGGGGGAACTACAAGATAGGAAATACCATTAGGTTTACATCATAACAGTCATAGAAATTCATTGACATTATAGCACACCTTACCCCGACAATTTATGAAACAAGGAGTTTCTCTGAAACCAAAGGCTATAACTACATAAATATCATTTTCTCATGTCATAGTGTTCATGCCATTTCGGTGTATTTCTGTGTCTTTTACTATTGGAGAATTTTGTGTTCAAGTCATCGTGGTTAGGTATGGAGAGGGTATCACTGATTGTGCTATTGTCCATTGGTGTGCATTTAGATAACCTGTTCATGCTCCGACTCTGCACATTGTCCATTACAGCAGCACTATGTTTGATTTCAACAATACGCATTCATTCAAAGAACTTTAAGTCACTGTTAATTTTACCTGCTGGTTTCTTCACATACACCCAGTCTCTCACAGCCTATTTATAAATGTAAAATGTAAATGTTGTAGTACTTATATAGCGCCCGAATCACCCCACATGGGGTCTCTCCGGCGCTTGTACGAATACCGCTGTGGAACCCTTCCTGTCTTTTTCCCTGTTAGGCGCCCACTCCTGGGCACCCCCAAGGTGCAGCCAGGCATCCTAGCGCTGTTGGGGCCGTTGTGGAGATTAAGCAAGCTATTGCCCAGAGTTGCAGAGTGGGACCCATGATTAGAATAGGCACCGAGGCGAGAATTATCAGGTCCGAGGAAATTGAGCCCAATTCCCGCCGAGGCGGGAATTGAGCCCTGGTCCTGGGCCAGACCTCTGCATCAGGGTCTGCCGCTCTAACCATTGAGCCACACTTCTCCACGAAGTGTGGTTCGGTTCCATATTTGTGGTCATAGTAATTCTTGTATTTGGTTTGGTGTGATGTAATTTTGCTTCTTGCAGCAGGTATACTTACTATGCTATACTCTCTCTCTCCTCCCCTATCCAATTCAGAAATAATTTTGTGCAAGGATTCCTTCTTTTAAGAGATGAAAAAGGTGATATCCCTGTGATTTGGTTGGGGGAAGTGTGGTATTCCCAAACACGACTTGTATGGCTCTCCCTACCTGAAGGTGATTAGCGCAAGCAAGTATGATGCGTTCTTTGAACATCCTATTCACTCTTTCTGCTAGTCTGTTAGCCCTGGGGCAGTATAGGGGAGTCTTAAGATGTGTGATGCTAATTTTGTTAGAAAGTCTGTCATGGCTGTTGATGTGAATTGTACTGTGTTGCCTGTGACTATGGTGGATGGTATGCCTTCTGTTGTGAATGAGTCTCTCAGGACATTTATGAGAGTTTCTGTAGTTATCTGATTTACCATCCTTGTGACAACCCAATGGGACTGGTAATCGACTAAGACAAATACAAAATGTTTCATTACGCCTTTGCGGTTTATGGGGCCAATGATGTCCAGTGCAAGTTTTCCCTGGGTTTATCTGGAATGGATACTGGGGACAACGCAACATTGAAGATTGTTTTGGATTGATCACTATTGGCACAAACAGTACAATATTTTACCTTCTACTCTACCATGGAATCCATGTTGGGAAGCCAATAACATTCTCTAAGTCTCAGTTTAGTTAAACTCCTCCCAAGGGGGCTATGATGTACTAAATCTACTACTTTGTTCCTTTAGTCTGTAAGAGGTAGTATTTTGTCATTCCTTAGTACTAGGTTCTAACTTACATTGATTTCATGACAGAGTTCCGAATACTTTTTGGTCTCCTCACTTTCCTCTCTGTAAGGCTCAGGCCAACGCTATAAGGTATATGTCTTAAGTTGTTTTAATGATTCATTCTTAGCAGTACACTCCTCCCACTCTTTGGAAGTTATAGCAGAGGAATTGACTTCTAGTGTGGGATACTCTATAGTTTCATATTATTCATCCCTATTTAAAGGGGCTCTAGATAGGAAGTTAGCTGCAGTGTTTTGGTTGGCAGGAACATATTCCACTTTAAAACAAAAGCTTTCTAAGCCTAACACCCATCTCACTATGCCGGAGGTGCTGTTGGGAGATCCTTTGGAGCTGAGTATATATGCACGTGGTTTATGGTCTGTGCATATACTAAATTGACGGCCCTACAAAAGAATTTAAGTTGCTTTACTGCTTCTCTTCCAACCATGGAATAATTAATTCCTAATTTTGTGAGGCAAAAGCTGCAATCCTTTCTTTGCTTGCAATGACTTGGGATAACATGGCACCTAGCCCTTTATTGCTGGCATCGGTAGAAAGTATAGTTTTTATACTAGGTTCAAAATTACATAAGTATAGGACTGAAAGTATAGCATCTTTGAGTTCCTCCAAAGAGGATTGGTGTTCTTGCAGCCACTAGTACTGAGTTTGATTTTATTTTTTAATAGTTCTCAAAGTTGTTTGTTAAGTCCGCAATATTTGTAATGCATTTTGCCATGCATTCTGCAAGTCCTAAGAATGACTTACGTTCCTCTTTTGTTTCTGGAGCTTTCTTAGTGGCTTCTAGCAGGCACATCTTGGCTTTGAATGCATCTTTAAAAATGGTGTGCCCCAGGTACTCTACTTAACTAACTCCAGTATGACGTTTGTCCTTTTTTAGGTCTCGCCTACGCAGCACGCATGCGTTGCAGAGGAGACCTTTAGCTGTTGTGCAGCTCTTTTTCAAAGCACATACTCGTGCTTGTGGCAGCATACGCCTTGCGGGAGTGCGCAGCGGCGTGCCACAAACACGAGTATGTGCTTTGAAAAAGAGCAGACTGCTCTCTCCAACGCTCGCGCACCACTCGCGGGTGCACCCCTCTGCCTCTCTCCCCCGCTGCAGCCTGCATGCCTTTTTTTTTTTTAACTTTCAGCTCGAGGCGCACGCTTATTTCACAATTGTTAACTTCCATGGAGTATTGCCGCAGTACTTGTCCTCTCCATTGAATTTTGTGTGTTTGGAACTTATTTTGCATTCAGACCAAGCTCTTCCCATTTAGCATGCCACCCGATTCATGGCCGTTGCGCTTCAATGCACTTGAGCACTTCGCTCAGTGTTTGTTGTGTTTTGTCTATGCTTTATCAGTGCGGCACATGCCTCACAGAAACCACACTTCACACGATGTTCTTTTAATTCATATATTTTAGGGTTGAAATTGTGAACAAGCACTTCCCACTAAATCCAGACACAAGCTTCTCAGATCCTGTGTTTCATTTTATTCCACCATTGCGCCCGCTTTGGGAGGATGCGCTCCATTCTTATGCTTTAATTTAGTTACCTTTCTAGTGTAGCACTCCATAAGAGAGATAGTTTTTCAGACAGTCTGCTCCAGCGCCTCCCCCAACCCCCGCCCCCACTTGCATGTTTTTTTTTTAATATAGTGCAAAATCTGCCCCATGAGTACCGGCACAGAAATCCAGCATCGATGGGGGCGAGGAGCTGGGAGCGAGCACTACGTGCCCCAGACTGCTCTGCTCTCACAAGCAGCTCCATACGCACCAGGAAGCGCTTATCCTTAGCACCTGGGCTCCCGCAGCGCGGAACCTACCCTGGCAAGGCGGGGCCAAGACTGGGCCCGTCTGCAGCCAACTGAGGCTGGGCTCGGCCTACCCTCTTGGTTTTGACTTGTGGCCATTGCGAAGGCACCGCGGGGATATTGTTGCTGGAAGGAAACCATTGCTGCCAAATGCTGAGTAAGCCAGTGAGACAGTAAGTGACTTACCGTGTGCAAGAGGTGCCCACATTTATAGGTGTCTTGGAGATCTAGCACTCAGTAGCAATATGGCTAAACATAAGGCTGGAGGTACTAAAATATCTTTAGAGCCAGGTACCATCCCTAAGCGGGCTACTATAGACTCCCTTTTAGCACGTACCATGGGAGCCATAACAAAAGAGATAGATTTGGCTGAGCCGCGCCTGTCATTGAGTGCACCCGGGCCAAATGGGACAGATGAATTTGTGGCACGTACTGCGGAGCAGGATCTTGGGTTGCCTAAAGAACAGGAATGCTTGAATACTGGATGCTGAGGGCCGGGAGGGTATTCTTGCTTACCAACCATTTACTGACCCTAACGTGGTGGTATCTTCGTCACCACAATGTCAGGCTTCCATGGCTCCAGTCTATCCACGGGCATCAAAATGCAAAAGAAAGTCTCTGAATATTTTAACTGCAAATTTGAACTTTCCTAGTTTACTAGTTCTTCAGGGGATTGCTGATCACACTAACGATATGGACAAACCTTTTTAGACACCGTTCTGGGATAAATGAACAGTTATTGTAAATGATTATCGCCCCTTAAAAAGAAACTGGAGAGGCTGGAGGGAGAAATGGAAAATATTACTTCTTGTTGTAAGACATTATCCAATACGCAAATTGTAAGGGTTGAGGAGTCGCAGACATTAAAACCTAGGTTGTTAAATGTTTCTAAAAAATCTGCCCCCTTTGTGAGGGTTGTGGACCAACCAGGTTTATGTACAGTTTCTAGCCACACCCTGATGAATAACATGGAGGGTAAAGTGCAGGGGTTATAAATGCGACCCCCACACAGATACCTGTTGTGAGCCAAATCCATCCAAAACAAATATCCTCTTCATAAATACATGCGCGCTCAAGAGCTAGAAGCTATCAATCTCCCCCCTGCTTGTTGCCCCTTCGTGGCAGTTTTGGTTAATGTCCTCTTGCTGAAAGCAGGAGTCAGGGAGACCTCCGAATGCCTGAAGAACAAGGTTGTCCATTGGCTTAAGGCTAAATGCTAGTTTTCACCTGTTAGAGCACACCAAATTCTATTCACAAGGAGAGTGAGATGGATTGGTCCTCTAATGAAAAGTTTTGAGGGAGCTTGTATATTTAATATTTTCCGAAATCTTAATATAGCTGGAGATATTCATGCAAAGGCAGTGCTACTGCCATCATTGGCTGTTTGAAACATGGTCTTACTCCCACTGGGGTTTTTCTATCGCCACCTGCGGAGTCCTACCCATTTCCATGTTGGTGCACAAAACTTGCAGACACTGAGCCCCCCCACACTCCCCCACCCTATTGCCCTGATTTAGATATGTCTAATAGATATCAGGTATTAACCACTCTAGAAGATAATTACTGACTTAGTTGTAGTAGATACTATGTAGGGGGCTCTGTGAATTATTATAGAGGAGGTGCATTTAGGGGTCAGGAGTCTAATATGCCCTCCAATGTTATTGACTGTGTTCCTTCTTCGATAACGGATTATTGATTGGTGGTACCTAGGACTGATAACACAAATTGTAATTACCAATCTTATCCCAGTAGCCAACATACCATCGCTCCAATCGTAGATCCCACCAGCAAGTATTTTGAGGGCAGCTTAAAGTTCGCTAAGTGAGATGTGAACGGGCTTATGAATACAATAGGGAACACTGACTGGACTAATATTTTATCTGGCGTTGATACTATATGCATGCAAGAAACCTGGTGTACGAGCCCTGTATAAGTAGAAGGGTTTTCTTCACATTTTCTGGAAGCAATAGCATCTCAAGCTGGACGTGTAAAAGGGGTCTTCCAATTCTCATCTCTAATAAAATCACACTGACTGTTAAGAAGACCTCATCAGTGGAGCCACACTCTCAATTATTGTGGCTGAAATAAAAAGGGAGTGAGAGATCTGGTCATAGTCAACTTTTCTTACAACGTTTTTCATACCACAAGCAGCAGGATGGCTACGAATGGCACTTGACCATGGTCTGGAAGACTTTTTAGGCTCCATCCACACACATTTTGCTTCACTATGAGCAGGCGATTTTATTACTCAGGCCTGTGCATTATCTGCTACCCAGGCATGCAGGCGCATTTACCAGGTTGGGGTGAGAAATTACCACTTTTGCCACAATGAGTATGGAGAAGAGTTTAACCTTATTATCGCTAAATATGATTTACAGCTATTGAGGGGTGACTGTGACGTAAATGGGGAGTTAGTTCCATCATTTATTGGGAGAAATTAGTCTACAACTATTAACCATGTATTGGTATCTGTATCAGCCAATGTTATGTGTGGCTCTCCTAATATTGTACCCTTAGTCCTAAGTGATCATAATCTAATTTTATTACCATTTCATTTCTGGGGTTAGAGGTACGACTCATTTCCTATAGTGAATAGCATTACCCCAAATAAATCTAATGGTGTAAGAATTAAGTGGGTGGGTATTGACCCTAGCAATATGTTATGGAAAATAGTAGCAAATCATTTCATTGAAATTGAGAACTGCCTCCAGGAAGTTGTGGTACCAAATATGTTACTTAAAATTGTTAACCACATTATTAGTTCCATAAAATCACTCCTGACCCGCTACCCAACTACACCACGGAATGACAAAAGGGGATGGTTTGATAATGTCTGTACCAAAGCTCTCCGGTCCCTTAAATATGTCCTGTGAAGTTCCTCAAGGGATATTTTGGTTATTAGGTCCCTGTGTATTCAATATAAACAGGCTCTGGCCCCAAGGAAAATGACATTCCAGAACAAAGCATGGGAACATATTGCTATTGCTGCAGAGAACAAGAACATCAAGTTGTTCTGGACACAGTGAATGCACCCTTTTTAAAAAATGGCGATATCCATAGTTCAGTTCTCTTGTTCTCTGTGACAGATAGGCGACACATTTCTATGGAATTTTTAAGCAGAGCAGTAGGGTTGCCACAGGGGGTCCCCGGGTTGGTGTGTGACTGGGGACCCATCCTTTAGGATATTACTAATGAAGCAGTTATACTGGCTATCCTGTCATGTACCCCAATGTACCCAGATATAGGCGTAGGTAGTTACACAACCTTTTACCTACATCTTTCCTACCATTGTTCTACATAACGGGTATGACGCTGACCTTAAACCTAGTTAGGTGCTACATTACTGTTGTGTGGTTTTCTCTGAAAACTAGCCTCATGGATTATGCATGAGGATTCTCAGTATGACAACAGGATTACCATCTTCTGCAAAATGACTCTGTATAAGGGTCACCTCTATCATCATCATTGCTCGAAATGCCCATAGTACACTTCTAGGTAGAACCCCTGAGGCTACTTTTCGGGTATGTTAGCACTACATCTTAGCTGGGTAGACCAAAGGAGAAAGATTTCCATGCTGACATGCTGACACCAGCATTACAGTTAAAGGGTTACATAGATAAGGGTCCCAGACTATGCATCGTTCATATATACAGAGAAAAAAATTATAACGTTTTGTACACATAACTAGTACCACGACTTTATGAGTGATGTTGTTTATTCACATCCTCATTTTTGTACATTTCATGTATAGTACATATTCAGCATAAATAATTGTGCCCGTAGAAGAAAAGGAGCGGGAAAAAGGGAAGGTGGTTTGTGAGGATCAGGGTAGTGAATGGACAGTTTATAGTAGTTGCATGTGACCACACAAAATTCAACTGGTTGATATCACATGGGCACATCAATTGTAGCCCCATACATTGATAAACATTTGTAAAATCCTATCCCATGTAGTCAGGCACAGTAATGATACTTGGTTGCAGATGGGTAGGCTATCTATAAGACAGTCAACGTTTCGACCTCTGTATGGCGTAGGTTCGGTCGCACCTTACAGTGGGGTCTTCTTCAGGACTAGGGAGTGGTGTGTCACATGGGGGGGCACCTAAAGTCAAAAAAGATTCACGGTAAGCTAAAAGAAACAATCACCTATTTACAATAACCAAATTATTTGGTTTAATAATTACTGAAAAACCACCCGGGATCTAGGATAGTGTCGATGACGAAGAAAAAGGGGGGAGGGCCAGCCGGCTCCTCTGTGGGTGAAAGCGGGTTGTTGCCTATAATTAGGGGATAACAAAAGTGGGTATACCATTATATAATTCCCACTACAATCTTGTCAAGCGACAATGTGTAACATGCTGTGAAAACATCTGAATCATGTTACCAAATACACAACCGGGTTACAATGACGGAAGAAAATTCATACACCGGAACAATAAGCAGAGCGTAGGTCTACTAGGATAACGAGGTTAAGTGTTGCCCAGCCGGGTTAAAAACAATTGAGTATAGCGGAAGTATTCACAACCAGTTTCTATATAGTCATAGGAGCGCTCATTCTAGCAATTCCCATCCGGGTTAAAAAGTGAGTAGACAGTTTCTATATAGTCATAGAAGCGCTCATTCAAACAATACCCATCCGGGTTAAAAAAGGTGAGTATGACGGCAGCGTTAGCAGACAATTTCTATATAGTCATAGGGGCGCTCTTTCAAGCAAGAAACCAAATGAACAAAATATGGCGGCAGTATTAACAGACAGTTTCTATATAATCACAGGAGCGCTCATGCAAGCAATACACCCTATACTGACTAATCGGTCCATAATACAAGGTTGACCAAGTTATATGCTTAATGAAGCATGCAATTGTGATTGGATTCTACATTGAACCTAGCAGAAGCCTCGTGGGGCTGCACAGCCCCACAAGGCTTCTGCTAGGTTCAATGTAGAATCCATGAGCGCTCCTATGATTATATAGAAACTGTCTGTTAATACTGCCGCCATATTTTTTTCATTTGGTTTCTTGCTTGACCTCTCCCCACCCCCTCACTCCCCATCAATGGGCCTGTGATAAATTGAGGCCTACCTAACTGCCGATCACGGCAGCTCTTCGTCGCTCAGCTCCACCACCATGTTGGCCGTCTCCACGTCTTTGAAGATGCCCTGGACCCTTTGGATGTTCCCCGTGTACAGGGCATTGTGTACAGTGGGGTTCCGGCAGTACAGGGGCCTCCGGGCCTGGCTCACATGGGCTGGGGAGGTTCGCGGCGCTTGCAGCGGCCACCTGGACAAGCAGTGCCCCGCAACGGCCCGCCGGCAGTCCTCCAAGTCCAGCCTCTCCTTCTGCAGGCGCAGGGCCCGCAAGGTGGACGAGGAGAAGGGGAAGGAGCCCATCATGGCGGACGTGCTCTAAGTGAGCTCCGCAGGCCCACAATCGATCCTCCATAAATCCTGCCAGCACACTTACTTGTTGGTCACCTTGCCGATCCTCTGGGCTTGCCGAACCCTAGAGTGACTTTGGGGCAGTCTGCTGGCTTGGCGGCAGCCATGGGGCTGTCTTGCTTGCAGATCGCGGCCTAAGCGTTACTGGGGGTGCCCCCGTGGAGGTGCGAAGCACACCTGATGGCGTTTACATTCAGGAATTATGGCCATCATTGTGATGTCTTGACAGGCATTGTGGAATATTAAGTGCCCCAACAGGAGTGAAATTCATCGGCAGATACCCGCTGGTGCTTCCTGGCCCTGAGGGGGGTTACGACCTACACCCCGGAGGTCACTGGGTCCTGGAGTGCTGGCTGGGCGGAGCTGTGTGCGATGGCTGAGGACCCACCCGAGACTGTTGGCAGCTGTTTGAAGGGAGCCTAGATTGGCGTTGCGGAGACGTGTAGGCCCCGTCGGGGATGAAGCCCTACAAGCGCCTCTGTGTCCAGGCAGGATCCGAGGCCTGTATGCGGTGAGTGGCCGGGGTCTAGAGTGTGGACCTAACACATCGAGGAAGACACGGAGCGGCCTGACCGGCAGCCCCCGGGGACACGGTACAGGCGACTACAGCAGCAAAGAGGTGAGGCGCACTTTAGGGGAGGAGGGGCGTGCTCCCAGCCGTGGAGGCAGCTGGATTATACTCTGGTGCGGCTTGCAGTTGCAGTTGGGTAAAGGCCCTCCCTCTGAGCAGCAAAAGACACGCCATACGCGTGCACATCTCTTGTCCTCAAACAGCGCACCTCCGGCAGCGCTGCATTAAGATTGACAATCTCCAGCGTGCACATTTGCTGTCCGAGCACACATCGTCTGTCCGGGCAAGTGCACATCTCCTGTCCCCCTTCGGACGCAAAACCCACAATAGATCTCGCCAAGGGAGCAGCGCATGCATGCGCTGTGTCATTAGGCGAGACCTATAAATAGCACACGGCACAGGAGCAGCGCAACACACAGTACTGACAAGTAGATAACAATCAACCATATAAAATTAAGAGGTACTTGTCTGGCTACGAAGTAGCAAAGAAAGAGGACACAAAATGATGGCATCTGTACTTATATGGGCTGCTCGTCTGTGATTGGGGCATGTGATATGTGATGTACAGGGGTACATGGGTAATGTAGTTTTTGTTTATTTTAAAGTGATTGTCTGCTGCAAATTTGTATTTAAAAAAAGAGAAGCATAAACAGAGCCTCTCGTCCTGACATAGAATCTGTAGTACAACACTGGGGAATCAACTGACAGGCTGCTGTTGCAAGTAAATTTTATTAAAATATCAGACTTTTTGTCATTTGACTGAGGAGGATAGTCTGAGGTTATAGAAAATGTGTTCTGAGTTTGGCATCTGGAGCCCATTCTTCACCCTCTATGTGATAATCATGGGAGATAACAGTTTTCTCTCAAACATTGCACATCAAATCTAAGTAGAAGGTCAGCATTTTTCAAAGGGTAAAAAACACCTTAGAATACACCACAATTCTTAAAATTAGTTGGTTCCACCACCAAACAATTTATTTTGGGACTAAAATCAATTATCACACTTCATATCTGTTCCTTTTTGTGATCCTCAGTGCATTTCAATGGGTACCATAACCACCAGTCAATATTTCGATGCATAGATCCATCGCCACCAAAGTAATGCAATCTTTAAATTCAAGTCTGCACTATCCTCATTAATTTATTTGGCGTGGTAAAATGGGGGAGGAAGTGTTATTTCATCCAACTATGTCATTATATTATAAACCTTTCTCTGACTTTAATACAATTTTAAAAGTATGATTGAGAAAATATGACTGTAGGAAACCTGCCTTTTCAACGCGGTCACTTTGTATTTGTAGTCTTTTGCCGAACTCTATATTTTTGCTGGCTTCAAAAGTCTGTACTCTTGATCTCTGCAAAACAGTGGTAAAGTGTCTGTGCTTTCCATTTAAACATGGTTGAAATTACATATTCCTAATTGGTGTATTTAGCATCCCATCCCTATAAGTACCTGGTATAAAATCTACACAGGGCCTGTAAGCTAAATGTTACTAGTGCACTTCAGCACCGGCTATTGTGCCATGCCCTACAGTAACAGTGTAAAACATGGCTTCAGGCTTACTCGTGTAGCCTGACTGAAGCAGTGTAAAAACTGCAATTCTACCTGTCAAAATAAACCATTTCGAAAGGTCAAACCTTCCCTTTTAAATATTAACAAATCACACCTATGTAGGCCTTGCGGCCCTCAAGTCAGGAACCCTAAAGGTCATTTGCCGTCCACATACCACTCCACTCACAGGCAAAAGGCTGTCGGAAGGACAAATAGCCCTCTTGCAAGCCTCTGATGGGCAAAAAAGGCTGAAGTTCAGTATTATGGGACCACAATATTCTGCGAGTCACCACAACCAACTGACTCTAACATTCTGCTGCAGCACACAGCCAACAGGTATCTGCAGATGCTAACCGTCAGACCAGAACCAGATGACCACACTGTGACTTGGACCACGCATATTTGCGGCTTTACATTTTGACTGAAAACACTAAAAGTGAACAAATCGATTTTTTACTTGGAACTTTCCTCTAAAATACGAAAGCATATTGATTAATAGTTATCGACATGGAATGGATTAGAATCATGACTGTTACGAAGTTAAATTAGCCCTGAAGAAGTCCGGTAACTGACAAAACGCGTTGGCTATCTGCTTTTAAAAAAACTGAAAACTGAATAAAGAATTGAACTGAAACGGAGAGCCTTCGTTTGCTGTTTCTTGGGAAAACCAATAACAACAAAATATTTTGTATCTAACGAGATCATTATTGGGAAGATTTAAATAATGTATTGAATTGTTGAAGGATGCAGACCAAATTTTGCGTGGTTTAAATGTTTCCGCACTCTGTCCATCATCCTGTTGTGTTTGCTACTGGTGAAATGTCTGCATTGCCTGACCAAGTGTTGGGCCACTTATTCCAGTCACTCTGTACGGGCAAGCCCCCTACAGTGCTCCCTGAACAGATCACAGGAACACCACACTCTCAAACACGCACAAACCTGTGACATGCTTTTAATTCACCCTCACAATTATTCCCATAGGAAAATGGTATGCATTGGTATTTATTATACATGAACCTTCCATGGGTGCAAAAGAGCACATTACATGGAAAAGGAAATGTGAACCAGGGAGTGGGCTGCCAGTAGCAATGCCACTTTTTGTGAGGAAAAAATACCTGGCTTTGTTTACTTATTGCTGTTCTGGAAGAGAAAAGAGTAGGTAGTAGAATATTAATGTTTGTAAATGCTTAGTTTATTTTCCTTAACATGACAATACTCTTTAGTAATCATTTACAGATGACTAAGGTGTTTTTATTAAGTTATTTCTTCATGTGTCTGTTGTTTTAGGTTCATATTATAAAGGGGGAAAAATACAGTATTTCACGGATTGTCACTCTTTTTTTAAACTCCTTGGCAAATACCACCCAGCTGGATTGTACGTTTCTAAGAGTACCTCAGAGGAGAATTAATTAATTCATTTTGCATGGTGGGGTTTGTAGTCCTGTTAACTCATTAAAAAAGCAGAACTACAAATTCCAGATTTCAAAGAAAGCCCCTGGAATTGATGAGCAACGTATGCATAGAACTGGGAAACTTGAAGCTCTGCTCTCAGGTGGGTAAACCTTTACGCTATCAATGCATGTTTAAACTAGGTTAAGACTACAAGACAATATAACTTATTTAATTGATGGTGTTGGAAATTTTGGGCAATTATTGGAGCTATAGAATAGCTCAATTCGATGATGTGTAGAGTATTAAAGTGAAGAACTGTCAAAATGTATGTACAATATGAGCAAGTTGAGACGGATGTAAATTGGTATAACTGATGGTTTGAGAGATAGTTTTTAAAATTAAAAGCAGAGGGGAAGGGTAAAAATTTTTTCCATTACTTCAGCCCTAACTAGGTTTACCAGCTTCCCAGGGCAAACACAATTTATCACCATCTGCATCCATGCTGACATACCAGATTCAGACAGGAGACTCATGATTTTTTATTTAAAACTAAAAACTGCATTTTTAAATCTTCAGTTGTCTCTGTTCATTGTAAGTCAATTGGAAAAATAAATTCTCCAAATTCTATTTTGGTTTTTTTCATAATCTCACTGTTGTGTTTTTAGTTTGAGCCTAGAAGCAACGCACGTGTGCTGCTCTGCGAGGCAAGCTGTAATCCCTTTGTGAAGTTTGAACACACCCACAGCTGTTCCTTGGTTGCTTGGCCCCCTTTAAAAATTCCATAGTTTTCATTAGTTGATTAAGTACATTTGACCCGCTTTGTCGCTGTTTTGTTTCCGCCCTGCGGACCGCCCCTGCTACATGGATCCTTTTGATATGGGCCATATATAGTATTGGGCACTACTTTTTCATTTGCCTCTGCTTTCCTGTTTATGTTCCCAGTCCTGCTGCTCTCTGGGCGCCATCTGTGTTGACTTTATCCCCGCCTATCTCTGAGTGCCATCCTTGTTGACTTTGTTCCTGCCCCCTTCCCATCCGTAGTTTGTGTTGCTTTATTCCTACCCCTCCTGTTGTCCATATTCACTTTCTTCCAACCCCCTCCCATTGTCCATATTCACTTTCTTCCCGATCCCTCCCGTTGTCCATATCGCTTTGTTTCCGCCCCCTCTCATTATCCATATTCACTTTGTTACTGCGCCCCCATTGTCCATATTCACTTTGTACCAACCCCTATTGTACATATTCACCTGTTCCCGCCCCCTCCGTTTGTCTGTGTTCACTTTCTTCCCACCGTCTGCTGTTGTCATTGTTCACTTTCTTCCTGCACCCCTCCCGTTGTCCATATTCACTTTGTTCCCGCCTCCCTCCTGTTGTCCACATTCACTTTGTTCCCGCCTCCCTCCCGTTGTCCACATTCACTTTGTTCCCGCCTCCCTCCCGTTGTCCACATTCACTTTGTTCCCGCCTCCCTCCCGTTGTCCACATTCACTTTGTTCCCGCCTCCCTCCCGTTGTCCATATTCACTTTGTTCCCGCCTCCCTCCCGTTGTCCATATTCACTTTGTTCCCTCCCATAGTCCATATTCACTTTCTTCCCACCCCCTCCTGTTGTCCACATTCACTTTGTTCCCGCCTCCCTCCCGTTGTCCATATTCACTTTGTTCCCGCCTCCCTCCCGTTGTCCATATTCACTTTGTTCCCTCCCATAGTCCATATTCACTTTCTTCCCACCCCCTCCTGTTGTCAATAGTCACTTTGTTCCCGCCTCCTCCCGTTGTCCATATTCACTTTGTTCCCGCCCCCTCCTGTTGTCCATATTCACTTTGTACCCGCCCCTATTGTACATATTCACTTGTTCCCGCCCCCTCCGTTTGTCTGTGTTCACTTTCTTCCCACCGTCTGCTGTTGTCATTGTTCACTTTCTTCCTGCACCCCTCCCATTGTCCACATTCTCTTTGTTCCCGCCTCCCTCCCGTTGTCCATATTCACTTTGTTCCCGCCTCCCTCCCGTTGTCCACATTCACTTTGTTCCCGCCTCCCTCCCGTTGTCCACATTCACTTTGTTCCCGCCTCCCTCCCGTTGTCCATATTCACTTTGTTCCCGCCTCCCTCCCGTTGTCCATATTCACTTTGTTCCCTCCCATAGTCCATATTACCTTTCTTCCTACCCCCTCCTGTTGTCAATAGTCACTTTGTTCCCGCCCCCTCCCGTTGTCCATAGTCACTTTGTTTCCGCCCCCCCATTGTCCATATTCACTGTTTTCCCTCCCTCCAATTGTCCATATTCACTTTGTTCCCGCCCCCTCCTGTTGTCCATATTCACTTTGTTCCCGCCCCCTCCTGTTGTCCATATTCACTTTGTTCTCGCCCCCTCCCATTGTCCATATTCACTTTGTTCTCGCCCCTCCCATTGTCCATATTCACTTGTTCCCGCCCCCTTCTTTGTCTGTGTTCACTTTCTTTCCGCCCCCTCCTATTGTCCGTGTTCACTTTCTTCCTGCCCCCCTCCCATCGTCCACATTGACTTTCTTCCCGCCCCCCTCCCATTGCACACATTGGCTTTCTTCCCGCCCCCTTCCCATTGCACACATTCACTTTCTTCCCGCCCCCTCCCATTGCACACATTCGCTTTCTTCCTGTTCCCCTCCGGTTGTCCATATTCACTTTCTTCTCGCCCCCCTTTCTGTGCTTACTTTCTTTCTGCCCCCCTCCCACCATAGTTTGATTAAGGGATGGAAGCGCATTTTTTGTTTCCCACACCAACGTTTCCCATGCAAGCGGCCAGGCATTCCTGGCCCTTATCTGGACACTCTGCATCTCAGCTATCAGGGGCTACAAGCTTGCACTGGTAATTCATGGTTGAGTTTCAGGGATGCTGATTGGCTGGAGCATTCCTCACATCCCACGTATGTATTCACGGTGCACTGGGTGATGATGCCCTGGGTGGAGGCATTAGTGTAACCCCTGGACAGTGTGAGCGCTTCTAATGATCCTAGGGAGGTTGGGCTAACCCTGACCTTGGAGCAGCGCATGACCACTTCTTGTGACGTCAAGATGGCTGCAAGCTCTACAGCCTGCGGCCATATTTTCAACTCTTGTTGATCATGCAAAAAGTGCCATTTACAGAGTAACTTTTGATAAAGTTGCTTTAACTTACCCTTCGTGTGCACCGTTTGCCAATAATAAGAGGTTGGAAACCTACATACGCCCTGTATACCAGGGAGTCTACTTCAGGCGACAGTACTCTGAATTAAAGGTATTAATAGTCTGGATAGTGAAAGCTACGTCATTTTAATGTGGCAAATGAGCCATCCATAATCACGAGGGTGAATGAAAGAGACTGTTTACAGTAAGGAAAGCAAAGTGACATCCAATTCAAGAACATGTAGTGAACGAGTGAAACATACATTTCAGATAAGTCAGTCATCAGTCTGTGTGTGCTTATTTCAAGCATAAAAGGCACAGAACAAATAATATCCTATTGGTTATTAATAAAGTAACTAAAATGCTTATAACACTTTCTTATTATCACTTTTCAATATGCTGCACAGCACCCATTCTGCTCTACAATATAGCTTAAAGACATTGACAAAGCCAATACCTCTGGCTAAATACTTATAGAGCCCCAACAGCGAGACCTATTGGCTATGCCAATGCTTGTTTTCTGCTGCTGGCATATATGCACCTGTGCTTGCAACTTGCAGCACATTACTCGGTTATCAGAAGGGGCTGAATGAATACTAAGGGAGGCACGTTTTGTTGTGTTCCAGAGCAGGATTAGTTAGTAGCCTGTATCAAAAGGAAACAATGTAATTTTTACATGACACAGTATGTAAAAGTTGCATTTAAATACCTCTTAGTACCTCACTGTCTTTTCTATATTGATGAGTGCTGTTAATTAGGCCATTCTAACCCTCTTGGTTGATGCAAAATTGTAGGCCTATGGTTGTATGCCACTAAAATAATTATTTACGATTAAGCCAAATCAGCTCCATCCTAGAAAGTTTGGAGGTGATCCATCAAGCGGGGACCGAGAAAAGGCCTGGACTGGGCAAAATGTGTTTCCTCATAGGAAAATTGAACAACGATGATGTAACAACGTCAGAATAGAACTTCACCAAATTTGGCAGAAAGCTACATCTTGGTCTAGAAAGGATTTTTTGTGATTGGTGTAAATCTGTTCAGTAGTTTTTGAGAAAGTAAGGTTAACATTTTTTGTGTATTTAACACCATAGAGGATCCATGGAGCTGACAGATCCCAAAATAAGATATGATTGGCTGCCACCACATAACAAAGATGTGGTGGCACCCACTTTAGGTCTTGGGGACAAAAATGCTCTTTTTAGGTCTCGCCTGTCGATGCGCATGCGCATCGAGCTTGCGAGACTATTGGGGCTTAAACAGTCTTTAACCAACTTGCAAGGAATCGTGGCGATTCCTTGCAGTGCCCGTGAAATTCAAGCTTAATGCGCATGTGCATTGAGCTTAAAAGCGCGTGCACATGCCCCCAGCCGCCTGCTTGCATGTATTTTCCTTTAGCCGCACTCCTCCCACACCCCCGCTCCGCCCCCTCCCCTGCCTGCCGTGTCGCGTTTCTTCAGTTCCCTTAGGCGCACTCCATGCCCCTGCTGCTTTCACACCCTCATGCCGCTCTCCCCGCTCCGCCCCCTCCCCTGCCCGCTGTGTCGCATTCATCCCCCCTCCCCTTCTCTGCCTTCCCTCCGTCTTCCCTCCCACAGGCAACAAGAGGCTAGTTCACGACGCGCGTCCACATCACAGCCATCAGCCTCCCTCCCGCGGGCAGCTTGGCCTCAGGTATTCACCCCAGCGCGACTTCTCCTCCCCCCTAATTACATGCCTGCTGTTTACTTCTTTCACGGCAGCTCTCTCGCACATCAAAGGCTGCCCCCCACGCCTCGCAACAGACTTCATTGGAATGCGCTCCATGCATTCTCCCCTCCCTTTCAGCCTCCTTCCCAGCTCCAAGCCGTGTGGTATATAAATAAATAATACCGGATCTATTTTTGAATGAATGAATGAATAACAGATAGCTCAATAAAATAAGAGTCAAGATTCGAGGTAGTGGGAGTTTTGCAGGTTTATTACAGCATAAAGGACAGGGACAGGACAACCTGCATAGGAACAGAATGGCAAGGACTAGCATGGCCCGGCAGCTGCCGGGGACAGGATCTGGAATGGCTAGCTCTAACATTTAATAACATTACATGAGCATATATACATAACGCAAACACATAGCATTACATTGCAATGGGCGTAGCAGTGGGTGGAGCAGTAGGTGTGACGTGTAGCAGTCGCGAAAGATAACGGTACAAAGGAGGTGTAACAGGGCGTATACATAGACATGTGATGCAAACGTAATAGAATATGTCATGAAATGGGCGGAAACATTGGAGGGGGCTACCTAAGGAGCCGGGACCTCTAACCTGGTGGTGCGCGCAAACTGACAATGACGTGTTACTAGGAGAAGCTGGGGGCTATGAACTCTGTGCTAGGAGCAGAGACTAAAGTCTGGAG
Source organism: Lissotriton helveticus (assembly GCF_964261635.1). Lineage (NCBI taxonomy): Eukaryota > Metazoa > Chordata > Amphibia > Caudata > Salamandridae > Lissotriton > Lissotriton helveticus. Next base: position 1,705,375,305 of record NC_136057.1, on the reverse strand, counting down.
GGTCGGAGCGACATGTACCTAGACCCTATCTGGTATCTAATGTTTAGGGAACATGTTGATATAAACTAGAAGTCATGAGGGGAAAAGCTAACTGACTCTAAGGCTAGAGCATGCATTTATTCTACATGTAGTACGTGATGAAGAATATTAAATGACCATTAAATACAGTATTTCTCTTAACATGGAGCCGAATAGGCTAGACAATGACGGAAACTATTGATGCAGTTCAGTAGCTTAGGAATGCAGAGAAGGAGGACTGAACTGATAGCTGGAATCACAACATACTTTTGGCAGACTCGGAGGCAGAGCCAAGCTGCACCGGGCTCTGCGAGGCAGGAAGTAAGTGAAGGGTCGAGGATACAGGTGGGGGCTGTATCGCTCCTCAGCGAGGCTTCAGGAGACAGGAGCTGAATCTGATGTCCGGGCCCTGTTGAGGCCTGGAAACGGGGACTTTATAATGAAATAACGTGCACACTAAGAAACGTGGCAACATAACTTTACATAGGCCTGGTATTCGTAGTATTCACGAGGACTAGGAAATGGCATATCAGAGGTGGACACAACTATAATTGCGTCTTGAATCGGACATGGGGAATAACATATGCATATTGGTCATGCACACATAACATATGATGGATGACTCGTAGGGACACAGAACATGACAAAATTTACTTTTCCACATTCCCTCCTTGTCACTACGTTTCCATCAGGAAACATTAATATTCATGATACCATCTATCATTTCATACAGTACCATTTGTTCATCTCGAATTGTCTTGGAACGGGATTTAGAACGGGGCTTGGGACTAGGAATACAAGAGGTAGCACACATGCCGCAAATCGCAGGGCCACATTGTATACAGAGGCAGCAGCTGAATATGATCGCTACTGCAATACCTAGAAAAGACAGGACTTTCCATCCCCAGGCAGAAATTATATTCCAGAACCAACCGGACCATGTCCAGGTGCCTGGATCTTGGTGTAACAGATGGGCAATTTTATGAAGTCTGGTTATAGCTGAATAAACAGACGGCGCGTTATTTGGAATGAAAATGCAGCAACTAGATCCGATGAGTCTACAGGCCCCGCCCCTATCGGCCAGTATGACGTCAAGGACGAGACGATTCTGGAGCACGACAATTCTCATAAAGGATTGTTCTTCGGTTAAGTTACCTAGAGCGGAGGCAGTCTCATCTACTACAGCTTCAAGGGTTCTTGTTAACCTACGGATTAGCTTACTATTTACAACTGTACCTAAATAAGGGAACACACCTTTATCAATGTCAATGAATTGCTCTGCAGCAGTTTCAGTATAGTCGACAATCGGGAGGTTTCTCTTGTGTCTAGTGTGTACTAGGAAGGAATTCCTATGGTAGTCAGGTGGTGCTAGAAAAACAGGTGGCAGTAGGAAGGCAATGTAACAGGTTCCCTCCCAATCGAGGGGCAGACGAACATATGCAGTATGACCACAAACAAAATAAGAATGACGTGAAGCTTTAAAAATAGATTTCCCACTGTCACTATACTTGATAATAGTAATACAATTGCTATGTCCTACGTGTACAGAACCATAATTACGGACACATAATTCGCCTTTGACTGGTAGTACTGAAATAGCAGGTGAATCCATAGAATCTGGAGTAGTATCAGACTGAACATTCAGGACCATGAAATTCGACGAATAATTACCTAAATTGTACACTTCATTTTCTAGGTCTAAACCTGTTCTGTGGGGAAGACCTTTCTTGTCTGGGAAACATGTGCTGTTAAGAAAAGACATATCAGTTGAGGATGACGTTAACGTGGACCATGCTCCACACGAACCATTATGTGAAAATGGATAAGGAAAGAGTGGCAGAACTCCCTTCGGTGTCTGGAAAGGGGGGAGTCGACCACACACCCAACAATTAGTGGCATTGCTGGTCTGGTGTGAATAATGTAACATGCGGATAAATGTATTGTTACGCATAGCGAGGCGGTATGAATATTCATGAGGAGGCAGATCACTAAACGTGTGCTCTACTGTAACATTAGAAGGCTTATTTACATGAGGAACTGGAAAACACAGAAAAAATGCGTAACTAGTGCAGGAAATCAAAAGGCTGAGAAATAATATGAAACTTAGAAAAGTGATACATCGGTTTGAGTTTTGACTAACTCTCTCACTATGGGGGTCTATTTTATACATGTCAGAAACAGTCTAACCGTTTCACCTAGGGGAGGACTTAGACAATCAAACTGACTGACTTATTTTACTAGACCGTAGTTTTTGCTTATACTCCTGCTGCGGAGTTTTCTCTACCAAGGGAGGGGTTGTATCAATGTCATTTGCGGGACAGTCCTTAGGAACAATGTTTTGACAAGTCTTGATATCCTGGGAAATGTTCTTAGAGACCGGTTTTAATCCGTAGAATTTCTTGACGTGCGAAAGATGCACCCACCCGCGGCGTCCTTCCAATTTCACAGCTGTACGGGTGGTGAGGAGGACCTGACGGGGCTCCTTCCAACGTGGCTCCAGCGGACTTGATCTGTCGAAGTTCCGCACGAGTACCATCGAACCTGGAACGATTTCATGCGGGGCCACCTCGGTATTGTCTGGAAATGCGGCGGCAACCTGTGAACGACATGAGTTGAGGGCAGACATCAAGGAAGCTAGGTAATCTGTCAGCATATTACATGAAACATCAGTAATACTTCGGGGTTTAGGAGTACCCCACATGTTAGGGGGGCGGCCGAATACGACCTCATACGGGGACAGACCTGATCTGGAATGTGCGACCATGCGCATATAAAACAAAGCAACTGGCAGAGCTACTAGCCAGTCCACACCCTTGTCTTTACATATTTTAGCAATTCGGATTTTCAGAGTCTGATTATGTCTCTCGACTAGACCGGCTGCTTCAGGATGGCGTACACAATGAAACTTCCACTGGTACCCTAACAACAGGGAAACGTGCTTCATGAGTTCAGATGAGAATGGCTGACCGTTATCAGAATATACGACTCTAGGGAGTCCATATCGAGGGAAGAATTCACGAACCAACTGCTTGGCAGTGGTCGCGGCTGTGTAATCTGGGACTGGATATGGTTCTGTCCATCTGGACAAAGCGCATACAACTACAAGGACATACTTGAAACCTCGACATCGCTCCATCTGAATATAATCCATCTGGAGGACCTCAAAAGGGTGGTCAGGGGGCTGGAATCCACCTTGTTCCACCGGGACACTTTTACCTGGATTAAACTGACAACATATCATACAGGTACGGACTTTCTGCTTGGCTGCAGCTCGTAAATGCTTGTTGAACCAAATGTTCTGGATACTGTCTAACATTGCTTTTTCTCCTAAGTGTGCTGGACTATGTGCGGTATTAATAATGACTTGAACCATAGAGTCGGGGAGAAACCATGTGGTTCTTCCCTTCGTCACCCATCCTTGATCTGTCTGGACCCCTCCTTGTTCGGACCATTTCTTGATTTCATCGGGAGTAGCATGTAACTGGATATCTATGACATCCTGGGTGGGGTCCTTAACCGTCATACATGTAATCGGATCTGGAGTATGTGTCTGTGTCGGATTAACTTGAATGTCTAGAGTCTGTGCTGTAAGCTTGGCTGTGCGATCTGCTAGATCATTACCTTGAGAAATAATGTCAGTAACTTTCGTATGTGCTTTGCACTTCATGATAGCAATAGATGTCGGTAAGTGTATGGCATCTAACAGAGCTTGAATAAGGAGACCATGCTGAATCTTGGTTCCATGAGAAGTCATGAAACCTCTCTCCTGCCAGAGCACTCCAAAGTCGTGAACGACTCCAAATGCGTAGCGTGAATCTGTGTAAACATTAACTTTCAGGTTCTTGGCGTGTATACAGGCTTGTGTCAGAGCAACTAGCTCTGCTGCTTGAGCGGACAGAGTGTCAATGCGGTGTGTCTCAATAACCTCGGTGTCAGTAGTCACTGCATACGCGGCTACTAGTTCTCCTGTACTAGTTCTCATACATGAACCATCCACATAAAGTGTCAGGTCGGGATCTGGTAACGGAATATCTGTCAGATCTTGTCTTGGTTTTGTCGTAATGTTGACTACTTCCACACAGTCGTGTGTGGCAGAATTTGGATTAACTGATGGTAACAGTGTAGCAGGATTCAGGGCGTTGCAGCGTCTGATTTCTATGTGTGGCTGAAACAGTGTCAATTCATAACCTGTTAAACGTGCAATTGTCAAGTGCTGTGTTTGTGTTCTATTTAAAAGAACTTCCACGGAGTGGGGAACTTGTACTGTCAGGGAGTGTCCTAAAACTATGGAATCACTTTGTCTGATAGCTAGTGCTGTGGCTGCAACTGACTTGAGGCACGCAGGCAAAGCCTGGGCGACTGGATCTAGTGTGCTCGAAAAATAAGCACAGGGCTTGTATTGTCCTGCTTGATCTTGTGTGAGAACAGATAATGCTGTACCTTCGCGTTCAGTGACGAAAAGTGTAAAAGGCTTACTGTAGTTCGGTGTAGCTAGGACTGGAGCTTGACATAAAGCTTTCTTTAACTCATTGAAACTAAGTGTATGTTCAGATGTCCAAGGGAGGACAGTCGATACGGCTGCCTCCTGTGTCGTTAACTGTATCAGTGGCTTGGCTAGAAATGCATACTGTGGAATCCATTGTCTACAATAAGAAGTAAGGCCAATAAAAGCACGTACCTCCTTCTGGGTTCTGGGCTGAGGAAGACTCGCTATCAACTGGATGCGGTCTGGTGTCAACTGCCTACCCCTCTTGGACAGTAAGTGTCCTAAGTAGACCACTTGCTGGACACAGAATTGAAGCTTCGAAGGGGACACCTTGTGCCCCATCTCGGCTAGGAAATACAGAACCGTCAGTGACGCTCGTTCGCAGTCACGTTCAGAACGGGCTGTGATCAATAGATCATCGACATACTGGAGCAGGGCAGTGTCAGTTGGCATATGAATGTTGTCAAGTTGTCTCTTAAGTGCTTGGCTGTAAATACTAGGGCTTTCTGTGAAACCTTGAGGAGCTCGTGTAAACATATAGCTCCTTCCATTTAAACAAAATCCGAAAAGAAACTGGCTGTCTGGATGAATCGGAACACTAAAAAATGCATTCTTAAGATCGATTACAGTAAAGAACATGGCTTCGGAATCAATGGCTGTCAATAGGGAAGAGATATCTGGGACAACTGGGTACTGCGGAATAATACATTTATTAAGTTCTCGTAAATCAATCACTAATCGATATACTGGGGGTGCATTTGGATCAGTACGTTTCATGACTGGAATGATCGGAGAGTTACATACATTGGAGTCAGTTTCTACAACTACTCCTTGAGCCATGAGCTCGTCTATAATTTTGGATAAGGCTGCTACAGCCTCAGGTGGCAATCTATACTGTCTGATTCGTGGTAACACTACACCTGGTTTGAGAGTCACACGATAGGGTGTGATTTGCATATAACCTACATCAGTTGGACCTTGCGCCCATAAATGCTGTGGAACATTAGACAGTCTTGAATCAAAATCTCGTAATACATAGTGACCCTTAAAGTCACGTAGGAACAATCGTATTCCCTCTGGGGAACAGCATATAACGGCACCTAACTCTTTCAGTGTTTTAATGCCTAATAGATTTTCTGGACATGACTTAGTAAGTAACAGATCAGTAGTACGGGACAATGGACCTACTTCTAGAGTAACTGGCTTTGAGATCTCGTTTACGATAGGTTTTCCTGAAAATCCAAGGGAAACATTTCTTGAGCCTGAGAGCGGAGCCCCTGGAACTTCGGCGTGACTAATTGTGGTCCTACTTGCCCCTGTATCAATCAAAAACTTTCTGTCTTTCCCTAATACTTGACTGTGAACATAGGGACCTTCTTGATCTACAGGTATCTCGATGAGAGGCAAGCCTACCTCCCTCTCTAGGCTGTTTCATGAATATGGCTGGTACTCTGGATACTCAGACTGTGCATACTGGTACATCTGCGATGTGACATGCTGTGTTGCAGCGATAGGCTGCGGTGCTGTAACTGTCTGTGGTGCATTCTGTAACTGAGGAATCTGTGAAACCTGTTCTTGTCTAGGCGGACGTGGTCTTTCTTTAGTCTTACCAGTAGCTATGTTGTGCTTCAGAACTGTACACTCGTTTATGAAATGACCTGGCTGTTTACAATAATTGCAGTTCCCTTTAACGGGTGCTGCAGGATGACTGGCTTGATTTGGACCCCTCTTTTGACTGTCTTGAGGAACAGATTGTGCAACTAGTACTTTCATTTTCGTATCTTTCATACGTTTTCTCTCGTGTTCTTGTTCTTCTCTGATTCTATTCTGGTGATACTGGAGCATCTGGAGCATCTGGGACGGGGTATTAGCTTGCCAGGTGCTTTCGACTTTCAAAACTCGGTTTTTAACTTGTGGACTTGAATTCTCGACTAATTTAGTAACAAACAGGTGAGGATATGACTCACTACTTGTCTTGAGGCCACTGTTAATACTGAAACATTTTTCAAACCTAGAATAAAAATCACTAATATCTTCATCTTGTTTCTGTTTACAGGCTGAGATTGCATCCCAGTCTTCCTTTTTCGTTGTTAATAATCTGGGTAAAACTTGAATCAATAATTCTGGTAATTCTTTACATTTATCTCCAAGACCAGTACCTGGTACACGTGACTTGTCTTCAGCTTCTAGAACTGCCCAATCTATCTTTTTCTCTCCCACCTCCCATTCTTTTTCCTTTAGCTTTTCATACACCCCTGCGGGCAACAGAACCTTTAACATTTTAATGATATCTGGGTACGTGTATTCTCCCATACGGAGCATGTCTTTTAATTCTCTATGGAACCCTGCTGGATCTTTATCATGACAGGGAATTAATTTCTTCATCTCTAGAAGTTCCATCTTGGTGATTGGAGTGTATACAAACACTCGCTGCATTTCGCCACCCGCTCCTCTGACTGGGTGGACTTCTCGTAATGGATTCTGTCTATCTATGTAAAATGATTTACTTTCTGGGGGTGAGACATGAACAAAATGTGGGTTCAAGAATGTTCTATATTTCTGACGCTGTTCTAGAATCACACTAATTAAATCGGTACCTAGACCTCTCCATCTGTACTGGAGTAACTCGTTCAGGATATCATATAACGGGCCTGGATCAGAATGTTGACCCTCATACAGAATAATGAGGTGCTGAATCATATACATACCCACCAGTCGCTGCTCGGCTGGGGGCATTTTCAGAAACATTTGTGCCACTATTTCGTCTGGAAAAGTGGTAGAATCAGTAATCCATCGGACTGCTGACCGAACTATTTCTTGTTCATGCATGGTACTTAATTCACTATAACCGATTCGTGATTTCAGAATGTGATCGGTAGCTTGGAATACTTGTTCTAGGGAACCTTGTTCTGGTGCTGAATGATGGAAAGTTGGCTTGTGTTCTAGACGTAAATGGCGATCTGGAAATCTAGGTTTTCCTACATACGCTATTCTGGCGGTATTCTCATCGTCTTCCTCTTCAGGATCAGAGATACTTTCTTTCTCGCTTACTTGTGCTGCTTTACGCTGTTCGTGTATCTTTATTATCTCTCTACGGATTTTCTTGTACATACTTTCCATGGCACCAATGGTATTGTGCTTACCCTCAGCTATATTATCACTCCACTTTGTTAGAATTTTCATTTCTTCCGGGTCTTTAGACGGGTAATCCTGTTCTCTTATTAGACAGTTAATTAAGAACTTTAATATCATGCGCTGAATCTCGGCTTTCCTTTGAGACATGGCATCACTAATACTTTGTGGGTCATCCCCTGTACGGATGAAACGATATATCCTGTCTAGATCTTCTTTCATATTTGGTAGGGTGACTAGATACTCGGTCACTCTCCTTACGCGTACGGAATATAAAACCATATTAAACTCGCCTGGTACTGGGTCATAGACACATTCGCCAAGGGTTTGCCTGATCTCTGCAACAGACTTATTACTTTTAGGAGTACGCTGTGATGCTTGAGCATGTAATTCGAGTGCTGATAAACGCTTGTGTGGCGGCGGGGTTTGAGGAAGACTTCCTCCTGCGGCCCCTAAACTAGAATCATCAACTGATGCTTTTCGTCCTGGCAGGGTGGGTAATTGTAACGCGGGTTGGACTTGTATGGCGGGCTGACCCGGGGGGGCTGTTAAGGGCACCCCGGTATCTGGGGGAGCAGGAATTACCTGGTTTACAGGGACTGGCGGAGTGCGGACAGGATTTGCATATTCTGGGACTGTGTCGTCCAGATAGGACGAAATAAAAATATCAGCTGCGGTAGGCTTGTGACGTAGCTTGATCGGAACTAATGGTGGTGGAAAATTACTGGATGCCTCCGGGGTCGCTTTTGGCAAGCCCTCGGCAAGAAGAGGATACATACCCTTAATGAGGGCATTCCTCTGTCTGTCTGATTGCTCAGTTCTAACTCGTTCACCTATCTCGATTAATTCTCTTTCTTGGGCTCGTTCTAAGGATTCTCTACTTAATTCTGACTTTCTGATTTCTTTTTCAGTTCTTTTATGAGCTTCTTTGCGCCATAACTCGATGGCATCTTTCTGTGACTGTCTGGCTTTCTTTTTCCATAATGCTTCTTCTACTCGCATGATGCATTCGGCATCCCATGTACCCGATACGGGCCATCTATACTTTTCTTCTAACTGTTTGGTATACTCTACCCATAAATCTAGATACAATATGGCACTTATGCCATGTTTCTGATACATAAAGTGACCTGGACTATCCCTGGGCGGGACGGGAACTGCTGCTTCCAGCAGACCCTTTCTAGTTTTTAACTGACGTAACTTGGAAAATATGGGCATGACTGAACTGTAATCTAGACACAATACAATACACAATAAACACGATACTTATACCCCATTCATACCACGACATTGAAATACATGAAAAACATTTAAAATAACAGTTCGAACAGAATACTACCTGGAAATACTGAGAACAGAACACATGAATTTTCTCGAGAACAGAACTGACTAGAACAGGAACTAGATGCACTGCTGAAACAGTACGAAACTTACCGGTCTCTTAAAGAGACACGTCAGGACCCGTATCCACCGAAGTGAACACTTCGTTTGTGGGACTGTGTACCACCAACCCACAGACCAGAGTCAATTAGATTGACCCTGTCTAGATACCACCCCAGTAACGGTACTCACCGGGCAGCAAGAACGGAAGGCCTCGGACTGGACTGCACTGCTACGACGACGGACGACGAAACTTCGGACTTCGGACTTCAGTTACGGGTGGACCTCCGGATACCTCGGACCTTGGACTCTTGGCTTGGGCTCTGGTCGGGACTCGCCGCGTTCCTCCACCGTCTCGTCTGGATGCTGGACCGCCTCCTCCATCTCCTCCGTGGGCCTGAGGGATACTTGAGCAGAAATATCTGCCACTGCGCAGAAGAGTTCCGTCACGACTGCAGAGGGTCAGGGGGTCGGCGTGGCTTCACCGACGCGTGGGGAAAGGGCAAGTCCCTGTTCGGGCGCCATTATGTGGTATATAAATAAATAATACCGGATCTATTTTTGAATGAATGAATGAATAACAGATAGCTCAATAAAATAAGAGTCAAGATTCGAGGTAGTGGGAGTTTTGCAGGTTTATTACAGCATAAAGGACAGGGACAGGACAACCTGCATAGGAACAGAATGGCAAGGACTAGCATGGCCCGGCAGCTGCCGGGGACAGGATCTGGAATGGCTAGCTCTAACATTTAATAACATTACATGAGCATATATACATAACGCAAACACATAGCATTACATTGCAATGGGCGTAGCAGTGGGTGGAGCAGTAGGTGTGACGTGTAGCAGTCGCGAAAGATAACGGTACAAAGGAGGTGTAACAGGGCGTATACATAGACATGTGATGCAAACGTAATAGAATATGTCATGAAATGGGCGGAAACATTGGAGGGGGCTACCTAAGGAGCCGGGACCTCTAACCTGGTGGTGCGCGCAAACTGACAATGACGTGTTACTAGGAGAAGCTGGGGGCTATGAACTCTGTGCTAGGAGCAGAGACTAAAGTCTGGAGGGTCGGAGCGACATGTACCTAGACCCTATCTGGTATCTAATGTTTAGGGAACATGTTGATATAAACTAGAAGTCATGAGGGGAAAAGCTAACTGACTCTAAGGCTAGAGCATGCATTTATTCTACATGTAGTACGTGATGAAGAATATTAAATGACCATTAAATACAGTATTTCTCTTAACATGGAGTCGAATAGGCTAGACAATGACGGAAACTATTGATGCAGTTCAGTAGCTTAGGAATGCAGAGAAGGAGGACTGAACTGATAGCTGGAATCACAACATACTTTTGGCAGACTCGGAGGCAGAGCCAAGCTGCACCGGGCTCTGCGAGGCAGGAAGTAAGTGAAGGGTCGAGGATACAGGTGGGGGCTGTATCGCTCCTCAGCGAGGCTTCAGGAGACAGGAGCTGAATCTGATGTCCGGGCCCTGTTGAGGCCTGGAAACGGGGACTTTATAATGAAATAACGTGCACACTAAGAAACGTGGCAACATAACTTTACATAGGCCTGGTATTCGTAGTATTCACGAGGACTAGGAAATGGCATATCAGAGGTGGACACAACTATAATTGCGTCTTGAATCGGACATGGGGAATAACATATGCATATTGGTCATGCACACATAACATATGATGGATGACTCGTAGGGACACAGAACATGACAAAATTTACTTTTCCACAGCCGGACCCTCCTTTCTCACCTCCTCTTTCTTTATTTACAGGGAGAACTTGTATTTTTCCCCGAGGCAACCAGTTCTGACACACACCAACTTAGAGCTTGACTTGTACTGACGCTGTCACCCCAGCAGACATGCAAGCATCAGACATCCACAAGCATCAGACATATATATTCACCCACTCTGCTTCAGTCACCCACTCTGCTTCAGTCACCCACTCTGCTTCAGTCACCCACTCTGCTTCAGTCACCCACTCTGCTTCAGTCACCCACTCTCCTTCATTCACCCACTCTGCTTCATTCACCCACTCTGCTTCATTCATCCACTCTGCTTCATTCACCCACTCTGCTTCAGTCACCCACTCTAAATCTTTCACCCACTCTAAATCTTTCACCCATTCTAAATCTTTCACCCACTCTAAATCTTTCACCCACTCTGCACCTTTCACCCACTCATGCATTCACACACCTTCCAATCCTTGCCCTCAAACAGCAAAGGCCTTACTTGCCACAAGCGCAGCACAAGCTTTACACACGCAGTTCAATATTCATCTAGATGTTCGTTTCTATCGACCTACCCGGGGAGCACAGCACCGTAAATAAAACATGTTCACAAGAGGTACATTATTCTGTTAACATATGTAGCATGATGTACCTTAGGCCTTTGACATGGCAGACGTCACAAGTGCAACCCTCGCTCCCCTACACACTTAAACGCACCTGTCAGCACCCGTGCTTCCGGCTGTCTCTGCAGTACTGGGCACAGTTTTGCGAACTGTATTTCATTTCCTTGCGCATTGTACTGAGCCCACAAGCTGTATTTTTGTGCGGCTATGATCCTGGTGTCACCTGGCTCTATCTTGGTGAAGAACATAGACTGAACAGTACAGCAGTGTTTGCATTTAAACTACTTGCTACTCGAATCTGGAATTCGTTTGTGGTCTGGAATTCGTTTGTGGCTAACCTTCAAGGTGGCGTTGAGCTTTCTCATTGGCAGCAGTTCTGCCTTTAGTGATTCTGTGCATGTTGACACTGCATCTCTATTTACCTGTCTGAGCAGACTCCTGACTTGGGTCAAGAGGATGCAATTTTATCAAATCTACTTGTCCAGTTAGGTAGTTTTTGGAGAAATCAACTTGTTCGATTGTCTGCTTCAGTCACCCACTCTGCTTCAGTCACCCACTCTGCTTCAGTCACCCACTCTGCTTCATTCACCCACTCTGCTTCAGTCACCCACTCTGCTTCAGTCACCCACTCTGCTTCAGTCACCCACTCTGCTTCAGTCACCCACTCTGCTTCAGTCACCCACTCTGCTTCAGTCACCCACTCTGCTTCAGTCACCCACTCTGCTTCAGTCACCCACTCTGCTTCATTCACCCACTCTGCTTCATTCACCCACTCTGCTTCAGTCACCCACTCTGCTTCAGTCACCCACTCTGCTTCAGTCACCCACTCTGCTTCAGTCACCCACTCTGCTTCATTCACCCACTCTGCTTCAGTCACCCACTCTGCTTCAGTCACCCACTCTAAATCTTTAACCCACTCTAAATCTTTCACCCACTCTAAATCTTTCACCCACTCTGTACCTTTCACCCACTCTGCATCATTCACCCACTCTGCATCTTTCAACAACTCTGCATCTTTCAGCCACTCGGCATCTTTCAGCCACTCGGCATCTTTCGCCCACCCTGCGTCTTTCGCCCACTCTGCGTCTTTCGCCCACTCTGCGTCTTTCGCCCACTCTGCTTCATTCGCCCACTCTGCTTCATTCGCCCACTCTGTTTCAGTCACCCACTCTGCTTCAGTCACCCACTCTGCTTCAGTCACCCACTCTGCTTCAGTCACCCACTCTGCTTCAGTCACCCACTCTGCTTCATTCACCCACTCTGCTTCATTCACCCACTCTGCTTCATTCACCCACTCTGCTACATTCACCCACTCTGTTTCATTCACCCACTCTGCTTCATTCACCCACTCTGCTTCATTCACCCACTCTGCTTCATTCACCCACTCTGCTTCATTCACCCACTCTGCTTCATTCTCCCACTCTGCTTCATTCACCCACTCTGCTTCATTCACCCACTCTGCTTCATTCACCCACTCTGCTTCATTCACCCACTCTGATTCAGTCACCCACTCTGATTCAGTCACCCAGTCTGCATCTTTCACCCACTCTGCATCTTTCACCCACTCTGCATCTTTCACCCACTCTGCATCTTTCACCCACTCTGCATCTTTCACCCACTCTGCATCTTTAACCCACTCTGCATCTTTCACCCACTCTGCATCTTTCACCCACTCTGCATCTTTCACCCACTCTGCATCTTTCACCCACTCTGCATCTTTCACCCACTCTGCATCTTTCACCCACTATGCATCTTTCACGCACTCTGCATCTTTCACCCACTCTGCACCTTTCACCCACTCTGTACCTTTCAACCAATCTGTACCTTTCACCCACTCCGTACCTTTCACACACTTTCTACCTTTCACCCACTCTGTACCTTTCACCCACTCTGTACCTTTCACCCACTCTGTACCTTTCGCCCACTCTGCACCTTTCACCCACTCTGTACCTTTCACCCACTCTGTACCTTTCACCCACTCTGCATCTTTCACCCACTCTGCATCTTTCACCCTCTCTGTATCTTTCACCCACTCTGCATCTTTAACCCACTCTGCATCTTTCACCCACTCTGCATCTTTCACCCACTCTGCATCTTTCACCCACTCTGCATCTTTCACCCACTCTGCATCTTTCACCCACTCTGCATCTTTCACCCACTCTGCATCTTTCACCCACTCCGCATCTTTCACGCACTCTGCATCTTTCACCCACTCTGCACCTTTCACCCACTCTGTACCTTTCTCCCACTCTGTACCTTTCAACCAATCTGTACCTTTCACCCACTCCGTACCTTTCACACACTCTCTACCTTTCACCCACTCTGTACCTTTCACCCACTCTGTACCTTTCACCCACTCTGTACCTTTCGCCCACTCTGCTCCTTTCACCCACTCTGTACCTTTCACCCACTCTGTACCTTTCACCCACTCTGTACCTTTCACCCACTCTGTACCTTTCACCTTCTCTGTACCTTTCACCCACTCTGTACCTTTCACCCACTCTGTACCTTTCACCCACTCTGTAGCTTTCACCCACTCTGTAGCTTTCACCCACTCTGTAGCTTTCACCCACTCTGCACTTTTCACCCACTCTCTACCTTTCACCCACTCTGTACCTTTCATCCACTCGGCACCTTTCACCCACTCCGTACCTTTCACCCACCCGTACCTTTCACCCACTCTGCATCTTTCACCCACTCTGTACCTTTCACCCACTCTGTACCTTTCACACACTCTGTACCTTTCACCCACTCTTTACATTTCACCCACTCTGTACCTTTCACCCACTCTGTACCTTTCACCCACTCTGTACCTTTCACCCACTCTGTACCTTTCACCCACTCTGTACCTTTCACCCTCTCTGTACCTTTCACCCACTCTGTACCTTTCACCCACTCTGTACCTTTCGCCCACTCTACCTTTCGCCCACTCTGTACCTTTCGCCCACTCTGTACCTTTCGCCCACTCTGTACCTTTCACCCACTCTGTACCTTTCACCCACTCTGTACCTTTCACCCACTCTGTACCTTTCACCCACTCTGTACCTTTCATCCACTCTGTACCTTTCACCCACTCTGTACCTTTCACCCACGCTGTACCTTTCACCCACTCTGTACCTTTCACCCACTCTGTACCTTTCACCCACTCTGTAGCTTTCACCCACTCTGTACCTTTCACCCACTCCGTACCTTTCACCCACTCTGTACCTTTCACCCACTCTGTACCTTTCACCCACTCCGTACCTTTCGCCCACTCTGTACCTTTCGCCCACTCTGTACCTTTCGCCCACTCTGTACCTTTCGCACACTCTGTACCTTTCGCACACTCTTTACCTTTCACCCACTCTTTACCTTTCACCCACTCTGTACCTTTCATCCACTCGGCACCTTTCACCCACTCCGTACCTTTCACCTTCTCTGTACCTTTCACCCACTCTGTACCTTTCACCCACTCTGTACCTTTCACCCACTCTGTAGCTTTCACCCACTCTGTAGCTTTCACCCACTCTGTAGCTTTCACCCACTCTGCACTTTTCACCCACTCTCTACCTTTCACCCACTCAGTACCTTTCATCCACTCGGCACCTTTCACCCACTCCGTACCTTTCACCCACCCGTACCTTTCACCCACTCTGCATCTTTCACCCACTCTGTACCTTTCACACACTCTGTACCTTTCACACACTCTGTACCTTTCACCCACTCTTTACATTTCACCCACTCTGTACCTTTCACCCACTCTGTACCTTTCACCCACTCTGTACCTTTCACCCACTCTGTACCTTTCACCCACTCTGTACCTTTCACCCACTCTGTACCTTTCACCCTCTCTGTACCTTTCACCCACTCTGTACCTTTCGCCCACTCTGTACCTTTCGCCCACTCTGTACCTTTCGCCCACTCTGTACCTTTCACCCACTCTGTACCTTTCACCCACTCTGTACCTTTCACCCACTCTGTACCTTTCATCCACTCTGTACCTTTCACCCACTCTGTACCTTTCACCCACGCCGTACCTTTCACCCACTCTGTACCTTTCACCCACTCTGTACCTTTCACCCACTCTGTAGCTTTCACCCACTCTGTACCTTTCACCCACTCCGTACCTTTCACCCACTCTGTACCTTTCACCCACTCTGTACCTTTCACCCACTCCGTACCTTTCGCCCACTCGGTACCTTTCGCCCACTCTGTACCTTTCGCCCACTCTGTACCTTTCGCCCACTCTGTACCTTTCGCCCACTCTGTACCTTTCGCACACTCTTTACCTTTCACCCACTCTTTACCTTTCACCCACTCTGTACCTTTCATCCACTCGGCACCTTTCACCCACTCCGTACCTTTCACCCACTCCGTACCTTTCACCCACCCGTACCTTTCACCCACTCTGTACCTTTCACCCACTCTGTACCTTTCATCCACTCTGTACCTTTCACCCACTCTGTACCTTTCACCCACGCTGTACCTTTCACCCACTCTGTACCTTTCACCCATTCTGTGCCTTTCACCCACTCTGTAGCTTTCACCCACTCTGTACCTTTCACCCACTCCGTACCTTTCACCCACTCCGTACCTTTCACCCACTCTGTACCTTTCACCCACTCCGTACCTTTCGCCCACTCTGTACCTTTCGCCCACTCTGTACCTTTCGCCCACTCTGTACCTTTCGCCCACTCTGTACCTTTCGCCCACTCTGTACCTTTCGCCCACTCTTTACCTTTCACCCACTCTTTACCTTTCGCCCACTCTGTACCTTTCGCCCACTCCGTAGCTTTCACCCACTCCGTACCTTTCGCCCACTCTGTACCTTTCGCCCACTCTGTACCTTTTGCCCACTCTGTACCTTTCGCCCACTCTGTACCTTTCGCCCACTCTGTACCTTTCGCCCACTCTGTACCTTTCGCCCACTCTGTACCTTTCGCCCACTCTGTACCTTTCGCCCACTCTGCATCTTTCGCCCACTCTGCTTCATTCACCCACTCTGCTTCATTCACCCACTCTGCTTCATTCACCCACTCTGCTTCATTCACCCACTCTGCTTCATTCACCCACTCTGCTTCATTCACCCACTCTGCTTCATTTACCCACTCTGCTTCATTCACCCACTCTGCTTCATTCACCCACTCTGATTCAGTCACCCACTCTGCTTCAGTCACCCAGTCTGCATCTTTCCCCCACTCTGCATCTTTCCCCCACTCTGCATCTTTCACCCACTCGGCATCTTTCACCCACTCGGCATCTTTCACCCAATCTGCATCTTTCACCCAATCTGCATCTTTCACCCACTCTGCATCTTTCACCCCCTCTGCATCAGTCACCCACTCTGCTTCAGTCACCCACTCTGCTTCAGTCACCCACTCTGCTTCAGTCACCCACTCTGCTTCAGTCACCCACTCGGCTTCAGTCACCCACTCTGCTTCAGTCACCCACTCTGCATCATTCACCCACTCTGCATCATTCACCCACTCTGCATCATTCACCCACTCTGCATCATTCACCCACTCTGCAAATTGATGAATGTTATGCCATTTTCATAGACATAAACAACTTTTAGGACGGAAAAAAAGGGGGTCTACGGAGTAGTGCATCAGATACGTTACACACAAAATATACTTCCCAAAAGTGAGCTACAGCATGCAAGGATGTTGATCAGGCTTCAGGCCAAAAAGCAAAAAACATTCGTACAATATTACACCAACAAAACAAAGAGAAATATGTGGCAGGAAGCGAGGACGAGGATGTACAAACACAAAAGTGAAACAGCCAACTTTTGATTGGGGCAATAAACAAGCACTATTCATCCGGGGAATGGGACGGATTAAACACAATGGTCAAGAGTTACACAAAAAGCCGTACGCATATAACAATAGCAGTTATTCACACGGAATTACATCAAATATAAGAAACATATTACGCAACTTGGATTCAGCGCTAACAGCATCAATAAACATTACATAGGTCTCTTAGCTTCACAAAACAAAATGTGATCGACAGCATGCAATGATGTTTATCAGGCTTCAGGTCACAAAACAAAAATTATTCGGACAAGATAACACCAACAAAACAACGAAGAAATATCTGGCAGGAAGCGAGGACGAGGATGTACAAACACAAATGTGAAACAGCCTACTTTTTATTGGGGGAATAAATAAACATTATTCACCCGGGAAATGGGACGGATTAAACACAATTGTCAAGAGTTACACAAAAAGCCGTACGCATATAACACGAGCATTTATTCACACGAAATTACATCCAATATACAAAAAACACTATTCTGACCGATGGTGCCGCAAAATACATACACATACAACACTCACCCTCAAATTCTCAGCCTCATTCACGAACACCTATCATCACACACCCTCACAACACTCACACCCTCACTCATACTAAAACCGTCACCCTCAATCACCCTCACACACCAGCACACACCCTCACACCCCCGGACCCTCACATCCACTCACACTCACACCGTCCAAGTCCACCCTCCAACTACAGCCTATAACTACAATACCACCCTACAACTCTACCCTCCAACTACAACTCCACCCTCCAACTCCACACATAAATAGCGTTAGGCAACATTTATTTTAATAAGTAAAAATCGGATTACACACTTGTAGCTATTCAAATATAAAAACGTAATGCATCGCGAGGACAGTGCAGCAATTAATACACAAAAATGCAGAAATAAATTGTAAAATAATTCATTTTTTTGACAAAAAACATAAATGCACACAAAATAGGGAAACATCTGAATACACTGCAAATAATACAACAATTTAAAAGTGGACAAAGCCATCTAAAGGACACAAATTCACAACAGAAAGCACTTACTAAAGTAAGGGAAAATAAACCATTAAACAATGCCGGAATAAAACCAAAACACAAACAAAGTGCGTAATCACAAAAGCACGAGACTTCACAGCCTAATTGCAATTCTTCCAAAACTACAATAAAGTATTCCACTCAAAGTAACCAAAAAATTATAAACAATTAATAAAGGTGGATTCATACGTATACTTGGCCATTAATTAACATACAAAAGTATAAGCTTACACTCCATAAGTATTGCTTTAAAATGTTATAGTACTTACAAAAACATACATAAGGAATTGGTGCTCAAAAGCAGCAAAAACATGTAGGCTTCAAAATATACAGCATATGTAGCTTTTACGTACCAGTACAATAAATAGAAATATTTAAAGGTGGGCGAAATTCAGAAAGTATACGGAAAAAAAAACAACAAAGAAAACATAAATACAATTTAATCAACACCAAAACACAAGGAACAATAAAAAAAAAAGTACCGTCTAAATAACACATTTTCAACTAAACAAATATAGCAACATGTAGAAAGAGTACATCCCAAAACGTTTTCTTTATAACATACATTACATAAAAGTAAGCAAAAATACATTAACTAAGGGAAATTAGAAACATTCCATAAAAGTACAATAGGTACATACACAAGCCAAGTACAATCGCAAAGTTAATTCTTTAAAAAACATTACTAAACATTACAAAACTTAATAAATATATATATAGTAAAGAAACACTAGGTAAACAACACAAAAAAATAATTAGATTGACAACTTACCTGTCCAACGACGCGGCTCCAACGCGGGAAGCATGACGCGCCTTAGACATACGCCGGTTCCTGAAGATCTGGAAGTTTCCCAATTAACGTGACGCAATTGCAACGCTACGTAAGAAAACGTTGCAATTTGATTGGACGGAATACACGTCAATCAAAATCCAAGGTAAATCGGAAAAATAAACTAGAAGGCTAACCTAAATAACATAGGTAGCGTTATGGCACAGGGTAGCATCCGCAATTTTTACGCACGAACAAAAAAAAAGGGAAAAGGGACTAAATCTAGGACTATGCAAAATTCCGTAATCAAAACGCACACACATACAAACTCACACTGCTACACACACACACGCTCACAACAACACAACAACACACACACATACAACACACTTACAGTCACCCCCACACACTCACCCTCACACCCTCACTCACCCTCACACAATTACCATCACACACCATCTCTCACCATCACACCATCACCCTCACACCCCATCACCCTCACACCCCATCACCCTCACACACCAATCACCCTCACACACCATCAATCACTCACACAATAACCATCACACACAACCACTTACCCTCACCCAATTACCCTCACACACCATCACTCACCATCACCCCATCAACCTCACACCCCATCAACCTCACACCCCATCACCCTCACACACCTCACTCAATGCCACAGCGTCACTCAACACCACAGCACCACTCAACACCACAGCACCACTCAACGCCACAGCACCACTCAATGCACAGCATCCATCAACGCCAAAAAAAAACAGCGTCACTCAACGTCACAGAAACAACAAAAAAAAGCATCGATCAAAGCAACAGCATTACGCCACACCACAGCATCACTCAATGTCACTGCATCACTCAAAAGCACAGCATAACTCAGCACCACCACAGCATCACTCAGCACCACCACAGCATCACTCAACACCACCAGAGCATCACTCAGAACCACCACAGCATCACTCAACACCACCACAACATCAAACAGCACCACCACAGCACCACTCAGCACCACCACAGCAACAATCAGCAGCAGCACAGCATCACTCAGCACAACAACAGCATCACTCAGCGCAACAACAGCATCACTCAACGCAACAACAGCACAACTCAGCTCAACCATAGCATCAATCAGCGCAAACACAGCATCACTCAGCGCAACAACAGCATCACTCTGTGCAACCACAGCATCACTCAGCGCAAAATACAGCATCACTCAGCTTAACAAAAGCATCACTCAGCGCAACCACAGCATAACTCAGCATCGCCACAGCTTCGCTGGTTCAAATATGTTCTCTCAATGTTTCAAGCTTTATTACAAATGTCTACAAAAATGTTAAAAATTCACTTCTGTTCTTGGATTTTCGACCCTCTAAAATACACTGAACAAAATATTCACTACAGTTATTTACAAAAAATTAAACTATTGCCAGTATAAATTACAATCACTTTGATTTAACTATTAATTATTTTAACCAAAAAAAAACAAAAAACTAATTACAATATCAATACCAATATCAATACATCTAAGTCACATAAACACAAAAAAAACATCAAACCATCGGCCTAACACCCCATCACACTCTCACACCATCACCCTCACACACCACTCACCTTCACACACCATCAAGCACTCACACACCATCAAACACTCACACACCTCACCCTCACATCCTCATAACACCTCAGCCTTAGACCCACACCCATTCTCACTCACCCTCACTCTCACACATCCTCACTCTCACACATCCTCACTCACCCTCACACACTAAAAACGCTCTAGCGCACTCACACTCACACATCCTAAACTACACAAATACTCATTTCCGCAAAACTCACACTCACCTACCCTCACACCCACAAACTCCCTCACACACCCTCACTCACATTCAAACCTTCACACCTTCACTCATTCACACCCTCACACCCTCAACACCTCATCCTCACACACCCTCACTCAACATATACACTCACACTCACCCATCCTCACTCACCCTCACACACTAAAAACGCAATAGCACACTACAACCTCCAAATACACACTCAAACACAACACCCTAACGCCACAGCACCACTCAATGCCACAGCACCTCTAAATGCCACAGCAACACTAAATAACACTACACCACACAATGCCACAGCATTACTCAATGCTACAACATCACTCAATGCCACAGCATCACTTCATATAACAGCATCACTCTATGCCACATCAACACTCAATAGCACAGCATCACTCAATGCCACAAACAAAAACAACGCCACAGCATCACTCAGCACCAATCAACGCCACAACAACAGTCAACGCAATAAAACAATTAAATAGCACTGCACCACTCAATACCACATCAACACTCAGCGTCACAGCGTCACTCAGCGCCACAGCATCATGCAGCGCCACAGCATCACTCAGCGCAACAGCATCACTCAACGTCAAAGTGTCACTCAGCGCAACAGCATCACTCAGCGCCACAGCGTCATATAACGCTATAGCATCACTCAACGCCACAGCAACACTCAGCGCATCAGCATCACTCAGCAGCACAGCATCACTCAGCACCACAGCATCACTCAGCGCCAACACAGCATCAATAGTTCAAATATGTTTTGCCAATGTTACAAAAAATATTCAAAATGTCAAACTAAATCTTAAAAATGCACTTCTGTTCTTGGATTTTCGCCACAATAAAATAAACAAAATCTTCACTAAATATATTTAATAAAGTTTAAGCTAATAGCAATATAAAATAACATGCATATTTTTTTACGTATTAATTATTTAAAAATTTTTAAAGCCATTGATTTTTTTCATATCAATACATAAAAGTCACGTACATAATAAACATGTTGCTTTACAAATGCTAGAGGTGTCACATTTACAAAAATGATAACTATTGCCTTTGTAAAGAAGAAAGCTATTAATGTAGCTATTTTAAAAAAAAAACATAAAAAAATAAAATAAAATAACACCTATACCTCTAACTTTCCTACTGCGAGACCTATTGCATTTCCAATGCTTGTTTTTAATTGGCGCCATAGCTAGAAAACAAATGTTGGGCCTTCATCCTCATGAAAAATGATCCCCTAGTGTGAATCAGGGACCGGGGATCAGCTGTATTTTTTTTTAGGGGGAGGGAGTCATAATGGCTCTCATGTTATCCCATATTTCTGTTTTGGTATTGCATCTCTTTTCAATGTAAAAATATCCAGATGTTACTTATGAAACCAGACGAGTCATCTTGGGGCAGACTTTTGGCTGAAATGATGGGCAGGAGGGTGGAGATGGGTTTTTGTTTAAATTCGGGGCACCGAGGTACTTTAAAAAAGTACGACTGAAAGTACTGGAGGCTGCCCTTAGCCTGTGGTACAAGGTCAAAAGTAGTTGGGGGGATAGGGTATTACTCCGAGTTTGCCCAACTTTGGGAATCCCCTGGAACCCTGGAATGCCTTAAGGACAGTCTTGCAATACCAATTAAAAGAGTGGGTATTGTTATTTGGTCAGAGCTGGTTTCATCAGAGGGGGTTCATCCATTGGAGGTTTTAGGAGCCAGGATTGGGAATGGCCTCTCTAGGTTCAAATACATGCGATTAATCTCTTGGTTTGCAGCAGAGAAGAGAGAAATACATGGGGATTGGGAGGTGGAGCAATCCTTTCAAAACATCAATCTTAAGAATAAGGAAATCTCCAAATGGTGTACGAAGTCTTTAGAGGCAGAGGAGAAGGAATACCCCCCACAACATCTAGTATGAAATCAGGTACCTCTGGAATGTGACATCAAAGTATTATATGACCCCTCCTTGAAGCTACTATATAAGTCTGTTAAGCCTGCGAATCTTGAAAAGAATCATTTCTTTGTCATTAATCGATAATATTACACCCCTGCTAGGATAGCCACGTTTGCTCCACTCGCCACTCCTAAATGTCCAAGGTGTGATCTTATCAAAGTTAACAACCTCCACATCTTCTATGAGTGTCCTAGACTCTTCGCTTTTTGGAAAGGAGTCGAGGAAGTCCTATGTGGTATATTTAGACAGAAAATCATTTTGAATATGACTTTGGTTTTGTTTGGGGATGATGATAAATTAAATAGTAAGATGAGTTATGCAATGAGAGGCTTATTGCTAAATCTAGTGCTGATAGCACGGATGGAAATTTGTTTGAAGTGGAGAGACCCTTTGCCTCCTAAGCCTGAAGACTGGGTTAACCACATTGGTGTGGCGCATTTTCCTGCTGTGCGCTGACTTTTTGAAAAACCCGCGGTTCATGACGAGCTAAGCTCGTCATCAGCGTACGAGAGGTGTACCTCATGACGAGCTGAGCTCGTCATCAGCGCCGAAGAGGTTAAAGCGGCATCCATAACAGCTCGATTAGACCAGGGAGGAGTAAATGAGAACTGTTTGAACATTTGGCAGGCCTTTACAACGTGGGGTAGCCCCCCCAGGCTCCTCTCCGTCCTATGATTACACCAAGCCACCAACAATGGGGCAGGTCTGGTTTCGGGCACAGATCAAAGCGAATGCAGCAGCCGCGGGGCGCAAAAGAAAAAAAAATCCCAGATTTCTCTTTTGCTTTGTGTCTGGGTGTTTTAACATGTTTTATCATTTGCTTGCCTGTTTCACTTTTCCCTTACAGTTTGATTGTGTTTTTTGGATTTCCACACGAGTGAGTAGTGGTGTAAAAATGTGTCTGTGAGTATTCCTCACCAATTTTGCACATGTGTGCCTCTGATACCGAGTATGAGTGAGTGGGATTGTGTATATACGTACTCCTGTGTGTGTGTGTGTCTGTGCCCATGTGATCAAGTGTCTGAAACAATGGAGGTTTAAAAATGATATTCCAATGTGGCTGGGAATATGACTCAGTACGTTTGTGCTTCTGGAATGTGCTTCTGAGTGAGTGGTTTGCATCTGGGTTCCTGTTTGTTTGTGGCTTGGGGTGTTTCTGAAGCTTACTTGAGCGAGTCAGTGTCACTACTATTCATGGTGCCATGCAAATGCTATTTTCATTTAAGTTTTAGAATTATTAATACTGTTTATTGAGGGCTCTATGTTAAATGCGTTTGTATTTTAAAGAGCAGTGGAGTTATCAGGAACGGTTATGGTTTATGTCCCTTATGATGTCATCATTGATGTTGAGGGATGTCATTTGCAACACACGGAAAAGGTATAAGTTATGGTTTGGGCAGTAAACCATAATTGGCAGATTTGAACCAGAACTATAACTCAGTGTGTAACTGTTTCCTCAGTGAATTTCAATAGCAAGAGGACTCACCATTTTTCTTTGGAGGATACCACCGAACACTCTTTGAATTTTAAATATGCACATAGTAAAATCATGTAACTTGTTACGTGATCCATTGTAGAATCATTCATTTCTAGCCTCTATCAGAACCACTTTACGTTTCATCTTTTGGAAACCTCTGGACCTGCGTTGGACACCCTCCACCTCACTACACCTTTGGCTTTATCAGAGTGATCATACCACGAGTGTACCCCTGACTCAGTGGCGATGTGTGCACACTTAGACTTGGTTTGCATACCAACCGCATGACTGTGCCTTTGGCTACATTTGAGAGTTCATTTCCTTGAGTGCAGCGCTGAGATCATATCCAAGAAAGTGGTGGTGTGAGTAAACCTGGACCTTTGTTGGATAGCTTCCACCTCAATCAGACCCCCCAGGATATTGCGGCATAGATCTGCAAATTTAGAGGCACAAAAATGGAAATTTAGCGGCACAACAATGAAAGTCAATGTACCGTTCCCTACATCGAAAGGTTAATATGCCTGAGTGTAGCCCAGAGTGCACATGTATGTGAGTGGTGGTGTGTGTAAAACTGGACAGCCGTTGGATGTGCTCTGCCTCACTCTACCTTTATCTCAGTTAAAGTATTCATATATAGTAGGACAGCTTTGAGTGTATATCTGGGTAAGGGGATGCGGCTCACATACACAGACCTGCATTGGACGCCCACCTCATCACTGTAGCCTTGGCTCCATTGGCGCATTCATATGCCTGAGTGCATCTCCAAGTGCATATTACAGCGACTGCGGCGAGCGTAAACCTAGACCTGTATTGAACACATACTGCCTCAGTGTAGCTTTTCCTAAATTGAAACATACATATCCCAGAGTATAGCATGCAGTGTGTATCCAAGTGAGCGGTGGGCCTCTCACCGAGTGAGTGGAGGGCCTGCTTTGGACACTCACCAAATCACGGTATCATTGGCTGCATCGGATCATTTGTTTCATGGAGTGTAGCTTTGAGTGTGTATCTGGGTGAGAGGTGGTACTCATAAACCTGGACTTGTGTTGAAAATCCACAGCCTCAATGTACCTGTAGTAATTCATTTATTGTATGATTAATTAAAACCTTAACAATATGGAGCATTGAACAGGCATTAAAAAGTAATTAGTGCAAGGAAAAAAGTGATTTAAAAAAGATTTTAGTTATCTTATTATCAGTGTGATTATTTAAAGTCAATTGCCATTAGATCAAAGTGCACAGGGCATGAGATTAATAGGTCTTTGTACACCATATTTCCATCACGAACTGGTGTTATCAGAAAAATAGAATGCACATTTTAAAATCCGCAGTCATGATATAAAGGATCATGTGATTTGGATCTGTTGGAGGTAAACAGGGTGCGCTGTGCATTTTATTAATCGGGGGTCATCGCTGCGCTTAATTGAGTTATTTTGAGTAGGTCCTGCACCACCTTGAAGTATTTGCCGATTCGTTCCAGTTCCGAAGGGACCATAGTAGTGAAAGCCCGGGTCATGGCGTCGCTGCAGGTCCTTAAGCCATAGGTTAGAAAGAGTGGTTTCAGTAATGTCCGCCTAAAGTGGAGTAGCGGCGGGCAACTGCAGAGTAGGTGTGGGAAAGATTCAAGTTTGTAACCGCACAGCCTGCACTTTATGATATTGGAGAGGAATGACGAGTTTGGATTAAAGTCTTTAATTTGTAGTGTCATCATCCTAACAGCGAAGATTTGAGTGACGCAAGCTTTCCCCATTGAACAACTAAGGTATGGCTGTGGCTTTAGGCCGACCTGGTGTTCATTGTGGTACGAGGCTACCATGGCTTGTGAGAATGTGAAAGTCTTAATATTTTCCACATCAGCAAGTTTCGAGAGAAATCGTATCTGTTTCTTCAGTATATTTTTCACTGCTGTGTGAGGGAGCAATGGATAATTTAATATGCAGCATATGTAGGGCATCTACTGATGCCATTAAATATGTGCTCCAGAGGTTGTTTTTAAAAAAATTCTTTTTATTGAAATTATAGGAGACAGCAGCACTGTTAGAAAAAGATATAAAACATCATGCTTCATCAAAACACATATAGTAAACCATTAATGTTACATTGGAAGACAGTTTCCCTGCTTGGACTTAGGAAGATAGGTCCTCATCCTCAATGGGCACCAAAGGCGCTTCACAGATCTCTCCACTATACACATTCCAGGCTCACCAAATTGAGGACCACTTTTTTGGACAACCCGTGCGATGTAGACCGTCTTCTCTCTAAACATGCACCAGTCCAAATTTTGCTTCCATTGTGTCAGTGCGGGTGGTGTGTCTGATCCCCAGTGTTACGCGATGTCCCTTTTTGCCGCTGTAAGACCCAAGGTAACCCATGTTCTCTCGGGGTTGGCTAGATCAGTAGACTCCCATATATTAAGAAGACAGCGCTTTGCCTCAGGTTGTGTGCGTTTGTTCAAGAACGCTCCAAAGGTTCGATGTACCTCTTGCCAAAACCTCTGAATACGGTCACATTCCCAAAGGATGTGTATAAATGTACCCACCTGTCCACACCCTCTACGACATTCACCGTCACACCCTCTCCCCATATGTACCAATTGGGGTCCAGTGATGTAGGTCCTATGGAGGATCTTGAGTTGGATGAGGCTCAATCGAGCCGATATACCCACCTTCCGGGGGGACGCTACTGCCTCCCTCCATTCATCGTCTTCTATTTCAAGGCCATCGGCCACCCTGTGTCTCCTCAGTTGTTCAAGGGGGTCGGAGGTATAATATAAGAGCTACTTATATGTTAGAGAAATTGCCTTTTCAGGCAAGTATCCATCTAGGAGTCTGTCCTTCAGGGGGGAGGAGTTGGGGAGCGAAGTGCCCTTTGGTATAGCCGCGCAAAGGGCATGGCGGATCTGCAAGTATCGAAAAAGTTCAGTGTCCGCCATTTCATACTGCTGTTGTAACGTTGAAAACTGTACTACATCCCCCCGGTCCATATATCACCAATTTGTGATATGTCAATTAGGTCCCATCTATCAAAACCCTTGGAGGTCCTCAGTTGTCCTAGTTGCTCGGAGTCCCACAGTGGGGTGGCAAGTGTTAGTCTACTACTTCAACCCATACTTTTTTGGACGTCATGCCAAATCCTCACAGCATGCACTGTAGGGCCTGTGAGCAGTAGTTTCTTCCTATGGGAGTACAATGCAGCGCTAAAGGTTCCGCCCAGCAGGAGCCATCTATCCATTACATATCCTGGATCATAGGGGCAGCGATAGGTGGCATGGTTAATGGCTGCTAGTTGTGCAGCCCAGTAATATTTTTTTAATATATGGGATACGTATGCCTCCATCGTACCAGTTGAGGACCAGTTTTCTATGTGCTATTCGGGGTCTCCCATTCCATACCAACTCCCTTTGAAGACTCTCAATTTCTCTAAAATAACTGGCTGGCACCGGGTTGGGAGCATTTTGTAGTGCATACAAGAAACGGGCTAGGGACATCATTTTAAATAAAGCTGCCCGTCCCAGGAGTGAAAGAGGCAGCTTCTTCCAATTGGTGATATTGATGGAGCAAGGTGGCAAAACAAAATTTTGTGTACCCCTTGTGAAATCAATGCTCCATAACGTTAACATTTACTAATGGTGTGTTGTGGTGAATTAATCAACAATAGTATAAGATGCACACACATGCACACGTGGGAATACTAATTTTGCTTGCATGAAGCAATATAATTAACTAATTTGTATTGTTATTGTGATGTGAACTAATGCACAGCTTAAATATAAATAAACGCAGCATGAATGTGCTTATTGTACACGTTATTGTGCTGGAAAGTCGTTGGATATGTAAGTATGAAACGCATTTATTTGGCTTACCTGCTAGGTAATAACTAATAGGGAAACATTAGTACGGTGGGAGGTAAACAGAAGGGCTTCAGTTCCATATTTAACATAAATTTGTGTTTGTTTCTATGATAGTTCCAAAAGTGGCCTCTGAGGCCTAGCGAAAACATGGCTGGTAAACTGCGAGCAAGTGCTGGACTGCGCATGCGCACCCAAAAGCCTGCAAGAGAGAGCGAACTGCCTGTGCTCGGATGGGAAGTTCAAGGCTACCGTGCCCAGGAAGTCAGGGGGTTGCCAAAACATGGACACTCAAGTGTTCTGAACTTGGGAAAGTAATGCGAAGTTACAAGTCAAGGAAGTGACCAGGCCAAAGACTGTCCTAAACAATACCCCTTTATTAAAATGCTGATTCACCGTGAATATGATGTTGTAATGGTGAGGAGATGCTCACCCATCCCAAATTTGTCCAATCAGAACCCGAATTGGTGATGTTAGATAATTTTTAGATAGATTAAGTTAGGAAATTAGTGTATAGAAACCCCTGATTTAGCTTAGAGGGCGTTGCTCTTTCGATTTCCTCTCGAAATGCTGTCGGATTGCAGATTGATTCTTGGATGTAAGATACTTTGATTTATTTTTTGTTTGCTTTTCAGGACTGAAGGATAAGATGAGGGCGTTAGTTAGGGATGTTAGGAGAGAATGAGTTTGGAACTATCTATTCTTTGTTAAACTTTTAACTGACTTCTAAATAAAATGACTGTTTCTGAGCTCTAAATAAAATGATCATTCTGAAATAAAGTTTAAGATTATACTGAATAAAGAAATAATTAATGCTTAAATGTCAGACATATTAAAGCTTTGCTTTTAATAAAATTAGGATGATGGAATATTTAAACTGGTCTTGTAATTTTTCCTACGCCTGATTTTCTTTCTAGCAGATCCATTGCCACTATGGTGGTGTGTCTGAATTAAATTCATGTTTATTAAAACCATGGTAAATCGTATAAAACTGTAGGTGTAAATAATAACTGGTTAAATAGGTTTAGACACTCCGCCAAATGTTACAGCATTACTCCTTTGTTTTTCACCAATCCTTGAAGCTTAATTAAGAGAACAAGGTAAATGTGCAGTGTTATGGGCCCCACTGACGAATGAATGTGTGTTAGGAGGTTTCAGGGAAAAGGTAATGTTGATTAGAAATGATTTTTGGAGTTCCACTGTAGCAATTATATCTTGGTAGCAGAGTAGTGGTTGCTAAGGAAATTAGCTAGGGTTATGTATAAAGTACTATATAGAATTTAATGTACAGAATTATGACTAACATCTGTTGAGTTCGTATTACGTTAGCGCCTAGAGACCTGATGGTGATTTGGCGCTATATAAGTCCCAGTTAACAATAACAATAACAATAACAATATGTGGTTCTGAAAAGGCTTCCAAGTGTTGCGTGAAGCTAGTGCCTCTGTCTGCAGGCAGAGGAAGTGTGGCAAGTAAAGTCGCACAGTGCATTGGTCTGTTTAAAAAAAGTAGTATTGTCGTATACTGCGGTGGTATTGTTGCATATCACTGTTTAGGGACATTAGGTGTGAAAGGATACATTTATAGTGAGGACAGTCTATAAAATCTTAGCCTTCAAGTACAGGGATCATTGCATATCCTGATTAAAACTTACTGCTGGGAGAGTAGTAGGACTTAACCCGAGCTTGATAGAAGGGTAAAGGAGTTGCGTCTACTTTACTAATGAAAGAGGAATTCTGTGGTGGGTTAGAGGTAAGCGCTGCCTACTGGTGATACAGAGTTAATGTATATTTGAGTAGGGATTTCTGTATGAAATGCGTGTAAATGAAATTGCAATACGCGTTCTGGTGAAACTCTGGGATTGACTCTAAGGAGGTGAAAAAGATCTCTGTATGTGTTTTCCTGGAGAAACAAGTTTGTTATTGCCTGATAGAAGGGTAGGGTAGAGGGTAGTGCTGCTTTATCGACAAGTCAGAAATTCTGTGGAGATAAGCGTCGTCTACTCAATATACAGAATACTTGTATAATTGAGAAATTCTATCACTTTATTAGCGAAACAGGCGAATGGTATCGTTTTCTGTAAGTTACTAATTGATTTAGTAAAATATCTTGTAAATACGGCTTCTTGAAAAATCCTGTAAAGGAGGGGTCAGTCAGTGCTGCAGAAGCCGGAGCACTGGTGATGTCAAAAGTGTTGCGCTGGGATTGGTCCTCGTGACCAAGACGGAGTAAGGGCTGATTGGTGCATCACAGAAAACAGCGAGAGCTATTGGTTGAGCACTACAGTGACGTATCTTGTTCTAATTGGTACGCTAGTGTGAACCGCGCTGTGATAGGTTGGTATTACGGAAACAGCAATAGAATAGTACGCGATCTTTTGAAAACAGGACATTTGTTGAAAATGGCTTACTACTATTATGATGAAGACAAGAAGAAACCTTCATGGTTTAAAAGGTTGAAAAATATGTTTGTAAAAGACAAAGAGGTAGTTACGAGAGAGGGAAAAATACTTCTTACGCCAAAGACGCCTGCTTCATATATGTTGTCAAAATATGGTTACCATATGTGTGTTTGGTTAGAGAATTGGGTACAGTATACCAAGTATGATGGTGTGTTAGCTTTCCCAGAAGGAAGATCTTTTGATTTAGCAATTTTGAGAAATTTGAGGGACAGAATGATGAAGCTTGAACCAAGAACTAGACCAACTCAATTTGAGGCACTAGTTGAATGGGAAGATGAGATGCATGAATTGGAAAGCAAGAGGTTAAGTAGGCATATCAGACTAAGAGGTAGAGGTCGAGATTTATGGGGAGAAACACATGAAAGTAGAATGCGTAGATGGAGAAATAGTAACATGTGTGATGGCATGTATCCAGTTAGATTAGTGGATGAATATGAGGGACGGAAATGCACAGAAAAGAAAAAGAATGTAGAGATAGGGAACCAAAGTTATGGTGAAAGCGAACCAGAGGATGCTGTATTGGAGGAAATATGAAATAGGAGACCGCCACCACATCAACCAGGTTCTTTATGGTCTACCCCGAATGCTCCAATAGCAGATGAGAGAGTTAGTGAAACTCTGAGACAACCATCAAATTTCCGAGCGTTTCCTGAAAGAGTAGAAACAAGATATATTCCAAGTACACCGATAGGAGAAGTTAGAATTTCGGGTACTCCTGTACAAAGTAATGACTCGCATAAAACTGTGCTAAGTGCAACCATATATTTCTGATTATGAACGTTCCACACATGAGCTGCTTCAAACCCTTACTCAGAATATGGAAGCAGTAACTGTCCCAGTAACAATAGGACGTGTAATACCAGTATTCGAAAATAAAGAATAAAAGAGCCAAGTTTAACAATTCCATTGCAACAGAGTTTGCATAAAGTAAAAGAAAATATTTATCCTGATTTGTCAGAAATAAAGCGGAATATAAATGTGAATCCACCTGAATTGACTTTTAATCAAAGTTCGTCATGCAGATACCCGACTGGAGCAGAATCTGATTCTGCAACCCCAGAGAGAAGTGTAGATAAAATAGATCTAACGCAAACACCTGTAGGACCATCAGATAAAGAATTGAGTGATTGGATTAAAACTTTAAAATTAAAGGAGCAGGAATCAAAAGTGCTAGATGTGGCAAAATTAAAAGTAGATATGGAAGAATTAGTTATTGGAACTATTGGAACAGACAGACTAAAAACTTACCAGAGTGATGAGCTTATGTTTTTGTGTAAAAGCATAACATGGAAGGCCAAAACAGTGTATGATCAGTTGGAAGAATTGGCAAATGAATTTGGAATAGAATTTTCGAAAATAAAATCATTGCACATCAGTGTAAGATGGCAGACTGAGGACGCCGCTGAGCAGCAGTGGCTAGTGGGAGCTCCCCGATCCTACTCGAAACGGCTTGATTCGGCTTTCAGGATACGCTATGGTGCTGCAGCTAGTAAGGGACTCCAAGAGCACTTGAGACGTTTGAGAACGTCTTTTCTCATGTAGCTGGTGGAGCTGGCAGTTACTTTGTATCCTTGTAAACGATTGCAGCCGGCATGCTAGCAAAAGAAGACTACAAGCTGGAGTTGGAGTAAGCCGAGCCAACGGAGACTGTGTCTGTGAGGGGGACATCTGAGACGTATTAAGGCTGAATTTGGGCCAGTGAACCCGTTGGTGGACCCAGAGACTGCGAGTGCTTTCTAAAATAGCAGGGAGCATAAACCACATTTTTAAATTGAAGACAGATGCAGAGGCTGCTACGCTCGTACTTACTGCTCGCCCGGCATCTCTTCCCGTGGTTGATCGGCGGGCCGGTTTTTGGCTGGTCGAGTCTTGGGATATGACCTGGATTGCAGGTGAGCGTAGACCCTGCACAGGACGGTGGATTACAGATGGCTCCAAAGAACTTGCCCAGAGCCACGAGGGCAAATAAACCCAACACCGAGGTAGCACTAACGGCTACGGCCACAACCGCAACAACTGCAACAACTGCAGTACAAGGTCCCGTAAGCCTCGGAAAACTCAAAGAGGGGGGTCTCGCATCGAGAACTACTATGGCAGGTGAACTCATTCCATCTTCTGGGGGGGAATTATCACAACTGCCCCTCCTACAGCTTCCACTGTATCCGGCAAGCAAGTTCTGAGACCTCCAGTCTTGCTCGTACCTTTGCCTTCATCAGTTCCCGTCTCCGTTAATAACAGTAACACTAAAAATGACACAAACAATGCAAACAGTGCCAAATCCATGAAAGGGGGAAAGAACGAGGCGGAGTTGGAGGCGAATTCAACCAACATAGCGGCCCTCACTGAAGTTACGCCAGAGCTCTCACCGTGTGGGGATTCTATAGTAGAAGCAGAAGCAGAAGCTACCCTGACAGTTCGCTCTGTTGACTGTTCTAGTGAGGATCTTTCCCCGGCGGGAGAATCAGCTGTGGGGTTATCGGTGGTAGGCACGGAGGTAACTGGCTCTTCGATCGGAAGATTATGCACAGAGGAGGAGGCGGCAGAGGGCACAGCAGAGGGTGAAACCTCTAACGATGAATTTGAGGACTTAACAGAGGTGGGTTCCCCCTCAGATACGCTAAATATCTGTTGAATAGGAGGGATAAGGCTAAGATTAAATCTAAAGCCAAGTGCAAGAAGGGGAAAACACTGGGGCTAGTAGTAAGCTTAAACCCCCCGGCAAGGAAAAACCTTCTGGTCGAGAAAAGTCCCCTCAGAAAATGGATCCAGGCCAAGGGGTTGGTGAAGAGTATGACACTCAGGCTCTCCGGTACAAGCCCGCCTGACCATGATGGCACTGATCCCTCTGCAATGTTCCCAGATGATCCTGTAAACACGGTAGGCATCACACAACTGCCCCTAGCCGGATCAACTGCTGTATCTAATATGGTGGGACTCCAGGGTTCTGTTTCAGGAGAGAGAGGCTCCACATGGGTCACCCCAACTAATGAAGTTTCTCCTGACGGCACCTCTATGGTTAAACTTACTGCTGTTACTAGCTCCCCTGTCAGGGTAAAATCACCAGCGATTCTCCCTCCACCAGCTTCTGTGGCTCCTCAACGTATAAATAACCCCATCTGAACTTTAGAGCTGGGAACTTCCGACTCGTCACTGGATATTATCTTGCAGACTCTAACTGGCCATAGAAAAGAAGAGCAAGAACATTTTTTGCAGTTGCGAGACGACAATACTAAGCTTCAGAGTGCTCTACAAGAGATTACATCCAAGATGGGGGGATGACCCAGGAAATAGAAGACTTGCAGCAGCGAAAGGTTCAGGTGGAGGAGGGTTCAGTTAGAACTGATGCTTTGGTTAGCCAACACGATTCCCAGATTCTAGCTCTACAACTGAAAGTTGAAGATTTGGAGAATCGCCAACGGCGATCCAATCTCAGGCTCTTTGGTATTCCAGAGGGGGTTTAAGGAGATGATCCGAGGGCATTCATGGTAGGCCTACTTCAGAAAGCTTTTACGGATCTCTCCGACTGGGAATCCCAACTTCAGAGAGTCCACAGGCTACCACTTGTTCAGAGGAATAAACAGAATAAATTCCCACGCCCATTTCTTATCCATTTTGGAAACTACCTGTTAAGGCAGGCAGTATCATTAAAAGCCAGGCCTAATCTACCAGTTACAGTAGGAAATCTGTCTTTTTTCGTTAAATCGGATCTCAGTAAGGCTACCATGGACAGACGGTGGCAATTACGTAAACTCATAGATCCGTTTAAATCTCATGGTGGACAAGTTTTCCTACAGGAACCTGCTCGCCTAAAGGTTATTAAGGGGGGTCACACTTACTTCTTTACAGACGTAAGGGAAGCTGAGAGCCTACTAGCTTCATTCTCTTAAACTTACAGAGAATTGAAATTGAGTCGTAATATTACACTATATATTTAGTCATTCACTTATCTATATCAGTCCCTTCTCTCTTTCCTTTTTAAAAAAAAAAAAAAATTCTCTCCTCCTCATCGTATCTTGTATTTCTTATTTAGACACAGTTAGATTTTCTTGCTCGGGTGGGGATCAGGGGGGAACCACTGGCTGCTCCTCAGGATAGCTGCCATTTCAGCGGCAGCAAGTGGTCGGGGGTGCTCCTTCCCGAGAGGGGGGAGGGGGTTGGAGGGGAGGGGGGTTTCGGGAGGGTGGCCGGGGGGGAGTTACTTTTTGGGAAAAGCAACTCAGGAAGTGGAGCTCCGGTATTACTCCAAGAGTATTTTATTTTTCGTTTCCGGCTTACAGAATGATAAGCCTTATCTGATTTCTCTTTCTAAATGGTGCGTATAAAATGTTTAGCATGGAATGTTGCAGGTTTAAACAGTAAAAGTAAGAGAAGGCTGGTCCGGGAAGAATTAGCTCTTTATGATCCGAATTTAGTTTTTTTGTCTGAGACACATATAGCTTATAAAGACAGGAAGATACTTGGTCAATTGGGCTTTGATGTGATTGTTTGCTCTACTTTTAATGCTTCAATAAGAGGGGTTGCCATTCTTAAAGACAAACGCTTCAAGATAGAGATTTGTAGAACTGTTTGTGACAAGAATGGTAGATGGGCCATAGTACAATTATTAATTGGAAAATGTAAATTTGTCTTTTGTGTGGTCTATAGGTCAAACTTTGACGAAGCATTTATTTTTGATCAATTACATGTGAACTGTTACAGTGCGAAGGGGAATTGGTTATTATGGGTGACTTCAACTGTATAATGAATTACCAGATTGACACCACAAGGCGCAACGCCTTTCAACGCATGCGTAGAACCCGTGCTGCTATACTAGAGTTAGGCCGCATCCATAATATCAAAGATGTTTGGCGTAGTGCCTTCCCTAATGTGCCAGGCTACACATACTACTCTGCTCCTCATAAGCTCTGTTCACTGATTGATATGGTCTGGGCACCGGACAATCTGGTGAATGACAGTACTATAGAACTTCGCCCAAGAATTAACTCCGACCACAATCCCATCTTATTTTTTTTTTACACCAAACAGAACCACACAACACCCCGAGCCTTATCTTTTCCCAGGCACCTGTTTACAAACACCCTTTTTATTTCTCAACTTAAACTGCATATTGTGGATTTTATCAAACTTAGGGCCAGAAGTAGGTAAATGTAATTTACCGATTCTAAAATACCGAGTCATACCGAATCAGTATTTCAGAATCAGAAAATGAGATGTAGATAAAAAATCGGTATAAATTACCGATTCGGAATCACTCGGTATCTGAAATCGGTATTTACCGAATCGGTATATACCGACTCGGTAAAATCCGAATCGGTAAAACCCATACATTCCAACGGGCCCATGGCCCATAAGCATGAATACGTATTATCGAATCGGTAGTTACCGATTCGGTAAATACCGATTCGGTAAATACCGAGTCGGAAATTTGAAACTGACAAACATGTGAGCCTGTGAACCAATCAGGAACTCCAACCACACCCAATCCAAAAGGTACTGGGGAATCAACCAATCAGAATCAAGCACCCCTCCCCAGTACCTAGGACTGGCCATGCCCATGCAGGTGCAGGAACCAACAGTCAGGAGAGCAGGAGGACAGACTGAGGAGCAGGCTTCCCTGAGCTAACCTGTACAGCACCATGGAGAGTCAGGATGCACAGAGGGATGCTGCTGAGCGCAAAAGGAAGACGAAGTTCAGCCCTGAAGAACTGCAGGTGCTTGTTGCAGAGGTCGTCAGACATTACAGCAAGATCTTTGGGAAACAATCACTGCATGTAGCTGAGTCCATCAAGCGCACCACCTGGATTGACATACAAGGCAAGGTAAATGCCATTGGTGTCACCCACCGTGAAATTGACGATTTGAAAAAACGGTGGTATGATCTTCGCATCATCACCAAGAAGAAACTAGCTGCCCACCGCAAGGAATGTGCTGCAACAGGGGGAGGAAGAAACCGAGCCCCACGACTCACCGACATAGAGGAGCTGGTGGAATCCACCCTTGAGCCTGAATCCATCCACGGCATCGGGGACGCTGACAGCTCTGCAAGAGCTGCAAAGAAACAAGGTAAAATGCAAGTACATTGTCATTAACCCATTTACCTATTCCCCTCACACACTCTGTGTGCCTACATCATACTCCAGAACAGGTTTTACCAATGCCCTGCAATGCATCATGGGAAATGTAGTTATGGGTAGATACCTCTAAGCAGTCAGCATGCCATGCAGCAAGGGAAGCAACAGACTACTAGCATAGGCAAATGAGAGACAGGCAAATGTGCTATAGTAGTGTGTTTAATCAGGAGACACAGGTGAACCACTCCACTGACACAATGTCTATGTCTGTCCACAGGAGAGTCAATGCGCAGCACAGCAAAGGATAGGGAGAAGAGGAGGGAAGAAGCTGGAACCAGCACATTACACGGAGGGAAGGACAAAGAGCAGACAGCCAAGTCACCTGAGGAGCCAACACCACCACAGCCACAGTCCCCTCTGTTATTTGGGAGTCAGGAGCCAGGAGTGGCTGCACAGTCCCCCACCCCCACAACTCCATCCCCAGTGCTGGAAAGGTCAAGACGCCTTGATGTGCCCCCTCCCCGCATACTGGAAACATCTGAGGAGGAGGAGGATGAGGGTGACATGGCCATCAACCCACAGGATTCAGCCGACGCTGAGCAGCTGCCCACTCCCAGAGCTGGGCGGGCCAGTGTCCGAGGACGAAGGCCACGGGAGGCAGATGATGTGCGTCACGATCAGGGGGTCTTCTGTGGACTGGAGGCCACCATGGTCAAAGTACAGCGCCTGCAGGCGAGAGCAATGATGGGGTTCAGAGGCAGGCACGCACAACCAACAACAAGCTTGATGAAATAGGTAAGGGCATTGGAGACATATCCGAGAGCATGCAGTCAATGGCATCTGGCATTTCCGACATGACACAGTGCATGACTGTCCTGTGCGACAAGTTGGACAGGGAACATTTGGAGAGACGCAAGGCTCGTGTCGATGTGCGGCAGCAGACAAAAGCCCTGAACAGATTTGCTACTGCAACCACCGTGCTGTGCAGACGGTCAGTGGCGATGCAGGATGCCATTGTGCAGTGCTGCACCAATTTATCAGTGGGAATGGCCAGAGTGACCTCTGCAATGGAGCTCATGCTCGCACAACAGACTGCCACGCGAGGCGACACATGTGTGGGGGAAAGTGAGGAGTCCACCAGCAGCAGTGGCGCAAGCACTCCTGTACAAGAAGTACGTAGGTGTCAAGATCGCAACTTGAATAGACTACAACTCCCGGCAAGCGCTGGGCCGGAACTACAGTTCTTGTGATCCTTCGCGACGGTCCGCGATCTCACGAGAAAACATTTAAGGAAGTCGGCGGCTGGGGATCGGTGTCGGGAATTCCTCTGGAGAATTGGATTTCGGTGTTTGGGTATTCGGATTGCTTGGTACGGTAAGGGTGCTTTGCACCACAGCGCTTTTCAGCGGGATCTCTGATTTCTTTGAGTCTTTGTGTTTTGGGCTGCTCGGTAACGGCTGTTACCGTGGTGCAGGTTTCGTGACCTTTGGACAGTTGGATTTAGCTCGGTTGGCATTTTCGGCCAACGGAGGATACACTGCTATTGTCTAGTGGTGTTCAGGGCGCACATTAACTTTTGTGGTTGTTCTTTACAAATACTTTGGCTTCTACCCTATACCCATCTAAGAGGCATTATTTGGGTGATTGGAAGACCTAGAGTTCCAGGGGTCTTCATATGTTTGTTTTCGTTGAACTGGATATTACATCTAAAGGTGGCAGCGTGCATTGCATTGTGTATAGGTGTTAACTATTGTATTTACCTCTTCCACTTAACAGGGGTATTCTGGAGGTGTATGGTTTACACTCTTCCCCTGTGATGCATTGTAGAGGTATACTTAGGTAGGTTCTTATCTATGTGATGCATGTTATATAGAGACTCTGAAGGGTGTTGACAATTATCATATTACTGTTACATGCCTTTTGTATTGCTATGGTTACACCGCAACAACTTCTACACTGCCAGATACCTCTGCACATCTACAAGGGTTATATTTTCCTTTACAGGTATAACTCCTATACGGTAGTTTCATATGTACTGTTAGTTCTGATTAGTGCAAACATAGTCTTATGCGTGTGCTCTGTTCATGTCTTACAGATCTCCCTCCCTGCTGTCCCCTTCCTTTCCTTCCCTGCTCAGTTCATTTCCCCCTCGCTTGATCTTCTCAATGCTCTGTGCCATTAGGGCAATTCAGGCGTTGATTCGATCTAGAGGTGGGCATATTATTCAACAAACCGATCCCGAGGACGTTATCATAACAGTAGGAGCGGCAGGCGTCAGGCAACTGAGACAGGCCACACGAGAACATTGACACACAGCCACAGCAGTCCCACCCTGTGGTCCGTGGCTGTAAACATTGACTATGCCCTCCACCCAAGGAACAGGTCACGTGTGGTGTTAACCGTGACAACACAGTCATGGACATTTATATATCGTGTAACCAATGTGTGCTATAATTGCACTTGCGTAGTGAAAATTAAACTACGTACGTCATGAACTTTGCCTGTCTGTGTCTCATTACTCACTCAGAAATATTGCTGTGTGACCTCTGCCCGTCTCAGTCTCCCATCTGTAGCTGCTGCTGCTACTGTACCATGGGGCTCTGCCAGTTCTGTGTCATCATCAATGTCCTCATGATGTGTGATCTCCACCTCTGTGCCTTCCTTGGTGGCGAGGTTGTGTAACATTGCACAGGTCGCAATGATTTTGCAGCACAGGATTGGGGTGTACTGGCGTGCCCCTCCACTCTTGTGGAGGCAGCGAAACCTGCTCTTTAGGAGTCCAAATGTGCGCTCCACAACGTTGCGTGTAGATCTGTGAGCCACATTGTACCGCCTTTCACTCCTGGTGGATGGGTTGAGGTAGGGGGTGAGCACAAAGGACCGCAGGGCATATGCACTGTCGCCTAGGGGGGAGAAAGAATGACATTAATTGCATGTACATGATACATTGATCT
This sequence comes from Lissotriton helveticus, assembly GCF_964261635.1. Taxonomy (NCBI): domain Eukaryota; kingdom Metazoa; phylum Chordata; class Amphibia; order Caudata; family Salamandridae; genus Lissotriton; species Lissotriton helveticus. Next base: position 1,705,335,701 of record NC_136057.1, on the reverse strand, counting down.
GCTGTGAGTGTCATGGTGTGTCAATGTCATTTACCTAGCAGGTATCCGCTTCCAAATTCTCCAGCAAGTAGGCGTGTGTATATTCCACTATTCTGGAATATGTACGAATCATGGGTACTTCCAGGGAACTTCGCAACGATGTCTGTGATGATGTCCCCAGCGTTGCATATGACCTGTACGTTGATGGAGTGCGTTGACTTGCGGTTTCTGTATCTGTGTTCTGTGGCTGCAGGTGGACAGAGTGGTACGTGGGTGCCATCAATGCAGCCTATCACGTGAGGGAAGTGTGCCAGTTGATAGAAATCAGTCTTGGTTTTTGCAAGTTCCGCTGGTGTATCAGGGAATGAAATGTAATGCTCCATCCTCTGCATCATGGCGTCAAGGAACCTCCTGAAGAAGCGGGACAGGCAGCTCTGGGACACACCACCCACAGCAGCTATCACACTCTGGTAGCTCCCAGAGGCAAGCAGGTGTAAGCTACACAGCACCTGCACATGGGTTGGGATGGCGTGGGCCCTGGGTGTTGGGTGCTCCAGGAGTGGGTGTAGGTCCCTGATCAAGTCCTGGATGGTTTAGGGATGTAGCCTGTACCTCTGGAGTATTTCAGGCTCTGTCAGTTGGAACAGTGTTATCCTCTGCCTGTACACTTGTTCCTCCCTTTGCCATTCTCTCTCTTCTGCTGCCTGTAGTCTTTGCCGCCTTGCAATGACGTAGAAAGCCGCCATTATGGTTCCACAGGTGCATTTTGGGACTCTTTTTATGGCCTTCACCTGGTTACCACCTGCATTCAATCCATGGTAAATACCGACTCATAAATACCGAATTTCCGTGAATTCGGTATTTTTGGGCTTTCCTACATCTCCATGGCCATTTTTTACCGTTTCTTATTTACCGATTCGGAAAATAAGAAATCGGTAAATATGAATTCGGTATACTCCGCCTCGGTAAAAATACCGACTCATATTTACCGAGTCGGAATTATACCGACTCATATTTACCGAGTCGGAATTTGTACCGACTCATGTATTCCGAATCGGTAAATAATATGCTCCTACATCTCATTTCATGGATACTGGTCGGTAACGGCCGAAATTACCGATTTTCGGCCGTTACCGACCGGTATTAGGCTACCTACATCTGGCCCCAAATCTTAATTCCACTACATGCCTTATGGTTTGGGACGCTTGCAAGGCAAGCATTCGGGGGTTCACGCAGCAATTTATGTACCAACAAAATGCTGAGCGTCGCAGGAGAGATAAAATACTGGTTAATGATACTTTGGCTGTTGAACTGCAATTGGCTGATACCCTTCGCTCGCGCCCCTGAAACTGTAATGGCATTGGGGTTACAACTAGGGTGCCTGAAGGCTAGATTAAAAACTATTTTTTGGGAAAAGAGTTGTATAAATTTACATAAATCATGCCTCTCTCAGTATGAGAGTGGGGACAAGGTCGGGAAACTGTTAGCTTACAAAATAGCGGATGAAAAAGCTAATAGTTTGATTAAATATATTAGTGGTCTTAACAATATGATATATGATCAACCTTCTCAAATCTTGGAGCAATTCGCAATGTTTTATGAAAAATTGTACACTCCCGAAATATACCCCACTTCGGCTGCCATTCAAAAGTATCTGAACCATCTCATAGGAACACCTGATTTCCCTGAGTTAGAACAACTGTCTAATTATATCAGTCAGCAGGATATCAGACAGGCGATTTCTTCCTTACCATCTGGAAAAGCATCCGGGGAAGACGTAATACCTATTGAGATCTATGAAATATGCCTGGACGAACTGATTTTGCTTTTTCAACAAGTTATTAATTATATCGGTAACCACGGGAAAGCCCCTTGCTCGTAGAATAGGGTAAAACTGGTGGTTTTAAAAAAAAAAAGGGAAACCACTGGATAATTGTGGCTCTTACCGCCAAAGTGTTGACCACCCGCCTGGCCCGTATATACCAAAAATAGTCAGCCCGCATCAACATGGCTTTGTAATGGGTAGGGACACCACGGCACACATCAATATGGCAATAACTGCCTTCGACATCTCAGACAAGGAATCCACCCCACTCGGTATGATCCTGCTTGACGCAGAAAAGGCCTTTGACCGAATGGGGGTGGGAGTACCTTTGGCAGGTGATGACTAACTTTGGCTTTAGCGGTAAATTTTTGAATTGGGCCCAATCACTATATGACAATCCCGCAGCTAAAATCAGTTACGCAGGCTTGGCATCAATACCGTTTTCCATAGCCCGGGACACCCGTCAGGGATGCCCCCTCTCACCTTTATTGTTTGCCTTATCAATAGAACCATTCCTTCATGCTTTGCAGTCCCAACCCTGTATTCTTCCTTTTAAGTGTGGCCCCCATTCATTAAAAATTACGGCTTATGCCGACGACATAGCTATTTACTCGACCGACATTACAAAAGCCCTGAAGGGTATTACAGAGGAGGCTAATCGATTTGGAGATATCTCTGAGTATAAATTAAATCTAAACAAAACTCAAATCATCACGAATTATAAACCCGCATCGCCAACCAAAGGGTTATGTCAGACTGCCACCTACTTAGGGCTTCAAATTTCTGTCAAAATGAAGAACATATTTAAAATAAACTACGATGCCCTATTTAAAACCACAGGTTTACTATTAAAAAAAGTGGCATAAAATCCCCTTAAATATAATAGGCAGAATTAACTTGATTCAAATGATTATACTGCCTAAATTCTTATATTTATTCCGCTCTATCCCTCTGGCTCTTAACAATTGCTTTTTTAAAAAACTGTATGGCATATTTAGCAGTTTCATATGGGGTATCGTAAAGCCCGTCGCTCAATGGCCTTGTTAAAAGGGTCTCCTGACGTGGGGGGGGCTAAACTTTAAGCTATATTTCTGGGCAACTTTTTTAGGAAGTCTACGACGCCTAATTAATACGGTGACTGCAGATAACAAATTTTATTTCTTTACTTTTATGTTAGATATGGACTCTAATATGTTTATGTGGAGGGTGAACAGCCCCAATTACTTTAAAAGGGTTAGGTTTAAGACCGCTAGGGATTTAGTTAAAATATGGCGGAATATCTTGGATTTTTGTCATATCTCCTTTTTTCACCCTAAATTACCACTGTGGGGTAATCCGGGACTCCCGGAAATTTTCAGTAATGGCGCAACAAACATATGGCTGGTACACGGCATAAGGACACTTGGGGATCTTTATGGAGCACAAGGATTTTTGAGTTTTGATACATTAAAAACGCTATATAAAGCAACCGACTCCATGAAATATAAATATATACAGATACACGATTTCCTCATCCGAAAGATGAAACTCTCTAGTATTTCGGATTCGGATATTTGGGACGGTGTGTATTTACATAAAAATAAGGGGTTAATTAGTGCTGGCTATAAGTGCTTCAATACCTATAAAATCAGCGATTGTAATAAACTTGCGGAAAAATGGAGCAAAATGTTGGATAGTAATATTAACCCTGCGATGATTAACTCATCTGGGGATCTGATTAAAGATCTGGGGATCTTTAAGCATTTAAAGGTTGTCTGTTTTTTTGGAATTAGTTCTTTTTTTTTCCTCTTACCTGCAATGTCATACGTTATATAAATTTACTTTGTATTTTGTTTTGGAATCACTTCGATATTGTTATCTATGTAATGTTCATTCTGGTATCGCTGTTCTATTTTGGCTTATTTTATGGCTTATTTGTATATGTTTTTTTCTGAGTTGCAATAAAAAAAAAGAAAAGTTAACCGTGATCAAGGTATATGGATATACCGGAACGGGTAGGTTAATCCTGTGCTGGTAGTTGATAAATGATTTAAGAATAAATTAACCTTTGGTAAAGAATAAAAAAAATTTTTTTTTTAAAAGGAACAGACAGACTAAAAACTTACCAGGGTGATGAGCTTATGTTTTTGTGTAAAAGCATAACATGGAAGGCCAAAACAGTGTATGATCAGTTGGAAGAACTGGCAAGTGAATTTGGAATAGAATTTTCGAAAATAAAATCATGGCAGAAAACATATCGCGTAGATTTTGCAGAAAGAGACATTGAGAACATGAATACTGCTGGGAGGTTAGCACAAATAAAAGAGTTGATTGTGCCGTTGCGAAAATGGGGAGATGTGAGTAAATGGAGGGTTAAGTGGGCAAAGAAGAAAGAAGAAAATAGTGATAAATCTACATTAGCTTTTCCAATTAGGGAAAAGGAGACAGTGACAACTGAGTTTCCCATGAGAGAGATACCTGGAGGAGGATATTTACATGTTACTTGGAGCAGACAAGATATATTGTCATTTACAAATGATTTTCCTAGGCTGAGAGAGAAACCAGTGGAATGGTATCGAAAGGTAGACAGATTTGTAAAAGTATCAAAAGTTTTATGGATCAACTTGGATGGATTGTTTGAAATAGTGGTGCCAGCAGACTTATGGACAGAATGCAAAATATCTGTAGATTGGCCAAGGGAAGAGTATCCCAGAGATAAAGTAACAGGAGCTCCATCACCAGATGTAATTCGAAAGTACGAACAAGTGATAGTATGGCTGAAAAATAAAATACCTCCAAAGGAAACTGATTGGGTAAAAATAGACAGGACCACATAAGAAGAAACTGTACATTCATTCTATGAAAGATTGTTGTTAGTTTTCAAACAATATAGCGGTTATGAGGAACTGAATGAAAAGGATATGAGCCACTTTATATATAGATTCGTATATGGTTTGAGACCAGAAATTTCAGACATGATTAGACAGAGCATTATAGGAAGGCAGTCGAGCTCAGTAGCCAAAGTACTGAGACAGGCAAAATATTGCAGTGAAGAAATTGATGCAAAACAGAAAAAGCTGAAAGAGAAAGCCATGTGGGCACAAGTGAAGGTAGCGGAACGACAAGTAGCGCAAATGGAGAGCAAGAATGCAGGGAAATTAGTGGGAAACATTGATGAATTGAAGAAGAAATTCCCATGTTTCAATTGCGGCAAGTTAGGGCATTGGAAAAAAGAGTGTAAATGTCCGCCAAGACTTAATGGGGAAAATACATAATTGAATCCGCAGGTGCAGTTTGAGGTAAATCAACAGCAACCTCAACAACAGCAGATAGCAAATCAGCAAAGTCAGGTGCCACAACCGCCACTGCCATACAGTGTAAACCAGCAGAGATGCAGTGCAGAGACAGGATTCAACGGAGGTGAGTGTCAGGTTTGTGGTTATGCGTGGGCCGCTGTCCGCGCAATGCGTAGCATTCGGCAATCCACCCAACCAGAACTACATTTCCCAGAGGGCCAAGCGGTTATGCAACGCAACGAAGCTAGCCACGCAATCCCCGGAACTAAAGCAGCGAGGCGGATGCTGTCGGTGCCGATAATTCATGCCGAGTTGGTGCAGTGGTTTGTAGTGAACGGTAAAGCGGCACAAACGTGAGTACTAGCATTCCGAGTGGATATTTGTTTGGAGTTACACGGATTGGTGACAGCCTGGATTTGAGCTGTGTCATTCTGGAGATACACGCGGCGGTGTGTATCAGTCTCTCTCGAGTGCCTTAGTTATTCCCAAGGAACTTCTGACTGTTTTCCCTGTTGGCGGAGAAGTGCGGCTGCATTCTCTTGCGGGGAAAATAACTTTGTATTAACGTTATATGGTGTGACTAAGTCAGGAGCTGAACGAGCGTTCGAGAAGTACTTTGGGTTCGTCGACTCGCTCTCCTGACATAAGTAGTTTGGGCGCAAACTGCTATATGCGTACACAGCTCTGTGGATCACGAAGGGGTTATACAGACTCTTCATTGCAATTTAACTTTTAAAGTATAAATGCCTGAGAAGACATGAAATGAGGGTGAAGTAGCCTTCAGTATTTTGCATATCATTTGTTTGTCGACAACACCTTTTGTTATCTTTTCTTCAGTGCAGGAGAGAAACTACAAAGGGGGGTGCCTAATCAAAGGGAAGCGTGCAGCTCAAGGCAGAACACTGAAGTGAAGTGGTAGGTGATGTACTGGAATAAGTGTATGCACCCGGTGAGGAAGATAACATTACCTTATACTGTTCATTGTTCTTTTCCAGTTGGTTGTCGTCTCAGATAGGACCCTAGCCTCTCTCTCCTGTATATAAAGACATCTTATTTTCCTTTTCAGGTAGGAGTGTGAACACATAGGTGTTTTCTGTTATAGCACTCGTGGTATACAGGAATCCAGTAATAGATAGGGAGGGGGGTGTTATTCTAAACACATTGTCTTTGTCGTTTCAGATCTCCCTCCCCGCTGTCCCGTTCCTTTCCCGCGCTCACGGGACCATTCTGTTAGTCTGTGGTTACCAAGTCAGGCAGCAGAGTTGTTGTGTGGGTATAGGTCTTTCAGCACAGCCCCGAGGAGTATTGTGGTGGAGCCTGACAGTGAGCAGGTAAAAAGACAGCAAAGAGTGAATGCGTGTCCTCAGTATTGGTTACAAGAGGAGGATGGCAGTGAGCCGGATGAAAGTTTCTGATGGTGCCTGAGAGAGGAAGAAGAGTGTGTGCTTGGAGCCACTCTTGAGGTAGATCAGTCTGGTCCATTTGTGAGTGGAAAGGTGAATGATGTAGAAATAACTTTCCTAGTGGACACTGTTGCTACCCGTTTTACTGTTAGATCAGTGGAATTTCAAAATCTTCCTCTCTCTGGAGAGACAATTCAAGTTTTAGGTGTAGCTAATAGACAGATAAAAACTCCATTGACAAAACCAGTTGAAATAGAAATTGGAACTTTCAAAGATATGCATTGATTTGTGGTGTGCGATAGTAGTCCTGTTCATTTGTTAGGAAGGGATATATTGTGCAAGATGTATTGTGCCATATATTGTTCACCGGATGGCATAGAATTGCAAACCCCAGATGAGGATAGTTTGTATAAAATGACAATGCTTATGATTGAGGCAGAGCAGAACAAGCTATTTCTTGTTTTTGACAGAGAAAAGATTCCTGTTGAATTGAAAGAGGCAGTGAAAGAAGAGTATGGGATTTCACTGGAAAAGATATAGAATTGATGAAAGGCGTTGATCCTGTGAAAGTCACAGTAAAAGAAGGTGCGAGTTACCCAAATATTCCTCAGTTTAAAATGACTACAGAAGTAATTGAAGGAATAACTCCAGTGATTGACTAAATGATTGAGCAGGGAATACTCAGAGAAATAGAAAGCAGTCCTTGTAATTCACCAATTATGGGATTGAAGAAGCCTAACAGAACATTTAGAATTGTGCAAGACCTTAGAAAGGTTAATAAAATTGTTGTCACATGTTGTCCGATTGTTCCGAATCCAGCAGTGATTCTGTAACAAATTCCTCATGATGCAGAATGGTACACTGTGATTGACCTGTGCAATGTGTTCCATTGCATCCAGAAAGCCAACCAATTTTTGCGTTCCAATTTCAAAATTATATCCTAGCATGGTGTAGAATTCCGCAAGGGTACACTGAGAGTCCATCAATTTTCAATCAGTTGTTAAAGAAATCATTAGAAAACTTGAGCATGCCTGGAGAGTCTGTGTTAGTACAATACATTGAAGATCTTTTGGTTGCATCAAAAACAAAGGATGCATGTGTAACTGACACCGTAGCATTGTTTTTTTTTTTTTTTTGTTCAAAAACCTTTATTTAAGCAAGCATAGAAAAATACAAGAATGGGCCCACAACCTCACGGGCTGGCCGCTAATAATAAGGCACCAGGCACGAATCAGAAGTGTACACCCGTGGTCAGGCAGAAATCTAGGACCAAGCATTACTCCCAACATGTCACAGAGCATATTGAATTTTTATTTTATACAAAAAGAAAAACAAACACTAGAAAGGCGAATGCACGGTAATCAAGGTCAGCTCAAAGAACGGAGTGGATGGTCAACAATCAGGAGAACCTACCAAGAGCCCTGAGGGTCCAACAAAGGTGGGAGGGTGTGGGGGGGGGAGCAGCGGGGGAGAGTCGGAAATTCAAAAAACAGTATGAAAGGGTTCCGGGAACGCTCGCCTAGGGAGATAGGACAACATCAGTAGTGCCTACAAGGGGAGGTGTACAGATATCCCCACGATATTCATTCCACTGGCCCCAAATCTTCTTCCACGCCCCGGGTCTGCCCCTGGCCACATAAACAGTCTTCTCACGAAACATGGACCAGTCCATGTTGTCCTCCCATTTCGAGACCTCAGGGGGCCTGGATGCGCCCCAGAGTTGCGCAATATCCCGTTTCGCAATCATGTAACCCAAGGTAGCCCATCTGGTCTGGGCCACAGAGTAGTCAGTGGGCTCCCACACATTCAACAGACATCGTCGAGGCTCCGGCCGCAGGGCAACACCAGTCACAGCAGTCATCACCTCAATCACAGCAGTCCAGTAAGCCACCACAACCGGGCACTCCCAAAGAATGTGTAAAAAGGTAGCACTCGACCCACAACCGCGCTTACATAACCCATCCAAGGAAAAGCCCATCGTTACCAGACGCGGACCAGTGACATACACTCGATGAAGGATTTTAAGTTGAACTAAACGGAGACGGGCAGGAATGGCCACCTCCTTGGGAGAAGAGAGTGCCGATTGCCAATCCTCGTCGTCCAGTTCCAACCCATCGCCGACCCAAGCCTCCCGAAGTCGGACCAATAAGTCAGCCCGATTATTGATCAGCTTCTTATAGATCAGGGAAATAGTGCTATCAGGCAGGTGCCCATCAAGGACACGATCTTCGAGGGGGGAAGACTCGGGCAGGGCCTCATCAGGAGTCAAGACTGAGGTGAGGGCGTGCCGGACCTGCAGATAACGAAAAAATTCCCTACCATTCAAACCATATTCCTCCTGGAGGGCCTGGAACGACTTCACACTACCTTTCAAACATACATCACCCACCTTACATATACCAATCATGTCCCAGCGGTCGAAGCCCTTAGTAGACCAGAGACACCCCAAACGTTCCGAGGCATAAAGCGGCGTTGCCAGCGTCATTCGATCCTCCCATCCCAAACTCACATTCGCGGCTCGCCACACAGTTACTGCAATCCTGGACGGGCCCACAAGAGGGCGCCCGGCCGATCGAGAATAAAGCGCTCTATTAAAGTCCCCACCCGGCAGCTGAAGTCTATCCATCTCGAATGCAGGATTTCGACCCGGTGAAAACATCACGTGATTAATAGCAGACAGCTGGGAAGCCCAATAATAACGCTTGATATCGGGGAGCGCCATGCCCCCGTCGTACCAAGGGATGGTGAGTTTCGCGAGGGCAATACGTGGACGCCCGTCCCAAATCAATTGCCTTTGAAGACTCTCGATCTCTCGGAAATAGGTCTTGGGGATATCGTCATAGGAGTTCTGGAGCGCGTAGAGGAACCGCGGCAAGGACATCATTTTAAACAGGGCCGCCCTGCCCAGAGGAGACAAAGGAAGCTTACGCCAACGGGCCACGTCCAGTCGCAATCTGAGCAACGGGGGGAGGAGATTACGCTCAAATCGGAGCGAGGAGTCCAACGTAATAAAAATCCCTAAATATTTGAAGCCAGACTGGACCACCTGGATAGGAAGTCTGCTCGGCAGTGGGGGTAAAACACCCGAAAGAACATACACGCAGGACTTGGCCCAGTTAATAACTAGGCCTGAGTTGGCACCGAATGAAGTGAGAACGTCAAACAAAACTGTCAGAGATTTGCGCGGGGAGGTGAGATATAAAAGAATGTCGTCAGCGTAAAGTGAAACGCGGTCCTCAAAGTCCGGAGACCAGCGAATCCCCTTGAGCGAAGGCTCCCACCGAAGCCAAGCAGCCAATGGTTCCAAGGCGAGTGCAAATAGCAACGGAGACAAGGGGCATCCCTGACGGGTACCCCTACCAAGGGTGAAAGGGGCCGAAACTCTACCATTTACTACTACTTGTGCCAGAGGTTCCGCATATAATAACTTGATCCAACCAATAAACTCAGGCCCGAAACCAAATTTCTCGAGAGCCGCCCAAAGATAAGGCCACTCCACAGTGTCAAAAGCCATGGAGGCATCCAACGATGCCAAAATGGCCGGCTCCGTCAGAAGCCCCGCCCTCGCAATCGCGCCGTGGAGACGACGTAGGTTCAGAGCCGTGTTGCGATGCGGGATAAATCCGGATTGATCTGGATGGACCAAGCCACTAATGACCGTCAGGAGGCGGGACGCCAGGAGTTTCGCCAATACCTTGGGTTCAACATTTAGAAGAGATATGGGCCTATAGGATGAACAAAGGTCCCGCGGTTTACCATCCTTGGGGATGACAACTATCGTGGCCAGTCGCTGATCATAGGGGAGAATACCCCGTTCCCGGGACTCCAGAAACATGGCGCGAAGATACGGCGCCACTCTGTCGGGACGCAACTTGTACAGTTCAATCGGCAACCCGTTCGGGCCCAACGCTTTGCCCGAACGGAGTGAACGGATGGCAGTAGCTATCTCATCAACAGTAAAGGGGGAATCCAACGCTACACGATCCAAATCAGAGACACTGGGCAGAGCTATATCACGCAATAGAAGGCGAGAGTCAGCCACATCTCTCACAGACACAGGGGTATACACCACACGAAAGTACTCAGCAAAACGGTCAACTATTCCAATCGGGTCCGTCACACTCTCACCACTCAAAGACTGAATCACGGGTACCACACGATTAGCTCTCTCCTTCTTATCCAGCCATGCAAACAATTTACCCGCCTTGTCACCCACATCATACAAACGACCCTGTTGCTCCCGAAACATCACTTTAGCAGCATCCGTGACCATGGATTTATAAGCGAATTGTTTCAGACCCAGGGCGTGGAGTTTCGCAGACGTGACACCAGATTCCAAAGCATCCTCTAATGCAGAAATCTCTCCCTCGAGGTCCACCACCTCCCTATTCCTCGCCCTCTTAGCTTCAACAATAAGGGAGAGGGCCTGCCCACGAATCACCGTCTTAAAGGCCTCCCATAGGGACACAGCTGAGGAAACCGACCCCTCGTTATCCAGAAAATACGCGTCCAAAGACTTAAGCAAAAGGCTGCGGGTCTCGGGGGAGGTAAGGTACCACGGATTGATGGGAGCTACCCGGCCCACAGCCTCCACTCCAACCTCAAAACGAAGCCAGAGCGGAGAGTGGTCAGAAATACCCCTGGGTAGGTGTACAATCTCACGCACCGCTGGTGACTGAGCCGCAGGCATCAGGAAATAGTCCAGTCTAGACAGACTCCCATGGGCCCCAGAATGAAAAGTGTATTGAAGCTGAGTAGGATGTAAGAGCCTCCAGCAATCCACCAAGCCAAAGGTATCCAAAAATCCACCCAACCACTGTTGGGCCGCAGGAGTATCCCTAGGGGGGTGGCGATCGTGGAGACCGGAGAACACCGAATTAAAATCACCAGCCAGAAAGAGCGTACTATCAGGGAGGTCCAGCAAGGCACGGCCCAAATCTGAAAAGGTAGAAGTCTGCAAGCCGGGGGGCACATAAACAGTAAACAAGGAGAGGGCACGACCCTCATAGCGACCCACAAGGACAGCATACCGCCCCCGATCATCCTGAATGACATCATCAATAGCTAGGGGGAGGGAAGCCCGAACAAAGATACCCACCCCCCTAGAGCCCGAGGTAAACCCCGAATGTGCTACGAGGCGATAGCCCCACCTATTCATTGCATGACAAACATTGCCTACCAAGTGAGTCTCCTGTAGGAAAACAATATCAGGAGATAAACGTCGTATACATTTCAATACCACACTTCGTTTGATACGATCTCCCAGACCGTTAACGTTCCACGAAACAAATCTCAACCCGCTACCCCCCATCCCACCCAGCAAAGCCAAAACCCCCCACCAATGAGCATGACACCAGAAACATCTTCAAATACAGGATAAAGTCGCCTTGAAAACAGAACACACGAACAACAAACTTCCCAACCACCCACCCCCCAAATAACAAGAAAACACCCCCCACCCTGCACCCCTGCAATAAGCTAAAAAGCCACCCCAACCTGCAGTGTGCCTGTCGCCCAAGAACCCCTATTCTACACAAAGACCCCGGAGGAGGAAAGGCTCCGTTCCACCCGCCACCCCGAACAAGACCAATGACGAGAAAGGAACATACATCAAATCACATAAGCGGTAGAGGAACAAAGGCACACACTCCTGGAAGAGTTATTCAAAACAAGGCACCAGGCATAGACGAAATTTTCAGCTCTCCACACCACCTTCAGCACCGCCCGGGTGGGCATCGGACTCAGTCTCAGGAGGTCGGCTAGGCAAGGAGTCCAGCCAGTCATTCACAGCATCCGGCCGATCGAAGAAGAAAGTTCGGTCATTATACTCAACCCGCAGCCTGGTCGGAAAGAGCATAGCGTAGCGCATCCCCATGTCCCTAAGACGCTTCTTGGCACCACGAAATCCCATCCGCTGCTTCTGGACCTGTTGGGAAAAGTCCGGATAAAAGTTCACTGTGGCATTCTCAAAGGCCACCGGGCCCTTCACCCGCGACGCCTGCAGGATAGCGTCCCGATCTCTATAGTGGAAAAGCTTGGCAACAATAGGTCTCGGCGGGGCGCCTGGCTTACCCTGGCCCCCCGGAACACGATGTGCACGCTCCACTGTGAAGAATTTACTAAGGCCAGACGGAGAAAGGTGGTTCTGGATCAGGTCCTCAACCAGGAGATCAACCGAGTGGGGTTCTGGGTTCTCCGGTACACCAACCACGCGAACATTACAGCGACGAGCCCTGTTCTCAAAATCTTCCAAGCGCCGGGTCATGAAATCGTTCACCCTACGGAGATTGCCAATCTCCGTCTGTATCTCAGAGACGTCCGCCGTGAGGCTGGATGATTTGATATCTAACGACTTCACCTTTTCGTTCGTTTTGGAGAGATCGGCTCGAATTAGAGTCACATCGATTGCCACGGTGTCAATTTTGTGGGTCAAGGTTTCGTATTGTTGGCCTATTGACTCCCTCATGCCAGAAATGGCGCCCATGATGTCCTGCAAGGAAGGCTCCGTCGACACATCCACGACGTGGTCAGATGCACTGGGACCAGGCAGGGCAGCTCCGGGGGACCCCTTAGAATGGGTATAACGGTCCATAACGTTGGATTGGACCGGACCCCCGCGCAGAGGTGTCTTCGTCTTGCGCGTCTCCCGGTCCCCTCTGCCCGCCATTTTGGAGATGCGTCACAAGTAGATTCACCAGGGTCAACGGACCGGGCACCAGAAATGGAGGCCTCGGGACCAAAGGACCGTGACAAAGGTATCACCAGGATAGGGGCAGCCAAATAGGAGAACAGTCCAGCGAAAGGCCCGACAGCCGACGCGTGTCCTAGAACCAGCTCTGGCCCGACTCTCTCGCCGATGTCCCAGTCAGAGGCAGAATCGAAACCGAAACTTAAGAAGGGGACCCACAAGGCCAATCCCCCTGCCGTTGTTGTTCAACTCCAAGACGGCCACCGAACCTCACCCAGTCCCGGGCGCACCGCAAGGGCGGAGCCCAAAAGTTCAATTCGCCATAACTCAGGCACCCGGTGTCAAAATAAAGTTCTGAAAGGTCCAGGTAGATCAGCCCAACGTCCTCTATACCAATCCTCGCGAAAAATCAGGATTCATGCAGGATATTATGCCGGGAGCGGCGGGGGTCCGGGAGCGCTGTGCTCACGCGGCCATCTCGGATGCCCGCCAAGCTCCTCCCCCCACCGTAGCATTGTTGAATCATTTGACAGAGGAGGGACATAAAGTGTCTCCATCAAAATTGCAGTTTTGTCAGAATGAAGTACAATATTTAGGTCACAAGATTGCTAAAGGGATCAGACAAGTCACAATAGAAAGAATCAAAATGATACAAGGAATGCAGCCACCTAAAACTCAAAGACAGGTGAGAATGTTCTTGGGAATGGTAGGCTATTGTAGACAGTGGATTAGTGGATTTTCGTTGATTGCAAAACCATTACAGAGACTGACAAAAGCGGATATCAGAGACCCCATTGTTTTGACCAAAACAGAAATGGAAGCATTTGAACAGCTGAAAACGAAACTGTGTGAAGCACCAGCATTAGGAATGCCTGATTATGAGAAGGAATTTGAACTGTATTGCAGTGAGCGAGAAGGTTGTGCATAGTCAGTGTTGGTTCAGAGACATGGAAGACTGAGAAAACCAATTGCGTATTTCTCAGCTGTTTTAGACCCTGTTGCAAAAGCTTTGCCAGGTTGTCTGAAAGCAGTAGCAGCTACTAGTGTAAGTTTGGAGCAAAGTGAAGGAATAGTGATGGGATTTCCTGTGAGGGTGTATGTACCTCATTCTGCGGAGATTCTCCTCACTAGGGCCAAAACACAGTATATGACTAACAGCAGAATGACCCGATATGAGAAAATAATTTTGGGAGCTGAAAATATAACGATTACCATGTGTGTAAACGTTAATCCCTCTACATTGTTACCTGACACCATTGAAGCAGAAGTGAAAGCTGAGCTTGATCACAAATGTTTGGATGTTCTGGAATATTGCACAAAACCCAGACCAGATATCAGAGATGAACCTTTACCTGAGTCAGATTTTGTGATGTTTGTGGATGGATCATGCCTGAGAACGGAAAGTGGTGTTCTAAGTGCTGCTTATGCTGTTTGTACTGTGGCAGAGGTATTGGAAGCATCTTGTCTGAAAGGAATTCATTCTGCTCAAGTGGCGGAATTAGTTGCTTTGATACAAGCATGTGAATTGGGAAAAGAGGTGAAAGTAATCATAGTGACTGATAGCCAATATGGCTATGGAGTTGTTCATGATTATGGACAGCTTTGGTCCCAAAGAGGTTATTTGACCTCTGCAGGAACACCTATCCGGAATGCTAAATTTGTGAAAACACTAATAGATGTGATCCATTTACCTGAAAAAATAGCTGTTGTAAAATGTTCAGCCCATAAAAAGAGTGAGGATTACATTACCCGTGGAAACAATTATGTGGATGCAATTGCAAAGCATTGTGCGAAAAATCAAATTTCAATCAATCGAGAAAAGCTCAAAGAACATGTTCCGAGTCCTTTAATGCTAACCACAGTAGTTTAGATTTGGCAGGAAGTGAAACAGATACAGGAAGAAGCAGAAGCAGAAGAAAAAGATATTTGGTTAAAAGCAGGATGCAGACAAAGAGAGGAAGATGAAATTTGGGTTTATAAAGATGAAAGACCAGTAATGCCCGATAGTATGATCTCAGACATGGCCCGAATGTACAATGGTCAGGCCCACATTGGTAGAGATGCTATGATTCGTCTCTTTAGACAGACTTGGTACAATCCCAAGTTCAGGATGATTGCTGAAAGCCTGTGCCAAAGGTGTTTGGTATGTCAGCAATTCAATCCAAACAGGAGAACCGTTTTAAGTTTGGGAACCATAGGACGGGAGGGTGGTCCATTTACAAGGGTTCAGATGGATTTTGTAGAGTTGCCTCCATGCAATAGACTTAGGTATGTTCTTGTGATAATCTGTTTGTTCTCCCAATGGGTTTAAGCTTTCCCCACGAGAAGAAACAATGGGTTGACTGTTGCTAAACTGATTTTTTACGTGAGATAATACCACATTTCCGTTGATTGAGTCAGACAGTGGACCTCATTTCCAAAATTAACTTATGCAAATGATCTGTGAAGCTCTGGACATTCACCAGAAGCTGCATTGTGCTTACAGACCTGAGGCTTCAGGAGTAGTGGAACAGGTGAATGGAACCATTAAGAAAATAATTGCAAAAATGTGTCTGGCAACAGGACTTAAGTGGCCCGATGCTTTGTCGCTTGTCTTAATGACACTAAGAAGCATACCTGACAGGAAAACTGGGCTAAGTCCACATGAGATTTTGATGGGCAGAGTGATGAGGCAGGCCTATGTACCTGTTGATAAATTGTTAACAATTAATGATGACATCATACTGGATTACTGCAAAAATCTGTCTGATGTGGTAACTTCTGTGCTCCACCAGGTGGGAACTGAGTCAAATTCCAAAGAGAAAAATCCAGCTCATGATCTAGTCCCTGGAGACTGGGGTCGAGTGAAAGTGCATCGCAGGAGAAATTGCTTGGTACCTCGGTGGCAGAAAGCACGACAGGTTATCTTGGTCAGTACTACTGCAGGCAAGTGTGCTGGATTGAAGAGGTGGGTGCATGCGAGCCACACCATTCGTGTGCCTGCACCTGAATACCCATACGACGGTGAAAGTACAACTGACTCTGATTCTGAAGCTGAACCAGAAAAAACTCCAGATACTGACGATCAACAGGAACGTCTACATCTGGAAGTATCAGAAGCCATTTCTGCGTCTGAAGGTGAAGGTGAAAGGGAGGTTGTGGAGATACCAGATTCTGAAGATCAATCTGAAGATCGAGAATTGGTAAAGACAGACACCAGTAAAGACGAAAAAGAAAGTGAAGACAAAGTTGTTGAAGAGGAGAAAACTGAAGAGCAATCTGAAAACTCTGAAAGCAGGAACGAAAATCCTGAGACTGGGGAAGAGGAAGTAACTCACGATAAGGATGAGATTCCAAGTACCAGTTACGAGGGTGTTCCTAACAGAGTAGCAGAAAAGTAGGCTGAATCCGATGAAGATAAAGACATTGTGAAAATAATAATTAATGATACAGTTGAAGATACTGAAAGTGAAACTGATGACAGTGCAGATGAGACTCCATTAAGAAAAAGCCCAAGGAAAAGAGCTTAGAGAGTGAAGCATAACACAGTAGAGCCAAAGACTAAGAAAGTCTGTAAAGGAGACGATTGGCCTAAAGAGACTGGTGAATTGAGAGTTAAACTAGTGAACAAAACAAAAGAGCCAGAAGAGCAAGTGAATGAGATCACTAGCCAGAAAGAAACACTGGGAAAGAAAATAGAGATTATTCAAAGGCCAAAAAGAGTAAGACGACCAAACCAGAAGTATAAATTACCTGAGTGGCCATATATTGTCCTACCACCAATTGTTGAGGTTAATAGCAGCCAAGAAAACCTGTACTACCCAAAGACGATTGGGAAAAGTGAGTAAAAGAAGTCAACTTAAGAGAAAAGAAATAGGTGCTCAAAGTATATGATAATGAGTAAAAATTCGGGAGTCCTGTGAGACGGATATTGTAAATATAGAAGAGGTCGGAGTTGACATAAGGTTGAAGAAAACTTGTTAGAAAACTTAACTATAGTACAATCTAGAATAGAACTGACACAAGGTCGAAGAAAACTTGTTAGTGAATTGAGTGCTGTACAACTTGTAGGTGACACTAGGTTGAAGAAATTTTGTTAGAGAAATATGGCCATCAGTAATCACAAAACAAATTGTTCTATTTTTAGAAAATGGTGTAGATGCTGCTCAATATGCATGGGATTGTTGATAATATTAAGGGTAATTTTAGCTATTGTTATAATCAGTGCTTAATTTGTAAAATATGAAGTGCAGGTGCTCAAAAGTTTGTCGGAGGCCACACCTACTTTTCTCTGGCTCCACCCACTTCTTCCACTCGCTCCACCTACTTACTATATTAGCTCCACCCACAGCGTCAACTGGCACTGCTGAAAGTCAGATGTAATATATACCTGATCTGAATTTCTGTAAGTGAGCCTTCCTCATAGTAAGGTTTTGATAGGAAGTTCCCCTGCCCTGTGAACATTTTGAAAAAGATTAAATTAGCTAAAATCACTAATGCATTGAAAAGGGACAATGTCAATGCTGTATGTGCTGATTTGGGGAAAGGACAATACTGGGGTAGGGTATGCCATTTTGAACAGAGTCTATGAGTACAAAGGTACACCTTTTACATAGCTATTGTTAGGGTTCTCTCCAATAAGAATTGATTGCTACCTAAATGAAACGTTTTGCAAGATTAGGATAATGAAAGATAGGGCCAAAAAAACACATAGGTCTAATATATAACTTGCAGTTTGCATGCAGCTCTTTGATGACAGTTAACAGCTTGTTGTTCTATGATAGTATTTTAACTTACAAACTGCAAGTAACAAAAAGATCTCTCTGAGAGAAGCAATAACATACTGACCTACTTTACATTATATGCACTTTTTGATCTGCATGGTAAACGTTCTTTGCAACAGGTAGATTAACCGTCTGTACTACCTTACAAGCAGTCACAACTTCCCCTGGACAAAACTCCCGTCTCTCTCCAGGAAGACGATTAATCATCAGACTTATCTTGACATTTTAATTTATGCCTAAATATTACTGGAGGCCAGGAAGGAACCCGGCAGCAGCATGTGCTTTTAAAACAAGAATATACATTGCAAAGCTTCTCATTCTTTCCTCGGATTGTCTGAGAATAGAGAGTTGGATCGTGTCAACGTCAACTAACTTCTAAGTTCCACCCAAGTGCTGGGGGTTAACCCGGCCTCTGCTTACCTTTGGGACTACTGGGCCCACCACCCCGGCCGAGTCACAAGTCCAAGCCCCACTAAGATCGCCGAGTTAGAATGCACACAGTATAATTGTGACTGGACCCCGTCCTCCCAGTCTGTGTGTTTTGTCTGATGAGCATTCCGAGGGTGGAGGGAGGCACCTGGCACGCATGACTGTGCACACCCAAACAAAAAGCAGCATTGGTTGATTGGTTTGGCAAGCAAGCAATTGGCATGGGCCACCACCACGCCACCACCACCCTCGGGACGGGCAGTTTGATCATGGTGGCATCACAAGGTCGGCTACGACCACTACCTGACTTTACAGTAATAGCGCAGCCAGCCAGTCACAGTGTGTGTAATTAAAACTTAAATTACAGGCCGGTTTGGGACAGGGACACACACACCGGCTACTGCAGTAGTGCACAGGCTGCTGCACAACTTTATTTTAATTGATTAGGCCTTGCCTCACCTGGTGGCTGGTGCGGTTACTGGCGGGCGGCAGCCGCGGCACTGGCCAGAGTCAGACTGGCCAGTAGGAGTACTCACTCACTGCTGGTAGCGGCTACGCTACTGGGGGCTACTCTGAGTCCTCACTGCCAATAAGTCGCCAATGCATGTCGTCACACCGCAACAATGTCGTCTGGCCTGGCCGTTCGCGCTTGCTGCTGGCTTACTTTTCACACTTAAGTTAGAAGTGAACCGACGCTGCTGAACGGTTCTTGCACCCTTGAACAATGGCAATGATGACTCGGTGGTCGTGAGAGAGTGAGGTGAGGCCGTGTGGGTATGATGGGGTGAGGTTAAGCAGTGAATGCGCGCACATTACCATGAAATAAATCTGCACACACTGTTTGCCGCGCACAGCCCCAACATCTGCAGAATGAGATTTGTCATTTGTGAAACTAACCAAAACCAAAAGTAACTGAATCCATCCAGCTCGGGCCGGGCCGCCGGCCACCACGCCATCATCATCGATCATAATCAGTTGAATCGAATTGTAAGCATAATCGCCACTCCATCACCAATCAACATAGAATCAGTCGAATAATCATAAACAGTTGGAGATATTAAAATACATTAATTATTCTCCTTACTCACTAATCTCATGGCTGACAGTGTGCACTGTGCCTGCAACACTCTACTGTGGGACCCGGACCAGTAAGTTGAATAAGACTGTGGGAGGAGCAGTACTGTGTGGGAGTCATCTGGGACGGGACCTGACTCACTCGGGACTCTGTCACTGTTAGGCTGCTGCGCTCTGCGCAGCTTCATTAACTGATTAGGCCTCTGCGCCTGCCAGACCCCTGTCTCACCTCCTTATTGCTCAGCTTTATTTTAAATAATGATGCTTGGCCTAGTGGCCATGGCTCACGCTGGAGCTCCATATTGAGCAACTTTAGTTTAAAAAATGATGCTTAGGCCTACCAGGCCGTGCCTCACCTGATGCTGTTGTAACTAGGTGCGTACTGAGTGTACTCTCCTCTACTCCTCAACGTGGTCAACGTCGTCCAGATCGGGTCAGCCTCTCACTCAGAGACTTTAAAGAGCGGCAGCGGCCGTTGAACCACGATGACTCTGCGAGGTGTGGCAGGTGAGCCGGTGAGGGCATGCTGGGGCATGATAAAAAGCAATGTGTACGCGCGCCTTACAATCTAAAAAAAATCTGCGCACGCTGCCTGCTGCTGCCGCGCACAACCCCAACCCAAGTCAACCCCGCAGAAGACCAACCAAAGGCTTAGCCCTGCCCTGCTTAACTCTCAGTGACCCGCCCACTAGGCCGGCAACACTGAGCCGCGGCCGCCAGTGCCTGCCACACTGCATTGGGAACATTGATTGAGAACGAACAAGAGAGAGAATAAGTACCTTACTGTGTGACTCGTGAAGAAACAGAATCGGCAGTACTTCACATCAGTCATCATCAACAACACAACGCAACCAGTACGTAACAGTCTAACTTACGCGGTAGAGCAGCACTCAACTAATTACTATTGATCAAATCAATTACGTCCACTGCACTAAATGCGTGTAGACCCGGCCCTGATACTTAAGTGCCGTGCTAAGCACCGGCAAGCACCGGCACAAACTAAGCACTGTTGTTATTCCTTTCCAAGATAGTTTAACGAAATTGAAACCAAATGTGAGTTTAAATAAGCCAAGTGAGAAAGAAAGATTTCATGAGACTCATGTGTATAAACCAGAGGTGCATCAGGATAGGTCAATTAGTGACTACACAAGAATACATTTTCAAAGTTATTACTTGAGTATATTAAAACTATGAATGTTGATGATTGTTATGTTTGTGTAAAATTGCCAGTGTCAGTGTCAGAAGGGGTGACCTATCACCACCTTCCTCTCACATATGGAGTGACTTGTAGTGTAATTGCAAGTTTGTTTTATCAAACTGGGAAATTGGAATATCATTATTCCAATGTAGATGAAATTTTTGCGAAATTAAAAATTGATAGTGCATTGAATAAAAGGAAACCTGCAAAAGAGATGGGAGAGTATTTCTTAGAATTAGATGAGCTGACACATGAATATGCTTTTAATAATAATTGCAAAAGCAAAAGGAGTTAGGTCCGTGGCGGGACTGAGGGGGGCTGGACCGTAATACTATGAAGACCACAACTGAATGCCCAAACCCTCAATTATTGAAATGGCAATTGTTTGAAAATTATTTGAAGAAGAACAAGTGTGAATTAATAACACCTGGAAAGGTAATTTTATTTTTACCCGTCAATCATATTTTTGTTTTTTAAGCAATTTCTTTTAACGACAGAAATAGATACACTTTGGCAACATTACAATAACTAGACAAAACTGATTACAAAATTAAGAATTGAATGAAACAAGGGTGAACACAGAACAATACACATTAAAACAACAGTTCATCAATGTATACAAATTAATTCCTATTTGAAGACAACCAAAGCAACGTGAAAAACAAGAGCACAAACTCTGTATTCTTTTTTGACAAAGTCACTTAATGATATGATTGGCTCTTGGAGAATGCCGACGCGTTTCAGGTTCGAATGGCACGTTTTCGAACCCTCATCAGGGCTTTGTTAGTTGTCTGTGGGAATCAGGCTCTTTAGAATTCAATGGTGGGCCTGGGTGACGACGCTTTAGGTTTTTGCTTCTCTATGTGCACCGTCCGGCGCCTCTTAGAGGGAGGAGATTGTGGTCGCTATTCTGATAATCCTTGCGTCTTGATCCTGAATTGCAAAGACGTTTCGTCAGGCATTCGTTGGGAAGCCTCACACTGGAGACATTGACTGTCTTGCTGCAGTGCGCCACGAATGGCAGAGGGACTCCTCTAAGTCACACGGGAAAACACCGGGTAAACAGACCTTCGCCACCAATCCAGGTCAGAAACCAACACGTAATTGATTGAAAGAGACTGAAACGTCTTTGTATACATTGATGAACTGTTGTTTTAATGTGTATTGTTCTGTGTTCACCCTTGTTTCATTCAATTCTTAATTTTGTAATCAGTTTTGTCTAGTTATTGTAATGTTGCCAAAGTGTATCTATTTCTGTCGTTAAAAGAAATTGCTTAAAAAACAAAAATATGATTGACGGGTAAAAATAAAATTACCTTTACAGGTGTAATTAATTCACACTTGTTCTTCTTCAAATAATTTTCAAACAATTGCCATTTCAATAATTGAGGGTTTGGGCATTCTGTTGTGGTCTTTTTAATAATAATTTGACATGTAAAATGAGAATTGAAGAGAAAGCATTTCTGAATATGGTTGAGGAAAGAAGGGTTGCTTACAAACGAAGTGAAGAAGTAAAACATGCGAAATCTAAATACTGTCCATTTGATGATGAGAATCTTGATGACAAAAATGTGAATGTGGCTATAAACATAGATACTCCAATGTTAGGGAAATTTTGTATTAGAAGTGATAATACTATGTATGATAATTATTTTGTGGGTGCAAGTCAATGCAAAGACACCTATAGAATTATAGGGGGTTGGGGATTTAAAGGAGGGGATGATCCTGTTTTTCCTGGAATATATTTCATCTGTGGGAACAGAGCTTACTATAGGTTACCGGACCATTGGTATGGGACCTGTTATGTGGGCTTGGTCTCTCCTAAAATTTTCAATGTAGATAGAGATACTAATGGAAAGCATGAGATAGGTAAAGTCTTAAGTAGAAAAAGAAGAGAGAGTGTGATGGAAATAATAGGTGATGTCTTCGGAGCACTGATACCAGCAGTGGGAATTTCGTTTAATGCAAATAGAATCAGAAAATTGTCCACAATAGTTGATCGATTGTCAACAGATACCGCAGGAGGATTCCTGATGGTTAATACTGAAATGGTTGCTATGAGAGCTATGGTAATGCAAAATCGACTTGCCCTTGATATAATTTTATCAAAAGAGGGAGGAGTCTGTGGAATTTTAAAAGTGCAACATTGTTGTACTTACATCCCGGATAAAAGTCAGAATCTTGAAAAGTATATTATAAATATTGCAGATTTACATAGAGAAATTGAACCACTGGAGGTTGAAGGTGTTCTTGAAAAGTTAGGCAAACGTTTCTCAGCAATTAAGCAATGGTTCCAAGAAATAGGTAGTTCAATTATAGGTAAAATACTAATTCCAATAACAATTTTAGTGATAGTGATTTTCCTGATAAGATTATGCTGTATATGCAAAGGTAGGAGAGATTTTAGAAAGGCAATAAAGAAAACAAATCAAGACCGAAAGGCAAGGGAAAGAGAAAAGAATAAAATTGAAATGGAAGAAATCAGAGAGAAGATTTTTAAAGATTCAAAGGAGAAAGACAATAGAGTGTAGATGGTATTAATATGAAGATGTTCTAATTTTTCAAAATTTTGAGAGATATTTGGTGATAAAATCACCAGATGAGGGAATTGATGGAGCAAGGCCGCAAAACAAAATTTTGTGTACCCCTTGTGAAATCAATGCTCCATAACGTTAACATTTACTAATGGTGTGTTGTGGTGAATTAATCAACAATAGTATAAGATGCACACACATGCACATGTGGGAATACTAATTTTGCTTGCATGAAGGAATATAATTAACTAATTTGTATTGTTATTGTGATGTGAACTAATGCACAGCTTAAATATAAATAAACGCAGCATGAATGTGCTTATTGTACACGTTATTGTGCTGGAAAGTCGTCGGATATGCAAGTATGAAACGCATTTATGTGGCTTACCTGCTAGGTAATAACTAATAGGGAAACCTTAGTACAGTGGGAGGTAAACAGAAGGGCTTTAGTTCCATATTTAACATGAATTTGTGTTTGTTTCTATGATAGTTCCAAAAGTGGTCTCCGAGGTCTAGCGAAAACATGGCTGCTCTGGTAAACTGCGAGCAAGTGCTGGACTGCGCATGCGCACCCAAAAGCCTGCAAGAGAGAGCGAACTGCCTTTGCTCGGATGGGAAATTCAAGGCTACCGTACCCTGGAAGTCAGGATGGTTGCCAAAACATGGACACTTGAGTGTTCTGAACGTGGGAAAGTAATGCTAAGTTACAAGTCAAGGAAGTGACCAGGCCAAAGACTGTCCTAAACAATACCCCTTTATTAAAATGCTGATGCACTGTGAATATGATGTTGTAATGGTGAGGAGATGCTCACCCATCCCAAATTTGTCCAATCAGAACCCGAATTGGTTATGTTAGATACTTTTTAGGTAGATTAAGTTAGGAAATTAGTGTATAAAACCCCCTGATTTTGCTTAGAGAGCGTCGCTCTTTCGTTTTCCTCTCGAGGTGCTGTCGGATTGCAGATCGATTCTTGGATGTAAGATACTTTGATTTATTTCTTGTTTGCTTTGCAGGACTGAAGGATAAGATGAGGGCGTTAGTTAGGGATGTTAGGAGAGAATGAGTTTAGAACTATCTATTCTTTGCTAAACTTTTAACTGACTTCTAAATAAAATGACTGTTTCTGAGCTCTAAATAAAATGATCATTCTGAAATAAAGTTTAAGATTTTACTGAATAAAGAATTAATTAATGCTTAAATGTCAGACATATTAAACCTTTGCATTTAATAAAATTAGGAAAATGGAATATTAAAGCTGGTCTTGTAATTTTTCCTACGCCTGATTTTCTTTCTAGCAGATCCATTGCCACTATGGTGGTGTGTCTGAATAAAATTCATGTTTATTAAAACCATGGTAAATCGTATAAAACTGTAGGTGTAAATAATAACTAGTTAAATAGGTTTAGACACTCCGCCAAATGTTACAGCATTACTCCTTTGTTTTTCACCAATCCTTGAAGCCGAATTAAGAGAACAAGGTAAATGTGCAGTGTTATGGGCCCCACAGACGAATGAATGTGTGTTAGGAGGTTTTCAGGGAAAAGGTAATGTTGATTAGAAATGATTTTTGGTGTTCCGCTGTAGCAATATCATGGCGTAGTCTCTGTAAGGGTGGGTGCAGATTTCTGTCAAAGTGTAGTTTGGGGTCAGAAATATTGTGTTTTTAATATATTTTGAAGGATAAACTTCAGCGTGCCGGGCGTGGCCGTGATGCATCTATGATAGTATTTCAGGACAGACTAGAGTCTATGCTGGTCAAATTTAGGGCCTCTAGGACAAATTCTAGTCTTACCAGCGATCCTCTGGAATAATATGGCAGCCTAAACACTCTTTTGTAGGCTTTTAGATGTAATTTTTCCATGCTTTTGATGAGAAGCCCTGGAAAGCCTCACTGTCATAGGTAATGGCGGAAGGTAATGTGGCCCTAAGCACTTTCACAAATTAGCACTGAAGAAGGACTTTAAAGGGAGGCGCTCATATGGCACAGTCTGGTGGTAATTAGTGCAGCCTTATCTTTGAGGTGTTTCAGATGCGTTTTCGGTCCCCTATTTGCCGACAGCCAAGTGCTCAGGTTATTGTACAATTTTGCTCCTGTTATTTTTAAGGGACCAAGTGACCAGTAACGGTTAGTTTGCTTACGCATCCTTCCAAATGAGACCACCTTTGTTTTTGAAAGTGTTAACTAACATCTTGTTTGTCTTGTTATAGGTATGGAGTACGCTAAGGGCTTTCTGGATCCCTATTTTTGACTTATCGAGGAGAACTATATTGTCTGCATACTGTAATATCGTAATCTTAGTTATTATTATATTTGGTGGAATTAGGTTTGCATGGTTCAGTGATGTAGACATATCTGCCATGTATAAGTTAAAGACCATTGGGCCTAGCGCATATCCTTGTTTTAGGCCTTGGTTGGTGTTTATCTTTTAGGACAGAGCAGTGGCCGAGAGCTTGACCCTCACCCAAGTTGATGAGTGCAATAATAGCATTAAGCAGATGGCTTGGAATGCCCCACGCCTGGATTTTTCTTCATAAGATGCCCCTATCCACCAGGGCAAATGCTACTGAGTAGTCAACAAAGCATGCATAAAGAGCTTGTGATTTCCGAGTGTTCACCTGGTGGATGAGCAAGGAAATGGTGATTATGTTGTCCAGTGTGCTAGAATTTGCTCTAAATTCTGTTTGACAAAACAGGGTTATTGCATTTGTGGATGCCCATGACTCCAGATCTTTTACCTTCGCCCTGCCCTTGCTGTCCTGTGCCTCCATTGGAGCATTCAACGGCCTGAGTGCGTATCTGAGTAAAAGGCAGTACACATAAACCTGGAGTTGTGTTGGACACCTACTGCCTCACGTCCCTTGCCTACATTAGACAGTTCAAATCCATGAGTGTGTATGTGAGTGAGTGGTTGTGTGCATAAACCTGGACCTATATTGGACACCCACCACCTCTTTGTACCTTTGCCTCCATCACAGCATTCATATCCCTAAGTGTAGCTCTGAGTGTGAATCTTAGTAAGTGGTGCTGTGCGTAAATATGTACCTGTGCTGGACACTCACCGCCTCACTATACCTTTGCCACTATTGAGGCATTCATATCACTGAGGTGCAGCCTTGAGTACGTATAAGAGTGAGAGGCAACAACTTCCCCGTGAACACTCACGCCTCACTGTAGCATTGGCTCCATCTTAGTGTTCAAATCCCTGTGTGTAGCCCTGAGTGTGTGTCAGAGTGAGTGGCTACAAGTGTAAACCTGGACCTGCATTGGACATTCACTGCCTCACTGTACAATTGGCTCCATTGGAGCATTCATATCCCTAAGGTAGCCCTGAATGCATATCTGAGTGAGCAGTGGTGTGCCTAAAACTGGACTTGTGTTAAATACCCACTACACTACCTCACTGTACTTTTGACATCGTTGGAACATTCATATCCCTATGTGCAACACTTCACAGCATTTCTGAGTGAGTGGCGCTGGGCGTAGACTATTTTTGAGACCTGAATTGTTGCTGCCTAGTCCTTGGTGGGGGCTCCATGTCCCAGGACCCGCCACTGCCCTGAAGGAGGGGCCGCTGACCGCGGGACACGCTCCTAAGTGCCTACACACTCCAGCTGTGCGGGAGACCGGAATTGCTGCTGCCTGGTCCTTGATGGGGACTCCATGTCCCAGGACCTGTCACTGCCCTGAGGGAGGGTCCGCAGACCGAAGGATGCTCTCTCAAGCACCTACACACTCCCGCTGCGTGGTACGTGCGCAGGCGAAGCCTGAGCCAAGGGCGGGCCCGTCCTTGCCTGGGAGAGGCAGGGCAGGGCTACCCCCTTTGCTTTTTACATTTTGGATCTCGGGTGCACCAGTTGTGCTTCCCCAAGGTACTGTGGGGCATATTACCAAGGGTGGCGATAGGCAATTATTGCCGGTTTAGCAGCCGTTTTTAGGCGATAGCGAGCGGTTTGGGGCCCGCTTTGTATGTCAGCGATATTTATCGCTAATGACATGCAAAGTGGGCGTATCCAACCTGTTAGCGACTGCAAGCAGTCGCTAACGTCGCTATCGCCTATTAGCAAGGCAGGCATAGCGATGGAAATATTCCCGCTATCGCCAAAAACTAACGCCTGCTCAGACCAGTTCTTAGTTAGCCATGTTATCCAATGGGAGGTGAATAACATGGCTAAGAGCATTTTGTCGCTAATGCATGAATATCGCTGTATTCTCAGCGATATTCACGCATTTTGCCGCTATCACCGGTAAATGTATCGCTTTGGAGATAAACATTGCTAATAGCACGTTATCTCAGCGATAAATTCCGGCGATGCTCAGCGATAAAAACAATTGTTGCTAAGCCTATTTAGCGATAATTATCTCTACTTGTTGGTAATATGCCCCTGTGTTCTCTGGACTGATTTTCAATCTTTGTGAGTTGTTTCCATACCCCTCCAGATATGCTATAGGGGAGTTGGCCACTTAAAATGGACAATTGTCTCTCAAATTGCAAGCCGTCGTGGTGCGTAGACCATTAAAATTCCTTGGACTGTTTGGGCTAACCATTGCAATCTTTTGACAATACCTGTTATCAGCTGAATTTATTTAGTGGTTGCTGTGGTTTGAGGGTCAGGGAGGCGCCCTGTGGGGGGGGGGGAGGGGGATAGTACTGTTATAAGGTAACATCTGGCAGTAGGGCCGTAGGCACACGACGGCCATAAGCCCTGATCTCTACCTAGTGGTTATCCTCATATGGATCTTTTCATCAAAAAGAGGGAGGTAGAAAGCTGATCCAATCAGTTTCCAAAGTATAATCAATAATCAAGCGGGAAAGGATCACTTGTCCTGCGCAACCTTAGGTTTCTTGCAGGAACGGGGGGTGTGTCCCAAATAAAAGACCCTCATGCACGCGATGGGTAAGGTGGAGTTGGAGCGGTGTATCTTGATTCTCCGCTTTTTCATTCGCGTGTGTGCATAATCATCGGGTCGATTGAATTATGCAACCTCCACCAGGAGGTGTTAACCCAAGGTTGAAGCAGTAGTGAGTCAGTGATGAGGGAATACTAAAAGAACCCGGATAACCAGAATAGGATTTTTTAATAGTTCTGGGTTCGGGTCATGTGAACTCTGCTATAGTGCATCATAAATACTTATAAGGAGTGGTTGATGCACTCAGAGTGTCGTTAAAAACATTGCGTGAAGGGAAAATAGGGGGGGATTAGGTCGACATGTTTCTGCCCTCTGCGCCTTAGTAGGACTTACAGGCATTCATCAGGACCGTTATGTGAATAACGTGAAGGTAAGGGGATGTGGTGAAAGTGCTCAAAATATGAAAAAGGTATATTAACCTGTTGCTTGTTTCAAAAGAGGTCGCAATGTACCTGTTGGAAAAAGAAGAATACACACGTACGTTTTCAACACACAGGGGGGAGGGTACAAGGGGAGACACCCAACATAAAACTATATCTCAAGTCTGTCAATGACAGACTGTCGCAACAACTAAAAAATGGCAATACTTCATTCATGGCTGCTATCAATGGCAATGTCAACTCTCTCTTCATCTCTCCATACTATACAGAGGGGCAATGCATGCTGTATGGGTGATATAACATGCAAAATGGTTCATGGTTGGTGCCTGCGTAAAGTGCCAGATTGTGAAACGCTCTTAAGGTAGTCAAAACCCTATTTGTGCTTGCTGAGATCTCATAGTGAGATCTTACACACACTCAGTATAACATATAATTTATAACCTTGTGTTTATCCAGTGTGTCAAGAAACGTGTGTAATACCGTGCCTCAACAATCATGTTATTTATTAAAGCGTGCTGTTTGGTATTCAACATGCTTAATGCGGCGTGCTGGTGTATTTACCACGCGCATGTCAAGAAAAGTGTATAATACCGTGCCTCATCAATCGTGTTATTTTTAAGGCGTGCAGTTTGGTATTCAACATGCTTAATGCGGCGTGCTGGTATATTTACCTCGCGCATGTTAATAAAGCGCTCCAGTCGGGTTAAGAGGCTTGTGGGGGACTGATCAGGAGGGAAAAAACAGGGATTAATTTAAAAAGCGCTTGGCAGCAATACTTGCGGTTTTTCGGATTGCCTGGTTTGTGATCGCGCTACCTATTGCGTCCTCCTCTGGCGTCTTCTACGAGCGCGCTGCCTTCTGTCACCCGGAAACAGAACTTTCTGTTTCCTGTCTGGTGATCATCGAGTGCGTCAAATGTGATTGGTTAACCCATGTGTCGCTATGACGACCCGTGGTAACGTTGACGCTGTGCTTTTGATTGTTTTGAATGTTATTTTGCTTGTTTTCTTACAGAAATGTCTGGTCGCAGTAAAGGCTCTGTTGCGGATACGGAGTGTTACTATTAAACATGTGGGCATGAGGCATGGTATATTGGTCTCTGATTGGGTCCCGAATTTGAAAGGGACAGATGCTACAGTGCAAAACTAGTAAAGAGGCCATGTTGTTTTGTATGGTCATTGGTGGGTTTTTTTGGTTCTTTGCGCCCAACTTGATGTTATTAAATTAGTATGTTTGGGCTATGTATGAGTCAGTAACGGGGAGACAGTATTTTGAAACCATAGATGGTGGGGCATAAGAGACGGAGTAACTCAACCCAGTTCAAGTGTTGTTAATATCGATATGTGAATAAAAGGTTTTGGTTCACATTGGCTCTAGATTGATCTCCGAGTTTTGTTCCTGTCAAGATTCAACAGTGACGGCAGGCACATCGTTTTATCTATTATCTGTTGAGACTAAGCCAGGGAATATTGTCATTCAGCTCATGGTCAGTCCCCAATCTGTGGACCCATCTCTGCTCTTTTTCGAAAAGGATTTTAGCGGCATTCCTGTCTTTGCTCTGTAAGGTTTCTAAAATGACCCAGTTGAGATCTTGAGTTGTATGGCCCTTCTCCAGGAAATGGTTGGCCATTTTCGTGGTGCTCTTCTTGCATTTCACGTTACTTTTATGTTCGCAGAGTCTCTGCTTGGCTTTTCTACATGTCATGCCGATGTATCTGAGATCACATGGGCAAGTGATCATGTATATCCTTAGAGTAAATGCAGCACCCAGAGGACTCTGGGTCACAAACGCCCCGAGGATTTTCCTAAAAGACCTCCCATTTAGAAAAGACTGGTCCGCCATCTCATGGAAGTGTACCAGGGACTACCTAGTCCTTATTATCAAAACAGCGACGAGACTAACAGAAGAGCTTACAGTGAAAATCGAAATCTTGGAAACAAAACTAAACAACACTGTAAACATTACCATATATAAGAATAGATTGGAAGAGATTAATAAAGAAATGAGCAATACCCACGAGTACTTAACACAAACGAAACTGCAAAAATTAGCAAAAGAAGTCAAAAAGTTCTCTTTAGAAAAAATACATCCCTACAGTAGCAAGGACTACAATGCCGACGACAATGCTTCCAATTATGGATCAAATAGCGGTACTTCAAGCGCAGGCTCCGATCAAGGATCAGACCAACATAATAATCCTAATAAAACAAATTTCCAGAACAGGAGAGGAAATCGGCGAGGAAGAAACTCGTGGCGGCCCCCATTCTTCCAAACGAATTCACAAGGGATACCTTTTCAACCCTTCAATCCTCACTTCCAAGGGTGGATGAACCCTTATTTCCAAGGCCCTCAAATGATGAACCATCAGATACCGATACAGACAGGCCAAAATTTCCAACAGAATATGCCTTTTTTAGGGAGCGGTCCAGCACCCCAAAGAACCCGGAGAAGAGGTGTAACTTGGTCCGACCAATCCAGACAAGTGCAAACTAGAAGTGTAACCAAAGCCAAAACCGGTACAACCGGGAATCCCTCATTGTGAATCTCACTGACAAAGTCTTAACCCAGGATGAAGAAGTCGTACTCAACAAAGGACTTGGGTATGTTCCGACTCCGAGGCTAGACCTATTCAAAACCAAATGTGAAGTTGCAGAGTTGTGCCGAAAATTAAAGTTGAAAGCTTTTTTCAAAGGAGACAATATTCCCAACCAGGAAGGGGATACTACCTTGAGGAACAAGTCATCATTCTGTCCTCTGAATTCGCAAATTCCAATCGAAATACTGACCTTCGAGCAGGCCATCTTTAAAGCCATAGATGGACTAGAAGAACAACCCCCTAAGCCTTTCCAAAACCTCTCAAGAACGGAACAGTTAGCTCTTAATGCTCTGAAAGAAGATCACAACATTGTGATCAAACCGGCTGATAAAGGCGGAGGAATAGTTCTACTCACAACCGAAGGTTATGACCAACAGTGTTTGGATCTTCTCCAGGACGAGAAATCTTACAAACTTCTGACTATGGACCCAACACCGAGATTACAGAGAACTATCGCAATGATGATAGAGGAGGCTGAGATTAACAACTGGCTCTCAAAAAAAGAAGGAGATTACCTCAGAACCCACACACCACGTACTCCTTACTTTTACTCTCTACCGAAGACCCACAAAGGACGAGTACCACCTCCTGGACGCCCGATTGTGTCAGGTATAGGGTCTCTTTTAGAACCTCTGTCGCAGTTCGCAGACCATTATCTGAGACCTTCGGTCCAAAAGACACCAACGTACTTACGAGACACAAGAGACTTATTAACCAAACTACAAGATGTTGAATACACTATGCTCTTGGTCGGTTTTGATGTCGAGAGCTTATATACGAGCCTTCCACAAAACAAAACAATGGATACTCTTGAAAGCATACTCTTTAACTCAACCTGGAACTACAAAACACCCAGACATTTTGTTCTGGAATGATGCCGGCTGGCGCTTATGGAAAATTCTTTCCAATACAAAGACGACCTATACTTACAGTGCCACGGGACATCAATGGGCAGTACCTTTGCCCCAAGCGTGGCAGGACTTTACGTCAGCACCTTTGAGGACCAACATATTCTAAAGGAGAACAATAACCCCTATCATCGTCATATACTGTTCTGGAAACGGTATATAGACGACATTTTCGTCATTTGGCAAGGGGATGAAAACAGTCTAAGAGAGTTTCACACCTGGCTTAACCAGAGAGATGACTGCCTAAAATTTACTTACTGCACGAACCTGGAAAGCATTGACTTTCTGGATGTAACAATCTATGCGGCAGAAGGAACTCTCCAGACCTGTACTTTCTTCAAACCTAGTGCAAAAAACAGCCTACTCTCTTTCAAGAGCTTTCACCCCCGCCCTCTGAAAGAGAACTTGCCATACAGTCAATTCCTCAGGCTTAAACGCAACTGCAGCAATATCACTGAATACAAGTCACAAGCCAACGACTTATGTAAAAAACTAGAAGCACGCGATTACCCTCAAAGAGTGATCAATAAATGCAAAAAACGTGCCAGAAATCAAAATAGAGAGGCACTCCTTGAGACCATTCCAAAGACACCCTCGGAGGAAGTCACCTGTGTAACCACATACAGCCCAGTGACAAACAGTGTCAAGAAAATCATCAATAAAAACTGGCGCATTTTAGCATCAGGGAACCTGTCATGGCCAAAGCCAAGGTTCGCAAACAAAAGGAGCCGAAATTTGAGAGACATCCTTGTTCACACCAGACCTCCACCAAAACCCACAAGAGGAGTAGTTGACCCATGGGGTAATCCCCAAGTCACTGGACACTACCCTTGTGGTTCATGCTCGGTTTGTAGTCTGACAAGACCAACAAAAGAACTCCAATTACTCCCAGATTTCAAATGGACTATACGCTATCACACAAACTGCAATACCACCCACGTGATATACATGATCATTTGCCCATGTGATCTCAGATACATCGGCATGACATGTAGAAAAGCCAAGCAGAGACTCTGCGAACATAAAAGTAACGTGAAATGCAAGAAGAGCACCACGAAAATGGCCAACCATTTCCTGGAGAAGGGCCATACAACTCAAGATCTCAACTGGGTCATTTTAGAAACCTTACAGAGCAAAGACAGGAATGCCGCTAAAATCCTTTTCGAAAAAGAGCAGAGATGGGTCCACAGATTGGGGACTGACCATGAGCTGAATGACAATATTCCCTGGCTTAGTCTCAACAGATAATAGATAAAACGATGTGCCTGCCGTCACTGTTGAATCTTGACAGGAACAAAACTCGGAGATCAATCTAGAGCCAATGCGAACCAAAACCTTTTATTCACATATCGATATTAACAACACTTGAACTGGATTGAGTTACTCCGTCTCTTATGCCCCACCATCTATGGTTTCAAAATACTGTCTCCCCGTTACTGACTCATACATAGCCCAAACATACTAATTTAATAACATCATGTTGGGCGCAAAGAACCAAAAAAAAACACCAATGACCATACAAAACAACATGGCCTCTTTACTAGTTTTGCACTGTAGCATCTGTCCCTTTCAAATTCGGGACCCAATCAGAGACCAATATACCATGCCTCATGCCCACATGTTTAATAGTAACACTCCGTATCCGCAACAGAGACTTTACTGCGACCAGACATTTCTGTAAGAAAACAAGCAAAATAACATTCAAAACAATCAAAAGCACAGCGTCAACGTTACCACAGGTCGTCATAGCGACACATGGGTTAACCAATCACATTTGACGCACTCGATGATCACCAGACAGGAAACAGAAAGTTCTGTTTCCGGGTGACAGAAGGCAGCGCGCTCGTAGAAGACGCCAGAGGAGGACGCAATAGGTAGCGCGATCACAAACCAGGCAATCCGAAAAACCGCAAGTATTGCTGCCAAGCGCTTTTTAAATTAATCCCTGTTTTTTCCCTCCTGATCAGTCCCCCACAAGCCTCTTAACCCGACTGGAGCGCTTTATTAACATGCGCGAGGTAAATATACCAGCACGCCGCATTAAGCATGTTGAATACCAAACAGCACGCCTTAAAAATAACACGATTGTTGAGGCACGGTATTATACACTTTTCTTGACATGCGCGAGGTAAATACACCAGCACGCCGCATTAAGCATGTTGAATACCAAACAGCACGCTTTAATAAATAACATGATTGTTGAGGCACGGTATTACACACGTTTCTTGACACACTGGATAAACACAAGGTTATAAATTATATGTTATACTGAGTGTGTGTAAGATCTCACTATGAGATCTCAGCAAGCACAAATAGGGTTTTGACTACCTTAAGAGCGTTTCACAATCTGGCACTTTACGCAGGCACCAACCATGAACCATTTTGCATGTTATATCACCCATACAGCATGCATTGCCCCTCTGTATAGTATGGAGAGATGAAGAGAGAGTTGACATTGCCATTGATAGCAGCCATGAATGAAGTATTGCCATTTTTTAGTTGTTGCGACAGTCTGTCATTGACAGACTTGAGATATAGTTTTATGTTGGGTGTCTCCCCTTGTACCCTCCCCCTGTGTGTTGAAAACGTACGTGTGTGTTCTTCTTTTTCCAACAGGTACATTGCGACCTCTTTTGAAACAAGCAACAGGTTAATATACCTTTTTCATATTTTGAGCACTTTCACCACATCCCCTTACCTTCACGTTATTCACATAACGGTCCTGATGAATGCCTGTAAGTCCTACTAAGGCGCAGAGGGCAGAAACATGTCGACCTAATCCCCCCCTATTTTCCCTTCACGCAATGTTTTTAACGACACTCTGAGTGCATCAACCACTCCTAAGTATTTATGATGCACTATAGCAGAGTTCACATGACCCGAACCCAGAAGTATTAAAAAATCCTATTCTGGTTATCCGGGTTCTTTTAGTATTCCCTCATCACTGACTCACTACTGCTTCAACCTTGGGTTAACACCTCCTGGTGGAGGTTGCATAATTCAATCGACCCGATGATTATGCACACACGCGAATGAAAAAGCGGAGAATCAAGATACACCGCTCCAACTCCACCTTACCCATCGCGTGCATGAGGGTCTTTTATTTGGGACACCCCCCCCGTTCCTGCAAGAAACCTAAGGTTGCGCAGGACAAGTGATCCTATCCTCATATGGAGAAAAGAAAATCTGTGGATTGGGGGGGACATGTAAAATCTAACAAAGTTAAACAGCCCCATAAGGATGCTGGGATTAACTGTGATTGATCGCATTGACGACCCACTGGTAGAATGCGAGGAAATCCTATCTCTTACTGGGACAGCTTCATCGTATTCACTGGATGGGGCTCCACCTGGCTCCAAATCAAAGCCCTCAAAACAAATCCCTTTGATGTTGAAGAAGCCAGCCACACGCAGTAGTAAGCGGATTCAACCCGTCCCAATTGTAGCAGTCCCCAGAGTGACTAGTGACCCAGCCTCATCTGAAACCCAACTAGCCTTAGACTTTGGGAACTCCAGTCTTTCTCTTAGTAACTGGTTTGCGCCACTACTAGCCCAAAGTGGCGAGTCAGAGCGAAGGGAGGAGTATGAGGGACATAGCAGGGGGGGAGGTCGAGACTCTTGGGACATCCATGGGTGGGGGCAAGCAGGGAAGATGGTAATATTTCCCCGAGCGAAGGGGCATCCTCAGTTGACCCCTCTGTCCTCAGTATTATATTTGACCTGATAGCAGAAGTCAGTACGCTGAAATCAGCCATTAAAGATCTTACTAGACAGGTTAACCTCCTTTTAGCCAAAATAGCAAACAATGCTCAACCCCCTGCCCTGTGTTATAGCCAGACTGCTACCCCATTCCCTAGTACAAACAGATTCATCCCTAATCCATGCAAGAGGCATTACTGTTATCTCCGATACTAATTGCAAAGACGCAACTGCCCAAAGCGAGCCAATGAAAA
The DNA here is from genome assembly GCF_964261635.1 of Lissotriton helveticus. Classification (NCBI taxonomy): domain Eukaryota; kingdom Metazoa; phylum Chordata; class Amphibia; order Caudata; family Salamandridae; genus Lissotriton; species Lissotriton helveticus. The sequence goes on along the minus strand of NC_136057.1, from coordinate 1,705,299,786 downwards.
CACTCATAAATGTACCAACCCCAAATATATGAGTCGTATTTGGCGGGCTTTCACCAAAACTAAATTCCAGATGGCATTGTCTAAAGGTGGCTGACTTGGGGGTGAGGACGCTGACATGGTATCAGATAGATTAGAAGGCCGCATCAACGATGCCTTAGATGAAATAGCCCCTCTATGTCAGAAAAAACTTGGTAGTAGACCCCAGAAATCGGCTCCCTGGTTCAGCAATGAGCTTCGCCTAGCGAAATCACAATGCAAGAAATTAGAAAGGCAATGGCGGGTGGCATACCTAGAGCCAGCTAAACTGAGCTATCTAGATAAACGCAGAGAATATCATAATTCCATCAGACGTGCAAAAACAACTTATTTCTCAGGGAGGATAGGAGAAGCCAAGAACTCAGCCAAAGAGCTGTTTAAAATTTACAAGGAGATATCTTTTTGCGGCTCATCTGCTGATCCAGCACGAGCCTCGGAAGACTCTTGCAACCGGATTGCTGCTTTTCGGACAAAGTGGCTACCATCTATTCCACCTTCACGGGAGGGATGAAAAGGGGCATCGAGTTTAGAGAAAACACACTGGAAGATGACGGTGTCAGCAGGCTTGACCACTTCTATACTCCATCCCCCGACAAGCTTCAGCAGATTTGCCGCATCATAAAGTCAGGGTCTCCTCTTGATCCAGCATCACCTAAACTTCTTGCAGAAAGCATCGAGACTCTTGAACCCTATATTAGGGAGGTCCTCGACATATCTTTTAAATCTACCATTGTACCAAAGAAGTGGAAGCAGGCGGTAGTCCTCCCCCTCCAAAAAAAACCCAATCTTAGTTGGGAGCGGATGGATAACCTGCGTCCCATCTCACTCCTTCCCTATCTGGCCAAGGTGGCAGAAAGGGTAGTGAACCTTCAGCTTATGGCATTTGTTGAGCAAGCCAATTTACTCCACCCTACTCGATTTGGCTTCCGGTCCCGCCATTCCACGGAATCGGCGCTGCTGATGGCCACTGAGACCATCAGGCTAGGGGTAGATGAGGGTCAAACTATGGCCCTCATTCTACTAGACCTCAGTGCAGCGATTGACACTGTAGCACATTACACCTTGCTACAGTGTCTAAACAAAGGGGGCGTAACAGGGCCAGCGCTGAGATGGATTCAATCTTTCCTCACTGACCGGGGCTTTCAGGTTAGACAGGGTGAACACTACTCTCGGTCATTCGATCTTGACCAGGGGGTACCTCAGGGCTTGTCCTTGAGTCCCACCATGTTTAACCTTTATGTTTCCCCGGTGGCCACCATTGTTGAAGGCTATGGAATCCAGCTAGTGTCATATGCCGATGACACACAACTGGCCATTTCACTATCACGGGCGCCGGATGTTGCGGCGGTCAGCTTCAGTGCCTGCATGCAGGAGCTTGCCTCCTGGATGTCTAACAACTGCCTGAAGCTGAATGGGTCCAAAACTGAGGTGCTCGTGGTGGGGAATGGTCCCAGTGTGTGGTCATCGGCATGGTGGCCAGCCTGTTTGGGCTCTACTCCTATGCCTTGCCAGCAAGCGAAAAATCTGGGGGTAATGTTTGACTCCGGTCTTACATTTGCTCCCCAGGTAGATAGGGTAGCCGGGATGTGCTTTGGCATTCTTAAAAGTCTACGCAAGATTCTAGATTTACTCCCGGTTGGAGCAAGACAGACTCTTGTGCACGCCCTGGTGACATCTAGATTGTATTACTCCAATGTTCTCTACCTGGGAATAACAGCAAAAAGCCTAAATCGCCTCCAGGTACTGCAAAATGCCACAGCTCGGCTGGTGCTAAGGCTCCCTAGAAAATCTGCCTCTAGAGCCACGTTAAAAACGCTCCATTGGCTCCCGGTAAGGGAGAGGATAACTTTTAAAGCTCTATGCGTATGTCACCGCATTCTTAATGGCAAGGCACCTAATCCCTTACGGTCCCTTATCACTCTCTATAGCCCAGGACGCAGGCTTAGATCCTCTGGTACCGGGCTACTTGTAGTCCCCAAAATACATAGGACCCGAATGGGAGGCACATCCTTTAGATTACTGGCGGCGAGGAGCTGGAACATGCTTCCGGCAGAGCTGCGCCTTGAACCCTCCGAAGCAAAATTCCGTAGAGCTCTAAAAACACACCTTTTCCGCTCAGGTTTGGTGTATCCTCCCTGTTGTGTCTGCTCACTCTCTCTCTTAGCGCGGGGACACGCCGGTGTGCGTAATGCCATGCGCTTTATAAAATTCCAAAATAAATAAATAAATTAAATAAATTGGGACCTATGGAACTAGATTGCAACCTATGATGGGCCTATTAGTCCAAAGGGCGCCTACACCCATCCCCGAAAATACACCAATACACTGTAGGGCGGCCCATCCCCACAATAACCCACAAGATTTTTGAGAATATCCTGCACTGCCCCCAAATGCCTTTACATGATTAATGTCCCGAAACTCCTGCCTAACCAAAGGCGTGAAGATGAAGGTTCACTGATAAATAAATCCATCCACTGGATCTGCCATGTGAAAGGTTGCTGTTCAGTCATAAGAGATGACATTGTAGGAGCCAGAAGTCTCACTCATCCCAGTATCCGTACAAATTGTATTGAATTGTGCTTAGTAGATGGAATGGTGGTTCACAATTTGATAGTCATGGATGCTAAGTTTAGCTCTCCCACACCATCATGCATCCACTTTAAGTATAGACCCCCACTAAACCCTCCACTTGGCACTGTCCGTTCTCCTGCAATTCATCTGGGTAGAGACTCCTCCTTATTAGCTAAAAACTGACTCAAAGACCCAAAATATACTTATGTCCCGTCTTCTATCGCAATTTTCACTAACATTCTGTACCCTTTGGTTGACAAATGTGTACTAAATACATCCCATATTTCACCACCTTCACCTAATGACATTCGGTTTCCTAATGTGCTTCCCCCCGCCCCCCCCCCAAAGAAGGATGACTGTAGGTGATTCCCTGTTCAACATTGTCCATCCATACACGCTGCCAGGGACTCCCTTAGATGATATACGACTATCTACTAGCAGCCAGGTACTGGGCATTACACACCGAAAATTGACACCGAACGTGGCTGGAGTAAGATCTAAATTATCCCTCCCGCACTGGATTGAAACGTTTGACATCTGTATATTGCAGGAGACATGGAGTCCCTCTCCGGTCTATGCTCTTGGCTACGTAACTTTTATTTGACCAGCATCTACTAACAAACCAGGGCGATCAGCGGGAGGGTTGATAATCTGGGTCAGGATTGCACTTTGTTGTTCACCTAGGCAACTTCTGTCCGATTGTGCAGATATTTTTGCAGTGCAACTTAAAAGCCAGAATGGTGCCTTGCTTGACATCTTTAATGTCTATGCTAGAGGCACCAGGCAGGGTAGGCGGTCTACTACGCTGGATGAACTAGAGGCTCTCTTGGACGACAACGCCGAAACGCCACCCTTGATGGTAGGCAGTGACTTTAATGTCACCTTTGAGCCATTAGAAAGGGAGGACATATGTGGTGCTAGTGAGGATGTGATGTGGCATGTTCCCCACCTTCATTTACCCCCTATAAAAAAATTGACCCAAGTGGCACTCCAATTAAAAGCACTCTCCCGAGAGTTTGGGTTAAGGGCAGCAAATGGTCACACTAGATCGGACATCTTGGGTGCTAACACCTTTAATAGGACCAATAATACCAGCCGCATTGATTATATTCTGGTGGACCGTAAGCTATGGCATAGAGTGGTTGATATGGATGTGGGTTCTACTATAGATAGTGATCCCAAACGTCTGCAACTCTCAATGGGATCCCCTTGGGTGGAGCCATCTACCCCTTCAAATTTCACATTATTTTCAAAAGAGTTATTCCCTTCAAATGATAATCTTCCGCTTAAATGGCCCTAGGTAGCGATGGATGAAGGTAAGCTTGAAGCAATCAAGCAGATTCTGTTGCGATCCACAGCAGCAATCTGAAATCGAATGTGCTGCATGGGAGGGCTGGATAAGATCTTAGCCTGCCACACTGGTCTCTTCGAGCAGGTAACAAGACACTTGATTCAACCACCCCAGCTGCGTAAAGCGTGCCTGAAGATAAGCCCCCTTATGGCCTGGTTTAATAAGGACTGTAGAGTCCTCAGAAGGCAGCAAGCTCAGGCAATTAGAGCAAATGCTGTGGCTCAAATGAGGGATGTGAGGAGAGAATATAAACTGGTACAAACAAGGGCCAAAAGGGAGTGGGATGAAGACAGAGAGGCGCTGATCAGGGAGGCCTGTGATATGAAGGATGTGCAAGAGTTCTGTCTCCTTACCAGGGGGTGACTCAAATAGGCCTCCACAGCTGAATAATAACATTTTGGTCGAGGCAAGGTATGATCACTTTTCCCTACTATACTCTAGGCCCTGTGAACATGAGGCTGAAGACCCCAGGGGTTTCTTTAAGTGAAATTAAGACCTGTATCTCCTCTATTGCGAAGGCTAATGCTGCTGAACCAGATGGCATCCCAGGTGACATGTTTGTCCGTAACAGTGAGAATTGGGCAAACTATGTTCCGACTTGGGTCAGGATCCCGACTTGACTCCTTTTATATAGTTTCCCCCCTGTTTCGGATGAAGTGGGGGAGAAGCTGCAAAGGGTAATATTTTCAGAAACCGGACTTGTCTGTAGAGTGGTAGGGAGGTGAGCTGAAGCATCCTCAAAGATCTTTAAAATGTCCACAGCTTTAGTTTTAAAAGCAGCTGCATTGTCGTCACAGAACTTTTGATTGCCCCTGAACTCTGTATTTTTGTGTATAGTCCGTTTATTTACTTCCGAAAATAGTGCTTTAGAGGAATATTTTGCATTCTCAATCTATCTGGTAAAATAATCCTGCTTTCCTGATATCAGTACATTTTTATATTGTGTTAGGGCCATTTTGTACGTGAGTGATAATTTGCTCGCCAACACCTTACTAGTCGACAGCATTTTTGCTTTTCTTTCCGTAGTGTGTCAGAGAACCAGGGAGAAGAGGGAGTGTTCGTATTCCCTGACAATTCTTTGGTGGGTACTGAGGAATTGACAGCTTTGTTGAGCCATTCAGTGTATTTGGTGGCAGCTAGTTCTGAGTGACTGTTAGATTTGGGGGTCTTTAGCTGGCAGAGGTAGGTACCTTTGACCAAATAGGGACCCTTGCGTCTAGTCAGGGTAAGGGGGTACACTCCTAAAATAAACCCTGCTCACCCCCTTGGTAGTTTGGCACAAGCAGGCAGGCTTATCTCAGAGACAGTGTGTAAAGCATTTGTGAACACATACAGTAATACAGTGTGAACACTACAAATGGACACCACACAGGTTGTTTTATAAAAATAAGGATTTTTATATAGACTTAACACAAGACCAAATGACAAAACTCCACAATACTGTACTCAAAAATAGACACTAGAATGTTCTAGAATAGTTCAGTTCTCTCAAGTTGTAAATGTGACACTTTACTCTCAATGTACCTTGAATGCGTATCGCAAAGAAAACAAAAGGGTCGCAGGAAAGGTGATGCGTCGATTCCTTACACGCAGGGGCGTGGATGTGTCGGTTACTTACTGCTGCGCAGGGGAGTTGATGCTCGCTTCCTTACTGTGTGGGGAGGTGATGCGTCGGTTTCTTATTGCACTCCAGTGCGAAGCCACAAGATGGCAGCTCAATGTGATACTCTTCTACGGTGTGATGTGACAAAATGGCGTGTTGGTTACGATGCAGCAACGATGATGCGATGCGTGCACGCCCGGCGGCCGTGCGGCGACTCGATGATCTTTGGAGCTGCAACAGGCCCTGCGACGTGCTTCTCCGGTGATGCGACGGCGACCTCTGTGGCGGCGGCACGCTTCTCCGGTGCTGCGCCGCGCTTCGGCAATGCGATGATGATAGCGGCGGCTCACTTCTTCGGCAATGCGACAAAAGCTGCTGTAAATTTTTGTATTTTCTTTCTTAGGTTTCACTAAGAAGTGGTAGGACCCACAGCCTACCGTCCTGGTGTGGAGTAGGTAAATGTGACACCGTCCACCCTGTGTAGATAGTACATTTTTATACACATTATAGGTCCTGATGAATTGCATTGTATCCCTAAGAACTACTGCATGAAACATGTCGACCAACCACTAATTGACCACTTGGTAGAGTACACTGCCCTGGATCATTGAACCAGGAAGTATACCTCACCATATTGTTTTTACTAAGGTAGACAACCACGCTAATAAACTACATGGTGGATTGCCTAACCTTTTTTATTCTGCACCACTATCACTCACACACATCTACACCCTTTCGCACTAGGCCCTCATACCCACATGCACCAGCTGGCAGGGACAAAAGATCTCCGACAAAGAGCCCCATCTGGGTGCCCGTCAGGCATTGCACCGCCAGCTTGACGAGGAGCAAAAGCCCAAATGATGAAGCATGACACCTAGCTTGCTGGGTGTGTGAGGGTTTTAAGTCCCGATAGAGGAAACAATAACAAGGGCAGAGGACGTGGTAATAATAACACCCGAGCCTCCACCGCCACCAAACAGTGACTTTCTCACACTCCCTCCAGAGGAAGATTAACACAATTCCTACCAGTCTGGAATACCATTACTACAGACAGGTGGGTGAGACAAATTATCCAGTATGGTTACTGCCTGGAACTCAAATCTACTCCACCCAACATGCCACCCAAACACCGTCCAATGTCCAAAGAACACATCACGCTGTTACAACAGGAGGTGAAATCCATGCTAGAAAAAGGTGCCATAGAGCCAGTCCCATTGCAACATCAAGGGACAGGGGTATACTCTATATACTTCCTCATTCCCAAAAAAGACGGCTCGCTCAGACCAATATTGAACCTCAGACCTTTGAACCAATACATCCACTCAGATCATTTCCATATGATCACTCTACAACAGGTACTTCCACTACTCCAGCAAGGCGACTTCCTAGCAACACTAGACCTTAAGGATGCATGCTTTCACATACCCATACATCCAGCTCACAGGAAATACCTCAGGTTCACAATAGAAGGTCAGCACTATCAATTCAAAGTCCTCCCTTCGGGGTAACCACAACACCAAGGGTGTTTACAAAATGCCTAGCAGTAGTGGCAGCACACCTCAGAAGGCAACACATCCATGTGTTTTCCCCTACCTCGACGATTGGCTCATAAAAGCCAATTTGTACGTACAGTGTGCCAGCCATACCTCACAGACGGTACAGCTACTGCACAATCTAGGATTCTCAATGAATTACCCAAAATCACATCTGCAACCCTCCCACATACAGCAATATCTAGGAGCAACAATAGACACCTCCATAGCAAAGGCATATCCAAATCCAGCCAGGATAGCCAACATACAATCTCTCATTCAAAAATTTCAGCCACAGCACTCCCTGCCAGCTCGAGTGTTCATGCAGCTTATAGGCATGATGGCCTCCTGCATATTCATCGTCCCTCATACTCTGCTTCAAAGGCGCCCCTTACAGGAATGCCTAGCACGCCAGTGGAACCAAGCTCAAGGACAACTAAAAGACCTAGTGTTGGTAGACAGTCGCACTTACCGCTCTCTTCAGTGGTGGAACCCACAAAACCTTTCCAAGGGGCGACTGTTCCGAGAGCCGGTTCCACAGGTAGTATTAACAGCAGACGCATCACTGACAGGTTGGGGAGCCCATCTCCTTCAATATTCAGTCCAAGGTCTCTGGACAGTCAAACAAAAGACTCTAAATATAAACCACTTAGAGTTACTAGCAGTATTCCTGGCAATGAGAGCTTTTCAGAAATACTTGTGCAACAAGACTGTGTTGATCCGGACGGAAAACAGGACAGCCATGTACTACATCCAGAAACAGGGGGTCACCCACTCTTTGCAACTATCTCACCTAGCACAGAGCATATGGAAGTGGACGATTCCTCAAAACATTTATCTCCTGGCAGAACACCTCGCAGGGACAGACAACCAGATAGCAGACCTACTAAGCCGACACAGTCAGCAAATACACGAATGGGAGATTCATCCTCAAGTTCTCCAACCATTCTTCCAAAAGTGGGGACATCCAGACATAGATCTGTTTGCCACAAACGAAAACTCAAAATGCCCGTTCTTCGCCGCCAGGTTCCTACACCCGTTGTCACAAGGCAATGCGATATGGATGAACTGGTCAGGCAGATTTGCGTACGCTTTTCCACCAACCCCAATGATTCCATTAGTGTCACGCAAGCTAAGGCAACAGTCACTCACAATGATCCTGGTTGCTACCACATGGGCCAGACAGCCATGGTACACAATGCTCCTAGAACTCTCAGTAGTTCCTCACCAAAGACTGTGCCTCTCGCCACAACTGCTAACGCAGAACCATGGAAAAATAAGGCACCCAGATCCCAATCAGATAAACCTAACGATCTGGCTTCTAAAATCTTAGAATTCGGATATCTTAACTTGCCACCAGATTGTATGAACATTATCAAAGAAGCAAGGCGTCCCACTACCAGAGCATGTTACGCAGCTAAATGGAAAAGATTTGTTATTTACTGTAATATTAATCAAATCAATCCATTGGATGCCTCCATCCAAAATGTAATCTGTTACTTGCTACATCTTCAAAGATGTAACCTAGCATACTCATCCATAAGGCTACACCTCGCTGCTATAGCAGCATATCTTCAAAACAGACAACACGTGTCCCTATTTAGAATCCCATCTATCAAAGCTTTTATGGAAGGACTTAAAAGAATTATCCCTCCAAAGCATCCACCTTCCCCAGTCTGGAACTTAAACATAGTACTTACCAGACTCATGGGACCTCCATTCGAACCACTTCATTCATGTGAACTACAATTCTTAACATTGAAGGTGGCATTTTTAATTGCTATTGCCTCCCTCAGGCGAGTGAGTGAGCTACAGGCACTAACCATTCAGGAACCATTCATGCAAATTCACCACAATAAAGTAGTGCTGCGTACAAACCCGAAATTTATGCCAAAAGTTATATCCACTTTCCACATCAATCAGTCCATAGAATTGCCAGTTTTCTTTCAAAACCCACAATCTGTAGCTGAAAGAGCCCTACACACACTAGACGTTAGAAGAGCTCTCTTATACTAAGTTGACAGAACAAAATCAATCAGGAGGACAAAGCAACTATTTGTCGCTTTTTCACCACAACATAAGGGCAATCCCATTTCAAAAGCAGGAATAGCCAGATGGATAGTTAAATGCATTCAAATATGCTATCAAAAAGCAAAGCGCACTTTAACAGTTCCCCCTAAAGCACACTTGATGTGTAAAATGGGGGCATCCATGGCTTTCCTAGGAAATATTCCCTCAGAAGACATATGTAGGGCAGCTACATGGTCTACCATACACACTTTCACAAAACACTACTGTGTTGACATGCAAGCCAAACAACAAGCTGCTGTAGGCCAGGCTGTCCTTAAAACTCTATTTCAAACCACTGCAGCTGATACAGGCGACCACCACTAGTGGAGAAACTGCTATACAGTCTATGCTAAGATATGAATTCAGCAGCCCACATGCCTCGAACGGAAAATGCTCCTTACCAGTATGCATCTGTTCTTGGAATGTAGGGCTGCTGACATTCATATCGCCCACCCTCCTCCCCGGTGCCTGTCACAGCTGCATGGTTATCTTCTTTACATACATTTACAAAGTCACCTCTTACTTTACTATACTCCATCTTTGCCACAATGGCGAAAAACAATCTGAGGATGGAGAAGATGCCCATGCGCACTGTAGTCCAGGGGAGGAGTCACCTATCTCGTGATACTTCGAAGACTTTTCCAAGACGACAAGGTGCAAACATCCGGACCCAACACTAGGCGGCGATCTATACTAAGATATGAATGTCAGCAGCCCTACATGCCAAGAACAGATGCATACTGGTAAGTAGCATTTTCCTTCTGCTCCACTAATATTCTAATACCTTCATGTTACTTCGATACCCAAACAACCTCCACATTCTGTGTTCAAACACCCAGTAATATTGCCCATTGCATATCCATGTATTTTCAGTACGACATAGCCAGTGTAAATGGAGTAGTGGAGAAAGTTGAGCAGAAATTCATGTTGTTCTTTGATGCATAATATATAATTGGCAATAGACTAGGCAGCGCTTTTTAAACAAAATTAAGCATTGTGTGTTACGTCTTTTAGTTATAACAAAAGTGGAAACATGACACTGATTTGACCCTTTGGAATTGTTTGTATTCCAGATATCCCTGAAGAAGGGAACATTCCCGAATGCATTAGATTTTTTAAATATCGTGACTTGTGGATATGTTAAATTCCCTTGTGCTTTTAAATAACCCCTGCTGGGTATATTGAATATATAAAACAAACTGAAAACATTGACAAGAGTTGAAAAGTATTGTATTAAAGAGCATTAAAATGAGGAAGAATATTGAGATTTAGATTCATTCATTCGGGGCTGTGCAGCTTGGATGGGGACCAGCAACGGTTCCCTTTCGTTCTTTATACGTTGGTCTAGCTATGGACTTTATGAACTTTAAATTGATTGGTTCATATGAGTAGTATTTCGAAATAATTACCACACCGCAGGATAGGAAGCTATTTATACAGTTCAGGTTTGGCTCCCTTCCTCTGAACTTGTTTACTGACTTTTGGCAACAGGCATCCATTACTTCCCAGTTCTTCCCTAGCTGTCCTATGGTAATAGAATCTATTGCCCATGTCTTTTTTTGCTTACCCAAAGTATTCCTGCCCAATAATAAAATGGGTGAGGCCGATTTGCAAGCAACTGAGCACTCGACATTATGCAGAAGGTCTTCGTATCTTAAGATCTGATACTAGCCCTCGATTGTTTGTTCTGTTACAACGTTTTTGGGCAATATGTGGGCACTCAGAAGGCACTCGTAAACTTGAGACTGTTTTCCATGCTGACATCCTTTTATCTGAAAAGTTCTATAATGCACTTTATTGATCTAGCTGCTATGGTTTACATTGATCTGATGGGGGTAGATAATGTTTTTTGCTGCTTTGGAACCTCATGTATATTTACTCTCTGTACATTTTAAAATTAATTTTAAACCCTACCACGCTGGTATTTTATAATAGGATTCTAGTGTATTCCTTTTTATGGTTTTGAATTACCTGTATGTAATCCACCGGTTTTGTACTTTTATGGCCTATGACCGAAATAATGTTTTTATCATGATGACTATTTTTGTTAAGATATTCAGATAGAGAATTGGTACTCTCCAGTAATTTTACATTTAGTCCAACGTAGGTCCAGGTCAATCAACACCGCAACTTGCTCAGATGTAGGCATATAACCCTACCATGGAGCCTAAGACATAGTGAGATGATAGGTGTTCAATGCAGGTCCTGGTTTATGCACACCCCACCATTCACTGAGCTACGCACTTAGGGATGTGCAGGCGTTGATGGAGGCAAAGGTACAGTGAGATGGTAGGTATTCAATACAGGTCCAGGTTTAAGTACAGCACAACTCACTCTTATACGCAATCAGGGCTACATTCAGGAGTGCTCAGATGGAGGAAAATGTAGTGAGGCGGAGGGTGTCCGAGGTGCATGTTTACATACATACACACACACACACACACACACACACCTCTGCTCAGTTACTCAGTCAGGGCTACTCTCAGCGATATGAACTACCTTCGATGGAGGCAAAGGTACAGTGAGGCACTGGGTAGGGTGACTAGACCTCCCGGATTAGCCAAAACAGCCCGGTTTTTCGATGACTGTCTGGGCATCCCAACACTTTTTACAAAAATAAATACATTTCCCCGTTTTGAAAGAGAGGGTCAGGTGAGCACGCACATTTATCACTGTGCTGTGAAGGCTTAAATTGATACTTGTATAGCGCACAACTCACCCGCAAGGGTCTCAAGGCGCTTGTACGAATACCGCTGTGGAACCCATCCTGGCTTTCCCTGTGAGGTGTCCACTCCTGGGCACCCCCAAGGTGGAGGCGAGGCATCCTTAGCATTGTGGGGGCCGTTGTGGAGATTAAGCAAGCTATTGCCCAGAGTTGCAGAGTGGGACTCCATGATTTGAATAGGCACCGAGGCGAGAATTATCAGGTCCGTGGAATTTTTGAGCCCAAGACCTGCCTAGGCGGGAAATTGAACCCTGGTACCGGGCTAGACCTCTGCATCAGGGACTGCCGCTCTAACCATTGAGCCACACTTCTCCACAAGAAAGGAGCCCTCTGTGCCAAGGCAGACACTGAGGCTGTGTTTAGGCTGCTACCTGTACGTTCAGAGGATCTCCTATTATTGAGTTTCAGTTTTAGGGGATTTTCCTTTACAAGTTAATGCCCATGGGATGCTCCGAATCTTGTGCATATTTTGAACTGTTTAGTACCTTTTATAGAATGTTTCATCAAGGAGGGGGTGGGTATTAGCTGGATCATTCGTTACCTAGATAATTTCCTAGGCCTAGAAGGGTCAGTGGACGCACAGAGTCCTTCACAGCCCCTGTCATGACACAAGTAACAGAATTTTGTTAAGAATTGTCTCCTACTGTGCGGTATGACTTAATTCGGGCAGCACAGCAAGATTTAATTACTGGTGAATCAACCTCTGCAGAGCCTATCACCGGAGGCCAGAATCACAGAGCTCCCCTTACAACACACCCCAGCATGACAGGTGAAGTCTTTAATTTTCATGCTACAGAGGCGTGTGTGTATATAAGACAGCCATTGACATAGAAATATGGCCAAATATTGGCACTGCAACCAGTGGCAATATTTAGTCCTATTTTTATGTCAATGGCTTTCCCTGTATTTTGTTCTGAAAAGCTGGTCACCCAGCACTAGGTGTCTAAGACATGTTCATGTTATGCACACTGTTTCTCACTAAGTTATGCCCTCATTGCTTCACATAGGGATAAAAGGGGGTGGTGATGGACCGAGCATCGGAATCAATCAAACACTCACACCCAGTCAAAAGATCTGGGTTTAATCCATCACCGTTTTTTAGCCCACTCTGCCACCCCAGTTTAGACATGGCTTTATGCAAATCAGTCTGACCCTGTGCCTCATGGGAACAGTCCAGCCCGAACTGCCAAGCCATGTCTTCCCTGGACCGGAAACAAGCTTCCGAGGACAGGTTTCTGGCATTCCAGCCTTCTTCAGCCCGGCTTGCTTGAATCCAGTGGCAAAGTGAGCAAGGGACTCACGTCTGAGCATACCCTGCCACACTTATGGCGGACAAAAGCGGTACAAAAGGGGGTGGTGATGGACGGAGCATCTGAATCAATCAAACACTCACACCCAGTCAAAAGATCTGGGTTTAATCCATCACCGTTCTTTAGCCCACTCTGCCACCCCAGTTTAGACATGGCTATATGCAAATCAGTCTGACCCTGTGCCTCATGGGAACAGTCCAGCCCGAACTGCCAAGCCATGTCTTCCCTGGACCGGAAACAAGCTTCCGAGGACCGGTTTCTGGCATTCCAGCCTTCTTCAGCCCAGCTTGCTTGAATCCATCCATCATCCCCTTTTGTATCGCTTTGTTTGCCCTAAGTGTGGCAGGGTTTGCTCAGACGTGAGTTCCTTGCTCACTTGGCCACTGGATTCAAGATAGCCTGGCTGATGAGGATTATGAATCCGAAACCGGTCCCAGGATGCTTGTTTCCAGTCCATGGAAGACATGGCTTGGCAGTTCGGGCTGGACTGTTCCCATGAGGCACAGGGTGAGACTGATTTGCATATAGCCATGTCTGAAATGGGGTGGCTGAGTGGGCTAAAGCATGGTGATGGATTAAACCCAGATCAGTTGACTGGGGGTGAGAGGTTGATTTACTCAAACGCTCCGTCCATCATCCCCTTTTGTTTCGCTTTGTTTGCCCTAAGTGTGGCAGGGTATGCTCAGACGTGAGTAACCTGCTCACTTGGCCACTGGATTCAAGATAGCCTGGCTGATGAGGATTATGAATCCGAAACCGGTCCCAGGATGCTTGTTTCCGGTCCATGGAAGACATGGCTTGGCAGTTCGGGCTGGACTGTTCCCATGAGGCACAGGGTCAGACTGATTTGCATATAGCCATGTCTGAAATGGGGTGGCTGAGTGGGCTAAAGAATTGTGACGGATTAAACCCAGATCAGTTGACTGGGGGTGAGTGTTTGATTTACTCAAACGCTCCGTCCATCACCCCCTTTTGTATCACATAGGGATATGCATGTTTTGATTGAGAGGAATGTACAACGAGGCACTGGGTGTCCAGCATAGGTCCAGGTGTAGGTACACTGCCACTGACTTGCATATACCCTCTGGACTACACTCAGAGAAATGAATGCTCTTATGCAGGTAAAGGAAGTGAGTTGAAGGGTGTCCAACACTGGTCAGGGTTTACTTATTACCGCTACTTACTTCGATACACACCAATGGCTAAACTCAGAGACATGAAAGCTTTGATGGAGGCAATGGTGCAAAGAGGGTGTCCAATATGTGCCCAGTTTTACGGACACTGACAATCACTCGCATACACCTAGGCTAGGCTCAGGGATATGACCAGTCTGATTCTGGCAAAGGTACATTGAGTCAGCGGGTACTCAACACAAGTCCAAGTTTATGAATACTGCCACTCACTGAGATATGCAATCGGGGATATGAGCAATCCCTTGGAAGTAAAGGTAAAATTAGGCTATTCGTGTATAACAGATGTCTAGGTTTACCACCACTCGCTCAGATATGTCCTGTGGGCAAGACTCACAGATATCAGTACTCCGATGGAGGCTCACATACATGGTAGCATACATACCAACAGTCCCTATGCGGGCTAAAATCCTCTCCACTTCAATGATAGGCAAGGGGGGAAATCCATTTCCCCTATTCTGTCTCCAAATTCTCCCTCTTACCGAGTTAACACTGTTGGCATGTATGAAACGTCATGGCCAAGTTTACCCACACCACCACCCCCTTTTAAATACACTCGGGGCTACACTCCGGAATATGTACATGTCCATGCAGGCAAAGGTATGATGAGGCATTCGGTGTCCAAAGCAGGTCCAAGTTTACACACACTGCCACTCTCTCAACTGCGTACTGGGAATTTTGAACGCTCCCATGGAGGTGAAGATAAAGTAAAGGGGGCGCACGTCCAGGTTTATTCACACCGCCACTTATTCGGACTCGAAAAGCTACACTAAGGATATGAACACTCTGATAGAGGAAAAGGGTGCAGGGGTGCGTGTGAAGCTCGGGTTTACTTACACCTCCATTCGTTCACATTCCCCACTCATTTTAAAATGGATTAAATGTGACTTAGCAATGCCTCACTGAGGCCTAAACTAAAGGCAAAAAATTATTGACGCTGCAAACTCCGTTCTCTCTGCATCTTCAAACTTCTCCGTCGGTCTTCGCTTCGAGAACTCCCCTTTGCTTCTGTGGTTCAATCGCCCAGTCATGGTGCACAGTCCTCTGTTTATGTTTGTAGTCCCAGGATCCGTGTGCGAGGGCGTCACAGTGAGCTGTGACTCCGGAAGTGAATCTCGGTGGAGGCGGAAGCGCTGCCACCGAGGCTCAGGTGTTGGGCCTGGAGCCACGAGAGCCGAAGGGGAGGCGCCGGGCGCTTCGGAGCCCCAGTCGGTAAGTGTGCGGGCCCTGGGGCAAGAGAAGGCATGTGAGCATCATGTTGCCAGAAGCTGGAGACACTTCCGGCCTGTCATGGTGAGATTTCAGAGAGGGTACTTGCTCCCTGTCAAAGAATGAGAGTGGGAGGTAGGAGGACTCCTTCTGTTTTGAGGTGTGGGACCCACTCTATTGTGCAGCGGAGGGAGTGTGTGCTTTACTATCTAAAGATTGCCTTAATTGTTGAGAGGCAGTATGAACATATCTGTAGCGTTTAGAGGGGTGGGGGCAGGTTACACTTTTTTTATTTAGGGGCTTTTAGTCATATCCCAGACTCAAGTCAGAAGTGCTTTTGAAAGCTGGAGAGTAAGGTGCTCTGCTTGTTCTCGGGTGTCGGGCATTAAGGGTGTATGGTGTTTACATCCTGTTCAAGATCCGGATCGGATTGGTGGTGGCGTGGGAAGGGGGTTGACTGGAGAGGAGGATGCGCGTACTGTGTCAGAATGAGACCCCCGTCCTGCCCAGTGTGGTCATTGCAGGGTCTGAAGGTTGCTGTAGGCTGCAGGAACACTGGGTGCCCCAGGGCTCTGGGACATTGCCGTTCCAGAGATCACACATTGCCAGGGGGAAGTGAGACGTCTACTCCCTCGGGTCTATTCTAATTCGGAGCGCTGCCATATGGAAAGGAGTGGAAGGAGCAGGGAAGGTCTTTGTTTACGCTTCTCTAGCGGTATCTGTTGTCCGCTTTTAGATTTTCACCGTGGAGTTACTTTGTCTAGATGGGCACTCTCCGCCTATGCGCGATTTTTGTTAAAAGGTCTCATCCCTAGCCAGGATTGAGTTCTATATAAACCAAGTACCCAAAAACACTCGTCTAAAACGTCAACATGTATACACGTTAATTAAATAAGCCACGGAATAACGGGGATTACGTGTTGTAAGAGCAGTTGAGAGAAGGGGAAATATATCAGCACGAGTGTTCACATTTCATGTCTTACTACATTGCCATGAATTCAGACAAGTAAAGACTTTGTGGACAATCCTCCCCCTTGTGACCATCGGTGTTACCCCCTGCACACCTGTTTCTCAACCTCTTGTTAGTTCGAATTTGCACAGTCTCAGCTGTCACCTATCCTTGGGTATGCGGGTATTGCATGACTCGTTTACCTCTGTCGTCATTAGTTGAGTGTGTAATATGTTTGTTTGGTCTTGGTCTCATAATGTGTTTGCTTTTATGAATCCGTGCTGTTTGGTTCATTGATTGCTTATTATGTGGTTATAATTGTTGTTTTAATGGTATGTGTTGTTTGATTAACTTTATTGTGTAGGTGTAGATTTGAACACTTTTGATTTCTGTTTTCGTTTTACGGATGGAGTGAATGATTGGTCTATTGTCTGCTTTCTGTTCTGTGTTTTCAGTGACAGGATTCGTTTCAGCTGTCATTCTGGGTGTGTATTGTTCAATTGCTTAGCCATTAACCACATCGCTGCGGCGGCTATTCTGCCGCAGCGCTAAGGGGGTGGGGGGGCCGCGCGGGCGCATGCTGGTGACGGAACCGCTCCGTCACCAGTCGCGGTTGAGCTGTGCTCATGACGGAGCGGTTCTGTCATGGCCCCGCCCGCACAATGGAACGCCCAGCGCAGGCGCGGAATCCGCGAAGGCGTGGCGGCCGGGCCATGACGGAACGGCTCCGTCATCAGCACAGCGCCACCGCGGCTGATGACGGAGCGGTTCCGTCATCAGCATAGATAGGGTTGACGTGGGTGTGGGGGAAGTTAGCCATGTGTATTCTAGTGGCTGAATTGCACAGTGTGAAATCAGAAAACCTGGAATCAGCCCTGGCCTCAGCTCTTGACCAAAGTGTGTGATCCTAGACAATTGTTTTATTTCACATTTTCTTCAATATCACATATGAGGACCTCAAAGTACACGACTTCAGAATGTGCGCTGTACAAAACCTTCTCCTGTGTTTGATTTAATAAACTATAATGTTATTCATCTATAGTAGCAACCCAGGACACCCATTGTGTGCACATAACAACTGACTTGCCTCTTATTTCTCTATATTGGCCTTGTTGCCAGGGTGGGAGGAAAGCGTGAATGTTTCTAAATTTAGTGTTGAAAACTACCAATTAAAAAAAAAAAGATATATACATTTCTCAATGCACTGATGTAATCTGATGTACTAAGGTGAAACAGCTCTGCATGTTAATGAAGTACACTTCTTGTATTTTGAAGAAACCTGATCTTATTACACTTTTGCTGCAATATGACTTTTAAACTAAAGGTGTTCCTAAAGTTAAGCGGTGCATGAAACCCTAGTTTCCTTGCTTTATCTTCAATTAACCTTTAAATAAATGGCTGCCGATTTAACATCTTTTTAACGTTATTGCTGAGTCTAGTATACAGCAGCCCAGTGCTGGTGTTTACCGGGGACGAATTTAAAGGTCAGGAGAGGGCGCATCCAGCCCCTGGACCGCACTTTGGGTATCGCTGGTCTAGTCTCTTCTTGCGTATCGTAGGATTGTAAAGTCTTTGCTTTTTAGCTGGTTCATCCTTTCATCACCTGGATTTATGTTGTACGATTTTAGTGCGCCTCGTATTGCATGGGTCATTTGCTTGTAAAATCTTTGTCCTGCTAAATTGTGTGACGTTATCATCAACCTTTCTTTTGTGTTTGGTCATTCTTTTAGAGGATATAGCGATTTGCAACAGATATATCAAAGTAGCGGATACCATAGAATGTAGGAATATAATAAAAAACTAGAAAAAAGTTAAGTCGATTGAAAGGAAAACTACTGTACTTTTTATTCTCCTTTGAATTGCCTTCTCGCACAGCTCTCTGATGCTCTTCTGGCATTGTCTGTGCTCTTTAATATTGCATAAAGAACTATATTTAGCTCAGCATAGACGTCTTGGTGCTCTCTATTGACTGCTTCTGTGGTTGGTTGATTTTGCAGTAGTCGTTCCCTGCAGTACACAACTAGTTGGAATAATTTGTTTACATTTTTGCGACTCTAGTTTGTTTGTTGCAGACTCTACTGGTATCTAAAAGAAATTCAGTATCTCTGTGTTTTTGCCAGGTGTCTGCCATGATCATGTTGGATACCTGTGACTGTATTGGTTGGTTGGTTTGTTGTCCAAAGTGCAGGATCTTCACCGTAAAAAGTGTTGTCTGATGACCATGAGCCACCATGGCACTGCTTGAGTACCAGCTGTTAAATTGTTGCACAGTACATTCATATATTCTTGTGATCTTTGCAGGGTTCATTCTCCTGTAGCTCATATGCAGGGCCACTGGAATTATGCAGCAGGTGAGGGGCAAATTATGTGGCGTAATGCGGCACATTTTTAACTAGTGTTACTTTACTTTTTTGTACGTTTTACACTTGTTAACACTGTCTGGGCATTGGCTACACCACATGAGTACCAGTTTAATACCCAAATATAGCAATAAGCAACAGAAAGGTGACCTGTCAATCTTTGCAAAAGTCCTTCTTCTCGGCAACACGTGCCACTGCATTTTTAGTAACTTTTGTACCGTTTGAGCTGGAAACGTAATTTCTTGTTGTTGAAATCTGCAGATGGTGGATTAAGTGGCAAATCTATAATTAGGCAAAATTCGCAGCAGCGGCACAATTGCATAATTCCAGTGGCCCTGCTCATATGTCACACCTTAAATGAGGAGCACAACAACACAAGCACTTTTTTCCCTCAAAGATTATCACCTGAGTTGCAGCACAATCACTTACTGCCTCCTCTACCCAATAACACCAGCAGTTGGGATGCAGTCATCGGTGACTTTTTCAATGTGACCAAACTAATGAAGAGATTCCTCTGCACTTCCATCCTTTTATGTTTAAAGGGAAATGCAAACTACAGAAGGTTACAACAATTTAATTTCTTGGAAACAGTACAGTGTGATATTTCACGTCTTCGGACAGGTGTTATGCAATCTTTGGCAGATGGTTTGCTTATTGGATTATCAGATTAACCTTAGTTAAGGATGGGTTGATTTGTGTATATATCTGTATGGTTGGGCGAGCTATGTCTCATGGCAGCATAGTTCTGGAAATGTGCATGTCCATTGTAGATATGTTGGTTCTACACTTTGCATATTATTAGAGTGCTTGATTGCTGCCTGAGGTGTAAAGGCATTCAAGTGCCACCCGGCCCACCTGCTCTACTTTTAGGTCTCGCCTGTCAATGCGCATGCGCATTGAGCAGAGCGAGACTATGGGGGCTTAAACAAAGCTTACCTACACTGGCGATTCACTGGCGATTTGATGAAGTGCATGTGCACTTTTAACTCAATGCGCAAGCGCAATTAGTTAAAATGCGCGTGCACAGCATCAAATCGTCAGCTTAGTGCCGCCAGCAGCTCTTCCCGCTCCGCCCCCTGCTGCATCAAAGGCTTGGCGCTGTGCCTCAGCCCAGCCATTCTCCTCCCCTAATTACCCCCTGCGGCATCAAAGGCTTTTTCACGGCCGGCCGGCCGTGTCTCCTTTTCTTTTTTTTTTTTTTCATTAATTGAATGTCTTCCAGCAAGCTCTCCTCATCCGTAGCTTTAGGTGTGATGACAGCATTTCCTTATAAGATTACTGCTCTCTTGGGAATATATGAGGGCAGGAAGCCTTCTGAATTCGGCTGATCATTATCAGAGTGTTTTGGTGAAAATACGGGACTTTTCTTATGCGTGCTGCTACAAAAAGAGCTCAGCTCTCCTTAGCTACGGGAAAGCTGTTTGGCTTACTTCTGCTCGCTCAGCCAACAATTGTGCCATGTGGTGTGTTTTTAGCTTTACTAGCTCATTGGTGTGTACTGGCTTGCCACTTTGCTGGAATAAAGTACCAGCCATAACGCTGAATACGACTTTCTTTTAATTAGTTCACCAGTTTGCTGCCAAGTGAATTTGAGAGTAATAGTGGCAATCATGTTTGAAACTGCATAACGTGAGCGGAATAAGCTTGCAAGCCGCAATCGCCCCACATCCACCACCACATCCACCACCACATCCACCACCACCTCCACATCCACCACCACCGCATCCACCACCACATCCACCCTCACCCTCACTCACCCTCAACCCCTCACTCACCCTCACTCACCCTCACTCACCCTCACTCACCCTCACTCACCCTCACTCACCCTCACTCACCCTCACTCACCCTCACAACCCCTCACCCTCACTCACCCTCAACCCCTCACCCTCACTCACCCTCACTCACCCTCAACCCCTCACCCTCACCCTCCCTCACCCTCAACCCCTCACCCTCAACCCCTCACCCTCAACCCCTCACCCTCAACCCCTCACCCTCACTCACCCTCACTCACCCTCACTCACCCTCACTCACTCACCCTCACTCACTCACCCTCACTCACTCACCCTCACTCACTCACCCTCACTCACTCACCCTCACCCTCACTCACCCTCACTCACTCACCCTCACCCTCACTCACCCTCACTCACCCTCACTCACTCACCCTCACTCACCCTCACTCACCCTCACCCACCCTCACTCACCCTCACCCTCACTCACCCTCACCCACCCTCACCCACCCTCACCCACCCTCACTCACCCTCACTCACCCTCACCCACCCTCACCCACCCTCACCCACCCTCAACCCCTCACTCACCCTCAACCCCTCACTCACCCTCAACCCCTCACCCTCAACCCCTCACTCACCCTCAACCCCTCACCCTCACTCACCCTCAACCCCTCACCCTCACTCACCCTCACTCACCCTCAACCCCTCACCCTCACTCACCCTCAACCCCTCACCCTCACTCACCCTCAACCCCTCACTCACCCTCAACCCCTCACTCACCCTCACTCTCACTCACCCTCACTCACCCTCACTCACCCTCAACCACCCTCAACCCCTCACCCTCACTCACCCCCTCACCCTCACTCACCCTCAACCCCTCACCCTCAACCCCTCACCCTCACTCACCCTCAACCCCTCACCCTCACTCACCCTCAACCCCTCACCCTCCCTCACCCTCAACCCCTCACCCTCACTCACCCTCACCCTCACTCACCCTCACCCTCACTCACCCTCACTCACCCTCACCCACCCTCACCCACCCTCACTCACCCTCACTCACCCTCACCCACCCTCACCCTCACTCACCCTCACCCACCCTCACCCTCACTCACCCTCACCCTCACTCACCCTCACTCACCCTCACCCTCACTCACCCTCACTCACCCTCACTCACCCTCACTCACCCTCACTCACCCTCACTCACCCTCACCCACCCTCACCCACCCTCACCCACCCTCACTCACCCTCACCCACCCTCACTCACCCTCACTCACCCTCACTCACCCTCACTCACCCTCACTCACCCTCACTCACCCTCACTCACCCTCACTCACCCTCACTCACCCTCACCCTCACTCACCCTCACTCACCCTCACCCTCACTCACCCTCACCCTCACCCTCACTCACCCTCAACCCCTCACCCTCACTCACCCTCACCCTCACTCAACCCCTCACCCTCACTCAAACCCTCACTCACCCTCACCCTCACTCAAACCCTCACTCACTCACCCTCACTCACCCTCACTCACCCTCACTCACCCTCACTCACCCTCACTCACCCTCACTCACCCTCACTCACCCTCACTCACCCTCACTCACCCTCACTCACCCTCACCCTCACTCACCCTCACTCACCCTCACTCAACCCCTCACCCTCACTCACCCTCAACCCCACCCTCAACCCCTCAACCCCTCACCCTCAACCCCTCACTCACCCTCACTCACCCTCACCCTCACTCACCCTCAACCTCACTCACCCTCACTCACCCTCACTCACCCTCACTCACCCTCACTCACCCTCACCCACCCTCACCCACCCTCACCCACCCTCACCCACCCTCACTCACCCTCACTCACCCTCACCCACCCTCACTCACCCTCACTCACCCTCACTCACCCTCACTCACCCTCACTCACCCTCACCCTCACTCACCCTCAACCCCTCACCTCACTCACCCTCACTCAACCCCTCACCCTCACTCACCTTCAACCCCTCACCCTCACCCCCTCACCCTCAACCCCTCACCCTCAACCCCTCACCCTCATCCCCTCACTCACCCTCACTCACCCTCATTCACTCACCCTCACTCACCCTCATTCACTCACCCTCACTCACCCTCATTCACTCACCCTCACTCACCCTCACTCACCCTCACTCACCCTCACTCACCCTCACTCACCCTCACTCACCCTCACTCACCCTCACTCACCCTCACTCACCCTCAACCCCTCACCCTCACCCACCCTCACTCACCCTCAACCCCTCACCCACCCTCACCCTCACTCACCCTCACCCTCACTCACCCTCAACCCCTCACCCACCCTCAACCCCTCACCCTCTCACCCTCACTCACCCTCACTCACCCTCAACCCCTCACCCACCCTCAAACCCTCACCCTCACTCACCCTTAACCCCTCACCCTCACCCACCCTCACAACACATATTGTGTTACAATAGGTGTCACATTTGCGAAAGATAAAACTATTGGCATTGTACATAACAAAGCTATTAATTTCGCTATTTTCAAAACAAGCACATAAATAAAAAATGTGTCCTTTACAATACCAATAGCTCAAACTTTCCTAATGCGAGACCTATTGCATTGCTGTGCTTCTCTCCCCTGCTGCACTCTCCTGCTCTCTAGAGATGTGGCCTAACGACCAGAGCTGCCATCTAAGTCACGTAAATACAAAACATGTTGC
Source organism: Lissotriton helveticus (assembly GCF_964261635.1). NCBI lineage: Eukaryota > Metazoa > Chordata > Amphibia > Caudata > Salamandridae > Lissotriton > Lissotriton helveticus. The sequence continues at coordinate 1,705,276,449 of NC_136057.1, read as the reverse complement.
ATTCCAAATGCTATAGGTGTCACATTCGCGAAAGTTATAACTATTGGCATTGTAAATGACAAAGCCATCAATTTAGCAATTTTAAAAACCAACAAATAAATAAAATATGTCATTTACAAGACCAATAACTCCAACTTTTCTACTGCGAGACCTATTGCATTTGCAATGCTTGTTTCCTGTGTATGCTTGACAGCGCAGTTTGTACTGGGTTTTCAGGCTTAGCCCTTGCGTTGCCACTTATCTTAATTCAGTGCCAGCCTTATTAAGTCTTGCCTACCTTTTGTAGAAAATACATATTGTGGACATTACCAAAGCTTCTAGTGGGCTTTGGTGCAGCCTATTATATATTATTGGTTGTTTTTCTTGTCCGTTTCAGTTGTTTCTTGCTTGTTCAGTGGCTTTCCACTATCTTCTTCCTGTTTGGCTATCCTGTATTCTTTTACTGGTCACATTCCGGGAACTATTTTTTATGTTTCACCTTCCGACAGCACATTCTACATCAGTTGTGAGATACATTGTTATCTTACAGTGGTCTTAGAGCCTGCCATTGCTTGCTATTGGTTGGCTTCATTGTCAGTCTAATTTGCTTGCTTCTAATTCATTAGTGTGTGTGAGCTTTCTTCCTCTTCATGCATGTGTTCCCCCCCTAGAGCATGGATGCATTGCTGTGCCTTACACTGCTAGCCTTTTCAGGCGCTGCTTTTTTCTTTCTGTTTAAGCCCTCTGCAAGACTGCATGTGTTTTCCAGTTGCTCTTCCTCTCTCCTGTTTTCTCCCATGTGTCATGCATGTTGCTTCTCCCACCCGTGCTCTGTGTTGCCACCCCCAACCTGTGCTCTTTGTATTGCTCTGGCCCTCTGTGTTGGTGCAGCCCCTTATTGTTCCGCCCCAATTTTACTTTGCGGTCGTGGTGTTGCTTTCACACCCTGAATTCCAGAAGAGGATTCAACTGCTAAAAGCAGTAATCTAGAACAAAAATAGTTGCTAGAGGATGAAGAAAATGACAACAATACAATAGCAAATGCTGTACGCCACATTTTCCTCTTGTGATTGTCTCCAGGAAGTGACTTCACAGTAAAATCTCTACTGCACCATGTATTGGGAACCTCAAATAACATCATATGGACAGACCATATTATATTAGACAGTATAGAAAAGCATTGACCTAATATGATGATGGCTAATGAAGAGATAATGTACAGGTAGAAGAGCAGGCCTTTACACATAGAGGCCCACAGTTCAATCCCAAATATGTACTTTGGAAATGCAGTTATCATAATTTTAGTGATTTTAATTTTGTCTACTGGTTTAAGTATTTCTTTATTTTTTAGGTCGAGCTGGAGAAAGCAATGCGAAGCATTGCGTCCAGCTCGACAACTAATGTTGCCCGCCTCCTGGGAATCTGAGACAGGGGTCGGTCACGCGCGGCGATTGCTGTCTGTGGATGCGCACGTCTAGGCCGGTGCCGTGCCCATCTCCTGCCTCAGATTCCCTGAAGTGGGCAAACACACGCCGGCAGGCCGGCCGGCAGGCAGGCAGGCTCACTCACTCACACACACTCTCACACACACTCTCACACACACTCTCACACACACACTCACTCTCACCCCCCCCCCCCCACTTACCGGGGTCTTTCTGCGTGTCCCTGTCTCCCTCGGCAGCCAGCGGGTCAGTCTCAGCAACAGGCGGGGCTCTCCACGACCACGCGAGCCCTGCTAGCTGACACGCAAATCTTCCGGCGGGCACAGGAGCGCAGGGTAGGCTTCCGTCCCAAAACAGGTTGCCTGGCTTCCTTTCCAATCCGGGCTGCGGCGGTGAGTTTTTTTCAATACGTGACTTGTTATTAGATCCTAGTTCTACATAGACCGCTACTGCACATTTTATTTCATGTGTACCTTTTAATTTGCCTTGTAACACACGTTTTGATGTATTATAATTGTAATCTTGGCGCGATCAGCGCTGAATCACGGTAATGTGGAATTCTAGGCACTACCAGCGCGTAATCATTAAAACATTGCTGTTCCAAGCAGGAACAGCATGTAAACATGATAATATGTTGCAGTTCTAAGCATGAACAGCCTCTAATCGTGACATTATGGCGCTATTCTAAACGCGAGAAGCATGTCATCGCGGTAACGTGGGTTTCTAAGCACAAATAGCAGCGAAGTGCTGTAATATGTTGCTATACTAAGCATCATCAGATTGTAAACATGATATGTAGCTATTGGAAACGCGATCATCATGCACACGTGGAAATATGTTGCTATTTTAAGCGTGACCAGCATGTAATCGTGGTTATAAGCTAGTATTTTAAGCGCGATGAAATGTAAGTGTAATTTGGAGGCATTACAGCACGAGCAGCGTGTATACGAGGATGTGTGGTGCTATTCTAAGCCTGATAGACGTGTAAAAGTGCTGCTCTGGCATGATCATAATGCACAGCCCGTGTTTGCCCTCTTCCTGGGGCGTGTTCAGCCCCGGTGAGCCTGGTTCCACCGAAAGGTTGCTTTTAGCACTGATGCGTGCCCTCCCACGCATGGGGTGCCCCTGCCGCAGGTGTACAAGGCGGCAAGCGGCTGGGCCCACTGTTCTAGGGCTGACCTTTCACATCCCAGCTTAGCTTCCAGGGGGATGGAAGGCGCTTCAGAGTCTCGGCTCTTGCAAACAGAGGACTTTTGATTTTAGACACCATTAATTATGGGAGATAATGGACAATGGGACTCTGATTGAAAACTTGATTTGCCGCGGAACACACAATTCGTGTTCACGTAGAAGCCAGGATACAAACTCTGGTATTATGTTTCACAGGTAACGGATGAACCACTGGCTCGCACGTCCTTCTAGAGTTCAAATGCATAAGCGCCTATCAGCTGCGCGTGTGGCAAGATGGTAATTTGGGATTGGCCTGGAACTGAAAGAGGAGCTGAGATTCAGGCACTTGTTCATATTTTGGTACACGAAGAGGCGACAAACGCACATTTATTAAGCTCAACAAGAAGTCAGGGCCTCTCTGGGATTAATTGTGACCTTGGAATGTAATAAAATCCATTTATGATGAGCTGTGCAAAAACAAATTTGTGACATACCTATGTTTGCATCTCATGTCCTGATGGATACATCTAATGGCAGATTCCTCTCCTTTAGAATATTTCCAGGCACCAGACTGGAGCCAGATGTTTTTACAATAGTCACTCGCGAGGCGCTACATGGCGTCATGTTGCTCCATGTCGACTTCAATCCGCCATGGAGGTGACGGCGGGGACCTGCATATAGTTGTCACCCCTCCGTGCTGATGTCTGTTCCTTTCTTTCCACATCTTCAAACTCTGATCCGGAACTCCCTCCCACCACTCAGCACCACCACAGCACCACTCAGCACCACTCAGCACCACCACAGCATCACTCACGGCCTCCACAGCATCACTCACGGCCTCCACAGCATCACTCACGGCCTCCACAGCATCACTCACGGCCTCCACAGCATCACTCAGGGCCTCCACAGCATCACTCAGGGCCTCCACAGCATCACTCAGGGCCACCACAGCATCACTCAGGGCCACCACAGCATCACTCAGGGCCACCACAGCATCACTCAGGGCCACCACAGCATCACTCAGGGCCACCACAGCATCACTCAGGGCCACCACAGCATCACTCAGGGGCACCACAACATCACTCAGGGGCACCACAACATCACTATGCGCTAACACAACATCACTATGCGCTACCACAGCATCACTGAACGCCACAGCATCACTCCGCGCCATCACAGCATCAATCTGTGCAACAATTCAACAACAACTGGGTCAAATATGTTCTCTCAAAGTTTCAAGCTTTATTACAAATGTCACAAAAAGATCACTTTTATTTAAGTATTAATTATTTACAAAAAATTAAAAGCCATTGTTATTTGTAATATCAATACATCTAAGTCACTTAAATACAAAACATGTTGCATTACAAATGCTATAGGTGTCACATTTGCGAAAGTTATAACTATTGGCATCGTAAATGACAAAGCTATTAATTTAGCTATTTTCAAAACCAACACATAAATAAAATTATTGTCATTTACAAAACCAATAGCTCAAGCTTTCCTAATGCGAGACCTATTGCATTGCAAATGCTTGTTACTAAATGTTCATATCCAGATGGTAAGATTCACTTCCCGGTTACTCATCCTGACAAAAACCCTCCAATCCTATTGAAACACATTTGGTTTTTTTTTAATTGCCAAGATGTCAAACGATTGTTTACCTGTCATTGAGCGGAGTGTTGACCAACTCTCTTGAGAGCAGAAGGGAGTGAAGACTTATATGGGCTTTAAAGTGGATAACTGAATAAATATCTTCATCTCCCATTGTACACAATTTAGTAGGTAACTTCAATGAAAATAAGAGATGGCTGAAGCTAGACCATTTTTATAAGTGCTCCTGGCAATGAGGCATGTACATTCATCAGGGGAACCAATTTTGTGTATGGTAAATTAGTTTTCATTGCTTTCTAGAAACTTTAATAGCCTTTCTATTTTCAGTTCTTCCCGTATTGCTTCTCATTTGTTCTTGATGATGGCCTAGCCAAAAACGTCTGATCTGTCTCAGCAGTTGGATACGTTTCTTGATTATGTGAGAGATGATTCTCATTGTTTATCCCAGTGTGTTGAACTTCCTAAGTCCACCTACAAGAGCTGTGTCGCACGCCAGACACCTCTAAGCTAGCAGGGCCAACACTAGATCTCAGACAGTAATTTAACATATATAATAATTTAGTGCATCTTTGGATATTAGATTAATGCCTTTCCTCGAAAACCACAAACAAATCCATCTCCAACAGTTCTTCATAACCAGAAAAATTAATTGGATTGGGCTTCAGTAGGTTGTCTGAGAGGTACTGGTGCGGATGGAACCAATGATAAAACAATAAAGAAACTTTTTTCTTTTCTTATGACAAACTTTTACATAAATACAACATCTAAAGTGGCTTTCTAACTACAGACACCAAACACTCACTTTGTCATGGACTTCACACATTCAATCATCTACATTCAAACCTTTATAACCCATGCTGAAATACAACCCTAACCCTTCTTGGTTAATCTACCCTATTTAATGTTTTTACAAACCAGAGGGAACTACCAAACAACGGCGCACATCCTACATTAGTCTTTCTAATGCACTAAAATCCAACATTTACAAAAAGATTCACAAAGTGAAAAGATATTTACAGTGCAACCAAAAGCTAAATTATTACAACACGTTTGTTTGGCAAACAACACAAGGTTGACGCGTTTCAACCCCCCTTCCTTTTGAGGGTTCTCTTCAGGACCAGAATGGCTGAAAAAACAAACAGATACCATCTCTTACTTGTTAGTCCAACACACAAAAACTGTGCTTGCCTATACTTATTATGGAATGGCCTAATGCTCCGAATGTCCTTCGGTCTGAATAGTCTGAAAGAGTATAAAAAATAAATGAACAGATAAGAGTGTCAAGCAGTGTCCCAAATACTAATAGAACACTGTAGCTGTCATCAGTCAAATGCCATAATAAACGTACAAACTATATAGTGTCCGAAACTTATTGCTGGCCCGGGCGAAATCTGTATCTTTTAGCACGCAGGAGCTGCAGCAAAGAGGACACGACATTAAATCTCTGTCCACTTTCGTATCTCCAATGGATGTCATATCTAAGTGGAAATAGCGCACCTAATTAACGTTCCGACAAGGAGGCGTGGTGTACTTCTTTTCGGCTAGGTTCGCTGTAATGATTCTGTTGCGGATAATTCTGTTGAAAATAGAACTGCATATAAATATAGGGCCAGACTCTGCTAGCTTCGGTGTTCACTTTTATTTGTCTCTCTGTGGGCACCGTCTTACTGTTGGGACACAAGATATCCATCAACCTTCCTGTCTCCGGCACTAAACCATTATCGTTAAAGGGCAGATTTTGCAGAGGAAGTTAGTTCTCATTTTCTGTTTAATCGTCAGACGCTACATCCTTGATCGAACATGCTGCTGAATTCTTGGAATTCGAATAAAGATTCATGAAATGGAATGAAACATGCTGCGCTCCGTTCTGCTATGCGTTTCCCATTCCAAAATAAATCACCCACCTACCTCACGTTTGTGGTCTCCTGCCGTCTGGAAAACATCTCAATCCGTCATCCACCTTTTGCTCGCGACGGCTGTGGCGTGTGACTAACTCCATTATAACCTACTCGGATTATGCAAAGTAAACACCCAGCGCCTTCTAGGAGTCAATTCACCAGTCAACATTGGGGCCCCAAGGGGCCTCTCCGTTTGCCAATGAGTGTGACGCCTTGCTACCATGTCACGGGTGGCCACTTCTGCAAATGCCACAAGGGGCAATTCTTAAGGATTCGACGCAACTGTTCTTACAAAGATCAGTACTTTGTACATGCAAATAATTTGTTAAGTAAGATCTGGACCAAACTCTTTCAAATGCTCCACTTTTCGCTTTTAAGAAAGATAAAAGCATTGCTAATCATATTGTCTGCGCAGAGTTACCTAAGACATCCAATCCAACTCTGAGAGATTTTATGGGCTTAGCACCTTTAAGTGGGCACCACAAATGTGGGTCATACTCCTGCTGCGAACAAACAATTGAAGGGTCCCTGTTCTCCCATGATGGCATACATTGGAAGCATGAAACATTTACTAATTGTAAATCTAAGTTTGTTGTCTATGGAATTTTGTGCCCATGTCCAAAGCTGTATGCCGTTAAGACGAATCAGGAAATTCGACAAAGAATATCACAACATAAATCCAGAATTAAGAGAAATGTGGAAACTGCACCTTTGGTGAACCACTGGAAATTGAAGGGCCATACAGAGAGAGATCTGAAATGGACGGTCATTTCAAAAGTAGAAGCTGATCCGAGAGGTGGAAACCTCAATCAGAAAATAATTCAGCGGGAGGCAATGTTGATTGTCGAATTCAATTCTGCAACAAACGGGTTGAATGAGCTTTCAGAACTATATAAATTGGAAACATGCGCACATGGGCGCTGCTTTTCTTTTACTAATCGGCGAGGAGTAACCATTTATTCACCACGATACGTCCTAACCAGCCAGCTCGAAGATTTAGAATGATATCCTATCTTCGAGCGACAGTCACTGGTCATATTAGGACACTGCCTTGGATTAAAATCGAGAATGCACTTTGTGGCATTTGCAGAAGTGGCCACCCGTGACATGGTAGCAAGGTGTCACACTCGTTGTCAAACGGAGAGGCCCCTTGGGGCCGGTTCATTGACTGGTGAGTTGAACTACAAGTTCCAATAATCTGGACCATGTTCGTAAAATCCTCCAAAAAAAAAGTGGCTGCACCACCCATTGAAGCTCAACGTCCTGTGACCATCTGAGTACGGGGCCTCCAATAGGGACACAAACTACTAATCCCAGGGACATGACTCCTAGAAGGCGCTGGGTGCTTATGTTGCATAATCTGAGTAGGTTATAATGGACTTAGTCACACGCCACAGCCGTCGCGAGGAAAAGGCGGATGGCGGATTAAGACGTTTGCCATACGGCAGGAGACCATAAACGTGAAGTAGGCTGGTGATTTATTTTGGAATGGGACACGCATAGCAGAACGGAGCACGGCATGTTCGATCAAGGATGTAGCGTCTGACGGTTAAACATGGAAAATGAGAGCTAACTTCCTCTGCAAAATCTGCCCTTTAACGATAAAGGTTTAGTGCCGGAGACAGGAAGGTTGTTGGATATCTTTATGTGTCCCAACAGTAAGACGGTGCCCACGGAAAGACGAATAAAAGCGAACACCGAAGCCTTGTCATTAAGGTACATTTAAATAAATTGTGGATGATATGCCAGCAGAGTCTGGCTCTACATTTATATGCAGTTCTATTTTCAACAGAATTATCCGCAACAGAATCATTACAGCGCACCTAGCCGAAAAGAAGTATGCAACGCCTCCTTGTCGGAACGTTAATTAGGTACGCTTTTTCCACTTGGATATGACAACAGTTGGAGATACAAAAGTGGTCAGAGATTTAATGTTGTGTCCTTTTCCCTGCAGCTCCTCCGTGGTAAAAGATACAGATTTCGCCCTGGACAGCTATAAGACTCGGACACCATATAGTTTGTAAGTTTATTATGGCATTTGACTGACAACAGTTACAGTGTTCTATTTGCATTTGGGACACTGCTTGGCACTCTTATTTCATTTATTTTGTATACTCTTTCACAGACTATTCACACCTAAAGGACATTAGGAGCATTAGGCCATTCCATAATAAGTATAGGTAAGCCGGTGCGCATTTGGGGTGCATAGATGTAATATTGTGTCAAGCACAGTTTTTGTGTGTTGGACTAACAAGTAAGAGATGGTATCTCTGTTTGTTTTTTCAGCCATTCTGGTCCTGAGGAGAACCCTCAAAAGGAAGGGGGTTTGAAATGCGTCGACCTTGCGTTGTTTGCCAAACAAACGTGTTGTAATAATTTAGCTTTTGGTTGCACTGTAAATATATTTTCACTTTGTGAATTTTATGTAAAGTTTGGATTTTAGTGCATTAGAAAGACTAATGTAGGATGTGCACCGTTGTTTAGTAGTTCCCTCTGGTTTGTAAAAACATTAAATAGGGTAGAATAACCTGGAAGGGTTAGTGTTGTATGGTTGTATTTCATTATGGGTTGTAAATGAGTTTGAATGTAGATGACTGAATGTGTGAAGTCCATGACAAAGTGAGTGTTTGGTGTCTGTAGTTAGAAAGCCACTTTAGATATTGTATTTATGTAAAAGTGTGCCCCAAGAAAAGAAAACAGTTTCTTTAAATTGAGAAAAAGAGAAAATCATTTCTAAATAAATTGGAGAATCTAACGAGTATTTCAGGCTATCTTTGATTCTTTGCTTTGGTTTGCCAAAAAATAATAACTAATTGATTATCAGTATTGGCATTGTTGGTTGATTTTGATGGAACCAATGATGGCACATATTTCCCTGCCATACCTGAGTTTCAGAAGCGGAAGCATTAGGGCAATATGTGGGATAATCTTTGCCATCTATACTGCGCAGAGCAGGTGATATGGGCGTGTTCCTCAAGTGTGCATAAAGGCCATAAATGGAGCCAGGTCAGAAAATTAATTGTTGCCTAAAATAGAGTTCCCAAAAGTATAATCACTCTGTCATCTACAGAGCAATTATTGCGAGCTTAACCTGCCACGAGAAAACCTGTCCTAACATATGGAGGTAAGTTCATCTTCTTTTTCCCTCTTGCACTTGGATATTTTGGGGCATCCTGCATAGCTCAATTCATTCTTATGCTGTGGGATGTTAAAGGTACTGCAGGGGATGTTAAAGGATTTGCTTTACAGTTCAGATCTTACTCTTGCTTTTGAAATTTGACGGCCTGATGTTCATATTTGCATTCTGTGCAACATGATGTTACCGGAATTGTTAAGTAGCGTTCCTCCATAGTGAAGTATTATACAGAGTCCTTTGAAGTTCATATAGATTGTACATTTTTAGTACGGTGTTTACAGTAAAATTAATTTCTCCCACTTGGTGTTGGCTGTTTCTAGGAATGATGATTATTCTAATTTCTTACCATCTAATTTCTTATCACAGAAATAGTTGTAAAGTTCAGTTCATCTGCACCAAGATGTTTCAGGGAAGTTTCACACCATCTTAGACAGTATGGTGTCACAGGGAATTCTCTATTCTTTCTTGTGTGGTTCAATGTTTCATAGCAGTGTTTTCACATTCATGTTTTTAGGTCTGGCCTAGACAGAGCTTGCGCTGTCTCTTCAAGACATACAGTATTCACTCTGTGGGCCTAAAGCCCGCCCATTGCTTTTGATTGGTTAATTAGACTGCTGGTCGCAAAGGTTTGCTTGCAGTTGGTTAATCTTTGCTATATGTCCCTCCTTCTCGTATCTTGCTCCCTCCCATGGAGCGTTGGCCTATTACTTGTATCCTTTCACATTAGTGTATTTAGCTTTGTGTGTGTGCACTATTTTTAGGTCTCGCGACCTATCGATGCGCGCATGCGCATCGAGCGGAGCGAGAATTCAAGCGGCGAAAACATCATGAAACCACCAGCTTTTTGCTGGCGTTTTCATGGCGTTTTCTTGCCGTTCATGTGAACCACGTGAGCAACATGCACGCGCATTCACGGCCGGCCGCAGGCCGGCCCTACTTTCACTTTCCCGCTTCTCCTCCCCTAATGATTCATTCCGGCCGCTCACAGCACATCAAAGGGCTTCGCCCAGCGTGCGCTCACACGGCCGGCCCTACTTTCACTTTCCCGCTTCTCCTCCCCTAATGATTCATTCCGGCCGCTCACAGCACATCAAAGGGCTTCGCCCAGCGTGCGCTCACACAGCAAGGTAGTGTGCATTTCAACATCCTAGCCGAGTCTAAGCAACTCTGCCATGGTTGACTTGGACAGCTTAAAAATGTTACCGGATGACTGCTTTTCTCCCCTAACCTCCAGATGACCCGTTAGCCGTAGTATGCTAATCTAGAAGTATTCACACTGCCCAGTCGCTGCAGAGTAGTTGCAACATTAGCTATTCGTTTTCACATGGACTACGTTTCAAGCCAGCTATTCTTTGAAAGGTAATACATTTGTGTTCTAAAACAATGTAATTATGTGCGCACTGGCACAAAAACAAGCGCACAAGCGCGCCCCTGAGATCTTGCTGTTTTAAGTAGACTGACGTAATCACGAGCATAAGTAATGCAGAGCTTATTCTGCCGCATGTGTCTGCACAGAGGTTTCACCTCCCTCTTCCACTTTAATTTCCTGTTAATTTCCGTGTGAACTCCGGTGGGCTACTCCAGCCTTCCGGCCGGAAACCGAACAAGAACTGGCAATGCCAATAGGTATGTACGCACTCAGATGGGGACCATCGACAGACATATTCTTGCACTCATCCACTAACCCATCTATAATAAAACACACAAACTCAACAAGCAAATGGAAGGCGAACTGTAAGATTAAAATTAGATAAAAGGAAAATGACGCTGCCTAAAGTGTATGCTTGCAGTTGAAAACGTGGAAAGCCATCTTGCAGTGATATGGTACATGGTGTGGTGTTTTGATGTGTTGACGTGGCTGCCACGTTTAGCGCTTACTTGTTGGCCTTCCTAGAAAGAGAGACATTGGAACACAATGGACAATACATTTCTAATTAAGCTTCCTGCTTTAAAAGCAGTGTCCATTTGGGACCAGGCACATTGTAGAAAAATTAAGCAACAAGCCCAGAACCTCTGTCCGGAGAGCTGTAGTTCGCTCTAAAAACAAGCATTGGCATAGCCAATAGGTCTCGCTTGTGGGACCTTATAAGTATTTTGTTTTGCAGCACAATATCCTTGTAACTAAATACTTATAAGGTCCCACAAGCGAGACCTATTGGCTATGCCAATGCTTGTTTTTTGTTGCAGTGTGCCCGTGTTTTAGGAAGATTCAGTTTTCTTAGGTTGTGTTGTCGCATCTATGTGCTTTTTGTTTGCTAATTTGCATAGCCCAAACTCCACCCGAAGGTATCGGAGCTCTTTAAACAAGCACCAGTTGCATTAGACACCGGGACACACTCAAAAGCACACAGAAATAACCAGCACAGAGAGATTAAGTGATTTACCCAGAAACGCAGGATGTTGAGCCTCCCCCCGAGACTTAAACCACTCTAGCCCTCACGCCACGTCCACTCCCCTTGAGATCACCATATAAGATGGCTGGTACTCCTTTGGAATGCACAATTCAAATGCATTCCAATTATGCTTTCCAAAGCAGTGCCGGCCATCTTGTTTTCAACTGCTGCCGCCTAGTTCAATAGTGTGTGTGCTTGTGTTTTGTTTGTTTAATAGATAAAAAAAAACAGCAATCATGGCAACAATATTTTTGTTCTGATTTTTAGACCGGACAAGCTAGGCATCCCACTAGCTCCACACCATAGTGATGAATCGTCATGTGCAATTGAAATTAAACAATGGTCTTTACGGGCCAGAGCATACTAGGATAATGGTTCAGTCAGAGCCTAGAACTGGAGACTGCTTGTGCCACGAACTGCGATGTACACTAAAGACAGACCTGCGCCCTGACTGTTGCACTAGTTTCTCACACGCTGCCATAACCATAGCAACCAATAAACGTTTGAAAACAAGTTTTGCTCTCAACCTTCCTGCTACCCGGTACCCTGTGTTACCTACCAGTTTGTTTGCTGCTGCTTTGTGGGTCTGCTCAGCTTCAGGTGGGGGCCCCGAGTGACTTCTTGCGGCCGTTGCCGCCTCCGCCACCATTGCTGCGCCGACAGAGGGAGGCCACATTTCCCAGGGGGCCTCCAGTGACGCTGGACCAGCGCGTCACTGTTTAGCGCCAGGAGGCGTTCAAAGCCGCCTGAGGCCCACACAGCGCGGGCCATAAGAATGAATTGAGCTATGCAGCATGCCCGTTGTAGCCAGAAGGAGGCAGGGCTCGGCCACCACCTTTTCAACAGCTTATTGGCGCCTACAAGGACCTGTTTAGTGACTGATTTTTGCTAAATTTTTGTTCATTCACTCCATATTCTTAGGTAACCAGGACTTAGGAGAAAAAGTTAAAAATGAGTAAGACCAATCGAAAGGGGGTTGTTGGGACACTTGATGGCTTTCTCCTGAGAGCAGAATCTGTACTCATCAAAGAGATTGAGCTTACCCAACGGAGATTGTCTTTAGATCCTCGTAGAGCATCTGCTGGGGCTTCATTAGTATGTCATCAGGAGGGTTTGGGTTCATTTGCAGAATTACCACAGCAATTATCCTCTGGGTCACCTCTAACATCGATAGCTGTTCCTTCCACCCCAGTTAGAGATCATACCCCCACTACTTTATCCCCAGATAAGATGCTAACAAGTCAGCAGCGCCAAACCCAGGCCAAAAAGGGGGAGGGCAAGGTTACAGCCCCTTCAAAGAAAAGGAAGGCGGATAGGTTACCCCTTACTTTGCATCAGGCCAGTAAAGTGGCAAAAACGAAAGGGGCCGTCTGTGGTAAGAAAGGCCGTGCTCATGAGGCTGCAACACCAAAGGTCTCCAATATCTATTAGTTCCCCGGCCAGTTTTAATCCGATGCCACGCGACATGGAGGACAGGCTTCTAGTCAAATTTAAAGAAAAACTACAGGCAATGTTTGAACCCCTAGTATCCAAACTTGTAGACATTGCTCAAAGATTGACTAATATTGAGCACCAACTATCACTGCCAAAATGTAATCCTACTAGTGGCCCCATTGTTTCTAATGAAGTGCTGGTTTCTGTACCAACTCTTCCTGCTAGTGACATGGTTACGGTCACCAACTTTGTCCCAGAAGCACCCCCTCAAACATTGGGCAATATATTAGTCTCAGATGCAATAGCTCCACATAGGAGGGATGTACCCGGGAGTACTACTAGAAGGGTGCCACAGGGAGGTGTGAATAGCCATAATTGTAATGAATTTCTCAATCTACACCCCGAGGCTACGCCCTATGCCATTGTACTCGCGAATGTACCTCACTTACAATCTGGCATTGAGGAAAACTGGGTTTCACTTAGAAACAAGGCCCTCCATTTAATAAACGCCAAAACAGGGCTGGGAGGTTATCTATTTGGGGGTTTTAAAATGGCACGTAGGATCGCGTGGATAGGGAAATCGAAGAAAACAAGCAGAGGCGATTGTGTGGTGGTGAATTTTGGGTCTCCACATACAGTCAAAACGATCCTTTTAGGGCTGGATCAAGGCATTTGAGTAGGGAAGGTATCAACATCCTACCCCTTTTTACCAAGCCACACCGTTGTCGACAAAGGCTAGGGCTTATTGTAATATTGTAACACATGCTCGAGGAGTGTACGAGTACTCTGTCCCAACTTTTAATAGATTTGAATCCTTCACTAATCTGGAGGCTATAAATTGACTGGGTTCTCCCATTCTGATCGGAAAGACCCTACCCCGAAGGGATGAGCAAGGTAGGGGCAATCGAGTGTCGTGCATTCGTAGTTTGGGTACATCTCTAACCCCCGGGGCAAGTGATAATGGTACGGTTCATCCGTGTAACTCCATTGATAATGTTCCAGCCTTCCACTTGTCAAAGTACGGACAAGGCCCCCAAATAAGTGTTCTGAGGGAGTCTAGCACTGTTTTAAAAATAGCTTCTTGGAATATCGCGGGGCTTGTAAGCAAAGTAGCTTCTACTGAATGGACCTCATTCATTGAGGACCAGGATATAATATTTTTCCAAGAAACCTGGGCAGTGGACCAGGTCTTTTCTGAGGGATATATTAATTTCTCAAAGCTAGCTGTACAGGGTGAAAGGGGTAGTCCGAAGGGGGGCTTGACAATGTGGGTCAGGCAGCTCCACCACTACAAGCTTGAGGAGATTTCTTTTGACTCTCAGGACATTCTCATTGTTAAGTTATCACAGGGCAATTCCCCGGATGTTTTACTTATTAATGTTTACTCCAGGGGTCAGCAAGGCGGGAAGGCGTCAGATACTGTTGGCCTTCTAGATGTTTTTTTAACGAACCACAGAGGCAATAGTAACACCATAATAGCTGGGGACTTTAATTGCACTTATGAACCACTTGATTGTGAGGATAAGAATTTTAGTGTGGAGGAGGATGACCAGTGGTCAATCCCACCTCTGGAACTTTCGCCCATAAAAAAGTGGACCAGAGCAGCACTCCAATTAAAAGCTCTCTGTCTGGAACATGGGTTGAGAGCAGCAAATGGTCGCACGAAGTCTGATAAACTAGGGATGCCAACATATAGTAGTGGGCATCGCTTTAGTCGCATAGACTACTTTATTATAAATAAGGAATTTTGGCCTAAATTGCTAGATATGATGGTTGAAGCCCGGCCTGAAAGCGACCACAATCCTCTTTTAGTTTCTATGCGGGCTATAGAATTAAACCATGTCGAAGAGTTGCCCTATTGTCCAGATTTCGTTGAAGGTCATTTGTCAAATGATCCAAAAAAACAATTGAGGAAGAATAGAGGTGATGATAGAATCAACCTCCTGTACGTTATACATAACCAAAGAGATTCTATCAATGTGAGAGAGTGGCTAGATTTATTTGTTTTTATGTTGCAGTGAAAATTCTAAAAATGCTAGTGTGTGCTCTCTTCGCGGGTTGTCGAAGGAGGGCACTATGTGCTTTTAAAATACCCCTCACACACTATGAATCCCATAGTGTCATGCTTCATCATAGGGGTCTTCCCGTCCCTCTACGGGGCGGGGCGTGCTGCGACCTACGAACTACGCGGGAACACTGAAATGGTGACGTTAGGCTATGTGTGGTGTGATGGGGATAGTGGGCTAGTGAAGGTGGGGACCTACTGTGATGTAGTGATAATACTAAAAGTTAAAAATTCCCTGGCCAGTAGAAAAAAATATTTATTCGCTTCTCTCGCTGGGAACAATAAAAAGGGTTCGAAGGAAGTAGAACAAACTCTGTTAACTACTTGGTCGACATGACATGTTTCATAAGCAGACCCCTGCTGCTCATTCATCAGGACCTATGGTGGTCCCTACCAAAAATACTCAATGCTAGATAAAATGTTATGTATCAAATGATACAAGACGTCTTAAATGGGCAAAGTTTGCACTCAACCCCGAGAAGCTGCTAGATATGAGGGACTTAGTAGTTAATACTATAGTTACTCTTCAGACAGACGCTACATTGGGGGTACACTGGGATAGAGCTGGCCAGGCACATAAGCATCTTTTTAATCAACTGAAAAGTTTTTTTATTATGAAAAATAAAAAAGGCCCCGTATCATCCTGCGCCAAGGCTGCAGTTTGGTATAATTCCAACTGTCGCTCGGCCTATAGAACTTTGGCAGCTGCAATTAGGAGTAAAGAACAGGTCTCTATAAGAGAGAAGAGGCAGGCATATAAGGCAGCAAAATCCCAGGCAAAAAGAGACTGGGATGAAGCTCATTGGGCTGAACTAATTAATGCATGCTCTGGGAGGGATACGATGAGATTCTGGCATCTGGTGAAATGGAGTGGGGATCCTAGAAATGTTCCCACAAATCATGTGGAACTAGATCAGTGGGTCCGCCACTTCAAAGGTCAATTTGCTAATGATCCAGGAGCTCAAGACACCTTTGTAGTGCCATCTTCTCCCCCTTCCCTCTGCATCACTAAACAGGAAGAATAATCCGCTCTTCTCCAGGTCCCTAAAGGTAGGGCTCCAGGTCTTGACTGCATTCCTGCAGACCTTTTTCTACATGATCTGGATTCCTGGGCAACGTACATTCAACTATTAATGAATGCTATCAATAAGGGAGCGGCGATCCCCAGTTCCTGGGCAGGTGCAGTAATCCTTCCCATCTTCAACAAGCATTTGCAATGCAATAGGTCTCGCAGTTACACAAGTTTAAGCTATTGGCATTGTAAATGACAATGTCTTTTATTTATCTTTTAAAACGAAAATAAAAGGCATTGTTATTTTCAACGTCAATAGCTCAAGACTACTCGGAGCTCTGCAGTGGAAACATTAACTCACCGAGCATTCTCACTGGGTGTGTTATCCCGACGTGGGTTACACACAGAATAATGCAACAGCTGCATTTACCCCTCAGGCATCTTACTGGCATTGGAACTTGTAACCTGTGGGTTAGCTTAAATATCTCTGCTATAGGTGCATGTATCCCCTCCGCTATCTTACTGGAATTGTAATTTGTGACCTACGGGTTAGCTTGAAGACAACTGCAGCACGTGCATTTATCAATTCAGGTATTTTACTGGTATGAAGCTGTAACCTGTGGGTTTGCTTAAGTATCTCTGCTACAGGTGCATTTACCCCATCCGCTATCTTACTGGTATTTGAACCTGCGGCCTGTATCTTAGCTCATCCAGTGCATCGAGCCCTGTAGCTCTTATTATTTCGAAACAGTAATGTTACTGGGGTGGAATCTGCCATTTGCAGGTTATTTACCGCCATGGCGTATTCACTCACAAATCTTCTTTACTCTAACTGGAACCTGTGGCTACATTTTATTCACATAGCTCCGCAACCGGTGCATTAACCCTACAGCTATCGTCATGCTAGAACACTTGACTTGTAGGCAACGTACGCTGTGCGCACAGACCAGCATTACTTGAATCAGAACACATGAAACACAAGTTACAAAATAAACAAGTAAAGCAAACGGTCCACTAACCACCTTGGCCACTTTGATGAGATCAGAAAAAATGCGCTGAAATTTGCAGAGATCTCAGCCCGCGGTGCATTATCCCACTGTGTTGTTGTCGCATATATGGAACTCTTGCCACAGAGCTTTGCAGTGGACGCACGTTGCACCAAGGCATCTCTCGAACCCAAGAGCAGACTGCCTCTCGGAGGCGCCAAATGGCCCCAATCTGTGGCCAATGGACCGCTCTGTGCAGCCCCGGGCAACCCTTGCGTCGACACCGACTGAAAAAACATACGCATCATGGCTGTGCCGGGCCGCCGCGCTGCCTGCGACGACCCGGAAGCGGTTGGGAAGCCGGCCAATGCCAGCGCGGCCCCAACCGGAAGTCCCGCCCCATCGCGCCGAGAGCGAGAGAGAGCTGCCCGAGGAGCCACGAAGGCTCCGCATTGAGTCCCGGTCCCGAGATGGGGGACCGGGTGAAGAGCGGCCGGGCGCATGGGTAAGGCGGGGCTCTCATGTGGTGAGAGAGCCCCGCAAAGCGCTACCGCCACCCGGGAGAAGGAGCCGCCGCCGTGCACCGCCGGAACAGGTAAGTTGAGTGAGAGGAGGGGTGAGTGGGGGTGGGGTGTACGCGTGCGTGTGTGTGTGTCTGTTTGAGTGTGTTTGTGCGTGCGTCTGTCTGTCTGTGTGCGCGTGTGTATGTTTAAGGGGGGGTGCGTGTGTATATGCAGTGTGTGGATGCCTTTGTTTGTGCGCATGCGTGAGTGACGACGTGCGCGCTCACGAGGTGCAATCTCCAGCAGGAGACGCTCGTGACAGTCTGCTGTGCTGTCCACATTCCCCGGAATCCCTGCAAAGTGGCGACATAAGTAGTCTCGCTAGACAGCAAAAAGCTTCGCTTTTTGCTTTCGTCTAGGCGAGACCTAAAAAGGGCATCGCTCCCTACCAGGAAATTACAGGCCTATAAGCCGGATTGATTGCATTCAGAAGGTAGCGGCAAGGGTGGTTTTAGGTAGAATTCAGGCATGGATGGAGGAATGTCATATCCTCTCAGACTTACAAGCAGTGTTTCGACGATGTATTAGTACAGTGGACCAGGTTTTAAGGTTCATTCTCATATACTGGTGCACTGTTACCCTGGGGAGAGGCTCTATTTATGCAGCTTTCGTGGACCTTAGGTCTGCCTTTGACCTAGTTCCACGTTCTAAGGTGTGGCACAGTCTTTTAAAATTGGTTATGCCATTGGACATTCTGGCTTTTGTTGTTAAACTGCATACGGATAATTATGCCCAGGTTAGGTGGGATAAGTCAGGCCATACCACCGAAAAGGTTTCGGTCGAGAAGGGTGTAAGGCAGGGGTGCGTACTCACACCCACCCTATTTTCAATATATATAAATGGGGTTTTGAAATACTTTGAAAACTGCCCCACAGATGCCCCAAGTCTAGCTGGGTTAAAGATCCCACTCCTAATGTTCGCAGATGACACTCGAGACGGGGCCTCCAACGTGCCCTGTCAAGATTTGAGGAGTTCTGTGCGGATCATGACCGCGTTGTCAATGTTGACCTTCAGAACTCTAACAAATTCATCGGTGAAGTTAGGATGCAGGAAGGTGTTCTTGAGCAAACAGCGATTATTTTCATATTTAGGGGTAACCATAGACAAAAAAATGAGCTGGAAGCCGCAAATAGACTGTCTCACGGTGAGACATGCTCAACTCTCGGGTGTGTTGCTTAGGGAGCATAGACGCTCCTATACCAAACCCATAGATCTAGTATTGCAGATCTATAACTCCAAAATTGGGTCTTCAATCCTCTATGGTTCAGAGTGTGGGCGCATGTAAAACTGGATTCCTTAGTGGTGGGCCAAAATAAATTCTTAAGATCGTTAATGGGCCTGCCACAATCCACCCCACTGATCCCCCTTTATTTGGATTTGGGGAGTAATTCAATTAGGGATGTAGCCTGTTATAGATTAGTATCATACTGGAGGAGACTTTGGGTGACTCCCGAGTTAACCAATTATGCCCTGGCTGTGTTAGAAATTCGGAATATGGATGTAAATAATAAAATTTGAGTGGTTTAGGAGTGTAAAAAATATTCTCTGTGAACTGGGATTGAGTCGGCTGTGGACTTCCCCTGTGGGAAGTCCGTTTCCCAGAAAAAAAAGAGTTAAAGGCAGCTTATTGGCACATGATCTATTCCCAGCGGTTCTCTGCTTCCAGTAGTCTTACCCTGTCCAGCACATTTCTTGAAATTAAATTCGAACCAAAATAGTACTGGGATCTAATCACATCAACACGAGATAGAAAATTATTCCACCAGTTTAGAGTGGGAACATTACCCACTAAGACTTTTACTTTGAAGTGGTCTAATTCGCATGCAACTATTAGTAACTGTCCTTTTTGCCCTGATAGGGCTGAATCTTTGGCCCACATTTTGTTTGCATGCCCAGCGTATAACAACCCGAGGCGATGCTGGTTGAAACCCTATCTTTGGGGACTAGGGTATACAGTACTGTGAGGCTTTGAGATTACTTAAAACCGCAGTAGATGGCCCCACTGTGATTGCCACAGCCAAGTTCCTGGGCTGGGTGTGGGTGATTCGTTGGTTCGTTGGACTGAAGGAAGGCATAGGTAAACTTCCTCCCTTATTCATCATTTAATTTTTAGGTCTCGCGCCTGCGATGCATATGGCGAAGCCATATGCCATCGCGCAGGCGCGATACTATAGTCACCGGCTATGCTTCCCAGGAGACAGGAGATGTCACGCGCACGCTCTGGAAAGCGATCAGCGCCGGCCGCGCGCACGCGTTCCCAATCTCCTGTCTCTCTGGGAAGCACACAAGCAAGCCCAGCAAGCCCCGCCAAGGCACCACGAGCCGAGAATTTGGAAGAAGGGCCCGTTACAAGGCTCGCGCTATAATCGGCCACTGCTGCCAGCTCTGATTGTCTCATTACACAGGTGATTTACCCGCACTTCCTGCCGGCTCGAGGCGGCATATTGTTTACTCAGCACTTGTCACCGGCGCGCGTACATTTTGAAGCCTAGGTAAGGCAGCATGTCAGAGTTAATGCATATCCGTGTGGTTAGAAGCGGCCATTAATTCAGTTTTGAATACGCTGGTGTGAAATTAGGCCTTCGAGCACCGGCGTAGCTAGGGGGGGGGCGGTCCGCCCCAGGCGGCACTATTTTGAGGGTGGCACTGGCCCGTTGCGGCGGCCTTTATAATTTATTTGGGTACAGTGTCCCAAATAAATTATAAAGGCCGCCGTATTACTTCTGTGAGACTTCGCAATGAACACTGACGTGGGAGCAGCTGGAGCGCAGGCACCGACCGGCGGCACCCGCTGTGAGCTGCATCGGCAAAGGACAAACAGGCAGAGCACCTCTCATTGTCATGCATTTAATGCCACTCTAAAACTCTGGATAGTGCCAGCGCACTCCATTGGCGCTGTGCATGCTGTTCCCCAAAGACGTGCTGCCAGCGGCTGGGCTCGAGCAGTAAATTAATGGTTAACGATGCCTGGCATTGCCTGCTCTCAGCTCTGGAGTGGCTGAGAATGCTGCTAAATGTTTAAAATTTGCCCGGCAGCCTGTCCTTCCTGCATATTTTCTGAGGCCCGCTGGTGCCGCGCTTTTCAGACAAGCACCTCGTGACGTGACCGGGGAGCGTGGACTGCCCTCAGCAGTGCTTGCTTCTGGCTGTCGGGAGCCGGGATTAATAATCCGAATGTGACCGTCACCGGAGTGGAGGAACTTCGAGGTAAAGTGTCATCAGAAGCGGCGCCGCAGGGGACTCAATCTGAGAGTTGAGTACTCGGTGCCGTGCGCTGCTGACTGATCAATAAAACCCCCGGCGTTAGGCCCACATAGAGTGACTAATTAATTTCTCACTCACAGACAGGAGGACACTGAGCCCCTGCGTATCAGAAACAAGAAACATTACATCGTGGTGATGATCACAGGCGCAAAATGTGGCCTGGCGGGGGACGAGTCCGTGAGTAACATTTAGCTCACTTGTTTATTTGGTATTCTGCACTTTAGCTGAGGAATGTTTAATCTGTTTGGGAGCGGTTTATTTGTTGCACCTTCGCTGTTTGGAGTAATCCGACAGCTTCGGGCGCTTTGTGTACAGCTGGATGTCAATTTGTGCACATACCAACTTATTGTTTTAGTATGAGATAGTGTTTGAGCTTTCTCATATCCCTTTGTGGGGGATCGCTTGTAGTTTTGTCATTCACTGCTGGTTTATACCGTATGAACTAGCGTTATTAGTGAACAATATGTGTAGAAATGCTCACAATAATTGATGTCTTTCCCTATTTATAACTACAAAATACTACAATGCCTTCTCTAAGATCGCTTACAAACAATCAATTACAGGCTAAGTTGTTTGATCTGCTTCATGCTGAAAACGGGTCCCCATCCATAATTAAATCTGGGTATTGGAAGTGCTGTTGGAATTGTATTTGTTCTTTTGTTCCTCTAGATTTTTATCCCATATCGGCGGGCTCCTTGCTCACTTTGCTCATACCTGTGTGATTCACTCTGCACTTATTGCATGCTTGCTACCAGCCCGACATTGTTCTGACACATATTCCCATGAGTGTTCACTTTTGCGTATCGTAATTTGCTTGTCTTTCCTCTTGGTGAACTATAAGGTGTTCTCTGTGTTTACGTTTATAGTAGTATCATTTGTCGGCATTAAAGAAGTATCTTCATGATTACGTTTTAACAAATGAATATCTACCTGGCTACATGACAATCATATTTGGAATAATTCTTCACCCCCTGCTCCTCCTGGGCCGATGAAGGCACCCTAGGTAAGTTATGAATGGGGTTAAAACAGACAGGGATAGGCCAGGAGTTTTCATGCATCAAGAAAAAAGATCAAGGTAACCTTGGTGAATAATGGAGTGCTGGAGCGACATCAGAGTTTTGTCTTCTGACAGTTTCTGCTATAGAAAATGAACCATGTATATTCGCAAAACTATTTTAGAGGATTAGCTGCGAGTTACTGCTTTTAATAGGTTAGTGCTGTTCCATTTCTGGTGCTTTGCTGCAGTTTTAAGATCTTCTTAGACTTTCTCGTTGCTCAAATGAGTGCAATTTTTGATAGTTATATGTTTGCTTCATCCTCATTGCTTATTTTTGCGCACAAGAAAGTGTCACTCATAGTTATTAAAATGTCACTCATAATTACTCTGAAATTATCAAAATGTCACACATAGCATTGAAACCTTGGCAGCTATGTATCACGTACAGCGCTTCTTCCTGACTCCTCTGGATGATACATTTGCATAAAGTATGAATATACAAATGAAGTCTTGGTTTTTTGAAAGTATTCTTTTTCATTTCCTTCCGACCAACACGATAACTGTACATTATTTCTGGTGTCCAACAGAAGATCAGTTGATCCCTCTAATCGCAATTCAATTTAGGATTATTTCTCATGGCGAACAGGAACATCTTTCTGTGTTGAATTAAGATCGGGCTGAAAAAGAACTATGGTAAAGTGTATCTATTTCCCCCACACAACACACTCTTCTCAGCCGGGCTTCTTTCCCCCAGGGCACATTGGCAGACTGGCGATTTTCCCAAGAGAGTCAACCTGGGTCCCCTAGAGGCTGGTCTCAGCTCCTGTACACCTGTTCCATTCCACCAGGGTCAAAAAAACGGAAAGTTACAAGAAAAATAGTCCAGCTCTTCGCAGTCTTCTAAAAAATCACTTCTGCCTGTCCTCCTTGTGTTTTATTTCTCTTCGTTGTTGCTGCTCTGGAATCTAAGGCAAGGGGGTCTTCATCAAAATCTTAGACCAACAGGTTTCCACTGAAATCTAAGGCACAGAGGTCTCCATTGGAGTCGTAGGCAAATGGGACTTCAGCAAAACGTAAAGCTCAAGGGTTTCCGTCGGTTCTCATTGAAATCTAAGCTGTGATGTTATGAGTGAGATGTCACAAACAGGGTAGGTAGAACTGATGTAAGTTTTGGGTTTCATTCTGCTATTCCTTCAGCGACGTAGCTAGGTGGGGGCGGTTCGCCCCAGGCGGCACTATTTTGGGGATGGGGACTGTCTAGCCCTGGACAGTGTCATGTATGTGCATGTAACTTGCATGATCGAGGTAACTATTAGCGGCGATACTACGTGTCTCTCGGACCTCTTTCAGGTGCTCGCCGTCCTTTTTCCCCAGCACCCCCCCAAGGGGGTGGCAATCTGAAGGATAGCCCCGGGCGCCACAAGCTCTAGCTACGCCCCTGCCTTCGAGTCCGTTATGTATTTGCGATAGTGACAGAAAATGGTTCATACCAGGAGATTCAAATGGGTAGAACTTAACATGCCGGTTCCAAAGTGAAATAAACGGAGCGCATTTACATTTTGTATGCATATCATGTTTGACCTCTCTTACTCATCTATAAAACATAAACTGTAAGACAAACTGGGCATTGCATAACTCCAATATTCCTGGTCCTAAAGTCTGACATTTAACTATTAAACCATGTTTCCTACAAAATAGCATTCTCAAGCAATGAACAACGCCAGCCTTCAACATCTAGTGCAGGTTTGAAAACTCAAGGAGCGAGTCTGCTTTTTATGAGTCCAGTAGATAGCTGCTCTTATCTGCAAGTTACTTCCTTGAAATCTCTGTTTTACTGGCCAGAATATAATTCGTGTTTCCTGAGCAGTCAGTGCTCAATTTATTAGCTTCAGGGGTGGAAAGAGAGATAGCATTAACATACATAAAGACAGACAGACACATACATACATGCGTGCACACGACTGAGAGAACTCCTCTGCTTTCTATGTGCAGTGCTGCTCTGCTAGGTGTCCTCTGCTGATAGTAGGAAGCATGCCAGTCTTGTCTTGCTCGGAGGTCTATTTAGCGATCTCATATGTACACTCTTTCAAGCCTTTTTCACAGCCCAAGCGCAGACATGAACAACCTCTGTTATCTGTAGAATACTACTTTTACGTTTTTTCAGAAATATATTTCAGGAAACACTGCACAAGCTGCATCTATGCAATGAACATTCATGAATTGTACAGAATGAATACCCATGGGTATATTGCATATAAATCCACTTCAAGACCCAGTCCTTTCGATCGGCTTCCTATTTAGTGATGAGAAAGGCAAAGTCAATAGTGGCTTACCCAAGATCACACAGTGGATACGAACTTGAATGTGCCTACAGCTCAGAATAAGCAGCTCTAAATTTCATACAGGGAACGTAAAATAGTTATTTTGCTTAATACGTACCTACCAAGAGATGCAAATGTAACCAGAAAGTTATAAAGTAAGAGAAATACACAATGTAATTCACTATCTCCTGTTTTCCAGAACATTACAAAGCAAAATGCGCTCAAAGTGAAGGTTTACCCTTTCTCTCCTTCTATATGAAATGTGGGCGACCCCCATTTTTAGGTCGAGCTGATGTGGCATTCATGCGAAGCATGAATGCATCAGCTCGACAACTTATGCTGCCCGTATTTAGGAGAGTGGACAGCTACCAGACGCGCGCTTTGACGAGGTCGGATTTCACATCGGGAGCGAGCGTCTGATAGCTGCGCATGCGCGGTGCAAAGCCCCTGCTCACACACACAGCCAGCCCCCACCCCTCTGCATGCACACAATACACCGGCACGCACACACACACACACACACGCTGCCGCCCCCCACACCCCTGCATACACACAGACACGCAAGCACGGAGCCCCACTCACCGGGACACAGCCAGCCCCCACCCCTCTGCATGCACGCACATACAGGCGCGCGCACACACACACACACACACACACACACACACACACACACACACACATACACACGCTGCAGCCCCACTCACCGGGACTTCTACTCCGCAGGACTCTTCCGACGTCAACGGGCACAGGGACACCGGCACTCCGCTCCTTGGCTTCCCGGGCGGACGCCGGCTGCACGCAGGGCTCTCCTCTCTCTGCACCGGAGCCATGCACCAGCCACTGCAGCCTGCCTCCTGGAAAGCTCCGGTCGCGTGTCCGGCCCCGCCCCCGTCCCGACAAAGGTTGCCTGGCTTCCTGTTGAAGCCGGGCTGCGGCGGTGAGTTTGCTTGTTTTTTTACGTGGTAAAAAGTGAGGCTTTGATTGACGGTGAACACACGTTTCTTATTTAATTCAAGCCAAAAACTTAAACATCAAAGCTCTGAATGTGTGCTCATTTATCTGCAAAGAGAACATATGAGACAGGGAGGAGCACAAATTATGATTGTGACCGTACCGCATGGAATGAAAACGGGTATATATATCTAGCGAGACACACACGCTAAAGTTTTTGCATTACCCGTATCTGTTAACAATTATCACCAAGGCGCACTAATAAAGTATGCTGCCCAAGTAAGGTACACTACGAGCCAGTCCCGGCAAAAATGCAAAACATACATTCGACCGGGGACGGGCATAGCATAAACGTTATGGCGAGAGAGCCCACATGCCTAACATTTTTCACAGCAGTACTCAAGACGCCTTTCCCCAGTAGCGCGTAAGTCAAAGACCGCGCACCGCCCAAAACTCGATGCAAACTAAACTCCTCACAACCCCAGTGAGCATACCTGAAAACGATGACCCTCTGCCTCAAACAGTCGTCTCCCAGGACGCCGAAGAATCGACCGGAGATGGTCGGGGGCATATCTTCCACATTTAAATGCCTGCTAATGAGCATGCACAGCCCATTCAGTGCACAGGGCAAGAAAAGACGAACACCGGGCAAAAGGAACAAGCATTAGAAATGCAATCGGGCTCGGATTTATTTGAGTTTGAGCTAATGGCATTGTGCATGTGGTGTGTAGTGGAATTATGTGGGTTGGATTGTAGTTTTAGCAATGGTGGCATGCTGTGCTTTAGATGAATATGTTTAAAAGTAAAGTGTACCATACTGCGATTGCTACAATAGTTAATTGTGGATGCGTTAACAATTGATGCGTGCGCTGGTGGTGTGTGTGCTTGGTGGAAGAGTGCACTGGCGCCTGGAGGTGTGTGTGCCTGGTGGAAGGGTGCACTGATGGCTGGTGGGTGTGTGCTTGGTAAAAGCGTGCACAGATGGCTGATGGTGTGTGTGTTTGGTGAAAGCGTGCACTGACGGTTGCTGGTGAGTGCGCCTTGTAAAAGCATGCACTGACGGCTGCCTGGTATTGTACGCCTGATGATGTTTGTGCTTGGTGAAAGAGTGCATTGATGGCTGGTGGTGTTTGGCCCCGGTGAAAGCGTGCACTGACGGCTGGTGTTGTGTTGTTGTGTGTGTGGTTGTGTTTGTAGTGGTGAGTCATACACTCCAAATACCACTCAGTGCCACATAATTAAACGCCACATAATTTCAATGCAACGTACACTCCAAATACCACTCTGTGCCACATTACAAGCCACATAATTACACTGCACTCAATGCAACATGCACTCCAAACAATACCACTCAGTGCCACATAATTGCAGGCCACACACTTACACTCTACTAAATACAACATACACTCTACATAATTATATGCTACATAATTACACTGCGCTCAACGCAACATACACTCCAAATACCACTCAGTGCCACATAATTACACGCCACATAATTTCAATGCAACGTACACTCCAAATACCACTCTGTGCCACATTACAAGCCACATAATTACACTGCACTCAATGCAACATACACTCCAAATACCAATCAGTGCCACATAATTACACGCCACATAATTACACTGCACTCAACGCAACATACACTCCAAATACCACTGTCACATAATTACACGCCACATAATTACACTCTACTGAATGCAACACACTCCACACAATACCACTCAGTTCCACATAATTATGCTTCATAACTACATTGCACTCAATGCAACATACACTCCGAATACCACTCAGTGCCACATAATTACACTGCACTCAATGCAACATACACTCCGAATACCACTCAGTGCCACATAATTTCATGCCACATAATTACATTGCACTCAATGCAAAATACACTCCAAATACCACTCAGTGCCACATAATTACACGCCACATAATTACACTGCACTTTATGCAACATACACTCCAAATACCACTCAGTGCCACATAATTACACGCCACATAATTACACTCTACTGAATGCAACACACTCCACACAATACCACTCAGTGCCACATAATTATGCTTCATAACTACACTGTACTCAATGCAACATACACTCCAAACAATACCACTCAGTGCCACATAATTACATGCCACATATTTAGACTC
The DNA here is from genome assembly GCF_964261635.1 of Lissotriton helveticus. Taxonomy (NCBI): domain Eukaryota; kingdom Metazoa; phylum Chordata; class Amphibia; order Caudata; family Salamandridae; genus Lissotriton; species Lissotriton helveticus. The sequence continues at coordinate 1,705,249,067 of NC_136057.1, read as the reverse complement.
TACTGAATACAAAATACACTCCAGACAATACCACTCAGTGTCACATAATTATATGCTAAATAATTAGACTGCGCTCAATGCAACATACACTCCAAATACCACATAATTACACGCCACATAATTACACTACACTCAATGCAACATACACTCCAAATACCACTCAGTGCCACATAATTACACGCCACATAATTACACTACACTCAATGCAACATACACTCCAAATACCACTCAGTGCCACATAATTACACGCCACATAATTACACTGCACTTGATGCAACATACACTCCAAATACCACTCAGTGCCACATAATTACACGCCACATAATTACTCTACTGAATGCAACACACTCCACACAATACCACTCATTGCCACATAATTATGCTACATTGTTATTAGTAATATCAATACATCTAAGTCACGTAAATACAACACATATTGCATTACAAATGCTATAGGTGTCACATTTGCGAAAGTTAAAAATATTGGCATTGTAAATGACAAAGCTATTAATTTCGCTATTTTCAAAACCAACAGATAAATATAAAATTTGTCATTTACAATACCAACAGCTCAAACTTTCCTAATGCGAGACCTATTGCATTGCAAATGCTTGTTTTTTATTGTATTTGAATTTTATCGTATAGACTTGATGCTCTTTTAAAAAGGAAAATTTGTTTCCAGACCGCTGTTATGGGAGTGCTTTAGAGCGGTTTTAAATTATTTATTGTTTTAATAATGAGTATTATTTGTCCAAGTCATTATCAAGTGTGTTGATATAGCGATATGATGTATTGTCCAATTTAGTCTCTGTGTTTGTCCTGTGATGACTTTTGTGATTTTTTAAATTCTAAATACAGTTTATAAACTGAAACTGAACATTTTTTTTACTGAAGTGTGCCTCCCATCATTAACTTATGTCGGTGCATCCTCTAGCACCAGCCTGTTAACTGGACAACCTTGAACGCTCTTTTAAATATTGCTGTAGTGTGTTTTCTAGCTTTAGCTAATACCTCTGTGCTGCCATTCAATAAAATCAAATGTTTTGATTGTTTCACGAGCAGATACGTTCCGTACAATTTTTTTTCTCACTCACAAACACCTCTTGAAAACACTCAGTTCATTCAGTGGGGCCACAGTAATCTGGCATTGCTCTGACCCCTCTTGCAATCCGTGTGCTATCCCGTTGACCTTTATTAATTATCCGTGTGCTGGTCACATTTATCTCTTTATGTCTGGTCCCTATGTGCCTTCCCGCTGCCTGCCTGACCCTCCAAGTTTGGTGTGTTTTGTGCATAGAGTCTATACCTCAGTGAATCATTTAGAAAAGCATAACTGTCTGGATGTAGGATTATGCTTAGCTACATTTTCCTTTCGTGATATTTAAGCATCCGGGTTGGGTAGCCAAGTTGATCAATTACTTAAAGTGTAACTCGTTCTTTTTAATGGAGTGCATATCAATCATGATCTCTTTGAGATAGGTAACATTCTAACCTATTTTACGAACACAAACGCACACAATCCACACTTACTATCCACTCAACTACTGTAGAAGAGAGAAAACAAAATTAGAACCTCTCACAAAGGCGAGACCTACTGGCTTTGCCAATACTTGTTCTAGTAGGCGGTTGGAATCAGTGCTGTAAAGAACGAAGTCTCTGTAGCAAGATGGATAAGAAATGCTGTAAGCTTATGGTTTGTTACCCTGCAGAGGGACGTTAAAGGCAGTGCTGTGAGTTACATTTATTTCTCCTACAATATGTGTGATGTCATGGTGTTAAGAGCATTTGCAGTGAATTTATATATTGGAGGGAGTGTGGTGAAGTGCAGTACTTTTCAGATTTGAGGTTAAAGGAAGTTTTATCGAGTTCCATTCTTTGTTCTGCTCTGGGATATTACAGGGGTGTATTAACTTTGAAGTATTTCAAGGGTTGTTGGGTTTTACATGGAGGGTTTGAGGTTAAGGAGAATGGTTGAATTACTATTGAGGGTGTTTTTTTTCTTGTCTTTGGACGTTTAAGATAAAGTAAACAGTTATTGTGTAGCGGCACATTACATTTAGTGCTGTTAAAATAAGTACCTTATTGTACATTAACCCCTTCCATGCGGGGCTAATTCCCCCGCGGTACAGGGGGAGGGGGCCGCCGCGCCTCGGTACTCATTACGAGTCCAGCTCGTTATGCTGCACAGTGGAGCTGTGCTCATGACGAGCTGGACTCCGCCCACTCCCGTATAACAGCCACACAGGTGGCGAATTCACCGTGCGTGGGAGGCCGCGGCAGTTATGAAGAGCTCAGCTCCACTGTGCCTCATGACGAGCTCAGCTCCACTGTGCCTCATGACGAGCTCAGCTCCACTGTGCCTCATGACGAGCTGAGCTCGTCCTAAGCATCAAAGGGGTTAAGAGCATACAGAGAAGTTGGTAAGCGTTGCAGGTGTACTTGTTCAAACATGAAACAGATGATGCTCTGGTACTTAAAGCGACCTGTAGCTGAACAAATCAAGGCCACCGACACTTCCTCTACCTCCCCCTTGCTGTGGACCTTGTAGGGGGAGAGATGTGGCGCAGTGGCCAGGGCGGCTGACTCTGGACCGCTGGTCTCACGGTTCGATCCCCAGCGCCGTAAGCAGATCAGCCCAGCATTATGTGACTCTGGGCAATAGCTCACTTAATCTCCCTGACAGCCCCCAGTGCTTTGAGACCCTTGGGGATGATTAGTTTGTGCTTTACAAACACCGGGTTATTATTTATTTTTTCCATCTACAAGGAGTGTGCGTGTCTCGGACACCTATTCATTAATTATTGTGGTCCTGTACATACCCCACCCAACCCTAGCCTCTCACCACATTGCTCAGAATATAAAGCTGGCTTAATGAAATGTTAGTGTCCGTTCTTGTCAGTGTTTTCCTGTGTGCATCTGTAGAATATGTAGTTATGGGTACAAAATGAACCCCACCTTTTTGATCACTACATTAATATATATCTTTTTTTTTTTTTTACCAGAAGATTCCACCATGACGGCTGTGACTTGAGTTCTGTGCGGCCCACACAAGAGAAGCAGGGCCAGTAACATGGGGAAAAAGAGCCCTGGAGCTGCAAGAGGAAGATCTCACTGGAACCCGTTTGAGAGACGTTATCCGTGGTGTTCAGAGGCTCCTGAAGAGGGGAACACCGAAAGCTCCAACCCCAAACTAGGCCAAGCTCTTTTTGAAGAAGAGCAGCTAACAGGCTCCGGAGATTCTCACAGAAATGTACTCAATGGTGTTGAGTTTGGCTCAGAAGGCTCTGGTTCCAAAGTCGCAGCCAACGGACACAAGAGCACAAGCTGCCCTCTCACGTTGGGGAGCATCCAAAACCTGGAAGTGGAGACGTATGGTCCATTACTGGCTGCTGATGGTCCCCTCGGAGAGATTTCTGCAGGGGATGTGTCTGAAGAAGAGCAGGAGATGGCTGATGAGGATGCTTCTGATTATGTGACTGATGGCCTCTGTAATAATGCCTACTTTGATTGGCCATCACAGTCAGTCCGTGAAAAGCAGCGCTCCACCTGTGATGCAATCCCCAAACTTTGCACCCCCGAGTGCCATGGGGAAAGTTTGGACCCGCACCATCTGTATTCTGCCCGGGGGGCACACTCCTGTGGTCTATCGTGCTTCTGCATTCCTTCTGAGCATGGGCAACACTGCAGCTCTGATCCTGCCGGGTCACAGGATGGGCGAGAGGACTATGATGAGGAGGTACAGTATGATTGGGTCGGGCTAGATGAAGATGCTCAGAGGCAGGATATTGATCATTCTGTCCGCAAAAAAGGCGGGAAGCGGCAGAGGAATCGGCTTGTCACTAAAGATCGGGATGAAGGGAAGGATGACGCTAAAAAGGAATGCCGAACCCTGCCAGTGAAGCACAGGGCAGCGCGTAAGAAAAGCCAATTAGAGGGAAGACGTTTGCTGAAACCTGAGGTACCTAGGCAAGTGGAGGAGCTGGGTATCTACTGTGTGTCATTCTTCAGAAAGTTCATTGACCTCATAGTCTTTGTCACTCACCGGTGTGGGGAGTATGTGGAATCTGGTGGCATTCTTCTGTACACATTTTGCAAGCTTCAAACATGTGACCTGGTCTCTGTAAAATCCTCCCTGCACAATTCTGCCCAGGTTCTGGGGCAGCGGACAAGGAGCCTCTCTGTGAGACTTAAGCAGTGGGGCTGCTCTTGGGGTATGCTGGCTTTTCGTCTTTTGAAGATGCTCTGTGCCCTGCTTTTTCTGGTACTTATGCTTTTTATTGGCTGCCTCCGGCTCTGCTGGAGACCCACCAGATCTGCCCTTTTAGCAATTGTGGAAAAAGTGTGCAGGACTGGCAGCAGCGCTACCAGCTCCAGTTCCTCCTCTTGCCTGCCGCTTGTATACAGGCTGTGGGGTTGGTTCCGAGAATGGAGGACTTGCAAGTATTTGACCCAACTGCTGCAGAAATGGGTCTGGCACCCATGGACTTCCAAGAAGTTGAAGACTGAAGTGGGGTCAGCCTCAACGGGTTCCCCCGGTGCAACAGGACGCTCCCCGTCAGGCGGAGAGATTGAGCGCCTTCTATCTCTGACAGACATCCCTGAGGAGGACTTGAACCCCTTCCAGGTCCTTGGGGTGGAAATGGGCGCCTCTGACATGGACCTAAAGAAAGCTTATCGTCAGCTGGCAGTGCTGGTAAGTGTCATTTTAGAGGTATGACCCAGAGCACTGTTGCACTTCTCAGACCTTTATGAGTGCCTGTTTACAATATATGTTCACCCTTTCATGTCTCTTTGTCAATTTTGCTTTAAATTGTGTTTTTAAGTTTGGTAGAGGAGAGTTGGTAACATTTAGAGCTTTGACCCTCCTGAGAAGGAGATGTTTACAGACGCTTCTGTCCTCTCCACAGGTACACCCTGATAAAAACACTCACCCTCGAGCGGAGGAGGCCTTCAAGGTGGTGCGAGCTGCTTGGGACATCGTAAGCAACCCAGAAAAACGGAAGGAATATGAAATGTATGTCTGGGGGTTCGGGCACTGACGAATTTATAGTTAACACAGCATGCAAAGTGGGCTGCCCTGTCTGCTTAGACCATAACAGTGTTTTACTTCACAGATGCCTGCAGCACAGAAAGTTGTAGCGCCTGATATATTGTAGGGAGTTAATTGTTTTAAACACTCCTGATTTCTACATCAAAACTATTTAATTGCATTCTTAAACGGGGTTCCCCTGTATTACTCTGCTATTCACCTTTCTCCTTCCAGAGCTAAGCCTCTGTGTTTTCACATTTTGGCAGTTCATGCTTGGTCCATCATAACTTTTTTTTCCACGACATATGTCCTGCACAAATGTGCACCCTTTCTCTCCACTTGTTAGGGATTGTAGAGCTCTATAGGATTATAATTTACCTAAGAAAAAGCTAAAATATGTTCGTTTTTTTAACAGGAGCATGCTGTGCAATATTTTTTTTCTGTTCTAAAAAGTGCATCCACAAAGGGTTTGCAGTGCTATGATCTCCCATATCCCTACTTTCGGAACACTGGAGAGGATGGGGGTGGTATTTTTTCCTGTTCTAATTTCCTATTAGTATGCTTTTCTGCCTACTTGCAATTTGTGGTATACACAAGTATCTGACTTTCTGAGCCCATATTTCTAAAACTTGACCCAGTTTTGAATTTACCAAGGCATCTTTTTATACATAATGTTTAGGGTTTTCCAAAGCAAAATAAAAAAAAAACTGGGAACGTTAGTGATGGAATTAAAGGTGATTGATCATGAGGTTTTCAGCCATACTTTTTGTACTAAATGCTCATCTACCAAAAAAGTACAAGATTACGCCCCCCCAGTTCTTCTGATTGTAGAAATGATTGTGTTTTGTCCAAAAACCTGTGATGCCCTGGGCTTACAATTGATACAAGCTGGACAGTGAATTTTCATTCTTTATTAACCACGCATTACTTGATAAGTAAAAGTGTGATAAAATTAGATCTGAAAGAAAGCCATGTACTTTTGATATGTGCCCAATAGTCTGAGTTTAGAGATGAGGGTAATTTATGGCACCCCCGATTTCGGATTATCAGTAATGTCAGGCGATTCAGAGTTTTTTCAAAAACGTGTTGTAAGATATAAGGAAATTCCATAAATGACCTCCTACCCGCAGTTGCCAAAATGCAGCTATGTAAAATGCTCCCAAGTTGCTTTAAAAAAAAGTTGATATTTGGGGAGTGGTTCGGAGCTGTATTTGGGCCTGTCGTTGGCCAGTGCCCAGGGAAACCTGTCAGCCCCAAGCGTTTGTGAAAACTAGGATTACGTCGGAGCCCAAGTGCTGTGACTTGCATGAACCCTACCACTTTTTATTACCCATAATCAGCTGAAAACGTGTAATTTGGCTAAAATACAGAATTTCCTTGCATTATTTAGGAGGAAAAAAATGAAATTTTTGGGAAAGGCAAAAGTCCACACATATCCCAGTTAAAAACAGTACACTGGTAGAGTACTTTAACTTCCCAAAACAGCTGCATCTTCTAATGCAGAGTACACAATAGGCCTTTTGAGAAAAAAAGGTGTCAAGTGTTAGGGAATCGGGTAGCAGTAGTTGCAAGAAGTCGTAGCCTCTCAGCCCAGTCACATTATTGTCAGTTTAAATGTTATCTGATCTCTAGGGACCCTTTCAGCTCCAGTGTGTTTCGAGGTGGGAGGGAGGGGGGCTGAGTGGGTTGGTAGATTGGTCATAAAAACCTTAATTTGCCTCGTTTAGGTTTGGGGTGATGCAGAAAGAACTTTAGCGTCTACGCCATTGGGAGGAATGGGGTTGGCCTGCCACCACATCGCATTTTTATGTTCCTTGATTTTGTGTGCCCAGTGGGCCGTTCTGGCCTCCTGGTGGTGCCAGATTGGGGGTAAAGTGCCCATCTGTATTGGGGGCTGATGGAGTTTGGGTTTACCGAGAACATGTGGAATGCATCCCAATACAATTAAGTGGGTTTAAAGTGTGATTGCACCAAAAATTATGGTAGTGCAATTGCTCTCACAAGGTGATATCACAAGGCTATCTCGTGGTGGGAGAGGTTCTCCTTACGAATCATACCTCTGTTGTTGCAATTGATGTTCACTGGCACCTCTACAACTGGAAGACAACCTGAGCCAAATAGCTCTGGCAGCCTTCAGTTTGTTTCAGTTTCATTTTGTGGTGTCTGCTGATCTTCGTTGAAAGTGTGATGGCCTTTGCTGGAGTAAAATCTTTTCCATCAAAGGTCGTGTGTGAGAGGGGAGGCCCTCAGGGACGTGCAAAACACTGTTGTTTCTCAACACTGTGCTCTACGACATACGGGACACATCCTAAGCATTCTAGATTTAATGTGGAAGAGATGTCCAGCACGTCCCTCGCGTTCCTCTGGTTACTAAATCATGAAACAAGATCGCAAGCATAATAGGGATTTAACAAAGCTTACATGGGCTTAGCAGTCACATTGTTGTAGTGCAAAGCTTTTCAAAACAGTGTAAGCTTGACTGTTCCCATTCTGTGTGCCAAGGCATCAATACCGCTTTAGAAGTACACCAGCCATAGTATGCCTTGATAGTACACACACAAAACGACATACCCTCCTCTCTTACTTTTCTGCAGCCAGTCGGGATATAGAGGAACGTTGCCATTTATTCTGCTCCACTTCCAAGGACTCTTGAGTTCCCTTTAATCACAGCACCTTACCCACATCTTACTCCTCACCACACACAAGCCACATGCCAAAACAACATTATATATTATTCTCAACAAGAAGTATCCCACAATCCACCAAGAAGTTGACCCAGCAGACACCTCCATTACTCTTCTTAACACACACTTCAGCATTTAAACATAGCTTACCCACACACCAACGCAGACAAACATATATACACACCTTACCCCTGCCCAACCCCTACTCTCCCACCATATAAGAGCTTTGGCTAACAAGGCGAAAGCAATTTAATCCCCAGTTAAAAAAGCGAAATTGTGGAGACCTCGGAGGTAAGTACAGCAAAACATGGGCATTCACTATAATGGACTGTTCTCCCGTCATCTCTGTAGAAAACTGACACTTCATCAGTTCTGCCTCCCAAACAGTCAGACTCAAAGGATAATAAAACACTTTGAGCATGGAAAACATTGACTCCACCCCCCCCCTAACCGATCCACAAAGCAATTACCTCTACCTCTGGTGTTACAACCATGTGACGCTAACAGGAATGTACTATCAACTGCAAGACGCCAATCCTCAAACATAGACGCATCACAGGCAACACAGTCACTCTTTTCTTCAAAAATGTGTTTATTAATTTTTCAATAAGATAAAACACATGCAATTGAGAGGAAATAATGAAATAAAACAATACCATGAAATCAGCAGGCAGCAGACGTGGAAGGCAAAACTGTAAATATCATTAGCTTCCATGACATCACTCAACATCTTCCTTACTTCCTCTTCCTGTGCCCAAATCTCCCAACTGTGCAGACCATTAGCCTTTCATTTCATATCCGCTATTCACCATGGTAGTAAAAATCCGCCAATCGTTTTTACTCCTTCAAAAACATCATTGACTCGCTCAGCTAAGACTTAACCAACCCCCGAAAACCATTTATGCCACAGCCAACCTGAGCATACTGCCCAAGTCAAAATTCATATAATAACAAAATTATATAACATGATCAGCATTGGTAAAGTCAACAAGTGATGTAAGCAAAGTGGTGCAAGGCCTAAGTATATTTCATTTCAATTTTATGTAAAAAAAAAAAATCATTAAAATCTTATTTTTAATACAAAGAAAAGGCACTTTTGTCTTTGAAATAATCGAACGTGGAAACCTGGTTTGAACACAAAACAAGAAAAATGATAAACAATGGATGAAAAAAGCATTGCAAAGTAATATATTGACCAACTAAGCCTGGCACTAAAGTGCTCTTCTTTTTCTTTGGATGCACCTATATATCAGACAAAGTGCTGTTGCACACCGTTCAAGAGAGCCAATGGTTGAAGTGGACTGAACCATTGCCCGATGCAGTGTACTTTCGTAGGCGAAGCAAAACATGTGACAGTTGAACAGAGCAATGGATGATATGGCCTGACCCAAACCCCCTCTACCCATGTCTATAAGTATGCATTTTTTATTTGTTATTATTTTTATTACATGAGGCTGTTTAGTCAGGTAAAACTGTCTCTCGGCTAACCTAAAAAGAAACTCTACATTCCTTAGCACTTTGAATCTATAGGCGCCTTCCTTCCACCAGGTAGGAAATTATGCATAAGACAATACTAGGACTCTCTAAAGGACTAAAAAGCTGTAGATGAGAGTTCCTTAACCGCCTCTCAATTACATCTGCTATCACAGAACGTCTGGTCAAACCCCTTTTTAAAGCAGTCAAAGGCCACACCACATCCACCAGTACTGGTCTGAACAGAAAAATGCAAGGACTTCAACACGTTCTGCATAGAAAAGCTTACAGCCTTTAGGAGCACATCAGCGGCACTAAAACTACTACCATTGAGCACACCCAACTGGTCTAACATTAGTATCCTCTTAATTTAAGACCTCATGGCTAGACCTACTGCTCTCAATGCAGACACCTGTGACAATGCTGAAATCCCTTGCTAGCAAAGCCCTTGCATCACTTCTCGTTATCAACTTCTTCCTCACACAAGGCATACTCTAAACTCTCACAAAACAGGACTGGTCCTCCTGCTTCCAAAGAAAGCTATCATAGACTATGAAGACTTTGTCGGTAATCTAATGATTGCCCACCTTCTGTTCAACAAAACCATATAAAAGCTGTTGTAGAACTACTCTTGAAGTTCGATGACATTATATGCTTGTTACTAAATTCTCAGAGAGTCTTTAGCCCACTTTGTCGCACTGCAACAGCCACATTTGAAGTTGTGGATTACTCACTCTTCTGTGCAAACAAGAGTAACCTTTGCTTCTTCATCTTAAACTTTTAATTTAACGTCAACATTATTGACTATGAATCCTGTATCAGTAACCTATCCACAAGCATGGGTTTCATGGTCACCGTGGATTGGAATGTAATTATTCACGTATCATCGTGCGCATTCCTGGACCCAAATCAAGATTGAAATCAAACCTAGGAACTGCTGTCTTGTATGAACTTGGAAGGGTTCACTCTTGGCAGCTGAACAGTTGGATTTAAGACTGCTTGATGGGAAATGTGAGTCCCTATCGCCAGAATACTCTTAGTAGTAACTACACACTCTACAAAACTCCAGCAGTCTATCATTCACTCATTCAAAAGCAAAATGACACAGCTCTGCCTTCAACCACCACCTTTAAAACTCAAATTGGCAAGAAAATACACTGTGACTGCTACAAAAAAGGAAGAATTCTTCTTCCTTGAAGCAGATGTCACACCACCATTCAATCCCTGGTTTTGTCACATTCATTAGTGGCAATCCTAAATTTGATTTGGTTACTACTCCTTCCAGCTTGCGTCCTTGCGTTTACAAATCAGAAAATAACTGAACGCTTCTCTAAAAACATTTAATTTGTCATTGCATTGAGGCTTGACTTGTTTGGAACTGGTCTGCATATAATAAACAAAAAAAGGATCTTTCCTTCTACAAAATTTCTTTCTGTCTCGAGTCAGATGTGATTTTTCTTCCGTCTGCTGTAGATGTTTGTGAATGATTACGTATCATCTTGCCATCGTCAACAATACTGTTGCTTTCCATATAGGTTTGCACACCATAAATACTAATACATACAAATCTAAATATATACAAAATTTGGTAGAAAACAATTTTCAGTACTTCTGCATGTACATGTTTGAGTAACTGAGATAATTATCATCTGATAATTTACTTGTCAGACCACATTGGTGTAAGCGGTGGCTTATTCCACTTTTCCTGGGGCCTACCTTCCAGGAACTGTATTGTTCAGTGCCCAGATAACTATTGAAGGGCAGGTGGCTTTTGTCTTAAACCCTCCTAACGATGACGTCCTGATTTGAGTAATCCTGAAAGTAGAAATAACTCAAACTACAGAAGTTCTTGTTTTCCAAGAGGATGGGACATCCTGCTAGCTGAAAAGATGACAGTATCCTTCGGTTTCTGAACTGGAGTATACAATGTAGACCCAATCTATTTATAACCCCTGATTAATTACGTGTAATTCAATTTTTTAAAATAATTTGACCGTAATGTACTCGTACTCACTCTGCCTCAGCCATATCCATAATTAATCTCCAGGTTTCGGAAATGTTCTTTGTCGAAGACCGCACACAGCTAGTGTTTGGTTTCAAATGAATAGGATAGACTGCAAAAACGTACATATTTTTTAAAACATGAACGATTAAGATGTAGACTGCCAGTATATCGCTCTAGAAACATTTCAACCCGTATTCAGTTCCCAGATGCAGGCAAGTCTACGCCCTCTATTTTAGGATTTGGTTATGGTATATTCCAGTTGCAGCTCTAGCATGTTTAGAGGTAAATACTGGCTGTCAGGTCAAGATTTTTTGTATGGTGTTTGAGCGGTCGAGGTCTGCTTTTGAGTTGCCGTGTATATCAGATCTGTTTTTGCCGCATATTATGTTGTATTTTTTCACATGCACTTCTTCGTTTCACCCATATTGCCAGATGTTCTTGCAAACGGCACTGTTGCAACCTAATCTGAATATTTTTCAAAATCTAGTTCCCTTTAACTTTATATAACCCCATGACTCCCCCAAACACATTTAGCACCACAATTGACCAGGCACTCGTTTTTTGCCCTCATGTTTTAGTCTTGTTGAATTGGGTGTACATGGAGAATTAAGATTTCAAAACAATCCAATCACCAGTTTGTGTGGAGTAAAACGACCATCTTTGTCTATGACCACACAGCTTTGAGGACTGTAGCAAGTATTGCAGTTTACTCCATTTTTAGATCAGTTTTACTCCACTGAGTCTTTGCGTGACTCTAGTAAGTGAGTTTTGATCAATGTTCCCTCTTGTCTTAGCTACCACTCCAGCAAGGGGCGCGCACTGTTTGGCAGAGCCGATCACCGTCGCTGTTTGCAGGCACCCATTAGCACACTTTACTTCAATTGCTTCTTACAGTTTCTTGTAGCTCAAATGGGTGTCATTTAAGATATGTATTTATTTCCCTATGTTTCATTGCTTGATTTTTGCTCGGGAAAAAAATGTCACTCATAGTTGCTGAAATGTCATTCACAATTACAGGGAAATTATTAAAATGCCACACATTGCAATCTGAAACCTTGGAAGCTATGCTAAAGAGCACAGCAAGTTTAAAAACACAGCGTGTACTTTCAGAAAGTAAACACTGTGTTTATAAACTTGCTCTACTCTTTAGTTAGTAAAGCGCGGTGCGGGGAAGATTGTGGGCTTTTGTTTAAGTATTCATGTTAATCACTGTCCCTTCACGAGCTGTGATTAACATGAATACTTAAACAAAAGCCCCAAATCTTCCCCGCACCGCGCTTTACTAAATAAAGAGAAGAGCAACTTTAAAAACACAGCGTGTACTTTGAAAAAGTACACTCTGTGTTTTTAAAGTTGCTGTGCTCCTTAGTTAGTAAAGCTCGGATGCGAGAGATTGTGGGCTTTTGTTTAAGTATTCATGTTAATCACAGCTCGTGAAGGGTCTGTGATTAACATGAATACTTAAACAAAAGCCTACAATCTGCCCCGCAAGTGCCAACAGCCGCAAGCCCCCAAGCCCGCCCTACTCACGAGTCCCGACTCTCTTGTCGTATATGTGTGCGCGCGCTGCACATACGGCAGTGCACGCTCACGTTCAGAGAGATGCGTGCACCTTAATGGGAACAGTGGTTTTGATTATTATCTTAAAATAGGTAGTATTCTGAATTGCCTTTTCCTGCGGAGAGCCTGATTTTGCAGGGTTGAAACTTCAACTCCTATGGGTGGGACTGAATAATTTTTGTTTCATTAGTAAAGGAATCTCTCTGACTTATATTTCCGGACAGTGACCGTTCACCAAGTTTCAGCTTTCAAGACAGTTTGGGGTCCATTAGTATGTAGGGCGGATCGCCACCGCCTGCAAGGCGGTGGCAATTCGCCCTACATCCTACCCCGCCCGCCACCCAATTCCCCCGCCATATTAGTATGGCGAGGGGGACCCCGGCGGATGGAAAGACCGTCTGACGCTTTTCCGCCCGGTTGACGAGTCGACCGGGTGGAAAAGGATTTAATATGGTGGCGGTGTCTGCTAGACACCGCCATCCATATTAGTATGCAGGCGGAGAGCAGCCTTAACGCCGCTACAAAAAGGCATGCAGAGTTCACAATTGCGGGCCCGTTGTGGGCCTCCAGGAAGTTACGGGGGTGCACATGGGGGTGCCTATGGTACCCCCCCTGCGTTTGCATGTCAATGTGGCAGGCATCGCACGGTGCCTGCCACTGTATGCATGCCAATGCACAACATGCATTTTTACCATTGCGGCGGGGGCTGCTGAATGCACCGCCCGCCGCAATGTTAAAAATGCGTGATGCGCCCGCCAGTGTGGCAGGCGCATCCTAATTCACACACGGGACCGCCGCACATATGGGGGGCAGACTTAATGATGCCCCTTTTTGCACTTGAATACTTGACTACTTTTTCACTTCTTTTCGCTGTGCTTTCAATTACTGCAGTCACATTAATTATGTAAATATTCATGCTCTGTATACTTCTTAAAAACCGAAAATCGGCATATCAACATAACTTAATTTCGAAATTGTTCAATATGTAAATTAACTCCAATCAAATGTAACCAGTTCTTTTCATCTCCCTGTTATGACTTAAAAGTTAGTATTTCCCAGCAGTGCTTCCTAAAGTTTTCTTTTCTAACGTGTTAAAAACGACACTGGCTACGTTAGGGAGTTTGACCTTGCCTTTACGTTCAGTTACTTACGCAGTTTCCCGGGGATCGATACTGGCACCAATGCTGTCCAATATCTTCATGGACCGCTGAGAATACTGATGGTGGAACAAAAGGTGACCATACATCAATATGATGATGACATGCCGGTCTAAACGAACATCGCCACAATCAAAAAGGCATCTATTTGATATTTAAAAAAATGCCTAATTATCTACAAGATTTGATGTCTGCAAACCCTATCCTAATACCAGTGAAAACAGAATGCACACTGGTCAGTCATTAACAGGACAATAATTGCTTGATGAATTTAGTACTGATAGCTTCTTTCCTTTGTTGGCCAGTGAAGTTAAATTGCTGGACATGTAAACGTGGTTGAATATCACTGTAGCTGAGTACATTAAATAGCTTGTAAAGTTAGACCTGCTTTGCATGCTGTGAAAAAACGTAAACAAGTTTTTTATGTTTGCCCAATTCCTTCTGGCAGGTGGTACAGGTCCCGTTTTATTCAAAATTGACTATGGAAGAAATTCAGTTCGGTAGTGTCCAGGATATGGAATTCACTATCAATCCAAATCAAACATGCCGTGTCCCCTCTTGGTTTTGCATTCAAAATGAAAACCAACTTTGCTTAACTTTATCCTATCGAGTCTAAAAACAAATGCTGGACCTATTGCACTTTTTCTTTCGCGTTTTATCCGTCTCCTTTCATGTTTTATTCTTTTTATCTTTTTTGGTATAAGGCTGCAATAACAAATATAAAAAAATAATAAAATGACCTTGGTTCAGCTTGCTATGGTCGGACCGATTGGTTTTTGCCAGTGCTTGTTTGCCTTTTGACGATATGGTACTTTTGTATCAAATACTTTTAAAGTAATACGTTTTGCATAGCACCTGTTTGGGTGGATTTAGGACGAGGGCAGCAGTGCAATGTAACCACTAACCATTGTTTTCGCCCACAGAAAGCGAATGTCTGAGAGCGAGCTGGCCAAATCGATGACTGAACTGCTGAGCAAGTTACAGGATGATCTGAAGGAGGCAATGAACACCATGATGTGCAGTAAATGCCAGGGCAAGCACAAGTACGTGTGTAACCAGCACGGACACAAATGAGAGCAAAGCGTGGTCAAAATGTGCTGCTTACGTTTATTCTGTCCCAGATCTCAGCTTTTCATGTTTGCTCAAAGCTGTAGCCATGTAATCTGTTAAACACTGCAGCTAGACAAGTTGTAACATAGCAGGCACCTTTCACTGCTGAGAAGCTCTGGCCAGTGTGGGATGAGACAAAGTCAAGTCAAGTCAAGTCATAAAATTTATATAGCGCACTACATACCCAGAGGGTTTCAAGGCGCTTAGGAAGGGGAGGAGGATTATTTGTCAAATATCCACGTTTTAAGCTGCTTTCTGAACGCTAGGTGATTCTGGGTGAGGCGAAGGTAAGCGGGGAGTGAGTTCCATGTTTTGGCAGCCAGGTATGAGAAGGATCTGCCTCCCATGGTGGTCTTGTTGATGCGAGGTACAGTGGCGAAGGCTAGGCTGGAAGAGCGAAGTTGGCGGGAGGGGGTGTAGAAGGACAGTCGAGAGTTGAGGCAATCTGGTCCGATGTCGTAGAGTGATTTGTGTGCGTGGGTAAGCAGACGGAAAGTAATCCTCTTATTGACGGGTAGCCAGTGGAGGTCTTTAAGGTGACCAGAGATGTGTTCGTTGCGTGGGATGTCTAATATGAGCCTGGCTGAGGCGTTTTGGATTCGTTGTAGTTTCTTCTGGAGTTTAGCGGTGGTACCTGCGTAGAGGGTGTTTCCGTAGTCCAGTCGGCTCGTGACTAGAGCGTGGGTGACTGTTTTCCTTGTTTCGGAGGGGATCCAGCGAAATGTTTTTCTGAGCATGCGAAGAATGTTAAAGCAGGAAGAGGATACGGCGCTGACTTGTCTGTTCATTGAGAGTGAAGAATCCAGGATGACGCCAAGGTTCCGTGCGTGGTCTGTCGGGATGGGTGCATTTCCGAGGGCTTCCGGCCACCAGGAGTCGTCCCATGCAGAGGGGGATTTACCTAAGATGAGGACTTCTGTTTTGTCTGAGTTCAGTTTCAGACGGCTTTGTTTCATCCATTCGGCGACTTCTTTCATTCCTTCGTGTAGGTTAGTTTTGGCGGTGCTGGGGTCCTTGGTGAGAGATAGGA
This sequence comes from Lissotriton helveticus, assembly GCF_964261635.1. Taxonomy (NCBI): domain Eukaryota; kingdom Metazoa; phylum Chordata; class Amphibia; order Caudata; family Salamandridae; genus Lissotriton; species Lissotriton helveticus. The sequence continues at coordinate 1,705,233,019 of NC_136057.1, read as the reverse complement.
TCAGTTGAGTGTCATCCGCGTAAGAGATGATGTTGAGGTTGTGTTGGCGGGCGATGGCCGCGAGGGGGCTCATGTATACGTTGAAGAGGGTGGGACTGAGTGAGGATCCTTGTGGTACGCCGCAGATGATTTCAGAGGCCTCGGACTTGAATGGTGGGAGGCGGACTCTCTGGGTTCTTCCGGTGAGGAACGAGGTGATCCATTCCAGTGCCTTTCCTTGGATTCCGATGTTTCTGAGGCGTTGTAAAAGGGTGCTGTGGCAGACTGTGTCGAAGGCTGCAGAGAGGTCGAGGAGGATGAGGGCGACTGTGTCTCCATTGTCCAGTAGAGTTCGAATGTCGTCTGTTGCTGCGATGAGGGCGGTCTCAGTGCTGTGTTTGGCTCGGAAGCCAGATTGTGAGGGGTCGAGTGATTTGTTGGCTTCGAGGAAGGCGGCGAGCTGGTTGTTGACAGCTTTCTCGATGACTTTGGCCGGGAATGGAAGAAGCGAGATGGGGCGGTAGTTTTTGAGTTCGGTGGGGTCTGCTGTTGGTTTTTTCAGAAGGGCGGTGAGTTCAGCGTGTTTCCAGTCTTCTGGGAAGGTAGCGGAGTTGAAGGAGCAGTTGATGACGTCTCGGAGGTGCGGAGCTATGATGGAGTCTGCTTTGTTGAAGATGTGGTGAGGGCATGGGTCTGTGGGGGATCCAGAGTGGATGGAATTCATCAGGCGTATGGTGTCCTCCGTGGAGATTGGGTTCCAGGCGTTAAGGGTGTTAACGAGGGGAAGATGGTCAGCTGATGGTAGGGTGGGTTGGCTTCCGGGTTGTTTGTCAAAGCTGTTGTGGATGTCAGCAATCTTGTTGTGGAAAAAAGAGGCTAGGGAGTCGCAGAGGGTTTGAGAGGGGGTGATGTCGTTGGAGTTGGCCGAGGGGTTGGAAAATTCCTTGACGATGTTGAAAAGTTCCTTGCTGTTGTGGGCGTTGTTGTCAAGTCGATCCTTGAATGCTGTTTTCTTGGCTTTTCGGATTAGTTGGTGGTGAGTACGGATGGCGCTTTTGAAGGCGTCCTTGGTGCTGGTGGATGGGTCTTTTTTCCAGGCCTTTTCAAGGGAGCGGCACAGTTTCTTGGACTTCTTGAGGTCATCGTTGAACCATGAGGCCTTCTTGATGCCAAGTTTGTGTTGACGTTTTTTCAGTGGTGCTAAGGTGTCGGCGGTGTTGGATAACCAAAGGGTGAGGTTGGAGGCGGCTTCGTTGGCGTTAGAAGAGAGGGCTGGGGAGGTTTGAAGGAGCGATGTGGAGATTTGCTCCGTGGTGATTTTGTTCCAGTTTCTTTGTAGAGTTGGTTGGAGGTGGATGATGGGTTTCGGCTTGTTGTAGGTGAAGTGAACGCAGCTGTGGTCAGTCCAGAGGAGATTCGTAGTGTGGCTGAAGGAGACATGGTTGCTGGAGGTGAAGATGGGGTCAAGTGTGTGACCTGCGATGTGGGTGGGGGAAGTGACCAGTTGTTTAAGTCCGAGGTTGGCGAGGTTGTCCAAGAGGGTGGCGGTGTTGCGGTCGTTGATCTTTTCAAGGTGGAAGTTGAGGTCTCCCAGAAGGATGTAGTCTTTGGAGGGGAGCGCGTGTGGGGTGATGAAGTCCGTGATGTCTTCACTGAATTTTGCGCGGGGTCCTGGTGGTCTGTAGAGGAGGGTGCCTCGGAGTGTGGTTTTGGGGTCGATGTGGATCTGGAAGTGAAGGTGTTCGGAGTTAGCGAGGTTAGCGTCAGAGCTGGTTGAGATGCGGATTGATTTTTTATGGACGATAGCGATTCCTCCTCCTGTATGGTCGGTGCGGTCCTTGCGTGTGATCTTATAGTCATCAGGGATAGCGATGGCGATGTCAGGGGCGGAGGAAGCGTTCATCCATGTTTCCGTTAGGAAGGCGACGTCAGGAGAGATGGTGTCTAGTAGGTTCCAAAGGTCAATGGCGTGCCTGTGGACCGAGCGGGTGTTGAGAAGGATGCATTCTAGGTGGTTGGGGTCGGGAATCTGTGTTGTGGTCGCAGCGGAGATGTTGTCGGTGCCGCTAAATTTGCAGGAGAGGCAGGAGAACGGTCCATGGGTGCGTCCAGGAGCGGCTTGGACGCAGGTGGGGGCGCGACCGGGGTTAAGGGCTAGGAGGGTGGCGGCATCGTAGGTAACGCGGGGGGGCTGGGCAGCGCGAGGGGCAGGGGGACTGGCGCTGGGCGCGGTCCGGGCGCGGACGGGCGTAGACGGGCTTACCTTTGGCGCACCTTCGGCGCGGATTGGGCGCGGACGCTGCGCGTGGACGCTGCGCGTGGGAGCTACTGTCATATATGGATAGTGGGGGGGAGGGGCGAGGGCGTCTCAGCTGGGAGGCGGGGCGGGCTAGGTAGGAGCACAACAACAACAAAATGGAGGGCGCTTGGGGGGAATACAATTTACAGGTCGGAAAGTCGCGTTGGGAATCAGAGCAGTGCAACAATCAAAGCGGAGCACAAAGCGCACGGCAGGCAATAGAAATGACACAGTTTTAAGCTATAAGCGCTAATTAACTATACCACAGCCAAAGCGTACAGCAGGCAATTGAAATTATACAGTTTTAAGCAAGAAGCGCTAATCAACGATACCACAGCCAAAGCGCACAGCAGGCGATTGAAATGACACAGATGTAAGCAGGAAGCGCTAATCAGGGATACCACAGTCAGAGGGAGCGACCACTCAGCTGGCAAGCGTCGAGTGAGTCACAGCGTTTCAAGGTAACGGAGCGCTGAAGTAGTCTGTGGGAGGGCGTCTCAGCTGGGAGGCGGGGCGGGCTAGGTAGGAGCACAACAACAACAAAATGGAGGGCGCTTGGGGGGGAATACAATTTACAGGTCGGAAAGTCGCGTTGGGAATCAGAGCAGTGCAACAATCAAAGCGGAGCACAAAGCGCACGGCAGGCAATAGAAATGACACAGTTTTAAGCTATAAGCGCTAATTAACTATACCACAGCCAAAGCGTACAGCAGGCAATTGAAATTATACAGTTTTAAGCAAGAAGCGCTAATCAACGATACCACAGCCAAAGCGCACAGCAGGCGATTGAAATGACACAGATGTAAGCAGGAAGCGCTAATCAGGGATACCACAGTCAGAGGGAGCGACCACTCAGCTGGCAAGCGTCGAGTGAGTCACCGAAGGACCGTATATACTTCATCTCTGTTCACTTGGCATTAATGAAGTGCATTCAATTAAGATGTCTCTCAACATCCAGCTTTATTGAATAAAATACTAACAATGTAGGAATATTTTCCCCTTAAATATTACAAGGAATAATTAAGGAAAATGCAAGTGGTGCATGTATATTTCGCTTCCAGTTGACATTGACCAATTGTCTAACACCATATGCAAACTCATTGGGTGGGAAAACGTTTTTACAATTACGCTGTTTACCGAGTGGGGTGACCGCCTTTCTCCAGTCGTTACAGGAGGGGTCTCCTGTCGTGACCTTGTTACCTAGAATTCATAGATTTCATTTTTTAGCCTAATTAGTTTAATTGAAGTAAATCAAGGGTACAGAACCCAGAATGCATTAAGCTATCACCCAAAAGTCCAGGGCTGGAGCCAGTGTCCATAATGTCCTGGAGGGAGGTTGCCACCCTATTACTAAGCTGTTCCAGGCCCATATTGAATTGAGTTTTGGAGGGCACTGAAGGATGGATCTGTATCTCACAGACGCAGTCACCCTAGTCAGAATGTGGTTCCAGTGGCAACATTAACTTGTCTATACAGTGCCTCGACAGCCAATGTCTTCACTTCCATGGAAAGGATATCAAATTTGTGTGCTTGCACTGTCTTGCTGACTGAACAATGTATTTGCATTTCAAATAGTGTTGTAAACCAAATGATGCACTGCCAAAAGCATGCACTATCTGCAGCCTGTGCTCTGTGCTCCTACCCACGATATGCATCCGCCTGAAGGTAAGGACTGCTCTAGGAGGCGCTGTAGGCCATGAAACTTGAAATGCGCATATCCACAAATGCAAAACCCCTCAAAGGGTGATAAGCAGTGTTTCTTGGTGAGATTGGGAAGGTGAAATCTTGCTGGGTGTGTTGTATTACACATGCCAAGCAGTTTCTATAATGGTGTAATAATTATTAGAGCATTTCGGAGTTTTGTTAAACAAATGTTAATATCATGTGCAAAAGAACCTTCTATATATATATATCATCCTTCTCTACACCCAACTCCTGCTGCACACAGACATTGACCATGTACATTGGAAGTAGGATGCTTGACCTGGCTCTCTGTACAAACACCCCATTTTTAGGTCTCGGCTAGCCGCGCGAAGCGCGTCTCCGCCGAGCCCCTATTGTTGCCATGTGAGCTTCCCAGGAGACAATCCTGACCGCGCGCATCGCCTTGGAGGCGATTCCAAACTGCCACGCGCACGTGAACGAGCGCTGCGGCCAGGCGCTGTCTCCTAGGAAGCTCAAAACACCACACACACGCATGCACATACACACACAGACACACACGCCGTCGCACACATCATACACACACACACGAGTGCACCGAGCCCCCCCCCCCCCCAACTTACCAGTTCAATGTAGAGGGAGTCCGCTCTCCTTCTGGCGTCCCGAGACACTTTCACTCCGCCTGCCTTCTTTTCCGGTGCAGACGCAGCCCCGCCCCCGTCACAGGCGACTTTGCCTGACTTCCGGACACCAGCAGTCTTTTTCCGACTCTGGCTTCTTTCGAAATCTCGGTTTCGTTCTCTATTTCTTCTGAAAACAGTTAAAACAAAATAAGGATTTTGTGCTTTGTGTCCTCACCCCTTGGTTTACTCCCATCCATATGAAAGCTCCGAAACATAAATCACTGACTAAGATAAAATAATGCTTCAAAGCACTCAGGAAAAAAGGGAGCACAAAGTATGCCCGCCGTCCCGATGAAACATTAAAGACGACTGGGCTTGCTGGGTGGGAGCACTAGTGAATCAGTGGGACACTGTGACTGCTTCCCTTACGCAGCGACTGCCTCCTGAAAGGGCAGTAAATGATCCCTCGGTGGATTAAGACCCCTCCCCCCATGACCAAGGGACAGAGGCCAGCTCTGCGTGTGAGCAGCCTGCGCCAGGAAGCTGAGAGCCGAGGCAGTGGAGCCAGGCAGCAGCCAGCTGACTAACCGAGGAGCAAGCCAGGCGGAGAGCCCCAGGGCACAACTAGGAGAGAGGACAGAGCAGCACAAGAGTACTCCCGCTGCCCCGCAGTGTCCAGGGTGCTGAGAGCGACGGAGGCGACATCGGAACGGGGAAGGACACAGGGACTCGCTCGGAAAGAGGGACTCCGACTCGACCGGCAGGGCAGCCCGGGGCAGAAAGCCTCTCTTGACGACCCGTGCCGGGAGGGCGCACTCTGTCCGGGGACAGAGCAACTCAGTCTGGGGGGACAGTCTCCGGGTGAGACGGGTGCCTCATCTCGTGCTGATACCCCCGATAGTGGACGATGCAAAGGGAGGATCCGTCACTGTAAGGTAGGCATTTATCACTTTTCATTCTCGGTGCTCCCGCGTGGCTAGCGCATAGACAAAGGCGCCGCACAAGTTAAAGCAATGAAGAAATACGTGCGTGAAGACAAAGCAGGGAACTCTGCTTTGGATACAACAGCCCACTGAGCCTCTTGGTTACAGGTGGGTGAGGTGGTAGAATTGTTTCCCGAAGGCTACAAAGTGATCTCCCCAGACAGGCTCGTTTTTTTTTCCCCTTCTTCTTGGAGTCCTTATAGCAATTGGTGCCAGCTCATTACTAGGGGGCCTCTGGCACGAAGCGCTATAAAAAGAAGATATGTTGCTAACAATGCGCAATAGTGACATAAATCGGACGAAGCACAAAGTACGTTGTGTCCTAGCGTACAAAGAATAGCTTATTTGCCCGGCAGAATAGCACTTATTGTACCCACTTTCCAAAGAACAAAGAGAGAACGTGCGCCAACGGAAGGTTGGTTTTCACAGCTGTGCAGCTGGTGTTAAACCCGCTGAGCTAAGTCTGGACCATAAACCAGCGCGGGGGAAGAAGAGCACAAACACATGTCCAAACCCAGGAATGAAAACAGATTCGGATGTCCACGTGCGACGGCAGATGTAATTCCACCCACCCCTTCCCCACGGCCCCGCAGACCCGCTGCTGGGAGGGTTCAGTCCCCACCAGTGCTGGGAGGAGGGGTGAGGTGGGGGGACGACTGTAACACCCCCGGGCCTCGAGAGCGTCTCCATGGAGCGGCCAGTCCACCCGCCACTTAAAGTGCTATAAACGTGCTACAGAGGTGTCTCTGTGTCTCCGGCCTGGTGCAGGGTGACAAGCCCATGATTCATGGGTGGGGGCGGGGGGCTGTGCGAGCTGCCAGGACTGCGGGGAATGTGGCGAGGGAGACGCACTAATCTCCCGGGCAGGGACGGAGACTCCCGTCTGACGACTCCCGCCCGGCCAGGGGCTCTGGCTTCCATTGCCAACTGTCACCTCTATCTCCAGCGGCCCCGCTCGCCCCCACCTCGGCCCTTACCACGGGAGGTGGGGGGGGGGCCCTCCCACAAAATGAGCCCTCGCCCCACTCGAGAGAACACTCATCCCGGGTGCTGCACCACAGACAGGCACTACACCTTGTGTATTCAGTCTCTGGCGCCTTCCTGGCTCGTAATATTTTGATTGTGGGTGTTTGTGCTTCTGATTGTGTCTGCATGTATGTGTGCGTATGAGCGCGACTTTGTGATTGTGCCCTGTGTGTTTCTGAGTCTGTGTTTTTGTGTGGGTTTGTGGGTATTTGTGTCTGGCTGTGTTTGCCTGAGTCATTTGCCATTGCGGGAATGTGTCTTTGTGTCTGTTGTGCGCCTGTCTCTATTTGTGTTCTGTGTATGCTTGTCTGTTTGTGCAACAAATCCACCGTAGATTCTGTGGTGTGCTGCTGTTCCACGTATGTTCCCTATGCCCCACCTACCATGCCTCGAGGTGCGTCCGCTGCAGAAAGAGTGAGTGTCATCTGAGAAGATATAGCGCCTCGTGAAGGACGCCCGACTCGGTGAACCGAAACCCACAAGATGACGGCGCGGGATTCCTAGACAGAGGTGTGTTGAGGTTGGTGATCGCAGTGGAAATACAGCGTCACGCGCGGCATGTCACCCGCCCTGAGACAGAACCATAGTACTGAGGTGGGGAAGAGGCTGGGCCTTCTATAGCGCCCAGAAGCCGTGACAAACTGCGCAATGCGCATATACACCGTCTAATATGCGTAGACCTTTGTACTCTCTACCATTCCTACGTTACTCTTAGAGTATATCCATTCATAGCCCTTCCCCATGTATATAGAGATAACTCTAATCACCAGTCTCTTCTTTGTGTGACTTTACATCTTGTACATTTGCAATTTTTTCTGTTTGTATCTTTTATGTAACGCACGTAATCCTTAGACTTTATGTTTTGCAGCTGGTTCTTATGTAAAGCGCTCTGACACCTTCGGGTAAAGTTCGCGCTATATAAAATCGCATTAAATAAATAAATAAAAATAAAAATAGTGATAATAGAGGTAGCAGTAATACAGCATCTCAACCTCCTTTGGGGCCGACGGAGGAAAGGAGGCTGCTGGCTGCACAGCCTATAGCATACAGAAGCCATGCCAAAGTGCGTATGGGCGCTGCAGAAACATGTCTAGTATAAGCAGTAATACTAGTTCACCAGCTAACCATTCACAAACAATGTTTATATAACAATTGCAAATAAAAAAAAATTAATGCATAGCATTGTCATTTACAATGCCAATAACTCAAACTTTAATGCTGCGAGACCTATTGCATTGCAAATGCTTGTTTCATGAACTGTGACACAGGCATACAGCCATGCAGAGCAATGGTTGGCTGCAGGTCTTGGTCTTTGGCCTAACCTGCACCCACCCTGCAAACAGCAGTGCGCAAAGCCTTTGGCCAGGTGCTGCAGAAACACCTGCGCATCCAACACTTGCTGTGCACCGCTGAATGCCCAACCTCCTGTGCATTCAACAACTGCAGAGTGTAACGCTTTTGCCCGCACAGTGGATTCACTACAGCACCTGTGTCCAGTCTGGCATGAAGCCAGTCCCTGGTGTCTTCTGTGTACATACCCTGCTCGAGCCACAGTGACACTAACAAGCTGAGCATTCCTTCAGCATGTTCAGAACACACTGGAGAGACCATCCCAGTGCCAGCCTCTGCGCAACTAAACCAGCTTTTCATAGCCTTTGCCAAACACAGTGACTCCTGGGAACGGTACTAGTCCAAGCGCCCGCAGTGCTCACAGTGCGCTGTTTTTGCCATGCAAGTTGTACCCCGAATACAGCTATATGGAGTGATGTCGGATTCCGTAGGGCATTAAATGTGGATTATAACAACTTCGACTGGAAAACAAAATGTTTATCTTGGGTCTTTATTTGACACTGCAGTACCTTAAATTTTAGTCATTCACTTAGTCATTTTTGTCATTTTAACTCTTTTCCTACAATCTACCGTTTCATGCCTGTCTTTTACCATCCTACCCGCTCATGTATTTTTAGGTCTCGCCTGATCCAGCGCTTGCGCTGGTCTGGCCGAGACATTTAGACAGTGGCATTTCGAAGTGCTACCAAACCAAATACTTTTCCCCTGCCACCAGCTTGCGATTATGCGCACAAGCGTGCACGCCTCGCTCCACCCCTCCATGTGCCTTTCTGTCCTGTTCTCCTTCTTGGCGCCCCTTCTCTCACCACCCACAACCCGCCCTTTACCTTCTTTACTCCTCCTGCCAGTCTCTGTTCCCTCCCCTTTCTCTTCTTCGCTTCCGTCGATCTGTCTCATCGTTCCCTACCCACAGTTCCTCTGTGACACTCGCGCTCTCCTTTCTCCTGCACCTTGGCTCCTCCCCTCTATGCCTTACCTTCGGCTTCTCCCGTCTTTCCCTCCTATGTCCTCCTTGCTCGCAGTTCCAGGGCCGTCGAACCTTGCCCTCGCGCCCCCGTGTTTCACTCGCAACGTTTCCTGTTGGTTCTTCTCGCGTGCCCTGTCTGCTGCCGTCCAGCTTTCTTACTTCCAGTCTCTCATGCCTCACAGCATAATTCTTGTTTGCAAAGTCACGCAGTCTTTATTGATCGCAGAAAAGAGTTTATTAGTATTAAAAGGATATATTGGTTAATGTGGAAGTTTGAAATATGCTTGCTCACATTAGATCTTTAAATACAGTAGAGAAACAGCAAGTGGTTCACGCATTATATTTTGTTTACATCGTGCCATTAACATTAATTAAATATTTAACTGTGCTTGCAACTACTGCACAATTTACAGAGTGAAAATAACTTTACTACTATCTTTTGGACCTGCAGTCACACACCCGGCATGCCACTGACTGCTTCTGCCCTGCAGGCCTTTTGGTGTCAAACCTGCTATGCGACTGTCACAGTAACAGCCTATACGCCAGACACTGGAAAGCTGAAAGGCCACTGATTCTTCCCCATGCCCATCGCAAGGCCCCCGCCCCCAATAACAAAAAATAACTATAACAAAAAAGCTTTACAACAGGCAGAAAGAAGCTGCCACTATTGCAAAAAATAGAGAAAGCATTGTATTAATAAAAAAACTTTTTTTTACAGTTATACACAATGTCTTCTTGTTCTAATATGGTCCCACGTGTCCGCAACATGCCCAACTCACTCAGCTGCCCTGCTGTAAATCCCCCAAAGTGGCATAGCCTCCTGAAAATATTCACCTGTGAGCAATCAAGGGGCTCGTTTAAAAATAAAATAAAAAACGAATTAAGGATTACTCCGATTCAAAATATTGCCTACAATAGTTATGCATCTTAACTTATTGCACAATTAAATATTTCTCAATTTGGAGCATTATTATTATTATCAGTAGTAGTAGTAGCATTATTACTATTATTTACTAATAATATACTATCGTTCGTTTCTTGGTTCCATAACACTTTAAGTGAAATATTTAGGTATGCATGCTTGTGTATATACACATCGCCAACGGAAAAATGTCTAGGCGCCCGATTCACAAGTAGCTCCCGTCTGTCTTTCAGTCGCCTGAGGGAGAAACTCTGATCACAAAACTCAACGTCAATTAGGCTGTTGGTCAGGGACTTGGAACCATGCTTTGCAACTCTCCGAACTGGAGTAGTTACCCGAGCTTCTCCCTACTCTACCTTACTCCCTCGCAGCGCTTTCCCAAGCGCTTCTCAGTGGCGTTAGTTATATATGATCCGTAGTGATCCTTCCTTTCCAAATAGCAGTAGTGAAATATATTGCGTTTATAGCGCATGGGTGGCTCAATGAGTTGAGCGCTGCCTGTGAACAGGTGCGGTCTCCTGCAGGCTACTAATTCGAATTCGGGCTCTCTCCTCTCAACCTAACATTCTTCCGAGGCCAGTAAATAGAGCAGCATAAATGGTCTGATGGCGGCGTCTGTTCTTTACAGTACTAAGAAACGGCAAATGTGAGGAATGAGGCGCTATGTAAAATAAAATATAATTTTTCAAATAAAAGTTCTAGTGGATGTAAATATTAACATACTGCATATGCCTGCTCTTGACAATGATAGATAACCAATTGGAAATAAATCGAAATGGACGTGCTAACGTCACGTAAATCCTGTGCAGATTGAGAATGTCATTAACAGTCTAAAATTACAGTTTGTGGTACAAAACACTTTCCAGAGTGAACAGGACTGCATAGAAATGCTGGTGTTTGTAGGAGCGCGGAGCCTGCGGTAACCGAGCACAGAGGGCATACATCCGTCTCCTGCTGTGTTCAGAAGGGTTCACTGGAGGTCCTTAGCCTGTGAAGGGTACAGCATGCGTCCTGCCACACCCCCCCCTCCACTGGTGTCTCTCAGTTTCTTCTGTATTTATTATAAATGAGCAGACGAACTTGGGAAGAGTTCAGCTTTTCACAAACCTTGATTGCCTTTTGTTCTAATAATAACTCCATATTCCATGCAGTTCTGCCGTTTCTAAGCACTGTTAATCACAGGGCTGTTCTGCTGCTCCTTGGCTCTATAACATAGCACTCCATTTGCCGAACTCTGAAGGATGGGTGGCTGAGTTGGCCTTTCCTGTATTTTATTTTGTGGCCTGTTTCAGGGGTGGCTGTTCAGTGTGATTAGGATCACATCACTCCCACCCTGATTGAACTCCAAGCGCCCCTTTCCTGCTCGCACATCTTCAAAGCTAGCTCCATCCTATACAAACCCATCACCACCAGCTTCGTCCCTTATCTCACAAACAAGCTCAACAGCACTGCTGGCTGTCGGCATACCATGATACAGAAAAGGGGGTGGTGATGAACAGAGTGTCTGAATTAAGCAGACCACTCTTACCCAGTCCAAAGATCAGGGCTTGATCCATCACCGTTATTTATCTCACTGCCCCATCCCAGCTCAGAACCTGGCTATATGCAAATTAGTCTGTCCCTGGCCCAGTGCATCATGGGAACAGGGCAGACCAAACTACCAAGCCAATTCTTCACCAGAAAGGAGACAAGCTACCGGGGACCGGTTTCTGGCATTTCAGCCTCTTCGGCCCGGCTTGCTTGAATCCTGATGGAGCAGTGAGAAAGGGACTCATGTCTGAGTATACCCTGCCACACCTATAGTGGCCAAAAACGATACAGAAAAGGGGGTGGTGATGAACAGAGTGTCTGAATTAAGCAGACCACTCTTACCCAGTCCAAAGATCAGGGCTTGATCCATCACCGTTATTTATCTCACTGCCCCATCCCAGCTCAGAACCTGGCTATATGCAAATTAGTCTGTCCCTGGCCCAGTGCATCATGGGAACAGGGCAGACCAAACTACCAAGCCAATTCTTCACCAGAAAGGAGACAAGCTACCGGGGACCGGTTTCTGGCATTTCAGCCTCTTCGGCCCAGCTTGCTTGAATCCTGATGGAGCAGTGAGAAAGGGACTCCTGTCTGAGTATACCCTGCCACACCTATAGTGGCCAAAAACGATACAGAAAAGGGGGTGGTGATGAACAGAGTGTCTGAATTAAGCAGACCACTCTTACCCAGTCCAAAGATCAGGGCTTGATCCATCACTGTTATTTATCTCACTGCCCCATCCCAGCTCAGAACCTGGCTATATGCAAATTAGTCTGTCCCTGGCCCAGTGCATCATGGGAACAGGGCAGACCAAACTACCAAGCCAATTCTTCACCAGAAAGGAGACAAGCTACCGGGGACCGGTTTCTGGCATTTCAGCCTCTTCGGCCCGGCTTGCTTGAATCCTGATGGAGCAGTGAGAAAGGGACTCATGTCTGAGTATACCCTGCCACACCTATAGTGGCCAAAAACGATACAGAAAAGGGGGTGGTGATGAACAGAGTGTCTGAATTAAGCAGACCACTCTTACCCAGTCCAAAGATCAGGGCTTGATCCATCACCGTTATTTATCTCACTGCCCCATCCCAGCTCAGAACCTGGCTATATGCAAATTAGTCTGTCCCTGGCCCAGTGCATCATGGGAACAGGGCAGACCAAACTACCAAGCCAATTCTTCACCAGAAAGGAGACAAGCTACCGGGGACCGGTTTCTGGCATTTCAGCCTCTTCGGCCCGGCTTGCTTGAATCCTGATGGAGCAGTGAGAAAGGGACTCATGTCTGAGTATACCCTGCCACACCTATAGTGGCCAAAAACGATACAGAAAAGGGGGTGGTGATGAACAGAGTGTCTGAATTAAGCAGACCACTCTTACCCAGTCCAAAGATCAGGGCTTGATCCATCACCGTTATTTATCTCACTGCCCCATCCCAGCTCAGAACCTGGCTATATGCAAATTAGTCTGTCCCTGGCCCAGTGCATCATGGGAACAGGGCAGACCAAACTACCAAGCCAATTCTTCACCAGAAGGAGACAAGCTACCGGGGACCGGTTTCTGGCATTTCAGCCTCTTCGGCCCGGCTTGCTTGAATCCTGATGGAGCAGTGAGAAAGGGACTGCCCTGTTCCCATGATGCACTGGGCCAGGGACAGACTAATTTGCATACAGCCAGGTTCTGAAACTGGGATGGTGCAATGAGCTAAAAAACGGTGTTGGATCTAGCCCTGATCTCTTGACTGGGTGAGAGTACTCTGCTTAATTCAGAGACTCTGTCCATCACCACCCCTTGTTGTAAATAATTTTGTCCACCCTAAGCGTGGAAGGGTATACTCAGATGTGAGTCCCTTGCTCATTGCACCATCAGGATTCAAGCAAGCCGGGCCGAAGACGCCTGAAATGGCAGAAACCGGTCCCCGGAAGCTTGTTTCCTTCCCAGTGTAAGAATTGGCTCTTGTAGTCTGGTCTGCCCTGTTCCCATGATGCACTGGGCCAGGGACAGACTAATTTGCATACAGCCAGGTTCTGAAACTGGGATGGTGCAATGAGCTAAAAAACGGTGTTGGATCTAGCCCTGATCTCTTGACTGGGTGAGAGTACTCTGCTTAATTCAGAGACTCTGTCCATCACCACCCCTTGTTGTAAATAATTTTGTCCACCCTAAGCGTGGAAGGGTATACTCAGATGTGAGTCCCTTGCTCATTGCACCATCAGGATTCAAGCAAGCCGGGCCGAAGACGCCTGAAATGGCAGAAACCGGTCCCCGGAAGCTTGTTTCCTTCCCAGTGTAAGAATTGGCTTTTGTAGTCTGGTCTGCCCTGTTCCCATGATGCACTGGGCCAGGGACAGACTAATTTGCATACAGCCAGGTTCTGAAACTGGGATGGTGCAATGAGCTAAAAAACGGTGTTGGATCTAGCCCTGATCTCTTGACTGGGTGAGAGTACTCTGCTTAATTCAGAGACTCTGTCCATCACCACCCCTTGTTGTAAATAATTTTGTCCACCCTAAGCGTGGAAGGGTATACTCAGATGTGAGTCCCTTGCTCATTGCACCATCAGGATTCAAGCAAGCCAGGCCGAAGACGCCTGAAATGGCAGAAACCGGTCCCCGGAAGCTTGTTTCCTTCCCAGTGTAAGAATTGGCTTTTGTAGTCTGGTCTGCCCTGTTCCCATGATGCACTGGGCCAGGGACAGACTAATTTGCATACAGCCAGGTTCTGAAACTGGGATGGTGCAATGAGCTAAAAAACGGTGTTGGATCTAGCCCTGATCTCTTGACTGGGTGAGAGTACTCTGCTTAATTCAGAGACTCTGTCCATCACCACCCCTTGTTGTAAATAATTTTGTCCACCCTAAGCGTGGAAGGGTATACTCAGATGTGAGTCGCTTGCTCATTGCACCATCAGGATTCAAGCAAGCCGGGCCGAAGACACCTGAAATGGCAGAAACCGGTCCCCGGAAGCTTGTTTCCTTCCCAGTGTAAGAATTGGCTTTTGTAGTCTGGTCTGCCCTGTTCCCATGATGCACTGGGCCAGGGACAGACTAATTTGCATACAGCCAGGTTCTGAAACTGGGATGGTGCAATGAGCTAAAAAACGGTGTTGGATCTAGCCCTGATCTCTTGACTGGGTGAGAGTACTCTGCTTAATTCAGAGACTCTGTCCATCACCACCCCTTGTTGTAAATAATGTCGGCATACCATGGGCCAGGTCCCCATCAGACTGCAGAATAAAACGTGTAAAAAAGAACAAGCATTGGCATAGTCAATAGGTCTCGCTTTTGGGACCTTATAAGTATTTAATTATGCAGCACAATATCCCGTTGCATGGCTAAACACTTATAAGGTCCCAAAAGCGAGACCTATTGGCTATGCCAATGCTGGTTATTATTGGCCCCATCACTCCCTCCCCATCCCATTTGTTTCTTTATCCTTTCTATTTTCCTTATCTGAAAGAGACACGTTAGTGATAGATTCCTTACCTTAGAATATCCCCAGGCGTCAGACTGGATCCGTAAATTTTTGCGTAGCAGTACCCTTGCGCGTCGGTAGGCGTCGTCTGCGGCTCCGCGTCCGTCGTGGGCGCCGTGATGACGTCGTCTGAGTACTTAGACGACGCCTGCGCGTGCTGACGTCAGTTCTTCTTTTTTCCGCGCCAGCAAGCGCAGATCTGGAAAAAGCAGTACTTTAGTCACTTTTTGACTAAACTTTTTGATCTCTTTTGATCATCTTTCTTGAGTCTTGCGACTCCGGACGGTGCCGATAGGGATGCCAGGTTTCAAGCCTTGTGAGGATTGCGACCGACTGATGTCTGTCACCGACCCTCACCGTCGGTATCTCCACTGTCTCGGCGTCGACCACGACGACAAGACCTGCTCCGACTACCGGGCCCTGACTTCGAAAGCTAGGTGGGAGCGGTCCCGCAAGCGACTCGAACTCCGGCAGTCGGCCCTGCGCCGCGAGAGGTCCCGGTCCCAACGGAGGTCGAAGGACAGGTCGCGGGGTAGGAGCCGTCACAGCTCCGGGAGTCGACATCACTCCTCCGAGTCGAAGTCGTCGTCCGGTAAGCACAAGAAGTCGAAGAGACGTCATCGCTCTTCCGACTCCCCCCGACGCGGCCGGGGGTTCGGGTGACACCGCCCACACGACTCCGTCGGAGTCGCAGGTGTCGCGGCCTGCTCTACACCCTCCAGTCCCTGGGCAACACACGTCGCGGAGGAGATCGAGCGCTTCCTCATGGCCATGAGGTCCCTCGCTTCTCCGACGGGCTCCGCAGCGCCTTCGGGTCTAGCGGACCCGTCTGGGGGCCCTAGCGGGTTGGGGGCTTCGGTCCCGACGCCGTCGGGTGCGTCGGCTCCGACGCCGCAGGGCCCGGCGCCGCAGGGCCCCACTGGATCCGCTTCGGGATCCGGGTCGTCGCCGGTTGACCTGACGACCTCACCGGCGCCGGTCCCTCAGGTGTCACCTCCGGTGCCGTCCTCGGGCGGCGCCGTCCCCGATGCCTCCCTCGATCCGGCTCCGGCGTCGGAACGGCGCCGCTTTCGATGCCGTTTGGGGAGTTTATCTTCCATGAGCCGGCCCATCCTTTGACAACCCTGATTATCAGGAGGTGGGTGACGAGGAGTATTGGGAGGGGTCTGAGGACCCTCTGACACGGGAGTGTCAGTCCCAGGAGGACTGGACAGGTGGACTTGGGGATGCCAGTGGTCTGGACACCTCGCCGGACACTGGCTTCGGAGGCGGGGCAACCTACAGTGTGGTGTTGATGCGGGCAGCCAAGGCCTTGGGCCTTGAACTCCCCGTCGCGGCCGTGAGGGCTAACCTTCTCACTGAGGTCCTTAAACCGCAGTCAAGCTCGGCCGAGCCGCTGCTGCCGTTTAATCAGGCCTTGACCGACGTTATTTTGGGCACTTGGTCCAGGCCCGCTACGGGTCCGCCCGTAGATAGGAACATGGCCAGACGCCACCGCCCGGCCCCGGGCGACCCATGTTTCCTGTCCACCCACTCCAACCCCGAGAGCCTGGTCATCCAGGCTTCGAATTCCCAAACCGCATTCCCGTCGACTGCCGGACAGGGAATCCAAGAGGTATGAGCAGTACGGCAAAAAGGTATTCTCCTCCCTTAGTCTGGGACTGCTGTCTTCCAACACAGCATGCCTCTTGAGCCGCTACACCCACTCTCTGTGGGACACGGTCGCGGAGTTGCTGCCAGAGTGTCCGTTGGAGGTACGGGCCAAGCCCTTGTGGAAGGCCGGGATGCAGCAAAATATTCCATCCGGTGTGGGCTGGATACAACCGACTCACTAGGCAGAGCGATGGCAATGACGGTGGCGATTCGTCGCCACGCCTGGTTGAGGTCCGCCAACTTTTCGGCCGATGTTCAGAACACACTCATGGACATGCCGTTTGATGGCCGTCGCCTCCTTGGCGACAAGGCAGACGATGAGCTTGAGCGCTTTAAGGACTCCAGGGCTACGGCCAAGTCCTTGGGCCTCTCGGCCCCGCGCCAGCAGACTGGTGCCTTTCGCTCCTTTCGTGGCCAAGGAAGGGGCGCCCCCACTCGTGCTGCCAGCCACGCGCCGCAAACTAACGTCCAACGTGGTGGCGGCCGTGGAAACCGCCGTGGCGGCTGTCAGGGACAACGGCGAGGTCAGTCCACACCTTCCGCCGCAGCATCCGCCTCAAAACCCTCCTAGTCCGTGCTTTCAGGCCCATGTGACGCCGGTGGGGGGCAGGGTCCGCCATCACCTCCACCACTGGCGCACTATCACTTCGGACGGATGGGTGCTGCAGATCGTCCCAAGGGGCTACTGCCTCCCCTTCGAGACGACCCCTCAAGCCATGCCACTACGATACCACCGCGTATCGGGGGATCATTTGCGACTTCTACAGGAGGAAGTTACGGCCCTCTTGGCCAAGGGGGCCATCGAGCACGTTCCTGGGCCAGAAGTAGGGTGTAGTTGCTACTCCCACTACTTTCTGGTACCCAAGAAGGGCAAAGGGGGCGCTACGCCCTATCTTGGACCTACGGGACGTCAGCGGCTTCCTCCGGAAGGAGAAGTTCAAAATGCTGACACTGGCTCAGGTCCTAGCTGCCCTGGACCCAGGAGACTGGATGGTAGCGTTGGACTTGCAGGACGCTTATTTCCACATCCCCGTCCTGCCGGCCCACTGGCGCTACCTGCGGTTCACGGTAGGCCACGAGCACTTTCAGTTTACCGTGCTCCCATTCGGCCTTACCAGCGCCCCACGGGTGTTCACGAAGGTGATGGCGGTGGTCGCAGCTCACCTGCACAGGTCAGAGGTTTCAGTCTTCCCCTACCTCGACGACTGGTTGTTGAAGGCGGGCTCGCCCCAGACAGTCGTCAGCCACCTCCAGACTACGGCAGTCCTCCTGCACCAGCTGGGGTTTTCCATCAATGTGCCGAAGTCACACCTGTGTCCCTCTCAGAAGCTCCTCTTCATCGGAGCGGTTCTCGACTCGCCGCAGTTTCGGGTTTATCCGCCCGAACAGCGGGTCCAGGATATTCAGGCTCTCATTCCACTCTTTCAGCCTTTATCCCGGGTCTCGGTCAGGTTGACGCTGCGGCTTCTGGGGCTAATGGCTTCCTGCATCCTTCTGGTGCATCACGCCCGGTGGCGGATGCGGGCTTTGCAGTGGGACCTGAAGTTTTAGTGGGCCCAGCATCAGGGCAACCTGTCCGACCATGTCCTGATCTCGGAGGGCACTGCGAGACAGCTGCAGTGGTGGATTTCGAACCGCGATTGGGTCAGCGGCAGATCCCTCTCCCTTCCCCAACCGGAGCACGTGGTTGTGACGGACGCGTCCCTCCAGGGCTGGGGAGGCCACATGGGTGAGGCGGAGATCAGAGGCCTCTGGTCTCCGGCGGAGTCCCGGCTCCATATCAACCTTCCGGAGCTGCGGGCGATTCGTCTAGCACTGAAGGCATTCCTCCCCTCTGTCAGGGGGAGTGTAGTGCAGGTGTTCACGGACAACACCACCGCCATGTGGTACTGCGACAAACAAGGCGGGGTGGGGTCGTGGACCCTATGCCAGGAGGCTCTGCGCCTCTGGCAGTGGCTGGAACATCAGGGCGAGACCCTGGTGGTTCAACACCTGGCATGTTCTCTGAACGCCAGGGCGGACGAACTCAGCCGCCGGTGCATGATGGATCACGAATGGCGCCTGAACTCGGACGTGGCGCAAGGTCTCTTTCTGCAGTGGGGAGAGCCTTGGTTAGATCTATTTGCCACAGAAGAGAATGCGCAATGTCATCAGTTCTGCGCGTTGGAATTTCCAAGACGGCACTCTCTCGGAGACGCTTTTCGTCGCGAGTGGAGTTGCAGTCTGTTGTACGCCTTTCCGCCTATACCACTTCTGCCCAGAGTTTTGAAGAAGATCAAACGCGACCGGGCCCAAGTCATCCTTGTAGCTCCGGACTGGGCACGAAGGTACTGGTATCCCGAGCTACTCAGTATGTCAGTCGATCCCCCGGTTCGTCTGCCTCTTCAGGAGGACCTTCTGTCGCAGCAGCAGGAGACGGCCGAACCTGTCCAGTCTCCACCTCCATGCTTGGAGATTGAGCGGCGAGAGTTGAGGCCATTTGATTTGTCTCCTGAAGTCTGTAATGTCTTTCTGGCAGCCAGGCGTCCCTCCACAAAGTTGGTATACGCCTGCAGGTGGAACAGATTTATGGCATGGTGCACAGCAAAGGCCGTGGATCCTCTCAATGCCCCTCTTTCTGAGGTTCTCCTCTTCCTTCTTTCTCTTGCCCGGCAGGGCTCTGCTCTAGGCACTATCAAGGGCTACCTTTCTGCCCTTTCAGCCTTTCTAAGGCTGCCTGATCAACCTTCTTTGTTCAAGTCCCCTATCGTAACTCGTTTTCTGAAAGGCATCACACACATGTTTCCTCCTGTTCCGTTTGTGATGCCTCAGTGGGACTTGAACCTTGTTCTTACGTTTCTGATGTGCGCTCCCTTTGAGCCACTTCACAACTGTCCTCTCCGCCTTCTTACTCTGAAGACTGCTTTCCTGGTTGCCATCACCTCTGCCAGGAGGGTGAGTGAGCTCCAGGCTCTTTCATGTACACCCCCTTTCCTTTCTGTCAATCCGGACAAGGTTGTGTTGCGTACTAAGCCATCTTTCCTGACCAAGGTTGTCACGGCCTTCCATATCGGGCAGTCTATCACCTTGCCCACCTTCTTTCCGCCACCGCATCCTACTAAAGAGGAAGAGCGGCTCCACCGTCTGGACCCAAAACGTGCGCTTTCATTCTACTTGGATCGCACACGCCAGTTCCGGGTGGACGACCAACTCTTTGTTGGTTACGTGGGCGCTAAGAAGGGACGGGCGGTGCACAAGAGGACCATCTCTCGGTGGATCATCTTGTGCATCCAGGCGTGTTACTCCTTGGCTAAGAAGGAACCCCCTGTTGGGCTGAGGGCTCATTCCACTCGGGCCACGGCAACTACAACTGCCTTAGGCCGAGGAGTGCCCTTGCAGGACATTTGTCAGGCGGCTACGTGGGCCTCGCTGCACACATTTGCGAGACACTACTGCCTGGATAGCCAAGTCCAGAGGGATGGCTTCTTTGGCCGTTCCGTCCTCCAGGACTTTCTGGTGTGATTATTGGTTCGCAGACCCACCACCGGGGTTGGTATTGCTGGGGTATCTATTCTAAGGTAAGGAATCTATCACTAACGTGTCTCTTTCAGATGCACAAGTTACTACTTGTGTAACGATATATCTGTAAGAGACATTAGTTAGTGATAGATTCCTTACCGACCCACCCATCCTCCCCGTTGTGCGAACCGATATCTAGGGTTAAGGTCATCCCTTTTCAGGGCCCTAGTTTCAATGGCACCAGTGTTGGTTTTTAGCATGGCTCTGCGTTTCTGGCGTGGAAAAGCTGTGTCTAAGAACTGACGTCAGCACGCGGAGGCAGCGTCTAAGTACTCCGACGACGTCATCACGGCGCCGACGACGGACGCGGAGCCGCAGACGACGCCTACCGACGCGCAAGGGTACTGCTACGCAAAAATTTCCGGATCCAGTCTGTTGCCTGGGGATATTCTAAGGTAAGGAATCTATCACTAACTAATGTCTCTTACAGATATATCGTTCCACAAGTAGTAACTTGTGCTTCGGGTTCCTGTTCCGTACCAGGTCTGCCAAAATCCTCTCATTTATGTTATTTTCTTTTAATTGTTATTATTAAATTTAGATACAGTTCCTCTTCTGCCTACCGCTTCCCCCTAATGCTCGTGGTCCTACTCTGCACATTTCCGTTCTGCATCATGGCTTTTCCTGCCAGGCTACTTCCGATCTTAGCTCCTCTGGGTGCATTCTCCTTGTCTTTCTATTTTACTTTTCGGCACCGTCTCGTTCGTTGCTCTTCATTTTCCCGAACATCTGCCTTTGCATCTTCCCCATGTAGTCTTGTCTAACTTCTTACTTGCATTCGGCAAGAACTCCCTCCTCCCTCCCCAGCCTATGTTTCTTTTTGGT
This sequence comes from Lissotriton helveticus, assembly GCF_964261635.1. Classification (NCBI taxonomy): domain Eukaryota; kingdom Metazoa; phylum Chordata; class Amphibia; order Caudata; family Salamandridae; genus Lissotriton; species Lissotriton helveticus. Next base: position 1,705,212,175 of record NC_136057.1, on the reverse strand, counting down.
CGTGTGAATCTGTGCCATTTCCCCATACTGGTGCGTTCTCATCTAAGTTCAGAGATAGTTGGACTACACCTGTGCAGGAGCCAGGAGATTTTCTACTACCTCACTCTTAGTCTCTCTTGACAACCCTAATTTATTTTTTATTAGTTTACTTTTTTGTATCTACTGATTTTTTTTATCCTCGTGGTTGGAGGTCACTCACAGTGATTGGGATTTATGCATTTAAGGTTAGAACCCAGTACCATATGTACTCCAGTAGGTCCTGATCATATGATCACTGTCGGTGAATGTTGCAAAATTAGAGATTCAGCACTTAGTTGTTCAGCTAACTACCACTCTTTCAGATAGGCGCTGGTGTTAAATGACTGCCACCATTAGACTGAAGTTTACTTGCATCCACAAACCTGTGTGTTCCAGTGTAGTACACACAGAACCTTTCTATGTCTTGCATACTGGTGTAGTGTACTGGCGTCTGATACAGTTATATGGATTTTTACTTTTAAATCGGGGAATTGTGGACTCTCGTAAAAGCTCCCAACCCATCATGGAAAGGTTCATAGCCACAGTTTGCGCTCCTGATCTGGGGTTGGGTGCAATTAAAGGCAAATCACAATGGTACCCTGATGTTGGCTTAGAGTACACAAACTTCCTGTAGGTGCTTTGTCTTTAACTTGGATTTCTTGTGAACCCATCGCTAACTGGAGACTATCATTACCAGGGTTTTTATGGAAAGACGAGGGAAGTAGATGTATGGTATTTCTTCAATGCATTGGAAACTGCTCCTGCTGTGGCTGTAGCAGGTAGTTTGGTTGGATGAATATTCAGAAAGCTATCATGCTAAAAATACGAAAACCGTGATCATTGGAAGAAGAGATGATGAATTGGAAGTAAGCGGCTAACCCTATCTTTGTTTCATGCTGTTCCCTTTCCATGCTAGGAGGTTCGAGATGGAGCGTGACCCTCTGGCTTCTCGCTACTGTGCTGAGTGCAACAAGAGCCATCCTGCTGAGGAAGGAGACTTCTGGGCTGAGTCCAGCATGCTGGGATTGAAGATAACCTACTTTGCCATGATGGATGGCAAGGTGTACGACATCACAGGTGACGAGTGCCCCTGTGTTTATGGCAGGCAGGCACACACAAACTCCACACGTGTTCAATCCCACCATATTTCCTAATTCCCAGTGCAGGTCCTTGTTATTGTTGTGACCTGCCTCTCCTCTCTTCACAGAGTGGGCCGGCTGCCAGCGCGTGGGAATATCTCCAGATACTCACCGGGTCCCATACCACATTTCATTTGGCTCTAAGAATTCTGGACCCACTGGACGCCCGAGGTGAGGCAATAGCATGAGCTGGGGCATTTCTGTGTTTGCCTTTTGAGGTGGTGGGAAGGGTTCATGTTGGACGAAGAGTTCCTGCCAGTTCTGTTTAGCAGTGATGGAGCTTCACAGCAAACTTATTCCTTCTGCTGCCAAATGTGAAGCTTTGGGTTTTGTGCTTTGCTAGGAAAATGTATGATATGTAGAGTTCACATGTAGTGCTCTTAGCATGGGGTTACCTCATGTCATTGTCACATTGTTTTAAATATGTGCTCGTTTCTCCCATCGCATTGATGGCTGTAAGTCACTTGCCGTGACTTGTCCTGCATGTCTCAAGGTGCCTCGTTGAAAGAAGAGCACTCAACTTTTCTTTTTCTGAAGTACCCCAAATGATTGCTGTCTGATAAATGTTTGTCGGACAATAAGGCAAATACGTTCCTCACTCTGGCTGTGCCCCTCCTTTCAGTTAATAAGGATTTATTGTATGTTTACGCTGTTAGATGTTATCAGTACAGGCTGAACATTAGATCCCTGCTGTGAATGGAGTATGCAAGACTCATAACTGCTGTTACAACACACGTCAACTTCACAAACAGTTTAACCTGCTGAAAGCAGCATACAAAAAACAGTACAATTCATAAAGGCATGATTTTTTCATACGCCTATCCAAGTCACCCATCAGTGTTAGTCATGTGTGCACCCTCACTGATCTATATATTTCCGCACCCTCATTATTCTGTTAACTCAAACATCCATCAGCCTTTGGTGCATGTGTAAATGTTATGGATCAAGGTAAAGGGCTTTATCAATGCAGAACCGTCCTCCGTATTGCCCAAATCAGGTAGATAAGCAATCCTTTAAGGTACCAAGGTGCAAGATTCGTCATATACGTTTCTTGTTTCATTATTAAAATAACAAAGTAATGGACTATAGTACTACGGGAATCAAGGCAGTCATTCACTGTATTACCAAGTTCTTTACATAGATCACTAATTACATCTCATCTTGTAGTTACACTACAGTTCCTAGAGGTCTGAAAATATTATTTCAGATCCTTGAGAACTTGTTCCGAAAGACTACTGACTGCTGTAAACCTTGGTTCTTCAATAGTTTGCTCAGTCCTTTTTACACTTTATGTATTTCTATTTTCATTGATGCCAAAACAATATAAAAATGTCAGCCAACATGCGTTTTACTTTATTCTGTTGGTACATGGGCTTTTTAAGGCATGAGTTGCAGTATTTCTGTCGGAATAGCTGGAATGTCAATGGACCGCTTTAAAAAATATGTATATAAAAAGTGCCTAAAGTATAGTATTTCCATCAAGGTAGCAGAAAACGTGGCCCAAATGATGTGTATATAGCTAGTTTTAAGTGTACTGTCTTATCTGAGACTACGTGATATGTTCCTCTGCATCATTAATGTCCGCGTTCATGGACATTATTGATGCCAAGGAGAAGGCACCATGTGTATGAGTTTTGGCTTTTCTGCTGGTGTCTCCGCATTGTTGCCTAAATCAGTATTGCTGTGCATGTTTGTGTACTTGTTGAGGAGTGTGTGCTTGACTGTCTTTGTGAGTTGCTATGTCTACATCTATCCCACTGTTACATGCCTGTGTCCCCTTCACTAAACAATAGTCAGAGTTATTGGTTTTGTCAGTGCTTATTTATTAAAATCTAGCGTTTCCTGTATTTTATTTTTTGGTCTAGCCAAGATACACCTGTACCTGCTTCCCCATCCTAAGGTTAAAAAAAAAAAAGAAAAACATATATACCTATAAACAATTATACAGGTACTTTAGTCCGCCCTTTTCATCCATTTGTCTGCTCAGCGAACATTCACTTCTTGCTTTCTCCACCATAACCTATAGCAAAAGGCAGTGGCCCACTTCATCTGCTGGCTATCTTGCACTTAGAGTGAGGGTATTTTGTCTAATTACAGTTGCACAGCTTTCTGAACAGGAATGTACTTCGGTACCAGCGCTACGTAGACACTTTTTGGCCATTCTTTTGTGTGTAATGAATGTTTGCCAAGAAAAATAATAATAACCTGTGCATGTTTGATGAGGCCAGGCCTTTTGACATTGCTAATGCTTGATGAGAATTCCAGTTTTACCTGCTTATGAAAGTAAATCTTTGGTTATCAATTTTTATGTGCCAATAGATATTCGATGAAGGTGGAGCTTTTTAGCAGGACCATCACTAACATTAGCTGACCCACAGAGGAATTTCATTTGCCTTTTAATAATACCATAGCTTTTGTTTAAGGCATCATCTTGTTACCTGCAGTCAAAAATAATCTATAATCTTCTCCAAAGCTTGCACCAGAAACAGTATTTCGCGAGTGCCATAAAATAGGTTCCAGAGAGCGATAGGAGGTTGTAAACCAAATACTGTATCAGTCTCAAAGAATCTAAGGCCATAGAACCCATTTTGGATCTCTGTGAAGGTAAATCCGTGAATGGAAATCATTCATCATAATGAATCTGGCCTAAATTGTAAAATCAGTGCTGTAATTTCTAGCATCCTATTAGACCTCTTCATTCGGATGCTATCTCTTGCTCCAGGTAGAAATGAATACCACCATTGGAACATACAGTCCACCATTTGATCTTGTGTGCTGTGATTCTTGCAAGAGGCTTTGAGATTACAATGCCTCATGAACTCTTGCGTTCAGAAGCCTCCTCTTATTTATCACTGTTGGGCCCTTTGTTGGTATCCAGTCCGAGCACCACAGTGGAAGAAGATTACAGTCTTGTCTTACAGTACCTCCTTTGCTTGAGGCAGCAACCATCTTTGAAAGAGTGGCTACCTTTAGGCTCAAACTACACAAAAAATAGAAAGATTTTTCTCAGCGCAGCCTTTGTACCCAGTCCTTTAAACTCTTGGCCTGTGAGTGTGTGAAGACCTCATGCATTTAATCCGTCTTATTAAGCAGCATTTTGTATTTGAGTCTCTCTCCCTATCTCGGTATCCTCCAGTTGACAACTGGGTAAACATCTGCTATTTTGGTTTGAACAAGCATATCCTTGCAGAATTTCTTGTTTCCAGTTGCATCCCACCTACACAGGAGGAAGAGTTGATTTTTCACGTACTTCCAGTGAATGGCAGCTCAATGGCCAAGCAATTTGTCGCTTTCTTCTAGCTGATCTCTATGCTACAGAGAGAAAATTTCAGTTTCTCCAGTTTGCCCCTCTCAGAAGAAACTACTAGCGGGGGAATACAGCCCTATTAAACTGGTCATTGTAGTTCTTTGGTTTTCCCACCCTCTTCCATAATTCTTGCACATTCCAGAATTTCAAGAAGTCTGGAAATTCAAGATTTTATTTGGGCTGTCCTGGCGTCAACAAGTCTGGTCATCAATCACCTTCATTCACATAAGATCTCCAATGCTTTCTCGGGTTCGCAGTCAAGTCAAGGTAGAGTGACTGATCCTTTTCCCCCCCCATTTTGTCTTTTTTTAGGTTTCCCAATTTTATATCACTAAGCGTATTTGGAATAGAGATATGCTGCACAATTAATGCTGCTTAAGCTGAGAAGGACTTGCAAAATATGTCACATCTGGACAAGGACAAGGAGAAAATAAAAAAGGGGAGCACAAAGTATGATGCACCTGCAGCAGTGATAACTTTACAGAATGATAACGCATTATTTCTGGGTGTTTGAACTGGGCGCTCTGTACGGATGTCAAGTATGGCGTGTACGCAGCCTGCGTATGGTGCACCTGCTGATGTTCCAGTACATGACCTTCATTTATCAACCCAGCGGAGGTAGCTCAGATCGGCCACACCCATAAATGCAACCCAGCAGGCAACCATGTCTCTGACTAACATGTATGAGACAGAACAGAGTATGTTCTTGATTTCAGAGTGACTTTTCATCAGTTATCATGTCCAGTTTTATGATGTATGAGTCCCAAATCGACCTTAAGGGGAACCTATCTCCCTGCCTGGCAAGCAGGGTGAGAGTATCCGCTTCAGCAATTGCCCATTTACATAGATCACTTAATGTTAGCGGCTGTCGCAACTTCCAAGACATGGCAATGCGCCGTTTAAACAGGATGAGTGACAGTCAACAAATGTATGCACATATTTATCTTTTTTTGTTTCATTCATCAAGCTTAGCAGGCAGGCATTTTGTTCAGTTATATTGCAGTCCGTGAGCTCTGATATCACCCCAGCACCGTGAACCATGCTTGCGCCAGCTGAGAACAACTCAATCATGTGTTAAAAGTCTGCATCGGAGCGCCTACACTGGGGGTAGTCTAAAGCTTTTTCCCAGGGGTGAAAAAGTATGGCCTGTGGTGTGACCGAAGGCTTCACTGAGGCCAGCAGGGTGGAGGGACCGGTGTGGGGAAGGTTTAAGGTGAATGTAGGCGAAGCAATTCTTGTACATGATGTAGACAGCTAGTCATGGAGTTATTTTGAGGGTTTCATTCCATGCTGCCCTCTAAATTAAGCCTCTAGTCTCTAGAAGAGTCATATATTTAACAATATTGTGCTATGCTGTATCTGAGTCACTATGCCTGTACTGCACCCAGGGGTAATCCTTCTCTACTTGCTTCTCTACCCTTGGCAAGTTAATTGTACAAAGGAAGAAACTTGATTATTGATTTGGAATGAAATATAATGTTTGGCTTCACCATCTCCTTATGCCTTTAATCTCTTATCTGTAAACTTTGGGAGTGCTTAGAAACAGGCTCTGTTAATATAGCTAGTGCTATCAAAAAATCCTTGACAAATATCCCCCCACAATGTGTATAATTCACTGTGGTGGGCAGACACAAACACCCAACCTCCACCTTTTAACATGAAAGAGTTTTTGCCATGGCACTTTGGGACTTGACAATTTTCTGGCTTTACCACTTTGCTACAAAATAAATGCTGATTGTATGAGCAGCTTCTACAGCACAGTGGCATTCATTTGGATGAGAGTAGTCTCAGAGTCGCACCTTTAGAGCCAAAGTCATGTTTTTTCTTTTTAGGTCTCGCCTATTATATCCCGCAGGGATTAATAGGCCAGTATATAGTAGGCAAAACAAAACTCTACCAAGTGCAGATTACCTCCAGTTCATGTGATGCACTCGTGTGAGACGCGCGTGCACGTCAAACCCATCATTCTCGCACCCATTTGCTCCCCGAGCCAGGCATCAGAAGCATCAGACTTCAAAGGAATCCCTTCCGCTCCCCCCCGCCACACCAGCCACGTCACAAACCACCATTTGTCAAATCATCGCATCAGACCCGCCACAGCAATGCCGAGAGCTTCAGTCTTCAAAGGAATGCTCTCCCCCGCCCCCTCAGCGCAATGCCAGAGCTTTTTTTTAATCATTTTTCTTTCTTTACCATTCCGTTTTCTCTTATTCTCTCTCATCTCCCAATTATCGCGTATGTATCCGCTCATGTGGGACTTTTCCTTTCTAATTTCCCCAAATCTAGTACGGCTTTATAAACTGCTTTATGAACTGTGCACAATACAAACCCGGACCCACATATTTATTTTAGATAGGGGCAAGTAAAACATGTTGGGAGTGTTTTTTAGCCTTTTAGCAAACATACGGACACTTAGCAGTTGTTTCGAAATTTAAACTAATTTACATGCAAGTTAAACTGATCTAATTAACAGGCATGATTCTGTGTTTGAAAAAAGCATTTTACGTCTGTTTTGCCTGCCTGCCTGCTCTGTTATTCTTTCATAAGGCGCACAGACCGTCTGTGCGTTCTATTTTAATACAGCTCAGTGCACCACCGCACTTTCCTCTCTTAACATCTAATTTAAACATCACTGCGAACCTACCTTTAGATGTCTAACTCTCAATCAGCTCTCTGCCCCTAGCTTCTTCTCCAATCTCGCTCTTACTCAGCATCTCCCTCAATCTCTTTCCCTCACTCTCTTTTCCTCCCTCCCCTGTCTCCCCTCTCCCTACCTCCTCTCACCCTCCTCTCTACCCTCTCTCCATTCTCTCCTCTCTCCCCTCTCTCTCCTCTCGCCCCTCACTCTCCTCTCGCCCACTCTCCACTCTCCTCACTCTCCCCTCTCAGCTCACTCTCCCCTCCCCTCTCACTTTCCCCTCTCTCCCCTCATCTCTTCCCTCTCCTCTCTCCCCTCTCTCTCCACACTCTCCCCACACTCTCCCCTCTCCTCACTCGCACCTCTCAGCTCAATCTCCTCTCTCCCCTCCCTCTCTACCCTCCCCTCTCTACCCTCCCCTCTCTCTCCACTCTTCCCTCTCTCCTTACTCTCCCCTCCCCCTCTCTCCTCACTCCCCCCTCCCTCTCTCCAATCCCTCTATCCTCACTCTCCCCTCTCCCCTCCATCTCCCCGCTCTCCCCTCCATCTCCCCTCTCCTCCATTTCCCCTCTCCTCCATCTCCCCTCTCCTCCATCTCCCCTCTCCTCCATCTCCCCTCTCCTCCGTCTCCCCTCTCCTCCGTCTCCCCTCTCCTCCATCTCCCCTCTCCTTTACTTCGGACCCTCACACACCCTCTCACCCTCACACACCCTCTCACCCTCACACGCCCTCTCACCCTCACACGCCCTCTCACCCTCACACGCCCTCTCACCCTCACACGCCCTCATCCACCCTCACACACCCTCTCACCCTCACACGCCCTCTCACCCTCACACGCCCTCATCCACCCTCACTCACCCTCACACCCTCAACCTCACACCCTCACAACCCTCTCACCCTCACTCACCCTCATCCTCTCATCCCCTCACCCCCCACACACCCTCCCTCACCCCCTTCGCCCTCACAACTCTCACCCTCACCCCCTCACTCACCCTCACACACCCGTCACCCTCACACCCCCTTCACCCTCACACCCCCTTTCCCCAAAAATGTAGTGTAGTCAGGGGAGTGTAGTCAGGGGAGCCGGTCTCTCCAGTAGTTGGAGAGGCCCTGACTAGCATAACAAAGGGCAGGAAGCCTTTGAGGCTCATCACCCTGAATGCTGTCCCTGCTTGGGGGTAGGTGAGAAGAACTTTCCCCCAGAGCAGGCTTTCTTTTTGATCCCCAAGAGCACAAGGCTCCCACCTCAGGGGGTCATAAACATGTCTGAGAGTGGCAGGGTGGTGCAGACCAGTCTGCTACATACTAGCAGTTGGGTAGGTTTCAGGGGGCACCTCTGAGGTGCCCTATGAGTGCACTATATAATAAATCCAACACTGTGGGTTTATTATACTGAGTAGTTTGATACCAAACTTCTAGCATTCAGTAAAGCCATAATGGAGCTGTAAAGTTCGTAATTACAAATTGTCAGCCCATGTACTCAATATGGCTTCACTGCTCTTACATTGTCTGAAAATTGATCTAGACACTGTAGGGGCACATTGCTCATGCAGCTATGACCTCGCCTGTGGTATAGTTCACCCTGCTTTAGGGCTGTAAAGCCTGCTAGAGGGGTGCCCTACCTATGCCACAAGCAGTGTTTTGTAGGTATGTGTGCCATTTTAAAAAAAAACTGTTTTTATTGGTTTTCCTCCTACAACAAGCCGTCATTCCCATTGTACACATAATCAATGCCCTCCCAGCGTCAACCCCTCTTAACAGGAGATTCACCGCTCACTTTCTTCGCGTCCTCCGATTTGTGTGCAACAATCCTCAGTCTAGCCACTGCTAATCTTTCAACATCTGGCCTTCTACAAGCGGACAGAAGCTCATCTCGTACTGTTCATCAGGACGTGCCCTTCCGAAAAGAGCTGGGTGGTGTAACTGAAAATAGGCTAACCCCCCCCCCCTCCCTCTCCACCCTCTTCCACCGGTGTGTCCAACTTACCAATTATCTGTACAATCCAGTAGCAACCGTTCCCTCGACAATACATTACATAGTTGCAGCAGTTCAATACGTCCTCACTCCTAATGATTCCATTACAGTTTCTGCACAACATGTCTGCCATGGGGTATTCCCACCACCCTCACATTTAAAAAGTGCCCTGTCTGCGTATCCAAGGCATAGCGTGTATGTCCGGAGAGCCGAGCAGCGCTTCTAATCTCACATGCAAGTCGTGCAGTGCAGAAAAGGAGTAATCCCGCTCATCTGGGTGGTGCGCACGTCACATATCAATAAGCCCCCACCTGTCTTGCCAATCACTTCTGACCTTGGAGAGCCTATGTTTAGGAGCGTCGAGGAAAGGAGGGTGTGATCTATCCATATCTATGTCAGCTATAGAGTTAAAATCGCCCCCCACAAATACCGAGCCGGTCAAATGCGGCGCCAGCTTCCCCGATAGGCGGTCAAAGAAGGCTGCCTGGTCCACATTGGGAGCATATATGCTGCCCTGGCTCACATCCCTCCCATTAAGGCGCCCCTCTACCACCACAAACCTCCCTTCCCGATCTACCAATTGACGTGTCAGCTGGAATGGGACCCTGCCCTAATCTATATCAACACCCCCCTGGCAAAGGCTGAGTACTTTGTGTAATACAAGTGGCCTCTCCATCTTCGTTGTAACGCCAACCCCTCAGCACAAGTAATATGAGTTTTCTGGGGGGAACGCTATCTGGGCCCCCTACGCACCAGATAAGCGTGCACCTTGTGGCGCCTCTGCATCAGGTGCAACCCCCGTACATTCCATGTTACGCATTTTACTTCATGTATCATCCCCATATCTCTTCTGATGGCCTGCATGCGGTTGCTCGCTCTTTTTGGACACACCAGTGGCCCCCTTAAACCCAACCAAACCCCCCACTAACGACCCCACCCTAAAACCCTCTGATTTCCCCCCCCCCCCCAGAACAAGCGCTACAACACTAGTTCCCATCCAAACTACAACACCCAACCTGCGTCCTACAGTAGCTACTGAGGACTATCAACCCAAAATAGAGGAAGGGAGGCGGCCAAGGGCCAAGAAGACCCAACGTAATACGCCTTCATTATCTGGCGCCATACCCCCATCACTTGTCCCAACAGGCTTGAACCCCACGTTAACATAAGTAAACGCTCCCTAGTTCCCCTAGGTGTCAACAAGCTCATCAGCTGTCCCAGGCATGACATGCGGCATAGCAGAACCCTTCTCTGACTCTGTGTCCACCGTCGATTGGGAGAGCCTTTCCTGTGAAATTTCAGTCACGGACGTGCTGCCGTCCTCTCCATTTCCTTCTGAGTCACCATGGGCCCTCTTATGCCATGGCGACGTCGCCTGACGCGGTGCAATCTACGGGGGAGAGGTCCCTTTACATGCAATACCGTGCCTCGCCCCGCTTCTCCTGTGCCTGCTTGATAAAGACTCAGCCAAGCCCATGCCTCCTCCGGGCCGTCACTGAAGTGCATTTTACCATCCAACACTATTCTCAGGCGCGCCGGGAACATCAGCGAGAACTGCAACCCCTCGTCCCTCAGCGCCTTCTTCACCGCCAGGAACGATGCACGTTGTCGCTGCACCTCGATGGTGTAATCCGGGAACAGCGTCACACTATCATTGTTCACCTAATAGGGACCCGACGAGCGATCCCTGTGCAGCAACAGGTCCCTGTCTTTGAAGTGGAGTAGGCGCGCCACCTCCGGCTGGGGGGGGGGCGCCCTGGTGCCAGCGGGCGTGCCGGCACCCTATGTGCTCTCTCCAGGGTGTGAATGGAAGACAGGCCCTCTGGTGCCACCTCTGTTCTCAGCCAGTGTTCCAGGTACTCCACCATACTGGCCCCTTCTACTCCCTCCGGCAGCCCCATCACTCTTATATTGTTCCTACGATTTCACCCTTCCGCGTCTTCAGCTCTCCGCTCCAGGGTCTGTAGCTGATTCATAACATCCCCCATCTGGGACTCCACTTTCCTCTGAGCTGGTTCCATAGTTTCCAATGTCACTTCTGTTGTTGTCACCCGTTCCGCCAGTTTTGCGTGGTCGGCCCGGAGGAGGCCCAGGCCCGTCGCCACCTACACAATATCCTGCTGCAGGACGGCTCTTGTGTCCGTAATGGCCATCAATATTTGGTCGACCTGCTGTTGCGCTAATTTCCCAGGTAGCTGTTCCCCCTGCATTCTGCTTCCTGTCACCGAATCATCCGGGTCCTGGGTCGCGCCCCCCTCGCTTCCCGCGTTGCTTCCCCATGCTCTGCTACAGGCTCGATCTCCAGCACAGGATGCCCCGGTACTTCAGCACTCCGACCCTATTCACGCCAGGTCCCCAGCTCAGTCCTCTTTGCTCAAGGCCCGTCTCCGGCCACTCCACCAGCATGTCTCCAGATAGCCTGCACTGCTATCGTCGCCTCTCTCTTCCCACTCTAGTGGAACCTAGGTTGCCTTTCCCTGCATCCACTCCATCATCCACGGCGTTCCCCCAGGCCTCCGTTCCCTTACCTACAGTCCACACTCCACACCATACGGAGAGGTCGGGAAGACCACGCCCAGGCTATTGCCCTGCTCAGCCAGCATCCCTTCCGGCAGCAGCACCCCTCACTCTGTCTCTACCCTGCCGTATATCTTCAGGACTACCGGTAGGTGTAGAGCTCCTTCAGCCTGCGCACACCAATGCTCGGGTACTCCTCCTTACGTTCCAGTACTGGTTAGGTTTGCCACTGTCCTCTCCTGCCGCGTTTGCTCCCCGAACCCCCAGTGCAATGCGGAAACTGTCTCACACTCATCCAATGTGGTGGCCAGGCCCGCTCCCAAGCCCCATTCAGCACTGTCCCACGTCGTCCGAAGAGGGGAGACCCACACCAGTCCCCTCGCAAGTATCCGTTTCCCGGAGCGGTCTCTGTATCCCTCCACCGTCCTCCGTTCACTCTGCTGCAACCTACAACTCTCCAGGGTCCCCCCACGGTTAAGGAGGCTCACTCCTTCATTTTCCTGCAGCGTTCCCTCCTCAACATGCGGCGCAGGGTTCTTCGCAGGCAACTACAGTAGGCACAATGAGGCCCCGCCACTATGGAGCGTGCCGCCTGGGAAGTAGCAGTTATGTAGCGCTAATCAGATCCGGCCGCCGTCCCCACCAGGTCTTTCAAGATGGCGGGCTCCCCCGTCTGTAGCCCCCTGGCCGTACCAGTTCCACGGTTCCTCAACTAGGAGGCCTCTCAGACCCCCACACTAGACTCCACTTAGCTGGGGGGTGCCCCTGGCCGACCGTCTGTCTCCTGTGCTCGTACCTCTTTCCGCCTCGTGTCTAGTGTCCGCAGCGGTCAAATAGACCCTTTGAGTCACCGGCCGCCACGAATCCCTTCTTGGAGCCTCCCACTGCGACCACTCCAGTCGCGGTAACGGGCCATCGCGGCCGCTCCCGCTCCACGGCGCCCTCCAAGTCTCCGGCGCTCCGCTTCGTCTCAATTACCAGAGTCCTCACAAGCCCCTGGTCGCCATCTTGAAGATGCCCGGCCCGGGCTTATAGCACTGCTTGGTCCCCTGTTGGACGTGGAGCTCCAAATCTCACCCGCGGCATCTCCAGCTGTTCTCCAGGTTAGTTGGCTCAATCTCTGGGCTCCAGCATTATTTTTTGGCTCTGTGTTGCAGGATTATTCATGGGGTCGGCGCGGAGCTCTTTGCTCATGCGACCTCCCTCATCTGCTCCCTGGCCACGCCCCCTATGCATGTGTGCCATGTCGACTCTTCAGTGTTTGCTGCACCAAAACACACGTCTGCAATGGCAGGGTGTATGTGTTTGGTGAGGGTGCCGCAATACATGCTGCAGCCCTTAGAGACCCTCCATGGTCACAAGGCCCTTGGTACCACTGGTACCTTTACCAAGGGGCTCATATGTATGCCAGAGGTCTGCGAATTGTGGAAACAACGGTACAGTTTTGGGAAAGAACACAGGCTCTGGAAACCTGGTTAACAGGAAGCCAGTGCACATTCAGTCAAAGATGCAACACCTACAATACCATACAACACTATGGAATGACAGGCCATTGCATACCACACCACAATACAAGACAACACACTACTAAAATAAATGCCAATAGATCCTGCATAGATGAGACCTATTGATTTTGCCAGTGCTTGTTGAGGAAGTGTACCCACTGCAGATATCGGTGGAGCAATGAGTTGAGACACTCCAGCATTAGTGTCTGACTGCATTTTCTCATGACGATCCAGCTTTTGGCCCAGAGCTTCTACATATTCTTTATGACGGAAGGTTTCCTCTGGTATATACATCTTTACTGGGCTGGGAAATGCAGAGTAAGGAACAATTTGTGCCATGGTGAGTCCAGTGTTTTCAGTTGTTGTTCTCCTTCCCGCACAACACTCTTCCCAGCTGGAGTATATGTAGTGTTAATACCTCGTATGTCCGGAAAAGGGTAGAAACTGAGCTGGATGTAGTAAGTGACACAGTGATCATGACATGAAGATGGGATCTCCTGTTCGAAGCCCATGTTGCGTTTTTAAGGGGACAAAATACTTCTGGAGTTGTCTTTCAAGTCCTGCTTTCAGTTTCAGACATTTCCCAATCAGTTATGATGGAGGAAGGATTTAGACTGTATTCTCAATTGGTCGAACCCGCTATTTGAAGATGGAAACGGTTAAAGTGTAACAAGTCTGTGACCTGAAAGTATCCATTTTGTCTGTGACCGTATTGCAGAATATCGGAGAAGCTCATGTTTTTTAATGTGTGTACTAAACTCCGGTAAAAAGGCTGGTTTAACAATGTTTTGTAAGCTGCGCCACATCATTTGAAATTAAATTAAATGAAATTAAATAAAAAGGGCATTTGTAGAGCGCATGGCTACCCGGGGGCCTCCCAGCGCTAGCCTAACCTACTAGTTCGGAGGAAATAGCAAGGAATGCATTAAGGAAAAAGGTACGTTTTTAGCTGTTTCCTGAAGCAGTGGTGGTTGCGTTCGGTCCGGAGGTTGAGAGGCAGAGCGTTCCAGAGTCTACCCGCGTTCAGGGAGAAGAGTCTGCCACCGCTTCTGACACGTTTTATTCTGGGGATGCCAATGAGATGGCGGTCATCCGATCGCAGTTGTCTCCTATCTTTGTACGGCTGAACCAAGGCTGAGATCAGGGGCGGGCCTAACCCCTGAAGTGATTTATGTACAATACACAGGGCTTTAAACTGATTCGCTCTTTCACTGGCAGCCAGTGCACGAAACGGAGAGCGGGTTTAGCAGAGGACAGTTTTGGCGTTCCAGTCAGCAGTCTGGCTGTGTAGTTCTGGATGACCTGCAGCTTGTGGATTACCGAGGCGGGGGATCCTAGGTATAGCGCGTTACCATAGTCCAGTCTGGAGAGCAGTGACCTTGTGTATCAGCTACAGTGCTACTCCAATATGCACCCTCGCCCTCCTTTTCCTTGCATTGTAGTGCTGAAGAGGATTGAGCCCGTGACACACCTCTCATGCAGTATGATCTGAGACATCCTTCTAGGTCCTTGCTGACTTGAAGGTATTGGTAATTGTAGCCATTTTTGCTTGTAATTGTTTTGAAGCATATCAATTTTGACAGCCACTTTGAGCGAAGCACCAGATTTAATTGCTGTAAAGGCAGTAGCATGGAGGTCGGCCGGGAGCATTGTGATGGGTGTGAAAGGGCTTCTCAGATTGTTAGAAGCCCGGCTTTATCATGTGGTATGGTCCATGGTAGTAATTAGTAGGGTCTTAATAATTACAAACACTGTCATGGTAGTGGGGGTTTGTGGCATTCTGACAGGCAATGTTTCAGCAAGTGCTTTTTAAAGGGGTGGCAGCAGTCTGTTCAAATCAATTATACTTAGATTTAAAGTGAGCATATGCAGTTGGATGAGAATTTTGATCGTATCCTCGTTTAGACAGCGTTGAGTGTAATAACTGTGATACACAGATACAGTGGTAGCAGTGATTTAGGTTGCAATATTGCTTGGAGTGGCTGCAACGTGGCCTATGTTTGTGCCATTAAATGTTATGTCTACTAGTAGTTGTATAGAACAGGGCTGCTGATGGTATGACATCATAGGGCTGTTTGTTACCTTGTTCTGCAGATGTACATGATAGCCGGTATTAGTAATTTGACACGTGTTTTAGCAGAGGGTGTGCTGTGTAAGGGTCAGATATGTGCTGTTATGTTGCCGTAGGCTCTGCGCCTTGTCCAAGCAGGCTGTTGGAGTGAATGTGCCACTGGAGTGCTAGGTGGCAGATTAAGGGGTTAGAAAATATGTATCTTAGCGCTTCTTGAGCTAAGTTCCCACACATTGTTGTAGAGAGGTTTATCAGACGAACTGTGCACTATCTGTAGGAAGCGGGCTCTTTATGTGATGTATCAAAAAAAATGATGTACTGTGTAAGAGTCCTGGGGTTCCTGTATGAGGGGACAAGGGCCTGCTATGGCAATCCCAAAGTTCTGTGTTAGGTGGTAGTGTGGTTGAGCAGCCTTAGGTTTAACACAGAGGAGTGCAAGACATCTGAAAATACATACAGTGGTCAATAAACGAATCACACAACTCGAAAAGGAGATCCACACCAATTTATAAAAATATCTAGCATCTTTATATATGTTTAGGCATCAGAACAAAATTGTTCCAATAAGTACGTTTTTAAATAGAAATATTTATCAGTTAAAAAAGTGGGCAATTTTCGAGTTCTACATTGTTAACCTATGGGTGGAAAATCATATGCAGTTTTAGTTCTTGTCCATGACTTACGGGAGACCCTTCTCCAGAAGTTAAGGTGAGTGGTGGGCAAGGAACAAGACAGCGCCAGCAGTACACCACCAGCGGCACCAGGGCGGCCATGTGCAGAGGTGCCAAACTGCATAGGGTGCCCAATGTTCTCCAATGGAAACGGTCTTGGTAGAAAGAGGCTGCAGGAGGGGATTGTGAGACCTGTCCGGTAAAACCAACAAGTGGCTTTGATTCTTGTGACGTTGTGGGATGTGGAGGACATCTTTGATCCTCTACTCCTCGGGGCGTCCTTGTGCAGAGGGTCTTTGGGGTATCGGGTTTCTCCACCTGGCAACACTTCATTGTTGAGGGGGCCTGCCAACAGAGGCTGCAGACAATGTCTGGGAGCCCACAAGGAGTCACTCCACAGTGGGCTAGGTACCTTGAGGGCTTGGGGACGACACTGACACCGTTGACCCACTTTGACACAAGCTGGGGGCTCGGGTGCATGGCTGCGTCGTGTTTTGGCGGGGCCGGAGTCCTCTTTGTCTTTCTTTGGCTGTCTGCAGGGTATAGTTCTTCTCTCCCTCTGGTGGTCCTGGGTGAGGGTTGCCAGGTCTCCCAGGCTTTGGGGACTCAGCAGCTGCAGGACAAGTCGGCGTTCTATTAGCGAAGTCCGCCGGTAGGCGCCAAATCAGTTGCTGGATCTTCTGTTCTTGCTCTGCGATTCTTCTCGTCCATATTTTGTCTTCAGGATCGGCTCTTCTTGGTGAGAGGGGTTTCCCTAAATGCTCAATTTAGTGACATTGGGGGAGTGTAGGGCGCTGCCTAGTGGGCTACTGACCCTTGGGGTCGCTACGCCCCCTATATGACCACTTCCTGTTGGAAGTGGGCATAACCCTGATGCAGATCTCCTAAGTATCCCATCACAAAGAGACCTACTTCAGAAAAATCGTGTCCACCTCAGTTTAGTCCACCTTAGGGGTGGTACTAGCCTGGGAGTAACTGCAAGCCTACCTGACTAGCTAATTTTGCTGCCTGTCCAGGTACCAAAAGGGCTTAAGACAAGGGGGTCAGCTTCTGCTCCTGCGAGGGGAAACCAGATTTGCATTTCAAAGGTGGCAGCTCTTTGAAGCTTGTCTCCTTAGTAAGGCTAATTAGCAGGTCATCCTGTGAGAGGGGGTGTTACACCCTCTTCCCAGACAGGCTTTTGTTATGGGTCTCTTGTGAGCAAAGGCTGTAACCCTAGGAGTTCAGACAGTGTTTCGGGTGGCAGGCTGGCAGAAACTAGTCAGGGAGCATACCAGAGGCTGGTAGGTTTTCTGGGGCTACCTCTAAGGTGCCCTCTAGATGCATGTATTGGTAAATCCATCACTGGAATCAGTGTGGATGTATCTATACGAGATATTTGATACCAAACATCCCTATTTTCAGTGAAGCCATAATGTAGCTGGGGAACTCGTTTTCACCAGTGTCCAGCATGTTTCGAAATGACTTCCCTGTCCAATTGTACTGGCAGTATTAGGACTGACCAGCACAGGGGCATATCTGCTCTTGCAGGTTTCCCATCACATTTAATGCTCAGCTCCCTGCCTTGTGGGTGTCAGGCCTGCTGTAGGGGTGATTTACAAATTTTACATGGTGTTAGGGGACATGGCACACAGGGATGCGTGACAGGTCGGTTTTCATTTTTGTCTCACCTAGACACAGAGCCTGCAATGGCAGCCTTGCATGTGCTTTGTGAGGGGTCCCTTAGTTACCCCCTTTAGTACCTCAGGCCCTAGGTACCAGGGGTAAAATTTACTAGGGACTTACAGAGAGTGCTTAATTTACTAGGGACTTGCAGAGGGTGCTTAAATGTGTGCCAATTGGGGGAACAATTTAACATTTTTAGGGAAAGAACACTGATACTGGGGACCTGGTTAGCAGGAACCCAGTACACTTCAGTCAAAGTTGCATTAAATACCATGCAAAAGTAGGGGAGCGGGAGTGGGATGTGGGGAGTACTGCAACAAGAACCCAGCTCCCTACACTATTCATACTTATCTTGGCCCAAGTTGCATTTTAAGTGTGACCACAATGGGTTCGGAATACCAGTTTACAGACCAGTGTCCCTCTGTATTCTTGGTTCCAAAATGGGTCTGATTGGCTCAGATGATGGCATTTCCTTCCAATTGCCTCAAGTGAGTCTTGATGAACAGCTTAGGTCACAGGGTTTAAAAGGTTTCCAGAGGTGAGTTGGAACAAAATTTTTCATGCCAGATGCAAACTTCCACAAGCGGACTTCAACCAAGTGGTCCAAGCGCTTGTTTTGCCGAGGCTAGACTATGGCAGTGCTATGCTCTGTGGCCTCCCCAAATATACCTTGGCCCCATTAAAGGCTTCTCTGAATGCGGTGGCCAGATTGGTAGATTGCCTGTCTGTCTCACAAAGCCCTCCATTTCAAAACCCCCAGTTATCTAGCGCAAAAGCTAGAATTATCTGGAGGGGGTAGACCTTCTAGGAGTGCTAACTCTCTCCTCCTGAAACCACAGATCTTCCGCAAAAAGAGAACGTGCCAACGAGCTTTCTCCGGCTCTGCGCTGAAGATCTGGAACTCTCTCCCACTGGAAATACGCAGAATCTCCTCCAAGGTTGCCTTCAAATTGGAAGTAAAAAAATTCCTCATGAATAAGTACCTACCGTAAAAGGGTCTTGGATCGTCTGCTCTAATGCTCTGGGCTTACACCCTAAATCCTGTCTTTGGTATTATTCTGCTTTACTAGTCACTTGCTCCCCTCCCAGTTCTCTATGGTCCAATTATTATATTTCCCTTTGTTGTCCCTTTTGTTCGTAACCTTTTGATTGATATGCATATTTGATTTGTTTGGGTTGGTATTCCTTTTGATGACTGTACTGCAACTATAACCTTCCTCTCCCTCAAATTGTAACGCTCTCTGATATCCTTCGGGATCATGTTTGCGCTATATAAAACTTTATAAATAAATAAAATAAAAAGATAGTGATGTTAGATAATGGGCAATAGTGCAGGTTGCGCTTCCTGAGCCAGAGTAGTGTGGGAATGGGTTTGTTTATGATGAAGCACTTGACAGGAAGAGGTTCACAGTTTTCCACAGCAAATAGAATTTGAAGTAACTCCGGAAGCTTACATTTTTTTTAGCCACTCTTGCAGTGCTCTGACCAACACACCCTGGACCCTATCACCTCAAACCTGATTTAATTCTGTCCTGGCACAAATTCTTAGGAACCCCGTCATAGTTGAGAATAATATATCAAGGAAAGTGCATGAGGGGGTACTAGCTTCAAATAATTCATAATTGATTGGAATAGCAGGCAAACTGAAAAATCGTGCACCAATAGGTACAAATTGAAGTAGTTGGTCTGTGCGAAGGACTGATCCTGTGGATAGTAACATCACAGTGCTGTCTGACATCAACAAATTGTACCCCAGTGTGCCCCTGAACAAGGCAATAACATTGGCCATTACTGAAGTCAGGGCGCATATGAAAAGTTTGGAAAAGCCAGAAACAAGCAGTTATGCACATTAATGGGTGAGGGCAAGGCATGGATTACATTTCAATCCTTTGATGGAATATTTACACCATAAAATAAAAATGGGATTTGGTCTTTGTATGGCCTCCATAACAAGTTGGGCCTAAACTATATAAATTGAAATGAAGTACCCCTTTGTCCTTGAGTCATATACTTTGTATATTGCAGAACAGCCATGCATCCAATAGGAGAAATTAATTATGATTACATTCTTTGTATTTTCCAAAATTTAATTATTTATGAGCAACCATCTTGATTGAGTGCCAGATAGATTATGCATGAGAAATCAGCAAACAAAGTTAATCTCCTGAGCATGTCCTTGTTATTGAGGTGGCCGACAACCTGTGCATCACACGTGGTTGTATGTAAAATACATTTTTATTTTTATAACTGATTTTTAATACACTGAAAACACATAAATGGCCTGTAAAACCAGTCTATATGTATTCTAGGTAGAGGGGACCATGTGGGTTTGTTAGTTGTCTTAATTTACAACTGAAAGAAGCTATGAGCTGTCTATGAAAATGGCCAGGGTTTGATTTAATTTATCCTAAGTTTTATAAAGGTATTGCCTCTCTGTCTTGTGGTATAGTATTCCTTTACAAGGTTCAACATGTCCTTTTGCGTGCGGGTCTCCTCATGACTTGGCCAACTGTCTTGCCTTCTTTCTAATAATACTTTTGAGTTAGAGATATGTATGTAATGTGATGGATGTGCGCCCATAAGTGATTTTGTTTTATCAAAAAGAGTACCTTGCTTAAATGTTTGTGCCAATGATTGGTCTCGGTTAGGGCAAAAATAACTTTAATTCATTATTTTCCACTAACTCGATGTTTGCAATGTAAGATGATTTCCCTGCCTTGGGATGGCTAAACGTGGACTAGGAATCTGGGGCATGCCTTTGTCCACAGTTTGAGGAATTGAGGGTTGGTAAGGAAGTATGAATAAAGGAACCAGTAACTAACCTGTCAAGTTTAATAGTTGAATAGATAGTTCTCACAGATACGAGCACTCACTTCAAGGAATCAGTTTTCGTTCTAGCAGGATCAGAACGCAGCTTGTATACTAGTCGAGTTAATTTGCTGATTATATCTGTGTTGCACAAATAACCTATTTCCTTCTAGTTTCCATTCGGGTTTCTGGTGTTTATCCAGTTTGGATATCTGTTCATTGGTGGCGACCCTTGTATTGGTCTTGGGCACCTTACTGCGGCATACTACTTATAATCTGTCGCCCCTCCTTTATTTTTGCTTGTTCAGTCTGCTTATTCCATTTGTGGTTGTCCTTTCTTACTGTGATTGATAGCAATGATGCAGCTTCATATCTTGTCCGCATTTTTTGAATTTCATCAAGGGACAAGGATGAATGCTCTTTCACTATTCAAATGTATGCTACTGAAAGTAATCCAAGTGTGCCGTGGGACAAGGAGTGTAGAACAGAGATGAGTTGTCCCTGCTGGTTACTATCAAAAGTAAGGAAGAGGTGATGTACAGGCTTGCTAAAAGCCTTACAAAACTCCGCTCATAGATCAAAAGGATGAAAGCAAGCACAACTGATGGGCTGAATCCTAAGATTCAATCGGAGTCCATGATTTAATGTTTCTGGCACTTAGAAACGAAGGCCAGCAGATCTATAGCTGAGGTGAAGGCCATATAACTGTGGATTGCTGGTATACCCTGGTTTCCACCCTCTAGATGGGAGCAGTATCAAGCATACCCCCTTAGAAACGATAATCTTGAAATGTTCCCGGCCAGTTCACTCTTGAAGAGGCCTTAGCTGCGATCAAACGACAAAAATCTGTGAATTCTCAAGGACCTGACATAATTTCAGCTGACCAGTCTAAAACCGACCCCAATTTGTGAGGACAGTATATCCTGGTCCTGAGCAATGTAATTTTAAAAGGTGCCCCTATTCCTCTTTCTTGGTTAAGTGCAGAAATGCCCCCCGTATAAAAGAAGGTTCAGTTGAGAGATTTTGCAAACTCTCACCAAAACATCCTGGGGAACAAACTTTTTGAGGGTCATCATCACATTTTCTTCATTTGATTTGCAATGATACAAGCACAGTACAAACAGTTAAAAATCTTCAGTGAATACATGAGCTATCCAGAAGCTACACATTCATATATAAGCATAAAACACCCTGGTAAAAATCTAGATGAATAGCTGCATACATTACAATTATCAAAAGATGGCAAATACAGTATTACTTGTCTAGCTCATTTAAAATGTAAAGGCAGAAAAAGAGAGACCTCTAATAATAAAGGAGAAATGGTTGTTAATGAACAGCGTGGGGGCTCATCCTGATAAAACCTAACAAACAAAAACCTCAATTTTATGGTCCGCTATGTTAGAAAATAATAGGGCCACCAAAAACCATTAATCTAATCATCATAAATATCTTGATACAGTTTGCATATACAATCTTGAAGAGCACATTATTAGGAAACTTATTATAAAAAAAAAGACTATAACACAGAATTAATAATGTTATCATAATACACACCTGCCATAAATAGGGATAAAAAGCAAGCAGCAGACTTTAAGTGAGTCTAATAATTGCAGGTACAATAAGGCTGGTCTCACTTGATTAAAATTCAAAGGTATAAAGAGAGGATGAGCATACTTTTGTCTTAAGGCTGACCAGGTTAGGACAAATAAAAACAGTGTGTAAAGTCTCTAGTACAGTTGTCAAATCACTCATGCAAAAAGGGCGATCTTTATGCCACCCCATCAACAACTGCAGAAACTGGTTTAATTGAAAGCACGGTAACAGTCTTCTGTGCTCGGCTGACATATCCAGAGTTAAATACATTCCCATTTTATTTGTGGATTTCACCATCATAAAGTGCTTGTAACTGTCTTTATGTAGAGCCGCTTGGAGACTTGCTTCTCTTGTGGTTATCTTAAAGGTCTCTTTGACCCTTGCAAGCTATGTCTGATTTACAGATCAACTCTGGGATGCTGAACAGCTGAGGTTTGTCCAACGCTCCTAAATTTGTTTTGATTTAGCTTAGCCATGGTATGGGGTATCTCTGATCCATATTCATACAGTCAATCACTATCTTTCTATTAAATTCTAGCTCCCTCTTAAGCCAGATAGAGAACCAAAGAAGTATTGGGCGGAGTTGAATAAAATCAGAAATAAAATCTGCTCCCATCTCTTCGTGCACAATTCCCTCTGGGACACTCTGGGGAATACGTAATAACCTCCTAAAACATTTCTTTTTGGCATTTTGTATTGGGCGACAGGGTTTATATGCCCAGATTTATGCACCAAACGCCATGGTTGGGACGCACTTCGCGTTCTGGAAATGTAATATAGATTTGATGCGGCTATGTCCTAAGCGCTTAGCAAAGGAGTTTATGCCATGAGTTACCCGTTAAAAGATTGTATATGCGCTCTTACCAGAGGTCCCCAATTTAATTGATTCTCAATCAGAATTCCTAAATAACAAAACCTATCTGCTTTCCCTAAACAATGGTTCTTAATATAGTGAGTTTTCGATTTTATGTTTTTGGACCTACTATCATAGGATAAGCCTTAGGATAATTAATTTTCAGTCCCAAGTCCTCAATAAATTAGTAAGAGAAATTTAATAATAACTGTGAACCATTTGATGTTGGCGCAATAAGAATGGAGTCGTTGGTGCACAATGATGCCAGGGCCATTCTATTTGAGGGTCATTCTCGCTTGGTTGGAAGTCTGAGCTCAGACTAATAATACACCTTTGCTGTGCCATGCATGTTTCAAGGGGAAAGCAAGCACAGGTGAGCAGCAGACCTTCAGATTTGAAATGTGTTTGGAAATGTCATTCGCAGATAGTGGTCCCTTCGCAGTGTTCCTCTACACTTGCTTTGGAGTGTGGTTGCGGATGAAGGTGTCCCATAAATGTTTTGAAAATTCCAATATGACTACATGGTAGAAATCATGCCTTGTTCAGGCAAAGACCAAAAGCAAAAAAAATAACAAATGTCTTCTCATTGAACAAAACTTGTTCCGCAGGTAGGTCGCTGATGCCACTGCTGTTTCCTTGTATATTAGGCAGGTGATAGAATTCCTCAGCCATGGATCGTGCGATGTGCTTCTATTAGGCGTTCAGAAGATTGCGACCTGGTTATTTCCGTACAACACCCTTCTGGTATCGAGGACTCCAAGAGGATTGCAGAATATGTTGCACAGACTTAGGGACTTCTTTGAAGAAAAGTGGCTCGGTTAACACACCGTAGCCATATAAAGTGTTCTTCCGGACCCACTAGAGTTTTAAATTAGCTGTAAAGCACTCTGCTTTTGAAAGCTATTTAGGTGATTTGAACCAGGGCTGACTTGGGTCCTGTATAGGCACCCTGCTCCTTCCAACTTTCACAAATGATGGGGGCCTTCCTTTGTGCAGTGCCACCCTTGTTATAGTTTTACTGAGTGGGTGGAAGATTAATCACATTTGGTGTTCATCTGCCCATTAAATGGAAACCCCAGAGGAAAATGAGCAATAAGAGCATTGGGAGGTATCTGGATGCTTTATACTTAGATAAAGCCGATTCCTCCAAGTCTGTCATTTATGCTGTCTCGCTTTTTGCTGTCATCTTGAGTATCAGCACTTGCTCATTCCAAGCTGTATTTTTAATTGGTTCTTTCAATAATATTTGCTTTTAAATGTGGGCTTTTATGCTCTGATGAATTTGACAGTATTTTCATTGTACAGGTTACCAATTAAAAGAAATTATTATTGACAAACTAACTCGCATATTTGTTAAAAGCATAGATTGTACAAAATGTCGACAGTACTCTGAAGCAATTGGTGAAACCGGTGATCGGACTGTGGTTGGAATATTCCATGGTAATAGTTCAGATCAGCTTTGTTTGAGCTGTATTATTTCAGTGCAAATAGTTCGAAATTGTGCTTTTGCATTACAAGTATTTTTTGCTGAAATAACTTGAACGTACATATTTGTTCAAATTTGTCATTGAGAAGATGGAGCGTGCCAATGGGCTGGGTTTACTTTAAGGTAGGAGGAATCTGTGTACTACACATCATGTAATTGCATTTTTCTTTCTCGTCCTTCTTAGAACTGTTCCAGAGAGCACCCCCGCTTCAGCAGCAGACTTACAGGACCTCTTTAACAGGATATTTCAGGGCCCTCCTGGACCGATACCCAACGGAGGCTTTTTCACCACCCCACAGCAGGCTCCACCACAACAGGGTGCATCTGCTCCAAGCCCAGCAAAGCCAGACAGTGTGCCGAAAACAGAGACTAAACCGAAAAAGAGGAAGAAAGTCCGACGACCTTTTCAAAGATAGAAGTCAACAAGTCTGTGATAGTACACTTTTTGGACACATGCACTAACCCTGAAGTGAAACCCACAAATAGAAGCTGGCCTTCCAGCTGCATGACCGTCAAGGCAGTGGGTCAACCTGGATGTCTGTCATTGTAAGTGGGTTGGCTTTGGAAGTTTTCTTTTTCCCTCACTTGCGATTTTAAAGAGAAATAATGTGCTATTTGAAGGATTATTAAATCAGTTACTTCTAGTTTTAAAGAACAACCTCCTTCTATCCATACCAAAGAATTTAACAGTAAGGGTCGGTTTGTGGGGTGGGGGTGAGGATATAGATAGTGTGCCGCTCAGGAAGTGAGGGCTCTCAGATCTGCAGAAGTCATATAGAGTGAGTGAGCAGTTTCAGGATCTCTCCTGCATCCACTCAAGTGATGTGTATGATGGTAAATGTTCTGGGAGGTTTTGCCGATAGTCTTCTTTGGGTCCTTGGTGTAATTCCCTCATGGTGATGAAAGAGTCAGTTTTTGGCGACCTAAAGTAACAGACCGGCTCTGCTGTCCTGGTCCCGCCCCTTTCTCAGTCAGTGTGTGGGTCATAAAAACCCCATTCAAGTGTGGCTGTTAATAGTAAGCTGCATCCACACAAGATAATCGTCATGTCTGTAATGCACCTCCTCCATGGTCTGTACCTCGGAGGCTTATCCTGGCAACAAGGAATCTAGACGGCCCCTTTCTACCGGGAAGCAAGGTTTTCCACCATCTATTTATTCCTGTAGGTTCAGCTGGTAAACCATGTCCAGCTGAGGCAGACACGACATACATCTCTCGTTTGCTTTGGAGGTAAGATCTGGCCAGGATCACTCAGGCATATATGGCCACAAAGCCACTGTGCAGGTTTAGGAAATAGGCCTGTGGTTCCTTCACTGCAGATAGATTTTGGGTATATGCACTTGTTCGATTTTTATATAGGAATCTTGCTTCGTACACAGGGTGATGGACACATCTTGTCTCAATCCACAGTGTTCTCCTTAAGATCTCTGCAGTGGTGAAAAAGCCATCAAATACACAAAGCTTATCTTTTTATCTTCTGTGTTTTTTACGTTTTCAAGCAGTATGTAGATAGAAGCCATTTTTTACCATCTTGCAGAGCATTTTGGTCTTTTGAGTAAAGTTCCATATCTGCTTGTCTCAAGACCTAGTTACCTGAAAGAGCTTTTACCTTACAGGTAGAAAAGTGAAGGCAAATTAGGCCTTGGGATTCTGGCTTTTCTGACTGCTGGAATTGCTACTAATTGATACTTCATGATAAGTCACTTGGTGGTGGCATGCCCTCTGCTAAACACCAGAACAGCACAAATAAATATAAAAGCCTTTCCAGTCCCTTTAGCTGAATTAAAGTTGATACTCTGTTTTATTAAGAATCATGGGGCGGAAGGGACGTCTGATGGCTGCACCAAGCAGAAGCTTTAAATGCTTCCTATTTTTGGGAGTTCTTCAATTTAAACAGGTTCTCCTGAAAGTAAATCTGGTGTTTGAGTTAGTGATGTAGTCTTTTATAAGCAAAGAGAGCTGTATGAGTACTGTAAACCTGTTAGATGCAGGCAACTTTCAGGCACGGCTCAAGGTTGTTACGGAGCAGCATCATGTTAGCAAATAGGGCGATGAGTGCTGGAGCAGTATCCCTTCATTTATAAAGGACTGCTGTGAGCAGACTTACTTTTTATCCCAAGTTATTTCTTCAGAAGGGAGATATTTGATCTGGCAGTCCTGAACACCTTGTATGCATTTACCCTCCCAGTTGTTTCCATGCCTCTTGTTGGCCTGGGGGTCAGTTGTCTCTGCTGGCACTGTGTTAAAACCAGAATAGTTCAGTTTCTTGTTCATGGCCCTATTGCTCAAGTTCTGAAATACTTGTAAAACATGGTCAGTGGGGAGCACTTTGTGTACTCTTGAGGACTCTTGAGAGGCATGTGCCTAAGGCTGCCTTCATCCTAGCAAGCCTTGCAGCTGGTACTGCATCACGAGTATCCTTGTTCTTCCGTTTTCTTAGTGCCACACTTTCTTTCCTTTTAAAAGCTGAGCCTTCTCAAATTGTCTATTTTGTTGCTGTCACATACCTCTGAATCAAAGAACTTGGAATCATGAACCAAGTAAATTGCAGGCCTACACCCTCAACAAGGAAAATGAGACTGGTGTAAGGGAGATCTAGGGGAAAGATCTCTGCATAGATCTTTCGCCATTTTTCCTAAATTGCAGCCTTTGTCTGGTTGCTAGGGTTTTGGCTGCAGACAGTTGTTTTTGACTGGCAGGTGACTCTGAAAAGCTGCTGGCCCCTGGACCATGAGTCATGCAAGTTTGACCTGTCTCTGCCAGCCCAAACCATCTATACCTTAGTACAGCAGCCGCTGTTAGAAAACATCCCCACTTTCGTTGGGCCTCTTGACCACGCCCTTCTTGTCGACTAATGGAATGTTCTCCATAGTATATGCATTGTGGGTATATGGAATCTGCACTAGTTTTAGAATCTGGCACCTGAGCAGGGATCTGCGATTAGGCTGGGGAAGTCTTTTAACTCCACCACCCTCCTAAACGTCATTTAACTCTCACCTAATCGGAGTTCTGTACACCCTCTTGTTTGACTTCAGGGCCCCATGGTGCAGTGCAGTCTAGGGTGCATGTTAATGCCAGTGGTGAGAGTGCAAAAGGTATGCAGTTCATCTTCTCTCCCTGCTTGCAAATTTCGTGAGACCTTCGTGTTACTGGAATGCATGTGTCTTATTAGAGAGGAATATCTTGTAATATGGAAGTTTGGAACTTGTGCTAAGAGAAAATGAGAGCTTCCTGAGTTCTGAACCTGACGAAAAGTTGTGAGTGATAGATCCTTTTGCAACTGGGGATCATTGGCAGTGGGGCTAAACCTAATCTTAAACACTGGAGTCTGCGTTGGGGTGGAATAAAGAATTTGTAAGCATTAAACTTGCCAAGTGAGGGATACAAACCTGTAAAGCAAGAGGTCCAAACTAAAAACATTGTCCCAACTTTTGTTTTCCAGACAGTTTTCAGTCTACACAGACTTACCTAAGAGTTTAAAAAATGCAAGTGTTTTGTGACGTTTGGGCTCCGGGGTAAATGGGCAGTTGAGGTGTAAAGAATTAACTGGGCTGCTTCAGCAGCTCTGTATCACTACTCGTTTGCACCGCTTTTACGTTCTACTGCAGCCCAGTATTCAGGGATGGTTCTGTTCAGCGGCTGGACATGACTGTCCAGTACGTTTCCAGCCTATTTGAGGAAGCCAGCAGGCCTCCGATGGCCATTAAAAATGTATTTGAAATAAATAATAAATCTTGGACAATCACTTTTAAAAATCTCTGATCAGTGCTGATTGCATCCTCTGATCTGTGGGCTTTGTTCAGCATTCAGATATTTTGTATTGATCGGTCTCACATGATAGGTTTTAAAAAAATGTATGTACCGCTTTTCTGATCACTTTTCTTAAATTAAAAAAAGTAAGTGCTATAATTTGAAGGATAGAAAACGTGTGTGTTTTTCATTTTTCGACTAGGTGCAGTTGGGACTGGGTTGGATGTTGAAAGATTGTGGCAGTGGTAGTGTGGTATTATCGCTACTGTAGCAAGCCCCGGGACACCAGGGTTTTGCTGATTAGGGCCCAATTGGTTATTAGTGCAGTACTGGAGAATGTGGTTCAGCCAGAACCCAGAGCCAGGAAGACCGCAGAAATCTGTGGTATGAGACAGCGTGTTGTAACTGGTGGTCCAGCATTTGGGGATAAAAAACAACCAATGGGGAAACTTCAACATGCTGAGACAGACCCATTCATTTCATTTGTCTGATGGTCATGGCACCGTGCAATTTAAAAAAAAATGAAGTGGAAATATTCACTTGAAACACTTCTAGGCCCTTAAGTAAGGGGAATCATTGTTGTCTTTAATGCCTACATGTTTGAATTATAACTTGGAAATTTTGCTTTAATTTTTTTGCTCATCCAGTTCCTAATGAGCATTGGCGAAGCCAACCTGTTCAGTCTTTAGACAGTACATGTTTATAAAGCATAGTGAAAATATGTCTGTATTATTCAAATTGGCATGGGGTGCGTCTTACCTGTGCCAAGACGGCCATTTGTATGCCATGATGCATGCACACGATTTGGCAGCCATTTTGGAACTCCTTTTCTGAAGGATCAACATTCCAAGATGGCCACCAGTTCCTGTACATGCCATGCACCATCACACTGCATATATGTTGTAATACATCAGGGGCCATTCTTATTATTTTTTTGCTTCATTTACCTTTCTGAGGTGGCAGACTACCATTTTCAAACAGTAAACTAAATTAAAAGGTAAGCGCATTAGCATAAAAATGAGTGAACGGCTCACTACTTGTGTTCAACTGACCCCTAAAAAATGTTTATTATATGCTTTGTTTTTCTTTTTTGTTGTTGTTAAGATAAATGGGGGTGGTGGTACTGGCAGTGAAGCTATGGAACAGGGAGGCATGTCAGAGCTGTGGGGCAACTGATAGGGGAGAAGAAAGCAACAAGATTGTCATGGGTCGGAAAGCAATATAGCAAATGGGGGTGATCAACAGGGAAGAGCCGGAGTTTGCAGGAATAAACACGACGGAGGTGGGTGGCAGAGCAACGGATGAACTGGTGGGTGGACAAAAAGCAATGAAAGTGCATGATGAGGCAGTAGAACAACAGCAGCAACTGGCGGGGTCAGAGAAAAGCAACAGAAGAGCAGGTAAGGGTATAAAAGCAACTGGAGGAAGTGGCGGGGAAAACAACCCGCACAGTGGAAAAGGCGGGGCAGCATTTTTAAAGTGACGAGGACACAAGTTACAGAGAAAAGATTCACTCCCATAGAGTACTAAAACCAAAAGAAAAAAGTAGTTCTCTGATTGTAAGACGCTGAAGTAGATAACCTATGCAGTAAGAATACTGTGAAAGAGCGAAGCTCCAGGGGAGGGACAAAGACAAGAAGAGTAAGGAAAGTATTCTAATAATGAGTAAGCAAATGAGGTCAACCAGAAAGCCCAGCAGTAATTTGTAATGGACTGACCCAAAGCTCGCTCTAAGCTTCAGCATAGTGCTCAATCGCTCTTTTGACAACTGACGGCTGAACTGGTGTGCTACCAAGACCTAAGCAAGGCACCCACCACATATTGGTGCGTTACCAAGACCTAAGCAAGGCACCCACCACATTTCATTAATTTCAGCCACTTTGGTGGAAAATGTCTGAAGATCACTGCCTGTCCGTAAACTAAGACAAATCGAGTCCCGCCTCATCATCCGACTTCGAACAAAAATCCCGAGAGGTATGAACTTTGGGGAGGACCTCCATATACATCTCGAGTGACTGTAACAATACCAGCCAAAAGTCTGAATTGCTAGGGTACTATACCTGACACAATCAAAAGAAATAAGGAAACTATTTGAACTAAAACATTGCCCATGTGGTTTAACATGTGACATAATGTACTAAGACATTGCAAATGTTTGAATCACACCAGTCTTTCTTTTCTTATAATTTTAAATGATTTTTGTTCCAAACTACGTATCCCATAATGCCACCTAGGGCTAAAATGGGCTAGTATTTAAATGGAAATGGTAGAAAGACTTACTGACCGTGACCAAAGCCTTGTGTGGCTGAAACGCGTCGGTGGGGTGAAGCGCTGATTAAAAGGCTTCAGTAAAATATCCGGTTGTGTCGCCTCTTTTGTGATACAAAATTAAGTTTTGGGTCAGGATCCGACCCCTGGGCTGAGCACACACTGTCGAGCGCACTCGTGGACTGTAGGATCACATTGTGGCAAAAAGATTAAAGCAGAGAGAAGCGCCCGATTCACCGCGAGAAGAGGAGACTACTTCCTGAAACACTCATCACCCTTGGATTGACGGGCAGGAGAGCCGCGAGGCGCTGCTGTAGAAAAACCCGTGACGAGGTGAGTGAGCACGAACAGACTGTGTGTTTAATTAGCGGGAATCGAAGTGGCCGTGTTTACACTTGTGTGGAGCAAGCCGCGTACGTTTACAAAACGGGCGGCCAACAACTGTAACTCGGACCGGATTTACCAGCCTGAAAGTGATAGCGCTTACAGTTTCACCCTTGGAGTAAATGGTGTGAAAGATTTATAACAACAATAACAGAATGGAAGCGCGAGCGGCAAAACGCGCCACCAAAGCGTCAATCATGTTTAAAGCCGGGGCTGCAACGGCTGATACAAGCCATAATACCAAAACACAAGAAACGAACAATGTAACGCTCAAACAACAAATCAATTCACTTGAGCGACTTTATAAGAAAGAAAGAAACAAAAGCTGGGAAGTAATAGCACTCGAAAATTATGTGGAGGTGAAACGTATCCCAAGAGGTCTAAGGATTTTCACTATGCCCACACATCCGGATACAATGGGGAATAATACAGCATGTTCATTGAATATGATGCGCATCTTGATCAAACACGCCAGAACTGACATTGATGAGCTAACTAGAAAAATTAAAGAATCAGAGGAAACATTGCAGAAAGAATCAAATCAAGATGAAATCGCAAAACTCAGACAAGAAATGGAAGCTAGATTGGACCACTATGAAAAGGAAATTGAGGAACTGCCGAGCCCTCAAGAAAGTCTGGAGAAGGGAACCTACACCGGACAACAGGACCACCCTCAAACTGGCCACTCGGAAGCACCACCAGCTGATCCGCGCCGCCAAGAAAACTGCATTCAAGGACCGGCTGGACAACAACGCGCACAACAGCAAGGAACTCTTCAACATCGTGAAAGAGCTATCCAACCCCAGCGCAGGAAACAACGACATCACCCCATCGCAAGACCTCTGCGACTCCCTCGCTCCTTACTTCCACAACAAGATCGCGGACATACACAACAGCTTCAACAAACAACCAACGCACACCATGACCGAACAACCACCCCCCACCACCACCCTCAACGCCTGGACCCCGATCAGCACCGAAGACACCATCCGCACGATGAACTCCATCCACTCCGGATCACCGACCGACCCCTGCCCTCACCACGTCTTCAACAAGGCCGACGCTGTCATCGCACCCCACCTGCGAGACATCATCAACACATCCTTCGACACCGCCACCTTCCCTGAGAGCTGGAAGCACGCCGAACTCAGCGCTCTACTCAAGAAACCAACAGCGGACCCCACCGAACTCAAGAACTACCGCCCCATCTCGCTCCTCCCGTTTCCAGCCAAAGTCATCGAGAAGACCGTCAACAAGCAGATGGCCGCCTTCCTCGAGACGAATGGATCCCTCGACCCCTCACAGTCCGGCTTCCGAGCCAATCACAGCACCGAGACCGCCCTCATCGCCGCCACCGATGACATCCGAGCCCTGATGGACAACGGAGAAACAGCGGCCCTCATCCTCCTAGACCTCTCCGCGGCATTCGACACTGTCTGCCACCGCACCCTAGTACAGCGCCTCAGCAACGTCGGAATCCAGGACAAGGCGCTGGAATGGATCATCTCCTTCCTCGACGGAAGAACACAGAGAGTCCGCCTACCACCGTACAAGTCAGAGGCCTCCGAAGTCATCTGCGGCGTCCCTCAAGGATCCTCTCTGAGCCCCACCCTCTTCAACGTCTACATGAGCCCCCTCGCGGCCATCGCACGCCAACACAACCTCAGCATAATCTCCTACGCCGACGACACCCAGCTGATCCTCTCCCTGACCAACGACCCCGCCACCGCCAGAGCCAACCTACACGAAGGGATGAAAGAGGTAGCCGAGTGGATGACGACCAGCCGCCTGAAACTGAACTCGGACAAGACGGAGGTCCTCATCCTGGGCTCTTCACCCTCCGCCTGGGACGACTCCTGGTGGCCTCCCGCCCTGGGCACCGCACCCAAACCGACAGACCATGCACGCAACCTGGGCTTCATCCTGGACTCCTCCCTCTCCATGACCAGGCAAGTCAACAACGTCTCCTCGGCGTGCTTCAACATCTTACGCATGCTACGGAAGATCTTCTGGTGGATCCCCACCGAGACCAGGAAGACCGTCACCCAGGCCCTCGTCACTAGCCGACTGGACTACGGCAACGCCCTCTACGCCGGTACCACCGCCAAGCTCCAGAAGAGACTCCAGCGGATCCAGAACGCCTCAGCCAGACTCATCCTCGACATCCCACGACACAGCCACATCTCCGGACATCTGAGAGACCTTCACTGGCTCCCCGTCAACAAAAGAATCACCTTCCGCCTCCTCACCCACGCACACAAAGCCCTACACGACCAAGGCCCGAGCTACCTCAACAGCCGGATCAACTTCTACGCTCCCAATCGCCACCTCCGGTCAGCCAACCACGCCCTCGCCGCCGTCCCCCGCATCCGAAGAGCAACTACAGGAGGAAGGTCCTTCTCCTACCTGGCCGCCAAGACCTGGAACTCCCTCCCGACCGAACTGCGCCTGACCCAAGACCACCTCTCCTTCAGGAAGAAGCTGAAGACCTGGCTGTTCGAGCAGTAGCGGCACCCCGCCTCCCCTAAGCGCCTTGAGACCCTCCGGGTATGTAGCGCGCTCTATAAGTGTCTTTGATTGATTGATTGAACGCATAGAGCGAAAATTTAAACGTGACGAACAAGATTATTTACATGGCAGGATCCTAACATTTGCTAAACGTTATGACAACTTAAAGAAAAACTTCAATGCACAAACTAGCATCGAGTGCAAGTGAATCAGAGGTAAGTGAGAATGGAGCGACACGGGAGGCTTACCAGACAAAAAACTTGTCTGTTTTAGAGGAAGTACCTTTGATGAATCTGGAAAAGACCATCACACGAGGCGGAGGAAGGGGAAGGAGACCATATCAAAGAGGCGAGAGAGGAAAAACAATACAAAATCATTAAACTTCCTTGCCAGCACCCGAAAAGCCCGTAGATCAAAGCAACGTAAGAAGACAATACCCCCTCCGCAACAGGAAGTAACCAACCTAATTGTAAACCTCTCCAACTATCAGCCGACTCAAAAAGAGAAAATTGTATTAAACAAAGGTTTATCTTTCTGCCCCGATTCACATTTTGATTATACGCAAACAAAAATCAATTTATACAAATTCGTCAGAAAACTTAAATTGGCAAAAATACATGCCAACAAATCCCCAAATCAAAGTGGACAACATGCAAATGACAGCAATGAAGGTGAGATAATCACAACCATTGAACAGCTACCTGATTTAAGACGATTCTTTGAAGCTTTGTTTGATCAGAATGAGGCAACAATGTCAGATACTCAAATGTTGAAACAAATGGACATCAGAACTAATGAAAAACCGAATACAGGACTAAAAAGAAAGTCCCGGTTCTATCCAATTCTGTCACCTGGCAACAAGATTGATCTCTTCTCAGACGCAATGAGTGAAGAGTTGGATAAACTCACAAAAGTAAGAAATAATACAAGGGAAAATCTAACATCAGATGAACGAAAAGCAATCAAATCTCTGATTATGTTAATGAAGCCATGAGACAGCTAAATGTGCAACAAAACTATTCCAAACTTACAAACAATCCGAGCACTAGAATGCTAAATGAATTGAAAGAACATCTGAATGAATGGCATACAAAAGGTTTGCTAAATGATGATGAGAAAAAATTCTTGAACACTGATTTTCCAACGACGCCCTGTATATATTTCCTACCTAAAATACATAAGACTCTAATCAACCCACCAGGCAGACCAATTGTCTCCTCATGCAGCTCCTTGTATGAGAATGTCTCAAAATATGTAGACACATTTCTTGCTCCTATTGCTCAAAGCATGCCTTCCTATATCAAGGACACAGGAGATTTTCTGAGGACCCTCGTGGATATAACCTGGAATGCGGAATACCTACTAGTCACGATAGATGTAGTATCGTTATACACATCGATAAGACATGACGTAGGAATAGAAGCTTGTCAATATTTTTTAAAACAACGTAGTATTACTACATTGGAACACACAAATATGCTTCTAAAAATGATTCACATGTGCTTGACAAACAATGTCTTTCTCTTCAATAAGGAACTCTATAAGCAGGAATGCGGAACTGCCATGGGGATATCTTTTTCCCCAAATTATGCAAATATCACCATGGGCTGGTGGGAAAAGACAATAGCATGGAACATCAATAACCAATCAGATCTGGATCGCATAATTCTATGGGTACGCTACATAGACGATTTGTTAATAATATGGAATGGGTCAGACCTGCAATTTCAAAAATATTTCTCCAGATTGAACAACAATGATATTGGTTTGCAATCCGCATGCTCTACAAGTAAAAAACAAATTGACTTTCTAGACACCAAGATTTACATCTCAGAAGGAAAAATTGAATGCACTTTGTTTCGCAAAAAAACTTCTACCAATAGTGTGCTGCATGGCACCAGTTTCCACCCTAAAGCCCTGCTCAAAAGCATACCATATGGAGAGTTTATAAGACTCAAAAGAAACTGTTCAAAAGTTGAAGATGCGGAAATCAAAATAGGAGAAAGCAAGGCCAGATTTGCTTCACGAGGTTACGAAGACCGTGTTCTAAAAAATTGTAAGAAGAAAGCAGACAAAAAGACGAGAGCAGAAATTCTGGTGGAAAAACCCAAAATAAACACAGAGAAAGACCCACCAAGATTTGTAACTACATACAATAAAGAGAGTGGAATCATCTCTAACAAAATGAAAAAATACTGGCATCTCATATCCGGAGACCCTGATATAGGAGAACTTGTAGGCAAGCAACCATCAATAACATACAAGAAAAACATCTCTCAAAGATCTCCTAGTGAAAAGTCACTTTCAAATGAAATCACAAACAAATTGGCTGACAGACCAACACAAAGGATTTAAACCATGCTTGACTTGTAAAGCATGCAAGATTGGAACTAGCAAGAAAAGCATTGAAGAACCGGATGGTAAAATAATGCAAATTGACCAACAAATTACCTGCAGTTCTAAAAAAAGGTGGCATACGTTATCGAATGCAGATGCGGCAACAAATACATAGGCAGCACCACATGCATGCTGAAAAAGAGAATCCTGGAACACATCAGGGCAGTGAAAAACAAAAATATGCTATATGCCACTGCGAAACATATAAGTGTCTGTCAAAATGGAGACTGGAGAGCAATGAGATTTTATGGTTTGAAAATGTTGTCGAAAATGGAAAGAGGAGGTGACACTGTCCGTAAACTAAGACAAATAGAGTCCCGCCTCATCATCCGACTTCGAACAAAAATCCCGAGAGGTATGAACTTTGGGGAGGACCTCCATATACATCTAGAGTGACTGTAACAATACCAGCCAAAAGTCTGAATTGCTAGGGTACTATACCCGACACAACAATCAAAAGAAATAAGGAAACTATTTGAACTAAAACATTGCCCGTGTGGTTTAACATGTGACATAATGTACTAAGGCATTGCAAATGTTTGAATCACACCAGTCTTTCTTTTCTTGTAATTTTAAATGATTTTTGTTCCAAACTACGTATCCCATAATGCCACCTAGGGCTAAAATGGGCTAGTATTTAAATGGAAATGGTAGAAGGACTTACTGACCGTGGCCAAAGCCTTGTGAAGCAAGACCTCACGTCATTCAACTTCAGCGTCGGGCTCGGGGCTGAAAAAAGATCTACCGGTGGGTCATTTATCCAAGGAAAGACCTTCGACAGCGGGCTCGCAGTCGAGAAAGTAGAGTCATTCAGGTACGTCGTCGATGTCGAAGATTTGTGATCCTCCGCCGTCGTCAACCCGGTGACGATCGGTGTCGAGGAGCATCACCCCTCCGCCGCCGTCAACCCGGCGACGATCGGCGTCGAGGAGCATCACCCCTCCGCCGTCGTCAACCCGGCGACGATCGGCATCGAGGAGCATCACCCCTCCGCCGCCGTCAACCCGGCGACGATCGGCGTCGAGGGATAGAGAGACTCCGCCGTCGTCGACACGACGTTCGGCGTCGAGATCAGGTTCACCTCCGTCATCGCGGATTCAGCAATCGATGTCGAGGCCCAAGACCCCTCCGCCGTCAACTCGGCGATGATCGGCGTCGAGGATGAGGTCTCGTCGGCGTCAAGGGCGCAAAATACCCCTCCGCTGTCGTCTGGCAGACCGTCGACATCGAGATTGGACACTGCTCCACCGTCGTCTCACCGACGTTCGGTGTCGAGAGAGAGAAATCCTCCGCCGTCTGCTTCTCACCGCCGTTCGACGTCGAGGACTCGACAACCTTCTCCTACTTCTCACAGGTCGCCGTCAATACGACGGTCGACGTCGAGCAGACGAGAGATCCATTCAGCGTCGTCCCCGACGCCGAGAAGGCAGGCACGAGAGAGATCGATGTCTAGCAGGCGTGCTGGTTCGACGTCGAGAGGCTTTCCGACGTCAAGACCTGCCTCAGTAAGATCTACAGAGGGATCGGTGGTCATGGAATCGGCCTCACGCAATTCGTCGTCTCACTCTTCCAGGCGGGCTTCCTCGAGATCAGCCTCCCCGGAAGCTAGAAGCCATGTCTGCAAGTCCCTTTCCCGACAAAAGGAGGCTCCTTCTGCTGTTCGGTTGTCCCCAAGATAGCAACTGCCCTTACACCACTATACAAAAGGGGATGATGGACGGAGCATTTGTACAAATCAAACACTCACCCCCAGTCAACTGATCTGGGTTTAATCCATCACCATTCTTTAGTTCACTCAGCCACCCCAGTTCAGACATGGCTATATGCAAATCAGTCTGACCCTGTGCCTTCTGGGAACAGTCCAGCCCGAACTGCCAAGCCATGTCTTCCCTGGACCGGAAACAAGCATCCTGGGACCGGTTTCGGATTCATAATCCTCATCAGCCAGGCTATCTTGAATCCAGTGGCCAAGTGAACAAGGGGCTCACGTCTGAGCATACCCTGCCACACTTAGGGCGTACAAAGCGATACAAAAGGGGATGATGGACGGAGCATTTGTACAAATCAAACACTCACCCCCAGTCAACTGATCTGGGTTTAATCCATCACCATTCTTTAGTTCACTCAGCCACCCCAGTTCAGACATGGCTATATGCAAATCAGTCTGACCCTGTGCCTTCTAGGAACAGTCCAGCCCGAACTGCCAAGCCATGTCTTCCCTGGACCGGAAACAAGCATCCTGGGGCTGGTTTCGGATTCATAATCCTCATCAGCCAGGCTATCTTGAATCCAGTGGCCAAGTGAACAAGGGACTCACGTCTGAGCATACCCTGCCACACTTAGGGCGAACAAAGCGATACAAAAGGGGATGATGGACGGAGCATTTGTACAAATCAAACACTCACCCCCAGTCAACTGATCTGGGTTTAATCCATCACCATTCTTTAGTTCACTCAGCCACCCCAATTCAGACAGGGCTATATGCAAATCAGTCTGACCCTGTGCCTTCTGGGAACAGTCCAGCCCGAACTGCCAAGCCATGTCTTCCCTGGACCGGAAACCAGCATCCTGGGACCGGTTTCGGATTCATAATCCTCATCAGCCAGGGTATCTTGAATCCAGTGGCCAAGTGAACAAGGGACTCACGTCTGAGCATACCCTGCCACACTTAGGGCGAACAGAGCGATACAAAAGAGGATGATGGACGGAGCATTTGTACAAATCAAACACTCACCCCCAGTCAACTGATCTGGGTTTAATCCATCACCATTCTTTAGTTCACTCAGCCACCCCAGTTCAGACATGGCTATATGCAAATCAGTCTGACCCTGTGCCTTCTGGGAACAGTCCAGCCCGAACTGCCAAGCCATGTCTTCCCTGGACCGGAAACAAGCATCCTGGGACCGGTTTCGGATTCATAATCCTCATCAGCCAGGCTATCTTGAATCCCATAAGGCACAGGGTCAGACTGATTTGCATAAGCCATGTCTGAACTGGGGTGGCTGAGTGAACTAAAGAATGGTGATGGATTAAACCCAGATCAGTTGACTGGGGGTGAGTGTTTGATTTATACAAACGCTCCGTCCATCATCCCCTTTTGTATCGCCCTTACACCACTGGCAGGATTCTGGGGCGACGAGGAGAATGCAGGAGTATGCCAGCTCTGTTCACAGATCTCCTCTTCAAAGACTGGTGGAAGAAGTGGGCAGACAGAGCTCTCCCAGACATAGAGCCCACACAGAGAGGCCTTCTGAGGGACGGCTCTATAGATCACGTTTCCCAAGACGGGAGGAACGCACAGTCAGATCACGGGAAAGAAGGCACAGTACTCACCGCAGTAGAAGAACACCATCTACTTCCTCTACTTCCTCTACCCGCTTATCAAAGAAGGATTATTCCCCTATCTCGGACAGCCCTATCTCTAGGGTCTCTCAAATAGTTGACATTAATACCTACCATGAGGTTCTGCAGAGAGGGGCTCAGAAACTCAATATCGAGATGTCTGTTCCTCAAATCACACCGACAGTGATTTTCGAGACGCTGCATCAGAAGACTTCATCTCGACCATTGCTTCCTTTGGTTCCAGGGATTCTAGACCCTGTCGTGGACACTTTCCTGTGTCCAGCAACCATCAAAGCAGTGCCAGCTCGCATCCAAAAGAAATACAAGCCGGCTACCTCGGACCCGGTCTTTGTTAAGACTGATCCACCTGCAGACTCGGTGATAGTAGCCGCAGCACGAAAGACACATGCGGTCACTGCTACCTCTTCGGTTCCACCGTATAAGGAAAGCAGATCCCAGGACTCATGGGGTCGCAAGGTCTGCAGTTCAACGGCTTCTACCCTGAAGGTCTCCAGCGCGGCGGCGCTGTTAGGCCGTTATGACAGAGCTTTATGGGATTCCTTGGAGCGCTTTAAGAACAAGCTACCAAAGGAAGATCAAAAGGACTTTGACGAGATAGTGACTGAAGGATCTCTGGTGGCAAACCAGATGATTAGCACAGCGGCGGACGGCGCAGTGTTATCAGCACACTCTTACGCGCATGGAATATGCGCCAGGAGATCATCCTGGTTGAGATCAACAGGCTTCAAACCGGATGCGCAGCACAGAATCTTGAACCTCCCTTTTTCTGGTTCCTCTCTCTTCGGCACACATGCTGACGAAGAGATGAGTAGAATGAAAACCGAGCTGGACACACTCAAGGCAGTCGGTTTGGAGAAGAAGAAGGAGTTCAAGCGTCGGTACAGACCCAACCAGCGCAAGGGGCCTCAACAGAAGGTTCAAACCCCTCAGTGGTCCCAGAATAAGAACCAGGGCAAGTCCCTGTATCAGGGGAGGAAGTCCAACCGAGGTAGAGGTGGTCACCAGCAGCAATCCTCTACCACAGCGAGAGCAGGAGGGAAGTCATGAACGATGGCTTCCTCTGACGCCTTTGCCCACTCCAGTGGGAGGAAGTGCTTACCAACATATGGCAGAGTGGTGCAGCATCACAAAAGATCGTTGGGTGCTGAATATACTGCGCAATGGATACGCACTACGTTTCCGTGCGCTCCCAAAGGACATAAAAATCTCGACCTCACCAGCTAAAGCTGCTTCGGAAAGAGGTAAAGGCGCTTCTTCAAAAACAAGCTATAGAAGAAGTTCCTCTCTCTCAAAGAGGAAGAGGAAGAGGGGTTTACTCCAGGTACTTTCTTGTCCCCAAAAAAGATCAGCAGCACAAGTTTCGTCCTATCCTAGACCTTCGTCTCCTGAACACGGTCATAGTCTAGGAGAAGTTTTGCATGTTGGCCCTTCACCAAATATGTCCACATCTAAAAGAAGGAGATTGGATTTGTTCAGTGGACCTCCAAGATGCGTACTTCCATATTCTGATTACACAACGTCATCGCAAATACCTGCGGTTTGTGGTCGGCCACAAACACTACCAGTACAAAGTCCTGCCCTTCGGGCTCAAGTCGGCTCCACGAGTCTTCACCAAGTGCATGGCAGTGGTGGCAGCCTTCCTGCACAGAGAAGGTCTCTTCGTCTATCCATATTTGGACGACTGGCTTCTGAAGGGGCCATCCCCGCTGCAAGTACGAAACGACTCCCAAGTCTGTCTGCAGCAATTGCACAATCTCGGCCTCCATGTCAACATGGAGAAGTCAGTGCAACAACCCACCCAGACCATCCATTACCTAGGCTCCGTTCTGGACACAAGCTTGGGAAGAGCGTGTCCTTCGGAGGAGAGACTTTCTTCAATGCAGCAGAAGTGCAGAATTCTTCTCCAAGTGCGCAATCCAACGGTCCGACAGGTGCGTCCCTGCTGAGATCCATGGCTTCCTGCATTTTTCTCATCCCAAGTTCAAGTTCAAGTTCAGAAATTTGTATAGCGCACTACTCACCCAGAGGGTCTCAAGGCGCTTGAGGGAGGGGGGGTGCTTTACTTATCGAATATCCAAGTTTTTAGTTGCTTTCTGAAGGAGAGGTGGTTTTGTGTAAGGCGGAGGTGGGTGGGGAGAGAATTCCATGTTTTGGCTGCTAAGTAGGAGAAGGATCTACCCCCCATGGTGGATTTATGGATGCGCGGAATATCGGCGAGGGCTTGATTGGACGATCGTAGATGACGGGTGGGTGTGTAAAAGGATAGTCGCGTGTTGAGGCATTCGGGTCTTAGGTCGTAGAGGGCTTTGTGTGCGTGGGTAAGGAGACGGAACGTTATTCTCTTGTTGACGGGGAGCCAGTGGAGGTCTTTTTTTTCTGCCCGGAAATGTGAGCCTGACTGGGGTTGTCCAGTATGAGTCTGGCTGAGGCGTTTTGGATGCGTTGGAGTTTTTTCTGTAGTTTGGCTGTGGTTCCGGCGTAAAGGGTATTTCCGTAATCCAGGCGGCTTGTGACTAGTGCGTGGGTGACCGTCTTTCTTGTTTCAGTGGGGATCCAGCTGAAGATTTTTTTGAGCATGCGTTGGATGTTGAAACATGATGATGAAACGGCGTTGACTTGTCTGGTCATCGAGAGGGAGTAGTCCAGGATGAAGCCCAGGTTGCGTGCGTGATCCGTAGGTATGGGTGCGGTTCCCAGGGCCGGTGGCCACCATGAGTCGTCCCAGGCAGTGGGGGATGAACCTAGGATGAGGACTTCCGTTTTGTCCGAGTTTAGTTTCAAACTGCTGTTTTTCATCCACTCGGCTACTTCTTTCATTCCTTCGTGTAAGTTGGTTTTGGCGGTGTTTGGGTCTTTGGTGAGTGAGAGGATCAGCTGGGTGTCGTCTGCGTAGGAGATGATGTTGAGGTTGTGTTGGCGCACGATGGATGCGAGGGGACTCATGTATACGTTGAAGAGGGTGGGACTGAGTGATGATCCTTGTGGTACGCCGCAGATTACTTCAGTGGCCTCTGATTTGAAAGGGGGGAGGTGGACTCTTTGTGTTCTTCCGGCGAGGAACGAGATGATCCAGTTTAATGCTTTTCCTTGTATTCCGACGCTGTTGAGGCGTTGTATGAGGGTGCTATGACAGACTGTGTCAAAGGCTGCGGAGAGGTCAAGTAGGATGAGGGCGGCAGTTTCTCCGTTGTCCAGTAGAGTTTGAATGTCGTCTGTTGCTGCGATGAGGGCGGTCTCAGTGCTGTGTTTGGCTCGGAAGCCGGACTGTGAGGGGTCGAGGGATTTGTTGGATTCAAGGAAGGCGGCGAGCTGATTGTTGACGGCTTTCTCAATGACTTTGGCAGGAAATGGGAGGAGCGAGATGGGGCGGTAGTTCTTAAGTTCAGTGGGGTCTGCTGTGGGTTTCTTCAGAAGGGCGCGGAGTTCGGCATGTTTCCAGCTTTCCGGGAAGGTGGCGGAGTTGAAGGAGCAGTTGATGACGTCGCGGAGATGGGGTGCGATAATGGAATCTGCTTTGTTGAAAATGTGGTGGGGACATGGGTCGGTTGGCGATCCTGAATGGATGGAGTTCATCAGGCGGATGGTGTCTTCAGTGGTGATTGGGTTCCAGGCGCTAAGGTTGTTAGAGTGCGGTTTTGGTTCGGAGGTGGGTGGAGTGGGCTGGTCTTCGGACTGGTTTTCAAAGCTGTTATGTATGTCGACGATTTTGTTGTGGAAGAATGAGGACAGAGAGTCGCAGAGGTGTTGGGAGGGAGTGATGTCGTTGGTGCCGGCGGTGGGGTTGGTAAATTCTTTGACGATGTTGAATAGTTCCTTGCTGTTTTGGGCGTTGTTATCAAGTCGATCCTTGAATGCTAATTTCTTGGTGGATCGGATCAGTTGGTGGTGATTGCGGGTGGCGTTCTTGAAAGTGGCCAGGTTGTCCGTGGTTGGGTTTTTTCTCCAGGCTTTCTCGAGGGTACGACAGAACTTCTTGGATTTCTTAAGGTCATCGTTGAACCAGGGGGCTTTTTTGCTACCTTGCTTGATTTGATGGTTTTTCAAGGGTGCTAGTTCGTCGGCGCTGTGGGTGATCCATTGTGTGAGGTTGGTGGCTGCTTGGTTTGGGTCCGATGATTTGGCAGGAGGGTTTTGGTGAAGCGATGTGAAGAGGTGGTCGGTGGTAATTTTGTTCCAGTATCTTCGGGGAATTGGTTGTGGGGGGTTGTGGGTCGTGGTTTTTTTGTAGTTGAAGTGAATGCAGCTGTGGTCCGTCCAATGGAGAGCTGTGGTGTGATCGAAGGAGATGTGCTTGCTGGAGGTGAAGATTGGGTCGAGCGTGTGTCTGGCATAATGGGTGGGGGTATTGACAAGTTTTTCGAGTCCGAGGTTGGCCAGGTTGTCCAGAAGGGTGGTGGTGTTGCTGTCGTTTTTCTTTTCCAGGTGGAAGTTGAGGTCTCCCAGTAGAATGTAGTTCTCTGAGGGGAGTGCATGTGGGCTGATGAAGTCTGCGATGTCTTCGCTGAATTGTGTGCGGGGTCCTGGTGGTCTGTAGATGAGGGTGCCTCTGAGTGTGGTCTTGGGGTCGGTGTGGATCTGGAAGTGGAGGTGTTCGGCGGTAGTGAAGTTATCGTCGGAACTGGTCGTGACGCGGATGGTGTTCTTATGGACAATGGCGATTCCTCCTCCTGTTTGGTTGGTGCGGTCCTTTCGGATGATTTTGTAGCCGTCCGGGATGGCTATGGCGATGTCGGGAGCTGATGAGGCGTTCATCCAGGTTTCTGTAAGGAAGGCGACGTCCGGCGATGTAGTGTCGAGTAGGTTCCAGAGTTTAATGGAGTGTCTGTGGACAGAGCGGGTGTTGAGTAGG
This sequence comes from Lissotriton helveticus, assembly GCF_964261635.1. Taxonomy (NCBI): domain Eukaryota; kingdom Metazoa; phylum Chordata; class Amphibia; order Caudata; family Salamandridae; genus Lissotriton; species Lissotriton helveticus. Next base: position 1,705,168,410 of record NC_136057.1, on the reverse strand, counting down.
ATGCACTTCAGGTGGTTAGTGTCGGAGCTCTGTTTGGAGATTGTGGATTTGGTGTGGGTCCTGGTGCTGTCGAACTTGCAGGAGTGGCAGCCGAAGGGTCCATGGGTGTGTCCTGGGGCTGCTTGGTAGCAGATAGGTGGGCGACCGGGCTTAAGGGCTGAGAGGGTTGCGGCGTCGTACGTTATGCGGGCAGGGAGTATATTGCGGGAACCATGGGGTCTGGCGCTGGGCGCGGTGCAGGCGCGGACGGGCGTAGACGGGCGTAGACGGGCTTACCTTTGGCGCACCTTCGGCGCGCATAGGGCGCGTCCGCTGTGCGAGAACGCTGCGCGTAGGTTGTACTGACATAAATGGATAGTGGGGGGGGGGGGCGGAGCGAGGGAGGGTCAGCTGGGAGGCGGGAGCAGGGTGGAGGGGCGGGCTGGGACGGCACAACAACAAAATGGCAGCAATAATAAAGCGAAGCAGGGTGAGATTGGGGCCCAATGTGTAACAGCAGTGCGAGCAATAGAGCGCAATGAGTAAATTTAAAGCACAAACAGCAGTGATATAGCGCTACGATGCCCAGCAGCAGTCGAGCAATGATACAACGCTATGAATAATTTTAAATAACAAAACCCAGCAGTCGAGCAGTGCAATGCGAGTGATAGAGCGTAAGAGCGTTCTGAGCAATTTTAAAGCACAAACAGCAGTGATATAGCGCTACGATACCCAGGAGGTCAGGGAGTGAGGGGAGCGACCGCTTCTGCACGGGTCAGGACGGTCACCAATGCCAGGCTGAGAATGCGCCTGTTACAACAAGCATCGGAGGACCAGTGGGATCAATCGACAGGTCGCTGGGAAGATCGGATCACTCTCTCCCAGGCAGCGAGATCCTCCAACAAATGGTGGACTCAGCTTCAGAATCTGTTGGTGGGAGTTCCTTTTCACCAGCTGATTCCGGTGTAAGCGGTGGTGACCGACGCCTCTCTGCAAGGCCGGGGGGCACACATGGGGTGCCTCCAGATACAAGGACAGTGGTCAGTAAAGGAACAATCCTACCACATCAATATGCTGGAGCTACGAGCAGTCCACCTGGCTCTGAAAGCTTTTCTACCTGCAATCGTATCCAGTTCGGTCTTGGTCCAGACAGACAACACGACCACCATGTTCTATCTCAACAAACAGGGTGGTACACGGTCACGCCCTCTCTCCCTGGAACCGCAGGCGACTTGGCACTGGCTGCTTGCCCGGAACCTTTCGGTGGTGGCAGTGCACCTTCCAGGGGAGAAAAACATCAAGGCAGACGCACTCAGCAGGCACTTCGAAGATCAGCCAGACTGGGTGCTAAACAACGAGGTGGTGGCAGACATTTTCCATCGATAATAATAATCCACATTTGTAAAGCGCACAATCACCCGTAAGGGTCTCTAGGCGCTGGGGGCCGTCGGGAAGATTAAGCAAGCTATTGCCCAGAGTCACATGGTGCTAGGCTAACCTGCCGCCGGAGCCGGGGATCGAACCGTGATCCCCAGATTCCAGCGTCAGTCGCCCTGGCCGCGGCGCCACACCTCTCCCCAATGGAGTCGTCCAACAATAGATTTGTTCGCAGATGACGAAAACAAAAAATGCCACGCCTTCGCGTCCAGATTCCACCGTCCAGGGACAAGGGGGAATGCCCTTTTGATGGATTGGTCAGGGACATTTGCCTACGCCTTTCCTCCCCTGCCTCTGATCCCGAAGGTGGTGTCCAAGCTCATTAGATCCAACATGCAGATGATTCTGATAGCTCCAGACTGGCCACGGCAGTGGTAGTACCCGGACCTTCTTCATCTTTCGGTACTTCCACACAGGAGACTACCTTGCAGGCCGGACCTGCTGACCAAGATGGGCGGGAGGATTCTTCATCCCAACCTTCCCTCGCTGAACTTGACAGCATGGCTCCTGAGGTCCTGCAATACGGACATTTGAAGCTACCTCCTGATTGCATGCTCATTTTAAAAGAGGCTAAGCGACCCTCCACAAGAGCTTCATATGCATTTAAGTGAAAGGGGTTTTTTCTTTGGTGTAGAGAGCATCACCTCGATCCTACGAAGGGGCAGGAGGATGTCATCCTTCCTTACCTGCTTTATTTAGCAAGATATGGGCTGGAGTATGCTTCTATCAGGGTGCATTTGTCAGCCATTACGGCGTATAGGAAGTCACCTACCCAACCCTCATTTTTCCAAATGCAGGTGATCAAGGACTTCTTACAGGGGTTGAAGAGGGTTTATCCGCCTGTGCGAAACCCTTCTCCTCCATGGGAGTTAAACCTGGTGTTATCTATGTTGATGGGCCCGCCTTTTGAGCCCATCCACAGAGCCTCCTTGCAGCATCTGTCGTGGAAGGCCGCTTTTCTGGTAGCCATTACATCAGCGCGCAGAGTAAACGAAATCCATGTGCTGTGTACGAAAGAGCCTTACACTGTCTTCCACCACAACAGAGTAGTCTTGAGGGCGCATCCGTCTTTCCTCCCTAAGGTTGTGTCTGATTTTCACATTAATCAGTCCATCTCCCTTCCATCTTTTTCCCCAATCCCTACGACCCCGGCTGAGCGGACGCTGCATTCCTTGGACCGCAAAAGAGTGCTTAAATTTTACTTAGAGAGTACCCAGGGTATAAGGAAAACGGACCAGTTATTTGTCAATTATGGTGTCATGAGAACAGGCTTCCCAGCAGCTAAGAGATACATTTCCAGATGGATCGTATCCTGCATTAACTTGGCTTATCAACTGGCGAAAAGACCCTTACTGGTGTTGCCTAAAGCGCATTCCACTAGGGGGAAAGCGGCCACAGTGGCTTTCTTACATGATGTCCCCATGTCAGAGATCTACAAGGCTGCAACCTGAAGATCGGTTCATACCTTTACAAGGAACTACTGCCTAGAATCCGATTCCAGGGCTGATACTCAAGTAGGCCAGGCCTCCTTGAGGAATCTGTTTGGATAGACATCTATCTGACCAAGCTTAGTTTTTCTAAGTTTCTTAGTTTTATTACTTTTTTTCTCTTTTGCTCGCAGGGAGATGAGGTGCGGCTCGTTACTCTATTCTAATGCTTATGACTATTGATGAGGATCCCCTGAAAGAGAAGGATTAGTTGCTTACCTGTAATCCTAGTTCTCTTCCAGGGGTATCCTCATCAAAGTCATAAGCAACCCTCCCGCCTCCTCGGGCAAAGGACTTTTCCTTTTTTTGGAAGTATTGTTCATTCTTTGTGCCATGGCTTTTTTCAGTCTCCACAAAGAACAACTGACCCAACTGTCACCCCTGAGGCATGATGGGAAGCTGGGGGTCATGAGTGCCTTAAAGGCACTGTGTCAGTTTATTTCTATGTTGCTATGAGTTAGCTTTTCAGTCTTTTTAGACTGTGATTAGCAATGCAGCCTGGGAGCTGTATATGCTTTCAGTCCTGTATGGGATTTTCTATTGTTTGCTGTGCATTAAAACAGTTCAAAACATGTTTATTGGTGTTTTTTCCCTTTTCTAATGCATGTTTTTATCATGGTATGATGGGAAGTCCTTACAGCATGATTCAGCTCTGATATGTACAAGTCTACAGTTGCTTATTTGTATATATATATATATATATATATATATATATGTGGGGCACATATATTATTGTGTTTCTGGGGTCCTGCGCATGGGCGGGAATATTCTAATGCTCATGACTTTGATGAGGATACCCCTGGAAGAGAACTCGGATTACAGGTAAGTAACTAATCCATCAGAAACTATGTTCAATATCTTCAAATACCCTGAGAAAAGAGAGAATAAAATGAGAATATCGAGTGAAGCGATGAAGTGTGGAAAGAGAAATGAAGAATATTATTCTTTAAACCTCCCTTTTAGTTGAAGGACTCTCTGCTTGTTTGCTTCAGATTCTCGACTTCCGAAGACTCAGATGCTGTATAGTAGGAAGTGTCAGGCCTTGTATTGTATAGCCTTGCTTTCACTGTTTTATTTGTGCAGCTGTTTAATGTAATACTTCCATGCCGTTTTATGGCCAACTCATGGGATTCGGCGCATGCAGGGATTTAAAAAAAAAAAGAAAAAAATTAAAAAAAGTGGGATTCAAAGTAGTCTCATAAGCCAAGTGAAAATTATTTTTCATGACAAGCATTCATAGAAACTCTCAATCGACTTCCTGCCTTAGGTAGTACTCTATCCTACTCTCTGACCATGCCGTTTCCAGTTCTTGGTCGGACAAAATGTAGAGATTCTCTAGATGATGCATTACTTTTTTCCTCCATGGTTTTCTAGTCTGGCAGTGGGTTGCATTTGCTTTTTAATTCGGTTGGTGTTACAAAACAGGCTTTTTGCAGGTTAACCCAAACTTTTTGCCCCCATTTTGACTACTAGGTACTGGTGTAACGGCTCTGAAATGCAATGAGCCCTGCTAAACTGGACTCTGTGTATGTACTCTGAATCTTAAAATGGTGCATGATTAGTTGGCTTGTCCCCAATTGGCATAGTTTAACTCGCAAGTTTCTAGTATATTGTGCCAGGGTTACCCAGGACCTGTAAGTTAGTGTGTTCACCAGGGACTGCAGCACTTGTTTTGCCGCACTGATTAGGACAAGGTAAAACCTGGCTCCCTGTCTGCCACTGCAGACTGAATGGGCAGTTTAGAAACTTTAACTAAACTTTGCCATTTAAAGTAATGACAAAGCCCAAACCTCCCTTTTTAGGTCTCGCGTGCCGTTGCAGCGCAAAGCGCTGCCCCGCCTCCCGAGTGATTTTGTAAGAGAGGACTTTCAGAAGAGGGCTTTAAGCCCCGCCCCTCATTTCCATTGGCTGACGTCACCGTTTATGCTAAACGGTGGCCTGCCATTGGAAATGCGGGTTTTCTGTTCACGCCCTTTGTCTCGGAGCCGGACTGGCTCACCTGCTTTGCTGCTGTCACAAAGCAGTTTCTTATCTTTATGGGGCCAAACACATGGCCCCATAAAGATAAGAGATCCCCATGCTCCAGCTGCAGCGTGGTCCTCTTTCACTTTCGGGACCACGCTTGTAATTTATAGGTACGGGTAGATGAAGTGCTTTACCCAGGAACTCCATAGGAGGAGCCGTGGTAGGTCTGGTGCCTGGCTCCCCATTGCCAAAGTCAGCTGCTCTGTCTGTTAGGCCACATCCGCGACCAGAATTTCGCTTCACATCCTGCTCGTGAGGAGGCACTTGCCTGACAAATGTTGACAAATAGTGGGGTTTAATTTCAGGCGCAGGTGGCTTGCCTGTTGCTGGGTGCTCAGATATTCTATGTGATGTGGGTTTGTGGCCGACCACTTCGGTGCCAATGAACAGTGCCATGATGGCGGCCCTGAAAAGTGGCCCGTAATCGCCGGCGAGATACAATAGCCGGAGCAGTCAAAGCTCCCCACCGCTCCCCACATAACTAGACACACAGCACCATACCAGGGAGTGAGTGCCGATGACATGCGAGCAGCCGAGAAGCCGCCAAAAAGAGCGCCAAGTGTGAGGGTGTTTTTAGAGCAGTTTCCACACGTCGGCAGGTGACCAGTCTGAGGCCAACTCTTTCCACATATGACGCAGAGCAGCTGTCAGATGCCAGCGAGTTCCCGCCAATCTGGGGCGGGGGGGAGATGATCCGGTGACCTGGAGGTGAAAGGCTGAGTAACCCTGAGCCGAAGCAGCGGGCCTTCCAGCCCCCACTGTGAAGTGATGTCATTAATGGACTAACCGCAGCGCTGGTACATCCAGATACGGCTTTGTCGGGGTGCAACTTGGAGGCTGGATAGAGAGCCCTGGTTTTTTTTTTTTTTACAGGTTTATATAGCCCAAACTCGACCAGAAGGTACTGGAGCACTTTACATGAGCACCAGTTATGTTACGCAAGGACACATTCATTTTATGGTAGGCACGGGGAGATTGAGTGATTTAGCTAGAATCACGGGATGTTGAGCCAACGCCGAGGCTCGAAACTGGTCCCTCAGCTCCAAAGTCTGCAGCTCTCGCCGTAAGGCCACATCCTCTCCAACAAAACTATGAATACACTATTTTGTAATTTAGTTGAATGTTATCGTTACATAAGAACTTAAGGTTCATATGTCGGATGCTGAATTATGTATGCATCCAGGTTTGATTCCCAGTTGGCCAGAAAAGCCCTTTTACCAGTCAAAGGTCCATAAAACGAGACTTGTGGAGCAGGGTTAGTAAGAAGGGCTTTCTAAGAGGTACAACACTGTGACAACTTGTACTTCTTCAAGTCAGATATATTTCCTTCTCATCGTTATTTCTCAGATGATGGTACACAGAGTCATTCACATAGAGCCACCCACACACACACTGAGCCACCCACACAGAGCCACCCACACACACACACAGCCACACACACACAGACAGAGCCACACACACACACACACACAGGGCCACACACACAGCCACACACACACAGACAGACAAACAGAGCCACACACACAGACCGACAGAGCCACACACACAGAGCCCAACACACAGACAGACACGGCCCAACACACAGAGCCCAACACGCAGAGCCCCACAAACACAGAGCCCCCCACACACAGAGCCCCACACACACAGAGCCCCACACACACAGAGCCCCCCACACACAGAGCCCCATACACAGAGCCCCATACACAGAGCCCCCACACACACAGAGCCCCCCACACACACAGAGCCCCCCACACACACAGAGCCCCCCACACACACAGAGCCCCCCCACACACACAGAGCCCCCCCACACACACAGAGCCCCCACACACACAGAGCCCCCCCCACACACAGAGCCCCCCCCACACACAGAGCCTAACACACACACAGAGCCCAACACACACAGCCCAACACACACACAGACAGAGCCACACACACACAGGCTGAGCCACACACACACACACACAGAGCCACACACACACACACACACAGAGCCACACACACACAGAGCCACACACACACAGCCACACACACAGATTAGGGAAAATGATGTGTCTGCATGATCTCTGGTCAATATATTGCGGGCTACAAGGTGACTCACTTGTTAGCAATAAAATATTGGTGGGCGGTACCAAGGAAAGGTTTTGCTTGGTATTTTTAGGTCGAGTAATTTTAATTACTCGAAACCTATTACATATGAACCAATGTCTCTTGAACCAGCCGGATTTCCTACAATGCATGTTAACTTTTTAAGCATGCGCTTGGCCCGTTCCCTCCCACTCGCTCGCATCCCGCCCCGCCACCAGGCTCTTGAAGCGCAACGCTTCGCCAGCGCTTCCCTCCCACTCGCTCACTCCCCCGCCCCCCACCCCCATCCGACTTGTTATAGCAGAGACTTCGCCGAGACTTGAACCTGGTTCTACAGTACCAAAGTCGGAAGTTCTGTATAATACGCCACATTACTAAGGCACGTTTGTTTTGCTCCGTCCATGTCTCATTGCCTTTAGTGTCACAATAAGGTCGTTTTAGGGATGAGCTCATTGTAGGCTTTTTTTTTTAAAAGCTCTTGTGCTTGTTACCTCATTCTCATTGTCTGCACATGCAGTGCTGTCTTTCCGTGGGGGCGGAGCGAGAGACAATCTACTCCGCCGCCATGTGGTTTCTATTTTATTTCTTGGTCATTCCAAGCGGAGTGGAATCGCTGTCGCTGCTCATATTTATTATATATTTGTTGAGTTTTTGTTTCAGCTATTACGTTTTGTTTTAGGGCTTTTTGTTTTCACTGTAACTGCTAAGATCACAGGAAGATGTTTTTCGATTCAGATGCAAATACGATGAAGCTTCAAATCCATTCGCTCGCATCCCGCCCCCCCACCAGGCTCTTGAAGCGCGACGCTTCGCCAGCGCTTCCCTCCCCCGCCCCCACCCGTCTTGTGTTTTTTTTTATAGCAGAGACTTCGCTGAGATTTGAACCCGGTTCTACAGTACCAAAGTCGGAAGTTCTGTATAATACACCACATTACTAAAGCTTGTTTGCTGCCTGCAAGCCTAGGCTGCAAATATTTAACTTGATGTAACCCCCGTCACCACCTCCTCCCTCCCAAATGGGATCGGAACTGTTGTGCCATCACATCTCAATAATTATCGCTAAGGGAGAACATTTGATGTATTTAAGGGCATACCCCCAGCTCGATTGAATCTACTCAGAGACGCGAGAACAGGTCTCCCTCTTCCTGGGTAGCAGATTTATTTATTGGAAATGGCAGACCAGCAAATGGACTAGATTGGTTCATTAGTCGAGATGGATGGCCAATCACTGTCCTGTTTAATTAACCCCACACCTATACTTCACGCTACCCTCGTGAATTACAGTTTCCGTGCGCTGGTTTTCTAAAATATCTCCTATTTACAGGCAGAGGGTACACGAACGGCAAATGCTTGATCTAATGACTGCAGTTTGCTCCATAAACAGGATTAATCATATCCGCAAAGAATAACGTCACTTCCTGTGCTGTTTTATCTTTAGCGCCTTTCCAATCATGTCTTGAAACCTCCTGCGTCCGCCGCGCAGACTTGCAGTCAGCAGCGTTGGTTGTGGATGGCAGGAGCCAAAAGTCAAACTGGAGCCTGCATAGATACATGCAAGTCCACGAGACAGTGTTAATTATTTTTATGCGCGCTGGAAAAATATTTTCTCAATTTGGATATTGCATTTTGTACTATTCTGTATGAATATAGAAATTAAGCCTGTCATACAATACTTGGCCAGCGGATCTGTCTGAGCAGGATAATGTATACTGCATTCTATGCTATACTTGATCAGGTTTCATATATGTGCTATTCCGCCCTATTTTATTATCCCCTTATTTTATTATCTTTAATATCTGCCCTTCCTATAACCAGACAGGGCTCTCATTCAAAGCGCAGAGGCACAGTCCTCTAATCAGAAGTGACAAGCTATATACTTTCCTTCACCCATTACCCAATAGCCTAGAGCAAAAAGCCCTGTTTCTTTGTAAATGTTTGGAATTGGATTATTTTTATTGAAGTATTAAAATAATTCTTCAGTGTTTAGGTTATAATTTAAGAACTCCTGGAGAATTAAATAAGCTTTCAGTTCAGTAGCCAGTGGTAGTTGATCAAATGAACTTGCAAAAGTAATGTTTTCAACGTGTCCCTAATCAGAAATCACAAACACGGGTAAGGGATACAAATGTGCAACATGTTACAATTATTACAATCATTAAAATTTAGAGGCATTAGTTTAGGCAACGATTGAAGCACAGTTATTGAACTGGTTTCTTGTAGAGTTAAGATTGTGGTGTCAGATATCATATAAGCATGCCACTTCCAAAAAACTGTCCAGCTGCCTCGCTTTATATAAGCTAGTTAAACACTGTGACACTATTGTTCTTTTTGCGGAGTACGCATCTTAAATTGCTGTGTACCATATATAAACATACGTGCACACTCGTACATGCACCATATATTCAAACACTTAGTGCAGGATTCACAAAGATGCCATTGGTTCTTACTCTTATTTTTGGTGTTCCTCGTTATGTTCTGATGTACTGGAGGAGATGGAGCAATGGACTCTTAAGAAGCTACAAAAGCCTGCATCTGAAAGAGACACGTTAGTGATAGATTCCTTACCTTAGAATATCCCCAGGCGTCAGACTGGATCCGGAAATTTTTGCGTAGCAGTACCCTTGTGCGTCGGTAGGTGTCGTCTGCGGCTCCGCGTCCGTCGTCGGCGTCGTGGGCGCCGTGATGACGTCGTCGGAGTACTTAGACACCGCCTCCGCGTGCTGACGTCAGTTATTCTTTTTTCCGTGCCAGCAGCGCAGATCCGGAAAAAGTGGTACCTTAGTCACTTTTTGACTAAAACTTTTTGATCTTTTGATCTTCCTTTTTCGAGTCTTCGACTCCGAAACGGTGCCGGTAGGGATGCCTGGTTTTAAGCCCTGTGAGGATTGCGACCGGCTGATGTCGGTCACGGACCCTCACCGTCGGTGTCTCCACTGTCTCGGCGTCGACCATGACGACAAGACCTGTTCCGAGGCCCTGACTTCGAAGGCTAGACGGGAGGGGCCCCGTAAGCGACTCGAACTCTGGCAGTCGGCCCCGCGCCAAGAGAGGTCCCGGTCCGGACGGAGGTCGAGGGACCGGTCGCGGGAGCAGAGCCATCATAGCTCCGGGAGTCGACATCACTCCTCAGGGTCGAAGTCGTCAGGTAAGCACAAGAAGTCGAAGAGACGTCATCGCTCTGCCGACTCTCGCGCGACGCGGCCGGGGGTTCAGGTGGCACCGCCCACGCGGCTCCATCGGAGTCGCAGGCGCAGCGTCCGGCCTCATACCCTCCGGTCCCTGGGCCCAACACGACGCCGGGGGAGATCGAGCGGTTCCTCATGGCCATGAGGTCCCTCTCTCCTCCGCGGCACCTTCGGGCCCAGCGGACCCGTCTGGGGGTCCTAGCGGGTCGGGGGCTTCAGCCCCGACGCCGTCGGGTGCTTCGGCTCCGGCGCCTTCGGGCCCGGCGCCGCAGAGCCCCGCTGGATCTGGTTCCGGATCCGGGTCGCCGCCGGTGGACTTAACGACCTACCTGGCGCCGACCCCCCAGGGGTCACCCCCGGCGCCGTCCTCGGGCGGCGCCGTCCCCGATGCATCCCTCGACCCGGTTCCGGCGCCGCTTCAGACGCCGTTCGGAGAGTTTACTTTCCATGAACCGGACCCATCATTTTCTAACCCTGAGTACCAGGAGATGGGTGATGAGGAGTATTGGGAGGGGTCTGAGGACCCTCTGACACGGGAGTGTCAGTCCTAGGAGGACTGGACAGGTGACTTGGGAGATGCCAGTGGTCTGGACACTTCGCCGGACACTGGCTTTGTCTCACCTCCTACCGTGGCTACGGAGGAGGGGGCAACCTATAGTGTGGTGTTGATGAGGGCGGCCAAGGCCTTGGGCCTTGAGCTCCTCGTCGCGGCCGTGAGGACTAACCTCCTCACTGAGGTCCTTAAGCCGCAGTCATGCTCAGCCGAGCCTCTGCTGCCGTTTAACGAGGCCTTAACCGACGTTCTTTTGGTCACTTGGCCCAAGCCCGCTACGGGTTCGCCCGTAGATAGGAACGTGGCCAGACGCCACCGTCCGGCTCCGGGCGACCCATGTTTCCTGTTCACCCACCCCACCCCCAGGCCTCCAATTCCCAGACCGCATTCCCGTCGGCTCCGCCGGACAGGGAATCCAAGAGGTACGAGCAGTACGGTAAAAAGATCTTCTCTTCCCTTAGTCTGGGACTGCGGTCTTCCAACACCGCATGCCTCTTGGGCCGCTACACCCACTCTCTGTGGGATACGGTTGCGGAAGTGCTGCCAGAGTGTCCGTTGGAGGTACGGGCCAAACTCGGCCAAGCCCTTGTGGCGGGCCGGGATGCAGCCAGATATTCTATCAGGTGTGGGCTGGATACCACCGACTCACTAGGTAGAGCGATGGCAACGACCGTGGCGGTCAGACGCAACGCCTGTTTGAGGTCCGCCAACTTTTCGGCCGATGTCCAAAACACGCTGATGGACATGCCGTTTGATGGCCGTCGCCTTTTTGGCGACAAGGCAGACCATGCGCTTGAGCGCTTTAAGGACTCCAGAGCTACGGCCAAGTCCTTGGGGCACTCGGCCCCGCGCCAGCAATCGGCTGCCTTTCACTCCTTTCGTGGCCACGGAAGGGGTGTACCCACACGTGCTGCCAGCCACGCTCCGCAGGGTAATACCCAACGCCGTGGCGGCCGCCGTGGCGGCGGTCGGGGTCAACGGCGAGGTCAGTCCACACCTTCCCCCGCAGCATCCACCTCAAAACCCTCCTAGTCCGTGCTTTCAGGCCCATGTGACGCTAGTGGGGGGCAGGGTTCGCCATCACCACCACCACTGGCGCACTGTCACGTCGGACAGGTGGGTGCTGCAGATCGTCCGAAGGGGCTACTTCCTCCCCTTCGAGGCGACTCCTCCAGCCATGCCACCGCAGAACCACCGTGTATCGGGGGATCATTTGCGACTTCTGCAGGAGGAAGTTACGGCCCTCTTGGCCAAGGGGGCCATCGAGCGCATTCCTGGGCCAGAAGTAGGGTGTGGTTGCTACTCCCACTACTTTCTGGTACCCAAGAAGGGCAAAGGGGGCCTACGCCCTATCTTTGGACCTATGGAAGGTCAACGGCTTCCTCCGGAAGGAGAAGTTCAAAATGCTGACACTGGCTCATGTCTTAGCTGCCCTGGACCCAGGAGACTGGATGGTAGCGTTGGACTTGCAGGACGCTTATTTCCACATCCCCGTCCTGCCGGCCCACCGGCGCTACCTGCGGTTCACGGTTGGCCACGAGCACTTTCAGTATACCGTGCTCCCCTTCGGCCTTACCAGCGCCCCACGGGTGTTCACAAAGGTGATGGCGGTGGTCGCAGCTCATCTGTGGAGAAGTGGGGCTCAATGGTTAGAGCAGGCAGACCTTGATGCAGAGCTCTGGCCAGGGACCAGGGTTCGATTCCCGCCTCGGCGGGTCTCCGGCTCATTAATTCCCCTGACTGGATATTCTCGCCTCAGTGCCTGTTCTGATCATGGGTCCCACGCTGCAACTCTGGGCAATAGCTTGCTTAGTCTCCACAACGGCCCCAAAAGCGCTGGGATGCCTGGCTGCACCTGGGGGGTGCCCAGGAGTGGACATTTCCCAGGAAAGCCTGGAAGGGTTCCTAAGCGGTATACGGACAGCGCCGGGACACCTCCGGTGGAGGTAGCTGTGCGCTTTACAAATTCCGACATTTACATTTATTTTTATTTATCTGCGCAGGTTAGGGGTGTCAGTCTTCCCCTACCTTGACGACTGGTTGGTGAAGGCAGGCTCGCCCCAGACAGTCGTCAGCCACCTCCAGACTACGGCAGATCTCCTGCACCAGCTGGGGTTCTCCATCAATGTGCCAAAGTCACACCTGTGCCCCTCTCAGAAGCTCCTCTTCATCGGAGTGGTTCTAGACTCAGCGCGGTTTCGGGTTTATCCACCCGACCAGCGGGCCCGGGATATTCAGGCTCTGATTCCCATCTTTCAGCCGTTATCCCGGATCTCGGTCAGGTTGACGCTGCGGCTTCTGGGGCTGATGGCCTCCTGCATCCTACTGGTGCATCACGCCAGGTGGCGGATGCGGGCTCTGCAATGGGACCTGAAGTTTCAGTGGGCCCAGCATCAGGGCAACCTGTCCGACCACGTCCTGATCTCGGAGGGCACTGCGAGACAGCTGCAGTGGTGGCTCGCGGACCGCGATTGGGTTAGTGGCAGATCCCTCTCCCTTCCCCAACCGGAGCACGTAGTTGTGACAGATGTGTCCCTCCAGGGCTGGGGAGGCCACATGGGAGAGGCCGAGATCAGAGGCCTCTGGTCTCCGGCGGAGGCCCGGCTCCACATCAACCTGTTGGAGTTACGGGCGATTCGTCTAGCACTGAAGGCATTCCTCCCCTCTGTCCGGGGGAGTGTAGTGCAGATGTTCACGGACAACACTACCGTCATGTGGTACTGCAACAAACAGGGCGGGGTGGGGTCATGGACCCTTTGCCAGGAGGCTCTGCGCCTCTGGTAATGGCTGGAATGCCAGGGCGTGACCCTGGTGGCTCAACACCTGGCAGGTTCTCTGAACGCCAGGGCGGACGAGCTCAGCCGTCGGTGCATGATGGATCACGAGTGGCGTCTGAACTCTGACGTGGCGCAAGGCCTCTTTCAGCAATGGGGAGAGCCTTGGTTAGATCTATTCGCCACCGAAGAGAACGCGCAATGTCATCTGTTCTGCGCATTGGAATTTCCAAGGCGGCACTCGCTCGGAGACGCTTTTCGTCGTGAGTGGAGTTGCGGTCTATTGTACGCCTATACCACTTCTGCCCAGAGTGCTGAAGAAGATCAAGCGCGACCGGGCCCAAGTCATCCTTGTGGCTCCGGACTGGGCACGAAGGTACTGGTATCCAGAGCTACTCAGTATGTCAGTCGATCCCCCGGTTTGTCTGCCTCTTCGGGAGGACCTTCTGTCGCAGCAGCAGGGAACGGTCCTCCACCCGAACCTGTCCAGTCTCCACCTCCATGCTTGGAGATTGAGTGGCGACAGTTGAGGCCATTTGACTTGCCTCCTGAAGTCTGTAATATCATTCTGGCAGCCAGGCGTCTCTCCACAAAGTCGGTATACGCCTGCAGGTGGAACAGATTTGTGGCATGGTGCACAGCAAAGGCTGTGGATCCCCTCTCTGCCCCTCTTTCTGAGGTTCTCCTCTTCTTTCTTTCTCTTGACCAGCAGGGCTCTGCTCTGGGCACTATCAAGGGCTACCTTTCTGCCCTTTCAGCCTTTCTGAGGCTGCCTGATCAACCTTCTTTGTTCAAGTCCCCCATGGTCAATAGATTTCTTAAGGGCATCACACACACGTTCCCTCCTGTTCTGTTTGTGATGCCTCAGTGGGACTTGAACCTTGTTCTTACATTTCTGATGTGCGCTCCCTTTGAGCCACTTCACAACTGTCCTCTCCGCCTTCTTACTCTGAAGACTGCTTTCCTGGTTGCCATAACCTCTGCCAGGAGAGTGAGTGAGCTCCAGGCCCTTTCTTGTACTCCTCCTTTCCTTTCTGTCCATCCGGACAAGGTTGTGTTGCGTACTAAGCCATCTTTCCTGCCCAAGGTTGTCACAGCCTTCCACATCGGGCAGTCCATCACTTTGCCAACCTTCTTTCCGCCACCGCACCCCTCTAAGGAGGAAGAGCGGCTCCACCGTCTGGACCCAAAACGTGCGCTCTCATGCTACTTGGATCGCACACGCCAGTTCCGGGTGGATGACCAACTCTTTGTTGGCTACGTGGGCGCTAAGAAGGGGAAAGCGGTACACAAGAGGACCATCTCCCGGTGGATCATCTTGTGTATCCAGGCATGCTACTCCTTGGCTAGAAAGGAGCCCCCTGTTGGATTGCGGGCTCACTCCACCCGAGCCACGGCGACTACAACTGCCCTGGGCCGGGGAGTGCCCTTACAAGACATCTGTCAGGCAGCTACGAGGGCATCGCTGCACACGTTTGCAAGACACTACTGCCTGGACAGCCAAGTCCGGAGGGATGGCTTCTTTGGCCGTTCTGTCCTCCAGGACTTTCTGGTGTGATTATTGGTTCGCAGACCCACCACCGGGGTTGGTATTGCTGGGGTATCTATTCTAAGGTAAGGAATCTATCACTAACGTGTCTCTTTCAGATGCACAAGTTACTACTTGTGTAACAATATATCTGTAAGAGACATTAGTTAGTGATAGATTCCTTACAGACCCGCCCATCCTCCCCGTTCTGCGAACCGATATCTAGGGTTAGGGTTACTCCCTTTCAGGGCCCTAGTTTCAATGGCACCAGTGTTGGTTTTTGGCATGGCTCAGCGCTTCTGGCGCGGAAAAGCTGTGTCTAAGAACTGACGTCAGCACGCGGAGGCGGCGTCTAAGTACTCCGACGACGTCATCACGGCGCCCACGACGCCGACGACGGACGCGGAGCCGCAGACGACGCCTACCGACGCGCAAGAGTACTGCTACGCAAAAATTTCCGTATCCAGTCTGACGCCTGGGGATATTCTAAGGTAAGGAATCTATCACTAACTAATGTCTCTTACAGATATATCGTTACACAAGTAGTAACTTGTGCTTTGGGTTGAAATAACCCTGCTTCTGTAGCTCTGCCCCCTGTTTGCTGTGCTCTTCCCTGTGCGCAATTAACAACTAACAATTCCTATTCAAACCACTGAATTCCACTACAAACAACATACATCCTCTCCACTGCATACAAAAAAAATAAGTGAAAAACATTGTGTCATTTGCATTGTCATTGTCAGCACCTCCACAGCATCACACAGCGCCACCACAGCATCACTCAGCACCACCACAGCGTCACTCAGCGCCACCACAGCGCCACCACAGCGCCACCACAGCGTCACTCAGCGCCACCACAGCATCACTCAGGGTCACCACAGCGTCACTCAGCACCAACACCGGATCACTCAACGCCACCACAGCATCACTCAACGCCACCACAGCATCACTCAGCGCCACCACATCACTCAGCGCACCACAGCATCACTCAGCGCCACCACAGCATCAATCTGTGCAACCATTCAACATCAACTGGTTCAAATATGTTCTCTCAATGTTTCGAGCTTTATTACAAATGTCACAAAAAGATGTTAATATTTCACTTCTGTTCCTGGATTTTCGTCACAATAAAATACACTGAACATAATCTTCACAAAAGTTATTTACAAAAGTTTAAGCTATTGCCATTCTAAATTACAATAACTTTTATTTAAGTATTAATGATTAAAAAAAAATAAAAGCCATTGTTATTTGTAATATCAATACATCTAAATCACGTAAATACAACACATATTGCATTACAAATGTTATAGGTGTCACATTTGTGAAAGTTAAAACTATTGGCATTGTAAATGACAAAGCTATTAATTTAGTTATTTTCAAAACCAACACATAAATAAAAAAGTTGTCATTTACAATACCATTAGCTCAAACTTTCCTGATGCGAGACCTATTGCATTGCAAATGCTTGTTAATAGGAGTCGATGGGTTGAAATAAATCCTATAATTCAGTAATGGTGCAATCCATTGCTTATCACACTTTTTGGGTGTGGTGGTGAGCGACATTAAGTTGGAAGATAAGATGTGGATTATACGATGCTGTGTTAGTATAGATAAAATTTAATAATGAAATGGAAATGGTTAGGACTCATTTTAAGTGCTCTAGAACGTTTGGCGAAGTTGTGCGGTACTCGGCCCTTTCAATTCTCAGCAAAAGTTTGCAGCTTTTAACATCTCACTCTCTGCACCTCTCTAACAAGAGCAACGGTATTGCCTATAATTCCTGTACACTTGCCACTGACCATAGAATAAGAACAACATGTTTCCATCCTGAGAACATCAACCTTCGCGAATTTGATTAGTATAAACAAACAATCTTGTTTACAGTGTTCCGAGTATTATCGCCCTGGAAAATAGTTTCACAGAAATGAGAGACCACCGAATGTTTTCCAAAGCACTGTGCAATTTAATAAGCATCTCACTAATGAAATGTATGTACATCATAAAGCTCACTACATAACTGTACGGCAAAGAACACGTTGTTCGGCATTTGGACACCTACTGTCTGTTCACTAGGACACTACATACAGCTTCTCTGTCCCAGAGTGCACCATCAACCACTGCTCTCGACCCCAGAGCCCGCGATGAGATCTGACAGTGACAGCTTGCTGGAGAGGCCGCATATACACCACACGTTCCCGCAAACATTAAACCAGGCACAGTTTTGGGACTTAACGAGATCTCTGCCCTAAGTTCAGGCAGGATCAGGCCGAACCTGGGACACGGAGGGCAGTACGCCCTCTTCTCACCAACACTTCTGAGAAGCGAGCTGATACCGTAATAAGATCTTTAAGTTGTCCACAAAAAGCCCATATGGTCCTGCAAATCTGCCGTGCATGTTCCCGATCACAGGCCGGGCCGCATAAGGGTCAAATGCACCGGGAGATCGGCCATACCCCCGAATTGGTACTTACTGGTTAGGCGCCGGAGCAGTCAGCGGAATCTCCACCTCTTCCTCCTCGTACTCCGGCCCGTCTAGAGATTCAGGCTCCTCCGCAGCTCCGGAGGCTCTAGGCACGCACTAACATTTGGAACAACCGGCGGCCATGTTAGGTAGGGGAAACTAATCGGAGTACGGGGTTCTGACATCTCGCTAAAACAGGCTACAGCTGCATCAGTCGAAAAGATCTTTCGCGGTTCCGGTGCTTTGAGGACAATGAGTTTTCAAATAGAAATAAAAAGACTGTCCACGAAGTATCTTAAACGTCACAGATAAAAGCGATCTCATGCCACGCCACTTCTATCACTGAATGCTCCTTAACGAGTGAAGACATACTTACCAGGGTGGCTTCACATCCTGATTTCGGCCGGTCCATTACGTAAAGTGTTCGATAACACCTATTATTGTATGAACCAAAAACTCCCAGTTGTTATTTGGAAAAAAACTACACGTGACAGTGAAGGGCGGGTGCGAGTATTCACCGGCCCCGCCCGTTAGGTCCAGCACCTCATTGTCCCCGAAGTCATCCTCCTCCCAGGGCCTTCTCTCGGCCGGGTCCTCATCCTCCTCATCCTCCTCATCCTGTGGCTCCCGGTGCACAGGCGGCGGCGGTTGGGCCCGCTCCCCGGTGTCAAGGAAGCCGCCGCTGGAGGAAATTGAATGGGGACTCAGTGGAGGGCCGCTCTTCCATGGCCAAGGCGGCGGTTGGAGGGACTCTGAGGCCGGACGGGTGACTGGAGCCTGCTTCTGCTGCCGGGGCCGGTGGGGGAGTGGTGCCGTGCATGACAGTCTCACAGTGCGAAAAGGGAGGGGGAGAGAGACACTAGGGAGGAGGGAGATCCTTATATTACTCACATAAAATTGCAGAGGCCAGCTCCAGCTCCAGCTCCAGCTCCAAGGAGATCTATAAAATTGTAAAAAGTCTTGTTAATCTCCCAACGCCCCCACTTATTCACGAAAATCCTCAGCTCCGTTGTGAAGATCTTGCGGAGTTCTTCTTTCAGAAAATCAACCTCATCTACTCTTCTTTTCCATCCTTAGAACAGATTAGATCGAAGGAGACACCCCTATGTCCCCCACAAGAAAACAAATCCAATTGCCCCCCAGTGTTGGTGGAACTTCCCCAGATGGATGCGGACGAACTCACCTCCCTCATGCGTCAGGTGAAATCAGTCTCACCTAGGGACCCAGCACCACCACATATTCTAGTTTCTGCCATACAGACCATCCTTCCTACACTACTAGCAGTACTTAATGCCTCGATCTCCACCAGCACAGTCCCAGTGGCTTGGAAACAGGCCATGGTGAGGGCCCTTGTAAAAAAAAAAAAACCTGGACACCAAGAATCCTAACAACTTTCGCCCGATCTCCTTGCTGCCTTGGGCAGCCAAAATCTTGGAGAAATACATAAATGGTCTACTAACAACCTTTCTTGAACAAAACCAGCTGCTCGATCCCTCCCAGACAGGCTTTCGGCCCAAGCATGGGACCGAGACTGCACTACTGGCTGTCACAGAGGAGTCCAGGAGGATCTTAGATCGGGGAGGATCGGTGGCAGTCATCCTCCTCGATCTGAGCGCTGCATTTGATACCGTTAACCACGACATCCTTTTGCAGCGTCTCCTGGATACCGGAATATCTGACAAAGCCTTGGAGTGGTTCAGGTCCTACCTGAATGATAGATCTTTTCAGGTATATGAGGGAAATGTCACCTCCACCAGTAAGCCTCTGGGATGTGGAGTCCCGCAGGGATCATCGTTGAGCCCGATGTTGTTTAACGTCTATACGAGGCCACTGGCTGAGATCATCCGTCCGTATGGCATCAAGATCATTACCTACGCGGACGATACTCAGCTGGTGGTCTCTCTGGCGCACGAAGGGGGTTCCGTAGCGGGAGTGGATCTTGCAGGCTGCCTGGAGATGGTCAAGAGCTGGATGACCAAGTCTTGTCTCAAACTCAACGGAGACAAGACTGAGCTCATGCTCTTAGGTCGTCTCGCACCATCTTCTATTGACACTCTTTGGCCACCCTGCTTAGGACCTGCCCCGGCACCTAAAGATACCATTAAGAGCCTTGGTATCTGGCTGGACAGGTCCTTGTCATTTGACCAGCAGGCAATAAGACTATCTGCCATCTGTTTCGGCATCCTCAGAGTCATCAGAAAGATCCTCCCTCTACTCCCCTTCGAAGCAAGAAAGACCGTGGTTCTGGGCCTGATCCAATCACGGTTAGATTTCGGGAACGCTCTATACCTGGGAGCCCCTGACTTCACCCTGCGCAAATTGCAGTTGATACAAAATTGCGCTGCACGGACTCTTTTACAAATCCCCCGTAGATCATCAGTAAAGTCCGGCCTAAGGAGACTGCACTGGCTCCCCGTCAGGGAAAGAGTCCATTTTAAATCACTCTGTATTGCACATCAGGCCTTTTGGTCTTTAGGCCCAGTAATCAATCTTCCCCTCATTACACCCCATCATCTTGCCAGACAGCTGCGTTCAACCAATGCCAACTTGGCCATTGTTCCAAAAATAAAGAAATCAAGATCGGGAGGCCGCTCTTTTTCCTATAATGTGGCCAAGCTGTGGAATGCCCTCCCCCAGCATCTAAGGTCCAACCCCGATCTCATTTCCTTCCGCAAACAGCTGAAAACTTTCCTGTTCATTAATTAGTAGTTGGGTAGATAACCTTCCCTCAAGCATCCTAAGCATCAGTTGGTAATCTCAGCGTTTGGACGCCTCATGGCAGCTATGTGCGCTCTATAAAACTCAATTCATTCATTCAGAGCAATCACGCACCGGTGACTCAAACAAAACCACGGCGGAGACCAGCTGGGGGCACCGGGACACCACCATGTTTCTCCGAGGTGAGGCAGAAATGCCTCGGAGAAACGCAGCGTCATTTCGTTTTTCCAGAGGCTTGTAGCCACTCTCTGGGGGTGGGCTAGTGAGCTCTGAGTGTCGAGAGAGGAGTCTCCCCATCTTTGGAGTTGGCAGAATGGTGCATCCTGGGATAGCCAGATGCTACACTTCCCAGAAAGAGATCATCAGGAGGGAGGGAACCTAGTAGCGTATTGGCTACCAGGTGCATCCTACCCTGAAGGCATTTCCGGCAAATAAATAGGGCACCCCTGGCAACCAGATCTCAACTGAATCGGAATAACGACCGAAGGACAACTGCATGCTGCACTGAGGTATCAGCAGAGAGAGGCTGCACCAATAAGGACTGCACTTGGTGGCTATCGAAGAGAAGGGACTATGTCTCCTGTGTTCTGCTCAAGGAGCAGTTGTCTCCAGGGCCCAGTCAAGCCAAGAGAACTCTAAGGGCCAGCTGACTGACCCTTTTCACAAGGACACAACAGCTGAAGAAGCCTGCAGGGGCAGATGGTAGCCTTCAAAGTCTTCAGGCTGCTACCATCTCCACCACCGCCATGCCAGGCTAGCTTGTTGACCTGCTTTAGGAAGAGTCTGAAAACCTGGCTGTTCCCAAGGAGTGAACATTAGATCCTCTCACGGACAATTGGTTTTGCTGCTACAGTGGCTTTCTTCAAATTTAAGTGCCAGGATATCCGTAGGGTGGCAGTTTTGAGCTATATAAGTGTCAATTTCATTCATTTCATGCATTCATTCATTCATGCAGCACCAAGGATCAAGACTCGACGCACAGTGTTGAACCTGAGTTGGTTGAACCCGGGAGCGCTTTTGGGGAGTTGCTGGGACTCTCAGAAGGCAAGTTATCGACCCAGGAAGGATTGGACTGCGACAATAGGCAACTGGTAGTTCAGTGGCGACTGGACGTCAGCCAGACAGCCGTAGAGTTTGTGGGACGCCGATCCTGCAAACAGGATCCCCTCATCACCTTCGTGGACCGAGGAATCCCTGCAGAATACTCCCAGTGATTTCATTTTATCCACAGCATCCTTTGAGCATCTTAAGCATCCTTCATCCCTTGCTTCAGGATAACTCCATGGGAATCCATTGCAATGCTAATAAAGTGCCTGGAACTGCTTAAGGACTACTTCATCTGTGAGGGTAACTGTTCTTGAGGACCTTGGTGTTCCTCCTGGCTAGCTCCCTGCTGGAGTTGGTCGCCCCATGTACTTTAAACCGACCGCAGTGCCACTTACCTAAGTTTTCCTTGCAAATGTTTCTAAGTATTGGATTAATTGACTTTGACAAGGCTTGTTCGAGGCGTAGTCAAATTGCACTGATTTATAAGTGCTTGTAAAATCTAGATCTTCAGAACCCTCCGGTGGATCTTTTTCGTTCTAGTGTCTAAATTCTTATAAACATGCAGTCTATTTTTATAAATTGGATTTCTTGAGTGTTGTCAATTCCTTTAATTATGTTGGTGCCGTTTAAATGCCTAACACTCGTTCCTCTGTGTAAGCCTTGCTGCTCAGTGCCACAGCTACCCAGGATTGAGCTAAGGGTTCGACAGACGAAACCCAAGGATTGTAAAAGGGTTGGTAAGTGTATCACAATGAAGTTGCACTACCATGCCATATATCCCTTTTCCTCACAGTTGGATAGTGAAGAAATAACCTCAGTCTGCTGTACATGCCATTTACAACTGACTTCAAACATTGCATCACCACATATGGTAAGCGCTTGGTCAAGGCCCTTCACAGCTAGCTTTCGTGATTTGGTGTTTTTTCATGCTTGGATTGATCAGTTGCCGGAAACCATCTCTTGTTGATGCTCAAGAAAGGGCTGATACTAAAGAAGATCTAGGACTTAGTTGCAGATCAGAAGCAGTGGCAGGTTTGTAAGAGGATTTGGTACTGTGTGGAGTATCTGCATCGCCTCTTAACACCAATAAGAAAAGATTAGTCAATTGAGTTTTATGATATTTTGCTGTACACTGAGGAGTGGGCCTTCCAGTTGAAATCGGTCCCAGTCCTAACGGTATAGCAGAGGGGAGTTTTCCTGTAGGAAGCTGGCTTTGTATATACACTATACCAAAGTGAGGAATAGTGTGCACAGTCCAGTGGAACCACAAAGGTAGGCTGAGGTAAAAGTGGATAGCACCTTACTCTCTATTTGTGGTAGTGTGGTCGAGCAGTAAGGCTGTATCAGACGGTAGTGTTAAGCATTTGTTGCACACACTCAATCAGCAAATTATATCACACACTCAGACTGAACTTCAGACCAATTGGTTTTGTATAAAAATATTCTTTGTTATTTTATTTTCTAGAACCAAGCAAGCCTGGCACAGGTAAGCAATAAATACTTTACAGTAGTAATGCAGTTCGTAAACAGTTTGAACTGTAATTGTATATGCACTTTGTTTGGATTACAGTAGAGTTACCGATAATGCAGTGCTTTTGAAAATACAGTACATATATTTTGTATAGGCTTTTTAGTAGAATGTCAAGTAGATTACTTTACAGATTACTTTTCTTACACAGTGCAGTACACCTGGATATTGCACTGGGACATTTCCTGTAAACAAGTAAGTAAAAGCGTTTTTGTTATTTAGTTAGTTTTAAAGGTTTTCATAGATTTTCCAACACCACACTTAAAAACTTTTCACAGAAAAACAGTCAATGTTATCCTATGGAGGAAAATAGTGTTATCGGTTCAACAGGTAAGTACTTTGTTGTGGGAGTTGGTATTCTGGGGTTAGGCACAGGGGTCCCCCAGGATCAAGTATACACCCTCAGCAGCACTAGGGCAGCCGGGTGCAGAGTGCTGAGGCCCAATATTATCCAATGGGGGTAGGGGCCTCTGGTTGGTGGCTGCTTACAAGCAGGCCACTGGGTTGTGGGAGCAAAGCTCCTGGACTTAAGCTCAGGGCAAATGGGGGTTCAAGACACCACAAAAGGAACACACTCAGCGGCACTGGGGCAGCCGGGTGCAGAGTGCTGTTTTGGCATTGGGCGCCCTGTAGCTTTCAATGGGGAGTCTCCGGTTTGCATACACACTGCAGGCTCTGGGATGAAGATCGGTAAGTTGGGATGCTGGGGGTTCGTTAGGCACCGTTGGTTGGGCCACCCAAGGCCTTGGGGCGTCTGGGCAGGGGTGCCTTTTAGGGTCGGATCTTCTTACCAGCTTCTGGTCGCGGTTGGGGGGACATCCGGGTTTGAGGCTGCAGGTGTCGGCTGGAGGCTTGAGGCAGGTCAGGGGTCACTGGATCTGGGTCAGGATCACAGGGGAGGCCTCCTCTTGGTGTTGGGCCACTCTAACTCGGCCCGTGGGTGTCGAGTGCAGAGTGGTGAAGACTCACAGATCCTGCCGGAGTTGGAGTCTTTTGGTGAACAAATCCGGTGTTCACGGGAGACAGAGTCTATTCTTTTGAAGGTAGGGCAGGTCCTCGGGGTCCTTGAAGCTGCTGGCTGCAGGACACACTGGAGTTTTGCTTCTGCAGGTTCGAGGTGGGGACAGGCCAGTAGGGCTGGGGCCAAGTCAGTGGGTGTCCTCCTCTTGTTCGCTTCAGAACTGCTGTTCGGTCCTTCTTCTTCTTTTCTTCTTCTTCTGGTTTCTTGTATGCCTTCTTGGTTCAGGGCTACCCCCTAAATACTCTATTTAGGGGGCATTTTAGGGTCTCTAGGTTAGTAGCCCAATGGGTTACTGACCTTAGGGTGACTACACCCTTGGTGTGCTCACCCCACGTGGGGCAGTGATCACAATACCCAATCATGATTGGGGAGTGCCTGCCACCTTCAAGATGGCAGGCACTGAAGAGTGGGCTTCACCTCTCCTCCCCCACCTGAGGGGTGGGGCCTGCCACAGAGGTGGGCACACCTTCTGGACTAGCTAATTTTTCCTGCCTGTCTTCCTCCCGAAAAGGAGGGGAGACTGGAAGGGGGCCTACTGATAGCAGGAGAGGCTGGGGTTCTCATTACAAAGGCTGCAAGGCCTTTGAAGCTCCCCTGCCACAGATGGCTCTTCCTGGCCTGGGGGAGGTGTGAACATCTCGCCCAGGAAAGGCTTTCTTTCTGGGCTCAGGGAGCGAAGGCTCCCACCCTAGGAGTCCAGAAAAATGTCTCATGGTAGCAGGCTGGTGTGTACCAGTCAGGGAACCCACCAGAGGCTAGTCGTTTTTCAGGGGGCATCTCTAAGATGCCCTCTGAGTGCATTTTTCATTAAATCCCACACTGGTATCAGTGTGGGTTTATTGTGCTGAGAAGTTTGATACCAAACTTCTCAGTTTTCAGTAAAGCCATTATGGGGCTGTAGAGTTCGCAATTACACTCTCCCAGCACCATATACTCTTAATGGCAGTAGTGCACTTACAATGTCTAAGAATTGGCTTAGACACTGTAGGGGTACATGGCGCATGCACCTGTACCCTCACCACTGGTATAGTGCACCCAGCTAGAGAGGTGGCTGACCTATGCCAGGGCGGTGGGTTGTGTGCCATGTCGACTCTTCACTTTGTTCTGCACCAAAACACGCAGCCTACAATGGCAGTGTGTGTAAAGGTACAGGGCCTCTAAGGGTGGCATAATAAGTGCTGCAGCCATTAGAGGCCTTCCCTGGCCACATTGCCCTTGGTACCAATGGTACCTTTTACAAGGGACTGATATGTGGCCAGAGAGGTGCCAATTGGGGCACAAGGTACAGTTTTGGGGGAAGAACACAGGCCCTGGGAACCTGATTGGCAGCGACCCAGGGAACATCAAGTCAAAGTGCATCAGTAGTTTGGCAAAAAGTGGGGGCGTTACTGCAACAGACATCCAGCTTCCTACAGTTCCTGTCTTGGATTTTCTCCAAACTGTTCTTGAGAGTTGTCTAAGCTCCCCATTCAAGGGTTGAATGAACCTCCCTCTGTTCGCACTGGTACAATACATCAGAACCATGTGTACTTTGGTATGGTGATGATGATTCAAATGTAACTATATTCTACTCTTCATTTAGTAACAGCAATATCAAGGACTCTAGGCCAAAATCAGTGGCTCCAGAGTTTATCTGTAGATTAGTCCTTTGCTTCCAAGCAATACAAGAAAAAGAATAACCTTGATAATAATAGAAAGGAAAGGGTAGTGCAACCAAAGTTGTTCATTGGTACATTTTACCACTGGTAATTCCTATTGTGGAAGGTAACACGTACAGGAGGCTCTGCGTTAAAAAAATTTGCTTGCTAGCAATGAGGTAATATAAATCTTAGACACACAATTTGATTCATATGTTTCCACGGAAAATTGGGTTCAATGCTTAGGTGCCCCAAAAATGGTGAGATTACGCACCATCTTTGTATCTCTCCCCATATTTTGTATCCGGTTCTATCTGTGATTTTAAGAAAGACCCAGGTACAGAGCCTACAGTGATTAACTTGCATCAGAACACTGTTAACACTACTTCTATGTACCCTTTATTGCCTACTTTTTAACCTGTGGTTGCAGGGGACTTGGCGACAATACTGTACTGTTGTCCGCTTCAACCAAAAAAGGAAGAGAACAGCTAGATCATATAGCAGGTACAGTTATTGGATAATTATCATGTGGGACTAACTTATTTAATGTGTTTATCTAATTTTTATCTTAACCCTGTACGCTCTTTAGAGCTTTATTCAGTGGCAGGTTCAAATATTGTGTCGCTGATACATCTCCCCCTTCTTTGACCAAAAAGAAAGAAGGTGGTTATAGACTTGTATGGCCCTTATTTGTAATTTGAAGAGGAATCTTTCCTTCTAACTATTTTCACCATAGTATGATAAATGTTTTAGAATGAATATGAAATATTGCTTGATGGATTAGTCCATTGCTGTGTGGTTTAGACCACACACTGAGTTTTGAACTTGAAGTTTTAGATGCACAACCTGCTCCTTCAAAGATGAACTATTTATTACAGTGGGGAAACCCTCCCACCCACTTAACTGGTGGTGGAAACTGTATGGCTTCTTCTCCTCCTGTTACAAACATATGCTGCGTAAGGTTTTACCCCTTCTTCCTGAGCAGGCCAGACCAGAAGTAGTGCGAAGTACCATCTTAAGTCGACTCGACTACTGCAACGCACTGCTTCTGGAGGCCCCGTTAACACTTATGGCCAAGCTTCAAAGGGTGCAAAATATGGCTGCCAAACTCGCCCTTTCCCGCTCCTACCACAGCTCTTCCACGGCAGCGCTGCAGGAACTCCATTGGCTGCCGGTCCATTTACGCGTACGCTATAAAGCAGCGTGTATTGTGTTCAGGGCGATTCATGGCCTGGGCCTCATTCCTCTGCGGTGAATGTTTGCCTGGTATCTTCCATCTCGAGCTCTGCGTTCCTCGTCGGCCAGGCTACTTGTTGTCCCGCGCTTCCAGAGAGTGAGGATGGGCGGTCGTTCGTTCAGAGTAGCGGCGTCCAAACTTTGGAACTCCCTGCCTCTATCCCTGAGAGGTCTTGAGGATCTTTCAGCCTTTAGAAAGGATCTGAAAACTTACCTTTTCCCTAGGGCGGGTTGAGCTATTGCTTTTGCTTGGATCATGGGTCAAAGCGCCAGGATGCCCTTGGTGGTGACAGGTTGCGCTATATAAGTATACCACAATACAATACCACAATACCAATGCTAAAGCTTGAAAAAGCCAAAGTTTCCACCCAGTCCTAAGCCTTTGGCACTCCAATGTATTGAGCAGTCTTTGTGACAAGTATTGTCTATTCTTTCTGAGGGTAGGTATTACTGCAAATCTCGTTGAAATAGCAAGTTACTTTTTTGGGGTCTTGACCTTCAAGGGGTACTGTGGTGAAACAGCCAAGGATTGGTCTTGGGATGATTGCCTTTTTAAAAATAATATAACTCTATTCACTTCAAGGTTCAACGACTCTGAAATCTACATATATTTCCACCAAAAAAGTGGGATGATGTAACTCTTTGGAAAGCAACAGAACTCTGAAAACTTACATTCTACTAGGCACATGGGAGTGCATGCTTATTGCATTTTACATTTGTAACCTATGCACGGCATGTCTGCCTAGCACAAATGGTAAAGGAAGGTTAAAAGCTAATTTTGACCCAAGTATGTGATTTCTTGGATGCGTGTCGGCGCCAGGCTTTTTATTTAAGACCTCTCTGTAGTGCTATTTAATTTTAGGTGTGGTCAGAGCGTCAGTCGGAGGAAACACTTTTGACTGGTGGATGAGTCTATGGTCAATTTGAAAGTAACTTCAGCTTTTGGATGCTCAAGGACACATTTAGAGAGGAGTAATGACGCATCCACCATGTATGAAGCGGTACAAAAGGGGGTGGTGATGGACGGAGCATCTGAACCAATCAAACACTCACATCCAGTCAACAGATCTGAGTTTAATCCATTACCGTTCTTTAGGTCACTCTGCCACCCCAGTTCAGACATGGCCATATGCAAATCAGTCTGACCCTGTGCCTCATGGGAACAGTCCAGCCCGAACTGCCAAGCCATGCCTTCCCTGGACCAGATTCAAGCTTCCTAGGACCGGTTTCTGGCCTTACAGCCGTCTTCAGCCAGGCTTGCTTGAATCCAGTGGCAAAGTGAGCAAAGGACTCACGCCTGAGCATACCCTGCCAACTTATGGCGAACAAAGCGGTACAAAAGGGGGTGGTGATGGACGGAGCATCTGAACCAATCAAACACTCACACCCAGTCAAAAGATCTGGGTTTGATCCATCACCGTTCTTTAGCCCACTCTGCCACCCCAGTTCAGACATGGCTGCATGCAAATCAGTCTGACCCTGTGCCTCATGGGAACAGTCCAGCCCGAACTGCCAAGCCATGCCTTCCCTGGACCGGATTCAAGCTTCCTAGGACCGGTTTCTTGCATTCCAGCCGTCTTCAGCGAGGCTTGCTTGAATCCAGTGGCAAAGTGAGCAAAGGACTCACGCCTGAGCATACCCTGCCAACTTATGGCGAACAAAGCGGTACAAAAGGGGGTGGTGATGGACGGAGCATCTGAACCAATCAAACACTCACACCCAGTCAACAGATCTGGGTTTAATCCATCACCGTTCTTTAGCCCACTCTGCCACCCCAGTTCAGACATGGCCATATGCAAATCAGTCTGACCCTGTGCCTCATGGGAACAGTCCAGCCCGAACTGCCAAGCCATGCCTTCCCTGGACCGGATTCAAGCTTCCTAGGACCGGTTTCTTGCATTCCAGCCGTCTTCAGCGAGGCTTGCTTGAATCCAGTGGCAAAGTGAGCAAGGGACTCACGTCTGAGCATACCCTGCCAACTTATGGCGAACAAAGCGGTACAAAAGGGGGTGGTGATGGATGGAGCATCTGAACCAATCAAACACTCACACCCAGTCAACAGATCTGGGTTTAATCCATTAATTCCCTTTTGTGCGGGAAATAGCTCTCCTGTCGGATTGCACAAATTTGGGCTTTATTTGCCCATTTGTGTGCAAAATGTTTGGGTGCGGCTGCACCGCTAGAGAAAATGTTTCTTAAGCCCCTGTATGCAGTTGGGAAGTGCGGTCAATTATTGATTGTCGAAAGCACCACCTATGGTGGCCCTGCTTCATGCTGCTTGCCTTCCCGGAGAGTTTCTCCACCAGAATGGTCATGGGGGGCAGGCCTGTTAGTATTTCTGTTTAGTTATCATTCGCCTGGCTGTGGTCTGGGCGGGGCCGCGAGCCACGAGCCACGCTCACTCTGCGCAAGAATCTGAGATCGGCTTGGGAGGCGGACAAGCACGGCTCTACAACTGCCAGTCCTCCTAGTCTCTTTATCGTCGGCTGACTGACTTGGACTCCTCATGATTGTCTCTGATCTAGGTCGGGAGAGTGTCGTACCGCCGGCTAGTCTTGACTCTCCGACTCCCTCGTGGTGGTCGTCTGCTAATGAAAGTACCAAGTAGGATCTTCTGCAATAATAACTTAAAGTAGGAAACTGCATGACACAACAATATGTAGCCTGGGGGCAGTGGCCAGTGCATGACTGAAGTGGGAGATGCTGAAGGACCCAATCCCCCCCCTCCCCGCAAAGCCCTGAATGTCAGTAGACCCGTTTAGGTGTGAGACTAGCGGTTTTGTTTATTCAAAAATCATGCTATGTTTGCTTTCTTCCCTTTCTAATGTCTTACATTTCAATCCAAGTGAATGGAAGAATATAAGGCTCTAAAATGTCATATATTAGTTTCCTGTTTACACTACTCCCATCCCATTAACCACATGCCTTCAGCATGCCCAGCGGTCCTGCCTGCTCCACGGCCGGCCACACACCAGCATAGGAAGTATAGAAATGGGGTTAAGCTGTTGCTGCTGGGCCAGGGTGCTGTAGCCCCTACACTACAGCCGCAGCTGTGGTGTTGCTGCCATGAGAGCCTGGCATTACTCCACTCAGCTAGCCCGGCTGGCTCCTTTCTGCATGCTGGTCAGTGCTGGTGGGCTGGTCATGTGCTGAGACACCCCCGCATCATGCATCGATGCCCCAAGGCAACGAGCTGCCCCAACCTGGCTCTTAGAATCTGGCTGCTTTTGTTGACACACGTACCTCATGCCCTAATCTGTAGAAGAGGTGTGGCGCCGCGGCCAGGGCGACTGACGCTGGAATCTGGGGACCACGGTTCGATCCCCGGCTCCGGCGGCAGGTTAGCCCAGCACCATGTGACTCTGGGCAATACCTCGCTTAATCTTCCCGACAGCCCCCAGCGCCTAGAGACGTGCGCTTTACAAATGTGGACTTTACTTTACTAATCTAGCAGCGACCCACGTCCCTTCAGGTGAGGGAGTATTGTTTGAGGAAAGATGCTAGGGGTTGTTGTCCTGACAGAAACTCCGAGCAGGAGCTGTCTTGGTTCCAGGGTATCTTATATTTCTGCTGCAAATGCAAAGGGCCTTGAGTCCAAAAAAGGGAAAATGTTTGATCTCTGTTAAAATCTTTCGTGCAGAATTCAGTTTTAAGGGGAGATAGTCCTAAACGAAACCAGTTGTGTAAATTGAGTCTGCTTCGCTTTCACGCCAACTTCCTAAACAGGTGTGATTCAGAGAGTTTTACCTAGAATTGTACACAGTAGAGGGCCAGACAAGGTCTCGCTTCTGGTTGCCTCGTTTTGAATTGTTTTATTAGGGAACGCCTGCCTGTCAAACTGATGCCCATATGCCCAGTAGTGGATGCGAAGCGAGTACCCAATGAATGTACGAGTTGAATTCTGTAGTTCCCTTCTAAACTGTGCTGTTAAGTACAGCACGGAGACCTGTGGTTGATGAGGGCCACAGGGTATTCGAGCTGCAGCTTCCTGCACGTTCAGGAGAGTGACGTTTTTATCGAGCACAGTTTTAAGTTGAAGACTTTCATTTCACACCACTAATTTCTTTCACAAGTGACGGTAACATTTTCTCCATAACTTGCGTTGCATCTTGGCCAGGTGCATGCCTTTATGTAGATTGTTGTGCTCTGTTCCTACAGTGCTTTCAAAACATGGACTTCCAGTGTATTTTATATCCATTAGTGAAAGTAATCAATTCAAATCTGTTGCCTAGGAGTGGTCCCAACTTAAACCACAAGACACTAGTGAGATTTTTCTCAGCTCGGTGATTCGAGTAATGGTTGTGCAACATTTCATGCAATGACTTGGGGGAGCCACTCAATAATATAAAAAAGATATCATTTATCGCTCTAATGATTTCTTGTATGTGTGTGTGTGCGCGTGCACGTGTGTGTGTGTGCACTGAAAAAAAAAGTAACTATAACTTGCGCCCCATGATGCACAGTATTATCAACAATGATGGCATTTCAGATATGATTAGGGATGTTATAAATGTAGTCAATTAATATGTCATGAATGATTTCATATGCGAAAGTTAAACCGTGCATGGCATGGGCGCAAGATATAGTTACTTTACAGTACAAGTTATAGTTACTTGAGAGAACTATTACTGGTGAATTTCAGTGGTTTTGTTAGTTTCAAATAGTATGTTTTACGTGACATTATCCTTCAACTATAACATCCCTTTAACCTGTGTATTTTTTCTGTGAATTTCTAGGCTTTTTGTAATGTAAAGTTAGATATTAAATCCTAACTATAACATCATTTTAACGTTTTGCTTTTTTCAGTGAATTTCTAGGGTTTTTTAAACGTTAAGTAAAAGCAAGTGACCATTTTTCCATGTCTATTTCCATTTTTAATGTGTGTAGTGCAATGGATAATTCAGGCACTGTGAGTTATACATATTTCCTTAGAATAGAAATTAGATGTTGGAGGCATATGAGCTGTAGATCATATGCTTTAGCATAGATCGCCATGTGGTGTTAGGCCCAGATGTTTGCACTTTGTTTTTTGTTCGAAGAAGTCTTGTAGTCATGAGGTAGATGACTCCTCCTTTTGGTGATAGTGCGCATGGGCATCGACTCCATCATTAGATTGCTTTTTTCAGCCATCCGGTTCGGATGTGTATTGCTGCGCTCCGGTTCGGTACCGTTTTCGGACCCCTTCGATGAGCAATTCACTACCCTCAACGGTATTGTTATCGCTTACGACTCATCATTCGACGCGCATCGTCTTACTTCGGAAAGCTTTCCATTGGAAAACTCGAGGCAGGCCGTCGGGCCTACCCTTCCCGACCGCATTAGCAGTTGATGGAACGGACTCCATTTAAACTATGTCCCGGGTGTCATGCTAAATTTCCACGCACTGACTTGCACGAAGTTTGTAACCTGTGCTTTTCCCCGGAACACGACGAAAAGGGCTGCGCCGCATGTCGATCCTTCCAATAAAAAAATACACTTTGTGATCTTCGGGCTCGGCGCCACGAAATGCAGCACCAGAGCGACTCCATTACGGACATCTTCAGAGAAGATTCCGGTATTCAACCTCCAGCTACGGAGCCAGAAGAAGAAGAGAAGGTCTCTGTGTCCGAAGCAGACTCCAACATTGAGGAAGAGGAAGACATCACTGCGGGACAGAGTACCGTGAGTAGAGAGTCCCCCTTTGCCCACTCCATAAAAGACAAAGGCTCCGGTCCCTCCTTCGCTCTTGGGTTCTGGTAGGCACCGACAACACGTTTCCAATGCCCCACCCTCCGGCTCGGCTCCGAAACAAAAAGAAAAGCCCTCGGGCTCGAGCCAGCCCTGCTCTGATGCCGAACCGACACCTTCTGCTTCAAAACATAAGAGCAAGATACCTTTGGCACCGAAGATTCCATTTTACTCCAAAAGGCTCCAAGTCGAAACCCTCCCAAGTACAGAGACTTGGAGCCAAGACATCCCAAGTCCAAAGACTCGGAGCCGAGACCATCCAAAACTAAAGACTCTGAGCCCAAATCCTCCAAGACCAAAGATTCAGAGCCGAAGTCTTCCAAAACCAAAGACTCGGAGACGAAATCTTCAAAAACCAAGGAATAAGACAAGCCCAAGCACACAGAGCCCAAACTACCAACACCCAAATCTTCGGTGCCAAAATCTCCAAGGAAAGCTAAAGACACTTTCCCGAAAGAGCTTCCGTCTAATGAGCCAATTTTCGACCTAAAACAGAAAAAGTTGGTTATTAATCCTAAAACAAGACCTATTCAAGCAACCATTCAAAGAACCGGAAAGCTGACTTGACAGAGGACCATCATGCCCCTCCTAAAAAGAATAATGTGGGCACTAACCCTTCTCCTCCTTACAATCCACCTCCTTCTCCTAATCCTAACTTGCTCATTACATCAATCAATTCACCACATAGGCCTATTACACCTGACCCACAGGATGAAGGGGGTGGGGATCAGGAAGAGGACACTGACGCTTGGGATGATGACCACACTGACCCAAATGCAGACAATGACCCTGATCTGCATCCCTCTAGACCTTCCCCACCTGATGACAACATTGGTTATCTTGGGCTCCGTAACAGGGCTGCTCATTTCCATGGGGTAGAATTTCACAAGGAGCCTTTAGAAGAGGATTTCCTTTTCGAGACACTTTCTTCCTCACAAAGAACAACTCATAACGTGCCAATGCTGAAAGGTATGCTAAAATATACAGACAATGTCTTTAAGGATCCTGTAAGGAATAGAATTATCACTCCTAAAGTAGATAAAAAATACAAATCGGCTCCTACCGATCCTATTTATATTAAAGACAGCTACCCTTAGACTCTCTTGTAGCTTCCAACGCACGCAAGAGAACTAACTCCCAAGCGACAGGAGACACCCCTCCTTCTGAGGAGTCCAAGCTTCAGGCAAAAAAATTGTTTTGCAAGAAGCAAACTGGCGCATTGCTAGCGCGTTATGACAGGGCTCATTACAATGAGCTAGAAAAACTCAAACAACACTTGCCTGACCAATACAAATCAAAAGCTAACGACCTTATTCAGGAAGGTAAACTTATTACTAACACCTCCGTTAAATGTGCACTAGACGCAGCAGACACAGCATCTCGTGCAATTAACACAAGTATATTTTTACGCAGGCACGCTTGGCTCAGGATCTCTGGATTTAAGCCGGGGGTGCAAACCTCCATACTTAACCAACCATTTGATAAAGAGCATCTCTTCGGCCCAGCTGTTGATACCATGCTGGAAAAGATGAAGAAGGACACTGAGGTCGCAAAGTCCTTGGGGGGGCTTTACATTTACCTGCTAGTAGAGGTCCCTTTTCCCGCTCCTTTTACAGGGGTGGCTCAAAAATCATGTCCACTGACCATGCCTTCTCCTCTTACAAGGGCAACAATCAATCCCCCTCACCCAGAGGATATTCTAGAGGAGAGTATAGAGGGAACAATAATAGAGGAACAAGTAATTCCACACGCTCTTCCCCTGCAAACAAACAGTGACTTCCCTCCACTACCCCCCGATCATCACACTCCTGTCAGGGGATGTCTCTCCCAATTCTTACCTGTCTGGAATTCAATCACCTCCGAAAATAGGGTACTACAAATTATCCAATATGGTTACTGCCTGGAGCTTACAAACACTTCACCAAATAGCACATGCAATGTCACCGGAACATCTAACTCTTTTAAAGCAAGAAGTTCTATCTCTGTTACAAAAACACGCTATATAATCTGTTCCGTTAATACATCAAGGGACCGAGGTATACTCCCTGTATTACTTAATTCCCAACAAGGACGGCTCTCTCAGACAGCTAAACCTCTACGTACAGTCGGACCACTTCCACATGGTCACACTCCAACAGGTGCTCCCATTA
This sequence comes from Lissotriton helveticus, assembly GCF_964261635.1. Classification (NCBI taxonomy): domain Eukaryota; kingdom Metazoa; phylum Chordata; class Amphibia; order Caudata; family Salamandridae; genus Lissotriton; species Lissotriton helveticus. The sequence continues at coordinate 1,705,133,829 of NC_136057.1, read as the reverse complement.
CTTCAGCAAGGCGACTTTCTACCCACTCTAGACCTGAAGGACGCCTATTTCCATATTCTCATTCACCCTGGTTACAGAAAATATCTCAGATTTGTGGTAGATGTACAACATTACCAATTCAAAGTCCTCCCATTTGGAGTAACTACGGCACCTAGGGTTTTCACCAAGTGCCTCGCAGTAGTCGCAGCTCATCTAAGAAGACTGAACGTTCATGTCTTCCCTTACCTACACGACTGGCTGATAAAAGCCATATCACAACAAAGCTGCATATATCACACTCTAAAGGCAGTCCAATTGCTTCACAACTTGGGGTTCACCGTAAACCTTGCCAAGTCTCAGCTCCAACCATCCAACACTCAAAGCTCTAGCGTACCCCAACCCAGTCAGGATTCACAACATGCAAGCTCTAATTTCGCAGTTTCTGCCTCAACGCTCACTACCAGTCAGTGTTCATGCAACTAATCAGAATGATGGCTTCTTGCCTCTTAATTGTTCCATATGCAAGACTTCAAATGCGTCCCCTGCAGGAATGCTTAGCACATCAGTGGAACCAGGCTCAAGGACAGTTATCAGATCTGGGGTTGATAGATGTTCATACTCCTTGCTCTCTGCAGTGGTGGAACATACAAAACCTTTCCAAGGGGACGCCCATTTCTATATCCGGTTCCACAGATAGTGATGACAGCCGACGCATCCCTGTGGAAAATTAGTACGGTTTGGTAAACATTATCTGCGCCATCTTGCCTTTCCCCCTGATGCCACACTTTCTGTCGTGCGCACCCGCCATTTTAGGTGCCTCGAACAAGAACCACCCTCTGCACACCACTGGCCCCCCAGCATGGCCCTTCGTCCTCACAAAGCCCGCACGCTGGCAAAACCCCCGCCCGCACATGCCTTGGGTCATAAACCCCTCTCCAGCGCAGCTCTGCCTCAGAACCCCATCCTGTTCCCAGCGCGACACCTCCCCTCATTCCTTTCATGGTCGCAGGTCCTTTTGATACAAACCCCCCTTTCCTGTGTGCCCGTTTGTCTTCCTCGTTCCCAGGCCGACACCTAGCTCTGCCGATACTGTTTATTGCCCCTCCCTGTACAGTAGAAAGCTTCCCTCATCAAAGGACCCCCGAGTTGATCAAAGCCCCCACCCTATGAGATCCGATCGAACCCCCACATTCCGTGAATCGGCGGAATGTCCTGCTGCGCGATAATCATCACCTGTTGTGACCGGGGTGGGGACTTCAACTGTAAATGTGTGTGGGAACGGGCCTGTAGGGGAGATTCAGAGGATGTCCTTTCATACTTCAAAGCATTACAAGACTGTGTTACCTGCAATAAAATTCATTTAACTGTGTATAAGAGGCCAAGCCTCAGAGATGCGGTTAGAGCACCTCATGACGATACCTGCTGTCTGAACTGATGTGTTCTCCTCCGGAGAGAATAAACCTTGTTTCCTGCCTTCCCGTCTCCAGCGCCTGCCTCTTCATTGATTAATATTTTGTGGGTTAAAGAGGCGATACCGCCGGGCAAATATCGATTGTCCATTGACCTTACTTTTAACAATTGGCGTCCCAAGCGTGGGGCCCATCAGTGACTCGTGGATCCAGTGGGAGAGGTCCTGACGACAGAGTGAACGACTGCAACGATCGGGAGAGCTCTTGCCCAATAGACCCTCGTCTGGCAGCCAATCATCCGAACTTCACTGGCTCCGAACAGACCTCTCTCGAGTGATCTACGGTCCTGACTGGGAACCATCAGGAGTGCCGCGAGGAATACGAGAAAAGGAGGACGATCGGGCGCTGGATTCGGAAGATAAGAAACTGTCCATACGGTCCGGGTAAGGTCGTGTAGACACGACGAATTGCGAAATAATTGTTTAATTGTTCAGAAAATACTAGTATTACTCTTTATTGACCTATTTGGAGATTCACTGTCTGCAAACGGAGAAACAGTAGGCTCTTTCTCCTTGCAAACAGTGAAGGATAGGTAACGCGGCCAGCGTGCCTATCTTTCTCCCCCACTGATTGTTCATTTGTTCACGAATTGTTTTCGGGAGATTTCCCCCTCCCACACTGATTAACGGTTTTTTGACCTCGAACTACTGTTCGCGGATTGTTTTCTGGAGATTCTCTGTCTGCAAACAGGAAAGAACAGGTTCCCCTTTGCAGATAGTGAAAGGGTAGAGGACGCAGACCTTTGCGGGCCTACTTATTCTCCCCACTGGTCGTATAGTAATTGTTTTGTTATTGGTTCATGAGGTATTCACTGCCTGCAAACAACGTAGAATAGAAATATTCTGTCTAGTCTTTGCACGCAGTGATAAGATAGGCAGTGCTGACTTTTTGTCCTCATTGCGAGCTGTCATGTCTGTCTTCTCCCCACTGGTTGATAGCTGGTTCAGCCCGGACCGTTTATTAGAGGTGGATCATCTAGCTCCGCTGGAAGGCACCCCTAATAAAGACATGTTCATAAACTATGGATTAGTTACCATAGCCTATAGTAAACTGTGGCACAGGTATACCAAAGAAAATCAAGAGAAACAGTGGCCACTGATAGGATCCTTCGATCTTGATAAAATAGAAACGTTAAAAATAGCCCTTCGTAATAATAAGACAACGCCTATTATGCTCGACAGTCTCGGTATGTGGCGCAAAGAAGCAATGCAACGAAAGAAAAGAGACGAGGACAGAGTAGGTAAAGGAATATATCGACAGGACAACCCCAGGACACAACGACCCGAAAGTAATCCCCCGACACTGCGCACAGGGCGACCAGACTTAGGACAAAACCAATGTGCTTTTTGTAAATATGCCGGGCACTGGAAAGCCCAATGTCCGACCCTACTGAACGAGAGTAGGAGCAGAGGGCCGACAGGAATAACAGGCCGGCAGAAAGGGAAAAGGCGCGAGACAAAGATGAATCAGACTGACATGGACAGGCCAGATAGAACCACCACGTTCGATTATGCCCGATGGCACAGATTTCGCCAGGCCGATTTCAGCGACATGTTCGAGTCCTCATAGATCAAACATCGCTAAGACGGGAAACCCAGTCTAGCTCTAAATTAACAGGCGGCGAACCCCGTACTACCACTACTGTTCCCCCCAAAAAAAAAAAAAGAGATAAGAAACAGGTAAAAAGAACTCAGAACAATAAGTATGCGCAGCATACAGAAAAAGATAATTATGGCCAATAACTGTTTTATGTTTGTCTTGGGTCTTTGTATATAATACTTGTACTGTCTCCCCGTCTGAGTTTGTGTGTACGTGATGCATGAATCTACGTCATCCCTCTGCCTGTGTTTCCGTGTTACTTAACTTCTGTTAACAGAAGCTTTAGCATGAAACAACCTGGAAAGAAAGGAATGGGAAAACGAAATCAGTAGGCCACTGATGAACATGAACTTTTATTTAACATAACGAGCAAGAAACAATAACAATACGTAATAATAACACCTATTAATGCCCTAACAACAGGAAACGTTAGAAACAAGAACGGTAAACTGTAGAAAATGAAAGTCAGCAGAACATCAGCCCCCCTCCCACTCTGGAAACTTCCAAGGTGGGGCAGGGTTGCGGCTACGCCCAGCCGGCAGCAACCCATATAAGGCGGGTCCTGCTGCCAACAGTCGGCCAGGAAATCGTAACATAGGGTGGAGCCGGAGGAGAGACAGGGGCCAGCGGGACCCAGCCAGGGGATCGCCTTGACCACACTGGAGAGTTGTAAGGGGGGGGATGTCTATGTCCTCGACTCTCTCTCCCAGTCCGGCCGCGGTGGCACGTGAGAGTTTCAGATAGTCCCGCCACATGCTCTCCCGGTCCGGCCACCAATGGCCGGGGACTGGGGCCAACTGGATCCAGCTGCAGCCGATGAGCCAAGGAACCCGTTCATGGGGCCCGAGCAAGGGGTGTCCGGCCGATATCCACCGGAAGCCCGGCCCAGAAACGGACGGGACACTTCTTTCTTTTCTCCTCCGTAATGGCAGCAGCAACACGCCAGGCGCCACTTCTTTCTTGAATAATGGCTGCGACAACTCTGGGCGGCGGGATGTCTTGTACATACCTCCACGAAAATTAGTCCAGGTCGGGCTGGGAGGGAGAGGCGACGCGGACGAGCCTCTCCCACCTCCACAGGTAGGAGGCTTCCCAGCCCCAGTCCGGCCATCACAAATACCTCTGCAGAAATGTGTCCAGGTTGGGCTGGGAGGGAGAGGCGACGCGGACGAGCCTCTCCCACCTCCACGGATAGGAGGCTTCCCAGCCCCCGGCCCGGTGCCGAAATCCTCCAGCCAGGCGGTGCCAATACCTGCGCAGCACCGAACATGCAACGGTGCCCATACTTGCGCAGCACCGAACACACAACGGCTGCGCCAATACTTGCACAGCACCGAACATGCACCACAGGTGGCCATACTTCCGCAGCACTGGGCATGGGACTTGTGGAGCACGGGATGTGGAGAGGCCATCGTGCATGCCCATGAAAGAGAGCGGCATGGGGTGCACCGGGAGAGGGAGACGGCGCGAACGAGTCTCCCTCGCCCCCCCCAGGTGGGGGCGCCTCAGCTGCACCCTAGCCGGATGTCCTGCTCCCACGACACGAAGTTCCATTTTTTCACCCCAAAAGGTCTCTTCCGCTCTTGCAAACTCGACGAAGGGCGGCTGCTGCAGGGCCGCAAAATGGCGTCTGGGCCCCCTGGAAGGCGGGTCTAGGCCGCTAGAGTAACTTTGACCAGCAACGTAACTCGGACGCTTGCCCACCGGGGCACGAGCCCCCACCTCCGACAGCATCTCCACAGCGTTGAAGATTCTACAAAAGTCCCAGGAGCCCTCGGCCCCTACAGGCTCCCAGTGAGGAGCAACTACCTTGATCGCTAACGAAATAAGCATGACACAGCCACTCCTTCTGTTAGCATGAATTCTTGAACTGCCGAAAAGGACTCTGGTCCAAACTGCCGGTTGTCGGAAACATTTTTCCCTGATGCTACTTCCGGACTAACCCGGCCCTGCCCAAAATGGCGCCGGAATCAATGAGAACTTGCGAACGCCTCGTGGTGTTTTTAGCTAAAAAGACTCGATGTTCTGAAATATGTATATGACCCTTTGTACACTTGACGAAAAAGAGGGAGGGTTCACTCGACGAACATGTAAAAGGGTCCCGTGAAAAATGTTTTTTCAAATGTACAATTTATTATGATGTTTATTGGAGCCGATACATAACCTCGCTTACGTCACACGCACACGGTATACATATAGGAAATTTGATTGCAACTAGTCCAACTGTACTGCCAACTATGAAATGAATGCCCCTTGATCCCTCAACTATCGATAGACGTTTTAGTCCCCTGCAAATGAATGAATAAACCTTTTTAATATTCTTAATATTCCCAATACTGCAAAATAGCCCCCCTACTGTACGCACTTTAGCCATTTCCGTGTCCGGCCAACCGAGATCGCACTGTCATATCAACATGCTGAACGATTGTGCAAATAAAGGTTTTCCAAACTATGAAATGGGTATTGCATGCTTTTTGTAAAATGTGGGATCAGCGGGAGAGATTTTTCTGTGCACCATGCTTTGTTCTCTTTTCAAGGTTATCGAAAGATGGGTGCCCAGCTCCGGATGAAGGATCGAATCTACGACACGATACCCTGCTTCCAAGTATGCGACTGGCTCAGGAACTAACGCACGGAGAAGGACCTCGACTTCTGAGGACGGGTAAAGTGAAGCGGTGTAAATGATAGAATGTTATAAAGGTACGGCACTCAAAGGTACTAGGGAACAGAGTTGGCCGAAGAGCCGATATGCCTTAGAACATCACAGCGTTGGAAAAGGGATTTAAGGACCCCGATAGCTAGATACATCTACAAACTAGATGCCTCGCTCTAAGCGCTTCTGATTTTCTTTAACGTTTCCCTATACACGACCTATGATGTCACATTCGGACTGTCTCCCTCACGAACTACCTATCGCTCGCCATTCTTGCCACACTACCCCGCCCCTCCCCCGATTTCGGAAACCAAGACCCCAGGGATTATATCCCGAGGAGATAAGACGAGTATGTGGTAAGTAAAGGATTTTTGTGCCCGTACATTTTGATATGCTCGAATGCTGTCCCCCCTCCCATCCCCCCTTTTCTCCCTCTGCAGGTTACATTGGAATCACGACTTAGGTATGGTGAAGATCCGAAGCCTCGCCATGTCTGATACACGAAGCGGACTAACGTTGCCAGATGGCACCTAAGCACACCCACAAACTACCCTTGTAACGAAAGAGCCGAGAAGTTGTATGATATGATAAAACACGGTCACCCCTATGCCGTGTTGCGTGAATGGGCACGTGTCACGTATGTCTGAATCTATGAGAAAATGTTTTTGTGCGACTGAGATGTTGACTTGACTGATCGGAGGACCGAGAGTGCGAGAAGTGCGATACAATGGTGTCTTTTACTCAAAGCATGTCCCCTCTACTCTGCCTAACGTTCGCCCGTCCCGAACCGCATGCTTTCGAAATTCTAACACAGACCCGTGATGTCTCAGGTTGATTAATGCGCTGAATAGCCTATCTCAATACACGGCCGCTCCCTATGTTGCACGTGTACTATTTAGCCTATTGTTGCATCTCTCTCTCTCTCTCTCTCTCTCTCTCTCTCTCTCTCTCTCTCCCCCTCTCTCCCACACTCTCACTCTCCCTAACGACTGACTCCAAATTGGCAAACCACCACCCAATTGGCTCCAAATACCACAAGTATTTGCACAAATTTGTCTTAGATAAATTCACTTTGATGCCATGTTACTACCTCTCCTTTCTACTAAATATTGATGAAACCTAATAATTGACAAAAAGGGAAAGGACAGGTAAGACGACTGAGGTTCCCTCATCTGGCCCATATTAAGGGAACTACATGTCAGTGGCTACTATGATAAAAATGCCTCAGGTAACACGACCTTCCCCGTCCCGAACTATCTCAATGCCCAAACAAATAAAAGTGAATCAAATAGTTATCGCCAGCCCCCCGTTTTTCTTTTATGAAGTAGTCAGGTTGTAAGAGACTATGTAGGAATTAGAATGATGTTCTGCAAAGGTTAAGATTAGACCGAAATGAAGGAACTGTTACGATGAACCCTGGTGAAGGAAAATGTTTAGCTAAAGGGTAGGATGCCTTGATAGAAATGAAAAATGTTTAGCCTATGCTCGTTCCTCAGAAAGATACCTATCAGACCATGGTGATAGCACGTTGCACTTTTTGTAAAATATAAAGCCCTGGAGAACGGTATAGCTTTGTAAGGCTCGTACTAGGAAGGTGGGTCTCTGTCAGAAGAACTGACGTAACTGTGATACACAAAATACGATGAATAGGTACCAGATTTCGTACCACGACAATGAATGTAACGCCAACAAGCACCAAAGAAATAGTTACGAAGGAAAGTTATAGGAAATCCAACAAGCCCATCATCAATTATTTATATGATGGTTGTGAACCCCAATGTAACGGATGTTTCTTATTTGCTTGGAGCTGGGAGAGAAATAGACTCATGTGATTACCTTCCTCTGCCAATTCTCTAAAGACTGTCTTTTCAAACTCATTTAAGGGTACCGCTGTCGGAGGAAAGAGAGACCGGATGTGGGAGCACGTGGCCTGACTACAGATCATGGAACATCTGCGACATTGGCCAAGGCGAGATCGCGACAGAAAGGAGTTGCAGGACGAGGCACTGTTTCCGACAAAATGAGAGGAAAGGGCTGACCTGATGCCCCTGCTCAATGTTCAACGTGTGCCGAAAAGTCCCCGCTCTCTGAATTCGGTCATGAGCCCGCCTACCTGAAATTTTCCGCCCCCCCCTGGTCTGTTCCCGATTTGGCCCTGCTCCATCCCCCCTTTTTCTCCGACCTACCCTATGGACTACTTACACACACTCTTCTTCCACCTGAACTTTTTGACAATCGACTCGAAAGGACACAGGGCGAAGAGGACCTTTTTTGACCCGGAAAGCGAGGAAAAGGTCATGCCCTGCAACGCGGAGCTCAGAAGAGAGCTGGACTCATCGCTCCACCGCCGGTGCTCCACCGTGCCAACAGAAGACGACAACGAATGCTGAGAACTCACTAATAATGGTCCATGACAATAGGACCTCCCCTTCGAACAATGGCGCCCCTGATTATTGTTTTTACTACGTCTCATTTCTCTCCCAGCCGCTATTGTATTGATTATGCTCCAACTAAAAATGAACAGAACTTACATATGTAATAACCTATCAGTTCACATTCCGAATGACTACAAGTATCTATGAAATGTACTCAATGCTCACATTACAGAATCATTTTGCCCGATATTGCATTACTATGACCTTCCTGCAAACGAGCTTATCGATAGACCCGCCTCCTAAGACGAAAGATTTTAAATGTAATGTTTATAGCTCCTTCACCTGGGTTCCTACTTCCTTGCTTATGATCACCACAGTAGACATGCATAGGAAATAGGCCAGCAAGATGTCTTGGATATGTTAAAGGGAGGACTGTGGAAAATTAGTACGGTTTGGTAAACATTATCTGCGCCATCTTGCCTTTCCCCCTGATGCCACACTTTCTGTCGTGCGCACCCGCCATTTTAGGTGCCTCGAACAAGAACCACCCTCTGCACACCACTGGCCCCCCAGCATGGCCCTTCGTCCTCACAAAGCCCGCACGCTGGCAAAACCCCCGCCCGCACATGCCTTGGGTCATAAACCCCTCTCCAGCGCAGCTCTGCCTCAGAACCCCATCCTGTTCCCAGCGCGACACCTCCCCTCATTCCTTTCATGGTCCCAGGTCCTTTTGATACAAACCCCCCTTTCCTGTGTTCCCGTTTGTCTTCCTCGTTCCCAGGCCGACACCTAGCTCTGCCGATACTGTTTATTGCCCCTCCCTGTACAGTAGAAAGCTTCCCTCATCAAAGGACCCCCGAGTTGATCAAAGCCCCCACCCTATGAGATCCGATCGAACCCCCACATTCCGTGAATCGGCGGAATGTCCTGCTGCGCGATAATCATCACCTGTTGTGACCGGGGTGGGGACTTCAACTGTAAATGTGTGTGGGAACGGGCCTGTAGGGGAGATTCAGAGGATGTCCTTTCATACTTCAAAGCATTACAAGACTGTGTTACCTGCAATAAAATTCATTTAACTGTGTATAAGAGGCCAAGCCTCAGAGATGCGGTTAGAGCACCTCATGACGATACCTGCTGTCTGAACTGATGTGTTCTCCTCCGGAGAGAATAAACCTTGTTTCCTGCCTTCCCGTCTCCAGCGCCTGCCTCTTCATTGATTAATATTTTGTGGGTTAAAGAGGCGATACCGCCGGGCAAATATCGATTGTCCATTGACCTTACTTTTAACATCCCTCACTGGTTGGGGAACACATATGGGTAAACTTACCATTCAGGGCATGTGGACTCTACAACAAAACAACTCCACATAAACCATCTAGAACTGCTAGCATTTTTTCTAGCATTAAAAGCCTTTCAACTTCATCTAGTAGGCAAAGCTGTCCTGGTTTGCAAAGACAACATGACAGCCATGTATTACATACAAAAACAGGGGGGGGGGGAGACGCTCTTTCTACAGCTGTCACAGTTAGCACAGAGCATCTGGAGATGGGCCATACCTCAAAAGATATATCTCCTTGCAGAACATCTTCCTAGAGAACACAACCAAGTTGCGGATCTGCTCAGTCGTCAACGACAACAGATACACAAATGGGAACTTCACCCTCAAGTTTCCTCCTTTTCTTCCAAATGTGGGGCTTCGCAGAGATAGATCTGTTCACCTCCCACCTAAACACCAAATGCCCAAACTTCGTGTCCAGACATCCACACCCATTGTCTAAAGGCAATGTACTGTGGATGAATTGGTAAGGGATATTTGCTTACGCTTTTACACCTCTCCCAGTCATTCCTTTAGTGGTTCGGAAACTCAAACAGCACTCCCTGACGCTTATCCTAGTTGCTCCCACATGGGCTGGACAACCCTGGTTCACAATTCTGTGGGAACTATCAGTAGTTCCACACCAAAAACTACACCTCTCCCCCAAGTTCCTTACTCAGGACCATGAAGAAATAAGACATCCAGATCCCAATCAGCTCAACCTTGCGATTTGGCACATGAAATCCTAGAGTTTGGCTGCCTTAATCTTCCGCCAGACTGTATGAATGTTATCAAAGAGGCTAGACGCCCTACCACAAGAGCTTGCTACACAGCAAAATGAAAGAGATTTGTAATTTAATGTAACAACAATCACATCAATCCACTAGATGCATCAATACAAAACATCATTTATCTGTTACACCTGGAACGTTCTAACTTAGCAGACACATTTATACGCTTACATCTCGCTGCATATCTGCAAAATAGACAGCACTTGTCTCTTTTTAGAGTGACCGCTATTAAAGCTTTTATGGAAGGACTCAAAATACTCAATCCTCCCAGACTTCCACCTTCTCCAGTGTGGAACCTTAACATAGTCCTTACAAGACTCATTGGTCCACCATTCGAGCCATTGCACAAATGCGAAATACAATTTCTCACTTGGAAAGTAGAGTTCCTTATAGCCATCACTTCTCTAAGAAGAGTGGGTGAGCTTCAGGCACTAACCACAGAGGAACCATTTTTGCAAATACACCAAAGCAAAGTGGTCCTTAGAACTAACCCCAAATTCTTACCTAAAGTCATCTCTGCCTCTCATATCAACCAATCTGTTGAGTTGCCTGTATTCTTCCCTCAACCAGATTAAGTGGCAGAATGTGCCCTTCACACATTAGATGTCAAAAGAGCACTGCTTTACTACATAGAAAGAACAAAGCCCTTTAGGAAAACTAAACAACTTTGTTGTTTTTGCTCCACCACATAAAGGCAATCCCATTTCAAAATCAGGCATTGCAAGGTGGATAGTTAAGTGCATTCACATATGCTACATCAAAGCTAAACGCACACTAACAATTCTCCCTAGGGTGTATTCTACATGCAAACTAGGGGCTTCTATGGCATTCTTGGGAAACATACCCATAGATGACATCTGCAAAGCTGCAACATGGTCTACACCACACACATTCACAAAACACTATTGTGTGGATGTGTTAGCAAAACAACAAGCTAGTGTGGGCAAGGCAGTTTTACGAACACTATTTCAAACCACTGCAACAGCTACAGGTTAGCCACCACTTCAAAATAACTGCTTTATGGTCTATGCTAAAGCATAGGATCTACAGCTCATATGCCTCGAACGGAAAATGCTACTTACCCAGTATGTATCTGTTCTTGGCAAATAGAACTTTAGAGTCCTAAGCACCCACCCGCCTCCCCGGGTACCTTTACCTGTTGCAGTGGTATCTTACTTAGATACAATTTACATGGACATCTCTCTTATTACTTTACTAACTCCATCATCACCCTTAATGGTAAAACAATATAAGGATGGAGTCGATGCTCATCCGCACTATCACCGAAAGGAGTCACTGCCTACCTCGTGACTACAAGACTTCTTCAAACAAAAACAAAGTGCAAACATCCGGTCCCAACACCAGATGGCGATCTATGCTAAAGAGTATGACTCTACAGCTCTATATGCCAAGAACAGATGCATACTGGGTAAGTAGCATTTTACTTAATCTTCAAAATGTTTGTTTCAGCCTTTGATTGCATTATTTGAGTATTACAGGTTTGAGTTCGTTTTTGGGGTAGGACCGGTTCATTTTGGGCTTGCCTTTGGCTGGTAGTTCAACAGTTTTGGCTTCGGAAGGTTTTCAAAATCTGGCAACACTGCAGCCGCATAGAGTAGAGCATCAACACAGAGGAGCGCCTGGATTGAGGTGCGCTCTCGGGGCATGGCAGCTTGCAGGCTGAGGCGGAATGCACAACCTGTGGTTTGGGCAGTCTGTGCGACACTCTGGAAGTTGAAGTCACCATAAGCTGCATTTGTCGCGGCTGAACCACAAGGGGGAGCTAGGTAATAAAGTTTACCTGTGATATGTTGTGACTGGCATTGCACAGCACACATGCCTCCATTGGTAGGACCTCATAGTGCAAGCGGCTGCCTGGGCCACCTTTCCAAGAGGGTTTGGAGTTTTACCTCTGCTAATGGAGTGGTTGCAGTTTGATTCCGTCTCCGTTGTAAGCTCATCATTGGAAGATGGGGGCCCTCCTCTCCAGTTCATATACAAGACATGGACAAGTGATGTAAAAGGCAAAAAAAGTTCTCTGGGAACCCACAAATTTAGTGCTGGTGTGCATCATACAGGGGGTGGAGTCAAAAGGGGGCAAAGTCAATGAAAGCCAGCCTATCGTCGCTTCTAAACATGCTTTCTTTTTATTGAGTTTTCAAACAAGACTATATAGTCTTAAAATCATGAATACAATAGGACATTTTGATTTTTTTGATATCCTTTTGGCCCAGGAACAGTGTTACCAACCAGAAATGCTGTAAACCAGTTTTTTAACTGGTCGCAAACATTGGTTGCGTAACTCTGGGTGTTAAGAACCTTGTAGCAGTGATGGGTGTGTAAACATTAAGACTCAGTGTAGTTTAGTGACTGTTAAGAAACTTGTAGTGATTAATGCATCTGTTGCAGAGAAGTGAATGCTATGGTTATATTGGCTTGCATCACCACAAAATACTTTACAGAACTGCTTTAAATGGGAAGGTTCTGAGTAGCAGCACTTCTTTAATTTGAAAGAGTACCCAAGCTTCTTTATTTCTATTCAAATAACCTCCCTACAGCTTTAAATGCCTCTTGTTGAGTGTAGCCTGCTGGTAAAAAAAAAATGTAATTACAAAAAGGTCGCACAGTTGGATAATGAGGTTTCTGTGGGGTCCCCTGTGTATTCTGCAGGTCACGAGTTTCAATACAGGTATTATAGGTGGTGGATTATGTGTTCAATGAAAATACCTGCATGTAATTTGCAGGGCCACTCTGTTTGATGTTTGAACCTTTGCTAGTTTAACTCAATCCTCCTTTCTTACCAGGTTGATAAATTGCTTATCATTAAGTAGAGTAGTAATTAACACCTATTATTATGTTGCAAAAATATTTCTGATTAAATTCTGTGCTCTTTAAGTGGCTATTATCAGTTTAATTACGCTCTGTGACCTGCATTCCATGCATAGATTAGAAGTATGTGTAGACCTAAATACCTCCCATACATGGAGCTTAATAAAGTACATTCTGCTCTTATTAGGTGGCAGGCCAGATATGTTAAAGGTGATGGGACACAGTCTAGACCTCTGGGGAAACTATAAGCCAGGTCTGCTATATACCAGAAAGATTTAATGTTTACCTGTTGAGCATGGCCAGAGAAGAAAGAGGATCCCCGATCAAGGGCTTTATTGTGACGTGAAGAGCTTTACACCTTTGAAGTCTCTCAGGCCCTGCATGTGCCATATTACAAACAGTGCACTCTGCCCCGGTCTATTCCCAGCCCTCCTTTAAATGGTAACAGTGGAGAAAACTGGGATAATGCTCCCTGTGTACACTGAGTGCGCTTTTCCAAAATATAGGCGTGTGACAAATTAAAGAAGAAAGATTATCTTTATTTTTTTTGTGGTCTTTTATAACATATCTTTAAGTTTGAGGCCTACCAGACAGCACAGCTGGTTTAAGAACAACATCTTAACCCCTTCCCTGCTGATGACGCAACCACGCCTTCATGAGCTATCGGCGGCGTGTGCTCATGACTGCATGGTTCCATCATGCTGCGGCCGCTCCGCCCACGCGGCACTGATTCCCCGCCTGTGCGGGCAAATTAGTGAGTGGGCGGAGTCGCGACTGAACCACGTCGTCATAAGCACATCGCGCCCATGGCTCATAATGGCTTGGTTCTGTCACCAGCATGGCGGTGCCGCGCTACCCCCTCTTCCTCCCCCAGCACTGCGGCGGAATTATCGCCGCGGCCAAGTGGTAAGAGAATTCCGGAAAGCTTCCCTGGGAATGCATTCTGCCTGTTGTTTACCATTGGCTTTTTGGTTTATAGTAAGCATGGGCGCAAAATCCGTTCCGCTCGCGGATTTTTCTGATTTTCGGCAAATCCGCAATCCGCGAACTCTCGCGGATGTGGCGAAAATACGCAAATCCGCGCGCTGCGGATTTTTTGCTTGTGTTCGCACTGCTCGCGGGCCGCGGCGCGGGCAGCAACAATCTCGCACTCGCGAAATTACAAAAATTACAATTGGGGAGGGGTGAAGGAAGTGACCCAGTCTCCAACTTCCTGTTCCTGTCCAGCAAGCTCCTCCCATTGCTTAGTCCATTTCCTGGCCACTTTGAATTCGATCTTGACTGGGAAGGATTACTTTTTGTGGATGCTGCTGGAGATTTGGCTTTGAGGCTTTTTGGATTACTTTTGGATTCGAAATTTGTTTTCACAAGTAAGTTGATAAGTTGATGTTGTTTGTTTGTGGTGATTTTTGTGTGTGTTTTTCGACTTTCTGGGGTGGGGTTGGGGGCTGGCTATGTTGGTGGGAGGCCATTTTGAGGCATGATCCTGCAGGTCCTGGCCATGTGGATGGGGTCAAGCGGCCATTTTGAAGTCAGGCAGTGTGCTTTGTGCCCTAGGGGGGCTACCCAGTCTGCTCTGATTTTTTTCATTATGCCCAGGCGAAAATCGGATTTAAAAAAAAAAAATTGCCTGTGTTCGCACTGCTCGCGTCCCGCGCAGCAACAATCTCGCACTCGCGAAATTGTAAAAATTACAATTCTGCACATGAGTTGAAAACTACCAGGCTTAGTTATGGGTGCATGCATGATACAACTGTTTTGTTGAATTTTAACATGATTCTGGCCAGGGCATGGATGGCATTGGATTGTGGTGATATTTGTATGTTTTACGACTTTTTGGGGTGGTGTTGGGGGCTTGCTATGTGGGTGGGGGCCATTTTATTGCCTGGTCCCGTGTGGGTGGGGGTCTAGGGGCCATTTTTAAGGCAGTTTGTGTGCTTTAGGCCTGCACCCAGTGTGCTGTGATTTTATCATGCCCAGGGGGCCCAGAATCGGTCTGTTTGCGGATTTTGCTGGTTTTTCGCCACGTTCGCGTCGTGAAGCAACAACCTCGCACTCGCGAAATTGCAAAAATTGCAATTCTGCACCAGAAAACCACCAGCAGGCAGCATAAACCTTCTGAAACTTGATGGATGGCATTGGATTGTGGTGATTTGATTGGTGTTGTGTTTTTTGACTTTTTGGAGTAGGGGTTGGGGGCTGGCTATGTTGGTGGGGGCCATTTTGAGGCATGGTCCTGGCCATGTGGATGGGGGTCAAGCGGCCATTTTGAAGGCAGGCAGTGAGCTTTGTGCCATAGGCCTGCACCCATTTTGCCTTGCTTTCACCCATTGTGCCCAGGGGGAGTCAGTGGTACATGAAACTATAACCCTCTCTGTGTGTGCTCTCTTGGATTAATGTTAAATTCCTGTTTCCCAAAAATTTAGCAATTCCTAATTTTGAAATTTCCATATTGTGTGGTGTGCACGTGTGTATTCATAAATGCCTACTTGCAAACTATTTATTGAAGCGCTACATATGCAACATATATTTACTGATGTTCCTCTGTCTTTGTTTGCTTTTAGGTGCACAAAGTCAATAACTCCGCATCATCGTTGAGCATCAGTGCCAGGAAGAAGTCCTGCTGCGGCCTGTTGTTCCGACATGTGAAGAAGATGGCTCCAAAAAGAGGTGCCCGTAGCTCCTCTTGCAAGAAAGATGTCTCTACTAAGGAGAAGAAGAAGCAAGTGGCACCACTTACCAAGGAGACTGGTTGCTCCACCACTAAATTTTTGTGGAAAAAAGAAAGGCCCACCATGAGTGCTGCACAGGTAGCCTGTTTAGTGGTTCAATCACCAACGACCAGTGATGTTGGCTCATCGCAAGAAAGTAGCAGCACACCATCAACACAGGTTGTAACTCATCTCACAAGTACTATTCAACAACCAAAGCAGCAACAACAACTGCATGGGCTACTAGTACAAGCACAAGTACATGCGCAAGGAGCTGGCCGAGAAGGATCTGGCCGAGAAGGAGAAGGCCGAGAAGGAGAAGACCGAGAAGGAGAAGGCCGAGAAGGAGAGGTCAATGGAGAGTTGCAAGTAGAGGTCAGTGAAGAGGCCCATGTAGCGGCGCATGGAGCGGTGCAAGTGCCCACAATGGTTGTTCTTCCAGAAGTAGGGGCACAGGAGGAAATTGACTTTGGAGCCGGGGTATCATGTCAGGAAGACGAAGGCATTCCTCCTGATGATTCATTTTCTCCCAGCTCCCCACCAAGGAAAAGATCAAGGAGTGTGTGTAGAAGTTCCTCTTCAAGCCCCGCTCCATCAGATGATGATCTGGATCTAGATTGGCAACCATCTCCGACGTCTGAGAGGGAGGCACACCATGAGCTGCGAAAGGTATCAAATGTTAAAAGGAAGGGCCCCGGAAAGCTCATACTTATGGATCCGAACGTCGGACTTGATGAAGTGGTGCATTCTGATGTTGTTGAACAGGATGACAGCAATGACCTAGTCATCACACACGTCATTCCTGCCACACCGGCCATGCATCAGACAGACATTTATACCCTATCCCGACGTCATGCTGAGCGTGACCCTGGCGACGTGGCACTGGTAGCACCACCAACGCAGTCAAGTAGTACAACAAGTTCAACAAAACCTACAGCTCCCATATTTTCTCCCCAGAGGGAGACTCCATCCAGCTCGACTCCCTCAAGTAGGGTTGCTGCAATAATTGCACAACCCAGTAGATGTCTGCAAGGCTCATCCACCACTGCTTCATCTGGCATTGCCAGTATCATCTCGTGCGGCAAAACCAGAAGTTTCCAGTCCCCAGTTTGGAACTTTTTTAGTGTCCATGCAAAGTATGATAACATAGCCGTTTGTTGCATTTGTAAGACTAGAGTTAGCCGTGGTAAGACTGGTACCAACTATGGAACCAGAGGCCAGATAGGTCATCTTCAAAGAAGGCACGCTGTCGAATGGTTTGCGCACCTAGCAAACATCAAGGGAAAGCAAACCCAAAGGGCAAGTGGCCAAAATATACCCATACTAGGTGTTTCATCTGAAGATGACGGGGAGGTAGAAGAAGCGTCAGACATTTGTACGGTTGCACCCAGTACCCCTGGCCGCACCACACCCTCCGGAACACATAGGAGGCACACTGAGAGTCTGGGAGACACACCAATGCGGAAAATGCCAACACTGAGCAGAAGTGGGTCGAAGAAGGCATCAGCATCATCCAGTAAATTTGTCCAGCGCACCACTTCAGCCATGTTCTCCTCAGATGCGCAATTTCAACGCAACCACCCAACTGTACGCCTGTATAACACTAAGCTGGCTAAAATGCTAGCGGTGGACCTTCTCCCTTTTTCGTTTGTCGAAGGTGTGGGTTTTCTTGAACTCGTGGCAACACTGGCCCCTAAATGGAAGGTTCCTAGCCGGTTCTATTTTGCCAGGGTTGCTGTTCCAGCACTACATAAAGAGGTGCTTGAGTTGGTTGGGGCAGCTTTGCAGAAGAGTGCTGTTCACACTATACACCTGACAACAGACATGTGGACCAGTTGCCAAGCCCTTGATTACATGTGCATCACTGCACACTGGGTCTCTTTTTCAGGGGTTGCAAAACAGATAAATGCAGGTGGTGACTTGGTCGAGATTTTTAAGGGTGCTCGTAAACATGCAACATTAGCCATGTTTGGCATGGAGAAAAGTCATACTGCAGCCAACATTTTGGATGACTTTAACAAAAAGGTCTCGCAATGGCTGCCCCCAAGAAATTGCAAGGTTGGTTATGTTTCAACTGATAATGGCAGCAATGTAGTTAAGGCCATAGAGGACGGTTACTATTTCAGAGTGCCGTGTTTGGCGCACTGTATGAACCTTGTCGTGCAAAAGTTCTTGAAAAAAGAACTTGCAGTCGACAAAATACTGACCATCTGCAGAAGAATATGCACACATTTCAACCATTCTTTTAAGGCCCGGAAGGAGCTGAGGCGCCAGCAAAATGAACGTAGAATGCCAGTGAAAGCACTTATCCAGGAGGTGGCAACACGTTGGAACTCAACCTTCTACATGCTTGAGCGTCTGCATGAGCTGTTTCCAGTTGTCAATGAGTATTTCTACAACCTGGGTGGTGATACGACAGAAATGATGCTAGCGGTGGAGCAATGGCAGCTAGTTAAAAGCCTGACAGACATGCTTCGTCCTTTTGAGGTCTTCACGCGTGACGTCAGCAGGGAGGACTGTTCTTTGAGCAAAGCTATCCCATTGTTGCTGAAGCTCGAGCACCAAGTCAAGGTGGTGTCTTCAGAATTAAAAGATGCTGGAAAGAATGAAGCATATGAGTTGGCGCAGAGATTATTACAACGCCTAGTTAGCAATAAACGGCTTGTAAATATCAAGAAACAACAGCACTACATTTGTGCTACTATTCTGGATCCACGTTACAAAAAGCCATTGTTTGGCAAAGTAATAATTCCTTTTGAAACATCAGATGTTACAGAGTACAAAGGTTGGCTAGCTAAGTCAGCCATTCGTTTTGAAAGAGAGCGGAAGGAAACTGTAGGAGAAGACAGTACTACTAGTGAATCAGCAGGCCATCAGGCGTCCCAAAAAAACACTTCTGCATCGGTGCCTGTGGCAGAAGTGAGTGACTTTTCCTCTGAGTCGTTAACCACACCAGCAACCGTATCATCTGCACCAGGCCCAGGCGATATGTCTGAAGAGGATTGGCTAAGTCAGCTAGGGTTTCCTTGTCCCAGAAAGGACACAGAAGTGCAAAGTACAGGAATCCGGGAGGACATTCTTTCAATGGTGCAGGCCTATCTGGATGACTCAACAGCGGTCAATATTACTGAGGACCCATTGGCGTATTGGCATGGGAAAAGAAACATATGGCGAGAGCTCACCAACCTGGCTATCAATTACTTGTCTTGCCCACTCGCAAGCGTGTCTTCAGAACGTGTTTTTAGTTCTGCTGGTGGCATTGTGACTTGCCAAAGGTCCCGCCTCTTGCCCGCAAATGTGGAGCGGCTCACCATGATAAAGATGAACCAGCACTTCATACCACCAGATTGCAAAGTACGAGAATGCACGCAGGAAGAAGACGAGGACACCGACCTACCTAAGGAAAGTTCTCCTCAGTTACCAGAAGTACTACCGACTCAATTTGCAGAGTTTGAGGACGAGCTCTGCTTCCCTGACAGCGAGTTCTGAAAATGAGTCAATGATTCATTAACTTTAACATTAGTCCTTATTCACTTTTATTCCTGTGTGTCTGTCTTTCTTTTTTTAGCAAGTGCTTCATCACATTCACAACAAAACTATAATCACCCAATCAAACAACAAGCCCATCAACAGAACTGTCCTTTTTTTTTTGAAACTTTTTATTGAATTTAAACACAAGGAAACAAAGAAACAAAACAAGGCATTACAATAGAAATGTGTCACCATTCGGCCCGAGGGGGGGTGTACAGAATTAAATCAGATATCGTTGCAAACAATAAATCGGGGGGAGGGGGGGGAAAGGAAACCAGAAGTACACAAAGCATCTATATTCCTGCGGAGGAAACATCAGGTTGGGAGGAAGATAAATCAGTATTACAGTCCGATATGGGGGGAGCACATATATCTCCACGGTACGTGTTCCACTGAGTCCAAACTTTCCCCCATTTGCCGGGCCTGCCACGGGATACATATACTGTTTTTTCTCGAAACATGCACCAATCCATGTTTTGTTTCCACACCAGGACTGTCGGAGGCCTCTGAGCGCCCCATAGCTGGGCAATGTCACGCTTGGCAACCATGTTACCCAAGGTCGCCCATCCAAGCTGCGCCAGGTTGTAGTCATTCGGCTCCCAGACATTCAACAAACACCTCCGCGCTTCAGGCATTAGCCGCACACCCGTGACCTCACTCATTACATCATGCACTCGATTCCAATAGCGCAGCACAGCAGGACATTCCCAAATAATATGGAGAAATGTGGCCACCATACCGCAGCCACGCCTGCACAATCCATCCGCCGAGAACCCCATGCACACAAGACGCGGACCAGTTACATACACCCTATGCAGAATTTTGAGTTGGACAAACCGAAGGCGTGCCGGAATAGCCACCTCTTTCGGGGAAGAGATCGCAGCCTGCCAGTCTTCATCATCGAGTTCCAGACCATCATTGGTCCACAACCCTCGAAGGCCATCCAATAGATCAATCCTGGTATTAATCAATTTTTGATAGATGAGCGAGATCGTGCTATCAGGGACATGCCCATCCAGTATCCGATCTTCAAGCGGGGATGCTTCCGGCACGTCCGGGCCTAGGGGAAAAACAGACAAGATTGCGTGCCGGACTTGCGCATATCTAAAGGATTCTTTGTCATTCAGCCCATACTCAACTTTCAATTCCTCAAACGTCTTGACCCTACCCTTGATCCACACATCATCGACCCTGCTGATCCCAATCATGTCCCACCGATCGAATCCCTTCGACTGCCAAAGGGAGCCAAGCTTTTCCGAAGCATAGAGTGGAGTAGCACGGGTCAGCCTGTCAGCCCATCCCGTGGCCGCCGTAGCCCGATACCACACCTGTTGTAGTGTAGTTCCTATCTTCCCAATAGGCTCTGCGCATTGGAATAATACCTACAGCAGTAAAGGCCTAGGCCAGACGTTAACTAGGTCTACTACTGTCGATACTAGACTTAAGTTTTGGGTTTGCCAGCGTACCTCAGAGTTCGCTAGAAACTTTCTCGAATGTTCAGGAAAGAATTAACTCCCCTGATTAGACAAGAAGGGATTTAGTTTCTGACAACCATAGAACATGACAACTTTGCTCTCCCCTAATCAAGAGTGTATCTCCAGAGTCGTGTGAGCACAAGGCAATTATTTTACTCAGTCAGTACGTGCATTCTTAGTCTCATCAGAATGTAGAGAAAAGGAAGAGACGGGCGTGTTCAATAAAAAGGTGTTATTTATTGATCAGTCTCTTTTCTCGTACAAGAGAAATGGATCGATATTATTGCAATACTTATAGTTAAGTAAAGTGCATACATTAAAAGCAATAGTATAAAATAATACTGTAAAAACATTGATATGGTTTCTGAGCCATATGATGTTTAAAATGATTAAAATATATTTACATACACATATACATTTGACTAAACGTACTCAACTGGTGTTTCTAAATACGCCTACCCCGTGTACCTGACCTAAGTCTAATGCGTGGGCGGGAATAGAAAGTTACAGTTTAAGTTAAGTTTGTTTTTGCCAAGTGAATAACTAAAGAATTCTCTGTGAGGGGTTATTCAGTTCTGTACCTGGAAGTTAGGATGAAATGAGGAATGGTATCTCTTTCTCTGGTCTCGATATTCCAGGCTGCCTGCGAGGGCTGCCCGAAAGCGCCGGTGCTGGGTCTCTCGGCAGGAGATAGCAGCGCGTCTCTCAGCGCGTCAGGAAGGCGGGGCTGCTGCCAGCGGGGTCTGCTCTGCTCTCGGCTTCGGCAAGTGTGGCTGCTCCGTCTCGTCACCACGCGTGTGTTTGCATAGGGCAAGATCGGTAATATTTATACCTTAAAGGTGCCGAGATTGACGTAAGGATGGACATAGATACGTCAATAAAGATGTCGTATGACTTGCTCGTTAGCATATTCTTTTACTGAAGTTCTCTGTGAAATCAAAACAATGGCCGCACGGATTTTCCAGGTTGTCATAGGTTTGATTTGTTATGAGAACGTCGTATGCCTTATCAGGGGCTGGAGGAATGTCGCTTGTCTAATTAGATCTCAAGCGTTATGACCTAATCAGATAACACGTTCCTGTGCCGTAGTGTGACTGCGTCAGATAACGGTATCTGCATCATGGGGGCTTGTCTTGCCTCATGGGCTGACTGTTAGTTAACTTGATAGTTAGTTTAACCAGAATAGGGTCAGGAATAGGGGGATCAATTCAGAACCTATAGGAATACATGACACCCACTCCACGCTAACTATGGTCATATTTACTAATCTATGCATAGTATAACATAGTACAACATACTATAGAGTATAGTGTATACCTTACCACCCCAAAATACATAAATGCATTTTGAAATTTTCAAATATACTGAAAAATTGCAGTCATATATATTGTATGCACTCAAGCTATGAATTAAACGCTAAAGTAAACACGCATTTGTATCCATTATTGCTTATTTGGTATATGAGAAATACACATGAAATGGCTCTTAATATGGCTATACAGAAAGAAAGTTCGAGACCATTTCATCACATAATAAAATGTTTGTGAACATACCAGCGGGCAACTAAAGTTTATAAAGTATTTAAAAATAGAAATCTTAGTTCTCTAGGAATAGTTTCTTACTTTAAGCAGAAGATAAGTGTCCCGAAAATTTTGTAAAAAATAATTTGGGGCTGCTAAAAAATTGCTGTCCGTGAACTGGTGGGAAAAATTGTTCATGTGACTTTATTTTTAAAGTTGAAGGCCGAATTCAGGGAACGCCGTGTGCGAGCTTGCTCAAAAGTCTCTATTTCTGTTCTGGAGAGAACATCATATCATTAAGGCTTTCGAAAAAACTGTCAACAGCTTCATGGGAAAGTTCCACTAAGTCGGAAATAGGTGTAACCATGCATTCGTGCGCATGATTGTCTCCATTGACATTCTGATTCGCATTGCTGACAGAAGGTCGTACCTGTTCGATGCTGCTTTCATCTTGAACTTCACTACTCTTCAATCGTAGTGGTGAAGATTCCACGAATGCCGTCATCAGGATTGGCAGCCTTTGAGGGCAGCACAAAGCGTGAACCTTGGTAGGAACCAACAATGTATCTGCATCCACTGGCGCATCCGATTGTAGCGTCAGACAGGTGTCTAACACGCATTCTTCTCCGCATAGCAGACACCTCAATACAGGTAAAACACACCTTTGCCACATTGGTCGAAATGATATAAACCCAGTCATGTTCAGGTCTCTAAGCCGGGAGAGTCCCAGGATTTTTGATATCCGGTCCCGGTATCCAAAGGCTAGGATTGTATCTTCCATTGTCGCGAGAGTTTGATCTGTGACATGGGTTGCCATAACGAAAAATAAGGACTAAGAATAGGATTCCTGCAATTAGTCCCAGGATCAGGGGAAGTCCGCCAAAAATCGAATGGACGAAATCTGGAAAAATACCCAGTATGGCTTTGAATGGTGTTAATGCCATCGAAAATACTGTCTTAAATACCTTTGAGACCCCAGTGGTATCAGAAATATTTAAGATTTCGCTCAGGATTTCCGCGAAATGTACGGGGGAATTAGTTGATAATAATGTATGTATCTCTGCAGTCGTCCTTGCGACTTGTAGATCATACGTTTCTTTTGATGACGTGAGCCTTGTAGGCGTCTGAAGAAGCACTGTTTTCATTCTGCTTAAAGTATCTATTCGAATAGAAGTAATTTTCAAATTGGGCCATGCCATTGCCTCCCTGTCTGGAAAGGAGCTGGGGAACAAAGAACGTCCACAGCACTTGACCTTCGCAGTCGTAGTGACTAGATAAGGAGTCCCGGGCATAAGACTACAACATCTGCGGTCTACAATAAGAATGTAACTCCCATTATAGAGTCTTTGAAAGAATGGTTCTATTTCAGTTGCAGGTGCGCCTTGCTGGTGACATGAAAGGTTGTATGAATTCCCTTCACAGGCTCCATGCAAACTAATTCCGTTACACAGAAGCGTGCCGCTTAGTGACATAGCACAATTGTTGCCACTAAGAAACACTTTCTGTCCTTTATTACTGACACATGCATGTGAATAGGGCAGGTTCCAAGTTGTTTTAATGTACCCCTTTCCCAATTTCTCGTACATGCCAGCCTGTATATATTTTTGGCAGTATTGAAACCTGAAGGTTGAGATTGGAATATTTATGATTCCGTGTATTATCCATTCACTGACAGGTCGTTCTGACATTGTCATTGGTAATCTTTCTAGTTTTTCAATGCTCAAGATTGTATAATCAGCACCCTTTTGTGCCATACCGATTTGTCTATCAGTAAGGTTAAAGATTTGGAATAGTGACGTTGTGTTGATTAAACGCCAAGGCACATAGCCTGAACGCAGATTTTGTAACGTCCAGCCAAGCTGTACAATAGAACGCAATTGTGACTGACCATGTTGTAATAACAGTAAGTCTTGCGATAATATATCGATTGCTGAAGACACAATGCTGTCCAATGAAAAAATTCTGGAGGACAGAGTCATTAACCCATTGTCCACTACAGAAAGTGATTTTTCCAAATTAATACGGTCAATTTCCCGTATTCTCTCTGCTGTTTCAATTTGAGTAACCTTCCAGGCCTCATTGTATGCTGCATATACAGAGGCTGCTATGAAACGCTTTTGACGCTGTTTGCGTGGTCCCAAAGTGAAATCACGCAAGTCAGCACCATCAGTAAGTAAAGTTAGGTGTTGCTTAATTTCAGGCAGTGTGGAAGTTTGTAGCCATTGAAGGCATAATTTCCCCACACTGTAGGTTGTTATTATCCCTGGGTGATGTCTTTGGGGATATCTAGGGTCTGGCCTGGTCATTTTGAACCCCTGTGTTTTATTCAGGAATCTGTCTTGACAGTTATTTGTATCTGTGGGCCAGATCAACCACTGTTTCCAATCAGGATGTGTTCTGTTTTGGTTTAATATATGGTTTACGTCTATCTCTTCATCTGTATCAGAGCTATTGCTAAACATTGTTGGCTTTGGAATAGACGGTTTATTTAAATCTTTGATTTTGGCTAAGCCAAGACAGGTGGTTTGTTGAACAGTGTCATTTAAAAATATCATTTGTTCTGGGATCATGCAGGCTCTAAACAAAGCTTCTATACCCTGTACTTGCCATTCTTTTGTACCCCAAACACTTTTCAAATCAACATTTTTGTCCCAATAATCAAATCCAAAAGTATTCATTTTTTCAAAAAATGAGTCTGAATATAACAATTTTGTGTTGGTTATCATCGTTTTCATCCCTGTCTTGTTTGACAATTTAAAATAAAATGTTTCAGCATTACTTGTGTTAAAACCTGATAAATATGAATATTTGTCGTAAACGGTTCTGGAGCTCCCTTTTGGAGGTGTTGCACAATGTTCCCATTGATTATAATTTAAAACATTTCTAGGTTGTGCAGATCTATGTAAAAAGTGATTACCATAGTGGTTATAGCAATACATACTGTCATAATTTGTAGAACCTTGCAAATAATCATGTTTGGTAAATTTAGCAGACATTACTAAGTCAGACATCATATTATTAATGCTTTCGAAGTCCCAATCATCAGCAAATGAGTTTGGTTTCACAAAGTCACTCAATGAGATCTTAATTTGGTGTGGATATTTCAGGATCTCGACCGGACCATAAATTTCATAGTCAGTGTTGTCCCAGGCTACCCCACCAGGTATCGGATTGGCTGTGAAGTTGGCTGAAGAAAGTTCTCTTTTCTTGACGTGTGAAGATGTGTGTGGTTTGAGGACCAAGTTGATGTTCTGACTTGCTGTGTCCATTTTAGCATATTTTCCCTCAATGAAGCGTCCCAAAGTTAATACCATGATGAGCCAAAGTATGAGGATAAATGCACCAAAACCCACCCAAAATTCAATCCATGGAGAAATCAGATATGTTTCTTTCAGTTGGTTCAAAAGTTCTTTAGCTTTGTCTTTAAAGGTTTTTGATGATGGCTGTGTCTTTGATTCACTGAGGCTTTCAGAGGAATCATCGAAGTTTATGAAGTAGCCGGATGCAGTTCTGTCAATTGTTCCAATTGGTTCAGGATTTTTGTTTCTTGCATTTTCACTTGGTACTTCATTGTAGATTGGTGTGTCTCTGCTAAATGTTTTTATTTGGGTTTTCAGAGGTCTTAGTTCTATTGCATTGTTGCATAGTCCTTGTTGTTCTTCTGTAGGCGTTTCGAATGTGATGAGCCTCTTCGTTAGGACCTCTGTATTGGTAGCAAACCTTGGTGTTCTGCTACTTATTGGGAGTCCACTTGGCCTACTGTTTGTTATCGGCCACATGTTGTGGTTTTACCAGGTCGATGGATACAACTCGGTTCTCCTTTTTTCCAGCAAGTGGCGGTAGTACAACTGATCTTGTCCCGTTGACAGACAAGACAGGAACTGCTTTTCTGTAAGAAGGCCCAAATTCCTTCTTTACCGCGATCTTCTCCCTGACTAGATCCCCGACTTTTGGAATCCAGACAGGTCTTGCTGGGACAAGTGGTGATTCTTCAGTGGTTGTTGGCTGTTGTTTCAACTGTATGTTGCTCAGGTCTTTTCTTGTTTTGTTTAAGTCCTGCAAAATAGCCAAACGGTCTTTGACATCAAAGCTTTTTTCTTTAACCACTGAAGTCTGACTGTCGAGGTCAGAGATAATCATTCTAGTTCCAAATAATAATTCGTACGAACTGAATCCCTTCAGAGAATTTCTTGGCAAGTTATTTAGACTACGTTGGACACTTATTAGATGTTTGACCCACCCAGCTCCCGAACCTAATATCCTTTCTATTATAGATTGCTTTCTGCCTTGGTTTTTTCTTTACACCATCCCGTACCCTCAGGAAGGAAGTGAGAAGATTCCCGCTGGGCTGTGCTCATTTGGCCATGTTTCCCCCCAGGCTGGTGGGCCTGAGTGAAAACAATGGTCAAACGTAACATGCTCTTAGCGTATATGCCATTTAGACTCGCAAATCTTTGTATAACAGTCCGGACGTCAGCCGAGTGCTGAGGATCTACATTATAAGTGGAAACTAGCCTGTATATGTTAATCGCAAGCCATTCTTTTTACTGGTCATATTATCTGCCGTAATACGACGAGGTATCAAACTCTTTCTCTCCCCACTGCGATCTCTATTGCAGTTTGGGCAGCGTTTTACAAACATGGTGTGACGCAGGCTCACGCCTGGCCACCAGTACCGTGATTGTAATTCTTCCAGAGAATCTTTTAGTTTGAGGTGTCTGAGACCCTCGCCCATATGTGCGTCTGCGATTAACAAGTGTCTCCTGTCCATGTTTGGAATCACTCTATCCCCCACTCCAGGGATTCGAGCAAAAGGGACGGAGTTTGCATCGATTATGTATGTATAATTGAGTGGATAGTTGATCGGTAACGCTGAGCAGTCGCCTTTTGATGACGTTTTCACCGCCAGCACTGTTTCACCGTCAATGTATTTTAATGTACGCTTTTTTCGAACTACGGGAGCCGATTTAGTGGCTGCCGCTGTGGCTGTTTCAGCCAATGAATTCCCTACAACGTGAACGCCATCACGCTGATGACTCAGTGAGTGAGTCACGTGAGTCTTTGGTAGTTCTTTTTGTAAAAGAGCTATTTGTTCCCAGAGCAGTTTCTGCTTTATTGGTGCATCTGTGTTATCTTTGTAACCGTTTTGAATCCATGTCTGCAAATCCTTGTTGTATGATTTGACGCAGTAATATGAATCTGACACTATAAGTGTCGGGAATTCGCGATCCGCATTATCTAGCGCCATTTTCAATGCTATTATTTCAGTTTGTTTTTCTGAATTAGTTTCTACTGAGTGTGATTTTGTTAATAGAGGTCTTAATTTACCTACGCGCCACACTTCTTTTGTAATCTCACATGTGGGGTTGTATGCTTGTTCTCCCCAAACGGAGGGTTGAGCATGTCCGTCTGTATAGATTACACAGGCGTAATGTCGTAGAGGCAGAATGTCGATTGGCAGAGGGTATGTTTTTTCATATTCTAGATTTTCTATTTCTTCTAGTTCTGGATCAAAGAAGTAGTATACTTTGTCCGTTGTGATTGAATTTACCCATTGTAACCATTCTGGATCCAATGTTGTTGTTGGTAAATTACACGGTGTTGTTAATGCCTCAAAGGCTGATTCAGCTGTTCTGACTGTGATATGTCTACCGTCAGCTATGTCTTTTTCTCTAGCTATTGCGGTTTGAACTGCATGAACAAATTGTTCTTTGTTGCTGAATTTCTGTTCAGCTTCCGTGTACAAGTGTGATTTGAATGCAATTGGTACCTTTTCTCCCTCATTAGAGGTTAGGTATGTGAATCCGCATCTCCCTGGGATGACTCGAATCACAAGATTGCGTGTGTTATCACGTGTTTCTAATTTTGTTTTAATTAGCATGTCTGTTTGTAAGGATCTCAAAATTTCTGTGTGTGTTTGAGTCCAACTCGATCTTTTAAAGTCTGGTTTAATTAGATCATAAAGGGGTTTGACCCTTTCTGCGTAATTTGCAATGTATGTTCTTCCGAAATTTAGGAAGCCTAGAATCGACTAAGTTTTTTAGTGTTCTAGGTGCTTGGAGTACGGCACATTTCTCTAGGAAATTGTCAGCCAGGCTTTTGCCTTCACTTGATAACTCATATCCTAAGAATAGGACCGTCAGATGGGCAATTCTGGACTTTTTAAAGTTGAATTTGTAACCCTCTGCAGCGAACCCAAGTATTATGGTGTTCACTCTTTTCAAGTGAGTCTCCAAGTCATCATCTGTTAAGTAAATGTCATCGACATAAGATAATGCTTCATCATCATATAGTTGTAGTAATTCTGTTACTCTCGCTGAGAATACCCCCGGGCTGTTCTTGTACCCCTGGGCTAACCGACAGAATTGTTTTTGAGTGCCATTTACTGAGAATGCAGTTAAATATCTGCTCTCTGGTGCTATATTTTGACAAAAGAATCCATTGGAGATGTCCAAGGTAGTTTTGTATTTTTTGCGCACTATGTTATTCATTAGTGCAGCACTGTGTGAATTTTGCACTGCAAAGGTTTTGCAACATGTGTTAAGGTGTCGGTAATCCAAAACTAGACGATATGAGTTGTCTGGTTTGGAGACCGGAAACAAAGGATTGTTCATTTGTGAGGTGCAAGTTTCAATCACCCCCTGGTATTCTAGCTGATCTAGTATTTCATTTACCTGTTTTTTAGCTTCTTGCTTAATTGGGTACTGCCTTTGTGCAGTTGGTTGTGATTTTAACTGGATTTTGTGAGGAGGAGAATCCTCATCCCATCCTACATGATTTTTATATAAAGCAGGTGCTAGAGCCACTGCCCACTTTCTGGCAAGTGTATATTTTTTATGAATCGGGATTTGATTCGAGAAGGCAGGCATAATTACTTCTTCGCCATGAGGGCACTCCCTGACAAACTCTGGTGGCCAGTCTTTTTCAGCTAGAAGGATATCATAGCCCTTGGAGAGATTATCCCAAAATAGTCCCCTTATCTTCCTAGTCTTATCTCCCTCTATACGTAATGTTATCTCGTATATCTTGTGGGGTTTGCTAACTCTGGTGTCTGCAGTTTCCACTTGAAGATATTCATTCGTGTCCACTGTCTCCAGATGATTCATAAGGACTTTGCGAGCTATGCTCACTTCTGCTGCACTGTCTAGCATTGTCTGAGCCCACTCTCCGTTTTTCAGTTGTGTCCTCAGTATTCTCGGCATTGTTAACTACCTTGATACTGGCTACCTTCTTTTTTGGAAATTGTAATTTCTTTTTTAGCTGAGCAGGTTCCTTGTCTTTGGACTTGGCGTGCTCTTCTCTTTGTTCTGATCGTCCTCTTCTTTCCGATTTCTGCAAGGAATTCTGAAAAGATTGAGAGGGACGTGTATCAATGTCTTGATATCTATCAGGTTTTTTAACATTATCCCTATTTCTAAGGTTATATCTATTCCCAGAGGGGTCACTCTGCGGTGACCTCTGTCTTCGGTTTGGAGATTTTTCTCTTCGCCTTGGAGACCTTCCTCTGGACTGGAATTTCTTTTCTTTAGGATTGGATTGTTTGTTTCCATCCCAGTTCTTTTTCGGTGAATTGTTATTAAAAAATATTTTTTCTGGACTTTCAGTCAGTTGCGGTTTTACTGGTATTCCACCTAAACTATCTCTAGCTAGTTCCTCATAGAATTTTTCTATGATTCTGGCAATTTTAGCTGCTTGGTCTGCTATATCTGTCTCTTTTAACCTCTGGCGGATCGCCACGTTTGCTGCTTCACCTTTTATGTTGGCTAATAATATAGCCGAGACCTGCTTGAAGTCTTTCAGTAATTTCATACCAAGAGTTAAAGCAGGCTCTGGACCGTATTCGTCTTGAATTTGTTTTAGCACATCTGGTATCACCAAAATGGATGGAACACCGTGCGTTTTTGTGTAGATGGAAGCAAAGACTGTACCCCAAGTGTCACAGTCCTCAATGTGTGGTGCGATTCCCATTGGAAGACAGATAGTCAGAATCCTGTGTTTTTCCAGCGGGGTGGTGTCAGGAAACACCGCCTCTATTTGGGTAATTTTCTGTGCCAACCAGAATGGTATTTGTTCCCGTTTAGCCGGTACTTTACCTAGGCAAGACTGGATGTTCTGTGGTGTAATCTTATTTGTGTTCCCCTGGTGAGGGGTCAGCTGTGGAAGTTTAATCGCTGGCTGAATTGTTGAAGTCCGCATTACATACTGTACTAATTGTCTATGAATTTTTAGTAATTGTTTTAGCTGTATTAACAGCTCTCCTGTAGACATTCCTTCGATGTCTGGGTGTGGTGTGTATCCGGCTAAGACCGGCCACGTTGCTCCTGGTCTACCTAAAGGACCGAGCCTTGTAATGTGATTGTTATGTATTAGGGCGCCATCAAATAAGAGCAAATGCTCTTGGAATTTGAGTGGTACTTCCACCTCCTCGAAAGGAGTGTAAATGTCAGGTGGTACCTCTATTTTGTAATAGTGGAAGTACTTTGTTACAGCATTTGCTGCTGGAAAATGTATCCATGTATAGTATACCTCTGTCTGCCGATATTCGTGTGCCTCAATTACGAATATGACTGTACCACCTCTAGGTGTCAGTCCATTTTCTATAAGTTTTAAGGTTATAGATTTCCTTTTGGCGACCGGGATGAGTATTATATCCCCATCCGCATCTAGTGCTGCAGTATCAGCTGCTGCTATTTCAGCTGCTAATCTAACTGCCTCTCTTTCTTCATCATTGTCTGACATTTTACTGTCAGGATGGTTTTTTTGGTTGTTTGCAGATCAGGTTTCTTATGGAAACAGAGATTAGATGCACAATATTTTGGAACTGTTTATCCTTCAACGTTGACTATACCAAGAACCATACATAGGAGTTCCCTCCTGCGAGGTTTTGGAGGATATAACCTTTCACCCACTCCAGACGTCTTTGGAGTATGTGGGAAAAGGGGTCTGAGTGAGAAAGCACGACTGAGTTACTCTAAATGTCTTACGTTAGTTTTATCGCCCTTTCCAAACGCGTTGGGCGCCATGTAGTGTAGTTCCTATCTTCCCAATAGGCTCTGCGCATTGGAATAATACCTACAGCAGTAAAGGCCTAGGCCAGACGTTAACTAGGTCTACTACTGTCGATACTAGACTTAAGTTTTGGGTTTGCCAGCGTAGCTCAGAGTTCGCTAGAAACTTTCTCGAATGTTCAGGAAAGATTAACTCCCCTGATTAGACAAGAAGGGATTTAGTTTCTGACAACCATAGAACATGACAACTTTGCTCTCCCCTAATCAAGAGTGTATCTCCAGAGTCGTGTGAGCACAAGGCAATTATTTTACTCAGTCAGTACGTGCATTCTTAGTCTCATCAGAATGTAGAGAAAAGGAAGAGACGGGCGTGTTCAATAAAAAGGTGTTATTTATTGATCAGTCTCTTTTCTCGTACAAGAGAAATGGATCGATATTATTGCAATACTTATAGTTAAGTAAAGTGCATACATTAAAAGCAATAGTATAAAATAATACTGTAAAAACATTGATATGGTTTCTGAGCCATATGATGTTTAAAATGATTAAAATATATTTACATACACATATACATTTGACTAAACGTACTCAACTGGTGTTTCTAAATACGCCTACCCCGTGTACCTGACCTAAGTCTAATGCGTGGGCGGGAATAGAAAGTTACAGTTTAAGTTAAGTTTGTTTTTGCCAAGTGAATAACTAAAGAATTCTCTGTGAGGGGTTATTCAGTTCTGTACCTGGAAGTTAGGATGAAATGAGGAATGGTATCTCTTTCTCTGGTCTCGATATTCCAGGCTGCCTGCGAGGGCTGCCCGAAAGCGCCGGTGCTGGGTCTCTCGGCAGGAGATAGCAGCGCGTCTCTCAGCGCGTCAGGAAGGCGGGGCTGCTGCCAGCGGGGTCTGCTCTGCTCTCGGCTTCGGCAAGTGTGGCTGCTCCGTCTCGTCACCACGCGTGTGTTTGCATAGGGCAAGATCGGTAATATTTATACCTTAAAGGTGCCGAGATTGACGTAAGGATGGACATAGATACGTCAATAAAGATGTCATACGACTTGCTCGTTAGCACATTCTTTTACTGAAGTTCTCTGTGAAATCAAAACAATGGCCGCACGGATTTTCCAGGTTGTCATAGGTTTGATTTGTTATGAGAACGTCGTATGCCTTATCAGGGGCTGGAGGAATGTCGCTTGTCTAATTAGATCTCAAGCGTTATGACCTAATCAGATAACACGTTCCTGTGCCGTAGTGTGACTGCGTCAGATAACGGTATCTGCATCATGGGGGCTTGTCTTGCCTCATGGGCTGACTGTTAGTTAACTTGATAGTTAGTTTAACCAGAATAGGGTCAGGAATAGGGGGATCAATTCAGAACCTATAGGAATACATGACACTGTACCGCTGCAGTAGTGGGACCCGTAAGAGATCCGCCGGCCGACTTCGCGTATAAAGCCCTATTGTAATCGCCACCGGGTAGTAACCATTTATCCATTGCAAAGGCCGGGTTTAGTGAATGAGCATATGTGCAGTGGTTGATGGCCCCTAACTGAGAGGCCCAATAATAGCGACGGATGTCCGGGAGTGCGATGCCGCCATCGTACCAAGGGAGCGTGAGCTTCGAAAGGGCAATACGAGAACGGCCCCCCCATATCAATTGTCGCTGTAAACTTTCAATCTCCCGGAAATAACCGGCTGGTACGACGTCAAGCGTGTTTTGAAGCGCATAAAGAAATCGGGGGAGCGACATCATCTTAAACAACGCCGCTCTTCCCAAAGGAGAGAGAGGGAGTTTTCTCCACGTCTCTATATCAGCCCGAAGGCGTCGGAGAGGGGGCAACAAATTGCGCTCATAACGAAGCGTGGGGTCTAGGGTAATAAAGATTCCCAGATACTTGAATCCCTAAAGCACCACCGAAATAAGACATCCACGTGGCAGGAGGGGAGCATCGCCAGAGAGAACATAAACACAAGACTTTGACCAATTAATGACCAAACCGGAATTCTTACGGAAAGAAGTCAAAACGTCGAAAAGGACGATCAACGACTTCCGGGGCGACGTAAGGTACAAGAGTATATCATCTGCATACAGAGATATACGGTCTTCAAATTCCGGAGACCATCTAATACCTTTCAAGGATGGTTCCCATCTCAACCAAGCCGCCAGTGACTCCAAAGCAAGGGCAAACAAAAGTGGGGACAGAGGACAGCCCTGATGCGTACCCCTACCAAGCGCAAAGGAGGTCGAAACACGCCCATTCACCACTACCTGGTCAGCATAAAGCAACTGTACCCAACGGATAAAAGTGGGCCCAAAACCGAATTTAGAGAGGATCGCCCAAAGATAAGGCCATTCAAGCGTGTCAAACGCCATGGTGGCGTCTAGAGACGCCAAGATGGCCGACTCCCGCAGAGTCCCCGCTCGCGCAAGGACGCCATGCAGGCGCCGAAGATTAAGTGCCGTATTGCGATGTGGTATAAATCCGGACTGGTCCGGGTGAACAAGATCACCTATAACAGACACCAAACGAGTAGCAAGAACTTTGGCCAGGATTTTGGGTTTAGCATTAATCAGAGAAATGGGTCTGAAAGATTCGCAACGGTCACGCGGCTTTCCCTCCTTCTGGATAACCACTATGTAGGCCAATCTCTGATCGGGAGGAAGAGACCCTTTCTCCAGTGATTCCAAGAACATCGATCGCAGATACGGCGCCAGTACATCCGGACGGAGCTTGTAAAGCTCGATGGGGAGTCCATTAGGGCCCGAGGCCTTCCCGGAGCGAATCGAGCGGATAGCGGTCGCAATTTCATCAACCGTTGGTGGGGCCTCCAGCAGATCCCGCTCCGGGTCAGACAAGCAGGGCAGCGAGATATTGCGTAGAAGCAAGTGGGAGTCATGTTCAGGTCTATCGGACACAGGGGAGTACACCACCCGAAAATAGTCGGCAAACCGCGCAACGATTCCAGCAGGGTCAGTGATCCTGTCACCATTCAAATCAACTATGACAGGAACAACTCGACTCGCGCATTCTCTCCTATCCAACCAAGCAAGCAATTTCCCAGCCTTATCTCCCACATCATACAGACGCCCCTGCTGTTCACGACCCATCTCCTTCGCTGCGTCAGTCACTAGTGCTCTATATTCATGCTGTTTCAGCTCCAACAAGTGCAGCCTCTCAGGGGAAACCCCAGATTCCAACTCTCCCTCAAGAATGGTAAGTTCAGTCTCAAGACGGACAACCTCCTCACGCCTACATCTCTTAACATTGCCAATCGATGAGAGGGCCTGTCCCCGAATGACAGCTTTATACGCCTCCCACAAGGAGACAGAAGAGGATACTGAACCCACATTTTCCGCAAAATAATGATCGATCGCTTTAAGTAGTTCCGGTCTAATCTTAGGATCACGGAGGTACCATGGGTTGATCGGGGCAACCCGACCTTCCGATCCCAGACGTGCATTCACAACCAACCATAGTGGGGAGTGATCCGAAATACCCCTGGCTAGATGTTTCACCTCACCTATGAGGGAGGCCTGGGAGGAGGGCATCAAAACATAATCCAATCTCGAAAGGCTGCCATGGGCCCCAGAGTGAAAAGTAAACTGCTGTTGCCCAGGATGATGTAAGCGCCAGCAATCGGTCAGCCCCAGCGCCTCCAGGAAGTCCCCTAGCCAGGATTGAGACTTAGCGAGTACACGGGGAGGGTAACGATCATACATCCCAGACACCACTGAGTTGAAATCCCCCCTTACTACAAGCAAACCCTCGGGGACTCCCAGGATCACTTTTCCCAGATCAGCATAGGTCGTAGTTTGAAGGCCTGGGGGTATGTAGACCGAGAGCAAAGTAATCACCCTCCCCTCCCAGCGCCCCACAATGGCGGCATATCGCCCCCTATCATCAAGTATGATGTCGTCAACGGCAAGAGGGAGGGAGGTCCGAACCAGAATGCCCACCCCTCTAGAGCCAGAAGTGAAACCTGAGTGTGCCGTGAGACGGTAGCCACGCCTATTCATGGCGTGGCACGTATTACCAAGCAAGTGCGTTTCTTGAAGCAAAACAACATCCGGAGACAAGCGTCGTAGCAGCTGTAAAACCACCCCTCGTTTAACTCTGTCACCCAACCCATTTACGTTCCAACACAGTACACGTAGTCCCCTATCCCCCATCCCAAAGTCCATCCCAGGCCCCCCCCCACACCAGCCGCGACACAGCAACACAGAAGATCAACAGCACTATGCCTTGAATAAAACAGAGAAACATAAACCAAAACCCTCCAACCCCCCAAAACAACATCATACCCCCCACCCCGCACCCCTACGTAAGACTCAAGAGCCACCCCAACTTGCAGTGTGCCTGTCGCCCTAACATAGAACTAATCTACGAAAAGAACCCCAGAGGAGGGAGACTCACCCGACTCCCACCCACACCCCATTAAGACAACACAGTAGCGAACAATAGTAGCATAGCGTCAAACCACTGCCGAAAGTCAATACGTTGGTCCAGAAGCCGCTGCGCTCCCTATTCTTGCTCCATCGGGCCGCCCTCCGCTCCACCGGAGTGTTCCGAATGATCAAATTGCCCTCGTCCCGGGGGCAACGAGTCCAACCAGTCACCAGCCGCTCCAGGATGGTCAAAGAAAAATGTTCTATCATTGTAGACCACACGCAACCGAGCTGGGAAAAGCATGGCATATTTCATGTCTCTGTCCCTCAGTCTCTTCTTCACCCCCTGAAATCCCAATCGCTGCTTCTGAACCTGTTGGGTGAAGTCCGGGTAGAAGCTGACCGCGGCGTTTTCATATTCCGTAGGGCCCGATGTGCGGGAAGCCTGCAGGATCGCATCTCTGTCGCGAAAGTTAAAGATCCGCGCAATGATGGGGCGCGGAGAAGCTCCCAGCTTGGGCGGGCCACCCGGGATTCGGTGGGCCCGTTCCACTGCAAAAAACTTGCTCAGTCCCTTGGGCGCTAGATGATTCAGGACAAGGTCCTCCACCAGTAGGTCTACTGCTGACGATTCCGTCTTCTCCGGGACACCGACCAACCGGACGTTGTTCCGTCGTGCGCGGCCTTCAAAATCGTCCAAGCGTCGAGAGAGGTGGTCACGGGCGGATCTCAGATTACCGACCTCCGTCTGTAATTCAGAGACGTCGGCGACAAGACTAGATGTCTTCAGATCAAGGGATTTGACCTTCTCGTTAGTCTTTGCGAGGTCCGCCCTAATCAGGGTAACATCTATAGCAACCGTGCCCAGCTTGTGGGTCAGGGCCTCATACTGTTGTCCCAGCGCGGCCTTCATCCCAGCAATGGCACCCATGACGTCTTTCAACGACGGATCTTCACCCAGCAGGGATTCATCCCCAAAGTTGACCGGGGGTTTGGTTATGCCACTCGGAGAGCCCTTTGTGAGGGTATAGCGATCCATAACGTTGGACTGCACAGGACCTCCCCGAGTTGCCGGTCTGGTCTTGCGTCTCTCCACCTCGGGCTTGGTGGCCATTTTAGGTCGTGCGCCCCGGAGGGTATTCTGAGACCTGGTAAAAATGGCTACACTCGATGCGCCCGCAACAAAGCGGAGAATAGGTCGAGGGCCAGCCACTAGTCAAGAGCAGTGAAAGTCCGAATCGCCAAACGATAACTTGGTAGTAGAAAGAAGCAGGAGACCAATGTGACCAAGGCAAAGTCAATTAGGGCAAACCACCAGAATCGAAACTGAAAGTAGAAGACCGGGCAAGGGAGACTCGCATGGGCCGATGTTATTCAATTACCATCCGGCTGGCAGAAGAAGCAAGCCCGGGGCAGTACCACGGAGCAGGCCAAAAATGATCAAAAGTCCATATCTGCGGTTTCCGGGGACCAAATAGTAATTCGGAAATGGATAATTGATCAGCAAGGTCTCGTCCACAAAAGCCCGTCGTCTAAATCAGGATAAGGTGCAGGATGATCGGTGGAGGTGGCGAAGGTCCGGGAGCTCTGAGCTCACGCGACCATCTTGGGTGCGCGCTAAGCTCCTCCTCCCAACAGAACTGTCTTGATTTTGATGCCGCAGCATTCCTCAGGTTCACAACAGTTAGTTGACAAGAACTCAGTCCTGGTCGTCTATCCTCCTCCTCCAGACTCACCCTATCCATTTCCCGTAATGCTGATGCCTGGATTCTGCACAATGAAGAAACTTACGTTGACGAGTCCCCTTAAGAGGGACTGTCTGGAAGTAGTGAGTCCTCATTTAAATACATTTTGCTAAGTGTGACTTTTTTGCGTTTGGGTTTAGGGGTCTTGGCTGGGCCATTGCTGGCAAGGTCTATTAAGGGTTGAAATTGGTTAGGCATTTACTTTGGAAAACATTTGGCCTATTACACATGAACGTTTAGGCGTTATTATTGCTCGGTTGCCTGTCTTAGGGGTGCTGTCTGTGGGGCTTCTAGGATTTTGGGGTCTGTGAGCACCGCTGCCATATTTCTAATGTTGATTGCTTTTGTTTTGCAGAAAATCCACGCCGGGAAACTCCAGTTGGGGCCCTGCTGCGGAACGCCTTAGGACACTGTGAATTCCAGGTGGAGCCAGCCCTCAAACACAAATTACAGGTAAGGTAAGCGTTTGGATGGGAGGTAGTATAATGGAGTATTCGGAGAGGCGAGAGAGTGACAGTGGTACTAGTAGTAAAGTCCTAGGGCTCTTGAATTAACAAACTCTGTGACAGGCATTTACTTTGGAAAACATTTGGCCTATTACACATGAACGTTTAGGCGTTTATTGCTCGCTTGCCTGTCTTAGGGGTGCTGTCTGTGGGGCTTCTAGGATTTTGGGGTCTGTGAGCACCGCTGCCACATTTCTAATGTTGATTGCTTTTGTTTTGCAGAAAATCCACGCCGGGAAACTCCAGTTGGGGCCCTGCTGCAGAACGCCTTAGGACACTGTGAATTCCAGGTGGAGCCAGCCCTCAAACACAAATTACAGGTAAGATAAGCGTTTGGATGGGAGGTAGTATAATGGAGTATTCGGAGAGGCGAGAGAGTGACAGTGGTACTAGTAGTAAAGTCCTAGGGCTCTTGAATTAACAAACTCTGTGACAGGCATTTACTTTGGAAAACATTTGGCCTATTACACGTGAACGTTTAGGCGTTATTATTGCTCGCTTGCCTGTCTTAGGGGTGCTGTCTGTGGGGCTTCTAGGATTTTGGGGTCTGTGAGCACCGCTGCCACATTTCTAATGTTGATTGCTTTTGTTTTGCAGAAAATCCACGCCGGGAAACTCCAGTTGGGGCCCTGCTGCAGAACGCCTTAGGACACTGTGAATTCCAGGAGGAGCCAGCCCTCAAACACAAATTACAGGTAAGATAAGCGTTTGGATGGGAGGTAGTATAATGGAGTATTCGGAGAGGCGAGAGAGTGACAGTGGTACTAGTAGTAAAGTCCTAGGGCTCTTGAATTAACAAACTCTGTGACAGGCATTTACTTTGGAAAACATTTGGCCTATTACACGTCAACCAACACAATGACAGTGTTCAGTTAAATGAACTTACTGCAAAACCACCACCCACCAAGCTCAAAAGTAGTACAAAAACAGGTATGCTCAGATAAAGTTTGAAAAAGTATATTTTTATATCCCTAACAAAATAATCTCCCGCAAGACCCTCCCTAACCCCAACAAATAAATAGTCCCTCAAAAGTCCCCAAAAAACCCAACTTCCAATTCCCACCCCCCAAAAGTCTCTAAAAAAGGGGCAAGGGACACTCTAGGGATGCACGGTGTTGAGTTTGGCCTCCAGGGCATCATGCCTTAGGGCCAGGGCATCGTACTTCTCCTGGAGGGTGGCGTGATCTAAGCGGAGGCCCTCCACCACATTCTGATAGTCTTTCCATTTCTGGACCTCCGCCTCTAGGTCGGACACTCTGCGGAGTGCACGGCGCAAGCGAGCCTTTACAGTACTGTGAGGTGCAGCCTTTGCTGCTCGGCGGTGGCGTCTGCCAGCACGGCTCCGTTTGGCTGGAGCACTGCGCTTACCGGCAGAACGTGGGGTCACGGAGGAGGATGCAGATGTCACATTTGATGCACTGGACTGCGTGTCGTCCCCCTCCAGTTCCACCAGCCGCCGATATTGGGCAACAGTAGCATCCAGCCTCCGTTGCCGGGCCAGTACAGCCAGCATACTCCTCGTCGGTTTTGAGGTTTTAGTATTACCAACTATATGAAGAAAGAAAGACATAATCTGTAACCAATGCTCTTTAAGAATATGATTAACACAAAATGATTCAGCAGGAAGTTGTGTCACAGTACAACTAGCAACTAGCCAGCGCAGTACAAAACTATTCAGGCCAGTATCATGGGCGTCCGCAGGGAGGGGCAAGGGGGGCGCTTGAATCACCATTTCCCTTCCCACAACTCACTTGTATCCTTGGTTTGGTGCTCTTTCATATGAAAGAGATCTGGCAGAAGTGAGTGACTTTTCCTCTGAGCCGTTAACCACACCAGCAACCGTATCATCTGCACCAGGCCCAGGCGATATGTCTGTTTCCCTCCCTCTCTCTTTCTCTCTCTGTCTCCCTCTTTCTGTCACCCTGTGTCTCCCTCTACCTCGCTGTCTCTCTCTCTCTGTCTCCCCCCCTCACCCTCCCTCTGGCTCCCTCCCTCCGGCTCCCTCCCTCCCTCTCTCCTTCTGTCTTCCTCTCTCTCTGTCTCTGCCTCTATCTGTCTGTCGGTCCCAGCCTGCTGTAATTACCATATTGTAATTTGTCACTGGGCCAGCACTGGATACACATCATATCCTATCTAAGAGTCAGATAGTACCATGATCCAGCTTACCTGTACTCGCCACCGCCACTGTCTGCTTCCTCACAGTCTGTTCGTTGGCCACTTGCGCCTCATTCTCCCCAGAGCTGTCCTCCGACTCAGAGTCAATGATCACCACCACATCCGAGCTGGCCCCGCCACCAGATGTTCCACCTACAAAGTAGATTTAAGACTGTTAGATTACACCACTCACTAGTATTTGGTCTAGGAATGAAGAAATGTGAAAACAACAGAAAAATTAATTGACTGTCTACTCTAGTCTAAAGTAAAAATGTCCCTCCTTCCAGGGAAGGCTGTTGTCTTGCTTCACTTTTTTGTCACAATTGTTGAATGCTTGCTTAATTTTAACACACACCATTTTTCTCTGAACAGACAGAAGCTGGACTTCTAAGGACGAGAGCAACATCAACTTCAAACCAGGTGAAAGCTCGGCTCGACCACAAGAAATGTGTTCCATTACTCATCAACTCAGCACCAAGCACTTTTCCATTTCCAGCTAACTTTATTTTAATATATGTGTTTACTTTTACTTTTAATAAAGCTTTTAAACTTGAATAGACTCTGTGGTTTTTGGTCCTCCAGACTAGAGTGACTGAGCGAAAGGTTTTGCAATTTTTGCAAGGAGG
Source organism: Lissotriton helveticus (assembly GCF_964261635.1). Taxonomy (NCBI): domain Eukaryota; kingdom Metazoa; phylum Chordata; class Amphibia; order Caudata; family Salamandridae; genus Lissotriton; species Lissotriton helveticus. The sequence continues at coordinate 1,705,093,160 of NC_136057.1, read as the reverse complement.
AGTCCGTGCCGCTGACACTACCAGGTTTATACAGTGTGCCAAACACGCCACTCTGAAATATTATTACTCTGGTCTTTGGTGTCCATAGTTAGGTTTGTGGAGAATTGTCCCTGCAACAGTAGTATTATTGATTTTGCTCCTATCTAAACACTATTTCGAAAAAATTAAATTAGGAACGCTTGGACAACAATAGGTCCTCTATATTTAAATGAAAACTTACTGGGGCCAGCAAAGGAGCACTCGCCGCCCTGGCCTGCATCCTCCTCCTTTGGAGCCACTGCATCCGCTTTTTCTGTCCGCTTGCCCCTGGGCGGACCTGACGTACAACATGAAAGAATGAACAGAAAACATTGATGATTGCTGCTTGTCGATGTCCTTGTCAACCAAATCAAACATTTAGAAAGAACAAGAACCAACTATTTCAGCCAAAAAGAGGGCTACAAAGGAAGGACTGCACCTGAGCCTCTACTCTAGGGGCAGATTTACAAGCCCCTTGCAGCTCTTTTGCTCCGTTCTTGCGTCACTTTTGTGACGCAGCGCCACAACAAGAGAGGCGCCATGGTGTGGCGTATATTAACAACGTGACGCATATGGGAGATGCATCCCATTCTAAAGCCCTACGCCATAAGGGAGCGTTCCAGCGCAAGGGAGGGCGTTCCTGCGCAGGAACGCATGCTAAAAGTGGCTATGGGGAATATATAAAATTTCAATCAGTCATTTAGGACAATGATGCGTCACTGAAACCCTGCGCCTGCATGAAGCAGACTTACGGCTTGACGCAGCATTGCTGGAGCTGCGCCATCGTTGCAACGCAACTCCATCAATGAGCCGCCTTTACGGCACCGATGCGTAACGCTTCGGTGACGTTTTGGGACCATGGTGTGCCGCATTGTAAATACGGCGCACCATGGGTGGTGCTGGCGTGCCGCGCACTTTGCAGGGATGCGCAGGTAATTGCTAATCTGACACTTAGGGGCATACTTACGAGTTCTGAGCTGGACACCTCCAGATGTGCACCAGAACAAATGCGTAACGCAAAACTAACCTTGCGTCACGGCAGATGCGCCGCAATTACAATGCGGCAAACCCTGGCGGAAGGGTAGGCAGATGCGTGACGCATCTCGTGACGAAAGAGGGGCGCATCTCTAGAGTCGCGTCGCAGGCGCGATGCAACTATAGCAATGCTCAGGGCTGCCCAATACTCAACATACCGCATCAGTCCTTACGCCTGCTTCAAGCAAGCAGGCATAAAGAATTGACGTAGCAGCGTCGCGGAAGTGCCTGCGTCAAATCTTGTAGATTTTACGCAGGCACTTTTGCGAGGCGCACAGCTGCCTGACCGCCACCCCCCACCCCCACCCCCGCGTGGGAACGCACCCATTGTGGCGCAGGCCCAGGCCTTAACGTGGCGCATCTCCTTAGATGCATCTCGTTGTACATGACTCGCATGGATTCGCCACATTTACGTCGCTGTGCGTCGGGTAAGGCAGCGTAAACGTGGCGCAAGGGGCTTGTAAATCTGCCCCTTTGTGTCTAGCATTACGCAGTTCTGTAAAGTACACTCATACATTACTCAGCCCAATTAAATGAACACAAAATAGAAAACAAATAAGCAGTGGCACCGCCACAGAGAAGGAGAACAGTGCACCTGAAATGCACAGAAGATTTTGAAATATTAATTTACCTCTCCTATCAATGTAATCAGCAGCATTATTGCTCTTTGTAAAAAAGTTAAAGCAAACATTTGCAATATAACACAGTCACACAGAGCAGGAGAAAAAACAGAGTAGTGAGTGATGAAAAAATTGCTACTACTACTCACCAAGCCCGGGGACCTCCACTCCCAGCAGGTCTAGCAGGTCGCGCTCCCGGTCCAGGATATCGGTCCAGCGGTGGGTCACTTGATTGTAGGTGCGCTGGGCCCCCGTGATGTCAAAAAGGGCCCGGCACACCTGCCCCCACCGCTTCCGTCGCTCCTGGCTGTTGGTATAACCAGCAGCGATCCTGCCGCCTGCCGCGATGGTCCTGGGGAGACGGCGCTGCACATAAAAAACGAGTGAGCCCACCTCCTCAGGGCTGAAGATCTCCCTGGGCACCACCATTTCCGCCCTCAAACGGCCACACGGGAGCCGGGCACGGGATGCGGTGCCCGTCTTGGGCAGCTTGACAGCTGTCTTCACCATGTTCTGGACAGATGTTAGCAGTAAGGAGACAAAATGAAAAAGAATAAGAGTAGGGAAGAAGGAAATAAAAGTTTAAAAAAGTAGCTGAAAAGTAAACAAAAGTAGCCTAAAACACAAAAATATAGACCTAGAAAACTAGAGGGATAGAAAAAAAGTTAAATAGATCAAAAAAATATTAAAACAAGCAAAGGATGGCAGAGATATACAGAGGATAGAAACACCATGCCCAGACACATAGGAATGAATGAAAAACAAGATGGCGGCCCGAACACGTGCGTGTAAGTAAGTTCGCACGCGATTTCTCTCGCGAACTCGTGCGAACTCATTGCGCGAGATTACACATAGCGGGCGGAAACGGAAATACGTCACGCAAACAAAATGGCGGCGCCCATACTCAACCTTGGGGTAACTCGCACGAGTTCGCGGCTTCCACGGTCGATTTCGCACGACGCCGCGCCTCGCGAATAGGGCGAAATTACCGAAAAACGAGTTTTGCAAAAGCAAAACCAACGAGCAGGTGCAAAAGTTCGAGCTCATCATTTGTAACCATTTACCTGTAGTGCTTCCTGAAGGGGCCCTCCAGAATCCGGTTGCCTACTTGCAACTATTGTGTGACCCTGCTCTGACAGTCACAGAATAGTTACAAGTATGCCATTGCATCCTGTTAAAAAAAAATTACATTGCAACAAAAAGGAAAGGGAGCAGACAAGCAGGTGCCAGCCTTCATTAATGTCAGTTGGGGCAGGGCAGGTGTTGTTGTTTGCAAAACTTAAAGCACTTAGCAGGTGTGCTTGGCTTTGCCACAATAATGTACACTCACTGGTCAATCAGAGGGTGCTGTGATGACACCGAGGGTGGCATGGGTGTGCCAACCAGAGGGTGGCATGGGTGAACCAGAGTGCCAGTGTTGACAGAGGATGGCAGTGCTTTGCTTTGCCCCAATAATGTACACTGGTGAACCAGAGGGTGCTGTGATGACACAGAGGGTGACATGGGTGAGCCAGAGGGTGGCATGGGTGACCAAAGAGAGTGCCAGTGGTAACAGAGGGTGGCAGTGATGAAGAAAGCCTTGCAAACAGGCTGGGCACGTAGAAACAACAAGTTCGCAAAACTGGCGACCCGACAAGTAAGTTTGCAATTTGCGAAATTGTACAAAACCCTCGCGAACTTGCAGAAACCCGTGCGAACATACACCCCCCAAAAAAATCCGCAAATCAGCGAGAATTCGCGGATTTTGCGTATTGTCGCAATCCGCAAATACGCAAATCCGCAAATTCGCGGATTGCGAATCCGCAAAATCCACCCATGCTTAGTTTATAGTTGGCATTTGCTTGCTTTCTATTTGCTAACTGTATTTGTTTTAGGCTGTCCAGCTCGAGTTTATCCGTTCCCATGCCCATCCCTATTTACTGTATTCGTCCACCAGTGCTCGATTTCTGTAACAAGCCTTTAAATTTTATTCTTATCTTGTCACATTTGCTGTGCATATGTCAGACTCTGTCTTCCTAGATACTTAGTATTTACTTATCTGTCTGTGACCTCAAAATGACAGGACTTATGTGACAATCATGCTGGCTCCAGGGGAGTGCTTACGAAAGGCTGTACAGTGTTATTGTTTTCTAGCACACAATAACATTTGAATGTCTGTAAATTAACTGTGCAGATATTTCACAACTGGAAAAGCCTAAATGAAGGACGTTTCATTATCTGTCATCTAAATTGAGTAATATTGTGGAATATGTGTTGCTTTTCAGGTCGATGATATTTGGCTGTTTTTTTACTAAACCAAACTTAAACGTGGGTTAAGATCACAGTTAAGGGTTCATCCGCTGGCATAAAGCTAGACAAACGTTTTGGGAGAAATTTATAATGTAGTCATAGGCATAAGCATTGACAGTATAATGTATTTGTAATCGTAATACGCATATCCAGCTCAACAAGATGGTATACATCAAATAGTGTTTTATAGAATTAAATTGCATTATGTTATAATTACATCACATATTTACAAAGTATGGCACAGGGATATAAAATGATTTGCCAGAATTTCACACTTTTCATTCAAATGCTGAAGCCATGATTTTAACCCTGGACGGTAATGGCCAAAGTCATCAGGTGAGTGTATGAACTCACTTTTCCATAAAGGGCCTATATGAGACTATAGATTTCTTTTAAAAGAAATTTTAGTGTTATTCAAATTAGGGCCACTACCATTTTGTATGGTGAGTGTTGCATGGAGCAAAATTCCTAATAATGAATAATTTTGCAGATGTTCAAATATTGATTTTTTTATTTGCAAATTGTGTTATCTTAATGAGTCTTTTGGAGCTCTGATCACCTTTGTTATGGCACCATGGCTCTTTTTAGGTCGAGCCTACCAGACGGTAGAAGCTGTCTAGTTGCAAAAATATCTATTGTGAGCTTACAGTGGGCCTGCAGCCTGCCCAGTGCTTACCATTGGTTTACTTTGTCACTCTCATTTGATTGCTTCTTATTCGATGACTTGCCTTCCTACTCTTGTGTTTATTCCCCTCTTGAAGCATAGCCCCTGGGCTACTACAAATGACCAAATGGCTGATATCCGTGGAAAGGAAATTAGGCCTTGGCAAGATTTCTATTTGCATTATTACACTGTCTTATCTTTAATAAATTCTACTCGAAGTTTCCTGAGTGAAAATATTTGAAAAATAAACAATGCCATTTAAAAAGTTTTAAAGCATTAAATTAAATGTAGCTTTAAGATGCCATAAGATATGTACCTGGAGGAAATGGTTTATTTCAGTTTCGTGGAGGGGTTGTTTTGCATCAAGCGCTGGGAGGCCTGTTTGGGTATCCATGCACCATACAAGTACAACTGAATTGAATGTGTTTTCTGACAGAATGTTTTTTTTTTTTAAACAATACTTTACTTACAACACAGGCAAAGCCAATCGCTTACATTATAAGCGCGACCTATTGGCTTTGCCAATGCTTGTTGTAATTTGGTGTAAATCTCTTGAATAGTTTTGAAAAGTTAATAAAGTAAAAATATTTATGTATATCTAGAGCTGCGGATCCAGCATAGCAGATCCACGTGCAAACAGCAATGCCGTGATTGGCTGGCTGTAATCCGCACGGAAGGTTGCTGGCGGCATTTTGTGCATCGGGACTCCGTTCCAAGGCGGGGAAATAAAATGTAAAAGTGATAGAAGGGGACAGGATAGAGGTACCCTTACCTCATGGGTCTGATGGAGAGGTCTGTGAGGGACCCTTATTGGGCAGGAAATTGTCCCAAAATGTTTCTTTTAACGCAAGAGGGTCCGCCACTGCTGCACTTAGCGGCAGAACCATGGATCCAGACCCTAACTTTAAAAAAACACCCACCCACCCATTCACAGCCCCACAACACACCTACTCAGACACCCATACAGCCACTCACACACCCACATAACCACTCACAGACCCAGACAGCCACTCCCAGACCTACCCACACAGCCACTCACACAACCACTCACACACCCAGATAGCCACTCACACAATCACTCACAAAGCCACATACCAGCAGTGCTATACTTCTAGAAATTGCAATAGCATATGTTTGTATTAAATGTGTTGTTCTTTTAGTATTGAATGTGTGGTCTTGGTGGGGAACAGATCTGCCACAGATCATCCTGCAATATAACCGGCAGACCCCTATTTTGTCAGAGAATTCCCAACCAATACACGGAGCCATTCAATGAATTTAAAAAAAAAGAAAGACTTGGTGCATTGCATTTATAGAAAGACTACATAGGTGAATTTTTTTTTTTAATATATAATAAGAATGAATGTGTTAATAAAGTGTATTTATAAACTTGTGAAAATGTATACTAGTAAATTGAACTTATGGGTCAAATTGTAGTACAATTGATATTTTAAAAAACTGAAATCCACCGAAAAACCAGAGATTACGGGGACGTTCTAGTTAGGAAATAACATTATAAAACCATAGAAATTCACAAAACAAATAAAGGTAACCGGGACATTATAGTTAGGTTTAGATTTGTCACACATAAAACCATAGAAATTCAGCAGTTATAGTTACCCGAGCTGACTATAACGTATGCCTCTGCAATGCACTGCTAATGACCTCACATATTACATCACTCTTGTGGGGGCTATGGCTTAGACTCTGCAACAGCGGGAACAAGAAGGGCAACTCCAGGGAGTTGAACCCCTTAGTGTCATTGCGTAGGATTGCAACAATCTTGAGCTGAGAGTTGATGAGGCGCAAGGGGGCAAACGCTGTGCATAAATGATGTCACGTGTTGCGCATAGGCACAAACCAGATTGTCTGGTCAAGCGATTTCAGGCAGCAGTGGCGTCGGTCAGGTCACAAGCAATTTGGCAAGAATTTTATTATCCATATAAACCGTTGACCGAGGATGGTAGGAGTCACAGTGGTTGGGCGGCTTCCCAGGTGTCAGAATGGTGCAGTTTACTGCTTCATGCAGTGTGGGGGGCAGACTACACGCAGGGGGTGCTTCTTCACATACAGGCAATAGATTGGGGGGGGCAAGAATCTGTGCATACTCTTTGTAGAAGGAACCGGTCAGGCCATCCAGTCCCAGTGCCCTGTCTCCGGGTATAATCACTAGCCCAGGGTTGGCAAAGCAGTTTAGCAAGCACTTGGCCAGCCCTACCCCCTCCTCATAGCGCTGAGCACCACTTCTTTACTGAGGCAATGTGTTTCTTGAACTGCCTCATCGTAATCACTAAGTTTTTGCCTGATTCAGGCAGGAATGCCTGCATGTCCTGAAGCAGTGAAAGGACTCTCGAGGGCGGGAATGTCCGATTTGAGCTTGGTGAGTTGATTTGAATAGCAGTCAGTCAGTCAAAAAACTTTATTTCGGCTATACAGCCATAAAAGCACATACGATTATAGCATTACATATATTGTAAAAACTTACAATGCACAAGTTATACACTTAAAATAGTTCAAAATATCCTTAAAACCAAAGGAAATGATATAGTACAAGTTTATAAAATGTTTTCTGACTCCACTACTACTCATCACCCTGTTGATTAACAGCCTTAGGTGGCAATCATTACCTAGTAATCTATGAGCATATTTTTTTTGAAAAACATTTAAAAAGCAATTACAATATGTACATGATAAAAAGAATAAAATAGCTCAGCAAGGAAAGGTTTCAAACAGTTTTTCTAGTTAAGGAAATGTGCAAACTTAGCTTAGCAGCATAATTAATGGGTGAGCACAGTTAGATTATTTACAAGCTCTTTTTTCTTTATAATGCCCCTACGTAAACACCACATCGTAAATAAAAACCTAGAAGTAGCAAATACAAATAGTGGGTCTGTCTCATATTTTAGTAACCTAAAGGCCTCAGTATGGTGTCTAATCCCCGCATTTCTGCAAAGCTGAAGCACCCACTTAGACCTGGCCTTCTATAGGCAGGACAAAAGAGAAGAACATGAAGTTCTGTTTCATCGGTTAAGGTACACCCTGGGCTGTCTAGTTTAATGGCTCCCTTCCATTTGTTTGTGAGTGCTCAGAGTCGGAGCACCCCATGTCTGAATTGTAGATACAATTTCTTTGCCATAAAAGGTTGAATACTATCTAGGGCCAGCTCTAACTTGTATTGCTGTTTGACATCCAGAAACCTGAAGGTCAGACTGCATAAGTTAATGCACTGCGATAGTTGGGCAAATTTATGTTCTTTATAGGCAAGGAATAGGGACTTTTGGGGAATGGAGGGACAGGTCTCTTCTGGTGTTACCCACATATTCGTCCTCCCCAGTGCTTGGCATGTGTTTCTAAAGTGGGACAGCAATGGTATATTCCCTGCTCCCAGGATGGTCATGACATCCTTCAATTCCTCCCTAGTTTACTAGCTCAGGCGTACTCCAAAGGCGGCGCCAGAATAGGAGTGGTCGGGAAGCAAATATATCCACAATGGGGCCAATACCCAGGTCCATCCTTAATGGTATTAAGGGGAAGACCCAACAGCTGCCTAAGGAAGGTGTTCTAAATTATAGATAGTGTGTTGGATGAGCAGTGGCCCCAGAGTTCTGCTCCATATAGTGACGCTCCACTTGCCTGTGTTTTATATATTTCTGCAGGTGGACCTACCACTTTCTGAGTGCAGTTTTTATGTACTCTTAAAATACCCCCTATGATTTATTACACTAGGACCCTACTTCACAGAATACACCGGGCACCAAACCCCTTTTGTCTCCGGGGATGCGGGGAGGAGGGGACACTGTATCATACACTCTGGGAATGCACACACATACGAGAATTCTGGAGGCAGGTTATGCGTACCATCTCGCAAACACTTAAGATCTCAATTTTGCCAGAACCTCGAAAATGCTTATTGAACATCTGGGACCCTAATGACCTGAATAGGCATGGACTGATATGGGCTACCCTGGCTATGATGGTGGCTAAGCGAGACATTGCGCAAAAGTGGGGAGCACCTGACTTGCCTACAGCCAATAGGTGGGGTAACAACATGGACAAGCTGATGATTACGGAGAGAGCAGTATATGTACTGAGGACCTGCCCCCGCAAATGGAATAAGATATGGACAGCGTGGAACACTTATAGAGGGGACCTTTGTGAACCACTGCCAGAAGAAGAAGACCTAGACTCTGAAGAGGAGGACGAATAGCTGGCGGGGGGGGGGGTGATTACTGCAGTCGATCTGGCGGGCACTGTGCAGCTTCAATGCAGATTCTACTACGACGCTGCGTAAAGTGTAAGGGACAGATATAGACCGATGTCATTGTAAAATGTACCTAATTAGGATGACTCTTTCTACTGTTTAATGTTTTTATATTGATGGTTGTTTTAACACACATGCTGAAAGCTGAAGGTTCTTAAGAGTATACACAAAGGACAGACGTACGGATTTATGGTCACAAGATCTGGCACACCCGTGCAATAATCGCTTAGTAACTGTGGGACTAAAAGGTGATTGTTACGATTCCAAGCAGCAAGAATGTAAGATTACGAATTATCAACTTAAAGGGAACCTTGTGATTATACTTTGTACCTGCAACTTCAATAAAAAGTTATAATAAAAAAAAAAAATACCCCCTATGAACTGTCAGTTTTAAAGTAGCTTTCTTTACTTGGGTCTCCCAGTCCATCTTATCGTTAAGTGTGAGGCCCAGATAGTTGAAGATGGACACCCTCTCTATGGCCCTGCCTTCCATTTGGGGGGGTGGGCAATTAATAGTATTAGCATGGAAGACCATATATTTTGGTTTTTGGAGGTTTATCTCCAGATCCCTCTTCCTGCAAAATGAACAGAACTCTTCCAGTACCCGCTGCATGCCCATAGGAGACCTGGACAGTAGCAGCGTATCGTCCGCAAACATTAAAGCTGGTATTTTGCGGTTCGCTAAACTCGGTGAATCTGTTACTGCCAGTAGAGTTTCAATGAGACCATTTAAAAAGAGGGAGAACAGGGTCGGGGCTAAAACCCATACCTGTCTCACCCCTTTCTCGACAGGGAAGGGAGCTGTCAATTCCCCTTTCTTACCATATCTTATTCTCGCATACGTATCCTGATGCAAGTGCTTAAGCTGATGGCATAAGTAGGCTGGTACTCCCATATCATGGAGTAGGCCCCATAGTTGGTCACGCTGCACCATATCGAATGCGGATTTGAGATCCACGAAGGTTAGGTAAAGATTGCCACCCTCCAAGGTTACAGTTTTCCAATGGATCAATTGCAATTTGAATATCTGATCAATGGTTGAGGGTTTAGTCCTAAACCCAGCTTGTAAAGGTGTTAACCCCTTCCCTTTCCCCCGCTGTGCTGTGGGGGCGGGGCGCGTACAGCGCCCCGGTGCTCATGACGAGGTCAGCTCATCATGAGCTACGGTGCTCCGGTGCTCATGACGAGCTGAGCTCGTCATGGCCACACCCGTTCCCATGGAACGCTCAGCACAGCAGGGGAATCAGCCCAGCATGCCAGCGTTCCACGGAACGGGCGCGGTCATGACGAGCTCAGCTCGTCATGAGCACTGGAGCGCCATAGCTCATGACGAGCTGACCTCGTCTTGAGCACTCAAGGGGTTAATACATTCTTTTCTTCCATCCATGATTGCAATCGACCAAGGAGAACACAGGCAAATATATTTTGAGTAACATTAATGAGACTTATTGGGCGATAATTTGCTGGATTAAGCGGGGTACCTTCTTTATAAATAGGAATAATTTCTAACCCTGCCCAAGTCAGGGGTAACGCCATACCTTGAAGTGTAGCGTTAAATAATGTCCATAGGTAGGGTGTCCACACTGCTTGTTCATTTCTAAATAAGTCACCAGGAATTCTATCCAGCCCCTGTGCCTTGGCTGGAAGTAATTTACCCAGTGCCACAGTTACCTCTTTCATTGTACAAGGGGGGGACACTACTGTTTAGTTTTTTTTAAATCTATTACTGCTTCCCTGGCAGCTACAACTCCATCTAAGGCCCTTAAATAGAACATTTTGAAATGGGATCTCCAAACTTCTTCCCCCAAGTTTAGCTCGATTGCTGAGTTACCTTCAGATTTTCCGGTTTTCACTATGTTCCAAAAACCTCTCATATCTCGGTTATCTACAGCTTTTTTAATTGCTTCCCATTTGTCCATCTCCCAGGTTGTTTTTGCTTCAGCTAAGGTTTTTTTATATTGTGCCCTGGTTTCTTTAATACGTAGGTTATCATTCTCTTTGATCCCCAGTAGTAGAGCGTGTTCAGCATCCCTACACATTTTATTACACCAGGGATGTTTGGGTTTAGGGTCAGAACTGTTGTTGTCACCATTGTAGAAATAATCTGCCAGTTTTGAAAACATATCCTGGTGGTTCTTACTTAGTAGCAACACAGATTCAGACCCTTGACTATTTTCAAACACTCGGAATGCAGTTTCTAAAAAAGGAATGATTTGTTTATACAAAATGGACACTTTTTCCGTCGACTGTACAAATGTTCCCCAATGTACTCTTCTACCTCCTTCAATTGCGATTAAATTTGGGATGGGTTGTGTGGGTGTACTCTGGCGATCCTTAGGCTGGAGGAGAACTATTTCTAACACCAACGGATTATGGTCACTTTCACATCGGGATTTCACTGAGAAATCTATAGTTTTGTGCCATAATTCAACATCTACCAAGTTATAATCAAGTGAAGATGCCTGTCCCAACTTATTAAAGGTAAAATTACCCGGGATGTCGGAGGAGAATCGACCATTACATGCCCCGAGTGAGTGACTAAGTGTAACTGAGTTAATCTGCAGAACTAGGGGGATCCAACCCCTTATTGGGTAAATGTTACATTCAGGAACTACCAAGCCCAATCTTCCTCACTTGTGATGGTAGTAGTAATGACATTTAGGGGTTCAAAGTGACAATTAAAATCCCCACCAATAATTACGTGGTGTACTCCGGTAGAGTGTAAAGAAAGGTGTCCAGACAATCTAAGGTATGTGAAGTTTGCCCCTGCCTCGCTGGATGAGAATAGATGTTGTTAATAGCAATCTTCAAGGTATTATGACAAGAGAGAAGGATACACAGAGTTTCAGGGGAGGGGGTATCTATCATTTTAATGTTACATCCCAGATGTGTGCTGACCCAGGTACATAGGCCCCCTGATGGTCTCCCACTAGGCCCCTGGACGGCAGTGATACAATAAACAACATATCCCACTCTATGCAAATCTAGCCTTGACCAGGTTTCTTGGAAGAGGCATAGCTCATGAGTGTCTATATAGTCTCCCCAGTCTGGGAGATCCATTTTTGAGCTAAGGCCTGCTATGTTCCAGGATAGAATCTTGGAGTTCTGTATTACGTCTGTGGTTGCAATCTGGGTGTGGAGGGGACGCCCTTCCTGTTGTGTTAATTGATGCACAGTTTTAACTTGATCGTGAGTCCCTGCCTCAATCTGTGGGGTACAGTCAAAGTCCCGAGGCATCTTAAGAGAACCACTGAGAGTACTCACTACTGTAGTTGCCTCATAGGTTTTCTCAAGGATTAGGTCACCCTTCTCGAATCTTTCACAGTTTTGGGGCTTGACTGACTGTTTATTAATGTAAGTCGAACTTTTGGAAGTGGTATTTAGTCAATCAACCAAATCCAGGGGGACTAAATCTATTACAGGGATATTAAATGACATGATGTTGTCACGTTCCCGACCCATATTTAGCATGTTACCACTCTGGGCTCTCGATTCCCACTTTTTGTACACAATTCCCACTCTGTCTAACAGGGGGCTAGGGGGATAGAAGTAGCCCAAGGGGAGTGTCTGAATGCCTCATGTCTCCCTAAACGATCCCCATTCAAGGATATGTTGGACCACCCGAATATCGCTGAAGTTGATCAAAACACAGTCACCCGGGATTGCCTTACGCCTCTGCCCCAGCCAACTAACCCTGCATGTCAATAGGATTTCACTTTATATTGGGTAGGGGAGTGGTCTGTTTATTTAACCAATAAGTGATTTTGTTTTTCAATTCAGGATATGACTCCCCTCAGCCTATTTCCAGCTCTGGTACTCCAGCTAGTATGACAACATAGGGGGTGGAAGCTGGAGGCAAATCTATACAAAGAAATGTAAGATTTGTTTCCCTCGACTTAGGATGAGATGTATTCCTAATGTGTGCTACGCAGGTTCTTTGTGCCTGTTGTTCTATTAGCGAACCTGAGGTAGTTGCCATAGACCTAGAATCATGAACGTTATCAGGAAAATGGGACGACCTATGTTGGAGAATAGCTGGGGCCTTGTTTTGTTGGGATAGGGGCTTGATCCCAGTGGGCGTATCCATGTGGACAGTTTGTTCTTGCCCTTTGGGGAGGGGTATTGGTAAACTAACAGGTGGAGTTTCCTGGTCTCGTTGGGAGGCAATTACCAAATATGGGGATTTAATAGATTCGATGGTATGCAAAATGGCATTGACTTTACTCCCCCATGACTTCGAAGGATTTGGGGTCTACAGTTTTACTCTGTGGAACCCCCAAATGCTGTCCCTAGCTCAAGAGCACTCTATGGGGGTCAGTACACAAGCATTAGGGCTAGCAGAAAGCAAATTAAAGGGGGGTGGCCCAGCCCAGTCTCGGACGGCTTGTCCTTGGCCTGGGCTTCGCCCGGCACGTCCCGCGCAGCGGGATGCGAGGCAGCATTTTATAGCGCAATGGGGACGCCTCCGCCCTCAGCAGCTGCGGGTGGTTTGGTGATTGGCGGCAGCGTTGCACTCTGGGACTCCGAGTCCCGCCAGAGTGTGGCTGCTTTCAGCCGCAGCAGCGGGAGACCTTGGTATTCGTAAGAAATTCCTCCGGAGAGGCGGATTGCCCCCAAAATCGCAGGTGTCCCCAGGAGCAAGCAGACCAGCAAGGCAGGTCTGCTCAACCTGCTCAACCTGCTTGGCAATGCACGTGCCTCAAATAATGATTTTGAAAGCCTCCCATAGGATGGAGACTGGGGTCACAAATTGGGAATTGGGAGAGAAATATTAATAGATGCTTGATCGAAATTCATCGTAAATGGAGAGGGGGGTGTGTGTTTGTGCGTTCTGTCTCTCAAGGAAGATCGGTGCATGATCAGAGAGTATTCTGGGAAGGTGCTTGATTCTCATCAACCAGGGACCTACATACTTCTTTGCCAGCCAATAGTCCGTGCTGGACCCAGGTGTGTGTGGTGTCCTTACAAGTGCCCTCGCTGTCGTTGTGGGAGTTTGTGTCTCCACAGATCCACAGAACAACAAGCCAGTGGTCCCCTTTTATGAGGTGTAATCGAGCAGCCGCCCCTGGATGTGACCGTCTCGTATCCGGGGATTGGTTAAGGTGATGATTTTGCACAACATTGAAGTCCCCCCTCCACAGGACAATAGCAGGTCCTGCACTACAGATCTGGTGCCACAGATAAAGGGGGAAGTGAGCTGTCGACCCAGGAGTGTGCCATGTAGAACAACATATCTGCCCTGTTTGTCACGGATGGTCGTGCGTGTGCACTACTGGAGGCCTTTGTGAATAAGGATAGCTACACCATGTGCATAGTTAGAGTATACAACTATGTGTTTCTGTGAGCCTCTGAAGAATTTGGGCAAGCCTCCTGGGAAGTCACAACCGTGTGTGAGAATTTCAAAGCCACCTCTGGGTCGTGAAGAGGTGACTTTTACAGTGTAGGGAGCTGTATAGGTTGGCAGGATAAATCAAGTAGTGTGCCATCTCAGCTTCTTGGAGGAGGCGTTTATCTGGTAGAAATTAATGCCAGTGTGCTTGCACAGTTAGTGTGAAGTCAGGATAGAACGAGATCAAATTTCCCTGGTATTTAACATCATGATGCTCAATGGTCACAATCAGGATGGTGTCCCTGTCCTCATAATTAAGGGGGACGTGTCACTATCCGACACGACAGGGCCCAGCAAGTGGTGTGCTTGTGAGTATCCTTCACCTCCGATACTCTCATCTCAAGGCAGCCGATGCATATACCATGCTTGTCTTGTCACTCCTTCATATGATCCAGCCTGGTGGTGAGGAGGTCGATATTGAGTCTAGTGCATGGGGTCAGCGTTTCAATCAGCCAACATTCCTTTAATGTCCTGTTCGAGAAGGGGGTCTCTCCACGAGCTTCTTGCTGCAGGGCTTGGTGGGTCAGATCCACAGCGCCCATGCCCTGTCGAGCCTGGAAGGAAAGCCATGACTGTTTTGAGTAGTGTTTGCCCATTGTGAGCTGGAGGCCAACCATCTGGTAAGCAATGGGTCTAGATAAAGAGGTTACATTGGTGATCTATGAGCATGTGGGCTGGGTCCCATCTCATCCCTAAGGCTTCAAAAAAGGAACAAACAGACTCAGGGACTGGCTGAACTGTCTGAATGTCTCCTCCTCTACTTTCAGGTGCAGCCCACGGGTCATGGTGTCTTGCTGATTGTCATGGGTTCAATCCTGGCCCCACTAGGGCTGTGATGTAACTGGCAATCCCCAGTTTGCGTGTGGTTTGCTGCGCACCACCTGCACAGTGTTAGCAGCCGGGGTAGTCTCACCTTGCAAAAACTATCCATTGCCCACTGGGATGGATGTTTTGGAGGCCCCGATCCGGTTCGGCCATTGGCTATTGAAGGGCGGGGACGATTTTATGGCAGGAGTAGTCTGCGTCTATCCAAGCAGGGCACAACAAATCCTTGTCTGGTAGTCACCCCAGGGCAAACAGCACAGTCTTACTTACTGAGAACGCATCCACCATGAAAGTCAGACAGGGAGGCTAATCCTGTTTCCTTGTCCAGAGTAACCACTGGCTCACCAGTAACAAAGGCCGCCACTGCACAATGGATAGTCCAAGCAATTCAAATATTCCCCACAAAGGCGGTCATGCAACTAGAAGAAATGCCTAGAGCCCATCCCACAAGGAAATAGGAGCTACCTAAGCTTTTTTTAGCAAACTTATCTATCACTGAGATATGTGGGGCAGCCTCCTGGTCATCCATACATAGTCACAAAACATTAATCTGTGGCCATTCAAGTCTACAAGGAAGAGAAAGTGGCTCAAAAACTACTAATTCATTTGTTTGTAAGGACAAGTTGATTTTAGCCCAGCTTCCATAAATACAGGAACGAAAAAGCCACAAAATCAATGCACAGCATGATAATACAGAACAGATTTACGCTGCAAAACTAAATGATTACTTCTCAATAGCTAAGTAGTAGCTATGCAGCGTGATGCATTTTCTGGAATCACATGCAACACATCCACATCCCATATTAAGGAGGTTTCGACGTAAACAAAAAAGATAGCTAATAAGACATACGTTTATCTAACAACAGGAAGCCAAACCAAGAAAGACAAAAACAAAAGTCGCCAAAGTGAGAAAAAAAGAATCTGAAGTTGGTGACTACGCACAGCCGCTTCTGGGCACATGTCTGACGTCACATGGGTATGAACAAACCACCAAAAGTGAACAGACGATGCCCAACAAAGACAAAAAGAGGACTCAGAAAAGTATTCCAGACCCAACGACTAATTGGTGCTATAATGCACATCATGGGAACCCGGAATATTCTACAATTCTCAAAACTACAGCTATAGATAAGAAACCATTTTGTTTTCAATAACTCTCTGTCCTTCTAATGCCCTCTCACACTTTTTACTCAGCAGAGCTAGAGTCAACAGTCTACTCAGAGGAGTATACCTATATTCGGAGGAGAGAGGGACAAGACGGGGGTGGAGAATTAAGGAAAAAAATGGCAAAATCCTCAGAGCAAGGCTTTGATTTTTACGGAAGCAGTGAAAATATGAGGTATAAAAGGAGATGTATTTGTAAGTATGAATTTATGGTAATTGAAGCTACATTTGGAGCTCTGTCAATGTCTTATTTTAATATGATGCACTAGTCAAACGTCCACCAACGTAATCTTCCTGTGTCTGTCCTACAATTAGAGTTACAGGCTCTTTAGATACTGATTCCATGTAAAACATTATTATTCTAGACAAAAAAAAGTAGATACATAGCTAAAAAGAACTGGCTTTATCAATGTTTGTTCTGGCTTTCTTTTGGTATTAGTTGGCTGGCGTCTACTGGACAGCTTGATCTTTTTGCCTACCCCATTTTTGAAAGTTTAATCGATCTTCAATATTCTCTGGCAATATGAAGACTTGCGTTAGCTTTAAAAAAAGAGTAATAAATATGAAGTTATTCTGAAGAAGGGGCCCTGAAATCTGTATTGCAGAGGCCCCAAAAATTCTTAAGATGGCACTGTACTACATCAGTTCGTATATCTTGCGTTGTCCGTTGGTGCAATGAGATGGGTAGCAGAGCCTGGCGTAGGGTGATGGGAATGGCCATTCAGTTCTGTCCCCACGGGGTTCTCAGGAAAAGAACCAGCATGTCATCAGCCGCCATTCGTGTCAAGGTCCAGAAAGAGTGACAGTGGTCTCATGTTGGAAGGATGCAGAAGTGGTATGAAAGCACGCCCTGCTCACTATCTAGAATTTCTTTTAATGAATATTTGAGTTGTTGTAAAAAATTTAATTCACAAATAAAACCTGTAGGAGAGTAGGGTCTGCTATCCTATGGTCACCCCATTTTTTGCTTTTTGCTTCACTGGTTTTCGACTTAATGTGGCTGTGGGCCTGCTAATCAGACCCACAGCCCTGCTGTTCTCTCTCTAAATTCACATCATGTACTTCAGGTACATCACCAATTGGGATTTGGGTCACTCTTATGAGTCCCTGTACAGTGTACTATAGGTACCCAGGGCATAGGTGCACCCAAGCCCTACCAGGGGCTGCATCATATCTTTTTCCACCCCTGGCTGTCCATCCAAACTGACACAACTGGCTGATCACTCAGCTGGGGCAAGGTTGTGTAATCACCCCTTGCTTAGATATAGTATTTCTATGTCTAAACCGTATATCTGGACACATATGCACCTATAAGTCACTCCTATGGCAGGCCTTAGCAATCCTGAAGGCAGAGTGCTTGGTTTTATGTGAGATGATGCTCTAGCACGAGCTGAGCCTGTCTGCAGCTTTCGGAACCATGTCCTTATAGCTGTTCTAGGATATTGCCATACCATATACTCTTAAGTGCATTATAATCCTCGTGGTTATTGCTAACTTTGGTTTCGCTTTATCAAAACATGTCGTGTAAGGTGTCATACGCTTTGGAATACTACCCCCTCCCCAGTTCTGGTGACGGGGGTACCATTCCACCCTTCTAGAGGGAGAAGACGTGTTACTTCCATTAATCCCGGTTACAATTAACCAGAGCCTCAGCATCACAAAATGGATGCTGCTGCCACAGACACAAGTCTGACCTCCTGCTGCTGGGAGTCCTTCCAGCGAGAGAGGCTTGGACAATAGGTTTCCTGTCACAGGGAGGTGCTAGCACCACCCCAGACAGGAGATAGTGGATTGGGGCAGGGAGGGCTGAATGAAATGAGACACTGCCTGGGGCACACAAGGTGTCCCATTCATAGGCCAGTTCAAACTGGTGCTGGGGCACTCCAGCCCCAGCTCTGGTGCGAAACTGGACAAAGGGAAAGGGGTGTAACCACCCCCTTCCTGGGTCCCACCCATAGGAGGGACCTAGCAGGTAATCCAGCCCCTTGATTTGGAACAAAGGTAGGAGCTATGTCCTTAGACATCCTACTCGACGTAGAAGACTGAATAATCTCCCTTGTGGTCAAGGAGTGACCACCCTGTGCAAGCAGGCACCATCAAGCGCTCAACAGTTTGCTTTGTTGTTGCTCCCGCCGGAGCTTGAACACAGAGCCTGACAAGACCCAGTCTTCCTTCGACCCGATCCACAGCCACAGCAAAGCTGAGACCCGTGGAGGCGACGCGAGACGTGGGACCGGCCATCTTGGAAAGCCAGCGAATTGCTTTCCGTGCAACTTCTGAGGCACCCTCGAAGTTGTGCATTGGGGATTGAGAAGCCCCAGCCCCGAGCACCAACTACACTGAAGATCACCTCTCCACACTCACCGAATGCTGCGTGGGGCCCTTTTGCATTTTCCTGCTCGACACGTCTGTCCGGTCACTTGCCCGTTGGCTAGTGGCCTCTGTGACAACGAAATCCTAAATCTACACCACTGGTCTGGTTGCTCTAGACTGGCCCTTGCTTTCCTGCGAAGGAGAAGCCCCTTAGTCCTTGCTGGCCTGAGTAAGAAGCCATCTTCGATTCCTGCATGGGTTGCATTTGTCAAGGCCTGTTGACTCCGAATCGAGATCCGACACCGCCATCAGCGAAAGCCTTTGTGGGACAGTCCATATCCAGGTCCGGGTCGTGGTCGACACCTCCTGGTCTACGTGGATGCAGAGACAAGCTTCACGATGTCACCTGGTTCCTTCCTGGTCACTGGCTAGTGACCCAGACTCTGTCCCCTCTTCATCTTTGATCCACCCTTGGATCCAACCGGACTCTTCTCTCCTGGTCGCCTGCAGCATCTATTCTCCAAGGCTCCATAGAACTCCACGAGGAAACCCGACACACTTTGACACCTACGCACCCGCTTCCTGTGGGTGAGGTAACGCGAGTACTGCGGTGTTCCTGTAGAGATTTACACTCCTAGTGTCCTAGTTTCAAGTGGTTTAGTTCTAGTCCAGTCGGAAGACTCCTAACTCTTTAACTTTCTAACTTTACGCACCCATTGACTTCTATGTGCGCACGCGTGTGCATTTAGACACTGCACCCACATCCCGTGGGCCTCCTGCTCCCTAACTATTGTTAGTACAGTGTAGCCCCAGTGATTCCCAAGGCCCTAGGCCTACCATCGTTCGTGACGTGGTTCTTATACCACCATTTTAGTATATGGTTTAGCGGGCCACCAGGGCCTATCCATTTTTGTGCAACTTATTGTATGCTATATTAAGTTATTTGTTATACGCTTGTGCTTCTGTCCTCATAAAGAGTACAGAGGGTTGTTTTAGAAATAAATACATATATATTTTGAATATATAACCTGTGTGGTGTCCTTTCATT
The DNA here is from genome assembly GCF_964261635.1 of Lissotriton helveticus. Lineage (NCBI taxonomy): Eukaryota > Metazoa > Chordata > Amphibia > Caudata > Salamandridae > Lissotriton > Lissotriton helveticus. The sequence continues at coordinate 1,705,073,534 of NC_136057.1, read as the reverse complement.
TGGTATTAAAAGGTTTGCATATGGTAAAACAGCTGGCTTCACATGCCCTCTTGAGTTTAGCCTAAGACTGCTTTTGTCCATGCTACCACTAGGATAGCTGGTCTATAAGGTTGACTTTACAACCATCACCATAAGGGTTGTTTGGACTGGTGCAAGGTGCTCACTAGAATAGTGAGCTTCATATACCAGACCAACTTCTCACAAAACCCCTCTATCCCAGACTATTATTTAGGAATTCGTTAATTACTGTGCAATACCATATGGGTGTCCATGTAAGCAGGCATGTAGGTATTAATGGCAAATATTACATGTGCAATGATCTAAATTTCATCAGAACACGTAAACATATGGAAGATGTTAACTGAATCTGAAGTGCTAAATCCATGGACCCTTTTTTTAAATGTATGATTTGTCAGACGGCTTCTCCTTACTTAAACTACGCTCTTGGTAACCAAGCACCAAAGATAAGCAAATGTGTATTTTTTATATTACCACATTCAAAATTGAGAGAAATGTGCTGGGTTTTTTTCATACAGGGCACCCGAATAGAACTGGCGTGGTGGGTAAGGAGGATATGCCTTGCAACAAGGTCAGACTAATACAGGGGTAGCTGACACAACAGCTGCAGCCATCAACGGATCAGAATAGGTACAGAGGCATATGGGCTTCCACAGAAGCAGAGCAAAGGTGCTGTATGCCCTAATACAGACATGGAAAAATGGGCGCCAAATCCTCATTTTGGTGGTAAATGATGATCCTAGTTTGAGCCCCTCGCATCTCAGGGCCCTGGTGCCATGGCAACTGCTCCACTATTAGTAGCTATGCCCTAGGTTTGCATGGCTTCTCTTAACTAAGATGTCCAGGCTAAAGCCTTAGATTTACCCTTTGATGACAGTAAAACATGTTCTCTTTCGGAGGAAGAGATCCTACAATAGTGCAAGATGGGAATGGTAAAAGAATAGCACTTGTGCAATGCTCATTTCCAACCCCAGAAGGCAGCTCCTTTTCTTTTAGGCTTTTAAAGTGCTCTCAAAATAAAAGCAATAGTCTTTCAGCAAGAAGTGCATATTTAGCCCTCAGGCAGAGTTGGGTGCTGCTTCTTCTCCGACCTCCACAGAGACTTCCAAATTGTAAGCCTGTCTTACCCTTGCAGATGCCAAATTCTCTGATAAATTGTACCATGCATCCGCGGAGTGGGGCTTTCACTCTTTTGTCACCAGTGGACACAGACCATTTAAGACCATGGTTCATGAAATGAAATGAAATTCCATGCTTTTAATCTTCCATCAGTCCCTCCCTTTCCTGCCCAGAGTTTCCAATGTTGTTTGTTTTTTGGGGTTAATAAAAGCTTCTGATGGATACTTCTACTGCAAATTCCTCACCATTAGAAAATTACCTAGGTGCTAGGCTTGATCCACACGTTTTTATAGCATTGCTCATGCATGTCACCAGGTTAGGCCTTGTGGCATGGACTTTGTTCCACCAAGAAGTGACTGAGCAGAGTCTATTGTAAGCGCTGTCCCTGCAAGCCCGCATCAGTTTGTATGCCTGTGGTTTAAACATGGATCTGGTACTCCCCTCGCTTTTTAGGTCTCGCACCTGCGACGCATCGCAAAGCGATGTCGCAACGAGACCTATAGTCGACGAGTCTGCTTTAAAGGAGACGGGCACGCGCAGCATGCCGGAATCGGATCAGGTCGCGCGCGCGTTCACCATCTCCTGTCTTCCTTGAAAGCCTCATGCACTTCTCGCATACACACACAGCCACACCCCCCTGCTTTAGTTTCGCACACACACACACGCACGCACACACACACACACACACATGCGCGCACACACAGAGAGACACACGCACATACACATGAGCGCACACAGAGACACACGCACGCACGCACACACACGAGCGCACACACACACACGAGCGCACACACACGAGCGCACACATACAGAGACACACACCACACACCTCCCCAGCCGCCACCCCCAGTACAACTAAGCCCCACTCACCGCATCGGCGCTACTCCGGACTTCTGCAGCCTCCGCGGGGCTCTCCCTCGGGCATGGGAGCCACACATCACCACTGCTCGTCTGGGTCAGCCACTCCGTGGGCGCGGGCTTCAGAAGACGGAAGTCCCGTCCCATGACAGGTTTCGGCAGTGCAAAACACACCACACACCACACCACAATTTCACTGGGAAAAATTGACCCTTTTTTTGCAAAGTGTCTAGCCGTAGTTACAGGGGCCTAAGCACGAACTACCCCAAATATCCAAAAAAAGGCTTAGCACAGGGGGGGGTGGGAGGCCTAGCAGCGAAGGGGTTAATTTGGAAGTAATGTTTAACAACAAACATTACTGCATTTAGGACATGAAAAAAACATTCTTCCAAATTAAATGTGCCAAGTGAAAAAGATAAACTACAGCCAATTTTAGGAAATTTAGGAAAATAAAGCACAATGAGGTAGTAGACTAACAGTAACACATCACCTTAACCTCCGTGGGACGCTATTTGAGAACAAAAAAGGCATGGCTAGGGCTGATATTCCAGACTCAATGTCTTCCCATCGTTTCAGGAGATTTAGGGTGAAAGGACTATGGCTGCTCCATTATTATTGGAGTTGGAAAGCAGGAACAAAATCTTATAATTTCGAATGCAGAAAAACCTTAATAACAGACCTATCTATTAGAACGGATATGGAAGGCCCAGGTAGTTATGTGGTTTCTATTAAAACAAGCATTTGACACTGGGTTATGAGCTGGAGGGTTTTTTAAAGGAGCAAATAAGGAAAGAGTTTAAGAAAGGCTACTTTTAATATAGTCACTACCAAGGATTGGTCACATGCTTACACCTCATGTCACCCTGGCCCCCAGGGCCAGGCAATCTACACAGCACATCTTATTGCAAAAGATGAATAAGTTTAACAGAAATCCACTCACTGAGGCCAGGATTTTCAAATTTAAAAAAGGGAGAGAAGTGATGAACATTGCTAAAAGAGGGCAGTTTCACCTCTCTGCTACAGGTCTACCTTCATCCATTGTCTCATTCGTTCAAAGGTGAATACAAATTGTATATAGCGCCTCAAGCTGCATGTACCAGCTTTTAGAGGAGACACTGCCCCCACCCAAAAGTACTCATGGATGAAAGAGACTCGGCAGGACTATGCCGTGAATTAACCCCCTGGCCTTCAGTTTGAACGCAGAATACTCTGAATTTGGCGAGTTATCTGAAAGTATAGCTTTATGGGGCCATCAATACTAAATTTACAAATTCACTTCAGGCAAAGTACCATCATCAACTCCAGCATAATCACAAGTGCAAGTAGTTCAGAAAGCGCACAAAGTGTGCGCAATATAAAGCAGTAACTTTCTAAAAACATTTAATCTGCTCAGACACAAAGCCTTGCACTACGCCTTTGCTCCAATTTGCAAAAGGAGTCAACTCCTTTGTTCACATTATTCCCAGAACAGCAATGTTCTGAAAGCATAGTTAAAAGAAAACCTCACGTTTGCATGTTTAGTTATTTCTAGAGGGCTAACCTAAATAAAGACAAACTGAGCACTTAAAGGTGAGAATGGAAGAGTGAACAAAGGTGGGGACCATTAAAAACGAATTGGATCGTTTACAAATATCCACATTTTGTATTATGCTTTTTTTGTAAAGCCTGTCAACAAAGCAAACAATGCTAATATAAAACACCTGCAATAATGCCTTAGCGCTGGGAGTTAAATGGCAGTATAGACTGCATGTTAAAACAAGCTGTGTATCGAGGGTGCAGTACCACAGACTGTCACTAGGTGTCCCTTGGGGCCTCTTTTAGCCACATATCGTACTGCACCCTACAACATGGCTAGGGAAAGGATATGGCACATATATATGAGTTCAGTGTGGTATAAATAGTGACTAATTTAAGGGGTACATCAGTTAACTATTGGTGTGGAGCAGATCCTATATACGTGCTTCCAAGTAGGGGACCTTTCTTGTAACAGTGACTTACCCTATCCCCTACGTGTAATAGGGTACCTCTCAATTTGTTTGTATGATCTAATATTCAGTCCTGCAGTTTATATGTTTATAAATGATCTTCTGGAGGGTTTCGAGTAAGCAAATTGGTCTGTAATTGGCCAGGTTTTCTTTACACCCTTTTGTAGGTCTCGCTGGTACTGCATCCGAAGGATGCGTCCAGCTGGAGACTTCATGTTGCCCGTCTCTGGGGAAGGAGGGACAAGAGGGTGCCACGCGCTTCTCTTGTCCTGGATTTCACTGCGTGCACGCGCACCCACACTCACGCATGCGCACATCACAGCCACACGCATACACAGCCACACGCACACACCCCCCCCCCGTCGCCGCACCTACACACACACCAGCGCACCTACACACACGCACGCACACATACAAAGACCCCCCTCCCCCCGTCGCCGCCACCCCACTCACCGGCTACGCAGGATTTCTCTTCTCTGGGGCGGCGGTAGTGGGGCTCTCCCGATCCCTGGGAGCCCCGCCCGACAGCGCCTCTGTTCACCCGGTCCACCATCTCGGGACCGGGACTCAAGGTCGGCCCCGGGGCTCTCCCTAGCTCACGGGAGCCCCGGGCCACGGGAGGACTCGGCCTCTTTGCTCCATCCCGGCGGGCAGCCAATCATAGCCCAGCAGCAGGCGGGACTTCCTTCTCTCTTCTGGCCTGGCCCACGTCTTCTCTCCCGTTGCCTGGCTTCCTGCCTCAGGGGTCCGCCAATGGCAGCGCGGCCCCGCCCAGGCCCCTCGTGCCGGGGCCTGGGCGGGGCATCTGTCCACTGTCTTCAAAGCCCGCCTATTGTAGGAAAGTTGAGAGTGCAGTATCTAAATACTGTCACGGAACCACATGCGCTCCCCAAGATTTCTGAGCCAATTATCAACTAAGGCGAGCTTCCTCAGCCAATCCCATAACTATACTGCCTTCAGCCAATCCAATGTGACCACACTTCACCAGCGCAAAACAGATATGCTTCCACCTATCTCATTGGTTGTGATCCTACGGGTGCTATCCGGTCTTACCAGTCTTCTTGTCGTAATTGCGAGGCACAAGAGTAGAGGGTTCGGGGCTCCTACGGGAGAAGCGCCGAGGCGGGAGGGCAGCTAACCAAGGAGGGAGAACGGCAGTACTGCCCAGAAGAGGAGGAGGACAATGGAAGAAGGCTAGTGCCGGCCGAAACAGGAAGGGATAGGCAGAAGGGGCAGGCTTTGGGAAGCAGCTGATAGATGCTGTCAGACAATAAACAAGATTAGACCCTGTCAGACAATTTAGAGGAACGCATTAGCAACCGTCCTCCCTAACAATTTCTGATTATTGAGGAATAACCTCCATGGAATGTAACTGAATTTGGGTATTTCGAGTTCCTTTCCTTTAGGTGATGTTTCCCGGAGATTGCATTTTTGTTTATTGTTTTTTTCAAACAAATGTACAGTTTTTTGTATTATGTCTTTAAATAAATCCCTCACTAAGCGATACCTAATGGAATTTCTGAGACTACGGACTTCTGACGTCTACAAATAATGTCTTGTTTGCAAGAAAACAATTTAAAACCTGTGACACGAATGTAGGTGAAGTTGTGTGGTAATGAGATTTGGCCCTATGTATTTGACTCAGTGCATTAACCCCTCATGTCTGACTTGCACGAGTTACAACTTTTACTGAAGTGTAATCTCGGCAAATACATTTCAGCAGCGAACTTCAGAAGTGGGTGTCGGTGTTTGTTGCAGTTAGCCCCCAGGAGAGCCCCTGTATGGCAGAACCCCTGGAGATAGAGTGGAGGTGGTAGTGATGGCGACCTCTACTGGCACCCGTTGCCCCCTCCAGGGCCATGAAGTCCAGGACCATGGGAGGCAGACCGAGTGCTCCAGGGGTCGGCACCCCTTTGGCAGGGAGGAGGAAGCCTCACTGCAAAGGCTCTTTCTCTTCTTCTGTCAGTGCCTGCAGAGGGGGGAATGGGAGCTGGCCCAAGCCTGTATTCCTCAACTCCACCATTGGAAGGGACAGGGACCCAAACAGGTAGAAGATATCCTCCGGGCTATTGTGGCTTGCCCTTACATGCTAAGGTAAGTGACATTTAGGTGGAATGTATTTATTTGAGGGTAAATGGCTGGAGTTTTCAGAACATTTATGGAGTTCTTTGTTACTTATCTTATTTTTTTCTTTGTGGTATTTATTACCACCATACCTATTGGAAGCTTGATGGCATGTACCGTTCATTGCATTAGTGCAATTGGTTCATAATATAATTGCCAATAGTGAAATATTTTGAAGACGCTAACGTTTTTTGATGCCTTTCAGCCTATAACGTAATGTGAAACATACATAGATAGTACTGTAGAACGGCAGGTGTAAACATGAATGATGTTTTTAACTGTCCTGGACAGTGAGAATTTAAGTTCGAGTTCTCTTAGATCGGCCAGACCCCTCACATGATAACATCAGTAGCATTTGGTTCAACCCCCATGATTAGTTCTGTTACACTTGCTAAGCTGATCCTAAGGATCGGTTGTGGAGAGGAATATGATTCACACAGGACCCATACAAAATATGTTCTTTTGTCCTTTCCTAGCTCAGTCAGTAAATTCCTGGTGTCCTACCATATGACTACTTTAAAGGTCCTTTCCATTTCGGTATATATTTAAGGTTTTTTGCACGCTATCCCGCATTTCTTCACTATTCCTACTACTTATCAAAACAATTAATTATCTGACTTTTATTCCTATCTTATTATTAATGCCTTCCTAAAGCAACCACACACCGCATGTCATTCTGGTGTTAGACTATTCAGATTGGGTACCTAACTGTATATTCCTTTATCCTGACTGGAGTTGGTGGTGTTTGTAAACAATTACGTCAACCAGGCACAAGCTGCCACGCACTTTTGTCTGTTTGCCATTTTTATGGAGTACAGGAGACAGGTGCTTTGCATAAGCTGACCATTAATTTGTCTTCTTCTTTTATTCAGATGCTTGATTGTTTAATTTTCACATTTTGAGATGCACAATCTGTACTGTGTGGGTATGTGTGGCCTTGTATACTCACGCCCTTATCAGATTGTATCAGTTACCTCTAACATAAGTGTGTCACCCTGGGGCCTCATCCTCTATAAAGCGTTGGCCGCAGCTTTGTTCGCTTTGATGTAATAGAACTCATCAGTTGCTTTATACAATCCGATATAATATAGCTACAGCCAGATAGTTTTTAAAAGTCCTGATACATACTTTTCATTCTGTGAATTTGATCCTAGTGTTTATTTGTTAAATGTTATCAGACTTATTATTTGACGTACATGGAAGGGAATGTATACTGTCATCTGAACCTTTGAGGAATCTATGTGTGATGAGATGATGTGTTTAGGATTGTGTTGGACTGTCATTATATTTCATATCCCATTGTGATGATATGTAATCTGTGTGTACTGACTGACAGCGTGAGATATGTAGAATCCATACTGAGTGATAATTGTGACAAGTGAGTGCCTTTCATAATGCTTCAACAAATATATTGGTGAACTTACTGTGATGTGGCACTTTGAGCGTATACTGTCTTCAGATTCTCTCACAGCTTAATTCACCCTCCGCGCTTCCCTCGGCTGACCCAGCTCTCCCTCACCATGCAAAGAATGATAGGTCTGTTTTTCCTCTGAAATGGGTCTTTTAGAACCAACAGTCTTGAAAACCTAACTTATGATGAAGTCAAATCCTTGCCATAAATCCTTTCCTGACTTATTTATTGACAAAAATGTGCTCCTAACATCTGAGGTGAGTGTCACCCTCTTTATAGCACCAGCTGATGGTTTTCACACAATATGCATATCCTAAAATTAATTGAAGAACTGCATGAATTAATCATCCATATTTCTGCTCTTCACTTAGTAGGGTACTTGCGACTACTGCAATTAGCCTATCTTGGTACCATCTCCCAGTTAAGCTTCTGGAATGAGCAGTCACCATGCAGTTTTAGATATTTATTGAAACCTCTGAACTTGATGATTTCCTAGTTGGTTTCAGTCCTAACTAAAGGAGCAAGTTCTCTGTGTGAGGATATTGGCGCTGGAATCCAAGCCCTGATTATCTTTCTTTGGTCAGAGGATGTCAAAACATCTAAACACACTATCAGAATAGAAGGACTCACATTGGCTTGTTATGCTATCGAGTCAGTCGAGTACTACTCCTTTTTTTTTATTTAAATAATTATAGCGCTCTGGCTCCCGGCTATAACCTGTATGCCAGCCTCAGGCTTGCCAATCAATGATGTCTGGTGCCCATCTGCGGCGTTCGTTTATCAGCTGTGTTGACTGACACTGATAATTTGAATATATGCAGCTCATCTGTGCTGCGGGGCAGGTAGTTGTGTGCCGGCCGGGGTTGCCGAATTAGGATATTCTTGGGTTAAAGGTAGTTTTTCAAAATAATACACTACAGTACACTGGCTGTTGGCTGTGACTGACTGTGTGTGTGCCTGTCAGCCTGAGGCCTGCTCAGTGCCTGACTGACTGCGGCGGCGTCCACGCGTCAGCTGACTTTTATTAACACTTCATTTTAGTGCCCTTCCATTTCTGTGGCTTTGCAGCAGTTTGATCAGCTTCGAGTTTCTCCTTGCTAAAATGGGGAGAATTTGTGAGATATATGTTTCCTTCCACTTTCTTGCTTGATTTTCCGCGGGACAAAGTGTCACTCATAGTCGTTGAAATGTCACTCATAATTACACTGAAATTATAAAAATGTCACTCGTACAAATCTGAAACTGAAACCATGGCAGCTATGGGCTTTCACTGCAGGCAGGCCTGGGGGCCAACTTGAATTACCAAGGCTCAAGCCTCACGCAACCTTCAGCCAGCTGTAGGCCACAGACATCGCGGCCTGGAGGCCAACTTGAATTGCCACGACCCGCGGTGGCTACAGCCTGCCTTCAGCCATCTGTACACCAGAGTCTCCCTGCAAATATACAACACGAAACTCCAGAAATAGTTTAAGACCATACTCACGAGCGCGGAACCAATCTACTGCTTCTGAAGGTGTACAGTGGACTCTTCAGCAGGCATTTGATGGCAAGATCATTTTTTCTTAAGTTGATATGGTGACGTGCATAGTAAGATGTGCAAACCTATTACTTTGCAAAGGAAAGGTTGCTGTTTTCCCAGAATAGAAATCCCAAATACGGTGACTGTTTCATAAATTAATGTAAAGCAAGATCTGTATTACATTTTATTACCTCTTCTGCGTTTACATTCACAATCCTGAAGCACTATGGCATTGAAAATCGTAACCTGCATTAGAGTTGTTTGCCAATGCACAAGAAACTATTTAAAACAAACAGTGCACATTATATTTTATTCCCCAGCATCACTCCACAGACCTGCAGGTACCGAAACTAACTTTCTGTCGAGTGCTGCTCTCTTTGATACTCTCTCTGTGATTGACGGTCATGCTGACAGCTCTTACCCCCGCAGCGAAGGGCCTAAGCTATTAGCATTGTAAATGTTTAAAAGCAAAAACATAAATAAAAGGCATTGCCATTTACAATGCCAATAGCTCTAACTTTAATAATGCGAGACCTATTGCATTGCAAATGCTTGTTTCATTGGGAATAATTTCAGCTCTTTTCCATGTCCCTGGTATTTTGTTTCCTCTTGCAACATAAGGGACCCTAAGCAATTGTTTAGATCCTATTAGATAACCGGAAATGTTGTCCGGCCCCCTGGGCTTTCCCTGCTTTTAAACTCTAAACCGATCTCTGTGTCCTGTAAAGAGAACAACCGGTATTTTGGATAATTTTGAAGCACTGCCTTAGCAGTAACAGGAACTACTCCACCGTGTCTGGGGGAACTTTGGCTATGAATAGAGTGTGGTGAAATGCTTTTTCCAGACTTGTGGAGCAAAGTGGAATTCCACATGAATGGCAATTTATAAACTGAAGTGAGCAACATTTAGCCAAACAGGCTTATTGTCGTTTCTCTTAAGTGCATCTAACATGTTCAGCCAGTTCTCGTCTTCTCAAACCCTCCAGTGTTTAGGTAAAGTTCATTTGTATAGCCTTTTAGCTTCTACCATTTAGGCTCTATGACGTGCTTTGACTGCACCTAGTAAATTAGACGTCCTCCTGCAGGCTTTGGTAAACCAAGTGTCTATTTCTCTGTATGAAACTCGGTCTGAGAGTGAGGTTACTGGGAGAGGGTCTTTTTGGTGGGTTCGTGATCTACAATACCAAACACGACTCCTGTATTGTAAAGGAAAGGTTAGGGTGATTGATACTGCAAAGCTCCGCACTTCCATGTCTGCCGGGGCAGACTATAATTGAAGACCTAACATTACATAATCAATTTTTCTTTCACTAAAGCCCCTCCTGACGTGTGCCCACGGCCTATCCTATAAATTACGACCGTTGCATGCCCACAACCCACTAGTTAAGGTTAATGCCAGTATTTTTAGGGCTGCATCAGACCAATGTTTTTGGGGAGGATCCTCTAATGCAGGAATAACCCACTCCTCATCCTCCTGCTCCATTGAAGTGTCCAGATTGTCCAAAGCTTTGTGGGTCGTATTAAAATCCCGCACATTGATTACAAGGAATCTTGGCCTGACTGTTTATTAAGACCTCCAGGGATTGAAATATGCAAGGTTCATTATTCATTAGAACACTACATCTTAACCAAGTCTTAGCCCAAACCGGGAGTCTACCAGAGGGTCTGCCTCCTCTAGTTGGAGTAGCTTTAATGTTACATGTTAGATATCCTGATCTGTAAACTGTCTGTTGCCCAAGTCTCTTGAAATGCGCATATATAGTAACCATGCAGAAACTCCTCCCATGAGGGGTCATTGAGCTTGCATTTTAATCGAGCTACATTCCAAGGTGGTTAAAATACATGGGGGGCAAACCTATGAGATACTTCACTGCTGATGACAGTGTTTCTACAGGAGTTAGCTGTAGCAAGATCATTTCTAAGTCACTGTTGGGCAGTACTAAACCAAGTTTCTGGCCCATTCTTCCTAACTGTAAATGTAACCTTAGGGGAGCAGCCGAAGCATTAGATGACTTGTTCATTGTAAATGTTCCCATTGTAATTGTATAGGTGGCTGCGGAGTAAGTCAATCCAGCTCTAAAAGGTTTGGATTAGGATCACATGGATTCAAGGATTTACATGATTTTATTAGGGTTTATTGAGTAATAGCCTGCTTTGTGTTCAGAAGAAAAAATAGCATATACAGCGGATTGTGCTGTAGTTGATTGTCACAACAATTGCTAGGCAAAGTCTGATGATCAAGCACCACCAAATCATCTACAAAGTTTTCATTTGTGAGGGCAGCATGATGTAATCAAATGGCTCAGAAGGTGACGTACACTGCTTTGCGGAACTTTGGTCATCTTGCATGAGTGAATGGCATTTATGAATATATCTCTTATCCAATCAATGACTATTTTTCTGTGAGGAGTCGTCTTTGTGCACATAAGGCTTACGTTTCGGGATACTAGTCATATATAAGACCCGATCAGTGTCTAGGGCAGTGCTTTCGTGGGTTTAAGTCTATTTGGGTACACAATAATTATGTTCATATTGCAACTGTTAGCAATCACCTTCATCAAACGTTTTTGTTGCCAAGGAATGAATTTAGGGACCTGACTTGCAGTTATGCCACTGGGTGGAGGGGTACCTGTTTTCTTTAACTGGTAAAGCAGCCTCTTGGGTTTTGATTTCATTTTCTGTGTCCTCCTTATTGCAATCCTTAGATATTCGAGTATTGGGATGTGAATTATAGTACAGCAACTTAAGCAGTGTTTGGTAGTTATTCAGGCCTTGCTGGAGTATTCGATGCATACTTGGCTACTGTGTTAGGCCAGTCCTCCTGTCATAGTGGACGATGTATTGATTAGGACTAGAACCAAGTCTTTCACGTTTTGTAATCTCCCTTCACACACCTTCTATCTGCTCCGCTATACTTCCTGGGTATCCCAGTGGCTCTGAAAGTGATTATTGTGTGCGTTTGTTGAATTTTCTGCTTGTGGTAGAGTCCAAGTATGGCTCTACACTGGTCGTAAATAGCAGGAATCTGTTTTGTTAAATTATAGTTTGAACAAGAGGAGTGTGGGCTACTTAGTTTATTATTGTGTTTTTAGGAGAATCTACTATTGTTATCTATTGTGTTTTAGGATCATCTACTATCTTTATCATTTGTCTTTTTAGGATCATAACTGCATTGTTTGTGATTCTACTGGGCGCAATTCTTGGTTGTGGTTGTGGTTTTGTTTTCTTTAATAACGACTTTGGCCCACTTTGGGGCAACATTTTTATCCTGTTTTGCATTACGTAGGGATTTGATTTTGTCAATTAAACCATTAATCAGTTCTCAGCTGCATGTCTGGCTTGTTTTTAGGTTTCGCCTGGCGATCCGCTGCGCAGCAGCGTTCACGCAGGCGAAATCTTTTGAGAATAGTCTGGGGCTTTGTTCCGCCTCTCTGTTCTATTGGCTAGCTCCATAAATGGAGGCTAGCCATTGGAACAGAGAGGCGTCACTCATTCCCCGAGCAGATTTGTGGGCGTTCCGGCGATTTTTACTCATCCCGCCCATTTTCGTGCGTCATGCGGCGGTGGGCGGATGTTTTTTTTTTTCGTATCGGCATGTTGGTTTCATTTCCAACGTGTGCTTTGCAGGGGTGGGCTGCGCAATTTCACTTTCCAAGAGTTGCTAGCAGGTAAGCAGCATATTTGACTACTTTTTATCCCGTTCCTGCCCCCCTCCCGCTGTCCGTGATCCCGTTCCCGCCCCCCCCGCTGTCCGTAGCCCGTCCCCCCTCCCGCTGTCCGTGTGCCCATCCTCCCTCCTGCTGTCCGTGTGCTCGTCCCCCCTCCCGCTGTCCGTGAGCCCGTCCCCCCTCCCGCTGTCCGTGAGCGCGTCCCCCCTCCCGCTGTCCGTGAGCCCGTCCCCCCTCCCGCTGTCCAGCAGCCTCTGTTTCTCTGTGCTAATTACGAATGAGCTTTGTGCTCTTTGTCAGTAAAACTGGCTCATGCATTTTGTAGGGAACATTAACAAATTGATTTACATAGCGGCAACCCAATCAGGAGAGTAAACTGAGCAGCGAGCATCTGAAATTACTGCTCCGCCTCTTTCGGGCCCTTAGGACAACTTTTAATGTGTAGAATTTGCTCGGATACTTCCGGTCTACAGCTGCAACTTCTGTCTGCCTGCCTGTGTGTGACTTCTCTGCGTCTGCCATTGCATTTGTACTACTACTACTACTACGTGGCAGGTTCTCCAACTGCCTGTGTATGCTTGTTTTTTGACTGCCTAGGTAAGAGTGCTCTTTTGGCGCGAGTGTGGTTGCTCTGACTGATTTATCCGTATATTCTGTGGTTTCCTGTGGTTGGTTACCGTGTTACCTGTGGGAGGATGTTCTGTGGTTGTCTGTGTGTAATTGCCTTGGCGGTGCGTTACGAGTGGCTGCTTCTGGGATGGGTGTACTAGTGGCTGCTTCTAAGCTGCAGCGCTGTAAATCCGTCCAGGTGATTGCTCGTTGATTGATTGTGTGTTGCAGTTCGGGTTTGGCTGTACCTTGCACAACTTTTTTGTTGCTTCTTATCTTTTTTGTCCACATTTATGTAAGTCTGCGCGATTTCACTTTCCAAGAGTTGCTAGCAGGTAAGCGGCATATTTTACTACTTTTTAGCCCGTTCCTGCCCCCCTCCCGCTGTCCGTGAGCCCGTTCTCGCCCCCCCCCCCGCTGTCCGTGTGCCCGTCCCCCCTCCCGCTGTCCAGCAACATCTGTTTCTCTGTGCTAATTAGCTGCTAATTACGAATGAGCTTTGTGTGTCTTTGTCAGTATAACTGGCTCATGCATTTGGTAGGGAACATTAACAAATTGATTTACATAGCGGCAACCCAATCAGGAGAGTAAATCGAACAGCGAGCATCTGAAATTACTGCTCCGTTTCTTTCGGGCCCTTAGGACAACTTTTAATGTGTAGAATTTGCTCGGATACTTCCGGTCTACAGCTGCAACTTCTGTCTGCCTGCCTGTGTGTGACTTCTCTGCGTCTGCCATTGCATTTGTACTACTACTACTGTAGTGTAGTTCCTATAGTCCCAATAGGCTCTGCGCATTGGAATAATATCTTCAGTAGTGTAGACGTAGGTGTTAGGTAATAAATCCATTAAGTTGGGCAATAAATCCTCCAACCCTCCGCAGAGCGACCAAAGCAAATAAACCACAGCTGCCTTCACAAAACACAGGAAATGTTCTTGCACCTTTGTCCGTTTATTGGCATGCCAAGGCAGAATGCAGACGCAGTGTCACGTCTTGGAACAAGCTTCTTCTGCCCCTCATGAATAGTCACAGCAGAATATATAGGGCAGAAAGTGCAGTCATCAGTAAACTCATAAGATGTGGCCAAGGCCAAATACGGTTATACATATACAAATAGAAGTGCCATGCAGGCCCAGAACATAGAGCAATATATGGGCACAAGGGGCCATAAAGCAAGTTTAAGCCATCCTGCAAGATTCAGAGGCTTTCCACAGCTGTTAACCTATGACGTGTCAATGAGGGCACTACAGGTCATGGGGTCAGGAGTTAATAGATTTCTAAGGGGAGGGGTGCTCAGGAGCACGGAGCAAGCAGCTTGGTCAGAGCGGTTAACTCAGAAGGTCTGAGATAGTGTGGAGGAGAATATGGAATTGAGATATATTTTTCCCCACAATATCCCTCCTTTTTGATAGCAATATCAAATACCATTGTAAGAAAAATATGAATATATACATATGGTAGAAATATCGAAAATGTACTTATCTTTGACTAGCATCACACAGTGTTTAAATAACATGCATATATTGGCGTAGACCCATCCAAGACGTATTCAATTTTCTACATAGATAAAATTATATACTAATACTTAATGCTTTTATATTATATCTCTATAGCCATTAATTGAAATGTTTCTTTGTGTGCTTTCTCTACATCCTGTTGTATTTGGAGATGTTTGTAGGCTACCTCCTGCTCTGTAGGAGGTAGAATTGTAACTGCGGAAATTGTATGGATGCTTTTAGTACACCATTGCTGTACCATGGAGCAGCAACACTGAAGACAACACAAAAATATCACTATTGTTAAAAAGATACCCAGTAGTGCTAAAAGTAAGTGCTTTAACCATCCTGTTGGTAGCCATGACCATGGCCAGGACCAGTCATCAGAATCTGTAAGTTTCCCTGCTCCACGGAATATTTGAACTGCATTCTTAATTTGTGCCACATCCTTTGCTATGTTCCCACTTTTGTTTAAAAAATAACAGCAAGAGGAATTTAATAAAACGCACAGTCCTCCTTGTTGTAGTGTCAGGAGGTCAAGTGCAATCCGATGTTGAATAGTCATGGCAGCTACTGAGTTAATTTCTATCTGCAACTGTTGAAGTGCATCTCTTGTTGCATTGAATGCTACAGCTAGCTCAGCAGACATATTAACTAGAGCCAATTCTAAATCATATACCCCATATCCAGGAATAAATATACGCATTAGTTCAAAGAATGGGCCCCGTCTAGTTTCCAGAATAGGTGCATGTATATCTCTTTTATATCTATGAGCAAAACTCCCCAAATTTAGTGGCTCATGGGCTGCAATGCGTGGCACAACTGAAATGTTTGGTGTAAGGTAAGAAATAGCACACATGCCTTCCCAGTGCCGGGGAAGCACCTTGTATGCTTTAGTGCCACAAACAAAATACATTCCGCCCTGTAACTGTGTGTCTAATGTGTGATATTTACTGAGTGGAAGGCCTACCCCTTCAGGGAAAGTGTTTTGGAATTGATCACACCATTTGTAATCAATCCATGAAGAATTTATAAGCGTAACATTTGCCCATGGTGCCATGTATGAGCAGCGAGCTGACCATAAGGGGTATTCTAATATTTTAGAAATCACATTTGGTGCCCTAGCGTGCTTATTCTTTTGCTCAATAAATGGATCATATAGAAGACCATCAGGTGTTACTAACAGTGTCTCCCCATCTACAGTGATGTTCCAGTAATGCAAAGTATAGTTTACTTGTTTTCCCCTTGCCTTAGCTGTCCAGTTCCTACTTACTAACTGTCTGTCTTTTATGTTCCAATTCCCTGTGATATTATCAAATTCTAATATGTTAGGACACTGGCTACTTTTTAAATGTCCTAAGTATTGCGAAGCTGGGTTATATCCTGAAACACAATGCTTTAAACATACAGGAAATGCTTTTTCCTTGTCTTTGTATTCTACTGTAGGCGACACTTGGTATTGGGCTTGAATATTTGGCAGTATGGTACACCGTGGGTACCATCCAATCCTTCCTTCTCCACAATCCCATGTTACATTGGATATGAGGCATCCTATTCCTTGCGCATAATTTTGTATAGGCACAGGCGTTTCATAAAGGCCAATAGGGTCACTGGGGTGTCTGGATAACTCTCTACAAACCGTCAGGTAAAAAAAGGTTTTCCCTTTTGGGAGATCAAATGATCTCGAATTCAAACAGTCATCACACAATCAGGTACTCACACTCAATAAAAAACTTATAAACTCCTTGTAATGGGAAATGCTCAACAAAAGAAAAAACCCAATTTATAAAATATGTATATTTTTATAAATTGGTTTTTTTCTTTTGTTGAGCATTTCCCATTACAAGGAGTTTATAAGTTTTTTATTGAGTGTGAGTACCTGATTGTGTGATGACTGTTTGAATTCGAGATCATTTGATCTCCCAAAAGGTAAAACCTTTTTTTACCTGACGGTACATTGGAGCTCTATTTCCCTTTGGGTCACATTGAGCCCCTCTCTTTGGTTTAAACAAAAACATAACTCTCTACAAATCCAGCAATTTTGAAGACCTAAAGCCTGGGCAACTTTCTCATGTACTGCAATGAGGGGATGGTCAGCAGGTTGTTGCAGTACAGGTAGCACACACATAATTATGGTACTCAAAAATATTGTTAGCATAATGCAATGCATTTTCTGGACAGTGGTAAATGTCACTTTCAGAATTTAAAATGTTGTTAGGCAGTGCCTTTCTGTCTCAGTTCCAGGGTACTTTCTGTAAGTGTCAATAATGAAAGTTCTTGTGGCGTGCTGTCATTTGCTTCTCCTCCTGGTCCGTAGTCGTCTTGTTCAGGGGCGGTTTCACGGACCTGCCCTGCATGCTTCACTCATCAGCATCAGTTGGTGTCACCGTTCCTGGGACACTTGATGAAGGACCCTCAGCGTTGTTGTTAGGAAAGGTCTGGTCTGTCTCCCCCTTGTCCTGTGTTTCGCGCTGCTCCACGTGTGGTCGTTGCTCATCTGTTAAAGGTGACTCTGCCTCAGGCGTTGTTGGTGCAGCTCTGCATCGTGTTCCGTGCAGCCACTCGGGACGTCCCTCCACCTTTAGTGATGTTCTGGTAACCAGGAGCACAACGTGGGGTCCAGTCCACCTAGAAGTAAGAGAAACATTTTTTATTTTTCTCACCATGACCATGTCACCAGGTTTAAAAGGGTGTGTTTGTTCTAAGGAAGGATGGGGCAAAGCTTCCTTCACCTGGAGATGGTGATGCCTCAATACCACTGATAATTGTACAGCATAGTCAGAAATCTGCTCATCCGTCCACAGCAGTGCTGCTTGGGATGCTGTGAGAGGCAACCTCAACCCCACTGACATAGGCCGCCCCATCAATACCTCATGTGGGGACAAGAGAGTTGTTCTTGATGGTGTTGCTCTTATGGCATGCAGCACTAAAGGCAGCGCCTCTGGCCATTTCAGGCCTGTTGCATCAGTTGTTTTGGCTAGTTTATGTTTTATTGTGGAGTTCATTCTCTCCACCTGCCCTGAACTTTGTGGGTGGTACGGGGCATGCAGTTTCCACTCTATTCCCAAACACTCACACATCTTTTCCACAATGGCAGCAACAAATTCACCCCAACTGTCACTGTTTATGCTCTGGGGGACCCCAAATCGGGGTATTATATCATTCATCAAGCATCGCACAACAGTTGTTGCATCATTCTTCCTAGTGGCAAACGCCTCCACCCATTTTGAAAACTGATCCACACATACCAACAAATATTTGAATCCATTCACTGGGGGCATGTAGGCGAAGTCTATTTGAATGTTGGTAAAGGGACCCTCTGGTACTGGCAAGTGATCATGGGTAGCGGGGGACCGACCTTTAGCATGTTGGGCACAGACAAGACATTGGGAGCAGAATTGCACAGTAAAAGCTGTTATCCCTGGTGCAAACCATTCTTGTCTAATCAAAGCATTCATCCCTCCTTGAGCCATGTGAGTGGGTCCATGGGCAAGCCTTGTAAGGGGCAGGAACATACTGCGTGGCGCCACAGGCCTCCCATCCTTGTGTACCCACAATCCCACATCATTTGGCTCACATCCAGCATCACTCCACGCTCTTTCTTCCTCTGGAGGTGCAGACCATTGTGCTTCTTTCACATCAGCTAGCAACAATTGTCTCTGAATCAGCTGTATTTTTGGAATACTTTTTGCCATTGAAGGCACCATCTGTACTGGCTGTAACATGCTCTCTTTTGCTGCTGTGTCAGCCATCGCGTTACCTCTGGCTATCTCAGTATTAGCTCCTGTATGTGCCTCACATTTTATTACTGCTATTCTGTTGGGCAGTAGTATTGCCTGTAGTAAATTCTTTACTAAGGGGCGATTTTGAATGGGGCGTCCTGCTGCTGTAATGAAACCACGATACTGCCACAGCTGGCCAAAATCATGGACAACTCCAAAGGCATAACGTGAATCAGTGTAAATATTAACATCTTTCCCCTCAGCTAGGATGCATGCCCTTGTGACAGCATACAGCTCGGCTTGCTGGGCAGATGTGCCAGGTGGGAGGGCTGCACTTTCAATTATGGTGTCTACTGTTGTTATAGCATACCCTGCTCTGTAATCAGTGTCTGTTAGTCTGCTGGAGGAACCATCAGTGTACCATTCATAGTCAGTTTTTTCTAATGGTGTTTGCTGCAAGTCTGGTCTGGGTGTGGTGCATGTCTCTACAACTTCAACACAGTCATGGTCAGGGGTCTCATCTGAATCACCTAGTGGAGGTAATAAAGTTGCCAAATTAACAGGTGGGCATCTTTTAATGGTGATATTGGTGTTAGACAACAGAGTGACCTCATAACCTGTTTGCCTGGCTGCCGAAAAATGTTGTGTTGCTGCAGATGACAACAACAACTGTACCGAATGTGGCACATAAACAATACAAGGGTAGTCCAACACAATGGGAGCTGTCCTCTCTACCATCACAGATGCTGAGGCCACTGCTCTCAAGCAAGCTGGATGCCCAGTTACTGCTGCGGGCAAAGTCACGGAGCAGTATGCCACAGGTCTTTTTCCTGAGCCATGCTGCTGTGTCAGCACACCATTTGCAATGCCATTTTGCCCTGACACATAGAGATGGAAGGGCAGTTTGTAATCAGGCAGCCCCAGGGCTGGTGCAGTACACAAAGTCTCTTTCAGTTTCTTAAAACAGTTTGCAAGTTCATTAGTCCATGCAATGTTGTTGGGAGCATCTTGTAGTGTACATTGTCGCAGGATGGCATCATAGGATCTGTACTCGGGGATCCACTGGCGGCAGTAGTTCATCATCCCCAGGAATGACAGCATTCCTTTCTTGGTGGACGGAGGCCTCATGCCCTGAATCATTTTGATCCTGTCAGGTGATATGCGGCGTGTTCCTTTGGATACCACATTACCCAGGTAAGTCACCTCTTTTTGGCAGCACTGGAATTTTGACAATGAAGCTTTGTGTCCTCTCTCCTGGAGGTGATTCAGCAGCGCTACAGTGTCTTTTTCACAAGCTTCAAGGGATGGAGATGCCACAAGTAGATCATCAGCATACTGCAAGATGATGCTACCTCCTTCCAGGTGTAGGCTATCCAGGTCTCTCTTTACTGCCTGCGCATAGACCGTGGGACTCTCAGTATAGCCTTGTGCCAGTCTTCTGAAAGTATATTGGGTATCTTTCACTGTGAAAGCAAAAAGGTACTCGCTCTCTGGATGGACTCTAATACTGAAAAATGCAGAGGAGAGATCAATGACTGAAAAGTACTCTGCCTCTACAGGTATAGAAGATAATATGGTATTTGTGTCAGGCACAACAGGTGCTAAGGGAACCACAATGTTGTTTATCTGTCGTAAGTCCTGTATGAACCTATACTGCCCAGTATTGCCCTTGGGTAATGGAATGATAGGACTATTACAGGGGCTGGATGTCTTTTTAATGATACCTTGCTGCAAGAGAGATTCAATCACAGGTTTTATTCCCTCCTGAGCCTGAGGTGACAGCCTATACTGACTGACATAAGGTAATTCAGCATTCTCTTTAAGTGTCACTTTATGGGGAGGGCATGTTTTCAATAATCCTGCCTCATTTTTGTGTTTTGCCCAGACCTCTGAGTTCACTTGCTCTAGAATTTTATTTTTAGTCAGCTGTAAAGCCATATTCCCTTCAAGTTTGTCAAAAACTGCAGTCCTGTCCTTTCTGTTCATACACAACGTCCAACACCACCCTTCTCCATCTCCTAACACGGACACCAGTCCTAAAGGAAATGTAAAATCCTTTGTTCTAGGTAAGTCCTGAAGGCGTTTGACCATGGGGCCCAAATCCTTAGGGTAGTAACCTGGTGCTACAGCTATGGATACATGTGGTTCAGACTCTGGCACTTGAAATAATATCATTTCCTGTGGTCCCAGTTTAATGCTCACTGCACACCCTTCTTTTCCTACATATAATGTGTGCTCAAACAACTCCATTGTCCAGTGCAAATGTTTGTCTGCCCTGTAGGCGTACCATTCAGGCACTGCTCCTGTGAAAAATGCTGCAGTACAGTGCATGGGCTCAGGTACTAATGTCAACTGCACTAAATGAGTGACCAATTCACTCTCAATGTCAGGGCTGTATTTAAACAGTTCTTGAAACATGTTTTCATAAAAATCTCCATGTAATGGAGTCCATTGGTAACGTGTTGGAGAGAGAGATAAGACAGGGGGTGCACATACACAGGGTCCTCACTTAATTTGCAAGCAGTAAGTGCTCTATTAGCCAATTCTAACCTGTTCTCAGGTACTTGTAAGTAAATCCCATTTTGTGAAAAATATAATGTTGCATGCAATTTACAGAGGAGGTCTCTCCCCAGCAAATTGATGGGTGCATCTGGTGACAGCAGAAACTGATGTGTCATTGTGAAGTCATCAACAGAAACTGGTAGGGGTTCTGACAATTCTTCATGCATCATCATTCCATTTACCGCTATAGTAGTGACTGTTTCACCACTACCAGGACCCAACTTGTTTCTTACTGCGGATAGGGTTGCGCCACTGTCTATTAGGAAATCGATCTCTTTATCTCCTACCTTAATTTGAAACATGGGATTCTCCTCTGGTGTCTCGGATACCTTCATCATAAAGCACTGAGCTCTGGTTGCTGCAGTTTGTCCCATCTCTCTCTCCGCGTTGTCCTATGCTGATCCATGTTGCTCCTGGAAAGGATTCCTCAGGGAGTGCTGGGTCTGCTTCAGGTCTCTGGGCATGGGTGGTGCAGATGGCTGGGTCTCATTTCTGTCTGACCTTTCATTCCTGTTTCTATCATTTCTATTATACTGGTCACTTCTCTCATTCCAGTCCCTTCTACCTCTATTATTTCTACAATTGCGTGCCCAGTGCCCATACCTCTGACAATTATAGCACCGATCCCTACTCTTGTCTCTCCTCTGGTATCCTTGTCCATTATCCTGTCTTTGCTGTGCCCCCTGATAGTACATTCCCTCTGGCTCCTCCTCTCTTTGTATTTGCTGCAACATCATTCCTTTGTCATTTTTAGCGATGTCCTTCCTTACCTTAAAAATACCATCTCTTTCCATAGTGATGAGAAGCGTGCACAACTCGTTATATCCTTTAGTGGACCAATCAGGGTGGCGTAATTTACAACTGTGGGCCACAGAAGCTAGCAATCCATTCATAAGGGTTTGCGTAGCCAATACCTTATAGGCCTCTGTGGTGCGTGGTACCCCTGCACTGTTATCCCATGCTTCATTGTACCTTAAGATGTAATCAGCCACTGACTCACCTGGCTTCTGCAACGTGGCAGTGACTTGAGAAAAATCACCATGTTTAACTGCTAGCCCATTAATTGTGTCCCTGATAGACTCTAACCAATGAATCAATCTATTTTCTGTGACATCCATATTATTAGTCAGTATGGTCCAATCCCTTTCCTGTGGAATTTGGAATGCACTTTTTACTAAAGACCATCTGCTCCCATATCCTATTTTTAACCCCATGGATGCTCAGCATATTTCCCTGCTGTGCTGAGAAATCGTAAATCCCACACAAGATGACGAGCTGGGCTCGTCATGAGCGTGCGAGGAGGCTACTTCATGACGAGCCCAGCTCGTCATGAGCGTGGAAGGGGTTAATAGCATTTCTACATCTCGAGGGAGGGGGGTATAGGCAATACATATTTTATGAAGCCACTCATAATATTTTACACTGGCAGTCAGTGGGTCAGGCGCGTCCTTAGTCATTTGGGTTGCCTCCAAGGGGGTCCATGGTTTTAGCATGGCTGTCCCCCCAACACTATTTTTGGTGCAGTTATTTTAGTGTTCAATAGTATGTCATCAGTATACGAGTTCTCACCCTTTCCCTTTAGGGTCCGTGTTTGTGACCGTATATGTATCAGCCGTTCCCTTCTTTCTAGCTTATCCTGTAGTTTATTAATGGAGCGTTGTATTTCCTCCCTATCAGTGTTTACTTCTTCTTGGAACTCATCTGCCTCTTTCCTCAGGTGTGTCAACTGCTCATGTTCCTCCTCATCTTTTCTCTCTTTTGCACTCAGCCCTAAATCTTCACTCAGACCAAAAGTGGAAGGTTGGGCTGGGGATTCAAAAGCATGTAGCATGTCCCCTCCTAAGGATAAGTGCCCATTCAAGACTGGTGTTCTAAAACTGCCCTCTCTGGGGTTAGTTGGTATGCCAGGTACCCTAGTTAAATCACCTTCCAGGGATATGTGGAAATAAGGTACACGTGCTAAGCTTGGTTGTGAAGCCAGTGCTTGCTCAGGTGTGTTATGTCTTTCACACTGGTTGTAGGGGCCTGAAAGTGATGGGTAAATTGAAGTTGCTGGAAGAGGGGATGAGAATTGAGGTGCAGGAGAAACAGGCCCTGCAGACTGGATGTTTTGTCCCAATGTTTGGTGGCTGTTCTCATTGCTGGCTCTATCTGAGACCCAGGAATTTAATTCACTAGTTGCATTTACTCTCTGTCTTTTCCTTTCTTCCTCAGTAAGCAACAAAATCTCCTCCTCAGTCAATGCGCTACTAGTTATTTGCTCATTGTCTGTTCCTTCCCCCAGTTTGACAAAAAGGCCTTGAGGCTTGGAGGCGATAAACAGTTTTTTCAACGTATTTATATCAATATTTACTTGGCGGTGCGTCCAAATACATAGCAGAGCAGCAGCCCGTCTAAAAGTAGTGGCATTTGGTATTTCTTTAACCCGGTCTGCTTCAATTGTTGAAAACCCACACTTTTGCCATAGTGACAACAAATGCTGTTCTGTTTGCACATAGTTACTTAATTCTAATAAACACTGGCTATAAGATGTGGGCCAATCTTTTGCTAATTCTAGCTCTTTTTTAGTAGGCTTCTTGCACTCACTATTCACCATTGCTATTGCAGAACAGTCTTTATATTCAGTGGAGGCATTCCCCTGGCCTTTCCTTTTTGAAAGGAGAGCTTTATTTTTTGCAATTGAAAGCCACTGCTGTAAACAATCTTTTACATAATGTGAATCCCATGATGGGTCACCCTTTAAGTGTATACGTTCTGTCAAGCGTTCAATATCATCTATCTCAAGAGAACCAAATCTAGGCCACAGCCCGTCATTCCCTTTCCACGTCCATACTAGCGCGCAAAAAGGACTTACATATTCTAAACAATTTGTATCTTTCACAACCTGAGCTGCAGGGCTATCTGCTGGTAATTTAAAATCCTTTTCTAATGACAGTTCTTTAAATAATTTCTTTGTCTTTTTCACCATGCGAGGCCTTATCACCTCCATAGTTCCTTTAGAATTACCAGAACCCATTGTGCCCTTCACTCACAATTTTTTTTAACCCTGAAAGATAAATAAATATGTCTCCTGGAAGTAAAAATGTGTTAAGATTTGGATAGAGAGACTTGAGAGAAAAAATATACAGTTGTGGAACACTCAGACACCACATAAAACAATTTGACTTCTCTGATGCAACTTGTTGTGATATCATTCAAAGAAGCATTTCAAATAAACATAGCAGGACAATACTTTTTAAAAGACTCTAAACATAATTAAATACAGTCATTGATCAATGACAGGACAGTGCAAAATTGAAAAACATTTCCTTGTGTCCTGCAGCCAGCTAATGGTCACCGCTTCCCTCGCTACACTTCTGGGAGGGTTGTTTTTTTATCTCTTCATCCCTCTACTCTTGGGTCATAAATTATTGTCGTGCCTAGGCTCTCCTGTTGCGTTATGGCGTCCCGTAGACCCCTGTCGCATATCAACTCCAAGGTGTTGATACAGAGAAATATTTCAATGATGATAAAAATTTCAATCACTTGATGGAAAAGAATTCAATCAATGATGAAAAAAATTAATCAATGTTTCTCTACAGTCCCCTAGTTAAATCCGATACCAGTTACTACCTCCTCTCTCTTTTAAAAAAAAAAAAAATACTATGTTCTAACTGAGCATTTGAAACACTGAAAGGTCGCGCCAGCAAGTTATTTTAGCTTTACAGCCTACTTACCAACTGGTGACATTACAGTCCTCCAATGTCCCACTTCTTTACACCACTTCTGTTAGGTAATAAATCCATTAAGTTGGGCAATAAATCCTCCAACCCTCCGCAGAACGACCAAAGCAAATAAACCACAGCTGCCTTCACAAAACACAGGAAATGTTCTTGCACCTTTGTCCGTTTATTGGCATGCCAAGGCAGAATGCAGACGCAGTGTCACGTCTTGGAACAAGCTTCTTCTGCCCCTCATGAATAGTCACAGCAGAATATATAGGGCAGGAAGTGCAGTCATCAGTAAACTCATAAGATGTGGCCAAGGCCAAATACGGTTATACATATACAAATAGAAGTGCCATGCAGGCCCAGAACATAGAGCAATATATGGGCACAAGGGGCCATAAAGCAAGTTTAAGCCATCCTGCAAGATTCAGAGGCTTTCCACAGCTGTTAACCTATGACGTGTCAATGAGGGCACTACAGGTCATGGGGTCAGGAGTTAATAGATTTCTAAGGGGAGGGGTGCTCAGGAGCACGGAGCAAGCAGCTTGGTCAGAGCGGTTAACTCAGAAGTCTTTCACTTTTTGTAATCTCCCTTCACACACCTTCTATCTGCTCCGCTATACTTCCTGGGTATCCCAGTGGCTCTAAAAGTGATTATTGTGTGCGTTTGTTGAATTTTCTGCTTGTGGTAGAGTCCAAGTATGGCTCTACACTGGTCGTAAATAGCAGGAATCTGTTTTGTTAAATTATAGTTTGAACAAGAGGAGTGTGGGCTACTTAGTTTATTATTGTGTTTTTAGGAGAATCTACTATTGTTATCTATTGTGTTTTAGGATCATCTACTATCTTTATCATTTGTCTTTTTAGGATCATAACTGCATTGTTTGTGATTCTACTGGGCGCAATTCTTGGTTGTGGTTGTGGTTTTGTTTTCTTTAATAACGACTTTGGCCCACTTTGGGGCAGCATTTTTATCCTGTTTTGCATTACGTAGGGATTTGATTTTGTCAATTAAACCATTAATCAGTTCTCAGCTGCATGCCTGGCATGTTTTTAGGTTTCGCCTGGCGATCCGCTGCGCAGCAGCGTTGGCGCAGGCGAAATCTTTTGAGAATAGTCTGGGGCCTTGTTCCGCCTCTCTGTTCTATTGGCTAGCTCCATAAATGGAGGCTAGCCATTGGAACAGAGAGGCGTCACTCATTCCCCGAGCAGATTCGTGGGCGTTCCGGCGATTTTTACTCATCCCGCCCATTTTCGTGCGTCATGCGGCGGTGGGCGGATGTTTTTTTTTCTCGTATCGGCATGTTGGTTTCATTTCCAACGTGTGCTTTGCAGGGGTGGGCTGCGCAATTTCACTTTCCAAGAGTTGCTAGCAGGTAAGCGGCATATTTGACTAGTTTTTATCCCGTTCCTGCCCCCCTCCCGCTGTCCGTGAGCCCGTTCCCGCGCCCCCCGCTGTCCGTAGCCCGTCCCCCCTCCCGCTGTCCGTGTGCCCGTCCTCCCTCCTGCTGTCCGTGTGCTCGTCCCCCCTCCCGCTGTCCGTGAGCCCGTCCCCCTCCCGCTGTCCGTGAGCGCGTCCCCCCTCCCGCTGTCCGTGAGCCCGTCCCCCCTCCCGCTGTTCGTGAGCCCGTCTCCCCTCCCGCTGTCTGTGTGCCCGTCCCCCTCCCGCTGTCCAGCAGCATCTGTTTCTCTGTGCTAATTACGAATGAGCTTTGTGCTCTTTGTCAGTAAAACTGGCTCATGCATTTTGTAGGGAACATTAACAAATTGATTTACATATCGGCAACCCAATCAGGAGAGTAAACTGAACAGCGAGCATCTGAAATTACTGCTCCGCCTCTTTCGGGCCCTTAGGACAACTTTTAATGTGTAGAATTTGCTCGGATACTTCCGGTCTACAGCTGCAACTTCTGTCTGCCTGCCTGTGTGTGACTTCTCTGCGTCTGCCATTGCATTTGTACTACTACTACTACTACTACGTGGCAGGTTCTCCAACTGCCTGTGTATGCTTGTTTTTTGACTGCCTAGGTAAGAGTGCTCTTTTGGCGCGAGTGTGGTTGCTCTGACTGATTTATCCGTATATTCTGTGGTTTCCTGTGGTTGGTTACCGTGTTACCTGTGGGAGGATGTTCTGTGGTTGTCTGTGTGTAATTGCCTTGGCGGTGCGTTACGAGTGGCTGCTTCTGGGATGGGTGTACTAGTGGCTGCTTCTAAGCTGCAGCGCTGTAAATCCTTCCAGGTGATTGCTCGTTGATTGATTGTGTGTTGCAGTTCGGGTTTGGCTGTACCTTGCACAACTTTTTTGTTGCTTCTTATCTTTTTTGTCCACATTTATGTAAGTCTGCGCGATTTCACTTTCCAAGAGTTGCTAGCAGGTAAGCGGCATATTTTACTACTTTTTAGCCCGTTCCTGCCCCCCTCCCGCTGTCCGTGAGCCCGTTCCCGCCCCCCCCCCCCCGCTGTCCGTGTGCCAGTCCCCCCTCCCGCTGTCCAGCAACATCTGTTTCTCTGTGCTAATTAGCTGCTAATTACGAATGAGCTTTGTGTGTCTTTGTCAGTATAACTGGCTCATGCATTTGGTAGGGAACATTAACAAATTGATTTACATAGCGGCAACCCAATCAGGAGAGTAAATTGAACAGCGAGCATCTGAAATTACTGCTCTGCTTCTTTCGGGCCCTTAGGACAACTTTTAATGTGTAGAATTTGCTCGGATACTTCCGGTTTACAGCTGCAACTTCTGTCTGCCTGCCTGTGTGTGACTTCTCTGCGTCTGCCATTGCATTTGTACTACTACTACTGTAGTGTAGTTCCTATAGTCCCAATAGGCTCTGCGCATTGGAATAATATCTTCAGTAGTGTAGACGTAGGACTGAGGTTAACTAGGTCTCTACTGACTATATTAGACTTAAGTTTTTTACCAGCTATCTCAGAGTTCACTAGAAACTTTCTCGAATAAGCGAGGAGGAGTTTAACCTCCCTGAATAGACAAGAAGGGATTTAGTTTCTGACAATCATAAAACATGACAACTTTGCTCTCCCTGAATAAGAGTGTATCTCTAGAGTCGTGTGAAAACAAAAGACAGCTATTTCACTCAGTCAATAAGTGCGTACTTAGTTTCACCAGATTGCAGAGAAAAAGAGAGACGGGCGATTTCAATAAAAGGTGTTATTTATTGAGCAGTCTCCTTCCTCATACAAGAAAAATGAATTGCTACAATTGCAATACTTTTAGTTAAGTATAGTGCATATAGTAAAAGCAGGATTATAAAATAATACTGTAAAAGCATTGATATGGTTTCTTAGCCATATGATACTTTAAAATGGATAAAATAGATACATACATATATACATTGACTAATCGTACTCAACTGGTGCTTCTAACTACGCCTACCCCGGTGTACCTGACCTAAGCCTAATATGTGGGAAGGAGGAAGTAAGTAGCAGTTTGAGTTAAGTTTGTTTTGCCAAGAATCTGACTCAAGAATTCTCTGTAAGGGTTTAGTCAGTTCAGTACCTGGGTATTAGAAGGCAGGAGGGCTGGTATCTCTCTCTCAGTACTCGATATACCAGTCACCCGCAAGGGTGGGCTGGAAACGCTGGAGGCTGGATTTCTCGGCAGGAGAAAAGACAGCGTCTTTCTCAGCGCGTCAAAAGGGAGGGGCAGTGTCCGTGGGCTCTCGCATCAGCTGGGCTCTCGGGCAAGTAGTAGCTGCTCCAGATTCATCACCACCGTGTCTTTGCTTAAGGCAACGTTGGTATATTTATACCTGAAAGTGCCGGGTTTGACATAAGGCTGGACATAAGACGTCAATAAAGATGTCACTAAGAACTGGTCGTTCTTACAGTGCTTTACATGAGTTCTTGGACGAAATCAAAACAAAGGCAGCGGGGATTTCCCAGGTTGCTGGAGGCTTGGATTTGTTTAAGAACTCTGTGTGCTTTCTAGGGGGCTGGAGGAATAGGCTTGCTTAATGTGACAGCATGCGCTATGACTGAATTATGAATAGGGTTTCTATGCCGTTGTAGGGATATTATTGATTTATAACCGGACAAGGGCAAAGAATAGAAATATCGATTCAGGTACCTAGATAAACACACTACACCCACTCCACGAATTCATGTCCATAATTACTAAAACTAAGCAATAGTAAACATATCTAATGGTGCATGTGTATACCGATCCACCCCAAAATACATTTTTTCGCATTTGAAATGGCGTATGCGAAATACATGAAAAATTAGTATAGGTACCTATTTCAAGCAGAGTAATCATTCATAAAAATAGGATGCATATATAAATCAGCGGAATGATTTTGCGAAAATTACACATGAAATGGCTCTTAATACAGAAAAGAAAAGCGCAAGACCATTTCATCACATATAAATACAGTTATTTGCAAATATGCTAGAGGCTGAGGTAATATATTGTTTCTAGAGTTCCTAAAAATAGAAGCTCTGTTCTCTAAGAATAGTTCTACTTTAAGCAGAGTACAATGTGCCAAAAAAAGTAAATATTTTGGAATCGGGAAAAAAATAATTTCGTTTTCAGGGGAAGAAAAAAAACAGTTCCAAATAGTTTCAGTAGCTTTTGTTTATCAAAGCCGAAGGCCGAATTCAGAGTTCAGGGAACACTGTGTGCTTGTTTGTTTTTAAAGTTATTCTTTCTGTTCGGGGGAGAACTTCATTTCAGACAGACTTTCATAAAAACAGTTTACCGCTTCAGGTGAAAGTTCGACCAAGTTGGAAAATGCCGCAACTGTGCTGTCGTGAGAATGATCGCTATCATCGATGTATTGTTCATCATTGCTCACAGAAGGTCGTACCTGGTTGATGCTGCTCTCATCCTGTACTTCACTACCCTTTAATCGCAGTGGTGAAGTTTCCACAAATGCCGTCATCAGGATAGGTAACCGCTGGGGACAACACGATGCATGAGCCGTTACAGGACCTAGCAAAGTATCTGTATCCAATGGTACTTCTGATTGTAGTGTAAGACAGATGTCCAACACGCATTCTTCTCCGCACAGCATACATCTTAACACAGGTAAGATACAATTCTGCCAGATGGGTCTGAATGAAAGAAACCAGGTCATATTCAGATCTCTTAGCCGGGCTAATCCAAGGACTTTAGTTATGCGGTCCCGAAAGCGTATAGCTAGGATCGTTTCTTCCATTGTTGCTGGAGTCTTGTCTGTGACATGGCTTGCCATAACGAAGCAGGAGTATCAAAAATAAAATGCCTGCTACGAGTCCCAACAGGAGTGGAAGGCCGCCAAAGATCGAATGGACAAAATTAGGAAAGATGCCCAGGACTGCTTTGAATGGTGTCACCAGTCCCGAAACAATTGTCTTAAATACATGTGGGATACCATTCGTATCTGACATGTTCAAGATTTGGCTTAGCATTTCCGAGAAATGTAAGGGGCAATTTGTTGATAATAATGCATGTATCTCTGCCGTTGTCCTTGCAACTTGGAGATCATACGTTTCTTTCGATTACGTCAAGGGCACAGGCGTCTGTAGAAGAACAGACTTTATTCTGCTTAAAGTATCAATTCGAATAGAAGAGATATTCACAATGGGCCAAATTTTTCCCTCCCTGTCTGGAGTGTCGTTCGGATACAATACTTGCATACAGCAAGTGACCATGGACGAAACGCTTACAAGATAAGCTTTTCCTGGCACCAAGCCACAACATCTGTGGTCCACTATTAGAATGTAGCTCCCGTTAGAAAGCCGCCTAAAGAATGGCTCTATTCGAGTTGATGGTGTGCCAAGCTGGTGGCATGAAAGGTTATTTGATGTCCCCTCACAGGCCCCATGTAGATTTATACCCTGACACAGAAGTATACCACTTAGTGATCTTTTACAAATATTACCACTAAGAAATACACTCTGTCCTTTTTCACTATAACGTGTGTGTGTGTAAGGTAATTTCCATGATGACTTAATGTATCCTTTACCCAACCTTTCATACTGGCCTGCCTGTATATACTTTTGGCAGTATTGAAATTGGAAAGTTGTTATCGGAATAGTTATGATTCCGTGTATTATTCATTCAATGACAGTTCGTTCTGACATTGTCAATGGTAATCTCTCAAGTTTTTCAATGGTCAGAATTGTATATTCTGCTCCTTTTTGTGCCAAGCTGATTTGTGTATCAGTAAGGTTAAAGATAGAGAATAATGACGTTGTGTTGATTAAACGCCAGGGCACGTAGCCTGAACGCAGATTGTGTAACGTCCAGCCAAGCTGTACAATAGAACTAATTGAGACTGACCGTGTTGTAACATTAGTAAGTCCTGTTCTATTATATCAATTGCAGATGATACAATACTGTCCAGTGAATATATTCTGGAAGACAGTCATTAACGCATTGTCCACAACAGAAAGTGATTTTTCCAAATTGATACGGTCAATTTCCCGTATTTTTTCTGCTGTTTCAATTTGAGTTTCTTTCCAAGCTTCGTTGTAAGCTGCATATATAGAGGCCGCTATGAAACGTTTTTGGCTCTGTTTGCGTGGTGCCAGTATGAAATCACGCAAGTCAGTACCTTCTTTAAGTAAAGTCAAGTGTTGCTTAATTTCTGCCAGTGTGGATGTCTTTAGCCATTCGAGGCAGAGTTTTCCTACACTGTATGTTATTACTATCCCTGGATGTTGTCTCTGGGAGTATCTAGGGTCTGGCCTGGTCAATTTGAACCCCTGTTTTTTGTTCAGGAATCTATCTTGACAGTTGTTTGTGTCTGTGGGCCAGATCAACCATTTTTTCCAATCAGGATGTGTTCTGTTTTGGTTAAAAATATGGGATACGTCTACCTCAACATCTGTAGTGCTATTACTGTCAGGTGTTGGCTTTGGAATTGACGGTTTGTTTAAGTCTTTAATTTTGGCTAGGCCAAGACAGGTTGTCTGTTGAATTGTGTCATTCAAGAATATAATTTGTTCTGGGATCATGCAGGCTCTATATAATGATTCTATACCTTGTACCTGCCAATCTCTGGCACCCCAGAGGGTTTTCGTTTAAATATTATTTTTCCATAAATCAAAACCAAATGTATTCATTTTTTCAAAAAATGATTCTGAATAGATACATTTTGTATTTGTCAGCATGGTTTTCATTCCTGTCTTATTTAACAGTTTGAAATAAAACGTTTCTGCATCACTTGTGTTAAACCCTGAGAAGTATGGGAATTTATCATAAAATGTTTTCGAACTGTCTTTCGGTGGAGTTGCACAATCTTCCCATTGATTATAATTAAAAACATTTCTAGGTTGAGCATATTTATGCAAATAATGGTTAGCATAGTGATTGTAGCAGTACATCTGTTCATAATTTGATGAACCTTGTAAACATGTTCTGTAAATTTTGCTGACATAACTAAGTCTGACATCAGATCATTAATACTTTCAAAGTCCCAATCATCAGAGAATGTGCTCGGTTTTACAAAGTCACTTAATGAAACCTTAAATTGATGTGGATACTTCAAGAGCTCGACCGGGCCATATATTTCGTAATCAGTTTTGTCCAAAGCTACCCCACCGGGTTTCGGATTGGCTGTGAAATTTACTGATGATAGTTCTCTTTTCTCGATGTGTGAAGACTTGTGTGGCTTTAGGACCAAGTTGATGTTCTGACTTGCTGTGTCCATTGTAATATATTTTCCCTCAATGAAGTGTCCCAAGCATAGTACCATGATGAGCCAAAGCAGGAGGAAAAGTACACCTAGCACCACCCAAAATTCAATCCATGGAGAAATCAGATAGGTTTCTTGGAGTTGATGAAAGAGTTCTTTTGCTTTGTCTTTAAAAGTCTTTGTTGTTGGCTGTTCTTCTGGTTCACTCGGATCCTCAGAAAAATCATCAAAATTGATGAAGTAGCCTGATGCAGTTCTGTCAATTGTTGGAATTGCTTCTGGATTTTCATTTGCTTTTGGAATTTTCTTTGTTTCATTAGCATAGTCTGTGGCTACATCGTTGTAGACAGGTGTTTCTTGACGAATTGTTGCAATTTGGGTTTTTAAGAGGCATAAGTTCCATGGCTTTGTTGCATAGTCCTTGTTGATTCACTGTAGGTTTATCAAATGTGATTAGTCTCTCAGGTTGAACCTCTTGTATCGTAGCAAACTTTGGTGTTTTGCTATTTCTTGGGAGTCCACTTGGCCTACTACTGATTATTGGCCACATGATTGTGGTTTAACCAGGTCGATGGATATGACTCGGTTCTCCTTTTTACCAGCAAGGGGCGGTAGTACAACTGATCTCGTTCCGTTGACAGCTAAGACAGGTACTGCTTTTCTGTAAGAAGGCCCAAATTCCTTCTTCACCGCGATTTTCTCTCTGACCAGATCCCCAATCTTTGGAATCCAGGCAGGCCTTGCTGGGACAGGTGGTTTCTCTTCAGTGGCTGTTGGCTGTTGTTTCAACTTTATGTTGCTCAGGTCTTTTCTTGTTTCATTTAAGTCCTGTAAAATAGCCAAACGATCTTTGATATCAAAGCATTTTCCTTCTACCACTGAAGTCTGACTATCGAGGTCCTGGATATGCATTCTAGTCCCGAACAATAGTTCGTACGGACTGAAACCTTTTAGAGAATTTCTTGGCAGATTATTAAGACTACGTTGGACACTTGTTAAATGTTTGACCCACCCAACACCCGAACCTAATACCTTTGCCATTATAGATTGCTATATGCCTCGGTTTTTTCTTTCCACAATCCCGTTTCCCTCAGGATGGAAGGGACAAGAATACCGCAATGCAATGCCCATGCTGGTCATGGCCTCCTTATAAGCTCGAGAGCTTAAAAGCAGGACACTGGTCAGAATGTAGCATGCCAATTGCATATATGCCGATATAGATTCGCGAATCTTTTATAACAGTTCTGGCGTCAGCCGAGAGCTGGGGTCTACATTTTAAGTGAAACTAGTCTCTATATGTTAATATGACGCATTAATCCTACTGGGTTTTGCATATAGATAGCATTGTCCTATCTAAGCGAAGGGCCATTGCAATACACCGGCCGGTTCGCCACTGCGATCTCTGTTGCAGTCTGGGCAGTTTATAGCAAATTTGTGATGTTGCAGGCTCATTCCTGGCCACCAGTATATTGATTGTAATTCTTTCAGAGATTCCTTAATCTTAAGGTGTCTTAGACCCTCACCCATGTGTGCGTCTGCTATTAACAATACTCTCCTGTTCGTGTTTGGAATTACCCTATCCCCCACTCCAGGGATTTGAGCAAAAGGAACGGAGTTTGCATCGATTATGTATGTTATAATTGAGTGGATAGTTGACGGGTGACCTAGCCTTAGGACACCCCCGCGCTGCACGGCCACCAGCTGTAGCGTGTGCTCCCCGCCTGCCGCTGCCTTCAGCCTCGCTGAGCCTGCCTGCTGACCACGCCCCCCGCCGACGCTCGGTGTGGCCTCCTGCGTGAACTGTGTACTTCCTCTTTAATTTCTGTATCCTTGTGTATTTCCTCTTTATTTTCTGTATCCTTGTTGCCTAGTTTAAGCATTTTCCCCTTTTGCCTGTGTTTCTGTGCCCTTGTTTCCCTGCAGTGCCCCCTGCGCCCACCCGCCCCGCTCCTCGCTTCCCGCCGCCATGAACGAGGACACGCCCCCTTTGCCTTCTGTGCCCTCCCCGCTCCCGCCTCCCAGCTGCTCCTCCCTCCCTCGCACTTCGCTATAAATGGCGACCGTGCACACGCGCAGCGGGCACGCCGATTGTGCGCCGAAGGCGCACCAAAGGTAAGCCCGTCTGCGCCCGTCCGCGCCTGGCCTGCGCCCAGCGCCAGAACCCCTGGTCCCCACCGCCGAAGCAAGACTTCACGACAGACCTATGACGCCGCCACTCTCAACGCACTCAATGCCGGACGGAACCCTGCCTGCTACCGAGCCACCCCGAGACGCACCAACTGACCTTTCGCCTGCAAAGCCTGCCGCTTCACCTGCCACCGAAGCTGCACCACCCCCGTCGACTCCAACACTAACAACAACCACCTGAAGTGCATCCTGCTGAACACCCGCTCCGTTCACAGGTACGCCGTGGAACTCTGGGACCTGCTCGACGCAACTACACCAGACGTCGCCTTCCTCACCGAAACCTGGATGAACGCCTCCTCAGCGCCCGACATCGCCACAGCCATCCCGGATGGATACAAGATCACCCGGAAAGACCGCGTCAACCAGACGGGAGGAGGCATCGCCATCGTACACAAGAACACCATCCGCATCTCGACTAACTCCGACAAAACCTTCTCCGCCGCCGAGCACCTGCACTTCCAGATACACACCAACCCCAAGACCACCCTCCGAGGCACCCTCATCTACAGACCACCGGGACCACGCACGCAGTTCAGCGAAGACATCGCAGACTTCATCAGCCCGCACGCCCTTCCCTCCGTCGACTACATCCTCCTAGGGGACCTCAACTTCCACCTGGAGAGCAACAATGACAGAAACACCACCGCCCTGCTGGACAACCTCGCCAACCTCGGACTCAAGCAACTGGTGGACACCCCCACCCACCACGCCGGACACACGCTTGACCCCGTCTTCTCATCCAGCAAGCACGTCTCCTTCAGCCACGCCACCGGACTCCACTGGACAGATCACAGCTGCGTCCACTTCAGCTTCAGTAGAACTACGACCCACCACCAACTGCAACGGATCCCCCGCCGCAGCTGGAGCAAGATCACCGCCGAGCAGCTCACCGCCTCCCTCAGCCAGAACACTCCCACCAGCACAACGGACCCCAACGTAGCAGCCAGCAACCTCACCAAGTGGCTGACCGCCTGCGCCGACGACCTTGCACCACTAAAGAACCCCCCCAGCAGACCCGGCAGCAAGAAAACCCCCTGGTTCACCGACGAACTCAAGGAATCCAAGAAGAACTGCCGCACCCTCGAGAAAGCCTGGCGGCTCGACCACACCACAGACAACTGGACCGCCCTCAGGCACGCCACCCGCAAACACCATCAACTGATCCGCGCCACCAAGAAGACGGCACTCACAGAACGACTAGACAACAACGCCCACGACAGCAAGGAACTTTTCAGCATCGTCAAAGAGTTCTCCAACCCCAGCACCGGAACCAACAACATCACTCCCTCGCAAGACCTCTGCGACTCCCTCGCCTCGTTCTTCCACCGCAAGATCGCCGACATACACAACAGCTTCGACTCACAGACCACGCACCCTACCACCGAACCAACGCCCGTCACCACCACCCTCTGCAACTGGACCCCGATCAGCACCGAAGACAACCACCCGCACGATGAACTCCATCCACTCAGGATCACCAACCGACCTGTGCCCACACCACGTCTTCAACAAAGCCGTCGCCACCATCGCACCCCATCTCCGAGACACCATCAACTCCTCCTTCCACACCGCCACCTTCCCGGAGAGCTGGAAGCATGCCGAACTAACCGCCCTCCTGAAGAAACCAACGGCGGACCCCACCGACCTCAAGAACTACCGTCCCATCTCGCTCCTTCCTTTCCCGGCCAAAGTCATCGAGAAGACCGTCAACAAACAACTTGCTGCCTTCCTCGAGACGAACGGATCCCTCGACCACTCGTAGTCCGGATATCGGGCCAACCACAGCACCGAGACCGCCCTGATCGCAGCCACCGACGACATCCGAACCCTGATCGACAACGGGGAAACAGCGGCCCTCATCCTCCTGGACCTCTCAGCAGCGTTCGACACGGTCTGCCACCGAACCCTAGTGAAGCGCCTCAGCAACATCGGGATGCGTGATAAAGCACTGGAATGGATCATCTCGTTCCTCACCAGAAGAACCCAGAGAGTCCGCCTCCCTCCGTTCAGATCCGAGGCCACCGAAGTCATCTGCGGCGTACCACAAGGATCCTCTCTCAGCCCGACCCTCTTCAACATCTACATGAGCCCCCTCGCAGCCATCGCACGCCAACACAACCTCAACATCATCTCCTACGCCGACGACACCCAGCTGATCCTCTCACTCACCAACGATCCCACCACCGCCAGAGCCAACCTACACGAAGGGATGAAAGACGTCGCCGACTGGATGAGGAACAGCCGCCTTAAACTGAACTCAGACAAGACGGAAGTCCTCATCCTGGGATCATCACCCTCCGCCTGGGACGACTCCTGGTGGCCCCCAGCCCTGGGCACCGCTCCCAAACCAACGGACCACGCACGCAACCTGGGCTTCATCCTGGACTCCTCCCTGTCAATGACCAGACAAGTCAACGCCGTTTCTTCCTCGTGCTTCAACACCCTGCGCATGCTCCGCAAGATCTTCAGATGGATCCCCACTGAAACCACGAAGGCCGTCAACCAGGCACTCGTCACCAGCCGACTGGACTACGGGAACGCCCTCTACGCCGGAACCACAGCCAAACTCCAGAAAAGACTCCAACGCATCCAGAACGCCTCCGCACGACTCATCCTGGACATCCCCCGACACAGCCACATCACCGGACACCTGAAAGAACTGCACTGGCTCCCCGTCAGCAAGAGAATCACGTTCAGACTCCTCACCCACGCACACAAGGCTCTACACGACCTGGGCCCCAAGTACCTCAACGACCGCATGACCTTCCATACGCCCGCGCGCCAGCTACGATCAACCAGCCACGCACTCGCCACCGTACCACGCATCCGTAGAGCCACTGCCGGAGGAAGATCCTTCTCCTACCTGGCAGCCAAGACTTGGAACTCCCTCCCCATTCACCTTCGGCGTACCCAAGACCACCTCTCTTTCAGGAAGCAACTCAAGACCTGGCTGTTCGAGCAGTGACATACCCCCCTTCCCCAGCGCCTTGAGACCCTCCCGGGTGAGTAGCGCGCTATATAAATGCCGTGATTGATTGATTGATTGACGGGTAGCGCTGCGCAGTCGCCTTTTGATGAAATTTTTACCGCCAGCATGGTTTCCCCGTCTATGTATTTTTCTGAACGCTTTTTTGTAGCTACGGAAGCCGGTTTAGTTGCTTCCACTGTGGCTGTCTCAGCCAATGAATTCCCTGTAACGTGAACGCCATCACGTTCATGACTCAGTGAATGTATCACGTGAGTCTTTGGTAGTTCTTTCTGTAACAGAACTACTTGTTCCCAAAGCGATTTTTGCTTGATTGTGGCACCTTTGTCATCTTTGTAACCGTTTTGAACCCATTTCTGCAAGTCGTTATTGTATGAGTACTTTACTGGAAAGCCTTTCGGGAGTGATTTTATCGCATTTTTTACTGTAGCGCTGACAGCTTGCAATATCTCGCTGTCTATTTTTGTTTTTGACCGGGTGATAGCAGCTACGGAAGCCGTTTGCACAGCTGCCTTCGCGGCCTCATCAGCCAATGAATTCCCTGCAACGTGAACGCCATAACGTTGATGACTCAGTGTATGTATCACGGGAGTCTTTTGTAGTTCTTTCTGTAAAAGAACTACTTGTTCCCAAAGCGTTTTATGCTTGATTGTGCCACCCTTTGCATCTTTGAAACCATTTAGAACCCAGTTCTGCAAGTATTCATTATAAGACTGAACGCAGTAATATGAATCGCACACTATGAGTGTGGGGAATTCGCGATCGGTATTTTCAAGCGCCATCTTAAATGCTAGTAGTTCAGCTCGCTGAGCTGTACAATCTCCTAGAGATTGTGTTTTAGTGACAAGTGGCCTAAATTTTCCTTCGTGCCAACGACCTTTAACAATCGCGCACGCAGCACTGTAAGCTTGTTTACCCCCAACTGCAGGCTGTGCTGATCCGTCTATATATATTATACAGCCGTAGTGTTCAAGAGGCAAGATTTCGATTGGCAGAGGACATTCCAATTCATATTGGAGAAATTCTTGTGTTTTTAAATTTGGGTCAAATTCGTATACCACGTCTGTTGCAGCAAGAGAATTAACCCATTGTATCCATCTCGGATGTAGTGCTTTAGCATTTGGAATGCTTGCCTTTGTTACCGCTTCTAGAGCTGGTACTGGTGTAACGATGATTATTCGTTTACCTTGTGCTAGGGCTCTTTCTTTTGCTACCGCAGTCTGAACCGCGGTTAGAATTTTTTCAGTTGAGCTAAATTTCATTTCTGCTTTTGGGTACAAATGTGATTTGTATGCTATTGGTACCGTTTTTCCCTCATTAGAGGTTAGGTATGTGAATCCGCATCTTCCTGGGATGACCCGGATCACAAGGTTGCGTGTGTTATCGTGTGTTTGCAATTTAGTTTTCGCTAACATGTCTGTTTGCAATGATCTCAAAATTTCTGTGTGTTTTTGAGTCCAATTGATTGTTTTAAAATCTGGTTTTATTAGTTTATAGAGAGGTTTAACCCTCTCTGCATAATTTAGAATGTAAGTTCCTCCGAAATTCAGGTAACCTAGAATTGATTGTAAGTTTTTCAGCGTTCTTGGTGCTTGGATTACAGCGCATTTTTCTAAGAAATTGTCTGCCAGGCTTTTGCCTTCACTTGATAATTCATATCCTAAAAATAGGACAGTTAGATGGGCAATTCGCGACTTTTTAAAGTTGAATTTGTAACCCTCTGCTGCGAACCCAAGTATTATGGTGTTCACTCTTTTCAAGTGAGTATCCAAGTCATCATCTGTTAGATATATGTCATCGACATAAGATAATGCCTCATCATCATACATTTGTGGTAACTCGGTTACTCTTGCTGAGAATAATCCTGGGCTGTTCTTGAACCCCTGTGGGAGTCGACAGAATTTTCTGCAAGCCCATTATTGAGAAAGCGGTCAAATATCTGCTTTCAGGTGCTATATTTTGACA
Organism: Lissotriton helveticus; assembly: GCF_964261635.1. Taxonomy (NCBI): domain Eukaryota; kingdom Metazoa; phylum Chordata; class Amphibia; order Caudata; family Salamandridae; genus Lissotriton; species Lissotriton helveticus. The sequence goes on along the minus strand of NC_136057.1, from coordinate 1,705,033,958 downwards.
AAAGAATCCATTAGAGATGTCTAATGTTGTTTTGTATTTTTTGCGCACGATGTTATTCATTAGTGCTGCACTGTGTGAGTTTTGTACTGCAAAAGTTTTGCAACATGAATTTAGATGTCTGTAGTCCAAAACTAGACGATATGAATCGTCTGGCTTGGAGACAGGAAACAAAGGATTGTTCATTTGTGAGGTGCAAGTTTCAATCACCCCCTGGTATTCAAGTTGATCTAAGATCTCCCTGACCTGTTTTTTAGCTTCTTGCTTAATTGGGTACTGCCTCTGTGCAGTTGGTTGACTTTTTAACTGGATTTTGTGAGGAGGAGAGTCCTCATCCCATCCAACATGGTTTTTATATAATGCAGGAGCTTGGGCTACTGCCCACTTTCTTGCATATAAAGCTTTTTTATGAATTGAAATGTGATTTGAGAAGGCAGGCATAATCATTTCTTCGCCATGAGGACACTCCCTGACAAACTCTGGTGGCCAGTCCTTTTCAGCTAAAAGGATGTCATAGCCTTTGGAAAGGTTATCCCAAAATAGATCCCTTATTTTCCTAGTCTTATCTCCCTCTATACGTAATGTTATTTCGTATATTTTATGAGGTTTGCTAACTCTGGTATCTGCAGTTTCCACCTGAATGTATTCATTCATGTCCACTGTCTCCAGATGATTCATCAGGATCTTGCGAGCTATGCTCACTTCTGCTGCGCTGTCTAGCATTGTCTGAGCCCACTCTCCGCTTTTCAGCTGTGTCCTCAGGATCCTCGGCATGTTTGATTACTTTAATACTGGCTACCTTCTTTTTGGGAAATTGTAATTTTTTACTTTGATGAGCAGGTTCCTTGTCTTTGGACTTGACGTGCTCTTCCCTTTGTTCTGACCATCCTCTTCTTTCCGATTTCTGCGAGGAAGTCTGAAAAGATCGAGAGGGACGAGTATCAATATCTTGATATCTATCAGGTTTCTTCAAATTATCCCTATTTCTAAGGTTGTATCTTTTCTCAGAGGGCTCCCTCTGGGGAGACTTGTGTCCTTGGTCCGGAGATCTTTCTCTCCGCCGAGGAGACCTTCCTCTGGACTGGAATCTTTTTTCTTTGGGAGTGGATTGTTTATTTCCATCCCAGCTCTTTTTTGGAGTGTTTAGATTATTTTTAATAAATATTTTTTCAGGATTTTCAGTTAGTTGGGGTTTTACTGGTTTCCCACCCAAACTATCTCTTCCTAGCTCTTCATAGGATTTTTCTATGATTCTGGCAAGTTCAAATGGCTGTTCTGCTATATCTGTTTCTTTCAATTTCTGGAGGAAAGTTATATCCTCCATTGCCAATTGAACCAACTCTCTATATGCCTGTGTTAATTCTTTCATTTTAACTGAGAGTTCTTCGCTTGACATTTTATTAATGTCAGGATGTGGTGTGTAGCTGGCTAGAACCGGCCACGTTGCTCCTGGTCTACCTAGTGGACCGAGCCTGGTGATGTGATTATTATGTTTTAGGGCGCCTTTAAACCAGAGCAGGTGCTCTTGGTATTTTAATGGGATTTCCACCTCCTCGAAAGGTGTGTACTCTTCCGGAGGTTCCTCTATTTTGTAATAGTGGAACTCACGTGTGACAGCGTTTGCTGCTGGAAAGTTTATCCATGAATAGAATACCTGTCTGCCGATATTCATGTGCCTCAATTACGAATATGACTGTACCACCTCTTGGTGTTAGTCCATTTTCTATAAGTTTAAGAGTTATAGTTTTTCTTATGTTGACCGGGATGATAATTGCACCCGGTTCATTTTCATTAAACCCTGTAACATCGAAACCCTGTTGATTTGCATCTACTGCAGTTTCACCGGTTTCGTTGCTGTCGCCGTTAGTTGACATGGTTTTACTGAAAGTTTGCAGAGCAGGTTTCCAAGGAGACAAAGATTAGGTGCACAATATTTTGGAACACTGTATCCTCCAACGTTGAATTAACCAAAAACTATACATAGGAATCTTTTCCTACTAAGTTCCGGCGGATTTTAACCTTTGACCCACTCCAGACGTCTTTGGAGTATTTTACAGGAGAAAGGGTCTGTGTGAAAGAGCACGACTGAGTTACTCTAACGTCTTGCGTTAGATTTATCGCCTTACCAAACGTTTGGGCGCCATGTAGTGTAGTTCCTATAGTCCCAATAGGCTCTGCGCATTGGAATAATATCTTCAGTAGTGTAGACGTAGGACTGAGGTTAACTAGGTCTCTACTGACTATATTAGACTTAAGTTTTTTGCCAGCTAGCTCAGAGTTCACTAGAAACTTTCTCGAATAAGCGAGGAGGAGTTTAACCTCCCTGGATAGACAAGAAGGGATTTAGTTTCTGACAACCATAAAACATGACAACTTTGCTCTCCCTGAATAAGAGTGTATCTCTAGAGTCATGTGAAAACAAAAGACAGCTATTTCACTCAGTCAATAAGTGCGTACTTAGTTTCACCAGATTGCAGAGAAAAAGAGAGACGGGTGTTTTCAATAAAAGGTGTTATTTATTGAGCAGTCTCCTTCCTCATACAAGAGAAATGAGTTGCTACAATTGCAATACTTATAGTTAAGTAAAGTGCATATAGTAAAAGCAGGATTATAAAATAATACTGTAAAAGCATTGATATGGTTTCTTAGCCATATGATACTTTAAAATGGATAAAATAGATGCATACATATATACATTGACTAATCGTACTCAACTGGTGCTTCTAACTACGCCTACCCCGGTGTACCTGACCTAAGCCTAATACGTGGGAAGGAGGAAGTAAGTAGCAGTTTAAGTTAAGTTTGTTTTGCCAAGAATCTGACTCAAGAATTCTCTGTAAGGGTTTAGTCAGTTCAGTACCTGGGTATTAGAAGGCAGGAGGGCTGGTATCTCTCTCTCAGGACTCGATATCCCAGTCACCCGCAAGGGTGGGCTGGAAACGCCGGAGGCTGGATTTCTCGGCAGGAGAAAAGACAGCGTCTTTCTCAGCGCGTCAAAAGGGAGGGGCAGCGTCCGTGGGCTCTCGCATCAGCTGGGCTCTCGGGCAAGTAGTAGCTGCTCCATATTCATCACCACCGTGTCTTTGCTTAAGGCAACGTTGGTATATTTATACCTGAAAGGTGCCGGGTTTGACGTAAGGCTGGACATAAGACGTCAATAAAGATGTCACTAAGAACGGGTCGTTCTTACAGTGCTTTACATGAGTTCTTGGACTAAATCAAAACAAAGGCAGCGGGGATTTCCCAGGTTGCTGGAGGCTTGGATTTGTTTAAGAACTCGGTGTGCTTTCTAGGGGACTGGAGGAATAAACTTGCTTAATGTGACAGCATGCGCTATGACTGAATTATGAATAGGGTTTCTATGCCGTTGTAGGGATATTATTGATTTATAACCGGACAAGGGCAAAGAATAGAAATATCGATTCAGGTACCTAGATAAACACACTACACTACTACTACGTGGCAGGTTTTCCAACTGCCTGTGTATGCTTGTTTTTTGACTGCCTAGGTAAGAGTGCTCTTTTGGCGCGAGTGTGGTTGCCCTGACTGATTTATCCGTATATTCTGTGGTTGGTTACCGTGTTACCTGTGGGAGGATGTTCTGTGGTTGTCTGTGTGTAATTGCCTTGGGGGTGCGTTACGAGTGGCTGCTTCTGGGATGGGAGTACTAGTGGCTGCTTCTAAGCTGCAGTGCTGTAAATCCTTCCAGGTGATTGCTCGTTGATTGATTGCGGGTTGCAGTTCGGGTTTGGCTGTATCCTTGCACAACTTTTTTGTTGCTTCTTATCTTTTTTCTCCACATTTTGTGTAAGTCATGTTTTCATTGAGCTGTTAGTTGACCAGGAATTCTGAAGGGTAGCACACTTTCTCCCTTTTGGTGACTTAATGGCTACGTTCTGAAAGAAAGCAATTGGCTACTTTTTGATGGCAAGCAGAGCTCATCTTAGTTATTGGCTTGAAAATGGCAGCACCGTCTTCAGATGGTCCCATACCCCCACATAGGTATTTTTTCGAGTATCCTTGTCATTGACTTGCTTTCAGTCATTCTCATCGTCCTCTGTGAAGGAAATATCGCAAACCTGCGGTTCCAAAACATGCAGATTTAATATTATAACTGTTTGGTGAGTGACTGTTACTCATTACATTGTACTTTCTTTGCACTTTTTTTTGTGTGTCTTTTGCGGCGGTGGGCGTTTTTTCTTTCTTTTTGTATCGGCATGTTGGTTTCATTTCCAACGTGTGCTTTGCACGGGTGGGCTGCGGGTTTTCACTTTCAAAGAGTTGCTAGCAGGTAAGCGGCATATTTTACTACTTTTTATCCCGTTCCTGCCCCCCTCCCGCTGTCCGTGAGCCCGTTCCCGCCCCCCCTCCCGCTGTCCGTGTGCCCGTTCCCCCCCCCCCGCTGTCCGTGTGCCCGTCCCCCCTCCCGCTGTCCGTGAGCCCGTCCCCCCTCCCGCTGTCCGTGTCTAGTATAACCTGGTCTCTACTAATGCCCAGCCTCTGTTAATGCCCAGTCGCTGCTAATGCCCGTTCTCTACTAATGCCCAGACTTTGTTAATTCCCAATCTCTACTAATGGCCAGTCTCTACTAATGGCCAGTCTCTACTAATGCCCAGGCTCTGCTAATGCCCAGGCTCTGCTAATGCCCAGGCTCTGCTAATGCCCAGGCTCTGCTAATGCCCAGGCTCTGCTAATGCCCGGTCTCTACTAATACCCAGTCTCTACTAATACCCAGTCTCTAGTAGGATTAAGTTCCTCTTTAGGTTAGATCTCTAGTTAGGCTCGGTCAAGTCTCTAGTAAGTTCCAGTCTCAATTAACGCCCAGTCTCTAGTAAGGCCAGGTGTCTTTCACATGCTTTTTTGCTCCTCTACTCTGGCGTGATATTAAATTCCTTCTCTGCCCCCGGTGGATTCCCGCTGGGCTGTGCCTGCTGTTCAGCACTGGTTATGTGTATCGCGTGATAACGTGTGGTGTGGTGTGGCTGGCTCGCAGGTAGTGCCTGATTGCATGTGTGTGTGTGGCTGTGTGTGTGTGTGGGGGGGGGGGGGGGGGGGGGGGGAGGGGGCTCTGTTGGTGTGTGTGTTTTTGTGTGGCATTCGCCAGAGATTAAACTATTGGCATTGTAAATGACAATGCCATTTATTTATCTGTTTCCAAAACTAACACATAAATACAAATGTTGTCAATTACAATGCCAATAGCTCAAACTTTTCAAAAGGCGAAACCATTGCATTGTAAATGTTGGTTTCACTTTGCCCACCCCTTGCAAACTACAGCTTCTCGTTTGCCTTTTTTCTGTATGCTCTTTTACCAAAGAAATGCCTCCTATTCACTGTAAACTTTTAACCCAAGCAAAGTGAAGAGATTAAGTGCAACCACCCACTTAAAAAAATACATAAACTGTGTCCCCAGATGGAGACTGGTACTATTCAAGTTCTTAGAGACTTTGTTTGGCGGGTAAGAAGTCTTCTTCTGTTTACTGAACAAGTCAATTAAAATTAAACATAAAAAGTGTCATATTCCGAACGAGAACAAAGGGAGACCGCCCTGTCTATTACTGTTGATGACCGGCCCTCCCTTGGCCCAGTGGCGTCTCCCAAAGAAGGTGTGTTTGGAGTGATTTATAGCAGACGAACAGAAGAGGAGCCCACCTCCTTTGGACCCTCTCGTGTGCAGTGGATCCTGGGACCTGGGAGTTCCCTTGGTTCCTTCCCATTCTCCATTTATTTAAATGCCCCTGTTAATTTTGATCAACTTCAGGCTACAACAAAGCAGCATGACGTTGTAATTCCTAACTGAACGGGTTGTTTACCATGGTCAATCAGCCTTGGAAAACCCTTGGCATAGGTTAAAACGTGCTCCAACTAAAATCCTTTGACCCTAAAGATATTGAGAATATTTGAATTCTTGGCACTCGTTAAATAAACTACTCAAGCTTACAAAGAGTCTGCTTGATTAGTAAGAATCCTTATTTATTTATTTAAAAGGTTTCATATAGCGCTACTGGACCCAGGAGTATCAGAGCGCTTTACAGACAGATAAGAAATATCTAGAACACATAATAAACATAAGAACAAATAAACATCTAGAACAAAATAGAACACAGTTACAGAATGAATAAAAACTGGCATGGGATCAAACATTTCAGTTAGAAGAGGAGATTGAGGAAATGGAGTAAATTAGGGGTAGGTAGGGTGGATAGAAAGATAAGAGAGAAAAGGGTAGAGTGAGAAGGAGGGGAGGTAGTATGAAAAGAAGAGAGACGCGGTGGGTTGAGGAGAATTCAATGAGGACTGAATCATTATAGGGACTATTAGGTGCTCCAATATTTGTTTAGAAGAAGCACCTTGAGTCTTTTTTTGAAGAGAGGGTAGGAGGGGTTGCAGCGAAGATCTTTGGGGAGCGAGTTCCAAATCGTAGGGGCATTACCAGAGAATGCACGTGATTGTGTCTTTGAACAGTTGAGTCTCGGGGGGGATGGGGACAAGGGCGTTGGTGCTTCTCAAGGACCTGGCGCACCCAGCTTTATGTAGTTTGTCAGAGAGGTAAGAGTGGGTGTTCTGGTGAAGGGCTTTGTGAGTAATACATGCCAACTTGAAGGTGGATCTGCCTTCAATTGGGAGCCAGTTAAGGTTTTTGAGGATAGGAGAAATGTGATCGAAACGTTTACAATCGGAGATGAGTCTAGCAGCCAGGTTGAGGACAGATTTGATCGGGCTAAGGTGGACTTTAGGGGTGCCAGCAAGGGTGGCGTTACCATAATCAAGTCTGGAAAGTACAAGAGATAGGACAACAATTTTGAAATCGTCTGCTGGAATGAAAGGTTGGATATTTTTAAGGTGGAGAAGAGAGCACCTTTTGCAGCATTTTTAATGTGTGGGATGAGAGTAAGATTGTTATCAATGCTGATGCCCAAGGATTTGACCGAGTTAGAAGTGGAGAGGGAGCAGTTGAGTGCATTGATGTCATTGATCCAGATTTGAATGGGCAGAGAGTAGTTTTTGGGGGTGAAAAGAATGACTTCAGTTTTTTTGGGATTCAATTTGAGATGGTTGAGATGGAACCAGGTTTGGACTTTATTCAAAGTATCATTGAGGAGATGGATGTCATGGCGGGATTTAATCTTGTAGTAAAGTTGTGTGTCGTCCGCATAGAGATGTTAACTAATATTAGCTTGTTTAAGGATGAGGGTGAGTGGTTTCATGAATAAATTAAATAGGGTAGGAGAAAGGATAGAGCCTTGAGGGACCCCAAGTGAGACAGGTTGAGGTTTGGAGAGGCAGTGACTGAGTTTAATTTGTTGGGATCTGTTTTGGAGATAGGAAGAGAACCATTGGTGAACAATGCCCTCCAACCCAAAGCGGTCTTTAAGAGTATTAAGAAGGGTGGGATGGTGGACAGTGTCGAACGCCGCAGAGAGGTCAAGGAGGATAAGGAGGGAGGATTCACCATTGTCAAGAGAGCGATGAATATCATCAGTGATACTGAGCATGGCAGTTTCTGTGCTGCAACCTTTTCTAAAACCAGATTGGAAAACGTCGAGGAGATTGAAGGAAGTGATATGTTTGTCTAACTGGAAAAGTACACATTTTTCAAGGGCTTTGGAGAGGATGAGGCGTAGGTTGTTCAGGTAATTAGGATCAGCGGTTGGGTTTTGAAGGATGGGACGCCAAGTCGGCTAGAACTAATGATTCAAAATCGACACTTAAAGTAGATGATAACCAAGACATCAGGTTATATTTGTATCTACAGGTTGTTTGAGCAAAATATTGAGAACTGTGGCCAAACCAAATAGGGGCAGCACGACACACCAAGTGACTGTAGGCTGGAACAGGCATTTTGGAGTAACCCATTATCACCCACCCTTTCAAACAGCTTTTTGAATATGACACTCTTCAAACCTATGGTACCCAAGGGTTCCAAATAATTGAATTGTTTGTTTTCTGGAGGGCTGACATGCTGCACTACTGATACCTCAGAACCTTCTGAGGCAGTAGTAATTCAAAGTAGTTGAAACAGTCAACCAAGACTTGTACTCTAGAAACTAGGAAAACATTTTCGCATTGTACGATAGAGGATATATATTTAAACATTATTGATAAAAAAATGTTAAACAACTTACATTTGTACATTCCTATCTAACTTCTTACTGGCCATCATTCGTTACCTTTCCTCGTATTTTCTTTGTGCTGCGGGTAAGTACTAATGGGGTTTCAGGGGCAGCACAAGAGACCCACTCACTTGTGTCTCATAGTTCGGCCGCGCATCCATAATGATACCCACCCAAAAAGAACTCCCGAGCCAGAATTGCCACCTTGTGCACAGTGAGCTCATTTATTCATCCCAATTCATGATGGCAGCAATATGGTCACTCCAAAGCCAAGATGGACGTCCCAGGTGCATAATGAATATCTTTCTTGGCTGAAGATACTAAGAGATAGCCTATAAAAGCAAATTCAAACCATGGCACGCTGTCTACGCAACTGTTTTATACTCTAGAGGTTGATACTGCTAGGTTTGACTTTGCAATAACTAGCAACATACTTTACCTACTATGCTCAACATTTACACCCTGGCTAGACTTATGACTAAATGTTAGCTTCAAACAGAATCTTGACATTATTACTTAGTTTTGTCCTTGATTTCAAATGCCTACCGTAGCACCAAAAACGTAAATTGAAATTTTTAAGTGCACTGCATTTGTAAAACCTAAACAATGTGCATTGTTGACACCACAGACTTGACATCACCTAGAGTCATCCAACTCTTCATGGACCTTGAATATAGAAGAGTTTATTTGTCCTTGCAGACAGGGTCTATATCCTCACTGGGGGGGTTTCAAACAGTTTGGGCATTAAAGCCTTGATCAAAATCTATAAAGATAGGAGCCTCTCACTTCTGATGAATGCTCAAAATAGCGGCACCCTCACTGCGCGATTCCTGGAATCCAAAAATTCTTATGTATTTGAATCTTTTATGGATTTTATTTTCCCTATCCTGGCGAGGAAATTGTTTGTACAATGGAGGCTAGGCACACTCCCCACCAAAACATTTACCCATAAATGGACTAAGGGGGGTGACAAAATGTGTCCATGTTGTAACATCTATGAGGAAGATGACCTCCACATCATGTTTGTATGCCCCGCCTATCAAAGACCCAGAAAATATTGGATAGCGCCGCTCTGTAGAAACCTGGGGTTTAGAAAGTATACTCAGGCATTCAGAATAATGAAAACCAGAACTCTGGGTCACATTGTGTTCGCCATATCCAAATTTTTAATGGCAGTATGGCTAATCAGAAAGAAAAAAGCCCTCTGAACCATCGTACTGTTATGATACTTTCTATTCCTCGCTGGTTGAGAAGAGAATTTTACACAATGTATTTTTTAAATAATGTTTTAAATGTATGTATTGTGTTTTGTATTGCATCTTTTATGGTATATATGGCCGAAATAAAGAATTTTTGGATTGGATTGGTTTGGGCATTTCCATTTTTTGTGTTGCTGTATGTTCAGGTACCTGCTAAAAGATGCACATCCACTCACAAATTGTGCTTTCTTATTGCTCAGGCCAAGAAAGACACCTCAGCAGATTGCGAGTGTGTTTCTTCTTAATGATTGAAGAGAATCCCGTTATCTCCAAGCTATTTATTCTGGTCTACACGCACAATACTCTTTTATGCTCTGCTATTATGTTTTTTAATGTCAGCACCCATATCCACCAACCCCAAGCCTTCCCCACAAAGCTCTGGCACAGGCCACAATTCAGCTTTAGGATCTTTTTTCATTATTTTCCTGAAGTAAATGACCCTTTCGGGATTATTAAAGGGACAAACAATCCATGATTTAGGCCTACTACTTGAAAGAAGTACTGCTGAAAGCCCGATTTACAGAGGACTAAAATAGATATGACTACTCTAAACATGTAGCCATGAACTATATAAAAACTGTTGGGGTAAAGTCTTCATCTCAGCAAATGTCACTACGACATTTTGGTAAGCAAAATGAGTGGGGGTAAATGTTGGACAATGTTTAGCATTCCTTCCATCATCTCTGTGTGTTGCTATAGTCGCCTTAAGTGGCAAGGGTATGCCCAGATGAGTCCAGTGCCTACTATACCACTGGATTCAAGCTAGCTTGGTTGAGGGTTGATACCCCGAAATTGCTTATTTTCCAGTCCAGGAAGGACCTGGCGGGTCGGGATGGACTGTTCCCATGGGGAGCAGGGTTAAGACTGATTTGCATATGGCTGGGTCTAAAGTGGGGTGGCAAGGTGGGGGGAAAATAATGGATTTAACCCAGAACTGTCACTGGGGGTGAATGTTTGACAATGTTCAGCATTCTGTTCATCATCTTATTGTGTTGCTGTATACAAAATGAAGTCATTTTCCTGGCACAAACTTGGAAACACAGGTATTCTTTTTTTTAGAATCAGAATCCGCTCTATTGTTTGCTACTATTTTTGAGTTCTTTGGTATTTTTGACCCAGTGACAGCAACCATCTTTAGTATCAGTGGCCTTGAAGCAGCCCATCAAAATATTTACTAGAAACAATTCATAAACAAAATATTATGTTCGGGGACCAACAACCAAAAGGTAAGAATCCTTCTAGCTGTGTGTAAGGGGCATTTTTCCAAGGCAAAATTTAAAGTAATCACATATTGTCACCATATAAAGAGACTGAATAAAGGCAAGGGGCATGTTCAATTAAACGGCTATGGTGACACTCTACACGTAAACCTTTGCTGTAGATTTGTGTCAGTTGGCAGGCGCAAGGTACACAGCAGAAAGAGATGATCTTTAATCAAATTTAGAGTTTAAGTCGAGCACGTGGTGGGATCTTACTGACTATCTCTTGAGTGCACTAACTTAAGGCGACGTTTCAACATACATAACATGTTTCTACAGTCATCAATTAATCTTTCCAGCCTAAAGACGGGCCAGATTCTTACTCAGATCTGCTTGTTAATGGGATTTCAAGATGCCAGTCAGTTCCTCCCAGAGTTGGGGGGTTTACTGAGACCTCCAGGGAGTTGGCTTAATCCCAAATGACATCAGTGCAATGACTTGAAGAATCGCACAGTACAAATATGCTCTGTTTAACCCACTGATTGCACAGGAACATGACCCCCCCCCCCGCCATTGTAAGTAGAGTTAGTATGACCCAAGTAGCCTTTCACCAGAGGAAAATGAGATCTCCGAGATCTTGGGCAGTATGATGTGAACTGTGTTAGCACTGACAATGTATATAAATGTTAGTATTAATAGAGCAAGAGGACAGCAGAAAGGCAGATGAGAGGAAATAAATCTAATTTCAACTTGGTGCACGGAAGGAACGCTGATAAACTAGTAAATAGGAAGCGACTATCCCTGATGCTTGTATTACAGCACGTTTGGGTGGGGTGCTGCAAAAATACTCAGAAGGCTTACAACCACAGGGTTATTTTTTAGGAATGATATTCAGAGCTGTGAATTTCAGAAATTATGTCAAAAGGGTTCAGGCACTGGTACTCAGCATGACTTTTTATGATGAAACTTTATTTGGTAAGCAAACTAAACTAATTAAAAAATGAGAAAAGAGAATGAACGGCAAAGTCCAAGTTGGACCATGCAATAGAGGGTGCTCTTTCGTAGGAGTTATATACAACATTGATCTTTCACATGGGAGAGGAATTGCTCTGTGAGCCCTCTATAGCTAAAAGCCTGTCTCAACAGAGAATCTTAAAAGCAGCATTCAGACAAGAGGAATAGGTGGAACCACTAGAAAGAAACACCCTCGGATCATAGTAATTCATTCATACGATGGTCCACAACAATAGAGGAATACAACATCAGTTGGTTGAGTGATGGCTGTAGTAGCTAACTACTTGATACAATTCAACCTATGCTAAGACAAGAGCTGCCTGCGTGAAGATGGTCTAATTTGAGCATATTTGCCTTCTACAAGAATAAGTCAGATCAGTTCTGGAGAAAAAAGCCCCAGCAGATCAGGGTTTGTGGCGTTTCTTTTCTGATTTTACGAATAGATGATGTATTACTAATAATCTCTCAAAACTAGAAGTTGAAAGAACGCGCTAAGGTGTCATTCGGTTTCTAAACTTTTAGAGATGAGAAACAATTTGCGGTCCTTAGCAAAAGGAGTGGCTGAGATTTATGTTGGGTGCAAAACATATATTTATAAAGACAGTGGTCCCTAGACAAGGATTAATGAGAGCAAACAATAAATATAGACCCAATCAGTACTATATTTTAAAGCTGTCCAGCCGGACAGGTGTTTTTAATATATTGTTTCTTAAATAGACACAAAATTCAGCAAGAAACAAATAAAGTGGGACACAAGCATGTATCCAACTTAGTGGGAAGGACGTACAACATGAAACAAAAAGGCTCAGGCAGAGTAAACTGTTTGTATGAGATACATTTTGGTAGGACAAACAAATTATCGTGGAGACACCTTTACACATAATATGTATTTAAAAAAAAAAAAGGTGTATATGGCGTACAAGTCAATGGCATTTTGATCCTTACAAAAGATATAGGATCATCATCAGGACATTAACAAGGGTATGCCTGTATACATTTTGCCTAGATCCAGGTCAGAGCGACTTAGAGGAGGTTTGTTTCAGGCGAAGACCGAGTAGTAGTCCAGGCCAAGTACAAGGAGAGTAAAGGATGCAGACAGCCGCGGTCTGTGTAGTTGGATGCTGGGTCAGAGTCGACCTAATAAAGGCTGTAACAGCTTAAAGGAGGAGTTTGAAATGTTTGTGGAGCGGTCTCAAAATCAGAGCTGCCTATTGCAGTGAGCTGCTGTATATCAGGGACGGCAAGCTAGTAACCTGTGAGCTGCGTCCGCGGTCTCTAGTGACAAGCAATGGGGTTGAGGTCAAACTGTGAACAACCTCTTTTACAGCATGTCTTGCCTGTCGGGATCGGGGATATGAAAGGATAAGGGTGCAAAACATATAGCATAAAATCTTTTCAAAGAAGGTTAAGAACACTTCTCTGTAAATGGCATATTGGGAAACAGATTTTTTAACCAAACCGTGGTGAACATGAAAACATTTTATTTACAATCCTGTTTAGTGTCACAAAGGTGGATACTAGGAATTCTATAAATTCCTTTCCAAGGTGTTTAAAATGAACTACTGCAAAACTTTAAAGAATGTCTTGGTCTCTGACAGCGAGAGAGATTTAAAAGACTCCTGCACGTATTGGCATGCACCTGTTACTCCACGCCAGACTACATGAGACCAGTCAGTCAAAGTTTGGCTGGGTGGACAATGCTCCGAAGCTTGTGGCAGAATCTACTGTTGCCACAAAGCAGGTATTTACCAGATGCCTTTTTATTGGGATTGGGTGGGCGCATGTAGACCTGACCGAACTGCGAAGGAGGAGTCTGTCTAGGCAAACAGTGGGAATGATCAATTTGATGCCCAAGTCGTTACAGAAGAGGGTGTAGAAACCCAGGATAGACTAAGTAATAACAATGTAATTACATCTCCAATAAGGGGGCACATAGAAGGAACATGAGGCTTTTGCCACAGCAAATGGGTAATGTTACAATTCATAACAGTATTTTATTATAGAAGACCAGCTCAACATTGTTTTCAAAATCAGATATACATAAAATATAGAGGTTACTGGAAAAAATAAGTATAGGCACATTTTTTTCTTTTAAGTTACAGTGAATTTTTCCACACGCTAAAATGTATAAACAAGGTTTGTTCAAACCTCGATTTTCCCCAAAGTCCGTGTCATATGTAAAAACATGGGTGGTTTTCAAGAGACATTACAAAGCAGTTCCGAACATTGTGTGCAGTTAATGTAAAAGGTAAGTCCCTGAGCATACATATTGCACTGGAATGTGTTTGTTCATACAACTTTAAGCAGGCAGGTGTCTACTCTAGCCAGCAAACATCTTAAACAGCAAATCAGTCTCCTGACACCACTGGGACAAGCAGACTAGTTTCTTATATGGAGTAGAGATGTGTGCTGTCACCTAGCAGCTTCTGCACAGAGAGCCCGTCTTGTTTGAATAGAGCAGCCCACCAGCTGCGACTCCTCCGCTAAGGCAGAGGAGCGTCACCCCCTGCTCTCAGAGCAGTGGAAAAAGGAAACATAAAGTGATAACGTTATTATCACTTTATTTTTAGTATGGGCTCTGGGGCCAGGTTAGGGCAGGTCTGGAGGTCACAGGGAGGAGGAGTGGTTGGTGTACCTTAAGTGCACATGACAGTTTGGCCGGTCGTCTCGGTTAAGCCAGTCCTGCGCACTCCTGGCTGTGTTGTACATTCAGGTGGAGAACACTTCCAAGTCTCCTAAGCACTGCGAGCGGCTAAACAGGCCGCTCAGACCAATCACAATGCTGCTGTAATGCTGGTGACAGCAGCGTCGTGATTGTCTTAGGGGAGTCTGTGTGCTGCCAGGAGCCAGCAAGAGAAGAGGATGGAAGGGAATCTGCGGCCATAATCAGGTAAGTGGCATTTTTTTATTTTTGTTATCCTGCTCCCCCACTCCCACTCCATAGCAGCCGCCACTGCGCCCAACACACGGGAAACTAGCACACATTTACAGATGAAAATAAAAGGGTTAATTTTCAAAGAGCAGTCTCATACAAAGGGAACACTTATTCTTGTTCTCACAGCACAGTTTCATACACAGAACCAATGGTTCTCTCTTGCAGAGCAGCCTTGTGCACAGGCAACCAAGAGTCTCATTCTTACATTACAGCTTCAAACACAGAACTAAGGGTTCGTTTCCCACAAAGCATCATCCTACACAGGGAACCAAAAGGAAAGCAGTCATTTTGTTACCTTGGAGCTGCCTCACTTAGGGAATCAAAGATCTCGTCTTCGCAGGTTTATATAGGGGCACATGAGTCTTGTTCTCACAGACCAGTTTCACACATAGGTGAGAAAGGTTTACTTTTTCAAAGAAAAGCCTCACAAAAAAAAGGAACATTTTGCAATCAACAAACATTGTCACAAGAGAATAGAGGGTTTCATTTTCAGTGCTACTGCATGCAAATGGAATGGAGCACCACTCATTAGCTATATCACAACATTAGTGTTTTTACTTGCAACATCATGTTGAAATAGGTGTTCAAAGAGTCTGTGGATAGGGCAGAGGCTACTGTAGAGCATGCAGTGAGGTCCGGTAGTACTTCACTTCTTCGTCAATGTTCATATGGGGACAGCCTTAGATCACCAGTCCCATAGAACAAAAATTATGCAATGATATTGTGACTAACCCTAAGATGGACACCCCTCGTTACATGGCTGTGGCCTTGTCTATCAGGGTGTGCACACAGTATATGTGCCCTAGCCATGTCTGTACGAAGTGCAGATTACAGTGATGCTTTCAGTTTCTATGGCATAGAGCTGAATCTACTATTTTAAAGCCACTTGTTGAGACGGTGAGCATTTATCAGGGCCCCAGGAATAAAACTACTTAGTTGTGTAATCTGCATATATGATTATGAAATGGAGCTCCAACTAACACTCTTCCCTCCCCCTCTCTCTTCCTACTGACAATGTCCTTCATCCTCCTTTATTTAATTATACCCTCATGGTGTCAAATGGGAAATCTGACAGTCCCATCAGCAGATAACTGGTGAAAACTGACAATGTATTTGTGTGAATTTCCATTGGCTGTACAGTAGCTGCAGGCTCACTGAGAATGAAGCCTTGTAGTGTAGTAGGAATATCCCAATCAGTATTTGTTGATGCCAAAAACACGCACCCCATGGAACTGGGAAAGTTTGGGCAGGACGACACTGAGTAGTGAGACTGTGTTCACCAGGAAGTGTACTGCGTCATATTTGGTGTAGAAGCTGGTGAGGATGTACCTGTGAAACAGAAAAAGGAAGATGGGTAAGAAAACATTAAGAATACTGCATATTGTTAGCTATCCAAGGATTTTACACAAATTCTAGCCATGCTTAGAACATAAAAGCTTCAGTGGCCAAATCTGAGTGGGACCTGGAGGTGGCATCAACTTTCGGAAGTGTGGGACAAATTTGATGTATTTTTCAGGATGGGGAGTGTCAAACAAAAACCAATTCAGGTCACTGCATTAGACTTGTATTGTAGAGGCTCTTCTATAGCGCATGGCTACTCGGGAGCATCCCAGCGCTTAGGACTGACCAAAGGGAAGTGGATTGCAAAGAATGCGGAAGCCCAGACTCTAGATCCTGGGAAACAGACTTTTACACCCTCTTTCATTAACAATGAATTGTGTGATCTGTAAGCTACACATGTCCAATCTATGCTATTTAAAAAAACAGATTAGACTAAAAGAATGTGGGACATTGGATCAGAACTCACAAGATGATGGGAGAGATGGTCAGGAACTTCCGAGAAGAGGTGAACTGGACACCGTAATCTATTTGTTCCCAATGCGTCAGAAGACGAGCCTTTCCCTGGTCTGGCGTTTCGAACGGCGTGCCTTTCACTGTGTGCAAGAACAAGTACATCACCTAGGGAGAAAGCAGAGGAGGAAAATGAAAGATTATTGATAAGTGTAACTAAGCCACAAAAACTGCTGAGACATACAGCCCTTCTGAAGAAAACCAAAAACTCTGATCTTCTGCATTGCAAAGATCATCTTTTCAACATCTGTAGGTGCTCTCTGTATCAGTCAAGAATAACCAGGCGCATCAACTCACTCCTTCCTTGGAAGTGAATAGCAAGGGGTGCAGATTTGAAAGAACCAGTTGGAGCAGAATGTAATAAAAAAATTCTCTATACACCAGAGAGAAAATCTGTCTCTTGCTGTAATTCTTTTTTATGCCCACTTACTCAATGTGCACAAATGCTGACCTGTTTCTCTGGGGTAAGTCACAGCAATAAAAGTAAAAATATTTTGTGTCAGTTTATCTGAGAGTGATGCGCTGATGCATGTTTATCCAGCAGCTGTCCGCTATGTTAAAGGATCCTTGGCAATGTGAGAAAGCACAGTGGGTATGATGCTGTGTGAGAATTGAAAGGGGAGTGTGCATCATGCACACCTTTAGAAATGTAGCCTTCAGATGTGGAATGTAGATGCCCTTCTTAATGCGTGTTACATGCCTCTTTAATTACTAACCATGTTATGGATTACATTGGTGAGGGTCCAAACCACTGGGACGCTGAAAAAGGGAATGCTCAGCAGGATGACATGCAACAGGACCACTAGGATGATGTATGCCACCCATATCCCGCGGCTGTTCAGCACCCGTGTGTTGGGGTTCACCTCGCTGTGCGCGATCCCCACATTCATCCTGAAACAGAAACCAAGAAGTGGACATGGTTAAAACAGGAAGTTGATTTTTACTGCATCAAATCAAGTAAGGAATTATACATTTTAGTTATAGAAAAACGGGTTCGCTGAACGCTCTTGACTTTGGATATTTACTCGACATTCCAGGCAAAAAAGCCTGCCTTGTGATATTCATAATTTTAACGTATTTCCTAGTGTTAAAACAGCAAGCATTTATATCACATTTGCACTGCAAACACATGCTGCTTTCTCTTCTGGTGTATGTCGATAGGCCCACACGTTAGAGCCAATACTGCCAATGTTGGATAAGGTATGGATAAGGTATGAATTTGTTGGGATTGCAAGGGGAGGGGGGAAGCTGAATAAATGCCAGTACAATACAATAGAAGGTAGACCGAAGAGCCAAACATTCGAAGGCTCAGAGTGGTCAGCTTCATTTAATGCTCTGCTTCATTCTGAAGGCAGTGAGGTTCTCCAGCTCAGAAAAGCTCTGGTGGGGCACTGGAGCCCAGAGAGATCAAATTTTTTGCCGAGCATGATGAGCGTGGAAGATGCAAAATATTTAAGCTATCCACAGACCAGATTGAAGCTCAAGCAGTTTCTCCTCTGGTATATTCTCACAAGTTGCTTTTCGTCCCCCCACTTAAACTTACTCGATTTTGAGTTTCTCCTATGTGGCTTTGAAATTTGTCAACCATTTAATTTTAAGGCAGGATGGTACCAAGCAAATTTTAAATCTGTGATGGTCCTTAAGGATAGGCACATCCTTAAATTATTCTTGTAGACCGTGTTGGATAGATGCATTGATATATATGGGAAGAGCTTGGTTTGGCATGTATTTTTATTTACAAAAAACGTGGTTTTGGCTAAAGGCATTTTGAAACTACACAAATCTTAGCCCTTGTCCATGTATCAAAGAGAAATTATGCAGGCGCTCCTAAGCAACGTTCCTATGCGATTCTGTTCCTTAGCTCAGGTGCTCCAGTACAGACAAGAGAGAATAGTCTATCAATTTCTTTTTAACAGAGCAGTGGTAAAGTTTTAACTTGTTCCAGCACTTTTAACTCATGCGGTTGTCTTGCATATGTACCAATGTGGAGACCAAATCCATTAATGTCCTTTTTATTTCTATTCCACAAATATGGTTATACAAGCAAAATAGTTGGAACTCAATTTGTCTCCTTTACAAACGCAAGAGACTGGTTAATATCTCTGCTTAAAAGTTGAAGGCAGCGCCTAAAGATTAGTTTAAGAAAACAAAACTGCGACCGGCTTAATTTAGAAGCTGCATTTAGAAAAAATGTGCTCTTGTTCTGGGAACTCATTGTCGACTGCAGTGGGACAAGAGTGAGATCCCACCCCATCTCCATTAGTGAGGATGATGGGACAGTTTTACTAGCAAATTATATGCGCACAATCCTGGTGTTGAATTCTGTGTTGAAGATTTACCCACTGACTCTGAGATGATGCAAATTAGCTATGGTACGCCCTCTATGAGTGAGATTGAGTCTTCAATTAGGGTAATGAGGGCCTCTGGTGCAATGGACCCGAAGTCCTAATATCGGTCATAAAAAGGGAAACAACTGTGGGCTCAGGCTTTGATTCCATTCTTTGATTACTGTTATAACCACAGAAGTATTATTGTTCCTCTATTTAAGAAGGGTGATCGTAATGTACCCATTATTGACAAACTGCAATACTAGACATAGTGGGCAAAGTTTTTACTAAATGTCTGTTGGAGCATCTTAATTCCTGGGTTGAGGAGAACACAATTATTCCACTAGAACAATCAGGTTTCAGGAAACAGCACGGCACTTTAGATAACATCACAGCTTTGCAACACATTACGGTCTTGAGAAAGTGCCCTGTCTATGCCACCTTTATAGATTTTTCCACAACGTTTGATAAGGTCGATCATCCAACCCTGTGGGAAAAAACTAGATAATCTTGGAATGCCTAGTATTCTATTGCACTTTATTATTGCTCTCCACGCTTCAACCTGGTGCCAAATACTGTTAGGTGGGGATCTGGGGCTGTCTACAGTTATCCCTAAAAATTAAGTTCTGAAGCAAGGGTGTCTGTTTGCCCTTCTGCTATCACATCTCTCCAGTTTTTTTATCTTAAAGCGTAGGTTTCCCTTCCAGTATCAGGGGGTGTCTATTGATCTGCCTACTTTATGTGGACAACATCGTGACACTGGACTTAACTCCTAAAGGTTTAGACCGTTGACTAGGTGCCCTACAACAGTACCCCGGAGCACATTTTTGGAAAATTAACTCCACAAAAAGCAAGGTGTTGTGCTTTCACGGAAACGGAGTGCGCTCCTACTCTTAACTACTCATGGCAGCTTGTTACACAAAAATTGGAAATAGCTCATTCCTACAACTTTTTAGGTAAAATAATGTCCAGTACACTAAATGACTCAGAAACACATATGCAATAGTGTGTTTAAAGCCCAAGCAGAGGCTAGGGGGCTCGGTTCTTTCTATCACGCGGTGGGACAAAGACACTTTTCCCATCTTCTGTCAGTGTAAGGGGCCAAAATTCCGCCTAGTCTTTTCTAGGCCATCGCACTAATTGATGAGACAAAGTGGAGCTTTTTTTAAAATAAATCTTAAGGGGAAATACTAAGGAGATTGCTATTACTCAATATGTGAGCCCTCAACTGCTGCATTAAGTTTAGAACATGGTCTAAAAAGTTTTTGGGTGCAGGGGTTGGCGGAGGTGGTGCGTTGGGGTCCTTGCATTATGAACAGTGAGTGTAACTCCTTACGACACCTTATGTTTAAAGAAATGTTTGAACTGAAAAGAGAGAAAACAATATTTTTTGGGGAATTTGTAGTATATTTTCGAGCAATTTAATCTTGATAGACGCTTGGCCTCTTCTAGGTCGATGTCTCAGTTTAAAGCTTTTCTTAAGCAAGTTTCTCTCAAGTTAAAATTCCGTTTTGATCTCGATTCTTATAAGAATAATGTAAATTTTGATTCCGTAATGAATTTCTATGTTTTGAACAAATCACATCATTGTGTGTCATGGAATATGGCCCATGGGATAAGACACCTCTGGGCACTAACCCGTCTAATGTATTGTTCCATTAAAAGTTGTAACATCTAAATGGGGTGGCATCTCAAGCACATGTCACTTTTTCAAAAACGGAAACCAGGATTT